>NW_017387244.1:15378-1393881 GCF_001651985.1 Fonsecaea erecta | reverse complement strand
GAAGCCCTGCCCACGGATATCAACTGCATCCCTCCTGGCTCTGGAGGTGGCTGCGTGACCACGGGCCCGTTCAAGGATTACGTCGTCAACTTAGGTCCTGTTGCTCCGACCCTGGATGTCCCAGGGATCATCAACTACTCCAACCCCAACCCTCTTGCCTACAATCCTCGCTGTCTCCGTCGCGACATCTCCTCATGGGTATCGTCCAACTGGACCAAAGACTCGGACTCGTACGACCTGATCTCCAACTACAACGACATCCTGTCATTCCAGAACCGCATGCAGGGCGACTTCAGCGTCGGGTTCTACGGCGTCCACACTGCCGGCCACTTCACGACCGGTGGCGACCCGGGTGGTGATCTCTTCTCCTCGCCCGCCGAGCCGACGTTCTTCCTGCACCACGCGCAGATAGACCGGACGTGGTGGATCTGGCAGAACCAGGACCCGAAGAACAGGAGGACCGCCTTTGGCGGTGGCACGTCGACTCTGGACCCCGTCAACAGCCCGCCCGGAAAGCTCACCGACCCGATCAACATGGGCAGCTTGGGACAGACGATCGAGAACCAGGATGCGCTATGGACGACTGCCGGTCCTTTCTGCTACATCTACGTCTGACGGAAGAAGAGAGGAAGAAGAGCAGGAGGATGGAAGGAGGGAGGGGGGATGTTGACGGCGTTTGATTTGTACGTCACGACCATTGTCAAAACCTACCTGGGTACGCAATAGATGTCACAGGAGCTCACAGCGAGCAAGCAAGCAGCATTACACGGTGAATTTATCTTTGAGCAAAATACATAATGTTTATTCTTTGAGCACGGTCTCCCAGTCCCGACAACGGCATTCTCGGACGCATTCTGCCCTCTCCCTGTTTATTTATTCTCCGAACGGTGTGCGTGTGCCTGGCTTACGAGGTGATGACCCACAGTCCCGCGGCTTATTCCCATCGCATCGAGACGAGGCTGATTGTCCGGGGTATGTTCGACAATTCGAGCCCACGGGAAGAGCTTACTACACTCCGCTGGCTTCCTTGTTGAGGGGTGACTGTCTGACGCTGGCAACGGAGAAAAAGGAACATGAAAAGATGGGGTAAGAGAGATCTCTGAAGATGGGCCAAGCTTGCCACAAGGGGGTAGAGGGTCTTTCGGAACAGCTGAAACGGCAAGGCTGACATGCGAAATAATAGGATGGAGCCCACCCTTTCTATCATACCCACACCCACAAGGCACAACGAGGCAGTGCACCTCTTCACTTGATTTCTTTCCACCCCGCAGACACAGGCTGAGACGCGTCAAACAACAACAACAGCAATAATAATTCGAACCACACAAGCTGTGAAACTCACAAATCCGGGAGAATTTCGATCTCGGATTTACCAACACAGCCACCCCCTGCCCCCGATCAGCAAGGACATAACATCACCTCTCTAATTATTCTGCATTTCGATTTCATCAGTCCCTGAACGGTATCCTTCCCATCATCATCATCATCATCATCATCACCACCACCACCTCCATCCGGACCCTTTTATTCTCTCCAAAGAACAAACAAACAAACCCCAGGATTCTTACAGCTCCCCAGAAATAGCAAAGATCCTCACTGGTATCGAGGGGTATGTAATACATATATATCCCAGCGACCCTTCCAGTCCCCTCTCCGTCAGAGCAAGCGGCGTGTGATTAACTGGCCAAACCGGGTAGCTTTTCACACCTAGTTTGTGACGGACCAAAATACGTACAGACATTCAGAGATCCAGTCCGGCTGAAGCGGGGTGTGGATGCGAGGCGGTAACACAACAGGAACACGAATTAATCAGTCTCTCCCCAGAGATAATACGCAGAGTTCGCCAAGGGATGTTCGACCTCGTGGATTTCTTGCTGCTCATGTGCTGCTGGTGCTGCGACCGCAAGGATAAGGACGAGGAGGAATATGATCTGTCGGAGCGGAAACGTCAGCATGAGCGGGAGAGTCGAGGCGGCGGGTCTAGAGAGCAGGACGGCGACGGCGGCGACGGGGGTGCCGGTCGGCAGGAACAGGGACAGGGACAGGGACAGAGACAAGGGCAGCCGCAACTGAAGAAGAAGACGCCGCCGCCGCCTCCGCAACTAGCCCATGCGCCGCGGCTGGAGACCGAGGCATGATCGATTGAAAGGAGGAACTAAACGATGTTCGACATGTTGAATCATTGAAAGCACAACCCACGGTGGCGATGCAGCGCCATTTGCCGCCTCCTCATGTAATGATACCACCGGTGCCACTTCATTATTTCCCACTCGCAACGCCGCAAGAATCAGACTCATATCCAATCGTTCACGCCATTCCCTCAGCACACCCGTACTCAAAATCACTCACTCACTCACTCATTCATCCATCCATTCAGGCGGCCAAGAAAGGTCCTCGGGCGGTTCCTCCTCATACTGCACGGCGCCCTCGGGGATATCGACGATGGCGGACCTGGTCCAGATGTGCACGGCGAACCTCATCATCTCCTTGGACAGGCCCTCCAGACAGCCGCCCTTGATACTCACGTGGTGGCGGACCTTGCCCTCGGGCGAAACGGAGACGTGGGCCAGGCGGCTCCCGCACGCGGTGCAGAAGTAGCCCTCGGTGAAGCCGTCCGAGTTGGGCCGCGCGTACATGGCGATGGCGCCGCGCTCTGTCGTCGACTGCTTGAAGTCGAAGTATCGGAAGATAGCCGTCACGCCGTACGCCGACGACGACTGGTGCCGGCACTCGGTGCAGTGGCAGATGTAGAGCTCCAGTGGCCGCGGCGAGGGCGTTGTGAAGCGGCACTGGCCACATTGGCAGCGTCCTTCCATTATTTATTATTGTGATTTCGCGCTGCGGTCAGAAAATTGATTTCGATGAAGGCTTGGTGAAACTTGTTGCTGTCCTGGCTGGCTGGCAGCGTGTTTGTGGGCGTGAATTAAACGGAAGACGGAAGACGAAAAGTCGCGTTCTATCGAGCGGCGCCGGCCGCCAGAAAGTTGTCTCCGTTCGTTTGTTTCGCGGGGTTTGTGTTTTATACGCCCTTCCGTTACCAGCCTATTGAGGGGCAAGCGAGGCATTCATTGGGTGTCGCGTATCCCATCGTCACCTGAGCTGAAAGTTTAGGTACGAATATGAGTTGCTCCACCTCTCTCCCCAGTCTGGGGATCCAACATCGGACCATTCTTCCCGCCGACGACGATGAAGAGCTTGAGTCTCTGTTAGAGCAAATTGGATAGAATTATCCCAACAAGTTTGATTCAAAGTAGGCCATGTGCAATACAGCCGCCCCCGTTGTCCAGTGGTGAAAGTAAGCACTTTGCTTCTTGGATTCCACTGGCGGAGGGTTGTCGATTGAGCAGCCTGAGAGCTCGACGAACCGTTGCCACTCTCTATGCGCATCGGCGCAGACGCATGTCGCCATGGCTTTTGCTTCTGTGGCCCGATGCTCCATTGCTGGGTTGCGCACCGAACAGCACCCACAACACGCTCGTTGGGAGGAGTGTCACTCTTGATCACGCCCGTAAACTTGTTCCAGTCCAACCTGACTGATACTCTCTATCTGGGAGATGAGCAGGTCCAAGAATCATGTGGTTTCTAGAACTTGTGACCCTTCAGTTTGTTGTCGGCGGCTTGCTTTCTGATTTCCCTGCCATCAATAATGAAGACACGCAGTGGATGCACCTTGTCGAGTCCCAAAACAAACTGATAGAATGAAGTGATTGAGGACAGAAAACCCATGTCCGCGTAACGCTCTGAGATCGGCGCTGCAACGAGGTAGATGCCCGCGAGTTAGACAGTCAAGTAGCACGGGCGCACATGTTGTCGCCGACGATCGAAACCATGACATAGGCGTTCCTGTCCATTGGTCCTTGCATACTATCAGCCTTTTGGATCAATGTTTCCATGAAGGCATCGCGAGCCCCATCTGCCTTCTGCCACTCCAGATATTGCCTTCGAGGTGAATCGATCTTTGCTGGGTGGATAGTGATGTCTGTTTCTACATTCATGTGTGTAGAGACTGGCTTGAACAAAAGGACAAGAAAGAGCACAAAAACAACGCCCTAATTCTGTATCAGGAAAAAGTCTTTGTCGAAACGACTTGGGTTGGGAACTGCGGTTGAGATGCGAGCTCAGGCGCCTGGCTTCAGAACAGGGGGTTAAACGCCGTTACGGCGCCTACGCATATGCGTACGTGGCTTAGCTGTCAAGTCAAGAATACCATACTCAGTGCTGCTGCTGAGGTTAGATCTCGACTTTGCTTGGTAGAAAGACGCTTGTCGCCCAACCTCTGGCCTATAAGGCGGTAAAGAGGGCGGCTGGAAGGGTGTCGAGTAAGCACGAGGGAAGGGGCCGTTTCTTTAGGCGAGGCCCAAAGTCTTAGTTTGGCGATCGTCATGCCTCAATCTCTAGATTGGGGTGACTTCGGGATTCACAAAACTCGGGATCCTCTCAGTCCGGCTTAGCAACCTGTTCGCATTTGGCCAAGTCCAAGACACGAAACGTTTGGCAAGTCAAATGAGTGGCTGGCGTCGCTCGTCGAAATCGTCTCGAAGCGACAACTAATCTAAGCGGGGCAGTCTCGGCTGTGGCCTGACGAGGTCAACGGTTTCGTTGGGCATTTCGGACGGCAAGCGAGCGCCCACCCTGCTGATTGGGCTCATATGAAGACGTGCGTGCACGCACCGGCCGTCCCGCCCACCCTGAGACATTCTTCAATTCCTGCTTCCTTCGTTGTCGCTGTGGCTGTCAACTCTGAGTGGGACGCGTACGAAGTGAACAAAGGCTATGTGAGAACTCTGCATTGATTCGGGTTGGTGTGCCGTGATGTCTGAATCGAGCTTGGTTGGTACGGACACCCCGCAAACGAATTCGGAAACCGATGACTTCGATACCTCTGAAGATGAGCTGGCGTATGCTGCCGTCGGTGACAAAGCGCAAAAGACTCGAAGCTACACTTCGTGCAGCAAGAAGAGTACCAGATCTCTGCAGCTCATCAATAGCCCGAAGCCACCCTTACCCAAGGCGATCTCGGCGTGCCTCGTCGACCCTTTTGAAACACTGCCCATTGAGGTCGATGGGGTCACGAATCAGCTCCTCCACTTCTACGGCCAGGACAGCTACTGGCAAACTGCGTATGCCTTGGCTCCGAAGATAAAACCCTCGATCAAGGGGTCCTGGGAGTATCAGGCAGGCGCATGCCTGACTCATTTCCACATATTGATGGCTCGTTCAGCACTGCATCAACTGCGTATGAATGCCAAATACGCCGCGCCGACTTCGAGAAAGGCCTTGGAATATGCGGCCTTAAAGCATCAGACCAAAGCGATTACTCTTCTTCGAGAGAATGTTGAACGTGGCTCCAACGCCAACCTCAAACTGATCTTGACTTCTATCATCAGCCTCGCGACGTTCGAACAGCGGTACGGGGAGCGGGAAACAGCCGTGCTGCATTTTCGAACCGGCAGGGACATCATCCGCCAGATTGGCCTGCAGGACGGCCTTCATGATCGACTGAGAGAGGAACAAGCGCTATGGTTCGAGGGAATCTATCGAGACGCCGAAGCGAGTTGGATGTGGGGGCAGGAGGACGCAAATATGCGACTCGGATGGCTGAAATCTCTCCTGAAAGACGTCGATCGTATGTGGAGAGATGGGCAGTTATTGCCCTTGAAGGACAAGGGCCCATATGTTCTCGAGGATTTGAGACTACACGAGTTCCTATCCCGCGAGACGACAGGCAGGAATGTGAGCGTGTACGGCGACATTGATGAGTTTATCGCGCAGCAGCGTTGTGTCTTGCTTCTCGTGTCGATCATGTGCGGAGTGCATCGAGTCTTGGAAGCGGTGGATCACATGAAGGTGGTGCCCAAAATGATGGCCCTGAAAGTCGCCATACAAGCATATGTCGCTTTGATCGAAGGCTTGCTAATTGAGCATGATCTGGGCGAAGAACAAGCAGAAGCCGACTTGCTTTGGATGATGTGCCAGAATTATCGCGATGCAAAGCCGCACCTGGTGGACGCCGGAACGATGATGGCCCGGGATGCCCTGCAGAGACTGGACCTGCGCGACTGCCACTGGCGTGCCAGCGGAATTGCCAATGTGGTCAAATATCTTCCTCAGAACCGGCAGCTGAGTTTGAGGAATATTCTTCTTGACTTCATCGACGGCAAGCCTTATTCGGGCAAGATCAGATTCAATGAGTTCGAGTTCAGTTATGCTGGCATGTGACTGTTGATGATTTCAGATAGCTGCTGCGGTTTCGGAGAACAAGCCAGCAGCGGAGAGTGAGGAGAATTGCGGGCAGCAGCGCCAGAACGGCTTGAGTGTCACAAGAAATGGGTCGGGCCAAAAGCTCGAGGGTTGCGTTCTAGCGGTCAGGCTCCAATGGGAATATGACATCCCAGCTTACCCTATCGTCAACCTGGTGGTCAGGCTGAAAAGCCGTGCACGGAATCTCTTAGCGCATATCGCAGATTTTAATCGTCAGCAGGAGTCTCGACATGAGCGGCTGGAATTCATGGTAAGCGTGGGGAGGCGAAATTGTTGCTCGAGTCCTCCCGGATTTTCCAGATGACTTTCCCGGCACGCTTCCGTAGAGCTAGGGACGGGGCGACGTCGTTAAGCGTTCGATACGAACCCCAGAAGCTGAGGAAATAGCGATTCCATCGAGCAAGGTTCCGGGGAATTGTCCTTAGGTAAACTGAGCTGCAGTGGCCAACCGCGGATGCCGAGTCAACGTTCCGGAATGCCCACCCCCACGACCTAATAGGCCTCGCTTATGCATCGGACGCAATGCATGGAGAAGCGGATTCCCTAAAGCGTCCTTCTGGTACCGTGAAGTTTCTCCTTTTGGCGAGGGCATCCAAGTGACGCTGTCGTACGCCGAGTGTGACAACGCCTCAGAGGGCGGCACCCCAACTATCATAGTCCTGAGTACTGGTCTGGATGGAGTACTTAAAGGCCCGCAGTCCTGGCTGTATCGGTGGATGGAGAACAAGTCAGTTGGTATTTCGTTGAGACGGAAGAGCAGAGAGAACTGTGCCTCGGCCTCAATTTGACATGCTGCACAGCCGTCTTCTGTGCCTTTTCTAACCGTTCGACAATGGATCGACAGCTTGATTGGATAATTTCTCCGCCCAATGATCCTGCTCTCCCGGAGCACCCTCCTTGTGCCACTCGACTTCCGCAGTTCAGCTCACAATTCCACAACGATGTCGTGCATACTACTGATGGCTCCTCCCGCCTTGACACAGCTTTGGCTCAAAGCCTCGAATGCACCAACCAGGCCACAGATGAAAAGGAAACAAAATTTCCTTCCGCCGTTTGGTCAGACGGTTCCGAGCTGGCTGGTCTGACGACACCGGAAAGCATGTGGCTGAGCCTGTCGGAGGGCCAAAATGACCATGAAAACTTACCGTCGGACGATATTCTTGGACAGCTGACGGATCTTCAAGCGAGGCCGTCCTCCGTCCAAAATTTCGCGCGCGTGCTGGGAAGCTATATCGGCTCGATGTCATCGTCACACCCACGTTTTGACCTTTCCGGAGACGACGTGCATGAGCAGACAGCTGAGCCACAGCCATGGCATAATGGCGGTCCATTGGCGTCGTTCTTCCCTTCAGGAATTCCGTCGAATACAGGTCAGGATCCTCTACAACAGTGGCTTGACGAATCCAACTCGGCAGATCTTTTCACACTCAATGACGATGGTGCCCTATGGATATGGGGAGAGAAGCAGGAGGTACAGTTGCCATTGAACGATATGGAGGATACAGGCTCGTCGGAGACGTCGGCGATGAAGAATGAGGTTTCGAGCGATGGCCATAGGTCGCAACGGACAGGCATCACTTCCGTCATATGAATGTGAGTCAAGCTGTGAGGTAGCTCTGGGAGACGGTTGTTCAAGCTGGCATAGGACGGGTAACATAGTGTGAGTCGTGGTTGACTGGGGTTGGTGTGGAAGTGAATCTTTTTTCAAAACGTCTCACTTAATAATGGATCATGACTTCGCCGTTGTTGTTGTTGTTGTTGTTGCGGTTGCGCTCTTTGAAATGTGCAGCAGCAGCCGAGCACTCTGAATCCACTGGTTATTGAGAGATAGTGTGCTCTGGGTCTGTGTAGGTAGGGAACGGTATCACTGTCAAAGAAGATAATGACTGGAGAGCAAGGCTTGAGCAAGGCTTGAACATGGATGTGCACTACGGGCTCCGGATTAACCTTTCTCCGGGTCCCCGGCGCGAGGGATATAACACGAGGTACCGAGTACCTCGTACTGGGGTCAGGGCATGGAGCCCACATTGCATACTGGTTCTTGCTTATTGAGGAATTCTGTTTCTATGCCTACTCGTACATGCATCTCTGCGTCGGGCCGACTCTTCTTCAATGGTGGGTGCCACCTCGCTGGAGTTTATGCGATACCCAACGGTCCACGGTCTACCTTCGAGTTTTGAACGTGGGATGACAGTCTTCAGGGCGCTTGATACCCCCAAACTTTGTATGCTGGAGTCAGGAAGGCTCGGAGAACCCCTGAAGCGGAAGACCTATGTCATCGTTTCCGCACCCGAAATGGCGGTGACCGGGGATGTCAATCCTTTCGCGCGAACCATGCGAACCAAGGCCCCGTCAACGGCCAGGCGGCCAAATGGCCTCCTTCCACGACCTACGAGGACCTAGGCATGAACCGAGTACTCTGGGATTATCTCGGGCGGCTCTAGCATTCGTGCGGCTTGATTGGAGCAGACGACGGCATTACGGTAAAGACAACCCCGGCAAGGCATGAACACGCCGATGCGAAAGGCAACCAGCGATTCTTCATGCAAGGCCTTTTGGTCCACCCCCTTCCACATTTTCCATGAGCAAACCATTGCGGACCGGACCAATCAAGACGCGTCATTTCTCACTTTGTTTATTACTTTTATTAGATCAAGGAAGGTTCGCCATTTGATGCCGGTATGAGGATTGGCTTGTTCTTATTGGTGCCGGGGTGGCTTCATGGGTCAAAGCATGAATCAATGCGAGGATCCCCCGAGTTTGTCCATATGCACACTCAGCCAGGGATCAAAATTGATGGGTCGAGACTGAGACTTGGCCAAGTTCCTAGTGCCCTCAGACATACCCACGAGTGATGCATGCTTGTACCGAGTAGAATGCCCTATATCACATCATTGGATGCACCGATCCCTCATAACAACGAACTGATGCTGCCTGTAGCACTACCCTACGATCCTTTTCAAGCATTGAAGTTCGCCTTCAAGTCTCCCTACCGCTCCGTCGCACCACTCCCTAGCGGCTCATCTTTGATGCCCGCTGTAAAGCATAACCATATAGCCCTGGTACGTTAATATCTGCTCTTCGGTCGAGAACCATCTACGCTGACTTTTCATGACCAAACTGACTGGCGCATGCCAATGCTATGAAACCGAACTCATCAGCTTCGTTGATACTAGGCCTTCTGCTCGCCCCAACATCAACTCCAATTTGTTTTCTTGGCCCAGCCGCACCCCCAGTAGTATGATACTCACCTTAGGAGCCGCTTCCATCTCGTCATCCTCCAATGTCAGTGAGGATATTGGAAACCAAGTGCTGTACAGACTGCTGTTGACCTGGTGAAGCCCAAGGATCCGAGTTACCAAAGGGTCATCGTCAGGAGTTTGTGCTTCCCGTATTTGAACGGGCTATTATTCTGCTGAATAGAGCAAAGAGCTCTGAACAGGGTTGTTCTCTTCCAAACAGTCCTCGTTGAACCTCCTTCTTCTAAGATGTGGGCAACGATGAGCTTCGCTGTTACTTTAGCATCGTCAAAGTGCAGAAATTCAACGCATATTCGAGTCATCTCTCTCGCAACCGCCCTTGAATTTCGGCAATTCTTCCATCCAGGTGGAATGGAAGTGCCCGCCACCTTTCACAGACCAAAAACTCGTTAGCCGTCTGGTGGGTAGGGTATATTCGATCGTGATTGATGAAGACGAAAAGACCGCACCGTCCACGGATACGATCTCTGAGCCTGACCGAGTCGAGCGTGACCATGTGTCGGGACTCGCGGTTTGTTGACTGTGCCCAGAGGTCTGAGAGAGCTTTCGACGTGGCTGCATGAGGCTTGTAAAAACAAGAAGGCCGCCTTTCACATTGGCTTTCCGATTTAACGAGGCTGAGAAGTAATTCGATTATGAAAGACTTCGAAAGCAGTGATCTGGGGTCTTTACGACGAATCCGAGCAGGAAACTCGAATGACCTCAAAAATGGCGGGGTGAAGATCTTGATATAGGATCAGTCAGCGGCTCAAAACCTCATGTGTCATACTGCCCAAAGCAACACGACAATTGTCAATATCTGGACTAGAAACCTATGAGCGCATATTCCGACTCGTCGTCCTGCGGGCATAAACCGGCGGGGAGATTGTTCTTCTGCAGCGTTTCCAAGACTTACAAACGACGGACCGCCGCCTTTCGTCTAATAATCAGAAGCGTACGTGCCGTGTGGAAATTAAGCATTCGAACCCTGTCGCAGTCGAGTTGTGGCTCTGGATGCGAATCAGGAGTTGACCCGTCGTCGTGCAGCGTGATATTGGGGGCCGTTTGTCTCAATCCCGGCATACATCGTTGTCAGTGGTTCAATACTGTCCCCACTGAATCGACAAAAGCTGGGATCCTCCTGCGAAGTCCAACTGGACTACTCGTATACTCGGGTCATGGCCGATGTGGCATAGGGCTGAACGGCGCTTCGCCGCTACAAATTTAGCCGGTACAAAGGGTGTGACCCTGCGAAACGCGACCTTACCTACTGCCGCCGAATTTGTTTGATCCCAAGGCAATCTACGCCTCCCTGTTCGAGCTGTGGCCGTTTTCACGGTCCTTTGGAAAGGGAAGTGAACAATGAATCCTGCTTGGAAGAGTCCTGGCCAGCGCTCGAAGACAAGATTCCAGTTTCTCGTAGCCGCAGAGGTCGACCCGAAGCCTTTACCAACATGGCGGCGTCGATGGCGGCGGCCTTGGCGGCGGCCTTGTCCGAGGATCTCCTCGGGATGTACTCCGTATTAGGTACGCAAATATGGGGAAGCAAAAGGAAAATACAAAGTATAGCATGCTTAGTTCGATCGTCTAACCTTGTGCAAGGGCTCCAGTTGCCAATCAGCACCCCATTAGCGCACGATTGAACACGAAATACGAACCTCGAGTCAATGTCAGCTTACATAGCGGCTCCGAGAGTCCCAGCTTAAGGCTGTAAGTTTTGTCGTCACATTGTGGTCCACCGATATAATTGGCCCCGGCATCCCAATTTAAAACAGGAGCACTCGTCTATAGAGATCTGCAGCAGTCGTCTTTGGGGCCGGGAAACAGATAATCCAAGCCTTCGGAGCCACCCCTGACAGCCGGTCTCGCCATTGGCAGATCAGCCCAACCGCACTCGAATCCAACCGCTTCGCCTGAAACTAAACATGGGCCATAATCGTGAAATACAGGATCCTCCCCTGATCGGTTTGTCACACTGGCTGGCCTGGCTCAATAGATCGTCCTCAGTCAGCACAGATCCTTGCTCCTCCTCCTCCTCCGCCCACTACCCAGTATCCATGCTGATAAAGCATGGCTCTCAAATGGGACACGTCTTTCACAGGTAGGGATCGGGACAGTACACGACCGATTGCTCCAAGTTTGGATAGAGATCAACCGCAGAACACGCCAATGAGACGCGAAATATCTGTGGAGGGCAAAGTTGCAACAGTGTTACACGGCATGAGATTCTTCCTTCCGCAATTCCTTCCGTCAGCCATTCGCTGGCTAATTAAACCCGCGAGTGATACCAGTTCCACTACGGACCATATACGCAGGAGCCATCTGCGGCTCTCTCAGGTCGGGCGGCAAAAGTCCAGATCTGCCAAGGATACTCTGCTGATCGTCCGACAAAAAGGGGGTTTTCCACCCGGCTGCTAAAGGATGACGGTGCCAAATTCGCGACTGCAGTGCTCAGCCGACCCTAGCTAATGAGGATTTTCGGAAGGTAAAGAAGGTGTCACAGGTAATCTTCCTCGTGAATGCACTGCTTACTTATTCATCAATCCTTCCATGTTCAATATCTCCTAAACGGAGCATCCTCACTCTTCATCCTTTCCGTTGCACAGCTTTGTACAGCTGGTTTGACATTTGGTGATCAACACGATGCATGCCAGCACAACTTGTGCAGGGCTGGACAGAGTCCCGTCTAGAACGAGAGACAATGGCCCCGGGGAGCGACGAAAGCAGCAGAACAGGATAGCCCAACGAAGGTATCGTGAGTCCAACTATGTCGACTCTCGGTTGCCATACAGAATGACTGACCAGGTTGAACCAGGAGACAAGATCGCCAACAGAACAAGAATGCTGGAAGCTTTTGCACAACAAGCTCGTCAACTGCTCAGTGATGCGGTCGATCTGGAGGTGGGGGAGCCACGATGCCCAGAGTGCAGCCACTGCCGGGGTCTTGAGATCAATCAGGAAGCCAATGCACTGCAGGCCACAGATGCACCGACTCCATCATCTCAAGATTGTCACCGGAACGCTGAGATGGACCCATTCAACTTTTCTGACGGCACTTTGGAAAATTCAACGACAGTCCCAACTTCCGTCCCCAAGGAAGATACTCATCAACCTCGCCCTTGTGAATCCCGGAGCCTTACATGCAGCAGCCTTGCTTCCCTACGCGATGATCCGGGTAATGGGCGTGCAGTGAAAACAGGGGCACCCATAACACCGAACCACAGCCTCCCCCTCAAATTCAAAGAAGACCCTCGTCCTTTTGGCGCTCTACATACCCCGTTGTCGGACCAGACCTTTGTGGATTACATTGACCTTTCCAACTTCGAATTTCTTAACACTCACGGCGGCGTAGCCACATTAACCCCCTCAGAAGAGTCTGCACCGCTAGCGGTAGCAAGCCAGGAGAGTGTACAGGGGGTGGCGGCATTGCATCTGGCGGCAAGAGAAGGTCGAACGCGAATTCTCTCCATTCTTCTACGGACTGGACTATCTGTCGACTCGCGAGATGAACGAGGGCGGACGCCGCTGCATCATTGCGCATCACACGGTCACACCGAGGCGGCAGAGGTTCTTCTGGCGGCGGGAGCCAACATCAACGCAGTAGATCTGAACGGCACCAGTGTCATTATAGCTGCCGTCAAAGCGGGAAGCGAGAAAATGGTGGAACTACTGCTAAACTCCAATAGATAGCATTGATAGGTATGAAGACATGCAAGGATGCTCGCGAGTCTTGTTTCAAAACACGCAAAGCACCCACACCATCCCCTGATCGTGAAGACTATGGACAATACTGGTCGAATGAGACCGTCCCTGCCAGCGTGTCCAACTCGTGCCACTCCGGCAGCTTCTTCAGCAAACCCAAGAGCTTGTTGGCACAATGTTCGTGGTGCTCGTAGTCAACCATCTTGTCGTAGTACGGCGTGCCGTCACGGACCACCTGAGACAGCTGGAGGAGGAAGTAGACGCAGTGTGTCGCATGTTCTCTCATCTCGGCGAAGATTTTTCGATCGCCGTCGAGCACCTCCGCCCACACGTCGTCCCCGACCGGCTTCGTCTGGTCGAGATCTTCCCAATAGACCCATTCTTCCTCCTCCACGAACTGGTCGTTGGCGTACATCGGGCAGTTTGGAGGGAGCCACGCCCACGTCAGTTGGTTGAATCTGCAGCCCAGCGCCCGAGCTTCGGCGGATGAGTTTCCGCACGGGTGTGGGCGTTCATTGGATTTCGATACGCCGACGACGTGTACTTCCGGAGGAGGCAGAGCCCATTTCTTTTTGCCGATGATGCCGTTAAAGGGCACGATGGAGGCGAAGACGATGGCTGTGCAGGCTATCACGGCGAGGATGCCGGTGTATAACGCCAGCCTTCGAACAAGTGCCCGGCGCGGGTTGGGCGTCGCGTGCTCGCCATCCTCTATAGAGTCTGGTTCGACAAGAGATGTCTGCTCGAAATCGCGTGTCGTGTCCTTGTCATCTTCCGGCGGATGCTCTTGCAGGGTGTGATACCTATGGGACGGCATGAAGGATCCCTGCATTCTGATTCAGTAGAGCCGTTGAATTTCTTCTAACGAGGAACTCTGAAATTCTCGCACGCATGGCTTAACTGCTAGTTCTGCAACCTGGTTGATGGTGGCAGAGGGCATTACTCCCTAATGCTCTGGACAACGAGGCTGAATATGCAATATCAGGCCCCCCAGTGGAGCCCATGCTCTTATCTCTGCATGTACATAGTATGCTGACAATATCAACCCCCTGATCTCAGCTGCTCCACTCAGCCTTATACAGATGGAAAGAGACTGCTCACATCATCCATACCAACACGATATCCTTGCGAGGAGCCACATAGGGCATAGTCTCCCTCAGCACGTCGATGTCCCAGCACGCACGCCTGCCACTGCTACAAGGCTCAGACTAAGGCTGATCGATGGACCTCAATCACTGGAGGGAGTCAATCGTGCACCGTTCACCACAGAACCAGTTTTCCACTGAAAAGCCTATACCACAAGAACACGACGATAATGGAGGATGTGCCTGAATCGACAGCGTCGAGAGCCAGCTCCGACACCGTCCGCGACCTCTCAGACGTCAAGCAGCCACTCCAATACACCTTTCCAAAACGACGAAGATGTGCGCACCTGCCGCAAGCATTTCCCTGGCTACTGTCCGGATTCATGTTGTTCATGTTGATTCTGCAGCACTGGCGCTATGAGGCCAGACGATGCGTCCCAGTCGGGTATTGGGGTCCGTCGGATCTTGGTCAGTGAATGTGTCCCCCAGGAGATTCTCATATTTTAGTGGGTTTGATCGGGTCACCAACAAAAGAATGCTAGAGATTGCACAGCGAGAAGTTCCTGCACGGACGATACAGTTCAAATTCTCTGGGGGACTGAAGTGGGATGAGACGAACCACCTTGTCCGCCAGATCGACCCGACCATCCCAGACTACGGCGGCATCCCCACGCCCGAAATCGACGCCGCCTGGCAAGAACTGATCTCGAGTGAGTTGTCGGAGGCCCACCTGGCTCTGGTGGTCCCAAGGGACTAATTGACATTGTTCAGCGACGGATATCTTCTTGACAAAGGAGGAGATTGATGAGATTATCGGTAATGGCGGTGCCTTTGCAGAGGTGCCGCCGGATGCTCAGCTGTACACTGACCCGTACACGGGGCTTTATCAGGCTGTGTAAGATATGTCCCATGGCTGAATCAGAAGCTATAGTGCCGATAGCTGACTGGTAACTCTCAGCCCGGCCGTTTTTCACAACTTGCACTGCCTGGTACGTCCCTGTTCACGTGCATGGTCTTTTTGTTTCTAACTGACTTACCATCCAGGACATTATCCGTCGCGGGCTATACATCCAATACTACCCGGAAGAGCTGACACCCAGCTTCAAGCCCCATATCCGTACGGACACCCCCCCTCCTCCGATCTTCTAAAGCCTGAAAAGCCCAGACACGCTGACTATGTGTGTGTGTGTGTGTGTGCATGTGACAGAACACTGCATCGACTCGATCCGCCAGAGTCTGATGTGCGAGGCCGACATGACGCCCATCCCCGAGATCCACACCTCGTTCCGGCCGAATGGAGAGCTCGAGCCGGTCTTCCAGGTCGAGCACACGTGTCGGGACTTCAGGGCCATGCAGAAATGGGCTAAGCAGCGCGACGCCCTGGACGAAGCGCTGTGGAGGGACAATGCCGAGAGGCTGAAGCCGGGCGTGTTTGCGAACCCGTAGTGTGTCTACTAGAGCGGTCTGTGGGTGGTGATCCGGCACAACAGATAATGCCATTCTTGTAGTAATTTGAGACTGTTGGCTTCGGTACCGATCCATTGTGGCTTTCCTGATCCAGTAGTCTCTTGCCTTGTGGGCAGATGGGTATCTGTGGTTGCCCTGCTGTAGTCGATAGATCATAGCAAGCTGCCATGCCCGAAGTCGTACCAGCCACGACCTAGTGTCATCCTATACTCCATGTCTATATGGATAAGCTGTGGGTTCTTTAGGAAAAGCAGGCCTGAGTCTTGACCGATCAAATACAGGCGAAATACCGCGAACATCGAGGGAATGATAAAAGCCTGCTGGTACGCCCCTGTGGCTTTGCTTCAAATCGAGTACAGAACGTATGTCTCGAATTCTCATGGTGACTACTTTGTAAGTATGGGAACCAGCTAGAAACAAAGGCTGTAGTAAACCCCCAAGCACGCCGAAGATGCATTTACACAGCTAACTCCGACAGTATAAATCTAATCAAGACCAATCCCATTCTCCACGCTATTCCTCCAACGTATTGAGCGCGTCCTGATTCTGCTTCATGGCCCATCGATGTATCGTGTCGAAACTGCGACAGGTGTGCAGCTGCTCGAAGTCGGGCACCTCCATGCCAGCGCCAACCGAGTAGACGAGCGGGATCGGGGTTAGGTCCGAGGTGCACTGGACCAGCTGGCGGAGGAAGTCGAGGCAGTGCTCGATGTGCAGCACGTTGTTGCGGCGCTCGTCGACCTTCTCGGGCATGTCGTACAGGTACCCGTCGATGGTCTGGCGCAGCTTGTCGACACAGTGCAGCGAGTGGAACACGTCCGGTCCTGCGCGGTACAGCCCGTCGGCGCTGCCCTTGTCGATCCGCACCGAGAACGACGCCTTCTGCTCTTCCGTGAACGCCAAGTACCGCGTGCCGATCAGCTGCTCCCAGGCCTCATCCATCTCGGGCGTCGGCCGCCCCACGTACGCCGGACCCGGCCCGTTGTCGCGGTACATGGTCCCGTTGTCGTGGAATTTGATCCCGCCTGTGAATTTCACTTGGGATACTTCGATCGCGGGTCTGGCTAGGACTATAGGCCGGAGTAGTCAGTACAGCATCTCCAGAGCAGATGGGAAGACACTGAGGGTCTCTCACTCATATCATTATGGTACCCCGTGTCAAAACTTCCCCGTCCGCCACGCCGCAGATCGTGGAAAAGAAGGAGACCCGACAAGCCCGCGAAAATGAAGGTGAGCACAATCCACGGAATCGGTGCGCTGCCCCTCCGGGGCTCGTGTCGGCGTGGACTTTCAAAGCTCTCGGTCTTGTCTAGTAGCTTTTCATCGGCTGGCGAGTGGTCATCCTGGACATCGACGGGGGAGTACTCCCTCTTGTTCGGCCAGAAGAATTTAAAATCAACCATCATTTCGTCCAAGTCCAAAAAGCTTGATGGGAAGTCGGGCCCCCGAGGCGGCATGTAGAAGTTCAGGTTCGTAGAGATGGAGGATAGTGTGTGTCCAAGACGACCGGAACAAAAAGGCGTCTATCTGGAAGGTATCGGCCATGCTCCGTCGAGCTGTCGATGTGGTATTCCACATAAGGCATGTCTCTCACACGTCTGTGAGGATGAGTGACGCGAACCACGAGAGCGCCACGGTTTGCCTGCTTATGTGAAAATAATTATGTGGTGATCTGATACTTCGCGGTGTTGTAAGCTGCATGGGAAAGAAGATCCACATCTCAGCAAAGTGGGTTGGATCACATCCTTGTCAGGGGCTGAATACTGACTACTGTACAGTAGTGCGCAGCTGAGATCACCAGTCAGTCAGGGACGACTCTCTGCTAATCCTTCGTGTTTTCAAGCATCACTAGTCCTTCATTACAGGGACCTGTCCATGCCTCTGTGAATTGAGGGGCAAGAACATGAGACTTGATCGTTTGTAGGGCTGAAAGCCTTTGCTATGGACAGGGGTTACGAGAGTGCGAAGAGTCTCGGTATGCATAATCTAGAGATACTGCTCGCTAGCAGGGGCTTTTCATCATAGATATTCTAGTCCCGAGCCATGGGATTGATCAGAACTTGAAATGATTCCAGCCAAAAAAAGAGGATACCTTCAAGCTCTGAATAAAATACTTGCTAAGATGCTAGATTCGGGACAAGGCTAAGCCACAAGAGTCGTCACGAACCCTCTGTAGGAGTTAAAATCGCCCCAAATTCCAAATCATCATCGTTCCAGACTTCATACTTCAAGCACTGTACCCGCCTCCGTCTCATTTCTCGGGGTGTTGAACACCATCATACAATGGTAGATATGGCCGTCGGAGTCGGAGCGCGGATCAAACACCTTGTCGGGCCGCGTCTTGAAGCGATGCTCCTTGAGCCAGGAGTACAGGCAGTGTTGGCGATGCCACTCGATGCTCATGTGGAACAAGTGGCTGGTGCCGAGGTCGGCGTACATGGCAATGTCGTGCACGGTCAGCGGCTGCGTATGCTCCTTGTCCGCCCAGTAAAGCCACGTCCCGTTCGGCCCGTCGCCCTTGGTCGAGAATTCCGCCGCCAGTTCCTCGTCCCGGCACCGTTCGGGGAGCCAGGCCGTCGACAGCTCGTCAAACACGCATCCCTTGGAGAGGGCCTCGGCCACGCTCTCACCGCAGTAGCACGGGTGGTTGGTGTATTCGGCCGCGTGCTTGGGGTTGTCGTAGGACGGCACGAATCGTTCGACGCGCATGTTCACCAGAGCGTTGACCAAATTCATGATCCCGATGAATGCCATGAGACCGATGAGGAAGCGGAGTGTGTAGATGGTGAGCCTAACCCGCAATGATCTTTTCTTCTTGACAGACAGGGCTGGTCGCATGAATTCCTCGAGCTCCTTGGATGTGCTTTCATCTGACCCCTGTGCGTCGAGTAACCCAACAGACGACTCTATGTCCAGAGAACTGTGTCGACCCTGTTAGTATTATCCTTCTGATATGATGGGAACTTTGGTCAGACCTTGTAGGACGTTCTCTTTCCATAATAGCTGGGTAGGAATGCCAGATACGAGCCCAGGCGGTTGGAATTGAGAATACTCGACTTTTGGGATGATGGACGAGTTTAACGACGCCACGAAAGATTGGAGTCGTTCACTAGTGATGTTTGTCTTCTCCCTATCATAGGCTAGAGTCTCTCGACATGTATACTGGCGTGAGAAAAGTAGGGGACTTCATCGCTGATGTGAGCAAGGCCAGCCAATCAAATATACGCCTTTTAGTTCACCAGGGCCACGTCTCCATCCAAGCTCTGCGGTGCTGTGGCTGCATTTTGAGCACAGGTTCGAGTCTGTTCTGAGCCCTTGGACATGTTGTCTCGACATGTGAGCCTTTGAAGCTTCTCAACCATGATTATGCCCGATTTCTTTGCAACAGACCCCGACTGGGCTGCATACGCAACCAAGCACGGGCTCCCACTCCCTCCAGACAAAGCCGTTGACAAGCCCTCTCTGCCGCGACTCGACGCAGGATCCTGGGACTTCCAGGCCATCAGACAGGCAAATGCCGAGACAGAAGCAGCCTGGACCTGTGACCATCCACTCTCCAGCGTCGGGTATGAGACATTCCTGACCAACGTCCGAGTCCGTGACGGCAGCGTATGCAGCGTGAAGGTTTCCTGGCCCGCAAATCCACGATTTCACAAGCAGTGTGGCAGCCTCACTGCAGCGGACTCATCACCACTACCAGTCTTATTCGTGACGCACGGCGGAGGCTGGATCCAGGGCACGCACACAACTGAGGAGGCATGGCTGCTGTGGCCAATCTACCAAAGATTTGATCTCGTCATCGTCAGTGTCGAGTATCGCCTGGCACCCGAGCACCGGTTCCCAACATGGATTGAAGACTGCTGGGACGTGCTGCAGCGGCTCTTGCAGGATACAAGACAGTTTTTACCGGCAGAATGCCCTGCTCAGGTCGACCCAAAGACTCTGTACCTGGCGGGCTCGTCTTCTGGTGGGGGGATCGCCGCCGTCTTGTCACATCTCTGCCGCGACCACAGCATTCTCGTCTCCGGGGTGATCCTGAATGTCCCTGTCCTCTGTGACTACCGCGAGATACCGCCTACCACACCGCACACGAAGAAGGGCGAGACATCGTACGAGCAATGTCTTGGTACCTTCTCGGACTCTCGTGGCTTGATGGCAGTGTGGGACATGATCCGGCCGTCACTGGACCCTCAGCCTAAAGACCGCCAGCTGGCGTCGCCACTCCTGGGCGACCTCTCCAAGCTGCCTCCACACATCATCTGTGTAGCCGGTCAGGATCCGCTCCGAGACGAAGGCCTACTGTACGCACACAAGCTGCAGCAACAAGGGACACCGGTGAGGTTGCAGATGTACGCCGGTGTGCCGCACAATTTTGCTCAGTTGTGGGAACTCAAAGCTTGTCGACGGTTCTGGGACGACTTACGGAGAGAGATGGAGTGGTTATTGACTCTTCAGTAGGAGATAACAAAGAATCCAGATGTTAAGGAATAGGATATCCCAAAGCCCTCTTTCTCCAAGATTTGACCTCGTGACATCGCCTTATCACCATAACAATCGGGAACATAGAGAGCCAGAGAGAATCAGTAAACTAACGACAAACTACTCGTATCAAGCCAATACATGACATCCCACGTGGCCGACCTGCACCTTGATGGCCGTGGTACGATATTCGTTCTCAAACTTGTCCGTCCAGTCGACCAGGTACTTGGAGCAGTGCATGGTGTGGACGGGGTCGACGAGGACGTCGTCGAGGTAACGCCAGCCCTCGGACCAGGCACGGAACTGGCGCCGCCACAGCGCGGCGCAGTGCACGATGTGGTCGCGCAGCGACGTGTAGTAGAAGTCCAGGTCGCCTAGCTCGTCCTTGCGCAGCGGCTGCGTCCGGTTCACGTCCGCGAACGGGTACCACGACCCATCCAGCTCGTACTCTATGATTGAGAAGTCGTCGCGGCATTCGCCGGGGATCCACGCGTTGCTGAGTGTGTCGTAGATGCAGCCGCGCGTGCGGGCCTCGTCCCGCGTGACGCCGCATGTCAGGTAATCGATCTCGTTGGACAGCAGCTTCCCGACGTGGTTGGTGTGTGGTGCGGTGGCGGCGGCTGGGGAGGTTTCCAACACGACGTTGTTCGAGGAAGATGGCTCGCCGTTGGGGTGCAACGCCGCGGGGGAGAAGTGTGCAGTGAGAAGGAAGATGCCTCCCCAGAGAAGCGTGGTGGCTATGAAAACTGCCAGGTGAGATACGATTGACGACTTGAGAATTCGATCAGTTGCGCGGCGTCGAGGGAGAAGCCAGGTAAGAGAACGGTAGCGGTCGTCGTCTGCTGACGATTCGATCTTCGCCGGCAAGAAGGGCTCACAGTCGTCCATAGTGTCGACGTGGTATAGCAATGTTGGTGTGTGCAAAGAGGGTCAATTTCTACAATATTAGGCTGATCAGAGAGATATTGTCGACCTGTTTGCTGTTTGTTGTGCTTGACGGTGTTTGCTTCAGCCTCCGACGAGGAGTAGACACGCCATGCTACATTTCGCCGTCCATGCTTGGTACTGAGTCTCTGTAGAGAGTGGCAGCTCACATGAGCAAGTGGATCGCTGATGCCATCATTGCTTATGGCGATTTCGACTATAGGAGCGGGGCGTTGTGGGTAGAGAATGATCATATAAGCAATGAGGCTGAAGCCCCTTTTCTCGTGGTGGCTGCTTATACAGGCCAATGCGTTACAACACGAACACTATTATCAGCATTCCACGTCATTTAGATCTCTAACAATGCAGCTTAGGATGAAGAGAGAGATGCTCTGGTAAATTTCCCCTCGGTCAATGCGACAAATCAGCATGTATTCGAAGATGTTAGCTCTGGCGATAATGATGCGAAGATCCTGTGATCATCGAAGCTCACACCACCAGCTTAGTCAACCTTATGGTGCAGCTGTCGACACCACCAGGAGAGCAACCTGCCCATGCTCTGCGAAGAGGTAGGAGATCTAGCTTAAAGCTAAGTCCCTGGCCGAGCTTTGGATCTCCCTGTCCGTTTCATTCCGCACGAGTCGAAACCATACCAGCATTCTCAAACGTCGTCTTCACAACCAATTAGTTTATTTCAACACACGCTTCAATTCAACATGAAGTTCTCGCTCATTCTCATCGCCGCAATCGCCGGCTTGACAGCAGCCACCCCTGTCGCCAAGGGTGCCGAGCCCCCCAGCATCTACCGACGTGAGGAAGACACTCAACGAGGCGGCATCCCATGGAAACGCGAGGAAGAAACCCAACGTGGAGGCATTCCCTGGAAGCGTGAGGAGGAAACCCAACGGGGTGGTATTCCCTGGAAACGCGAGGAGGAGACCCAACGTGGCGGCATTCCCTGGAAGCGGGAGGACGAAACCCAACGGGGTGGTATTCCCTGGAAGCGGGAGGAAGAAACTCAACGTGGCGGCATTCCCTGGAAGCGGGAGGAAGAAACTCAACGTGGCGGCATTCCCTGGAAGCGCGAGGAGGAGACTCAACGTGGTGGCATTCCATGGAAGCGCGAGGAGGAAACCCAACGGGGTGGTATTCCCTGGAAGCGTTCTCGAGGAGCTTATTAGAATGTCTCTCAGAGAGACGGTCGCAAACAAGCTCGGACAAGCATGAGACCAGGGATGAGTTAGATGTGCTGTGAGGCTGGAAATATTGTAAATACAGTCTCGACAGTCACACGTTGGATGTGTCGGGAAGAAGAGTTTTTGTGAGGCACGGGTGGATAGCAAGGTTGCTTTTGAGGTGGAAATTGAGATTGCCGTTTTTCCTAGTAATAGTGTTTCCATCGAGAAAGTTTTGGATCCCGCATGTTCCCGAAAGACTCTGCATTGGTAAGTTCTGCTTCCTTCGTTTATTTGTTGACACAGCCAGAGAGATTTGACCCAGCGAAGAGACGAGGAGGTGGTCAGTGGAAAAGTAGGATAAGGTACTCTGAGCGCTACGGGGGAGCGAATCTGTACAAGCGCAGAGTTCTAGGGCGCATCACAAGCCAGGTGCGCGAAGCTCTGCTCACTGTGCGACTGTGCACCGTCACCTTTGCTACATTCCTCTCCTTCTCTCGTGGCCGCCCATATTCGGTGGCATTCAGGCCAGAAACCACTGGAAGTGAGATGGACTGTCGCCCCTTCGTACAGGTGTAGACCACCTAGACACCTTCTTTCCGCCCCGGACATGTCGTGACGTTCGAGGGATTACTCTGCTTGACTCCTTCAATCGCTCGAATGGCTGACGGCGTGATATCACAAGCCTTCTCCCTCGTGGGATGGGCATTCCTCCCTGCCGTATGTTGCCCAAAATCCAGGGTGACGTCTGACTGATTCGAGCCCAGTACGCTACCTCCTTTCTACAGGCACTATACTACCGCCTCACCATCCCTGCTGGCCAGTCCCATCCTCAGTTTGGTGATCCTCTCTTCGTCCGCCACAACCGTCGCATCCGCGTCTTGGTCCTGTCGCTCTACCTCTTATACACCCTCGCTCAAGCCCTCTACGACATTAGACTTGCTGGGGATTTCTATACCCTGCTGGGAGTTACGCCGTGGTCTACAGAGCGGGAAGTGAAGAGCCGCTTCAGGAAGCTGGCCGCAAAATATCACCCGGACAAATTGCATGAGAATGGTCAGTCGTTTCCAGGTGCCGATGGAGTATTTGTCCAGTTCAAACTGGCATACGACACTATTTTGGATCCGGCGAAGCGATTCGCATACGATCGGTTCGGACCTGTCATTGTCCAGGTTCAGCACCCAGGGCTCAAAACCATTCGAGACTATGTCTATGCCGGCCTGCGCACAAAGGCTCCTGAATATTTGTCCAATGCGGGACTGCTCGTTCTGCTGAACTACGTTTGGCTGCCGCAATGGGGACAGTTCTGGCGCTATTTGGCTGTGGCCTGTATGGCATTTCTCGAACTGTACTTCCTGACTCACATCTGGCAGCCTCCAAAACTCGTGGCATTGTGGGTGTCGACGACTCAGAGGCTCTTACCAGATCTGCTGCCACCCCATCTTCTCCCTTTTCAGATTCTAGCCCTGGCAAGACGGATGTCCATGTCTGTGAACATCTTCATCTCTCAGCTTGCTCCCCGTACGGTGAAGGACACGGCCATGCGAGACCTGCAAACTCAGCAGCAGATGGCGAACTTGGCTCAAGTGGCGAGCAGGTTAGATGCCGAGTCCGAAATGTTGCTCCATTTGGGACTGAGCCCCTTCAAAGGAGATGCCGAGAAGACAGAGCGTCTGCGGTCGGGCATGAAGGAGTTGTTGGTCACGGGTGTGGTGCGAAGGAGCCCGGAAGTGATGGCAGCAGTACAGAGGGCTCTTGACAGGAGGAGACGAGGGCCGATCATGCAGGAACCTACCTGAGGGCCGTCCTTGCAAGTGAGTTCACGACATGTGAGATAGACTTTAGAGTACCGAGTACCGAGTACACAATGTGGAGTGCCATCTCATGCTCGTCTCCTATAGATAGCACTAGTTCCATGGTTTCAACCTCTTTGGGGTGGTTTATCACTCTGGTACTATTAACCCGTACCGTCGCTGGGTGATTGGGGTGTCAGTGACCGTCTTGGAGACCTTTTTGGAGACACCACCTGAAGAACGAGGTTGGACCAATCGAGCCGACCGAGTGCCACCTGGGAAAACGAAGCCATTCTCCACCATCCCAACGCGACTTGGTGCCAGGATTCCCGCTCGCCGGGTTATCGCGAGGACCTTGACCACTGTCAACTACTCCTCCCTGCAATCCTGCCTCTTCGATTCCACGGCCCTCTCTAACATCGTGCACCATGCTGACCACACGATGCCGTCGTCCTTCAATAACACCTCGCTCCGCTTCCGATCCTTCTGCGCCACAAACGATGATCTCCTCCCCCGACCGAGCATGGATGCGCGCCCAGACCGCATTCCGGACAACGTTGACACTACCGTTATGAACCCGTCCAATGACTTCCGACCCGCCAGTAGCGATGGGAAATTGCAGTGTTGTTGTGGGAGGCCAGAATGTGTCTATCTGGAGAACAACAACACTATCTTGGGCGGCATCGAAAGAGACCTCGAGACCGCCGCAAGATTGGGTCAGGTACGTGCACCACTACCTGTCGGTACTTCGGGTGATGCTCTTGTTGTGACCTTGTTGTGACCCACCCGCTGTCGGTTGCGCCTGGATATGTACTGAGTACATCACACTGGATATGTGGGCAGTGAATCTGGGGAAGTCGCACTGCGAGGGACGGAATGTAGCCTTCACTTCAACATTGCTCCCCGTTTGTCTCCTGCTCAGCGCCCCTCATGGCTCTGCTCGCTGGAATTGATTTCTTCCTCCCCACAGCAGTTGACTGCAACGCCCTGGTCGAGAAAATGCAGGCGAGCAACGGACTAACATTTGCTCTTCAGGCTCTTCTCAGCCGGCATGAATCCTACGTTTCCGAGTCGCAGCACGAACATCAGCGCCTAACGGCTTACATCAACGAACTGGAAGACGAACGGACTGCTTTGCAGACCACAAACGACAAGATTGTGGAGGAAAATCGCCAGCTCTTGACGCAACTCGAAACGGCCAACACATCCCTCAAGGAGAGCGATAACCATGTCAAGAATCTGGAAGCGCTGCTTCGTGACTGCGAAGTCGAGGTGCGCAGGTTGAATGGCCTCAGCCGGCGCACGGAAGAATTGGAGCTCAAAATACTCGAGATGGAGAAGGAACGCATGGCCATGACCCAACAGGCAGATGATGCGCGAGGCGAGTTCCGGAGCACGGTCAAGCGGTGGAGAGAGAGCGAGATCAAAGTCCGCCAGCTGGAGCGTGACGTGCAAAGAATCGAATGGGATGCGAAGGAGGACCGGGAACGCTACGAAGAGATCATTGCCAGGCTGGAACGTGAACGCACCTTGGAGAGAGAATTAGGTGGCGCCGAGGGTCGACTGAAATCCGCTGCTGCCTTCAGAGGTCTCAACGCAAATGAAAAGAACACCAATGTGGTCGGCCATTTTGTGAGGGACATCCTACAAGACAATGCAAATTTACAGGCTGGGATTGTCGAGCTCAAGGAACTACTTCAAGCGTCGAACGAAGAAGTACAGAACCTGAGAGAGCAGATCCTGGAGCATCAGCCTGTAGACGACGGCACATCCGACCCCATCTCTGGGTCAGTCCCATTGAGCGATCAGCCTGGCTGGCCACAGCCTTCTCCGAACGTGCAACAATCAGTCCATGTCCACCACCATTACCACGCCAAACTTGCGAAACGAGACAGGGCTCCCACCATCCGAAAGGCATCTCGCAAGCGGACCGTCGTGGGCCTCGGGTTTCTTCCGTCGACGCCAGAGTCTTCAGCACCTACGACGCCGATTGCCGGTCCTCATCGGGTTGTGTCCAGCCCGGTGTTGCCCATTGCCCTCCACCAGCCACAAGCAAAGAGGAAACGCTGGTCTGTGCAATCCGCCGCAACAGGCTCGTCTGTGGTCTCCAGCTTCCCCAGCTCTCCCCGCTCATATTTGGAGCACTCCAGCTCCATCTTCGACCGGCTGGAGGCTGGTGAAGAATCGTCCAGGCCCACAAGTCCCGAGTCCAGTGGCGGTTTCGCATCTCCTCCGTTGAAACTGAGGCCCGAATACGATGATAGAACAAAAGACCTGCTCACCGAGGAGGAACTCGAAGATGGTGCTATAGAAGCGTTTGCGGAAGATGAGCACGCAGACTTGAAAGATGATGTGAACCACCGTGACGGAGAAGAGGTCGACGAACCAGCCTCGCCTGACCTGACGCCCAAGCCTTCCCAAATTCTTGTTGCTGGTGAAGGGGTGAATGACACAAGCCAACCAGACCGACTCGAACCTGACCCAACCGAGCAGCGACATGGAGGGGCGGAACCAGAGCCACCTGATATAGTCATTGACGAGGAGGTGGCGTCGAATATACCAGATAAGTCACCAGAAGAGGCACAGAACGACGGTATGTGTCCCCCGACAATTTCCTATGGTCTGGAGGTTACCTCCGATGTTGCGAACCCAACCAGTTTCCGACGGACGTCCTCGAACGATTCTCTTGTGTCAATCTCTGGCATGGATATACACATCGCGAAGAGACCTTCTTCGTCGTCAGCTCAGCCATCGAGCGTGTTGAGGGGTAATAAGGCATATTTCGCCCTTTCGCCATCTGCAGCACGAAGGATCACTTCTGCACAACCATTGGCCACGGTGACAGAGTATACGGCACTGAGCTCGATGGCATCGTTGAGCTCAGTCTCGGCGAGCGGTGTGTCAGTCGGACAACAGCTGCCGCGAAGAAGTGCCAGCTCGAGTGTGGCAGCATTGAATGGTCTGGCGGATCATCCATCCTCCCGCCTTGAGGACCAGGTACCTACCTCGTCCGGCTTGGGTCGTCTTCTTGGTGGTTGGGTAAAAGGGAGATGGGGCATTGCACCAATCAAGTCAAATGCCGACTTGACATCCTCAGCTGCTTCGATTGAGACGTCATCTTCGAGCGAAACACAGGCACAAGCCTCGTCTCCTTTGTCGTACATGGGTGGCAGACCGCCTGGAATCAATCAGAAGGGACCTATTCCCGGGTTCAAACCGACGCCAAAAATCACCGGTGTACAAGTTACGATAGTTGATGAGCAGGGGCTGAAGGAGAGCTTGGCAGAGAGTTGATCAACTCGAAACAGTTTCGACCACGAACATAATGATATGCTTGGGCAATGGCAATGGTGTACATATTGCCCTGGGTTAGTGAGCATGTTGCAAGCATTGTCTGGATGGCACGATGATACCCCTGAATTGCGAGCCTGGCCGTTCCTTAGAGGACGAGTTGGATGGACGTATAGTGAAACGAAGTTATATTGTGATATAGATGAGTTCTGCGCCGGAAATGATTGATCATCATCGTCAACCTCGTGATTAGCATAGATGGTGACCGTCCATATGTGGCAGTTGTGCTGAGACAAACGATCTCAAGGTCTGACAACTTCAATCTTCAGCCCTATACAACGTATCCAGGTGCCATTTCTTCAAGTGTCCTGTCCGTTTGTCCCATATCCCTCACCACCGACCGGCTGACACTCCCGCTCATCACTCAGTCCTCATTCCAGGGGGGGTTCTGCACCCACTCCTTCTTTCCATCCTTCATGACGCGGGCCTTGATGTCGCGCAGCTTGCGGTAGTCGTCCTCGTGGTGGAAGTAGTCGCGGCCGTCCATGGAGGCGACGGTGGCGCGGATGCAGGCCAGCAAGGCGTCGGCGCGGCGCATCTTGTCCTCGACGATGGGTTTGTTGTAGTTGCCCACTTTGCGCAGACTCCAGATCTCCAGGTCCAGCGCGTACCGCTGCCGCATCAGCTCGCGCAGCCGCCGCAGCTCCTCGGGCGTAACCTTTTGACCACGCGGACGTGGCGGGGGCCGGTCCGCCCTGGGGAGGATGACGAGGTTTCTGCTACAGGGGAGGAAAAGAAGAAGGAAGAGAAGGTCAGTATTTTCTGCAAGCTCTGGGACTGAGTCGGTCAGGGAATGGAAGGAAACAAACGTACTCTCGGAAGAACCGTGTGATTGCCGGCATGAGGGCTACGAAGGAAGGTGGGAAATACGTATACCAAGTAGTGGCAGTGAGAAAGAAGTGCGGTCTGTGGTCTATGGTCGTTGCTCGGTTCAAAAAGAACTATGAGATGCACGTCAATCAATCACTCATTCACTTACTCACTCAACCACGCACCCGCGCAGCCTCTTCGAACTGGATCAAACGTACCAGAGAATCTCACCCACTGCAGTTAGGACTTCCTCCTTGATTATCTTTTGGTTGAACGGCCTTCAAGCGTCCAGCTTCGGCATGGAACACCACCGATGACCAGGATCAGATCAGATCGGATCTTCTCGGATCGATTCAGCGTCTTCACCTGGCAGACTGAGCCAGTCAAATGCTGCACGATCGGACGAACGCAGGTCGAGTCACATTTAAGAGATGGAATACGAAGACAGGATGAAAGCCTCTGCCCACCATTTCAACAGGACTGAGTCCGAAATCCGACCGATGAAAGGGGAGAGAGACCAGGCTGACAACCTGGTGGCCGAGCACATTGCAGTACTCTGGACGAGGCACTGCAATACCTCGCCGAGGAAAGGCAGAAAAAGGCGCCCAATTCGAACACGATGAGGCTCAACTCGGCCAATGACGAGCTCAGCGACCCAAGCAACCCTGTTCGGTTTCTGCACGGTGCCGGGCTAGGACTCACAGTAGCTTGCAGGAGCTGAAAATTAGTCCACGATCTAGGCTAGTTGCATGGCACGACATCAATAGTATACCCGACTACGGCAAGCCTCTATCACACTCAGTTTTCCTGGGGCCCCTACGAGGACTGAGTATTAACGTGTCTCAGCCTGACGGTGATGCGGTGGACGGCGTTCTAGACTAGCCTAGAACCGGGTCTTTTCGCCCTCACAGCCCGTGATGACCTGCTCCTTGACGAACCGCTGGCCCTGGGCGTTTCCTCGCCGGCGTACCTCGGGCTGAATCACCAGATCAACCGTGGCGGTGGTCGGCTTACGCTGCACGAGTGCGCTGGAACCCTCAGCTGGGAAAATCAGGTACACGCGACACTTCTGGGCCGTGACGTCTAGCCAGAAGGTGGCGGCGAGCTCGACGAATTCACGGATCAACTGCAGATCGTGCGACGACAGCGTCGAGATGGTGTCGACCGCTTTGCCGATGTCGTCCACGGCGGCTGCCACACTTTGGTCGTATGTGGGCTTCAGCCGCCGCGACGCTTCCGAGTCGGAGGTGATCTTCTTCGACGGGTCCCAGTACTCTTTGATGCGTTCGAACCGCCACGCCTCGGATTCCTCCGTGGCTTCGGGCCAGCGAGGCAGTTCGGAGCTTGAGTCTAGGAGGGATTCGTTAGAGAGAGAGACAGAGAGAGAGAGAGACCGAGAAGAGTGGTCGATCAGCGACATCAATGCAGGGGGCTAGCTCACCTTCACCAAACTCGCTCGTCCATTCGCGGTGGATGCGTTGGCCTTCGTCACCGAGAACACCAAAGGGTGAGTGGAAGAGCCTCTCCTTCAGGATCATCCAGATAGTGCTTTGGACGATCTGCTGCTTCAGCTTCCGAGGATTCTCAGACCGCCGCAGTGCATTCTCCTGCACAGGCCAGCGGGGTTCCTTCTTCTTTTCCCACTGGATGCGCGAGAAGCTGTTCACCTCCTGGGCCAGCTTCTTGAACCGGTTGCATATCTCCGGGTCGGAGAGTCCCTTGAAGTGCTCTCTCCTGACCAGCTCGCCCTTCAGCTCCTCGGCCTCGAGGCGGATTTCCTCGATCCTCTCCAGCTCGCGCTTGCGTGCCTCCTTTTCGCGCGCTTCAAACTCTTCCCGCATGCGATCCAGCTTGGTATTGTACTCTTGCTCCTTGTTGGCCAGAGCGGCCTTCAATTCTTTCTGTTCGATCTCGTGCTTTTCCTTGACCGACTGCATGGCGGCCCGCCATGATGCAATCTCATTTCGGTGGCTATTGTCTCGGCTTTCCAGCTCACTACGGTGGCGCTGCTCTACCACCTGTGCTCGACCGGCGGAGTCTTTCTGCTGCTTTTCCAGCGTGTCTTTCCAGTTCTTGTCTTGATCGGCGATTCTGCGTTGATAACTGGCATTCAAGCCATCGATATTCGCCCGATGGCGCGCTTGATCCTGTCTCAGCTCGTGGTTGTCAGCCGTCAGCTTCTTCCAACTCTGCTGCAGACCAAGGTGCTGTGCTTCCAATGTTCGCAGGGTCTGTGTCTTTGCCTGAAGATGTTCGGTCAGGACCCTCAAAGCGCCCTCGGGGCCTGATTTCGTCAAGATCAGGTCCACATCCTGGGTCCACGCCAGTTCGCGGGCAGTGCGTTTGAGTTCGCCTTCGATGGCAGTCAATTCTTTGTACGCGTCGGCAAAAGGCTGGTAGGCCCCCACGAGGATACTGAACGCACTCTCCACGCCCGCCTCCCTCGACTTTAAGGCCGTGTCGACGTCCTTGCGAGCAGCCTGGGGCGTCGCTCGTTTGATCTGCCCGGCGACACGCTCCAGCACGAGGGACGCGGACTTTTTGGCTTGGTAGTCTTGCACCAGCAGTGCCAGCATGGCCTCGGCACCACCGGTCTTCTGAGCATGGGCGAGATCGGCTGACCCAATGTCGTGGTTCGTAGATCGCATTTTCTCCTCGACGCGGCGCAAGGCCTGCTCGGATTTGAGGGCCAACTGCCAATGGTCCAGCAGAAGTTGCAGGCCGCCCGCAGGACCACGCTTTCTGATCTCGGCATTGACGTCCATGGTCCGTACATGTCCCTTCATGGCCGCGCGGATCTTGTCTTCGACGCGATCGAGATGCTCCTCTGCGTCCCGTGCGGGCTCAATCATTTCGAGGAGAAGCTTGAAGGCACCGCTGGTACCTCGCTTTTTGAACATGGCCTCTAGCTCAGCCTCATCCACCACGCCGTGTGCGGCCTTTCGGATTTCTTTATCGACCCGGTAGAGCTCATCGTCGGCAGCCTTATTCGGGCGGGGGTTCACCATGCCAGCCTGGCCGTCTCCTTGACTCTGTATCCTATCGCCGGTAGCGTCCATCTCTGCCACGCTCGTCTGCTTATGAGTCGCCTTCGGTTGGCTGCCGTCCAGTTCTGCAGGAGCAGGCGCGGCAGACCTTGAATGTCTGGTGGAGAACGACCTCAACAGACCACCAATGCCTTCGGAAATCTTTGTGCTGGAGGCTTTGTCCTCGAGTTCATGTATGTCCACACCACTCTGTGCGGCCGAATTCCCGGCTTTGGTCGAGTTACTGTCTGCAAAGGGATCCGGTTCCGCTGGGCCAGGGGCCACAGACCTTTTAGATTCCGAGACTCGACTTGCAGAGGGATCATGGTCGGGCACTACAAGTGGTGCTGCTGAGAAGCGGGCGTTGTCCTTCTCCCAACCATTGCCGGTCACAGAGGTGATCCTAGGGAGCGGAGAGAAAGCAACATTCGCCGCAATGGCAGACGGGGTGGCCATCGTTCCCGCTTTCCCGTTATTGCTTTCCGTCCGGGATGTTGACCTTGAAGCTGCTGAAGTGCTGATGGGGCTGGAAAGCTCCCGGAGGATGCCCTTGGCCTTCTTCAACCCGACCATACTGCTGGAGGCACGCAATGCAAGCGAGAATGTGATGATATTACTAATGTGGAATCGGGACGACAGTGTAGGAGGTTTGGACAGAGAGCCCGGTCAGTCCCATGGATGATCTTCAGTGTTAGATTATGTTCTCGAGCCGTGCACAGGCTGATTTCTTCAGTCATACGAATGCTCAGATTACTACAAAAAGCAGTACGCATTTATGAGGCTGAGTGAAAACAACCCCCTCCAAAACAGGACCAGGGGGGTCGGGCTGAGTTGAACCTTCGACTATTCAAGTATCCACACCAGGACATGTGTTTGCCTTTGGTAAGTTCGCCTCAGATTTGCCTGCCAACAACACCTCGTGCAGTAGGAGAAACTCTAGTCTCAGGCTAACCGCCCGAATAGAAACAGACGGCGGCACTCTAGCCAGGTTCGGATGCATGCACTTGACGCCTCGCTCGAAGTGATGCACACCCTGGCAGCCGAACAGGGTGTGTCGGCACAGGATCACAATCGTGAGGTGCCACCAACACACCATCTAGACCAAAGCCGCCGCCGGTCTCAGCCTGACCATGACCAGGATTGGCACGTTGCCTTACCAAGGCTGCTATTGCTCATGCAGCTCAGCCTTAGCACAGTCCCACCCTCCTCTTTCTTCTCCAGACCTGCGGTTTCTTTTCTTTCTCAGCCCAGCCCCAATGGTTTCTATATCCTCCTCTCGTCCACTCTTAGTCTGAGGCCAGCCAACTTCCCTTTGTTACCCTCTGTGCTGGTGTTTGTTTTACAGGTAGAGCTACAGCGTATCCTCACACAATGGCAGAAAACGGACTTCAACCGTCGAGACAACAGCGATTCGTGATAGGGGTGGACTATGGCACGACTTACACTGGTCAGTCCTTCCTATATCGATGAGATACTTTGGTAGGGCGTTATTTTGCTGACTATGAATGCAAGGGGTTGCTTATGCGACTCCGAACTCCAATCACCTTCCGCTTGACGAGATTGACCTCATCGAGGACTGGGGGTCGAACATGGGCAACCACAAGAAGATCCCCAGCGTCATCTCCTTCTCCCCGTCGACTGAGGCCATGGAGCAGCAGTGGGGATACGACCTCAGCGAACACGCCATTTCGATCGTCCACACCAAATTGGAACTAGACCTTCAGGACGTCTCCAGTGAGCTCGACCTCATGATCCAGGCCCTCGATGGCATGTGTGACTTCGGCTTCGACCACATCCGAGGCGCCGGGTCGGCGCACGCCTTCAGCGACAAATCCGCCGAGCAGATCGTGACCGAGTATCTGTCGAGGGTCTTCGAGCACCTGTCGGCCGCCATCGTCAAATTCTCTGCGTCGTTCAGAGTACATGTTCCAGTCGATATTGTGGTCACTGTGCCGACGGTACCAAGAGCTTTCCCGTATGATTAATTACTAACGAATCTCACTGATACCTGGGGCAGGAATGGTCTTACCGAGCGAAAAACTCGACTTTCCGCGCCCTCACCAATGCCGGCCTCAACCAGAGCTATTTCCCCAGGCTGTCCACTATTATGTTTATCACTGAGCCCGAAGCCGCGGCGATATACACAGCGAGGTACTTGAAGGATGAGATCAATGAAATATTCCTCAAGGTAATCAATCCATCTATCGGCGTGGCGAGATGTCTCGCTCATCTCGTGCATGTGCTGACGATCTGCGGCACAGCCAAATTCTTGCTTCATTCTTTGCGACGCAGGTGGCGGTACAGTCGTAAGTCTCTCACATCAAATGTTCATTTCTTCCTGTTCGCGTGTTTCTTACATTTTCCCGCTCGTGGCAGGATGTCGTGTCGTACAAAGTCAAACAAGTGGAGCCGTCACTGGTTCTGGAGAGGATCGGAGTTCCTACTGGTATGTGTGTTTAGACTGTTCATTTCTCTCGGCAAAGACTGGACGACAACGGTGTGCTGAAGTGGAACAAAACAGGAGACAAGTGCGGAGCCATCTACATCGACATTGCATTCAAAGAATGGCTGCGTGAACTACTGGGTAACAAATACTACGAGAGGCTCGACCGGAACCAGGACCTCCAGAGAATCACCTCGCACACCTGCGAGAGTAAGGCCATGCGCCAGCTGATGAAGTCGTTTGACGTGCTGAAGAAGCAGTTCCACAAGAATCACCGAGACATGGCGTTGGATTTGCCCGAGCCGCTCCACAACTTGACATTGGACAACCGGGTTGATGGGGGCGAGATCAAGATCACCAAGTGAGCCACCATCTGTGCCGAAGTTGTCAGGTTCCCTTTACTGACGGCCACGCTTCTTTTCTCCTCTAGCGCCACGATGATGAGGTTTTTCAATATCTGTATCGGGAAGATCATGGACTTGATCACAGGACATCTTCGCCAGATCGATAACCTCAATAAGCAGTGCAAGGTGAGTTATCCGCAGCCACACGCTGACACCGGCTCAACTATGTATCTCCTGGGGATCGATCCCCAGGCTCGCTCGCACATCTGAAACGAGAAAAGGAACAAATAGCCGACACTAACATCGTTACTTTCTTCCCCACAGAACATCTTCTTAGTCGGGGGCTTCGGCGAATCCCCCTACCTGCAGGAGGAAATTGAATTCTCGCTGCGGCTGCGGCGGATCAAGCTGCGGCGGCCGGACACGTCGTGGACGGCGGTGGTGCGTGGGGCGGTGCTGCACGGGATCGAGAAGGACACGACGGGTTCGAACCTGGTGCTGGCGACGGCGTGCCCGCGCCACTTCGGCATCAGCCTCAACGAGCAGTTCTCGCGCATCCATCACGAGGAGCGCGACGTCACCATCAATCCCATCACCAATAGCCAGATCGTCGAGGGCCAGCTGCTGTGGATGCTGAACAAGGGCGACCTGGTGCTGTCCGACAACCCCACCATCGTCTCCCAGCTCATCAGCCTGTCGTTCCGCGAGAATGACAAATCCAAGCGTCGCCTGACCGTCTACTCGTACGCCGAGGACGACGACCGGCCCACCCGGATCAAGAACTCGCTCGACGGTAAGTCCAGCAACCCTCCCCTTCCCTTTTGTGGCCCCATACACGAAAGTTCCACCACCATACTGAACACGTTTTCGTCAGACCTCGAAGTCGTGCACGTCCTCGAATATGACCTGGCCCAGATCGACCGGAAGAAGCTGGAAGTTTGCAAGGGCCGGAACGGCAAGTTCTTCATCGCGCGGCTGAAGCTGACCATGTCCTTGTCAGCGGACCGCCTGGAGTCGGTCCTCTCGTGGGAGCAGGGTCAGCTGGAGCTGGCCACGGAGGAGTCGACGTGGCGGTGAGTGAGTGAGTGAGAGGGGAGAACGGGTTTTGAAACAGTGTGAGAGGGAGTGTGACGGCTATTCTCAACCACCTTACCCAACCCATCAGGAGCTACAACGGAGTATATACAGTTTTATTTCATATAATGCTTGCCTTGAGGAGAAGACGAGGCGGAACGAAACGAAACAAGATGAAACGAGACGAGACGAGACGACTCAGGACAAGACAAAACGGATCTACATTACCATTTTTCCTGTTGCGTAAGAGCGAGAGAGTGCTCTGGGAGCGGTCCATGAATATGTATGTGGCTGGCTCTTAGGTACGCAACTGTACTCTAATGGCATTTACTAGTTAGACTACAATTGCTCGCTCGATACATGTACATGGCCTGGGCTATGATTATTACTTAACTGAGATGAAGACGAGAAAACGAGGAATTATTGACCAGAGAGAGAGAGACTGAGTGACCCGGCTCAGGTTTATCAATCCCAAAGAAGGAGGAGGGGATGTCTACTGATTAGAGAAGAAGAACCCTCTCAAGGTCCCTTTTTTTTCCTTTTGCCATTTCATTTTATTCAGTGCAGGATTAAGATGGACGATACATTCATATTGGGGGGCGGGGGGTCACGGGTCATGGTGGCTGAAATCATCTACAGTGCTTTCTTTGTCGATCGACCGCCCCCGTCCGTGTATGTATGTATGCCTGCGTTCAATAATTGAGAGAAGACAGGATAGTGTAGGTCTTCGGGCTTGCGGTTGATGTGGGAGGGAGATGGACGAGTCCAACCACCCGGAGGTTCCTGGCGGTACACGTCCACAAGTCACCTTCATTGGTGGAAATGACTGCCTTCTTGTCAGATGCCCTCGCTCTGGCAGCTGAAATCTCGAGGGATTCCTCTTTCCCAAGACAGGAGCAGTAAGCAGACCGCAGACAGCTTTCCAGCCTGGCACTGCAATTTAAGTAGCCCCGAGATCCCCTCGGGTACGGCCTCGTAGACAAAGAGACTGGGGCCTAGCAGGATACGCCCTATTCAGGTCGACGTCGCCTATGACCCACCATCCAAACACATCACCCCAGACTTTCATGAAAACCCACACTCTAGGGCGCCTTGGTCCCTTTGAGGTCGCCAAGGTGCAGGGCCATCATTCGACGCCCGGGTAGCCTGTCCTCGCTCATACCTGGCTTGGGTGCAGCACGGTCTTCCGCCTTTATCCTTGGTTTGCTGAACCACACCAGAATATCACTCAAGTCGGTCTCGCGAGCGGGTCTTGGGCAGCTAACTCACGCCACTGTTTGTCCTGGCGCCTCAACCACCTTTCTAGAAGGTCGAAAACTCCCTTCGTTTGCTAGAACGTATATCGCTTGACGACCGAAGTGCCCACATCGTACCTTACCACCCTGTGCGTCAACAAGATTATCGTTCAAGAGAGACGATTTTGATTTCCGTGGCGACCGAATGGAAAAATCCGCAGTAACGCATTCCGTCGGGAATCTTGCATGATACTTCGCGAACTGTAAAGTTAAGCTCATCCCGACATATAGCAGTGAACTGCGAAAATGTGTCGCTTCGGATAGCAGCAGAAATGAGGATGACAACGTCCGGGAAGGAATCCTTGAGGATGCCGAGTAGTTCGGCCAGTGGCCGCAAGATGTCGGGATGGTAAGTAATGTCAGCACCAATGACAAGGTCGTAGCGCATGCCTGACTTCTTTGCTTCACTCAAAAGTTCATCGATTGCTGGGCGGTTCGTCCAGTCTAGTAGGCGAACTTCCGGTGATTTACACCCGTCAAGAATACCGTTCTCCTGATTCAAGCGGATATTGTTATCTAAACCTTCACAGACGTGTCCCAGTCCATCGGTTGCCAGTACAGATGAGGCCTTGAGGTGAGCTGCGCACAACAAGGAAAGAAGTCCAGTCCCAGCACCCAATTCGAGGACGTGCTTGTGATTGACAAGGCCTGGCTGCTGGGTAAAGAGATACCACGCAAGATGCAATGCGGCCTCCCACGTACGTAGACCAACGTTGTTGCCTCTCGAGAGGAGATTTCTCGCTTCGTTGATGAGGACAGGTCGTACTCCAGGCTCATCAAGGGGAAGTGGAGGATAGTACGAGTGGACACGTAATTGCTGTGCTTCTTCCGTCTGGTCTTGTTGAGGGAGGCTAGAGAGGTAGCCCATATGCTCCATTAGATGATCGGAGACTTGCTGCGGCGGAATTTGACGTTAGTGGTTCAACACTGGGAAGAAGTATGGTGAGAAGGACATGACAGGGAGACGGCAATTATCAGTGGCTTCAACTTTGTCGGATTCAGCCTACATCTTCTTCCGGGTCCTTGCAAGAGTTTTCAATTTCTTCAATGAGACGTCGCAGTATCCTGCTCTGATATCGCGGAGGAGGCAAGTATTTATTCTGGCTTGAGTCGAAGAAATACCGATATAAGCAGTCTTGCACATCCGGGTTCACCAGCAGCGCGCCTGGAGGGTAAGTCACATCATTGATCTGCTGCATGTACTGTCGGTAGAACTTGGTCACAATCGGCTCTACTCCAGCTCGAGCAATATCCATCCTGACTGGAAGTCGGGGGGGCACCAGGTGTATACAGACTCAACAATGGAGGAGCTAAGGCATTGAACCGATGTGTGATTTCTCTTGTACTAAAGAAGGATTCACAGCATCACTTTGGACAGTAGAAGATATTGTAAAGGTTTGCGTGGTGTAATGTGGTGGGGGAGCCACTAACCAGAAACGGAGTAGCGCAGTATCTGCCAAGATTTCGAAATGCCAAGCCCACAATTTTCGGGAAGGAGCGAATCTTTGCTCTCAGCCATTCCTCAACTGCAGTTCAATTTGAGCGTCGAACAAATTCATCTCGACCAGCTCGACAGTTCCATCCCTACTGTCCTGATTGCGATCCCATCGACAGACAAACCCGCAAACACATCGCAATCATGGCCGATTCTCCGGTCACCATCCGAACTCGCAAGTTCATCACTAACCGACTTCTGTCGCGCAAGCAGATGGTCCTGTAAGGGCGCACACAGTCCCTAGATCCATTTCGCAATGGCATCAAAATTTCCAGAAGGCCGAAAACTGACTCTTGTACTGCAGTGACGTCCTCCATCCCAACCGCCCCAATGTCTCCAAGGACGATCTCCGCGCCAAACTCGCCGAAGTCTACAAATCCAACAAGGACCAGATCAACGTGTTCGGCATGCGGACGCAATACGGTGGCGGCAAGTCCACTGGCTTTGCTCTCATTTACGATTCCGTCGAGGCCATGAAGAAATTCGAACCGCACTACAGACTCGTCCGAGTGGGACACGCTACCAAGATTGAGAAGGCCAGCAGACAGCAGCGCAAGCAACGTAAGAACCGGTCGAAGGAGTTCCGAGGCACGGCCAAGACCAAGGGTGCGAAGAAGGATAAGAGCAAATAAATATGAGGCTACTTCAAGGGGTGTGATGGTTCTGTTGGGTGGTGGTGGTCGGGGGGCTGTTGACCCGGATCGAGGGAGGCCATGGTTGCTTGTGCTTGGTTATGTACTAGAAAGAGATGAAGAGAAGCCGGGCATACCACTTGGCCTCCAAAAGGAGATTTGTGGTGGTGTTGAAGCAACCAATGGTCAAGTACGCCTTTTTTTCCAAATGAAGAGAGAAAGAGCCGCCCACCGAGTGCGAGCAGTCTTGAAAGGGGGAAAACCATTTTCTGCATTGAAAGTTTGCCGGATGTAGGCAAATGGCGCAACGAGATCAACACTGCATTGAAATGATATCAAAAATTGTGAAATGCAAAAGAAATGAAGTTACCCCTCGCCATGTCATGTTTCCTTGAACTCTGCGTGATTTCTGCTCTCGCACGTTGTACTTGTTTGATACAACAACGCACACACACGCGCCAGGGGTGGTTCGACCCGGTAGAAAATTGAAATGTCTGTTCTGTACACACCAGCTAGCGATGGCGAGGAGGGGAATAGGGCGACAACGTGAGCCTTTTTGCTTTCAGCCAATGCTTCAGAGGCTTCGACGGCCCCGGCGAAGGCGGAAGGTGATCGAGCGGCAGGTAAGCTCTTCATCTACCACGGCATGGCCGTCTGGCTTTCGTGAAGTCAAGGAAAGGGTGAGCAGGTATACGGATACGGTACACAGCTAAGTGGGAACAGCAGGAGGTATGTGGTAATGATACATGGCTCGTCCGTCCTCCTTTCGTCGTTCCGGTCTGTCTTATGTCGCCCGAACTTGAGACGTACAGTTACTCTGTTCTCTGCGCACAGCAGAACAAACAATAAGAAACCCCCTGCCCATGGCATAACGTACACATCATCTGGAGAGCATTCGTGCGTGCTGCTTCCGAGAAAACCCCTTTTTCGTGAGACGCATACTTTTCCTTCCTTCGACCATAACCTCCCTTCACTGCACGGGGCGAGGGCCACCAGCTTGAATCTTGTAAGAGCAGACTGAATTGTCGACTTTGACCTCCTTTCCGCACAGTTTTCCTCCCCCTTTTCTCTCAGGCATTCTTTTCATGATCATACTGTTAAACTGAAAAAGTAAAACAAACCAAAGAAAAACACCAATATTAATTCCCGCCGTCATGATAGCCCGAAAAGTGATGCCAAATCTCCTTGCCGTGGCGCAGTTCTGTGCTCCTCCAGTGACATGAGAAAAGCGTCCTGTCTCTTATTAGATTTATGTGGTTCGTACAACCTCGGAGTATACAAAAGATAAAATTGAACGCAGACAGGTCGGCCGAGCAACAAAGTTTTTGAGGTAGTACAGAGAGATCAGACGAGATGCTGACGCTTGTCAGGAAAATCAAAATATTGTATCACACCATCCAGGTGCTCTCAGTATGTCGACGAGGTGTTGCTGATCGAGGTGACGGAAGTGCGAGTCGACTCATTTGTCTGGCAGCCGGAACAGTCTGGGCTGCAGCCATCTGAGCCAGGCTCTTGCTGCGGAACCATGGCTCGCCCGTAGAATGCCCCGGTAAAGGATTGACTGGAAGCTCTTGTCGGCTGCGAGCTGTGCCCATTCACAGAGCCTTTGTACCCGTATGTTGCAGCATGGTCTTCAACGATGGACTTCAGGCTTTGGTGGGAGACCGCACCCAACGTTGAGTGCTGTGAGAGACCATCTTCTGTTGTTGCAGTTGTTGCTGCGGTAGATGGGGCTTCGTTGACGACAAGCTGCTCGCCAGATGCCACGGACGACGCCGACAGTACTTCACCTAAGCTCATTTGACCGTATGTCATGTCCTGAACTCTGTAGGAGATGTTCTCCCTGGCATTGTGTTGCTCTTGAACACCGGTTGATTCTGCCTGGGCCGAAATCTGCTGAACAGAGGTGGCACCACCACCGTTCCAATAGCCTTGGTTGCGTTGGCTTACAGCAGAAATCGGGAGATCCACTGAGCTGGCTGGTGTTGGGATGTAGCTACGTGCATTGATTGGCTGTGGCAAGATACGGTCTGATGGGGGGTTTCCTCCGGCTCCGATTGTTTGGAATGAATGAGGAGCTTCATTGGACATCGTATAAACGGTGTTATTTACTTGAGGGTTTGGTTGGGGTATATATTGCTGGTTGTCGGGCCAAAGTGAACCAGGATGAGGCCGGACTCCCTGACCATGGACATAGTAGGCGTTGTTGGTAGACATTGGATCCGTATTCGGGAGAATGTAGGGAGGCGGTTGTGCGTTGTATGGACTCGATTCTTCCTCGTCTGGGTACGGCGAGTACGGTCCAACATATTGTGCTCTGCCCCAATCAACACTTGTGCTCTGATTAGTGTATCCGCTGTAGTCTATGGCGTTGGAGACGGGATGATATTGTAGATTGCTTGGTGGACTGCATCTCGACGGCACTGACACATAGTTCAGACGGTGGTGCGTAGGAAGGGAGTATGGTGAGTATCGTGCAGGTCCATGCCACCCTCGAAAACTATAATCTCTAGGATCTACCGAGGAAACCTGGATCTAGTTAGATGGGCGTGCATGTCTGAATTGAAGAAGCGATGACTCACTCGAAGAAAGTGACACTCGTCCTCCAGACCCGAGTTTTTACAGTTTGCACACGCTTGACTGTCGCCTTCGTTGCCACTGCATTTGATCTTGCGTTTCCGGCATCTTGAACACTGCAGGATGTGAGCAGATAGTTCCCACGAACATGTCAAAACATACAGCCACTGGTACACGCTTCCTTGAGCCGCTGGTTGCCCTGCTATCTGGCTCAGATGTAGGTGTTGTGCGGCTGCTGAGGTGGCCTCCCGTCTCATATTGGTCGTGAATGTGAGAACTCTGGCTCAAGGCCATATGGGGACCTCTCTCATTGCGTCTGAAGAACTCGAAGTCCGGGTATAGTGATCGTGTTGAGATCTAGGGCTTCTGTCAACAGGACGAAATACAACAACCCATGGGGGGCTTTTTCACCATGATGCGCATCTGAGACAAAGGCGGGCAGAAGAAATCAAAGTCTCTCGAACATCAAATTCTGCGTCGTCGAAACCGGAGACTTCGACCACGACCAGTCTTGAAGCAAGCTCTCTAACGAGGGTCCCAGACCTTCGAATAGCCTGGAGCTGGTTCTGAGCAATGAGATCTTGCGGGAGAACAGAAAGAGAGCCAGGATCAGGTTGATAGTGACATTTTCAAGGGCACACGCCAATAGGAAAAAAGATGGGTAAGCTTCAACAGTTGTGGGAACTAGATCGAAGAGGTATGTCATATCATGATCGACGTCGAGCTGAAAATCTTTGCGATTCCCTCAATTTGCGCCTGGATCAAGTCGCGCTTTTTTGAACTTGGCCTTTGAAACCTGATCTAAGATTCCCTTGTAACGGCCACGCTGCAGGCATCCGGCCGTGTGACCATGATGCTTGGTCCACTGCGACAACCTGATTCAACGGGCATAGGATGGTCTGACCAGTCATCGACCAACTGATGGAGCGCCTGCCATATCAGCTGTGAAACAAATCGGACGCACAAGACCAATCAAAAGACGACTATGCTTAAGAGACCAACCTGCACACTGTGCTTGCGCAATGAGTGTATGTAGCATTGGTTCTGGATCTAGCGTCGACAGGTTCCATGTGGGGAAACAAGACAAGCCTGCAGCATCTTTGAGCCACACCTGGAGGGATCTGGGTTACGCACCTTCCAACGGACATGCTCTGCAAAGGGTGGGATGTAATGGCCCATGGCTGTTGGTACTAGCCTCAACAAGACGCAAAGAGTGGATGGGTTCTGTTTGCTTCCAAAATGTCTCTGCCATGATTGGCCGCAAGCCCCTGCAGAGAACGTGGCATATCCATCATCCACACTGGAGCAAACTCGCAGCTGATGGCATCGTTTGAGAATTGGGCTATAGTCAGAGGGAGCGGGCCAAGCCTCTGCGCGATCTTTCCAAATTCTGATGTCAAAGAAGATTGGCTTCGACTGGACAGCCTTGCCACGCGATCCCCGGTTATGCCTTTTGCTGTAGACGACGCCATGTAGAACAAACCAGCTCCGACCATGTAGCCACCGGAGTCAGCGAAGATTCCCCTGACTTGGAAGAAGTCCGGGATCTACGGGATTTTCTCATGCGCGAAGCTTGCAATGAGGTCGATGCACATGACAGAAGGTTGCAGTGGTGCATGTCACTGGGGGAGGTCTCCTGAGTCGGATTGACCTTGTATCCAATGTCAGCCCCTGGATAAGAGCTGCAAAAAGCCTGCGGAACATCACAGGATATTTTGGGTGCACAAGATGTCGAAAGGTTGACCTCATTCCTCGCAAGCCCAACGTGCAGAGCGATTTGACAAATCAGAGACTGAGTTTCAGGTGCGGCTTGGTGACACAAAGGCGCATCATTACCAGGATAGAGCCCCGTCAAGGCCAGAACTGCCACCACACTTCTATAAGAGGCTACCAGGAAGATCCCTCCACAGGGTGTGCGCACGACAGGAAGCGGTGCTGAAGGCAACCCCCGAATGCTACCATCCTCAATGGGGCCAACAGGGAGGCGGCGAACCACCAACTTCCACAGTTAGAGGATATCATCAGGGAGGCTTTGCAGGGAGCATCGCCGACTCGGTCACGAAAGCCGTGGAAGAGCACCGTCATTTGAGTCACGTCGGGTTGCTGGTAGATGCGGAAAAAGAATCTCCGTCAGCTGATATTGCAAAAACTAGGTGGGGGTCGCTGCCCTCATCTGTGCAAGCTCATGTGGTGCAGAGCAATGTTGCTTGCAGGAGAGGGGAGGGCTGAGAGCCTGCCCAGGGCACGCCGGCTGGACCTGTCATCGAAGCGGGTGGAAGCCGAGAAGGAAGACGGTTCGTGACAGAATCGGGGGATTTCTGTATGACTGTGCAGAGTAGAGTAGAAGGACAGGGTAGTTGCATAATCAGATGTCGTGTACAGAGTACCTGCTCGTCGATAAAAGTCTTGCCCTGAGTTGCGATGAGCAAAAAATAGTGGTCGAACAAGCTTAAACTCCGCAGTCATATCGGCGAATTAGAAAACTTGGTCGGACAGGTGTCCTGCTGGGTCCTCAAAGAGGACAACGTACACCAGGATTGAAGGTCTAGCAGGCTACCTAGGATCAATAGGATCAAGGTGGGAGCAGTTGCGCAAGAGAGCGGAAGCGTAGGTACTGATAGCCTCAGTTCGACCCATCTAAGGCGAATGATTCCCTCAGCAATCGGCAATACATGTGTAATGAGCAATACATTCAGCAGGATGAACAGGCCGCCAGCTGGACAAGATGCAGATGGAGCAGGAGGTGGGCGAGGATGGTTGCAAAGGTTGGAAAAGTCCCAATTGGGCTGGAGGTGCAGCACGTGCAGGAAGCCGTCTTGGCAGCAGTTTGAAATGACGGCATCGCGGTCATTTCAAGTTTTCTCGGGCATGTTCGATACAGCAGCAACTCATCGCTTGATTCCCATTCTCTGAGCATCTTCCACCCTCGCCAACCAGTCCACAGCTACATGGCGTGTGCGCATCAAATTATCACATCTCTCACTTCGTGGCACTCCTCGCTGCCCCTCCAGTGATCGCACGCACGCCCCACTGGAGTGAGATTCTTCACTTGCGCCCCAGAAATATCATCATCTCCGGAGCCTTTGCCATGAGTGTGATACTAGAGACGTCTCTGGGCGAGATTGTCATCGACCTCTTGGTTGACAACGCACCCAAATGCTGCGAGAAGTACTACCTCTAGTATGCCATGTCAATCCGGTCAATGCGCTAACCGGTGGTCAGCTTTTTGAAACTCTGCAAAATCAAGTATTACAACTTCTCCCCGTTTCACAGTGTCCAGAAAGGCTTTAGCTGTCAGACTGGAGACCCACTCGGCCCAGACTCACCCGAGAGCGATGGCGGAAGTTCTATCTGGGGCTTGCTATCAGGCCCCGCGAAGAAGAGCTTCATAGCCAAGATCGACCCGAAGCTGAAACATTCCCAGCGTGGGACAGTCAGTATGGCGACGGTGCCCTCGCCCAATGATCCTGATGAGCGACTCGCTGCCAGCCAATTCATTATCACTCTCGGAGACAACATTGACTACTTGGATGGAAAAGCCGCCCCTTTTGGCATAGTCGTCGAAGGCTTCGACACCCTAGACAAGATCAACAATGCCTTCACTAATGCCAACGGTAGACCCCTCAAGGACATCCGGATTCGACACACCATCATACTGGAGGATCCCTACGATGACCCACCAGGGCTGGTTGCTCCTGACTCAAGTCCTGCACCGACCAAGGCACAGCTGGCCACTGTTATGATCGCGGATGATGAAGAACTGGACGAGGAAGTCGACGAGGTGGCGATGGAGAAGCTGCGAAGAGAACGAGAGGCGAGAGCCCAAGCCCTGACTCTCGAAATGGTTGGTGACCTCCCTTTTGCCGAGGTGAAGCCTCCCGAAAATGTTCTTTTTGTTTGCAAACTGAACCCTGTGACGAATGATGAAGACCTCGAGTTGATTTTCAGCCGCTTCGGCAAAATCCTTTCCTGCGAGGTCATCAGAGATAAACGCACTGGTGACAGCCTGCAGTATGCCTTCATTGAGTTCGAGAATCAAAAGGACTGTGAGCAGGCCTACTTTAAGATGCAAGGCGTGCTCATTGACGACCACCGTATCCACGTGGACTTCTCACAGAGCGTCTCTAAGTTGTCCGATACCTGGAGAGATGCAACAAATTCGAAGAGGGCCGGGCGATCCGGAGGCTTCGGTGGGATTGCCAGCCTCGAGAAGAGACGGCATTATCGGGGGGATGACGGCCGTGGACAGAACGGCGGTAACTACAGAATGGTGTTTGATAAAGATGACATCCGCCGAAACAAAGAGTCTCGGCCAGAGGAGGGATCCCGACGATCTCGAAGCAGAAGCCCACGTTATGAAAGCAAGGAATCCAGACGGGGTGGATACCGACCTAGAGATCAGGACAAACACGACCACAGGGATCGTCGGGAACGAGATCGGTATCGTGACAGAGATCGAGACAGGGACAGAGACAGCGGAGGGCGAGGGCACTCGCACCGCTCAGATTCCTGGAGGGACAGAGACCGCTAACCTCTGAGGTAGAAGAGCTCATTTACGCTGTACAACAATTACTGGCTGGTCCCTTTGAGATTGCAAACCCCTCCCACATGTAGAAAGTGTATCAAGTCGCTATACGTGGGTGATGATTGGGCTATATTGCGGCCATGCATAGTATATCTCGTCGATTGAAACCTTGTCATACGTCACTGCGAGGCTGAGAGGATTTGGAGAGGGCGAAGGATGCGGAGATGTTTTGGAAACTGTGTCAGTCTGTCCAACGTTGTTGTCTCACCGCGCTAAACATCCCTGCAACCATTGCCTCCCTTCTCAGACTCCGCCAGCTGAGCCAGCTGAACCGGCTGTACCAAAAGCTGATCTTGTAGGCCCCATTCTGGGAAGCTGCCTCCTTTGACAGGGTGAGCAAAAGTCTTTGTCCGCCACAGGTGACACCTTTCTTCTCTCCCACGTCACCCCCCTCCTCCCACTTCCTCAACACCACCAATTTCATTTCGATCGCCGACGACCGCTCACAATGGCTGCAAACATGGTGAACACGCTCCTCGAGAAGCTGCACTTGACGTCCAAGGATCAGGGTGCTCCTGCCCAAGAGCCTGACGAAGAAGAGTTGAAGACGTTGCGTCAGAAATATGAGAAAGCGAATCAAGAACATGTCTTTGCTTTCTACGAGGAGCTTGATACGGAAGGGAAGGCTGCCCTGTTCGAGCAGCTGTCCAAATTCGACCCCGACCGCATCAACGTCCTCGCAGACAAGGCCCTGCACCCACCAAAAGACGCAGACCAGCAGCAGACGTCCATCAACCCCCTACCCGAGTCAGCCACTGCCTCCCTCCTCGATGCCTCAGATGAACAGAAAGAAGAGTGGTACAAGGCTGGGCTTTCCCTGATTGCACAGAACAAGGTCGCTGTGGTGTTGATGGCGGGTGGGCAGGGAACCAGACTGGGCAGCTCAGATCCCAAAGGATGCTTTGACATAGGTCTGCCTAGCAAAAAGTCATTGTTCCAGATGCAGGCTGAGCGAATCTGGAAGGTGCAACAACTGGCTAAGCAGCATGCTGGCTCCTCGTCTGACCCAGTTGTGCCCTGGTATGTCATGACCAGCGGTCCTACTCGAGCACCTACGGAGAAGTTCTTTGAGAAGCACAACTATTTTGGTCTGTCCAAGGAAAACGTCATCATCTTCGAACAGGGGGTTCTTCCATGTATTTCCAACGAGGGAAAGATTCTCATGGAGAGCAAATCCAAGGTCGCAGTCGCCCCGGACGGTAATGGTGGCATTTACCAGGCCCTGGTTTTGTCTGGCGCTCGGGCAGACCAGCGAAAACGTGGCATTGAGCACGTCCATGCGTACTGCGTTGATAACTGTCTGGTCAAAGTTGCTGATCCGGTCTTCGTTGGCTTCTCAGCGTCCAGGAACGTTGACATTGCCACCAAAGTGGTGCGAAAGCGAGCTGCCAACGAGCCCGTCGGTCTGATCGTCGAGAAGAACGGCAAGCCTGACGTGGTCGAGTACTCGGAGATTGACCAAGAGATGGCCGAAGCCACAGACAGTTCCGACCGCCTCAAGTTCCGAGCTGCCAATATTGTCAACCACTACTACTCATTCAGATTTTTCGAAGCCATCGAGGAATGGGGCCACAAATTACCCCATCACGTTGCCAAGAAGAAGATTCCCTACATGGACACTGAGACTGGTGAGACTATAAAGCCTGAGAAACCCAACGGCATCAAGTTGGAGCAGTTTGTGTTTGATGTCTTTCCCTTTGTCCCCATGGACAAGTTCGCGTGCTTGGAAGTTGACCGAAAAGAGGAGTTCTCGCCATTGAAGAATGCACGTGGCTCAGCAGAGGACAATCCAGACACCAGCAAAGCAGACATCATGGAACAAGGGACCAGATGGTTAGAGGCTGCGGGAGCTATCGTCGTGTCCGAGGGCACCGACAAAGGCGTCGAAGTGTCTCCGCTCATCAGCTATGTATGTTGCCATCCATTTTCTACGTGCTTACGTTATCGCTAACATTTGTGTCAGGGCGGTGAGGGTCTCGGCTACCTGAAGGGAAGAGAGATTAAGGCTCCGGCTGTGATCGAGAGAAGCCCGTCGGAGTAAACCAGTACAGCGTCGACGCTGCTGCATGATGACGACTTTGATGGGATAGAATGGCAGTAGGTTTCGCATCCGGGTACTGTGGAGGGAGTTATTAAGCAGGCAGGGATGCTAAAAGAGATACGATATACGTAGAGGCTGTCTTGGAGAGCATATGCTCAGGAAGAGTTAACAGTTATCTTTCCACCCTGCGTAGTTCCATCTTACCCAGCCATCTACAGTGTCAGTCCCTAGGGGCATGTGGAAGCCCAGTATCATCAGCGTCCAGCCTTGTCACGCTCCACAGAGAATCGGTCTCCACAGACCTAAAACGGCGCTAATCCTCATGGGGGACAAGCGGCCTTGGCACAGGTGGATGCTGGGATTTGCGACTCTGGACAGTTTCCTCGTCGCCTTCAGTTTTTTCTCTTCCACCAGTTGGTTGTCGATCGGTCGTCGTACGGTTCACCGGAGGCTGGAAGTCGTTGGAAAGGTCGTGTGGGAAGTTGCGCCACCTGTAAGTGACTGTCCCTTCAGATGATCTCTCCTTCCAAGCTGGCTTTGTTCACCTTGTGCCCCTCTTCGAACCCAATTCCCAAGTTCGAGAAGGTCCCCCCTTCTGCACCTATCCGCGTCCTTGTATCTTCCTGCGGCTAACGTCAGATTCCAGGTTGCGGGACTTGGGATACTCGAACGCGGTTTCAATTGAGCAGGTATGCTCTCCTCCCCCAATTTTTATGATGCGCCACGTCCTGTTCCTTATCGGTGGTCGAAACCGCCACCCCTTCCATCGACATCTGATGCATGCGCTGGGGGGAATCTGTGTCGCGCGTGCCACAATCACAAGAGATGGAATCTAACGCTGTCGTCCTAGGGCTTGAGGAAAATTATCAGCAGAAGTAGTCAAGATGTCGTCTCTTTCCCGACGCGCCTGCTACAAGTGCGGCAATGTTGGCCACTATGCGGAAGTCTGCACTTCCTCCGAGAGGTTGTGCTACAACTGCAAGCAACCAGGCCACGAATCTAACCAGTGCCCTATGCCACGTACAACGGAGAGTGAGTGCCGGTCTTTGTCTCTCATAACAGGTTCCGTGCGCTGACGGAGTGATTTCTCGCAGCTAAACAATGCTACCATTGCCAAGGGCTAGGACATGTGCAAGCGGATTGCCCGACCCTCCGCATCAACGGCGGCCCTGCCAGCGGTCGCTGCTACTCATGTGGCCAGATTGGTCACTTGGCTCGAAACTGCCCGACCCCAAACATGGCACCACCACCGACTCGTGGTGGTCGTGGGGGTTATGGTGGCTTCCGCCCGGGTTACGGTGTCACCAACAACCGGGCTGCTATGTGCTACAAGTGTGGTGGACCCAACCACTACGCTCGAGACTGTCAGGCCCAAGCTATGAAATGCTATGCCTGTGGCAAACTCGTAAGTCATGAAGCTCATTCTGTCCCTCCTTTCCAGATATGCCATTGACAATATACTCTCAGGGCCACATCTCTCGCGACTGTACTGCTCCGAACGGCGGGCCGTTGAACGCTGCAGGCAAAACCTGCTACAAGTGCGGACAGCCAGGTCACATCAGCAAAGACTGCACTTCCACCACTGAAACCAATGGTACAGCGGTCCCCGTGACGAACGGAACTCCTGCCGATGCTCCTGCGGCTGCTCCTGCGCCGGAAGCCACCGAGGTCGCTACCGCTGCCGCCCCTGCCGCTGCAGTTGCGTAGAGCACCCAACATCATTCCATCCTGCATAGCAGCTCAAATTTCTTTGTTTTGTTTCTCGCCCCTTCCCCAGCATGTTTCTCGTTGGAGCAACATCGACACACAGACAGTCCTTTCCGACTCCCACATCCCCTCAGCACCGTGTTGTTCTTTATTTTTCTTCCCCTTTCGCAGCAAATCAACATTTCCCGTCACGTTTTACGATACCACCGGAGGCTGCTATGCCTTTGATTCCTTTTTCTTTTGGCAACATGCATCGAAGCACTGACGCCCTTTTTCGGCGTTCACGACCCTTCACACGACGAACAACCACTGCAAGACATTTCACGATTAAAGACTGGCAAGGCAGGAGAATGGGATCATCGACCACGAGAGAGTACATCGGAACATGGACCAGTCTGAAACTTGCGGCAAAATTGAACGAACATGACTCCAGGATTCACACGGATCAATCACCCCCCATTTGACGGTTTCAGCTCCGGCGTTTTTTCTGACGAAGATCATCGGATCTTGCTTTCCAATGCGCTACACAACGAAACGACTTTCCTTGGCTTTTCTCTTCAATCGGAAGACGCGACCATTTGCAAAAAGGATCTGATTGAGAGGAAGTTAGACCATGCTTTCTCACGTAACCCCCAACCGACTAGCTGGACGGATAAGATAGCATATGGAGCGAAGCGGGCAGCGGACGACAACGGAAGAAGTGAAAGCGACGCAGAATGAGCGAGAGACACAGAGTTGAGTTGTGAGAGTGGAGAAGAATGGGAGCCTGAGCGAGTTGAAGCGATAGACCGGGTTGGGAGGCAACGAGTGACCCGTCGATGAGATCGACGGTTGCTTGGAGCACACTGAAAGAAGAAGCACTGACCAAAAAAAGGAGAATCAAGGTTGGCATCTGCAGATTGTGGGCCATCTTCCTCAGCATCATCATCATCACCATCACCATCATATCCCCTTTATGAGATTTTTGCAACATAATGAGAGAGCATCATATCCAAGCTGTCACTGATATTTACTGGACCTTGTCAGGCTTTCTCTCTGCCTGTCGAGATGTGTAGGAGTGACAGGATCTGGCAGGTAACTTACCTGGACCAGTCGTTTGGAAAAGAGTAAGTTTGTAGAGTCTCGACACGAATGGCTCAAACGGTTCTTGACGACTGTCATGTACATCGTGCAGTGTCCCGCCGAGTGCTGCAGCTGAAAGCCGACGCCAGCATCCTAACAGCATCCATTGTGCCTCTGAGCCGGAGACAACATACTTACGCTGAGAAGAACACTTCAAGAGGCTCTGGGACAGCTGGGGTCTACAAAGATACACGAAGGGGGACGGCTGCAGTCCACCCCGGACCATTCATCGCTCCACCTCAGCTCGAACTTATCTTTCCGGGGAGGCTTCTCAGTGCCAACGTTCTACCAGCAGATTAATTGACGTTGCAGCTCGCTTTGGCAGCTCGAACATTTTAGGCACAGAGCATACATGCAGGCATGGATATCTGAAGTAGTAGTTCCTGCTGACCAAACTCCTTCAGTCCATCAACTAGCAAGTCCACAAGAAGTCGGGAGGACAAGAAACATCAGTCCCAGCTCATTGGTTGACTGTGTCTCCTTGATGATGCCTCTATGGGGGTACAGTACAATTTCACAGGCACAAAGCTAACTGGGGAACAAAAGAAGAAGGGCTTAAGAAACAAAAAAAAGGTGTGTGTGTGTGCTTGTGTGTGTATAAGTAGGTAGGACTCGCAACTTGACCCTCTCGTGCTGCTGTCCCTTCCACGTCTTTTCCGCCGAGCATCCCGGGTATATATCACGACGACTCCCAGAACCGCTTCATCTCCACGTTCAAACCGTTCGTCCAGAAGAACTGCCTCAAAACACAATCCAGACACTCCCAGTCACCACCGTGCTCCGGAAATCGGGCTCTGAACGCTCTCTGCAAGGATGCTGCGTGGTCCGAGTCGGCACCGTCCGTGGCTGTCCAGCTGCTGATCACGACAAGCCACATCCAGATTAGACAGTCTCTTTCGGTGGCAATGACAGCATCGTCGGCGTCGTCGTCCGCCTCTACGATATCGCCCGTGAGGTCCATCAAAGCAGTGTCGTGTCTCAATAATGCTACATGTTTGTCATCCTCCACTCGAAAGGTCGGCAGATCTTGAGTGAGCCGCAACCGCGGCGTTCGGAACGCAGTGTGGCTCGCGGACAGGTAATGGCGGTCCGGGGCGAAGGCGACGCTGGCGTAGCAGATCAGCACAAAGACGAGATACTTCTCGAAGCTGGGCGCCGGGTCGAGCAGGCAGGCGCAGGCGTCGCTGAAGTCGGCGTGCCGTTTGCGCGCGGGCAGCGCGGCCACCGCCTCCATCTGCCGCGCGACTGCCTCGTCCCCGGCCTGGATGGCGTCTTGGTAGGCAGCGATGTTGGACAGCACCGTCACGATGTCCACGGCGAGCCTGCCCCGGGTCGCGAGACGACGGAATCCCGGTGGCAGGCGGGCCAGGAGGGATGATGTTTCGGCCGAGTACGGCGGCGGCGAGAGGTAGATCGGGTGGTAGGGTGGTTTGGAAGATGCAAACACCGACGTGTCGCGGTATATATGGGTCCACCACGACTCGAACCTGAACAGTTCGCCGTCGAGAAGACTGTAGTCAGCGTGGTATCGAGGAACCTGGAAGCATAATTTGGACGGTTTTTTGTGGGAAGGAAAAAATACGTCCAGGAGAGTGAGCGAGCGAACGAACGAACGCACGAACGCACGAACGAAACGTACTGCAGGACCGAGCATTTCAACATCCCGTCCAGACCCAGCACGTCCAGTCCGCCTCGGGACTCGATCATGGCCTTGATGCCGTGCCGGTGCATTTGGAAGGCCTCGTGGTCGCCGAAACCGCTCTGATTACGTATGTATATTATTGTTTGGACTTGGTTAATTCTCCACAATCAAGATTGCGAGATGAGATGTAAGTGGAATTCGCAACGGGTTGCCACACCAGGTTGCACGTGAAGGGGGAAAAAACGGGGGAAACTTGACTTTGAAGGGGGAAAGGAAACGCTTTATCTCACAGCAATATGGCCCAGGAACAATGCTGCTATGATCGCCCCGTCGTCGTTGACGGCATGATGTTGTTGTTTGTGCTGACGACGAGCACCACCACCACCACCACCACCACCACCACCACCACGACGCCCTCCCCCATGTCCTCCTCCAGGATCCTCATCCTGAGCGGCAATGTGCTGGCGCAGCTTAGAGATCGCGGCCTGAACCAGGCTGAGGACCTGCGGCGAGGGGCCAGTGGTGGTGTTGTTTGTGCGGTTGTCGCTGTTGCGCGAATGCGATCGCCGGAACACGTCGCGCACCATGTTGACCACGGCCACGCCGGCGTGCAGAGCCACCTCGTGGGTCATGAGGTCGTAGTAGCTCTGTGCGTCGAGGATCTGGTGGTCAGCATTGGCTGCAAAAGCTCGATAGGGTAGGATAGGGTAGGATAGTATGGGACGCAGCAGACTATCTATGTATGTGTATGTGTATGTATGAGGATGTTCGTGGTTGAATACTATGCATAACACACTCCACGCACTGCACTGCTCGAGTTACATGTTTCCCCCTATCTTCCTTCACCAGCTGCTCTCCTCATCCTTCTTCATTCTACAACAAAGATCTGTGTCCCTCCCCTCCCCGATCTTTTGCAACCACGAGGCACGAGATAGCCCAAACAAGAAAAACTGAGAGATATATGTGATTTCAACTGGACTGAACCAGAGGGAACTAACTGACCTTGGCAAATGTATTGCTCACATCAAAGACGTGAAACACGGGCGCGTGGACCAGATCTGGCCGGACGGTGCTATCTAAAGCCCACGAACACGGCCGCGAGAAGCCAGGTCGTCAGCAAGGGAGGAGCAAGAGACGGGGAGGGAAGGAAGCGAAGGACAACGGGGGCAATTGATTCATTTTCAATACATCCAAAACCAATCAAGTGACAGAGTTTGAAAGAGGAACAAAGGGAAGGGGGTTGTTGTTCTCTTAAAGAAGGGCAATCAGCAGGCAAGCAAACAAACAAGCAAGTGAATCTTCCACGCATTCTCTCACTCACAGAATTCAGCTGCGGCGCCAAAGCCAGCAGAGTCGCGGTGCGGGACGCCAGGGAGGACGTCGACCGGGCGGCTCAAGGGTGGTGGCGACCATTGTGTCTCGAAGAAGGGATGAGTCTCGAAATCCCGAACGAAGAACGCTCCTTTGTTGCTCGTGGTGGGAGACGTCGGCGTAATGATGATGGCACTCGTACGAGGACTAGCATCTTCCTCCCCCCCGTCCTCTTTCTCTTGCGTTCCTCTGCCTCTGGAGGTCGTCTTGGGCTTCGGCATCAACGCACGCCCCTCCAGCCCCGCAGCGGTCGACACTTGCTGAAGCGCCTTCGCGTTCGCCTGCATCGCGCCGTGTCTCTTGCGGTGAAAGGCCATGGCGGCGTGCGACCGCGCCTGCGACGTGATGCGCGGCGGCGACGGGGAAGGGTTGCCGGGTGATGACCCCTCGGGGGATGAGTACATGGCCGGCGTGTTGACCAGGAAGAGGAAGTCGACGCCTGTCGCCATTGTTGGCTTTGACATACAAAAATATATGAATATACGGTCTATCAGTTGGTCGGTCGGTCGGTCGGTCGGTCGGTTGGCGCCCTTCTTTTGCTTGTTGGAGGTAGATTCGGGTCCTTGGTATTATTAGAGCATGCCTGTTTCATCCACGTTGGCAAGATTTAGATCATTCTTGGAGATACTGCAACGGCGTCAGTGTCGTTTGGTGGACTGTTGGTGTTAAGAGTCGTCAGAGGAGGTGACAGTAGATAGCGGACATCAAATGCTCAATGGCTGTGCAATGTCCGAATCCTCACATCGTCCCCCATTCAGCCCACCTTTTTGATCACTCAAGGTGGAGTTCACTGAGATCAAGATCTGTCTCCTCAGGCCGAAGGGGAGCGTCTCTGTCCTCGTTGACATCTTTGGAGGGTCCTGGGTTTCTCCAGCTGAAGGAACCAGGTTCTAGATTGTCCGGTTAGTCGATTAGCCCTCTGGACGCTATTGGGCTCTCGCGCCCGAAGAGGCTGCCGTTAGTCAGCTGGCGAAGCACCGTTCCAATGTCTAGAGCGAACTGGAACAAGTTGGCCAGAGTAGCCAGCTTCATTCCCTCGAATTAACAGTTCATACCGTGGTACACTCGAGCGTCAAGAAACAACCGGGAAGAAGAAGAGCGGGACGGACGATGGACGTCAGGCAAGCCACGCGGTCCGGATGTGATATTCAGTTAGCATTAGATTTTTTCTTTTAAGACATCCGCCTGCCTATTTTGGGTCCCAGGCAACATGACACAGATGTCCCGCAGTACACGGCGTGATATTGGAGAAATAGTAAAGTAGACCCCCCGAACGCCGATGCTCGTCATAAAAGCACAAAGGAAGTCGATAGTTCGCAACCATATATCCCTGCGTAAGTGCAAGGGTAGCCAGTCAATCGCTGGAGTGGATGGTCTCACATAGCCAAACATGCCAGTGCTTTGGGATGGCCGGTTTCGTCTCGTTCACGAACTCACTGGCCTCCGCCCGTGAATGAGTCCATTGCCGTTCCCATTGCCGCCACCCTTCGATGCACCGGTGTTTCCTCCCGCAGACGTTGCTCCAGTGCCAACGCCGGACGTTGAGGGGTTATTGTTGTTGCTGTTGTTGCCGTTGTTCATGACAGCAGCAACAAGGCTCGCGGCAGGACCGCTTTGTCGGCCCGACCTGCGAGCTGCGCCAGCGTGGGAGTTGCTTCCCTTGAGCGCCTCCTCGACATAGTATCCGAACACAAAACGGTACAAATCTCGAAGCCAGTTAAATCCATACACGCAGTCTGTCATCCCGCGGACGGCTCGCGCTAGTTCAACGGCATTGATGCGTCCCTGCTCGGCAATGGTCCCGGCGACGCCCAGGTTGCGAAATGTACTGTCATTAGCGATGGTCTTCCGATAATTATCCAACAGCGTTACTTGCCACGTTAGGGTACCGAACGCGGTGTCAGGCAAGTTCCTGGCGAAGTCTGGCAGAGAGTTCAGATTAGGATCTGCCGACGCTCGGGTGTATCCTCGGCCGGTGGCCTGGGCGGCCTTCACGAACAACGTCTTGAGAAGGATGAGAGTCGGATCCTCGGCTGGCGTCCGTACAGTTGACACTGTGGTGGCCGACATGGGATTTGGGCCCCCTTCTGAAGCGGCCGATGCTGGGAGAGACAGGACGGATGAGGTCGTTGACCATCGGTGATTGGCGGCGGACGGGGCTCCGACATTTGCAGGATGCGTGTTACGCGGCTGAGGTGGATTAGGTGACAGTTGTCTGCTTTGATTCGGCGCAGGGGCGGAGGAGGTGGAAGAGGCAGATGACATCCTGGATGCTTCTTCAGCTCCAAGGACGAGAATGTTCGGAACAGGTGCTTCATCTGGTGAGATGGTGGTAACTGTGTCCTCGAAAATCGTCGTCGGTGTTTCGGGGAGTACTCTGGGGTTGCCGTTTTCGTCCAACGGAGCGAACCCAGACCGTTTGGCTTGATTGAACGCTTGGGTGAAGGTTGTTTGGCTGGGTCGCGGGGTTCCTCGTTCAGGGCGGATTTGCGTCCAGCCCTCCCGGAACAGGTCACACAGTTCCCAGCATGCTTGGACAGCGGAGCCGAGAAGCTCTTCGTCAGGTCTCTTCCCTTCCCGTCGGTTTTGTCTCAGGCTAAACAACATCTCCGCCAAAGACCAACACGCACGAAGGAGGGAATCCGTCTCATCAGCCATCTTGGACTTCTGCTTCATTAGTCGATGGCACAGAGTGATGTAGAAATCCAACGTCCTTTCCCGGAAAGCCTCAGGGAGACTGCGATCATGGGTGTTGAACAAATGGTTGTTCAACTCAAAGCTGACCCGGAGGACAGAGTCAGCCGTCTCATTGTCACGCACGCGGACCTCAAACAGCGCCTGGCAAAAGTCGCGACAGAGGTCGAGGGTCGGTCGCGACGAGTTGTGAGAAAAGATTTGGGACAGATGGTTGTCTCTGGTGTCGTACAGGTTCTGGCACAGCTTCCAGCAGGATTTCCACGCTTGTTCCTGCATATCACCACGGCCAGAAAAGTTGAAGATTCTCTCGCGGTGAATGTGGCTCAAGCTGGCCAATGTGTTGCACAACGTCCAGCACTCGGACAAGGCATTGCGGAGGGCGTTGATTTCAGCTTCGGCGTCACGTAAAAACCGCTGGCCGAGCTGACTTTCATCCCCGGTCTCATCGGTGCTGGGGTGGTCAGTGTCATCGCCCTCGAGAATGCCTGTAAAGCGTCAGTTTGACCTGGTGCGTGCAAGGAACGGCTGGCCTCACTGGCAAGACTAGAGCCAGGACGGCTGAGGGAGCTGAGGTCCTGTCTTGTCTGTGCTCTCGGAGTGCGCGACCAGTCGTGTAGAGGCAGCGAAGGAAGAGAGGTTTGTAGCGGCGTGGGAGGCATCGGACCCTCATGGGACTGAAGGAATCGGGTCAGCACTCGAGACACCGCAGACCGCGCGCTTGCTACTCACCTTGACACCTGATTTAGGGGCCGGCGGTTTGGTGATGGTAGCTTCTGAAGCTTTAGAAGTAGTCGAATCCGCCCTTGATCTCTCAATGTCTCCGGTCTCTTGCGTTTGAGACTGTCCTGCAATGGCTTCTTGGGACCCAACCTGCTCCTTCTCAGGATACGACCGAGAGACCTCCTGGTTCGGCTGGAACAGATGTCAGTGAACGCCGGCAGCATCTACGCGCACTTCCCCGCGGTATTGGACATACAAACTTGCCAAAGCCTGTTGGTATATGGATGACAGACTGAGGCTCCTTCTCCTCTTCTAGTCTTGCACGGAACTGTTCGTCCAGAGTAGGACCTGTGTCGACCTAGATCTATCGTCAACCCACAGCTATATCCGATGGATGATTCATCAAGCATACCCGCAGTGGAGTTGCAATGTGTTGCAGACCCTCCCGGAGAGGAGACGTGACCGGTGGTCTCTGTGCCTCATTGAATGCCGCGGGACCTGCGATTACCGAGCCTCGTTCTGTACCCTCCTCTTCCACTTCTTCATCCACGTCCTCAAAGTTGGTCACGTCCGAGGCGACCGGCGAAGGCGCCACCGGATCTTGGGGCGAAGTAATATAGTTCGCGGGCGGAGGTTTGAGCTGATTATCAGTTGTCGAACTGCTCTTGTCGGCAGTAGAAGACCTGTCCGAAGTCAGACACATTTCATCCACACTTGGAAATTGGACAGTCCTACATGGGAAGACCAGAGTTCGCAGCTGCCCGAGGTCGAGGCGAATCCGGATGCTCTGGAAAGGGCGAAAATGGGGAGAACAACGGATTTGTCGAAGGACTAAACCCCAGAGGAGCTCTCACAGCCATCATCTTTTTCTGCTAACCCCAACGACCTGCAGCACAGTCGGCCACAATTGGGAGGTCGATCTGCACCAGCAGGACGAGAGGGAAGGTGTGTAGTGGCGGAGGATGATGCGGAATTTGGAGGGCAAAGAAGACGGACAAGGCAGACTACCATCAAGCGCTGCTAGAGTCGCCTGGTGTTTGGTAGATGCCGCAAAGCGTCGCACGGCTACCGTTGCGGCCGCCTAAACGGTCGCGTGTGCGGCACAGCAGGTTGGCACAGGGATTTTCAGAATCGAGGGAGATGGTTGTATAGAGACGTGTGGTAGGAGGAGACACAATGCGCCCGACCATGGATAAGCAAACACGGCACACAGCACAGGGTCAGAATCAATGAGCTATGATACCACTTTGCAACGGGACGTGTTGGACAGTAATTGGAAGAAATCCAAGAGTCCAAACTATGTCGATGTAGAAAGAGGGTCCCAAGCAATGGAGGGGGACAAAAAGTTGAGAGGGCGGAAAAGGTACCTGGTCTCTTGGTGGAGGCCTGATGTTAAGTGTTGGCGTATGGCATATCAGAATATCGAGGTGGTAGCATCTGATTCGATCAATCATGCATTATTAGGCCCACGATGCGGGCTATGCCTCTGTTGGATTAGAAGATGCCACAAATGTGGGAAGCAGAGACAACACGGACAAGGAAACCAGGTGTGTGTGTGCGTGTCGGGAACAGAGAGCGATGTTGGAGTTCAAGACTCGCGCCGCGCCTAGCTTGTGAGCTGGGCCAGGGGTACAAAGAGTGTGATGCTAGAGTCAACGACAGAGAGGCCGGCGGTTTCAGAAGGAGCAGCGCGTCGAGGGCGAGCTGTGAGTGGTAGGAGGAACTGAAGATGGGCGATGTTGAACCGGGGTCGTAGTCAACGCGAGATTCTGCAACAAAGCCAGACGGTCCACTTCGACAGCCTTTGTCCATCCATCCACCTTGCTCGGACGGCATATCCAGAGTGCCGGAGAATTTGTGAACCAGCAGGTTGGAGCGCAGGAGAGCAGCTAGAGGGGGCCGGGAGGGCCAGTTGGAGGAAAGGCGAGAACTGTGGACAGCCAGTGATAGTCCAATAGCCCCGCCGTCTGCCACGCGACAGCACCAGCAGGGCCGATGCAGAGGCAGAAGCCTTTTGGAGTGTGATGAGAATGTAACTGAGGTGCATGGCACACGCAGAAGCGTAGAAAATGATCACCGGTGGAGGCTGGCAGCGCAGTCGATGATTCGATCGAGAGGGGTCGCAGAGGTCAAGGTTCACAGCCAAGTGGATCGCAGGGAGAGGGTTAAGCGCCGACACAAGGGAAAGGAGGGTGCGGGAGGCAGGGAGGCACAGGCACCCGGCGAAATCGGGGATGAAGTGAGAAGAAGTGGAAAAGAGAAGAGACGAGAGTGGAAAAGGCAGAGCCAAAGATGGAGGAGCGGGGCAGATGGAGGAGAAAGTGAGAGAGCGACTGCCACAGATACCAATCACATGTCACACGCAGCACTTGTCCAGCTGCAAGTAAGCGCCCGGGCTCCAGGAACCGGGGCTTTGACTGGTTGAAGCTGGGGAAGTGCATGAGCGAGTGGAAGATGGAGGCACCACAGAGGCACCAGAGGCAACGAGAGGGGTTGGATGGGGGCCCAGAGATACGAGTTTGAGCTGTCAGTTAAAGAGCACGCCAACGAGAAGGTAGCTACCCAGGCAGGCATGGTCCACTGGACGGGGAGCCCAGTGGCCCTTCGGCCTAAGGATCTAGGCTCACTAGCCTACATAAGCTTGCTGGCTAGGTACAGGGTAGTCACCGTGCGGAGTAATATCTCTGAGCTAGAGGCTAGCCAACTGTAGGGACGGGAAGCCCATGTTTGATGACTCTAAGCTAACGAGAATCATTCATACATACACACGAGGTTACTGGTACACACCCTCGCCAAAAAGGAAGAGCCGCATCATGTCTCTCCTGATGCCATCCTTCCATAGCCCCCAAACAACACCATGCAAAAGGAAGAAGTTGAACATCCCGGTCGTCAGTCATTGTCCAGTATTGCCGCGCACTTTTCTCAGGCATTATCGAATGGTCATCTGCTTGGCCATCGCGCCGCCTTTGCCGACGCCGCCCTCCCTGGACGCTGACGCACTGACGCCCGCTTTCCGCTCAAAGATCTTCCAAAATTTCAAACTTTCATCAGCCGCTGTGTGATCGTTAGCCTATGTCGCTTCCGTGCCAGTCCCAACATTGGAAAAAACTTACCTGCCGTTGCCAGCATCTGTCCATCGGGACTGAGGCAGCTGTGAAGCACTCGAGTCTCGTGAGCGGGAATCTCCACATTTCGCACCAAAGTCGGATAGCTCCAGATGCTCAGAGAGTTGTCTGGGAAGCCGCCGGAGCTCACCAGTTCACGGTAGTGATTGCTCCACTTGAGGCTTGTCACTTGTGATCCGGTGTCGATGCTGTTGACTCGGGCCCCCGTGGTCGTGTTCCAGAAGTGAATGTGTCGGTCGTGCGACCCGCCACCAGTTGCCAGGAGGTTCAATTGCCAAGGGCACCAGCTCAGGGCTTTGACTGCAGCGCGGTGATTCTTCTTTGCAAACTTGGGAGCGGCCAATGAGCGGGCGTCCCAAATGGACACCAAGTTGTCGTTCCCGCCCGTGGCCAGCTGCGCGCCATCACTGCGCCATTCCAGGCCACACACTTCCGAGGTGTGGGACACCAGCTCGGCAACCTTATGTTGAGCGACCCGGACGTCATGGTTGAAGACGAGCCCACTTCGTGCGCCTGTTGATAAGGTGTGCTTGTTCCATCCCATCACACCGACCCGAGTTTCATGTCCGAACATGCTCCGGAGCTTAGTACCTTCTTCGACATCCCAGATCTGGACTTCCCCGGAACCGAGACCCACGCCGACATAGGCGCCATCGCCTGACCATTTGACACTGCTGACATAGGTGTCGGGGGAAGTTTCCAATAGGCAGCTGACGGTGCCGCTGTCGGCGGACCAGACGTAGACGTTGCGCTCCAAGCCAATGGCCACCTGGTTGCCGGAACTCCAATCCAGCAGGTTCAGATAGTAGTCGTCGACCAAACCCGGGGCATCCAATACACGCTCAGGCGCGGATTGAATACGGCGACGGAACTGGGCTGACTGGGCATTGGCGGGCTTCAGTGGGCGGTTGTATTGTGACCGGAGGTCAATTGGCTTAGATGATTCCGGGGGGGCGGGCTTGAATTCAAGGATTCGTTGGCTTGTTGAGATGCCACATGCAGAAGCAAGTGATGATTCATAAGCACTGGAGTCGAGATTGGCCCGAGTGTAAGATGAGGTGGTGTTGTCGTCCTCGAGTCCAAGACCCTCTAGGGCGGTCGTGATGTCTGCATCCGCACCTCGGGCAGAGATCTCAAAGGCACTGGCACTGGCAGCGTTGGCGAGGACGATGGATCCATCCATGCCAGCAGTCCGTGGACGAGTGTTCTCATCTGGCTTGCCAGACCCGGCAGTTACCAGGCCCGCACTTGCAGCTCTATTAGGAATGAATCTGTCCGCGGTGTTGTTAGGGAGTCTGATCGTGGTCTTGCCCGCTCTCGACCTCAGGACCGTCTCTTTCCTTGACTTTTCTCTTGACGGTGTGGCAGTTGTGTTTGGCCCGGTGCCTGTTAAAGTCCAGTCTGAGACACCCAGCTCGAGTTGCTTGGGTGACTGCCGTCCCCTGGCGATGTTGGACTTGGGGGAACTGGCATAGGCAAACTTGGACACAGATCTCGAGATGGAGCGAGAGAAGAAAGTTGGATCTGACTTGTGGATGGACTGTTCTTTTCGCAGAGGAGTAGAGGGAGAGGAGGCGGTCGACATGTTTGTGACAACGCTTGCCGTTCTCTGTCTGGGGGATGGGGTAAGTGGCATTCTGCCACCTGCGGTCTTGGTAGAGAAGAGGCCATGATGGCTTTTGAGAGGTGTTGACACTGAGGCTGTTGCCATTATGTCTAGATGTGTATGTTGTTGATCGAACGGACAATCAAATGTTTCGATCAGGGTCTGCTATTGAACCGAGAATCAATCAAGACCTCGGGGGTTAGTAGTGGTTGTCGATTAAGCAATCAGATCTTGTCGAGAAAGTATCTGTGCCTGGGTCCAGCAATTCAGTGATTATCTCAAGATGCTCAACTGAATGGATCCTGAGAAAGGCTGTCGGTAGTTGTTAAGTTAGTAAGTCTCTCAGTGTCTCGCTGATATTGTTGGATGATTGGGTAACCGAACGGTGTTTGGCACGGCGAGGCGATGCAGTCGGGGGGGCGACCAAATCTAGCAGATGCAAGTGTGATCTAATGGACTGTATGCTATGCACGCGCAACGATGTATGCGTAGAGGAGGAGGAAGTGGATGGAGGAGTGGGAGTGTGGTATAGGAGAGAGAAAGAAGAGGTCTTGAAACTGTGAGCAGTTCGCAGTTGAAGTACTTTCCAATGTTGGTGGGGATGTCTGCCACGGCAACGGCGACCCACTGTCCACTATGCCCTTTGTAGCACTAGTGGTACCGGGGCCCATCCTGGCGTCACCTTACGTCAGCGCCAAGAGCTACTTCTCCGGAAGAATATTAATCCTAGCCGCTTCCGCCGTTCGCCAAACTTCCTGCAACCTGAAACTTTCGCCGATCATTTTTCATCTTCACTCCCTTTTCTGCAGCCCCCTTTGGCATGTCTAGGCCGTGCCACTCAGCTCGACAATTTGCAAGGTCTTGACATTCAAGTCTGGCTTCATCCACTTGGATGAGCCTGCGGGCTTCTTCAGGCCCCATCTTTTGCTCCATAACGTTGGCCAAAGCGTTCTGACCAAAACCTCTGGTTTAAGCCAACGCCTTTCCCCGTAAACGCCGAAGTTTCAGACAATCTTATGATGGCCCAACCTTCGACACCACAACCATTTCTTCCTCAGACTTCTCCCGCTGCTGAAGACACCCAATTGTGGACTGTTAGCCTCTCTCGACAATTGGGTTCTGGTGCTAATACTCCCACGGCCAACACCTACCTGATGCCTACTAGCCCGGCCAAGAACACCGCCAGCATGAACAACGGGCTGAAGCCAAAGATCACCAAGACTACCGGGCAGAAGCCGGCTTGCCTGGTCAATGCATCAGTCACCTATTGCGGGAACGATCAGATCTACGCTTTCGGCGGCTTCGACCAGTTCACAGATGAAGTCTACAATCACGTGCTTCGGCTGAATCTGAAAACGCTAGACTGGGCGCTAGTGGATAATTATGGAGACATTCCTGGGGTGCGGATGGGGCATTCAGCATCCCTTTACCAAGGCGACAAATTACTGGTCTATGGTGGAGAAAATGAACACCGAGAATATTTGTCGGACGTGGTCATTCTTAACCTGAAAGACCATTACTGGACCCAACCCGATGTCCAGGGTCCCGTCCCGAAAGGCAGAGCCAGACACGCCGCCGTTGTGTACGAGGACAAACTCTTCGTCATTGGGGGGCTGACCGGAGAAGCCAATTACATCCTCGACGACATCTGCTACCTGGATTTGAAGACGTGGACGTGGTCGAAAACATGGAGCTTCGTGCAAAGATTCGATCACTCCGCCTGGATATGGGGAGGTCGATTATGGGTGCTCGGAGGCATGGGAGCTGATATGGAACGCCCATCAGAGATTTGGTGGCTGGATCTCAAAGGAAGTCCGGCTTTGAGTGGCTCAGGCAGGCAGTACTCTAATATGGGTCGCATCTCCTCTGCCAGACATGATCCCTGGCTGCATCCCAGCCGCGCTGACCGCGTCGATACATATACCGCGAACTCGGGCAGCGTCCACATTCGATCTACCAGGCGGGAGAAGCCCGTCGCCCCCGGGGCCATATCGTCGCTGAAATTCGTTTCGGGCCCGCATGTCCCCCTCCAATCGTCCGGGACACATTTCCACGTCTGCTCTTCTGGCGCCTTGCTAGACTTTGTCACGCCGTCGTCGACTATTCGTCACAGTGAATGCAACCTGTCATCTCTCGAGCTGGACTCGATGAGGTGGCAAAGATTGGTTGAAGGTCCTGAGCTCTTCCAGCCTGGCTATAAATGGCATTACTGTACAATCAACGAGGATGGAACCAAGGTCTGGCTGCTTGGCTCCCCTGGGGACGACTCAACCGGGACCAATCAAGAGCTCCAATTGAGCGAGGTTTTGGCTGTCGACCTCAAACGCTATGGCTTGCTTGGCAACCTTGACTCTCCCTTCGCGTCTGAGCAAAACCGCATCCTGGCCTCCGAACGGCAGACAATATATACAACTCCCTCTGGCAGTTTAGGGTCTGGCCTCGGCTCAGATCTCGCCATGATATTTGATCAACCCCCAGAATCTGGCAGTATGAGCGACTTCATCATTACGGCGAACAACATTCCCGCCGAGGATGACGACAATATTTCGGAAGCCGATTCTCAACTGCGGTTCTCCACGAACACGACTAGCAGTCAGGCATTCGTCTCTGAGAACTCCGTTGTGTCCTCCCCAATCCACGTTCACAAAGTGATCCTCCATGCCCGTTGGCCACACTTTAAACGTCTCTACGCTTCAAAAATGATTGAATACCAAACTTCCCGCTTACACATCCCTGAGCCTTACTCAGTTGTACGCGCGTTTCTGTATTACCTATACACGGACAGCATTGCCCCTCATCCCGAATACTGCCGGGACCTCACAGACGTCGCGGGCATGCTCGTGATGGCAAACCTCTATGACATGCCCAAGCTCCGCCTTCTGTGCGTGAACCGCCTTTCGCGCGAGATCGACATCGCGCACGCCGCCGTGATTTGGGAGCGGGCGGGACGGACCGACGAAGAATGGCTGAAACAGCGTGCTGCCCGCTTCTGCATGACGAATTTTGGACGGATTGTCCGTACCGAGGGGTTTAGGAGCCTGAGCCGACAGTCTCTCATGGAGCTTTGTGAGGTTGTTGGGATGGAGGGGAGAGTGGTTGATGGTGATGAGATGGACGACGCCGATGTCGGGTTCATGCCAGGTGGGAGTATCAGTGGGCGATATCGACGTAGGAGTCATCGACCCAGTGGCGAGGCAGACGAGACAGAGGGAGACGAGGATGACGGAATGGACATGAACTGAGTTCTCATCGTCTAGCAAGCCCTCCCGCCAGAGGGGTCTAGTGTGTTCCATGACAACCAAAGAGGTGGGGGAATAACGGAGTTTTCCTTCACTCGCGAAGGGACATCAAGATGACTCAACTGAGCAAATGAAAACTGGTGGGGAACCAAAACTCCCGCGTCCGACCTCGGTAGGACGCCGACTACTTCATTTTCAGGACGGGACTTGAAGCAAGGTGTACGTATGGGACAGACTCAATATGGGGTGGGATTTACAGGGAAAGAAAGGCACGCATGTATGGGTCGGAAAAGAGGAAAAAATTGTTGAACATGGAAAGGGGGAATTCAGAGAAACAAAGGAATGCATGAACCACCAAAAAAACACATGAGCATAGCGAGGATGGAATTTATCGGGACTCTGTTAAGGGAAGGCCGCGAACAACGGGACGACTGTTTGATTGATTACACTGACGGACTGACTGAGTGACTGAACTACATTGAGATTCGTTTCGGGAGCTGGTCTTATTATCGTGATTGGGATTGGATGGCATCTGGAATTGGGGGGATTCTCAGGCTGGCCAGTAAGTGTGAGTGAAAGCGAAGCAAAGCAAAGCTAGCTACATAGACTAACTAGCTGCATTGGTGCTGTATATGGTACCTAGGCACAGACGGACAGCCATGTGTGTATATATGTATGTAAGTATTATACTGTACTGCATGTCCTTGAAAATACTTCTTTTTCTGGCTTGCCTGCTCTTATTATGGGAGCTTCAGTGAGATAACGGAACGGGCATGAGTTGCTTGTTTGGAAAGAGATCGACACATGTCACTGAGCAAGCAAGTAAGCAAGCAATGTGGGCAGGCGGGCTCTGAAGGTCATTCGTTGTTGATTGGTGTAGGGTATCTTCACGCTGCCCATTTTGACCGTTCTGATTCCGGGTCGTGGTGCTACCTAGGTATCTAGGACATCTAGTACATCTACAAATACAGCCTCGAAAAGCCTGCGTTGATTGATCATCCGTGTTCAAGGACGAGCATGCGTCCGAGGAGGGGTGAGGTTCCATGTAGACTGGGGGCTGTGGAGGTATGTTTTCACAGTGCTCGAAATTTCTCCTCGCCTTTTCCTGGCGCAGAAACCATCCCGCTGATCGTATGGCTGTTCCCCTCGCACGCCGCGTAATGGATGAAGTTTGCTGAATTAGACGAGTCTGAGCCGGCGCCTCAATGCACTTGAATCCATCCTTCCAAACTTGCGAGAGGGTCATGCTACCTGATTTGTGATTGCACGAGCCTGTTGTCCAACTGCTCTGCACCATCAGATCTGGTGTTCGCGAAGCTCTCCAGGCTTCGATATCGTGCTTGCTAAATCCCCGTACCGATTTATCCATCTCATCTCTTCTTGCCTCCGGGTCTCGGTTTAACCTCTTCCGGCTGCACGCCATGCAACATAATCTTATTTGGTGTCTGAGGCGTGTTCTTTTGATAACCCTGACTCCAGTCGTAGCACACTGCATATGCAAACACGGTTCCCTGCCTATTGAACGCGGTTGCCGTAATCGGCGCGCCCACAGCTGGATATCCCTTGAGTCGATGTTTCGCATTTCCGTCCCAGAAGTGGAAAGTTCCGTCGCTGCCTGCCGTGGAGAATGTGCCATGTACCGGGTGAAACGAGATGGCATTGACAGCGTAGACATTGGCGACATCACGATTGGGGCCTGTGGTGGCGGGTGTGTCGCGGTGGCATTTGAAGCTGAAGTTGTTATCGGCGGCTTTTTCTTCCACATATTGGATTGCACATCTTCCCTCGATGCTGCCCACAGCGAAACCCGTGGCATCTGTGAAGCAACTGACCACCCTTGTCTGAAACTTCAGCGGAGACTGTACTGACTTGTAGAATTTCTCGGGGGAGTTCAGGTCGACGATGTTGATGTATCTGTCTGCAGTACCAATAACCAAGAGTTTGTTCTTGACATCCATCGTGTAGACTCGCTCCTGACATTGTAATGTTGCGACGGGGTTTGGACTCCGCAGATCCCAGTATTTGACGGTTTTATCCCACGAGCCGGTGATGAGAATGGATGAGCCATTGATAGTCGCGAAGCGACACGCTCGAACGGGCTGCTCGTGGGCGACGAGAGTTTGCGGAGTCATATTGCCTGATGCCAGGTCAAGGAGTCGGATTGTCTTGTCGGCGCCGCAGCCTGCAACTTTTTGGCCATCCTAATCAATGGTCAGGATATCTTCCCAAATATATGTTCACGTCGGCACTACTCGCCTCTGACCATGCGCAGCCCAGCACCGGGGCGTCAAAATCCATAGCAGCCTTCCCTTCGCTCTGCCCCTGCTCGTTCACTTGGTATATCCGGACTTTTTTGTCCCATGACGAGACCGCGAGAAAGTCGGCCTGCGGGGAGAATGCGAGATGCGACGTGCTGTCTTCTGGCGGTTGCACCAAGGCGACATCTTTGGAAAGGTCTCCGGTTGTACTGGTGGTGGCAGACGCTGCGGGTGATGATCCAAAGAGTGTAGACATGTTACCAGGCTATCGCGCTGGAGCTTCTGAGGAATTTTGGTAGCGGCGTACAAGAGACAGAGGACGGTGAAAAGGGATTAGCGATTAAGCGAGAGTCGACGAGGTTGTGGCGGGCATGCGAAGGCAGGAATTCGATGTGGTGGCCCACGCGTGGTCGGTCTGAAGATTCCAGACAGCGTGACTGCCATTTGTGGACCACCGTACTGCGTGCCAAGAAGAGGCACACCCTATTTTGGGCGCGAGGGTGATGCCGCCCTATGCTTCACCCGTGAATCACCAAAGCGGCCTAGCGCCGGCGCAGAGGTGTTCCACACAAACTCGCAGATATTCTTGTCACCGAAGACGTTCGTGATGGCTCTGTCGAGCAAGTCGGAGAGACGAAAGATCACGAAAGAGCTTCGACATCTGCGCACTCATTTGATGATCCACAATTGAAATTAGAAGAGTTTCGACAAAGAGTAACCTAAGTGCGACGTAGGAATCGCTTCAGCTCCATCCTCTCGTAACTTGAGGGAGGCTATATCCTTGAGTGCTGGGAGACAAAGGAGAAGATGGAGTGGTGTATGATCCCTGCCATGAGCAGCCTTATCGTAAACTCCTACACTACAACTGCACTGAGCTTTACCACTAGTTCGGTGAAGGGTGTACAGTTTAGGTTTACCAACATTGCCTCGAGTTGAGATTCTGTGAGAGGCGTGCTATGCTTGCCATTATACAGTCAGACCAAAAGTCAACAGTCGTAGCGAGCTTTTCGTTGTAGAGTTGATGTAACAAGGACATCTCGCCCGGCATTAGCATTCCAGATAAAGCTTCGATATATCTCGAGAAGCATCTGGAGACCCAAAACTAAGCTGAGGTCGGGATACTCGGTTGGACTCTATAGAAAAGCCAGAGATCAGAAGGTAACGGATTCATACTCATACTTCCATCAAAGTTTGAATGATGTTGCAAGCTTCAAATAGATTACGAAGCACTAGTGCCAAATGTGGTAACAGAAAATAAAGCTCAAATGTCCACGTTCCGGGCCGCGCCGATGCCCGGAAGAGTCGCCGCCCTCCAATCAACCTTATGGTGCCACCGTCCCTTCTTTGTAGCAGCCCAAAACCCAGACAACACGTGAAAGTCCACGTTCATCGACGCGCAAACGATCAAACCAAGTGCACCGGTGCGGTGCATCTAGGAATCAAATCACTTCTACCATGAAGGCTTGATAGCATTTTGCTGAGACGATGCTGGCAGTCGCCATTGCCCCGCACCCTTAGATAGTGAGATCGATTTCAAAATTTCATTTCCCTCTAATGTTATGCTCATCGAGAACCGTCAACGTTCAATCTTCCACAGTAATTCTGTCATGCCCGCTTGTGCGCGCAGCTAGAAGTCCAGAGCTCAAGAGCCAACGACGAATGAAACGATATCAAGTGGATGTTCATAACCTCCCGAACAGTCCGCAATTCATACAAGTACCAGGTCGCTTAAACGGTCCTTCTGCTAGCTTCTGTGACTGAAGACAACTAGGAGGAAGTGAGACATGTCGATCACTCTGCGTCTGAAGTGCTGCTTGTCAAAATCGAGTCCAGCCTGTGGCAGTCTGACGAATAAGGGGGTTTGCTTACAACCCGTGTCCATGAAGCTAAGAGTCGTTCTTGTACATTATTGGAACTCGCAGCAGGAGTTCTTGAGCGTTGCCAGGCTCACCGCCAACGGAGGGAAAGATCGTCGGCAGCCACTCACCTAATACGCGAGAATTTGAGGGGGTGGGGAAGGCTCGAAGCGAATGGCGAGCGCGCTTATCGAATCACGGACTGCAATTTTTTAGGCTCGATGTGAACCGGTATATTGGCTGCTTGAGGGAGTGTTGTACTGGTTGATTAAATCTTCCCCCTATTGAGTCCTACGACCTAGCTCTTCGGGATTGCGTCGTTAGTCGTGTCGGCAGTTGTTTTGTACAAGGTCGCGGGAAAATGTGGTGCCTAGCGACGATACAGCGGTAGAATCTAATCACTATGAAGCTAGAGCAGAGAGCTCGCCGCCATCAATGACATTCCCTTGGTCCTTCGGCCATGATATCCCCCTTATATTCTGGAGACACTGCTTTATCCGGCGTCGAAGGCCTCCTGGCGTGTCGGGTGGCATGCCGACGTATTGCTCCGTGCAGTGAAGCGAGATGTGGGTCGTGCGGCAACAGGAGATTGGAACCAGGACCCCCCTGTGGTCATCATAAGTTCGGGCAAGATGCTCAGAACTATCGGCGAAACCGGGGGGAGGAATTGCATTTTGGAGCAGCTCGGCTTCCTCGGCCGGCACAGAGACTCCTCCCCGGCTCTGCGAACGAATCCGCACACGACGCTATTCGTGTCCACCAGCACTTCGCGTCTGGGAAGCGGTTGGAGAATCGAGTCAAGGAGAATTCCAACCATGCTCTCTGCGGGAGGGTAATCGCCTATGCATCACTGGCTCCACAAAACCAGTTTCATGGACTTCTCTGTCAACCTAACTCGTCGCACATCTCGTGTGCTGCAGCAGAGGTGAAGTTGATACTTTGGCCTACTGATGAGAGACTCGCTCGCTTGGAGGTGCGTTCGAATGAAGAGGGGTACAAGCAACATCATATACCTGGATCATCTGCAGGCGAGGGCCGTAGCAGCGTTGCATTTTGTGACAAAACCTTGCTAACATTGGCTGGAATAGCACGAGAGGTTACACTGGAGTGCATTCTACACCGTTTGAATATCAAGGCATGAAGAGAGAATGGGGCCACAAGGATGTGTCCACGAAAGGAGTTGTCTATTTAAACCCCTGTTCGGTGTCAATAATACTCTCTGGCCTGGAAATGCTCAACTCCATCCTCTGAAGCCCCAGAAGACACCACAGCATACAACGCTTCAATGAAGTTACAAGACCTCCTCTGGCTGGGGATTGTGCTGTTCCCTGCACCTCTCGCTGCGGCCGTATGTTCCTCATCGCGTTTCCTAAAATTGGGTTACATTTACCTCACATCCACTAACGTCGCTGCCCAGGAAACTTCGGAAATACTTGCCATAATGCGCGGTCTTCCCAGAGATGAATCTGGCAAGGGGTTTATTCATCTGGGCGATGACGGCGTCCTGAGATCCTTTGATGGAGACCTGAAAGTCGTGGCTTATCAACCACTGACCCCCGACCAGATCACGGCGTACATTGATCGTACCAACGAAGAAAGACGCCCACATCTCCGTGAAGTTTTCGAAGGGGTTGACGGTCGCGACGTCGTTGATGAAGAGCAGCTTACAAACCCTGCGCCGGGACTGCTACCAGCGTTCAAGCCTGGGTCACTGCCAGAAGTCGAGAAGCCGACGAGGCGGAATGAGCGCAGGCATTCTGCATCGGGCGGCGATCTTGGGAAGCGTGTTCCATGCAATCAAATTCTATGTACCAATGACATTCAATGTCAGGATTCATTCTGCTTCGGGTGTGAGGTAGCCGACTTTGCATGGCTTGGTGCATGTTTTTGAGATATCGTTGTTGTGCCAGAGGGAAATATGGAAGTACAACAACGACGGCCGAGATACAGTGACCGGCACATTGAAAGAGCTATGAGATTTAAAGTATGCGACGGAAGACAGAAAGTGTGTCCGTCTCTCGTTATGCGAGCGCTGCAAAGACAGCTGCCTCATAGTAGGTAGATCACCACAGGATGTACAAGACCAAAAGAAGTCTCTGTCGTGTTCCGTAACTCCGGTTTGTCAAAGCGGACAACGTAAAACTGATCCATCAACCGGGAAAAGCCTAACAGCTCTGCTTCTTGCCGGCTATGCCGCCCCCAGAGTCCTGTTGACACAGGAAACTAGCATAAGGGTCGACATTGCGTCGCAACGGTCACTGATAGGTTGCGGGCACCCTTTTCGAACATATTGAATATTGACTTCCAAGGAACTCATGTGATCCTACCATGACTGCATCAAGTTTTTCATACCCAAACACTTTCAACCGGAAATGCTTCTCAGCTCAGGGCCAAAGACTTCCCCATCTTTCTCTAGCTTCTCTCGTTCAAGCTTACGCTTCTTGAGCGCCTTCTCTGCGTCACTTCCGTGCCCATCCCTCTTTTCTGACAATTTCGCCCTTCCCCTACTGACGGCATCAATATCCACCTTCTCTGGATCTTGACACACGGTTAGTTTCTTGCGGATTCGTGTCAGCTCTTTCCGTCGCGTTGAGTCTTCTGGCGAGCGATAGGAACTAAGCAGTTTCGCGCATGCCACAATCGTGGTCAAAACTCTTTGTTTGAACGTCGCGGTCGCTTCGTCAAAAGGTAGGTTGCCGAGTTTATGTTCCAGATACACTTCCGTCAGCTCACTATCAGCCACCATCATAGCACCCAGCCAGATTTGGCTGGGCGTATAGAGGAAATATGCGTCTGTCATCTGAGCGGCTCTGGTCAGGATCCCCTTTGCTTGATCGGCTGCGGAATCTACTCTTCTTGCGAAACTCGTCGCTTTCGGACTGTTGCTGCCGAGCTGACCTTCCTGTACCATAGCTAGCATCTCAGCATGGCCACCTGCAAGGCCTTTCATAGGATGGCGCACATCGAGTGTAAATTTCAGACCCTGCAGAAGAAGGAATTCAGGTGCCTTCACATCTTGTTCAGTGACCTTCTCAAGTTCCGAAACGAACTTGGAAAGCGAGATGTAAAAGTGATCAGCTTTTGTAGCTAGATATAAAGCACAAACCATGATCGGTTTGGGATGATATATCATGGGTGAATGTGTGAGATAAAAGCGGCGGAGGTATTGAATTGCGGTAGCCTATGGTGGTGCAACGTAAGTATATCGTAACAAGAATATGCCCCAAGGGGGAAGAGAAGCACCAAACGCGGAGCCATAACTAAATACATACCACAATACTGGAAGGAATTCTCGGGTTCATGGCCTCACCCATATCGACGATCTTGGTACAACCCCATTCGACAATCTTTAACTCCTCCTCGGCGGTAAGCGTCGGGACATCAGGAGGGGTATCAGCTGTATTTCCGCTGTTTTCGCTTGAGCCTGATATTGTAATCTGGGTCTTTCGAATTGCGGCCTTGACACGCTCAGATGCAAGCCGATTAGTCTTCTGGCGGATTTGTGCAAGCCTTTCCTCTGTGTATGACCAATATCGATACTGGGAAGAAGCTCTGTACTCGTCGTCTTCGATCATGTTCAAGTGGTCTAAGTCCAGCCACCAGTATGGGAGAACGACGTTGTGAAGGCTCCTTAGGGGCCGCCGTTAAATATCGCGGGACAGGCAACGGTTCAGCTGCTGGACGGTAGCTATAGGAGGTATCTCACAGTAAGGATGATCAATAGCGTTAGAAGAGACGTCTCGGTCAGTTCGCTTTGAGGGCTCGGCGCCAAGCCAAACCCTCGTGATTTTATTGGTCAGATCATTCACCCCGTTGAACTTCGGGGAATGCCTCCGGATTCGCAAGTTCGACCGCAAGTTCGAACGACCACAAGGTCGCTTAATGATGCTTAGCAGGATCTACTCGGTAGTTGGCTAGCATTCGCCTCTTAAGAACGCTCTAATAGGCTATCCAATGGTCGCAATCAAGAGCAGAATCAAGAGCGATTACAGTTATAATATATAACAGAGACCCTACAAGAGCATGAGTAACTTCTAATGGCCATAGAAAATACTACAAAGAGCCCTCCGTCATCGATGGCGCCTCCCACTATTGGCAGTGGCAGTGACAGCGGCAGAGGCAAGCGAGTCCGTAGACAGACTGCCAGGCTAGTGGAATCGAGGTAACAAGACTTCCTAGCTAAGCCAAAATAAACAATACAGGGTTGGCTATACAAAACAAGCTGCAGGAGGTCGAGGATGACGCGAGGAGATAGATCGATGCTACATATGAAGAATTGATTCCCATACAAATTTGGTGTGGTTGATTTCTATGTACTTTCTACCGAGCATTAAGCGAATTTGCGGTCCGGAGGCATTTCTTAAACTTCTTAGATCCCACACAACCAATTATGATGTCGTGATGTGATCTGATTTCCCCAAGGACCCGGGGAAGAAGAGCATCGTCAACGCCCGTGTCAAGGGTAGTACGCATGACAGGATAAGGTAAGGCCCTACATTGCCTTACTGGCAATTATGCCAAAGTCAATTATGCACGACTGCTCGCCAGCAATTGAATCTTGACATGGTATCTGCGATAAATTGACCTTCTCAGTTGTCTCCTCATCGGAAGCCCATGCGTTGTTTCAGGTACACAATTACCACCCCTAATTAGCTTGGAGAAATCCTTTTCCCAAAGGGTACAAATCGCAATCCTGTCTGTCCCACAACGGCTGGCCAAGGGAGAATGATGACAGAAAGATTAAGTGAGATGCAGACTGCACTTGTCATTCATTCCCTCTTCATTGGCGGGGTTTGAATGGCGAAGGCTTTTAGCAGGGTGCTTAGCAGAAAAGGCAAGTGTGCTTGTTTGACCCTCTCGAGGCCCAAGCGAAGAAGAATGCTTAGTCTGTTCTGCTGCTCAGTCTGTTCCTTCAAACCATCTTCTCCAGAAGAAGATCGGGGGAGAGGACCAAGTCTTTCAGCAGGCGCGGACTCGAAGTGTCCGAAACCTGTGGCAGTGGACCTTCCCTCAGCATTCGTCGAATCTCAGTCGACGAGGTGCCTGGGCGAATCTGTCCTTCCATGGCGATGAAACGGGCTTGACAAGTTGGCCTTGCCATCAACTGACATTGCCACACTGTAGCTATGGGTGTCGTTTGACCGTCCTGTAGAGCCGGCCCTTCCAGTGTTTGGGAGTCTTCCCTGCCAATTTTCCCCTCCGAAGAAGGAAGCTGGATTTGCTGCCATGGTGTACATCCTACGGCTGGCTGTAGTGTCCGTGCCTGGGCGAAATCCCGGTGCTTCGTCCCTCGAGTATCACTGACGATGAAACTCCTCCCCGTACTCTTGAATACGTCTTTCCCCGAGCCTCGATCGTCGTACCGATCCACCCCCATCACATCCACCCACTGAACCGCGTACCCATCGTAGCCCGCGGCCTCGACGATCCAGTCGAATACCACGCCCGGATCCGACCGGGCGCAATCGTCGAGCATGTCCGATTCGACCACGTAGACCCCCGGAGGCAGACGCGGATCGCCCCGCCAGAGTTGAGCGCGCTGGGATTGCGAAAACCATGGCCCGTCCTGGCTGCTTCCTCGCTCCTCGGGATGCTTGTTGCGCAAACGATGGTCTGGGACGGGCCACACGATCGTTCCCACCACGTGTAAGTCCGTCGTGTACGCGAGCACCGTCTCGAGGAGATGCAGGTGGCCGATGTGAGGGGGGTTAAAGCTTCCGTAGTACATCAATATGGTGTTGGGGGAGTCTGTGCGGAGAGGCTTGAGAGAGGACAGTCCGCCGGAGGGCTGAAAGCGTGCTGAGCAGGCTGGATCATCCGCATGCCCCGGTTGAGAAAATATGGGTGACAGGTACGGGTGGATAGTAGCCATCATCGGAGTGGGAGCATACGCTCAAGAACTGCGTGATGTGGTTCGTAGCATATCGATACAGCACGTAAACTATGGCCACGAGGTTTCGGGTTCGGGGTGTGGAGGGGGTGGTTGTCGTCAAATTCAATTATCTGCGACTTCGGACGAAGCTGGATTAAGGCTGACTGACCTACATGTATCGTTTCGGGACGGGACGCGGGAAAGAGGAGCGGCTCGTCATACGCTGTAGTCACATCTAAACAATGATCTGCCGAGGTATATTTACAAAGATAGGGAGATTGATAATAAGGCCCGGAGGAGAGAAAGACCATAAATACATTCATTCGTGTTATTGATCATCATGTCGTAAAAAGTACGAAAGCATGGACATCGTTTCAATGAGACGCCTCCCAGCTGAATAGCGATTTCGTCATCTGAAATTCCTCATCCTCTGGCTCGTGGTCATAGATAGCACTCATTTCCGCCCTCAAGCCCTCAGGCACATACCATGGCCTCGTTTCGTCGCGAAGAATCAGGCGTGTCAAGTGGCGTTGCTTGTCTCGTCGTCCACCCGCCCACTTGGTCATGAATATCTTGTCCCGCGCATGCATGGTGCGCATGTTGTTGAAAAACAACATGTGCCCTGTTTCAAGGTCAAAAGGAGTGGCCACGGCCTGGCCGAAATAATGGAGTGCATCGAGGGCAAGCATCTGTTCTTCACTAAGCGGCGGCAGCGATCGGGGCCGAGGCTGCGACGGGGTTCCCGTGATGCGTGCTCGAGAGCATGAAATGATCGGCTTTCCCTTTGGATCGTAGAACAGGAGTGGGCGTTCACTCCCACATTCAGCACCAGGAATGGTTGGTATGATGCTCCATGGTCTGACGAGTACAGGGATGAGGTCAGGACAGTGTTTGGCCATCTCCTCCACGATGCGGGAAGTGCTGGCCAAGTAAGTCCTTCCCCCTGATTTGCTGCCAACGATAGTGTAGAGCGAGACAATCTGGCCAGCGTCGGTGTGGAACGGCATTGCCATGGTCGTGTTCGGGGGCCCATGGTATTTGTTAGTGACGGTGGAGGCAAAAGACGCCGGCAAAGGAGTGATATGATGCACGACATTCTTATCGCCGCCCTCGCCTCCTGCCATTCCACGCTTGTTGCCCACATAGGAGCAAACACCAGCTTGTATCATGATATTGTCAGCCGTGCTGTATTCATCGGCCTTGAAGCCCAACAACAAGCAGTAGTCTTGCTCGTCCTCCAAGCGACGTGACAATTCGCGTAGTTTCGGACCAAGGGTAGGCAGAGGAAAAGAGCTGGCATCGATACAGTCCGCGGAACGGCGCAAGGCTGGAAAATGTCAATTCGCGGCACACAATATCAGATGAGACACAAGCCTTTGAAGTGCTGAATTGCTCTGTCGATTTCTTCTCGATCTTCATTAGTTAGAACCCAGCGCAAGACCTCGCTGCCATGGCCGGTAATGCCGACTTTGCCATTGTTGCTAAGCACATTAGGCTGAAGGTAAGGACGCAACTTCTCGTAGGAGACAACTGAAGGGACATATCCTGGTTCAACCACATTGCTGATGGCGGCGGGCGCCATCGTGCGAATCTGTTTTTCGGACCTTGATGAAAGATGAAAGGTTCTAATCAGCTGGGAAGTAGGCGCCAGAGAAGATGCAGTCGACGCCCAGTGCGAGTGGGATGCGGCTTAAATGCCAGCCCCGCACCTCCCGTGTTGCCATTGTGATACCCTGGGTTGAACAAATTGAATCAAAGCATACTGTGATTCTCCGACGAAGTTTGGAGAGACGCTAGGCGATTTTGGAAACAGGGGAGCGAGGGTAATTAACTCTGGAGCTCATTTGTCGGACTCTGGTGAGCAGCAACCCTTTTGGTTCTGTCGAGGTGCGGGTCGAAGTCAGCAATTTTGTGATGGCGGTAAAGCTTTAGAGATAATAGGGTTGTTATCATTGTCATCGACCGAGATGTAGGATCATCTTCGAGTTGCTGTTGTCGATGAAAGGAATCATGCTATTCATCGCAACGATCCGCCTACCGTCCACAGGACCTAGAGGTCGTCATCAGCGATAGGCAGGAAAAGGCCAGAAACCCAAACCAGCGCCTCGCCTGGATCGCGTTTTCGCATGGCACTCAGTTCATCCGCTCGTTTGGCGACGACGCCTTGCATATGCTGTAGGTACGCAAGAGCTGAAGCATCCAGCTTCATGGCCTTCCATGTTTCCTGCTCTTCTGGGTCAATAGTGAATGGGGCAGTGCCATTAAAGATCACACGAAAATGAGTCAGCAAGTTCTTCGCTCCGTGCTCCCAGGCCTCCATCAAGGAAATGGATCCAAAGGGGAACGAAGACCGCGGCATCTTCAGGCAATACCGTCGCAGCTGATCGTTTTGAACAGAGTACACGAACTCCAGGTTGGCGATTAAGATGATCAGTGACAAGAAGATCTGGTACCAATCTTCCTTCTTCCTGCCCATGATTTTGCGCTTCAGCTCTGACAGAAGTCTCTTCTTGACTTTCGACAAGAGCTGCATCCACATCTGATCGATCTGCGCGTCGAGGAAGGGTGGTATGGGCTTTCTGCCAAAGTATGGAGACATAGGATCATCGACCGTGGCGATCCCAAGACTCTCTTTGCCATGTAAATTGAAACTCTTGGAGAGTAGACGGGTCATGATGCAGAGCGTAATGGCATCATGGACGCACGGGGATTGGTCGTGGATTCGGAGAGCCTCCTTCATCGAAGCAGCTATAAGCTCATCTTGGCCCAATTCCAATTCGTTGGCGAGCATGCTCCAGTTTCTCTCAACTGTCGCCAGCAGCTGTGTCATGGTCCGTTTTAAGTATCGTCCCGGAATGGCATACGCAGGCAGCAGAATTGTAACGGTCTCGTCTCCCCTGACATATTTTTTGCCAAGAGTGTCCGTGGGCAAAGGCGTGAATGCTTGACAGATCACACTGATTGTTGGTCTCCGTGACGGCTCCATCTCTTGACCTCGGCCGTAGCCAACATTATAGAGACTAATTTTGACCTTGGGGGTGGCCTTCCATGAATCCACCCGGCGCACGCCGTCCGGAAAGGACAGGGCCATGTCTCTGAACAATTTGACGTCAGTGATTCTGCCCTTGAAGCATGGTGTCCTCCATATTGTGGCAGTAGCGCCGACCTCTTGACAGCGCAGACAGGGCAGGCCAGGGCCGCAGGACTCTTTCAAAACCTGGCATCTGATGCAGGCGGACTCCTTGCGCACTTGGAGAACTTTGGCCAGTTCGCTCAAGGTCTTATCTCGCCGAGCACGTTTCGATTGCTGTTGATCCACAACGCCTCCACCTGTCATCAAGTCTTCTCGGCTGTCCCAAGCATCGGCGGATTCGGTATCGGACGGCCGCTTGAGACTTCGTAGTGGAGAACTGTTTGTGCCTATGTCCACCAGAAGTGTTTGTGAATCGTCGGAATGCGTTGCAAGGTCAAACTCTGGGAGTGAGTCCCATCCCGAACTGCTGGTCTCACTGTTTTCGTGACGAAGTTTCGGAATGGTTTGGGCCGCATAAGGTTGCTTTGTGGCATCTGCAGAGAGAAATTCCCGTTCAAGGACATTTGATTGTTGATGGCGTCTCAAAGCTAGGTTACTCGGCCTCTGCTCTGATGCGTCATTGGATGTCTCGTTGGCCCACGTTGAAATGTCATGGGAAGCTGACGACGAAATGGGGAGAACCGAGGTGCTAGTCTCAAGACTTCGGTCTTGGTAAGTGTCATCGGATGCTAGGAGTTGCTGCTCCGTCTCATCAAGCAAAGCATCCCAAATGTTGGGCATCCCATTGTGATATTGTGGGGTTTCGAGGCTCCGATTCGAGGGAGATATTTCAGGCTGTTTACAAGTCGAACCCGGCGTCTGAGAGGATGCGATTTGGCGGGGAATGGCAAGATACCAAGGATCTATGAACTCTGTGAAAGAATGCTCCACCGCCGAGTCGGCCTCATCAGGGTGCTTGCCGTTCGTGTCTGGATGGGCAGTCATATTGCTTCTGTTTCATCAAGAGCGGATGGATACCGTGGGGGAATAAGAAACGTCGTGTCTGAACCGGTGAGCAAACAATATGACAACCGGCAGGGAGAAGATATATCAACCGGGAGGCAAACATTACATCGACCGGCTGGCGGAGAACAGATCGACCGGCGAATACACGAGGTTTGGCAAGGTGCCAAGACTTTGTAAAGACCCCCGCGACACTGCCATGTGGTGTAAAGTGACCGTGAGTGACCTCGCCATTGGGAGACATTTGGGTTCTCAGTGATGTAATGACAATACGACCCCGTTCGACACCCTCCGCAAGGGCGCTACCGACAAGTCGTCATGGGACTATCACGGGCTTTGGCCTGTGACCAATCCCTCCGGCCCCCACAACACAGCCCGCTGAGACCAAGTGTTAGCGCAGCCTCATTTCCTCTTCCCTTGCCCGTATTTGGATTTGAATGGACCATGACAGGTCTTCACAATGAGCTACCTAGGTTCGGGCCTCAATAACAATAGTATTATACATGCCAAAATCTTGAAACTCCGCCTTACCCGTCCAAACCCTGCCTATGGATCCGAACCAGAGTTCGTCTCACATTTCCTCAGTTTACGCCGTCCACTCCATCCGACCTCATACGTACATTCGATGATACATTATACCATGCTTGCTCAGCTGCTTGAGCCAGTGGCTGTCCATGCTCCTAAATACATAAGGTCAGACTCCAGCTGTTCCTGGTTGCCGCCTTCGTGTTGTGGAGCTTGGGGGCCGATATTTTGCACGACCGACACCTTTTTGGCCAGTGCGTGGACCACTTCCTCGAGATGCTTGTCCACGGGCCTATCGGCGTGCCACAGACCATTGTCCCAACAAGTAATGCTGAAATCCCGGTGGGGGTCATGTCTGGCTGCATCTCGAAAGTCTGCGTCGTTTGCAGTAAGTGAAAATGCCTCGTCCGATGCCCAAGTGACAGCTCCGCTGGTGGAAGCGCTGAAAGTGGTCGTATCGCTACCAAAGTCGGGGATATATGAAATGGTGAGCAGTTGTACGTTTTGCAGGTCAGTAGAGCTGGCAGCTGAGTAGGCCATATCGTTTGACTGATAGCACCGAGCTGGGTTGGCTTTTTCGATCGGTAAGAGTAGAGGCTGCTGTTTTGTCTGTACACCGTGAACCTGGCTTTGGACAGAGAATTTTAATTACGAGTGGGCATAGAAATTGACAAGAATGGTTTGGAAGCGTAAGCTTGAATCCAAACCGTTCGGTCACCTTAAATGCCTGTCTCACATTGATTGTTCCTCCCGGTAGAAGTGACAATTCTCGCCGGTCCAGCGCCCGGTGATAAAGAACCATGGCAGGGGAAGCGAGGTGTCATCCACGAACTTAGCTCGGATTCCGCCCACCCCATCACTTTCATGGCCAAGGCAGAATCAGTCATCTCATTTCCTGCGTAGAATGAGATATGGCACTTCAGCCCTCTTGTGGCGACACGACACTCATGGACCAGAGCCATGCAAGTTTATCCTCTGAAGAAGTCATAGGAAATCTTCAGTTGGCTGACTTTGGTATTCAACCGACAAAGCGGTGTCCACTCTGTCAGGGAACCCAAGGCTCAAAGACTGACCAGTCCGAAGCCGAGGACCTGCTTAGACAAGCCGCCATTGGGGACCATGTTTCCCTTCGCCAGATAGGCAGCCAAGGCTCCGGGTTGGTTGCCTCCATAGATTCGGGTGTTGTTACTATTTCCCGTGCTTGGCCATACTTGGTCAGTAGACGTCCAAAAACATCATTTTGTCATTTTCTCGGCATAGAGATCAGCTTACCTAGATGTCTATTGGTTTGAAAATATCGATGACGATCGGGGTCCATGGGTTGAACGAGCTCTGTAAAGCCGGAATTCCCTAAGCCTTCGAACAGCCTTTGGCTCCATTGATGTTCTGCGACTTTCACTGTACCATGGGTGCGATCGCACATTTGTTGATGTCGTAGAAATTTCCTGCCCCGTAGCTGTCCTCATATCTATATGCTTTGTGACCATTCCGCTGCACAGTTCACCACATTTCGCCAACTGCATCGGCTGGCACGCCAGGAGAGAGCGACGACTCACGCGCTCTGTCCGCTCCCGATTGAGTACAGCGTTTTCGTGGCGCTTGCTTTTGAAACCCGGATGTTCACTATCATGTTAGTAAGACAGAATTCGAGCTCAGCAAGTGGTCCGCAGCTCATCAGACGTGACTGAGTTGATTGGCCCCCCGGCCTTCAGCGAGGCTAGCATGTCGCGGTGAGTCTGATGACGTCTTTCGCTGCCACTACACCTGGTGACACTGTTTCATTTGCCTGTAAGTGATGCAGTGAGCCATTTCTGCGACTGGTTGAGGAAAGCATGGAAGACGAGCGGCGGGCGCGTAAGGTTGTCTAACGGCACGGCGGGGAAGGGACACCAGAGGCGAAACTGTCTCCATTGACCAGGACATATCAATTCTCGCCTCGGAGGGCCAAGTGACAGACGCACCCATCCATCATATGGTTCTCTTCAAGCACAGGTCACGAAGCCTGACAGTGTGGACGGTTCCGCCTGGCGGAGGATGAAGGGCTGACTCTTCAATTAGAGAGATGTCTGGTGTGCGTCGGGCAGGGAAATTCATAGAGCCAATCGGGCCTAGCCCATTCGTGTGTTCTCAAAAACGGATTGGTGTACAATGGACATCATCCCTTCATGACTACTATGTACCGGCCTTCAGGAAAACTATACACCCAAGCCTGTAATGTCAGCGGGATTGGTAGAAGAGAAGTAATACCATCGAGCTGATGGTTTCCTGGAGCTAGTGTAATCATCTCACAACATTCCCTCATTTCTACCGGAGGACGTCATCATATCTTCCGCACTAATTGACATAATACTCTGAAATCGTGACATCTTGCCGATTTCCAACACTTGCTGTTGAAGCTCGCTTTCTTTCGGGGGACCCGCGTCAAACCATGGTGCGTGTACCTTCTTTCTCACCACGGTGTCCGTGTTCTTCTCTATTGTAAGAAGTAGCAACTCCGCTCCCCCCCCATTCAGGACGTCGGTATTGTTACTTGAGCAACGCCATCGACGACCTTCGCAACTGCCGCGTCCTCTCCGACGTCAGCAACTCCATTGGCCAGTTCTTTTCCTTCCTCGCCTCCTTTCGCGCTCTTCTCAACGCCTCCAGCTCCCGCCGCAGCCGCAGCTTTTTGGGCCGCTTTCTTCGCCTTTGTCTTTTCTTTCTGGGCCGCTTTCTTCGCAGCTGCCTCCGCTTCTTCTTTCTTTTTCTTCTCCCTTTCCGCTTGATTGCCGCCAAAGTACTCACGCCACTCATCCGCCTTCTTCTCGTCGATTTTGCTGAAGAGGTACTCCGCCTTGCCGATCTTGTGGCCTGGTCTGATATAGGTGGGGAGCCAACCATTGGCAATGTCTTCTTCGGAAGGGATCTGCAAGAATGGGCGGTCAAGCTGTTTCCGTATCGACGCGCAAGTTGCTGGGAGATAAGGCTCGAAGATGGCGGAGCAGAGGTAGATCAGATTGATCACAGTTCCGACGACTGCAGCAGCAAGACTGGGGTCGCTCGCAATGAGTGAATTGTCCAGACGGTGGGCCTGGATCAAGCCATTCCCAGCTTCTGCAATCTTCATGGCCACGATAAGTCCGTTACGTAGGTGCACCGCCTCCATTTCGGCAAGATATTGCTGGAGAAGCTCAGTGACCTCATCCAGGTGTACCTTGAATGACGAAGGAAGATTGTTGGGATCGAATTCTGGTATGATGCCAGAATAGGCTTTAGGGGAATTGACCAGCTTGATGACTCTGTTGACAAAATTCCCAAGTTTAGCAAGCAGTTCCGAGTTGTTGCCGTCGATGAATGACCGCCATTCAAACTGCGTGTCGCCGGATTCTGGCCGGTTCTTAAGGAGATAATATCGCCAGACATCGGCAGGTACGCCGGTCTCCTTTGCGTTGTTCCCAAAAACACCGATGCCACGGCTCTTACTGAATTTTCCGTTCTCGTAATTGAGGTATTCTGTGGATGAAAGGTGGTGCAGCATGGTCCAGGCCTCCCCAGTCCCCATCTGACATCCAGGGAACACAACAGAATGGAAGGGTACGTTGTCTTTGCCCATAAACTGGTATAGTTGGACTTGTTCCGGATTCTTCCACCACTTTTCCCACTCCTCCGTGTAGTTGGCGGTGATGGATGGATACCCAATACAGGCCTCGAACCAGACATAGAACACCTTGTGCTCGTAGCCGGGCAGAGGCACAGGCACACCCCAAGCTAGATCTCGAGTGATGCCTCGCTCTTTCAGACCTTGTTTCAGCCATGACTCGGTGATGACTTTCGCACTGCGCGACCACCGACCCTTCTCAATTGATCCTTTGGAAAACTCTTCAATCCGGGGTTGCAGCTCGTCGAGCCGCAGGTAGGTATGTTTGGTCTCCCTCGTCACCGGAGTTGCCCCATCCACTTTGCAGCGAGGATTGATCAAGTCCAATGGATCTAAGAGGCTCCCACATTTGTCGCACTGATCGCCGCGAGCATCGTCGTAACCGCACTTGGGGCACGTGCCTTCGACAAATCGATCAGCCAAGAATTTTCCATGCTTTTCGCAGAACGGTTGTCTGTTGATGTGTTCGGTCAGATGTCCATTTGCGTGGAGTTTCAAGAATATATCTTGGGAGATCTCGGTGTGTTGTCTGGTGGGGGTGCGGCCAAAGATGTCGAAACCCAACTCGAACCATTCGTAGATTTCTGTATGGATTTTGTTGTATTTTGCGCAAAGCTCTTCTGGAGTGACTCCCTCCTCAAGCGCCTTGGTCTCTGTGGCGGTGCCGTACTCGTCCGTGCCGCAGACGAAGAGAGTTGGTCGTCCACGGGCTTTATTGTACCTGGAAAAGACATCGGCACTGAGAACGCTCCCGACAATGTTGCCCAGATGAGGCACCTAGCAAAGGAAGTTAGTTTGTGTTCTCGGATGCCGCACGATTGGACTCACATTGTTGACATAGGGCAGTGCAGACGTTACGAGGATGTTTCGCTTGCCCTCTTGAGGGAGGATCTTTTCGGAGCCCATGATGGGCGAAGCAGAGTTTGGTTGCGGGGGACAGGAGTGGCGTAGCGACTGTTGTGAGACCTCGACAAGACAAGACCCAATGTCGACTTATAGACAGCTGTTAGTCAGGTTGAGTGAAGCCCCAAAAAGGTCGAGGGCGGTGGTGACTGAAGTACTCTGTATAGAGGGAGGAGAAAGGAGTCACCAAATTCCCCGCCGCCGCAATAGCAGCAGCAACAGTCAGCGCAGGGGGATGCCGAGGCGCTAAAACTGATGCTTATTTTTAAGCCTCATGGCGTGCCCTTCAATTTTCCCCTCGTCCCTCTTCTGCTTGCTTCCACTTACTGTTGCAGTTATCGCTGTCTCGTCTTACTCTGGCTTGTCTCATTCTAGAGTCCTCTCGAAGTTCGAGGAGATCAAAAGCTCCCTAGGTGGTTTTCCCCCTGACTGTTTGCGGTGTCCCATATGGCCACCGATCCATTTGATGACCTCCTCGAGCTCGAGAACGACTACTACAAAGAAGGGTTTGATGCCGGTGTGGCTGACAGCACCTACGCTGGTATGATCGAAGGCAAGGTATTTGGTATCGAGAAAGGCTATGAGAAGGCCCTGGAGCTGGGCAAACTACACGGGCGTGCTCTAGTGTGGCGAGAACGATCGTCTCCTCCCGAGAAGGATGCTTCCACCAAATCGGAGGATTTTGATTCTTCAAGGCTGGCAGACATCATCACAAGCCTCTCTCACCTCTCAGACAATACTCGCTTTCGAAGGCACGTGGAGGGTCTGTACACTGCTTCCGACGGTGCTACCGTTGCCAAGGACAACTCGGACGAGGCCGTGACCGAGTTTGACGATCGAGTGACGAAGGCAAAAGCAAAGGCCAAGGTCATTGCAAATATCGTTGGAGAATCGCTCACTTCAGCGCCTGCCCCAAATGTGGGCATTGAAGATGCCACTGGTTTACAGGCCCGACATTGAACGACGATCTGCTTGGCTCACCGTGGCCTCTAGACCTGATTATGGACGGAGGCTGCCAATCTTCCAAACCTGGTCCGAATGCGACGTTGATCCAGGGCCCTGTGTGCTCCGGCGGCAGTTGTGTCCCTGGGGATCATTTCTGTCAGGTTTCCCCGCAAAGTGTCACGAATTCCATGGTCCAGCTAAACCAGTTGCCGTTTAGGCACTCGTTAGTGGATATGCAGCGCTGATCCTCCAACTCTTCCTCGCAGCTTTCTTCCTCAAACCCAGGAACGGACTTGCGGGGTCATCTAAGTTTCTTCACACCATTTTCCTGGGCATTGCTACCATGAGGAAGCTCTACCAGAAGTGAACTATGACGCCCTCGGCGGCGACTCGTTCTCCGCAAGAGTTGGACTTGGCTGACGATGGAAAGCTGGAGTTCCCCGCAGGTTATACGATGGATACAAAATTTGTGCCCATTGCCTCCTTGCCGCGACTCTTCTCAAGTCCTTAGAATACAGATTGCACAATGAATGCGATAACAAGCGTACTGGCTCTGTTTCTGGCCGCCGTGGCCGTGGGCCAAGTTCAACCCTCAGGTGTGACAAGACCAATCGTCCAGGATTGTGGCTTTAACGGAACCGTCGTCTGTGTGAATCAATATGTCAGCCTCCCCAATTCTGCTCATGGTGCTGTGGCTCATTGAAATTAGGCTGCGGTGTTGCCTTACCACTTTAATCGGTCGATTTCCAACAACAACGCCGATTATGACTTCAGAAACACAAGCGTGGGCAATGCCTCGACGTTTGACCTCCTGGGCGGCGCAGATTTCGTTGTCTTTGACCAACAGCGCGGCATGGAATACCTGGGATCCAATCCGAGCTACGAGTTCATGTTCGCCGTCTCCAAAGCCGTGCACGAAGCCCCGGTCTACGCCCCCGAGCAGAATCTGTTGTTCATCTCCCAGCTGGCGCCTCCGCCCGGCTTTCTGCCTCAACTCGTGGTCAACTTGAACGATGATCCTCCGACGTTGAGCGAGTACCTACCCACTCCACCGGTCTATGCTCCCAATGGTGGCACCTTCCGCGATGGCCTCGTTGTTTTCGCTGCGAGCGGAGGCAATGATAGCATTGGGGGAGGAGAGCAGAGAGCTTCACTTCGAACCGTGGATCCCGCCACCAATGTTTCAACGGTGCTCCTGAACAACTATTTCGGGTTCTACTTCAACACCATCGACGATGTGACCGTTCACCCAGTCACGAAGGATCTCTTCTTCACCGACCCCCAATACAGTTGGTTCAACGCCCTGACGGACACCGCCCCACAGCTGCCATGCGCCAGTTATCGGTTCGATCCTAGCACCGGTGCCACCTTCGTCGTCGACGACACTCTGGAGCAGCCCAACGGCATCGCGTTCTCTCCAGACGGCACAACCTTGTACATTTCCGACACCGGCGCCGTGACGGGAACGATCGACCCTCGCCTCGGCAGCCAGGGTACGACCTTCAACACCACCGGGAAACGGACAATCTACGCTTACGACGTGTCGAACAACGGCACCAGAATCGCCAACAAGCGCGCCTTCTACCTGGCACAGGATTGGGTGCCGGATGGACTGAAGGTGTCTCAAGAAGGCCTGGTGCTCACGGGATCGGGTCACGGTGTCGATGTCCTGGACGACGCCGGCCAGCTCCTCATCCGGATCCAGACGAACTACACGGTCCAGAATTTTGCGTGGACGGGCGAGAACCTCACCACGTTGTGGCTCATGGGAAACAGTGGCATCAGCAAGGTCGAGTGGAACATCACTGGCCAGAGACTGACCTAGCCGGAAAAAAAAAAACAAGCTAGATGAATCGGAGGAAGAAAGATTGCATCCTGTTTGCCACGTCAAACCAGTGAATGAGGAACTTGGAAAGCTTCACATAGTTCTCAAGGATGTAGGCGCATTTAGGACAGTGGGATATGAAATCTTCTGTCACGTAATGTCATGTCGATTCCGAATGTTTTCTATAATGGTAAAAAAGTAAAGAGAGGCAACCTGTTTGTACTTAGCTCTCGTGTCCGATCCATCCCTCGGTGGTAGGGGGGTTGGGGGTTCTTCCCGGGGTCGAATAGCGATGTAGTTTCATCCTAATCACAGCCGCAATCTGGTCTTTGCCCATTTCCATGTGAACTGTTTGTTATGCTCGAGGAAGGGAGGCAGGGAGGAGAGAGAGAAACGGAAAAGAAAAAGGGCTTTTGATACAGCAGTTTTTCCCCCGCCTTCAGCTTGTCAAACAAATCCGCTAACTAATCAATTTACTTAATTGATTGAATGATTTTACTTGGGTCCCTCGATGAGCACCTTGATTGCCTTCCCGGCCTTGACGTCCTCAAAGGCCTGTTCGGCATCGTCGAAGTTGACTTTCCTGCTGATCAGCCTCTTTACGTCGATCTTGCCACTGCTCGCCAGGTCCACGGCCATGGCGTAGTCGCCTGAACCGTACCGGAAGCTGCCCTTGACGGTGAGTTCCTTGGTGCACGCCGCCATGATCGGGAAGGTCATCTCGTCGCGGCCCATGCCGCCCTGCACGTAGCTGCCGCCCATGCGGAGGACGTGGATGGCTGTTTGCACGCTGGGTTCGGCGCCGCTGGCGTCGATCGCCACGTCTGCGCCGGCCGGGAGGTCGTTTTCGTCCTTCAGTCTCTGCGCGTTCTCCGCCGCCGAGACCTTGGAGGGCACAAAAGTCGACGTGGCGGCGAATGATTTGGCGAACTCGAGCCGCTCGGTGTTGATGTCGACCGCCACAACTTTGCTGGCACCCAGAGCCTTTGCGACAGCACAGCAGAGCAGCCCGACCGGGCCGGCGCCAAAGACGACTACCGTGTCACCGTGCTTGACTCCGGACTGTTTGGTGATATGTACTCCCACAGCCAGGGGTTCCATTAAAGCCCCCTCTTCCAATGTCATGTTGTCGGGCAGCTTGTAGCAGAAGTCCTCTGGCAAGATATAGTATTTGGCCAACGTGCCGTCGTAGGGGGGCGTCGCTGCGAATGCCATGTCGGGGCATAGATTGTATTTCCCCTCCTTACATCGCACACAGTGTCGGCAGGGAATCCCTGGCTCCATTGCGACACGATCCCCCTTTTTCAATGTTTTGACTCCAGACCCGACTTCTAGCACGGTCCCTGCGGATTCATGGCCAAGAACCATAGGCTCGTTGACCACAAAGTGTCCTATTCTGCCATGCTGCCAATAGTGAACGTCGGAGCCGCAGATGCCGGTATAATTGACCTGAAGGAGCACGTCTCGAGGGCCTGTAAGTTTGGGGACGGGTCGATCTTCAAAGCACACATCTTTGATCCCGCGGAGGACGAAGGAGTTGTTTTCCTGCACGTTGTCAATACTCCGGTTACAGACGTCCAACCACAAGCACCTACCTTTGTTTGCGTTTCTGTGGCCATGGTCTAAGAGGAGGTCAGATGTGAACGAAAGGCACGGACAACGTGAAGCAAGTGCGGGGTGTGCAAATATATATAGAGAAAGGTTTGTGACTGTTGGAAGGTGTGAAATTGTTGCTGTGGGAAATCAGCTATAAAGGTGGCGGTTGTTTAACCTGCGGACCGCCTTCCACAGTAAGTAAGAAGAGCCCATTATATCACGATGGCCCGTCCAAAGGGCACCTAAAGGGCATGTACATAGATAGATACATACGTAGGCCAGAACCGTTGAGACATTTAGCCTAAAGGCGGCGAACTCAACAGCACGAGACGGTGCGGGGCATTGGATCTTGGGAGAGTCTGGTGGTGGAACAATGCACACCGAAGGTCGGAGAAGTTCGATGGTCGTTCGGTGTAAGAATGTGCCGGCCCACCGACTCAATGGCCAGCCTCGATCTGGACAATCTTGTCGCAGTTGAGAAGTCCCAGAGGGTCAAATGCTTGCTTGAGCTGCATCCAGAGATTAGTTTTGACCAGTGTGATGGGATTAGATGGCGGGAGACTGACCTTGCGCATTGCATCGACAGTTTCCTCCCCGAGCTCTTCGCGTAGGTACTCGCGCTTCTTGAGCCCAACACCATGCTCGCCCGTGACGGTGCCCTCCATAGCGATGGCACGTCGGATCATGCGATGGACCAACTCTTCGGCGATCTGCTTCTCGGTGTCGTTGTAGAGGAGAATGGCTAGAGAAAAGTCAGCTCTTGAGGGCGAACGGCACAGAGCAGTTTTCCTTACTGTGGAAGTTTCCATCTCCCACATGTCCACAGATACCACCGATTAAGCCACTGCTGGCCACATCGTCATGAGTTTCTTGGATGATATCCGCCAGTCTGCTGATAGGGACAGCCTATTTTACGTCAGTCTTGGTCCCGAAGCGTGGATATGGTAGTACCACTTACCACATCCGTAGTCCAAACGTGGTCCGAGTTATTTTCCCGCATTGCCATGACACTCCACAGAGCCTCTTTTCTCGCGCTCCAGAGTTCCGCAGCCTCGTCGTCGTTCTTCGCGAATTCGAAGCTCTGGTTGTGAGTTCCCTTGGCGATCTTTTGAATGATCTTGATCTGTTCTTTGACGCCTTCCGTGGTCCCCGCAAACTTGAAGAAGAGGGTGGGAGCTTCCTGCCACGGCCTGCTGGTCATTCCACTTTTGTTGATGCAGCGCATTTGTACATCGTCCAAGATCTCCATTCCGGCAAGCTGGATACCTTCCCCGACAACTCTCGCAACACATTCGGCGGCTGCGTGGATGGTGGGAAACGTGGCAACGGCAACGGACTGGCTTTTCGGGAGGACCGTGATCTTCAACGTGGCTTCGGTGACAATACCCAGGGTGCCTTCGCTGCCGATGAACATCTGCGTCAAATTATAGCCAGCACTGGATTTGCGGGGCCTCCTTCTTGTCTTGATGATGGTGCCATCGGCGAGAACGACCGTGAGAGAGACGACCCAGTCGCGCATAGTACCATATCGGTAAGCATTTGTCCCCGAGCAGCCTGTGCCAACCATGCCTCCAATTTTCGCTCCCGGGCCTGGATCTGGTGGGAAAAACATGCCATGTCCTTTGAGTTCTTCATTCAGGTCTTCCCAGCCCAGAGCAGGTTGTACGACGATATCCAAGTCTTGTGGTCGGAATTCCAAGATCTTATCCATTCGTGCCATGTCGATACATATTCCTCCTCGTGTGGGTGCAAAGTGGCCTTCGAGACTGGTACCGCCGGAGAGCGCTGTCACGGGGATCTTTCGTTCGTGGCACACCTTCATGATCTTCGAGACTTCTTCGGTGGTGGCAGGATATACAATGGCAAAAGGTCTTTCATTAGGCTTCGTCGTGTAGGAGGAAAATTCGGAACCAGAGTGCGCTTCGAGGTCGTCGGGCACGGTCGACACGTTATCCTTGCCCACGATTTGGGCAAAGTCGACCCAGGCGGCCTGCAAGTTAGAAATTCTCGTATCATGTTGAGGCGGCTGTGCTCGAGCCAGAGGAGTGGTGGAAGAGGCATCCAAAGGTCGTTCTCCCCTCTTCCCTAAGTAGTAGGCTCCAGCTGCGACGGACAGGATCACTTGTATTGTTAGCCAGGAAAGGATGCGCGAAGGGCGAGGAACGTACCAAAACTGAGACTGAGTGTTTTGCCCCCTGCACCACCTCCTCGAGCGCTCGCGGCTCTTATGTATTGTGCCTCCGAGGCTCTTTCCCGCTTCAGTCTGTCTGCAGTGCTTTGGTATAGCTGTCCTCGAAAAGAGAGGTTTTCTTTCGCATCGCCTTTATCTTCGAGCCTTGCAGGAGAGCTGTGGAAGGACCTTGTGGCCCAAGGAGCCAAGCAGGAGGGCCGTCCGCGCTCGGCACATCGCAGGAGGGAGCCAACAGGGCGACTGAGCCGGACGATGGACTTCATCGTGGATGGCGGGCGAATTGATCAAGGGGAAGCCTGGGTTGCCTGGGTGCAGGTGTTCAACACATTTTTGAAGGTTTCTCAACAGTTATAAAGACACAGCGCCAGGTTCACTGTCAAGGAGAAAGTAACGACGCGACGGTCAACCGGCGGCACGAATTGCGGAGAAGTGGTGAGAGGAGTAACACTGCAATTGATTAGATGAGGTGCGAGTCAATGGCGCAACCTGGAAACGACGATGTTTCCCCGAGGCGGCACAACCCCAGGATTTGAGAAGTCCGATCACTGCTTTTGGCCAGCATCGATCGTCTATGGCGTACGAGGTATAGTACACACAGGCCATTCATGACCTTTTACTGCTTCAGAGTTGGCTAATGTTCGGTAGTGTTGTCGCACACCAGTCCGCTGCAATGCTTACGAGCATCTTGACTGCGACCTCGATAAACACCTTGCAAGTTACATCTTCGGAGCCTTCACATCCTCCCCGGGCAACCATCAATGGTATTATCTCGACGATGTTCATCCATTCCACCGACCGAAGATTCCGACATGACCTTGTTACTCTCTCATGCCACGATACGAGAATGCTTACAGCCTTCACGCCGCAGGTTGAACGTTGCGCTTCCCGATGAGCAGACTTTGCTTGAAAAGGCAATGGCCCAGCAGCCATCCCTCAAGGCTATCTGACATCAGCTACATCCGGCTGCACCATGGAAAGACTCTTTAACAAGAGCTCACGCCATTTTCTACAACGAGCATTCAATGCAGGGTGGCAGTTCTTAGCGGCGGCCCGCCCAACCGCCCCGACGGCGCAGTTTCGCACAGTAGTACAGTAGGTGGGTGTTAGGGGGTTTCGGCTATGAGTATCGGTGGATGCACCAAAACCTTCCAGATGACTTCCATTGGTACTGTATGATGGTGGGAAGAATGCTCCTGCTCTCTCGTCTACTGGAACACAAATTACTCTCCCACGGGTTGTCTGACCATGGAGTTGCACTCTGAAAATGCTCCTCAGCTGAGATATTTCAACCCAAGCACGATCATGTCGATCGACGCCTGGACCTCTGGGCTGTGGCGATACGAAGCCCAGCGCCAGTCTTTACTAATACGCATCGATGGACTAGGAGCTCCCCGCAATTGGGGGATGCACCTTATGGCGTGATCCGATGCGCCGATACGCGCCCAGTATACATAATAATATTCCTTTCCCGAGGCACAGCGTCTTTTTCGTCATTTATCTGATGCGAGAAATTTGAACAATCAACGGGCTCGTTAATTGTCGACCTATCCCTGTAGGTCTTACGGCGATCTCGCACCCACATCATGTCGTTCTCCAGCATCCCGATCCTGGATCTCTCGCTGGCGCGAGACCCGGCAACAAAGCCCCAGTTTCTCGTGGATCTTCGCCATGCGCTGCTCGAAGTGGGCTTTTTGTACATCAAGAACACCGGGGTCCCGTCCACCCTGATTGACGAGGTCATCACGCTGGGCAAATCCTTCTTCGACCTTCCCGAGGAGAAGAAGCTGGAGATCGAAATGAAGAATGCGCCTTCATTTCTCGGCTACAACAAGCTCGGCATGGAGATCACGCGGTTCAAGACCGACTGGCGCGAGCAGATTGACTTGTCAACGCCGCACCCGACCCCTAGCCCCAGTGACCCCTTGTACAGGAACCTGCTGGCGCCAAACCAGTGGCCCGATCCCAGCGCCCTGCCGCGGTTCCGAGAGGTGTACGAGGATTATATGGCCCGCATGGGCGATATGAGCATGGAGTTCACCAGTCTGATCGCCGAAGCCATCGGTTTGCCGTCAAATGCCTTTGCGCAGTTCTTCGACGAAGCACAACAGCATAAATTGAAGATCGTCAAGTATCCGGACCTGGAGGAGTTAGGTGTGGAAGGGGAAGCGCAGGGCGTGGGGCCTCACAAGGACAGCATGCTCACGAGTTACCTCCTGCAGGCGAGTCATCACCGTGGACTGCAAGTGCAGAATGCCGAAGGCAAATGGGTCGACTGTCCGCCGATCGACGGGACCTTCGTGGTTGCCATCGGACAGGGGATGGAGGCGCTGACCCAGGGCGTGTGCCAGTCGACGACGCACAGAGTGCAGAGCCCGGCTCGAGGCTCCGGGGCGCGGTACAGCATCCCCTTCTTCCAGGGCGTCAGTTACGACGCGACGTTCGAGAGCATGGACGTGCCGGACTCGGTGAAGCAATTGCGAGCGGACATCCTGGCGAAGAGGGGCGGCCAGAGACTGGACGACATCGAGTTCACGTTCATCAAGGGCATGTGGAGCCGCCTCGGCGAAGCGACGCTGATGAACAGGATCAAGAGCCACCCGGACGTGGGCGAGAGATGGGTAAGTTCACAAATGATTACCACATCACATCAAGGTGTACCCAAACATCTTGTGCGCTGACCTGGGTTGTGAACAGTATCCCGAACTGCTGAAGAAGATCCGCGCCGACCAGGCGGAAGAGGCAGCCAAGTTTGCCGCCGCCGAGGCAGCCGCGAGCAAGACGACGTCGATCCCCGCGCAGCCGCAGTCTATACAAGCGCATTAGGGGGGATGTTTGAAAAATGTAGAACAAGAACAAAACCAATGCTTCAAGATCGAGCTACATTCTCTGTCTGCCTGTCCCAACTAGATAGTCCTTGGCCTAGATGTTCGTGATACATGAACTCTAGACTCCGAGTTGGATTGCGTCGTCATTAAATTCCCTACCTACCTATATCGACCACAAACGATATAGTGAGGCTGTTGTGACGAAGCCACAGCCTGGCCGTACGTGGAAGGGATGCGACCTGCATGCATATGCTGTTACCAGCCAATCGCATTCAAGTAATATTGATATACCGGCTTCGTGCCCTGGTGTGTGTGTGTGTGCGTGCGTTTCCCTAGAATTCTTGCAAGAAAGTCATTTTCCCGAAGCCGCCACATATACCTGTGCAAACATACATACGCAGTACATCCATACAAACACACATACACTCTCTCTCTTTCTCGCTCGCTCGCTCTCGCACCGAAAAATGCCCCTTAGACCTAAAACAGAAACCGCTTATTTGCTTATTGTGCTTTTTCAATGGAACTCGACCCGGAGACGCCACTAAGAATTGGAATGAAAATGGAGATTCACGAGGAAAAAAAAAATTCAAAAGCGACCGTGGAAGGATTCGAACCCTCGATCTTTGGTGGGAATGGTGGACGAAACACAAGAACCGAAAACCAACGCCTTAACCATTAGGCCACACGGCCGGGGATTTCTGACAGAGTTTGTAGCCAATTTTTGGTGGGAGAAATATATAACACAATCATGTTGGGGTTCCTAGCGTACCGAGCTAATGGGGCGCCCCCGTCTCTGCGCATGCCTAGGGCCTGTCGGTTAGTGGTGGTGGTGGGTTATGTCTGTATTATTACCACCCCCCAAACTAAAGTCCATTCCAGGCGTGGAAATGAGACGCAGGGGTGGTTTTGCTTCTCAGTGGAAAGTGTACAGTATGTCTCGATCATAGATTCATATCCCCCCTAAAAAGTACTTTGGCCCTCGCCATATGTGTGTATATGTATATATCCATATATACACGATCGGACCCCCTATGAAACCCCCCGAGACCCTGCTCGAGGACTAAGCACATCGCGACGCCTGGGGATGCATATCCCGAACATCCTTCCCTTCAAGCCAGACTGTGTGTTGGTGCTTACCAGTTGAGCCAGTCAGACATGAAATCGGTCCAAAAGCCCTCCTCGTCATGCAGCCGCCCAGGGTTCGAACCCTTTGGGTTGTGAGAATCTCGTACGCGGCCCTTCTCGTCGATGAAGGAATTGACGAGCTCATAGGCCGATTCCTCGTCATGGCGACCCACATCCTCGTCTTTATCGGCATCTTGAGATACCTCCCATGAGCCGACCTGCTGAGCAGCGACTGCGGTCAATATCTTGTCGAGCCAGCCCATGAGATGCGGAGACTTCAGAGCCGTGTCGGTCTCGGCCTCCGCCAGGAGGTCTGCCATGAGAGTCCGAAAGCGCCCGACATATTGATTTGTGAGTGATGGATGGCTGTTCAGGGAAGAAGCATCCGCGGTATCTGATTCGAGCACTCGCGACCTCTCCAGACGAGCGAGGCGGAAGAGGGTGGTGATCAGATGCGACCACTCCATGGTGCCTAGTCGAACGAGGTAGCAGAGTTCCTGGCTCAGGATATGCGACAGGAGTGTCTCGAAGTGCTCCACACACAGTAGGGCATCTTCGACGGACAGGGGCATTGAGCTCGACGATTTCAGGACAGTGTAACCCGCGACGAAATAATAAGTCGACCTCAAGCTCATCGACGTCTCTGCCCGGAGGTATGCTGTTTTCCACTCGGTAAGGCTCTGCGTTGGCAAGACGCGACATTCAGTCTGGTTGAAATCGACTCGATGGAGGCTTATAAAGTGCATCAGCTCGACCAGTGCCGGCGCTTCCTTGTCTTGAGGTCTTGAGGAAACTTCAGCAAGCACCTTGGCCGCGTTCCTCAAGCTCTCGGTACAGCGCATGTTCTCGGGCCGGTCGTAGCCGAGCACGCCGCCGCTGCAGTTGATGTAGTAGCATAGCAAGAATGCGCGCATGGCATTCAGGTCTTCATCCTCTCGGGGCGGTGAGTTGCCGCCAGTGGCGAATCTCCTAGGAAGCCCAAGGTCGGCGACCATACCGTTGGCAAGTTGAAGGAGCTGGTAGTACTGGAGGGTCTCGGGGTCGAACCGGTGGTGATACCACATCATGTAGGTCAGCAGGCTCTGCAGGAGCTCCATGCTCTTCTGGCCGCGGACGATGACTCGGTCGGCGAGCACGTGGCGAAACACCTCGCCGGCTTGCTTTTCGAAATCGGAGTCGGCACTGCTCCCAGTGAGGATGGCTGCAAGGAGGAGAGTTGGGGAGGACGATAGGAGGTCGTCCAGGTTCGACGGAGGTACATGGATGGCCAGTGGCACTGCTTCAATCATGTCCTTGTAGCGGTCCAGAAACGTGGAGCATTGGTGACCATGCACATCTTGAACAGCAGCCCAACGCCCTGGTGATGGCTCTCTGACCTCCAAGAATCTGAGAAGAGCACGGCCGAAAGTACCTGGAGTATCTGCACCAACAATTGACGCTGATGCCTTTGAAACACGGGATGTTGGTGGACTGTCAACATAGTGGCTTTCCTCGCCATTGTTCGGCAAACACTCCGCCCTCCCATTTGTGGCCGGTAAGGGAGCATTGGCATTTGTCCTAGCAAAACGCCCTCTCACTCTGGGCAAATGATCAGCTCTACTCTTTTCCCCCAACTATGCGCAATCTTCTCACCTTTTCTGCAGAACCGTGCGTTTGATCGCCTCATGAGGCACACAAGCAAGTCCGCCATCCTCGCACCTGAGACATCGTCAATGCTGAGCAGGCCGCCTGAGCAGGACTAAAGAAAAAAAAAATAGGATTGAACGGCATTGGTGTCTACCAACCTCTTGCAGATCTCCTCGCGTGAGCCAGGTAAACAGCGCGACTTGCGCACCCGGCACGCCTCACACGCTTGCCTGCATCGGACTCTCATCCCCCAGCCTCAGCTCTGGCGGAGTGGATTGCCCGCAGTGTACTCGGTACGAGGTAGATATTAGACTTCAACCCAGGTGGCAGGGAATTGTCCAGCCAAATTTGGCGGTCAGTGCCGCCGCTTTTGGAGGGGTTCTTTCCTCGATGCCAATAACGGGGGTTCCTTTCAGTTCGGCTGTTCTGAGTGACTTGCCTTCAGGCACCACGCAACCACGGGACTATCACTAGGGACCAGAAACAGTCCCCCTTCGGAAGCAGGAAGGGATCCGTCCAACTTCCGAAAACGATGGGTGCTTTTGACGACAAGGGTCTTCCAGGCTTGGATTGGATCGAAGGGCTTAGACTCCATTCTGCCAACTACTAGATCGGAAATCAGAGAGATGAGGGGTAGCAATTTGCAGGTCTATTATTGAAAACTTCCCATAGGCTCTTATCGTAGGCGATTCTGTCTTGGACCTTCCTTTTGATAAAAGCGTTCGCGTTTTCCGTCCAGTGCGGGTATACCGACATATAAAACTCGGTGCTATTTTCATCTATCTTATGAAAACGCGGCTGGATTCGGTGGTACAGGAGTGGGTGAAGACCAGTCGGGCTTTGCAAAGCCAGCACGTACCAGAAGGTGCCCAGTTTCCAGGTCGTGTTCATAATAGACGAGCATCGGAAGCTATCGCTATAGCGACCAAGGCGTCTTTCTTCTTTTTCAAAGACTTCCATGAACTCCTCCCGGAGCTTGTTGTAGTGATCAACGTCAATCTCGTCCACGGCCTGACTTGTCAACCAACAGGGAGTCCGTATGAATTCGAGTGGAAGAACTGCAGTCCATTCCAGGTCAATGATACAAGTGATATTCCAATCATCGTCCACTATAATGTTGTTGAAGTTTAGATCAGTAAGACCAGGAGCAAAGGGACCATGGTTAAGCTTAGGGTCAAAGAATCGAGGACGCAAAGCGCACAAGAGGACCAAGGCGCACATCTGACTGACACAGTCTCCCGCGTCGTTGACGGCGTTGGGCTGGTGTTGTAGACGACTGTCATGACAAGACAGTAAAGCATCGACATAAGCGTCGACGGTGCAGTATGTACGGGCTCTTGGGATATCAAGAGGAATCCCGTCGTTCTCCAAATCTTGTATCTCGAGAGTAAGAGGTCGGTTCTCTAAGCGTATAAGACCACGGTCATCGATAACAAATGATCCAATCCGAGGGAAACGAACTCGGGTCATGGCAAGTATAATTTGTGAGAGGTTGCGAAATAAGTTGTTTCTGAGTTCTTGGTTCATCCGGCCCGTCTCCCAGGTATTTGACAGTATCTTTCCTCTTGTTTCATCAATATATTCTATGAGTAGATATCCTCCCAATTCATTCGACAGACTAGTTTGATGCGAGATTAGGTCGGAGGGAACAGGACGACCGAGCCAGGACAGGAACCGACGGCGAAGGGAATGTATCAACCGAATAAAAAGAGGGCGATGTGTAATTGCAGTAAACTGCATAAATTCAGCAGGAACCTACTCTCGTTTCCTTCATTTACCCTAAGATAGAAGAGGACATACACATTGGCCGGTTGAGAGTGCAAATCCATAGATGTGAGGAATTGGTATACTCGGACACTCTTTCTGCATCCATGCGTAGGTAGCAGCCTCACACCGAAGCTTTTCGTCACCATTTCCAGGACACACTTTGTCACCAACGCGATAAGGTAGTGGAAATCGAATGAGAACACGTTTCGAGTTGGCGAGGGTCACTGGAATGCATAAATTAAAGCTCCCCTGCATCCAATCTTTAGGGGCCGCGACATGGCATGCGGAAGAAGAAGGTAAGTTCAGATGATGAGCGACTCGCTTCTTGATTAGGGTCTGGCGTCTGTATATGAAGTTGTAGAACTCGAGCTGCGCCCTAGGATATGTGAGGTGGTGAAGAGTATTTGTTTCTCTTTGTCTGGCCTCCTCGTATGTAATCTCCTCTCGTAGAAGGGGAAGTGTCGTGGGCATTACAAACGCGTGACCAAAGTGAAAGGAGAAGGTCTCCCCAGTCAGAAGAATTGTTTGCTGAGAAGCCAGAAGTCCTGTCCAAGTTGTCGAAGAGTAAATAGTTGTACTCAAAGGGGTCGAGGGATGGATCACTGTGAGGAAAGTATGCCGAAGTCGCTAGCCCAGTTTGAACCCGACCAAATCGGCAAACCGTCCTGCCGCTTGATCACGACTCACAACGGCCCCTCTCGCTCGCCAGCACTCCAGTATTGCTATATCAGGAGAGTGAGCTCATACAGGGCAGGAGGAGCAGGCGGATCTTGCCAATCAGCTATAAGAACACTTTGAGCAACAATGAAATATTGGATTAGATCAGCAGAGGGTCGAGAGAACAGACGTCTGACTCGAGTCTTTGTTCAGCCTGAAAATCGCCATCGAAGCGAGTGAAGCGTTTGGGGGAGATCTCAATCTTGTTCTGATGGCCAAGGGACAACTACAGTGTCCTCTGTCCGCCCTGATATCAATCACTCTAGAGAGCGAGGAGAAGGACAATGTTAAGGTGGAGAGTCGGAATCACGGTCGGAAGATCAAGGATTGGTCGAGCTGCCATTAGAGTGTGGCACTAGTATCAATTCGGCAATCGTGGCGACGCTGGCGGAGGAAAATTATATTGCATTCGATGGAACCATGCTGAGTGGAGGGGAAGGGGAAGGGGAACCGGTGATATATTCTTTCGACTACCTCGTTGTTGGACTTGTTTCACTCCATCGGCTGAGATATATAACGAACCCTAGCAGAAAACCACAATGCTCTGTCCAAGGTCCCTACAGGCCCCGATTCCCAGGGGTGGATGCATATCCAGTAAGTATCGAGCAACCTCCTCAATCCGAGTCATGCATTACCTTCGTAATTTCCTTGGTCAATGTCTGACAGAACCAGCAGTACAAGGTTTTTCGAGTCTGAGGAGTCCACATGCTACCTTTTCGCGCCATTCCATGCTTGCATTGGGCCTGCCCAGGTCTCTACGACTGATCAGGTATACCATCCGACCCGTTCCAGAAACGACGACAGGAACCAAAAAATACTAAACATTCCATCTCCCACGCAGACAAGAAAGCACTACGGCGGCCACCAAGCCCACGTCTCAACTCAAACCTCTCACGGCATCCCAACACGCCGACTACCTCGCCTCCCAGCGACGGTCCCGCCCCGTCAGTCCGCACTTGGCGATCTACCAGCCCCAGATAACATGGTACTCCGGGGCGCTGATGCGGAACTGCGCCATGCTCCTGACGGCGCCGATCTACATCTTCGGGGCGGCGTATGTGCTCTCGCCCGTGGTGGGCTGGCATCTGGACACTGACGCCGTGGTGGCGTGGTTCGGCGCACTGCCCCTGGGCGCGAGGCTGGCCGTCAAGGGCTTGTGGGGCTTTGCGTTTTGCTTCCATCTCGTGCACGGGACGAGGCACTTGATCTGGGACACGGGCATGATGTTGTCGAATAGGCAGGTGCAGATTAGTGGGTGGTTAGGTCTGGGGATCAGTGTATTGGGGACGGTGGGGTTGCTGGCATTTTGGTAGGAGTAGGGCCTTGTAGACGGTAAGAGAAAGCGAAAGACACGAGAAGAGAAGAGAGAGGGGGCAGAACCAAGGCATCTTCCAACAAACCAAGCCCGCCTCTGGAAGGCAATGACACCAAGACACGTTCAATACTGGCTCACTATTTCATTTCTTCCCCCACCACCTTCTCCTCCGCGCCTGGCCGAGGAGTGTCGACCTTGTGCTTCCTCTCCCGCGTGTCGCACCCCAGCCACAGCAGATCCGGCCGGCTGTAGTGGCCACAGATGTCCAGGAAGCTGCGCGCCATAATCGCCATGCTGGGGTCGATGTCCGCAATCACCAAGCCTTCCGACTTGGGATCCAGTGGCTCCGACAAGATCCGCCCGTCAGGTCCCACGACGCACGAGTAGCCTCCCCCGGGGCTATTCATGAGCATAGCCTGGCTAGTCCCCATGACTTCGATGCCCTTGGTTCCAATCACGGTGGTTGCGTGGAGAACAAACGTCTGAGTCTCGATGGCGTATGTCTGGGAGAGATTCTGGCAGCCTGTGCGCGTGTGTGTACGAGATGGATCAGCTACTCAACTCTGCAACCTGGAGACGTCAGACGCTGACTTACCTTCCGTCGACATGGACCACAGCTCGGGCCCTGCGTGCGGACTCAAAGGTGGCCACCCCGCGACGTGGATGTCCTCCCGCTGCGTCGCGGTGTGGTACTTCAACAACGGCTGACAGTGCTCCCAGCAGTTCAAACTGCCCACGCGCTTACCCGCCTTGGTGGCCACCACGTTCATCAAGCTATTTCCGGAGGCGTCGCCGAAGATGGTGCGCTCCATGTGTGTCGGCTTCAACTTGCGTCGGTGCATCAGCATCTTGCCGTCAGAGTCGATGATGGCCTGGGCGATGTAGACCGAGTTGTTGTCGTTCTCGGAGAATCCCAGCGCCACGACGATGCCGTTCTTCGCGGCACAGTTCTGGATCGTGCGCATCTCGTCAGAGTCCACCGCCAGGGAGTTTTGAATGTACCTCGTCGCCAGGACGGGATCCACCGGTCGATGCCTAACGTGGACGACGTGTTATGAATATGCACATACTGTGGTAATGAAATGCGGCTGAGTCCTGGTGGGAGGAAAGAGAGAGGGAAATCTTACCATATCCATGCTGGATAGCCCGGGATGAATGCCTCTGAGAAACCCACGATCTTTGCGCCTTTCTTTGCTGCCTCGGTGATGATGGAACACGTTTTGGCGACTGAGGCTGGCAAATCGAGCCATTCGGGTTCGTATTGGGCCACTGCCACTCGCAGCGTCGGAGGAGCCGCACTTCCCATGTCTGCTGTTCGAAGGGGTCGGCAGTCCTAACTTCGTTCTTTAGAAGATGGAATGTTCCTCAGCCGAGTCGGTCGTTGACAACTATGGAGAAAGGCAGAGAGACTCTGAACTCCGTTTCTTGTGGGCGGAATATTCCGCGTTGAGAAGGTATACCAAGTCGGTTTGAGGACAGTGCTGATAGCGGAAGCCTGACAGATGCCCGCTAGAGTTTGATGCTAAGGCCTGCCTTTATCTTTGCGGAGTCTTCCTGGAGGGGGCCAGTCGAGACTGCGCCTCTGGGACGGGAGGGGTAGCTCGTGTTCGCCGCGCGGTGCTTACAGTGCTGGTTCCATTCACCAGCGGGTTTATCTATAGGGAATATACTATTGGCGGCCTCGCTTCTGCGGGATCGTGATCCAGACAGCTCTATTTCCGAGGCAAGAGAGGAAATCGGTGTCAAGTGGCGGAGCAGTCAGTACCGACAGTGTGGAAGCGATTGTAGATTTGATAGTTGCGGATAATTACCGACCAGTAGTCGATATGGCATACTTGGCTTGCAATACCCTTGACAAACGAAAACATCGGTGCAATGAGTGGCTTTACACACCCTCCAAGATCATCAGACCGGTCCCTTCTCTGCAGCCTATGTACTCGGCGTCCATGTCGCCCGATTTCAGAATGCAAAGCTCAACCCAGATCGAGAGTTTGCCGTTTTGGCCGTGCGGACCTCCTGGGCCGTACATTTCAAACGTCGTCTGTCGCAGCTTGACATGATCTTTGAAAGAGCGGCCGGCCAACTCGAAATGAGCGAGGTCAAGCAGGTACATCAACTGGTTCGTCTCGGCAATAGCATCGGTATCCACTTCCAGATCTGTCCCTGGGTCCAAGGTAGGCTTGGGGTTCAGATGTGCGATATTGAAGGTGAAGGAGACCACGCCGTTCTTGTTGCGCTCCGTGTCCAGGTGCTTCATCCACGCCAGAGCGTGCGGCGCCAGCTTCTCCTTCCACATTTCAAGCTCCTCTGGCGGCAGATTCGGCTGTCGCTGGCCTTCTCGACAGTAGCACAGATTATCGGGGATCTTGTCGATCTTGACCCTTCCGTATCGAACCTTGTCGGACAGCGACGATCTCGACAGGTCCACGACTTTCTTGCTCGAGTCAGGCTTCGCCTTCGTCGTGGTGACGAGGGGCGACGTAAAGGTATCGCTCGGGTCTGTGTACTCGTCAGGATTGGCGCTGAGCCGATGGCGGTAGACCCCCCAATACGCCTCATCTGTACTCTCTTTGAGACCCAACATGGTGGCCAGGCCGGATGTTTCGGGTTGGTTTGCTGCAAACATGTAACGAGACTTAGGGACTGTCATCACCTCCCGCCAAACACCGGCATCATCAGGCAGATTGTCCCAGAATTGTTTCACCTCGTCTGTTGCCATCCACTGCTTGTAGTCGCCAGATTTCAGCCAGTATGCAACGAAAGTGGTGCACCTTGGGCCTTCGCGGGGAACGCCGTGGCTCTCATCCTGTAAGTGATCAACTCGGTTGGCAGACTGACTCAATAGGGAGTAGAGAGTTGAAATGGTTTTCTTCTTCTCAGCCGTGATCTCGTCATGCTGCACGCCAAAGAGACCGTAGGTGAAAACGAGGCCGTGGCCCTCCAAGTTTGCTAGAAATACCATCCTCGTAGAGTGAAAAGACGGAGCTGTCTGTATGTTAGTTGGGATGTTGTGAACTGGCAAGAGACGAGAAAGAAGGTAGAAATCGCGGGGAATAAATTCAGCCCACGGAAAGTTACATGCCTCGTGTCAATCTGGGCGCCAATTCACATCCTTCGGACCAGCTGCAACGTGGAAGCGAGGACTGGGCCCAAACGCTGCATTGCTTTCACAGGTGGAGCATCTGCAGGACGAGCTGGCGAGCATCGGATTCGTAGCTTGATCGCCCGGTGTCTGCAACTGATTCGTAGTGGTAATCTGCGCTATGGGTCGCAACAAGTTGAGGCTGAAAGGGACGATTTTGGGCCAATCAATCTTCTACAACAACCTTGCCCATGTTGGAGCGAAGGACTCCGGTAGATGCCGTGGCAGGCCGTTGGGCATGATAGGTCTGATATGGGTCGAATCATTGCCACCCGTGTCTGGCATTAGAGATCAGGCTGCTGGTGACGGTACTTGTGATGAGGACACTATTCGAAAAGTATTTCCAGAGCAGGGGACGGGAAACTGGCTGAGGATCATTCCTTGTCACTAATATTAGGCGGAAGATGAATTACTTCATCCCTCGCAAATATATCGTAGATATCGTTGACTCCCGGACGCAGCAGGACGTGAGATCTGGTGGCTCATTTGGAAACGAGAATTCCAGATTGAAATGTTTTAGGTTAACGCATCCTCAAGAGGGGTAGGTATCCTTCAGCCTCTCTAGTAGACCAATTTGTCAGTCTTGTTAGGAGAGGCTCTTTGCTTCCGGCGATTGTGCTCACCCCCTTGCGAATCTGAGGTCACAGGTGGTCAATGGTGTGGATGTGAGCCTTGACATCTCGGTCACACCTCTGGGAACAGCATCGTGGCAATCCAACAGCCAATAGTGCATACACGTTCACCGGTCGCAGGAAGTTGGAGGCTCTTCCCCGTCGTAGAACTCACCAACCACTTTACAGCACACAACTCTGGAGATCACGATCATTGTGATCCGAGCAACTTTTGCGGGGAGCGGACGACCACCGACGATTTTCTGAAAGACATGAGACTGATGAATAAAGGAGAAGTAGATGCCAATCGACTGGGAGGATGAAACAATGCAGCCAAGCATCAAGGTGAATAAGAACAGATTGTTCCTCGCTCCAAATCGGGACTGGGGCAATGTCGCCCTGTGCTCACGCCTTAACCCGCGTCAGCTGGAGGGATAACTTGTGGCATTCAAAGCTCTGTTGGAGGCTCAATCGTAAAGATTACGCTGTGGAGGCATCCACTCGTGAAAAGCCAAGGAAGCTGTCCACCATAACATGTTAATAGAGCCGCATAGAGGCCAATGAGACATGCGTATGTGCCCAACAGAGACACGGGGAGGACCCGAAAGAGTAGGCAACAGCTGCAAATAACGAGTCCGAGGTGAGTTAAATACCGTTATACGCCCGCCGGGACGGTATCCTCGGCTGATTCATGTGTAGCTCGCAAATTCGATGAAGGATAATGACAAAGTCAAGTATGTACAGTCGAATGGGTGTGAGGTGAGAGGGAGTATGAAAGTTGGAACGCGTCGATGATCCTCCCATTCTGTACCGAGTACTTACGCATACGCATCCGCGAGAGCACCACCATCTACCCGCCGCATATTCAGCTTCAATCTTTCTGATGGCCCTCATGCCGGACATGGCAGATTGTCCGAGAAGGAAAGCAGCTAACAAGAACTGTGACAAGCGAGGCCGGAAAAACTCAAAGCACCAGCCTCGCTCCGACCGTCCAGTCGGATCGGTCGTCTTGAGGTCATCGAGGAGATGGAAGACGTCAGGACAAACCAGCTGTGTTCGGTGGTGACATGTAAGTCAGTAAAACTTCGCTTCAGGAATGCCACTCTCCTTCTTCTATACACATCATATCTGCGGTTTCTCTCTCAAACGGGTAATTGACATAATCGGAAACTTGGTCTTTATATAATACAGTCTCATCACACACATCAACTGTCCTTTACTGCCCTCCTCTGTCTGATCTGAGGGAATCTCAACCCATATCTACATCGTCACCAACAAAAACAATGGCTGGCAAAAAGGCCCTCAAAGACGCCGCAAAGTCCAACCCCACGGCCCTGGGCGACCCGATCTCTCTGAAAGCCGAGCAATCAGACACGTCGCCCATACCCACGGAGGAGGAGAAGCGAGATGCCCAGAACCCGGCACCCCAGCAGCAGCAGCAGCAGCAGCAGCATCAACAGAGGGGCGAGAAGAGGAGCCTCAAGCAGCGCGCGGAGCAGGACCTGGACGAGGCCCGCAAAGGGAACCGTTCGATGCTGGGCGATCCCGTGAGTCTCAAGGCCGAGACGTCGGCAGGGGATCCGGTTCCGGATGCGGACGAGAACGAGAAGGGGAAAGGAAAAGGGAGGGATTCGAAGTTGTGAGGGTGGCCTGGGTGCCACTACTACTGCACGAAATGAACCAGCCGTCTAGAGGTTTCAGGACGTAAGTACAAAAGGGGAATGAAATGGTCTCTGAATCTTCCAATTCTCGTGTGAGCTCGTTGAAGGTAATAATATCTGCCCATCTCATACATCAAGGCCCCTCTTCTCATCAAATCCTTCGTCCTTCGAGCTTCTCATGAGTTGTTCTTGAATGTCGTGATGGCCTTGACGTTGGCATAGGCCAACACGCCCAGGGTGCCAAACTCGGTGCCGATGCCGCTCTCCTTGACGCCGCCGAACTGGGCCTGGGGACCCGCGGCCGGGAAGCTATTGATCCAGACGGAGCCGGCCTCCAACTTGTCGGCCACCTCCTGCAGCTTCTGGGGGTCCTTGCCGAAGACGGTGGCGCCCAGGCCGGCCTTGGAGTTGTTGGCGCGCCGGATCACGTCCTCGATGTCGTCGTACTTCTGCACGGGCACGATGGGGCCGAACGGCTCCTCCTGCACGATCATGCTGTCCTCGGGCGGGTTGTCGATGATGGTGGGCTCGATGAAGAAGCCCTTGGTCTCGGGCACGTCGCCGGAGCCCAGCGCGAACTTGTAGCCGTGGTCCTTGGTGTCCTTAAAGAAGGTCTTGACCCTTTCGTACTGCATGCTGTTCTGGATCGGGCCGAGCATCACGCCCTCTTCGTTGGACGCGCCCACCTTCAGGGACTTGGCCACGTTGACCAGCGCCGCCAGGAACTCGTCGTACATGGACGAGTGCACGTAGATGCGCTTCGAGGCGATGCAGACTTGGGAAGTGTTGAAAAAGGCGCCCTACACGACGACAAAGTCAGTCTTTCACCAAGTCAGTCTAAGACGGGTCTGTCTCCTTACCATGGCAACCATAGGAGCCACTTTGGCGATGTCGGCGTCAGGGAGCACGATTGCAGGGTCGTTACCACCCATCTCCAGGGTCACGCGCTTGACCGTCTTCGCGGCAGCAGCCATGACTTTCTTGCCCGTGGCGATTGAGCCAGTGAAGCTGATCTTGTGGATGTCAGGGTGGTCGACGAGAGCCGGGCCGAGTTTGTCGTCACCACCCAGGGCCTGAACAAGACCAGGAGGGAAGACCTGGTTGGCGATCTCGACCATCTTCAGTGCGGTGTATCTGTGTACCTATCCGTCAGCTCGCCGTGCTAGAGATGCCGTGGGGGGTTGGGTCGACGTACGGTGTGAATGGACTCGGCTTCACGATGATGGCATTGCCCATCTGCACGGCTGGCAACACCTTGCCCAAACTCAACAACAGTGGGAAGTTCCAGGGGCAAATGGCCGCCGCGACACCCAGGGGGACAAACTTGTTGACGATGGTCCGGTCGTCCAGATCGTACGATTCCCCCTTGGGCTCCTTCAACTGCATGTGCCACTCCATAAACTTGGAGCAGGACTGCACCTCGGTGGCTCCAAAGTTGCGAGGCTTTCCGGTCTCCTTGAGCAGCAGGTCGGTCATCTCCTCCTGGTAAGCCTCGAGGGCCTCCTTGAAGCGGGCAATGCGCTCGGTGCGGTATTCCCAGGTCGTGGTCTTCCACTCGGCAAAGGCCTTGTTGGCGGCGGCGACAGCATCTTCGACGTCGTCGCTGGTCGCCACGGGGACATCCCAGTTGGGTTGTTTGGTGGTGGGGTCGATTCCGTGGTATTTGGTTTTGGAGCTGCGGGATTCGCCGTTGACGATGTTGGAGAAGGAGGTGAAGGAGATGGTTTCCAGTCTCGAGGGAGCCATGGCTGAATTAGTGTCTTTCTTCGGGGTGGTGATGGGGGGCGGAAGTAGAGCAACAGAGAAACAAGGTGAAGTCGTAGGTTCTATTAATCCTCCCCTCCACAAGTCCTACCCACCCACCTTAATATACTGTACCTGCCATCACCTAATTGTCTCAACTTCCTTATCTGTGTTGACTTATCATCATTGCCGAAATGGCTGCCCCGCACTTGGTGCCCGAATCATTGGGTACATCCCTCATCGGGCTTGCCGAGCGAGAGTCTTGTCTGAAGCGGCAGGGTTATGCGCGGGAACGAGAATCTGGCCGGCTCCGGGATCGTGTTGATGGGCGAACTGCCGATGCAGGGTGTAAGCATGAGGCCCGCCTGAAGACAAAGGAGGTCAAGTCCATATTCCGAGTCCCTAGCTAGCAGGTTTGAAACCAGAGGAATGATCCGAAAAACCTGGCTGGCTTCGACATAGCCTTGCACACGGGACACCAGGCTGACGAGGAAGCACGTCGCTTGCTTGCCCCCCTAGCTCGATGAGATTTTCTGATGCTGAATTGCTTACCAGACGCCAGGGAGAGTGGATGGATGATGACTGCTCGACCTTCTCTTTCTCTCCCTCGCCAACCCCAGAAAAGTATGTCGTACGAGGTAGAGCGTTACTCGCCCCTGTCGAGGAGTAAGACACCGCTCCCACCCATTACCCACGGGGGAGCCATGGCATGGAGGTGGCTAACTGGAGACACTGCGCGTCAAGGATTCGAGGTTCAGCCCGCACTAAGATCTTACACATTGCGATAAAACACGCCAGGCTGAATCCGGGATGAGGACAATCCTTCGGGGAGCCCTGGACGGCCGTGTTGGAACCAATTTGATACCTTGCTAAACCGTCCACGTGGGTACTACTCTTCGGTCCTCGGGTTCTATCACGACCTGATATTATAAATCTTCGCCTCACAGGAATCACAGGCACAGTTTTCACGGTCGGAAGGGAACGTGGGTCAAGTCCATTAATCATCTCGTGCTCTCATATGTACACATTATTCAGTGCCCGCGAAGTACCATTGGCCCGATGCATACCATGCTAACACTCCATAGCTCAAATGCTCGTCCCTTGCTTCCCGTGCACAGGCCTGCTCTCTCGAACAAGCGTTCCGCCGCAGGCTGCCTCCAATTCTGATGTTGTAGACAACGAGACACGTAGGCTATCCCCCGGCCGAGAGCTCCAAAACTCGAAAAGACTGTGCCTTCCCTGACTCCACGAGAGAATGAATGGCTGTTGTTAAGACAAGGTTGAAATTGACAATGCGCAGAATACACCGATCGATCTCGGGACCAATCTCTCCGCTTAGAATCGCATCTGGACTGCATTAAGCCCTTCCAAGCAGCACGGAAAACGTAGCCTTGCGTGAGTTGACGTGGTCGAGGTACGCCTCCAATTCGTCGTCTTCCTCGATGAGGTAGGGAAGCTCGTTGCCCAAGGCATCTTTCTCAATACCATTGATCTGTTCCACCTTTGCAAGGGGATACTTGGCTGCAATCATGGCATGGAGCTCCTGAACAGTGCGGCCGCTCAAAGACCCAAGCCAGAGTTTCTTGTTCGTGTACACGGTCGACTCGGGGTGAGGACGGACATAAACGGGCGTCACGCTCGAGACTTGAGGAGCGCCTAGATCGTCTGCCACCTGCAACAAATTGGGGTCGATTTGAAGGTCTGACAAATCATTTTGCGGTGCCGCCGTCGGCACACCACCAAATGGATTCGCAGGTAGGGCGGCGCGATAGGCATTGCGGGAAGGGCTTGGTGCGGGAGCCACTGCTGGCGCAGGCAATGGAAGTGCATTGGCCGGCGCATAGGGAGCAGGCGGTGGAGCGGACTTTTGCCTAAAAGTACCCTTCTTCTTCGCCCGGTCGTCTCGCACGCGCTTCATCACGTCTCGACACAAGAGCTCCATGGCAGCCACCTTCTTGTTGTACTCGGGGTCGGCCTCGCCCGCGGCGAGGATGCTCTGCAGATATGAGTTGTTGGCAACCCAGCGATCTTTGAGTTCCTTCCACTTTTCTGGCCCCATCTCGAGTTTGCTGGTGTAATACTCCGATTCGAGGATCTCGTAGAACTCGCCACGAACCTGTCGACTTTGATCCGGGTTCAAGCCCAGCACTTTCTTGGACTCCATGATGGTCAATCTGCGACCCATGGTCCGGATGCGCTTCGTAACATCGGTGCAGATGACGTCGAGAGCGAGCTCCTTGGATCGAATATCGTCGGCGTCCTGCCACAGCGCAGTCTGTAACAAGGTACTTTCGCGCACCAGACGATCCTTGACAGCTTGCCATTTCTCGATTCCAGCGACGGTCTTTTGCATGATTTGCTCCTCCTCACAAATCGCCTGAAACTGATCACGAAGGGCCCGATATCCCTGAAGATCAAGACCCAATATCTCCTTGCTTTCCTCCAGTGTGGTCTCGGAAGGGAAGCGCGGTGGCATGCCCGCGGGATCGGGTGGAAGGCCTGCGTACCCCTTGGTTCGACGACGGCGTTTCTTTTCTCTCCAGCGCTCGTCACTGATGGCCTGAAGTTCCTGAAGTCTTCTGTTTTGGCGCTCCACGAAGTCCGGGGGCGGATCGTCGAGGGCTGGACTCTGGCTCGGTTGATCGATACCTTCGGCTTTTGTCTCTTCTCCGACCAACTGCCCCTCGACACGAGCTTCTGCGTCGTCGGTGGGTGTTTGCTTGGCACCATTAGGAATGCGCATGAGCCAGCGGTGCTTTGCACGCAGACGCATCAACTCCCGTTCTTTGATATCGTGGCCCTCGGCTTGAAGAGTTTGAAGCATATTGCGTTGACTGTAGTTTGCCTCCCATAGCTGTCTCACGCGATCAACCAAGTTTTCGTCGCGAAAGGATGGCTTGCGTTTCGACGGAAAACCCCATCTCTTGAACTGTGTCTGGAAGGCGCGTTTGGAAGGAGCGAAGTTGGCGACGTCTCGCATGTACTGCATGATCTCCTCGAGGGACTGCATCCGGTTAGCCCAACACGGTCTGGTAACGAACCAGAACAGTGAATGTGAAAAAACAGTAAATGTGAAAATACCTTTCTGTCCTCGATGTAGAGTTTGTAGAGCACATCTCGGTGAGGATCCCAGCTGTAAACCTGTCCTGAGAGTCAAAATCGGACACTGATAGTGAGACGGTGGTGAAAGGGAAGAATACCATGATGGCTTACGCGATTTCGAAAAGCGCGGTTGATGCTGTTATGCGGTCGTGTACTGGGGAACTATGGTGAGGCGGGACATCTCGAAGGTGCAAAACTCGAAAGGAAAGGGTGGCGGCAAGCAGCAAGGCGAATGGCAGCGACGGAGAGGGAACAATGTTATTCCGGAACCGCCTTAGTCCTTTTCCGGAGCGCAGGCGCGAGGCTGAATGATGCTGCCTTCCCTTGCCACAAGGCTGCCTCACCTGCCGACAGCTCAACTCCATGTTACTTGCTTTGTTTTGTTTTTATCGAAGGTTGTCTATCCGACGGTCGTGCTTCCCTCGGACCAATCATCTTTTTCCATTCGTCGTCGATACCGATCCTCTCGCTCCGAGGCTTCTGGAGCCAACGCCGTTGCCATTCCTTCGTCGTCTGCTCCCAACGACTTGCTTCGGCAGTTGCAAAAGAAGCTGCAGCATCAGCGCACTCCTCAACCTTTAGCATAGGGACTAGGTGGCCGCAGTTTGGCAAAACCACCTCTTTTACTCGACCTTCAGCTTGCCCTCCGCTCCCACCCACCCCAACACCAGTACTCGCCATCTTCTTCCTTCTTAGCTCGGGTGTTGCGAGCTCAGACTGTTCTCCGAATATATACAAAACAGGTGGCTTCAACTCGGGAAGCCGCCGGAATAGTTCTGCCGGCTCAGGGCGATAGAAAGGATACCCCTCCTCCACATCTTCTGGATACATATCCCCATACACGGCCCGATCCCTCTCTGGTGCGATACCCGGGGTACCGTTGTATTTCGGTCTCAGATAAGAAAAGACCTCTTGAGACTTGGGGGTGGTCAGGGTCACACGCGGTTCTCTGTTCTCGTTCCTTTCTGGGTAGAGCTCCGTGGGGAGATCCCGGAGACCATATTGCACCCACTTCTCAAAGACCCTCGGGTCCCAGGCTTTGTAAAACTCACTGCTTGCAAACTTTGCCCGAGCTTCTTGACGGGATGGCCACACATCCCGACGATAGGTGGAGGGCTTAGCAAATGTTTTGCTGGGATTTTCGGTCTGGATAACCGGATCGATGAGGATCAGAGCTTGCAGTAGCCTTGGATGGAGAAGTGAAAGCTGCGCCCTGAGAAACAATCAATGCTGTGCCTTTTCCAATGGGGAGCCGGGAAGTACAATTGCGATGCCCCCATGCTATGCCCAATCCCTATTAGTGGCTGAGGTAACTCATCTTGCTTCTGGTTGATGAGAAAAAGAAGATCCCTCGCACCATCCCACCAGTTTGCTGTCACCGTCAGCAAAATTCGGAATGTTCCGCACGAGATAGACGTACGATCATTGCCCAAAGCTCTTTCATTGAGAACATAGCTCTTTCCCTGGTGGGCAAGGTCGGCAATCCATATTGCCCGGATGTGTCTCCCCAAAGATCTTAATTTGGTATGGAGGTCATCGAACAGAGGCTCATATAGTTCCTAAAGATGATCTTAGGCACAGGAAAATGTTTGGAACGAAGCGCTGACCTTAGGAAATCCGTTGGCGTGTGCTGCAATGAAGTTGATATCGCCGGGTGCCGGATTCTTGCGCTCATGGGGAATATATTGCTTCACAGAGAGTCTCAAAGCATTTTCGTGCCCAACCTCTGTGCCCCCGGGCCAGTGGCGCGTGTGTTGGGCGCGTATTTCGTGTTCAATCACACGAAATTGGCTCAAGCTCCGTCGAGAGCTGTAGACTTTGACTTTCAAGCCACATCCTATCGTGGAGGAGCAACTGCTGCCTCGACCCAGAGGCATAGTCTCAAGCCTCTCCTGTTCTCGGGTTCCTCAGCATCGTGGCAGGACGCTCGCGAGATCTATCATGGACGAGTGGTTTTTGGGATGATGCACAATGTTGACTTCTGGATAATTAGTCCGTAGCCGAGCCATCGGCAAACTCTCGGAACCGACAGCGTCTCTATATAGCACCGTGCCATCTCCAGTTCTCTCAGTCTGTCCAGAGATTCCCACGTTTCATAGAGCGTGTGCTGCTGTTGAGCACAGTGGGAGTCTGCCTCACGATCTAATGGAACTTACACATCTAATTCGTTGAAAATGATGCTCATTTCCTAGTCGGAACGCCTTGCAACTGCAATGACTAAGACTTTGCCTGAGAGCTTCGCGCTACAATGCAGAACAATTCCAGGTGCCCTGAGTCTACACCTCGTTCAGGCCGGAACTGAGAACATCAACATGTCGCCATAAGCCCCCATTCATAGGAGAGTCCCGATGTCGTAGGTGAGTCATTGGCCGGGAGTCGGTGCTGCGCCACAGCAAGGCCGGCTTGACATAATCAAAAAGGAATCAAATAAAAGAGGACTGCGTTGCAGGGTTCTTCTTTCCTTCTGCCAGCCATTTACTCGATTGAAATCGACGCATGAAAGTGGATGGCGGGAGACGGCCTGCCGAGGGACGCAGAATCGGGCTGGCCTGTAGACTTAATCGGACGATTGAGAGCCATTGCGGAAAAGCATGTCCAAGAGATCGATGAAGACAAGCTGCAGGAAGAAAAGGACGAATTGAAGAGAAAACAAGACATAGAGCACTATGCGAAACGCAAGAAGCAGGAGAAGCACGAGAGCTCTATCATCTCCATCGACGTGCCCATCCCCAAGATGAGATCAGCTCAAGGTATGATACATGAGCTCCCTGCAAGACTGGCCTGTTAACAAATGTTGTGTAGACGTCCTAAAGCGACTCCAATGGGATACTGATCTCGACATGTCAAAATATGTCATTGGGTATCTTGAACGATTCGCTGGCATCAAAGAAATACCCGCAAGAAAATGGCTCTCTGAGGTAACCGAGGAGGAATGGATCCCCCAACATCGCATTAAATACTTCAAACGACTCTCTGAGAACGGAGAGGACGAGATCGTCTGGGACCGCGAGAAACGGATTGACAAGATCTTCGGTACTGGCTGGAAAGTGAGCAGTTCGGAGGACGACGAGAAGGCGGATATTCGTTCCACAGATGGCGGTGTCAGTCTCTTACCACGATAGCTGGAGCGGCAGACTCTGGGAATTGGGTTTTAGAGCGGAAGGGCGTGCTGCCTTGCAAACACACAGCATGCGAATGTGACCATGATGCTGCACCAGGGAAGAGTGCACCATGGAGAGAGCAGCAGTTGCGCAGTTGCGCATTGCGTGAGCGGTCCTACAGCACGCCGTATAAGGAAACTCCCTCGGAGTATTCCGTGCTGAAGCGCCATTAGCGTTTTTTTGTTTGCTTGCTCTATTGCACTCCCTCTCACCTCGATGGCTTCCTGACATCTTTCTAACATCTAAACGATGTAATCTGAGCATACTCCCTCTACTTTAAGGTTGCTTCATGTCTAGGCCAGTTCTGCAGTGGGCAGTGGACCTATACCGCCAGTTTCAGAGATATATTCCTCCTTCCCAAGTCATGGCACAGACAACATCTGTTGGCGCCAGCCACATGCAGTCCCCGTCAAAGCTGACAGGCAGGGCCTTCTACGAAAGTATCGGCAGTCCTAAATACATCTTGGCTCCCATGGTCGATCGATCAGAATTCGTCCGTTCTCCCTCCACCCTCGACGGCTTCACCAGATTTGTTGACTTGTTCTCCAGGCTTGGAGACTCCTCACTCGATCCTACCTCGATGAAGAGAGATCAAAATCCTTCCTAGCATACTCACCTATGCTACATGCGAGATTATTTCGGGAAACTGCCAAATTCCGCGACGAACACTTTAAGCCCACCAGAAATAGTTTGGTCTCGAAAGAAAGATCCTCGTCCTCGCCATGGCTGGACGGCAACCCTAGATTGGATCGACCATTGTTCGTGCAGTTTTGCGCAAACAAGCCCGAGGATCTCCTAGATGCAGCACAATATGTGGCCCCTTATTGTGATGCGGTCGATTTGAATCTGGGATGTCCTCAGGGCATCGCTAGAAATGGTCACTACGGGGCGTTCCTGCAAGAAGATTGGGACACCATTTACAACATGATAAACAGGTTACATAACGAATTGGCAGTCCCCGTGACGGCCAAAATGAGAATACTGGACACCAAAGAGAAGACGCTGGAATACGCCAAGATGATCCTCTCCGCAGGCGCCAGCATCTTGACAGTGCACGGGAGACGGAGAGAACAAAAGGGGCACAATACCGGCATTGCGGACTGGCAAATGATTCGATACCTTCGGGAACAGCTACCACCCGAAACGGTGATTTTTGCGAACGGGAACATCCTGAATTCCAGCGACCTAGAATCATGTTTAGCTGCAACCGGGGCCGATGGGGTCATGAGTGCAGAGGGTAACATGTGCGATCCAACAATCTTTGCCAACTTGCCAAAAGAGCACAACCCCCGAGAGTACTGGTACGGACCAGATGGGAAAGGAGGATATCGCATGGATGCCGTCGTCCGAAGATACCTCGACATCATACACCGATATGTTCTTGACACAGAACCGCCCATGCGCAAGCCTCTTTATGTCCCAGGTGACCCTGAAGACACGCCTCAAACAGAAGAAATCTCCAATGATGACGTTCGGCCGACGAAAAGGCTAAAACGCCCTCCCAAGCAAAAGTACGATCCGAATATCAGGCCAATCCAAGGGCATCTTTTCCAGCTCCTCCGGCCTCTGGTATCCAGACACACTAACATTCGAGACGTGTTGGCAACCACGCCTTGTGGGGACATTGAGGGCTTCGAAAGAGTTCTTGCCATGGTAGAAGCGGCCGTCAAGAAAGGTCTCGATGAGCACGCCGCCTTGTCAGAGGTGGACTCCGAGCTTACGAATGAAGCTGGCACAGAGGAGATTGGTGAACACGACTTGACGCCTAAGCAAAAAACTACAATGAAATACCAAAGGCCTTGGTGGGTGTGTCAGCCCTATATTCGACCGTTGCCCGACGAGGCTGTGAAAGTTGGTGCGATGCAACCGAGCAAGAAGGGTTCTTCCGAGATGGGCCTCAAGGAGGCAGCTCGTAACCAAGACGATACGACCAGGAAGACAGATGTCTTTGGGGTGCAAGATCAATCCTTGCATCACCACGCTTCAAAAGAAGGGCTCCCAAAGCCTACTCTAGTATTCGGCTGAGATTGGTCATTGTGAAAAGCGACACATTAGCTCGCTGCAGCAACCATCATGTACACCATGTGAATTGTTCAATTACGAACCGCTTCAATCTAGTCTCGGTATCTGCAGTGAAACCTTGTGCGTGCACGAGCAGTTCAGCATCCGAACGTAACCCCATCGAAACCCGACCCAAAGCTTTGATACAGAAAGAAAATATAGAAAGAGGAAACAGCTGTGACTTCAACAAATGACTTGTTTTTGTCACCCATTCAACTCCCACGGTCAGTGTCGTCGCCAATATTCAAGCGAAAGGCATCGGCTCCAACTGACCACGTCGGCGTTCTCACCGCCTGGCCTGCGCTCAGTCTGAAAGATCCATAGGAGCGGACCCCTCGTCATCGTCCGAGGATATATCCATGGGAACCTCCTCATCATCGCCGGAGGCTCCATTGTCCTCAGGACCTTCCTCACCCTTAATGATTTCACCGCTTGTGGCCATGTTCGACTGGTCTACATGTGCATCTGCATCTCCAGTTGAGTCCGCGCGCTTGCGCCTCTTGCCAGCTTGGCGCTTGGTATTCAAAAAGTATCTGGCATCTGGTTTCACATGAAACCGGTCGACAATCTCCTGGATGCGGCTTCTGCGTTGCATCAACGCCGCTAGTGTCCGGTCAGTGCGCGGCTCTGTCGAGCCTTGCGGGATCGTGCCAGTGAATTTCTTGTTAAAACTCTCTCGCCATTCTTCCTTCTTCTTGTTGCTGACCACCACTGTCTTTCTCTTGGAATGTGTTGAAGATTGACTCTTTTCTTCGAAAAGTTCCTCGCTCAGCTTGATCAAATACTCGTCCTCTTCCTGGGACCATGCTTGACCCGGATTGTGTCTGGAGCCTTTGATTGTTCGGTCAACCGCTTGTCGACGCCAATTGTTCAACAACTGGATGTGGGAAGGGTCGTTCCAGTCGAACTCTACCCGCGCCGACGGAGACATGGGTGACTTTTCCTTCTTAAGGTCCGGCCATATAAACCTTTTCTCTTGTCTGAAGCGCTTGAATGTATACCTGCCCTTGGAGATGTGCTCGACGAGGAATTTGGCTGGATTCGGACATCCTTTATACACTCTTTCGTAAGGATCACCATTGACGCCGAGTAGGAAACCCTCAATACCGCGCACGCCGGCCTTTTTGATCACCTTGCTTTTACCTTTCCTCGTCTTCTCGTCGTTCTCCTCCGTCTCGGAGGCATCAGTCGGGGTGTATTGGTCTGGTTCTACTCCCCAACCTTCGTCCATGAAAATCGCGGCAGGTACGTCACATTGTTTAGCCGATGGCCATTTCAATGACCTCTCGTCTACACCGACGCGGATACCAAATTCGATTATATTCCCATCAGGATCCTCCTTGGTAGTTCTGTGGACCTCTTTCTTGGACGGTCGAACGGGAGAAACCCCGCGCAAGAACCAGAATGAGACAGCCTCAATCAAATTCCAATTGTGGTCCTGTAATACCACGCGCAAAGACCACCAGTCAGGCCTTCCAGTGATGTTTATGAACTCGGCGAGCCGTTCATCTTGTTCTCTCATGGTGTCGACCTCGTCGGGATCGATCGCCGTTGGCAGACGCGTACGCATCCGGTCATAATCACGAAGTTGCAGGCGGACGTCCTCTAATGATGTGAAGCTGTCGGCCGCCTCGCCAAGATCCCATGAGTTTACATGGAGAAGAAGTATCGCTTCTGAAGGACTCAAGGTTGTCGTCCCGAGTGTCTCTTCCATCTCAGATTCGTAATGCAAACGAAGTGCCACGGCGGCATCTCGACGCTCTTGTTCCACGTTGTGATTGAGACGGGCACCAAGGAGGTGTCTGCGCATGACATTCAATGTTCGAGTTTCTTCTTCCTCTTCCTCTTCATTCTTTCCATCCTTTTCGTCCTCGTCGTCTTCTGCGGTGATGACAGTAACATTAGCAGCAGTTCTGGGCGGGTTGCTCAAGGAACTTGAAGAGCTTGAGGAGCTTGACTCGTCTCCCTTTTCATCTTCCGAGCTTGCTTCGGCACTGGAGACAGAGTCTTCTGTGGCACCACGTTCAGAAAGGATCTTGGCCCTGTCTGCCTGCCAAAGATTATAGGCGGCCTCGGCATCCCAGTCTGTGGAAGTGAGATACGTCTCCAACAAGGTGCGGTCGGTAACGTTAGGCCGGAGCCGGTCTCGCAGGGCGATGATTACTCTCCTCCGTTCCAAGGCTGTTAATGGACGTGGCGCGCCGGGCGCACGGCGAGCAGACATTCTTCGAATATTCTATGTATATGCTGGTATATGGGTTGGGTGGAGTGATCGACAAAGTCGGCAGACTAGGGCTTGGGAGAAGAGCCTATTGATGGATTTAAGCACCCTTTCGAAGCCATCTTGCGGTCTTTATGCGGCTGGTATTTTGGCAACCACCTTTGTGCCCAATGCCTTTATGCGAACGGCCACGTCGAGTGCACAGAGTCCGTGGAACGTAGAAGTGCACAGTGCGGCTGCAATATCCAGAACCTTACAATGTGGCATTGCATGGCGAGGATTAGCAATGTCAACCGAACGCTGAGCAAACATCAGCAGAGCACAAGTCAAGCATATTCTGGAAATGTTTGAGACGGATTTCATGCAATCCTGGAGGGAAGACGTTCCGTCGCTGGATCGGGCGAGCAAAGGTTGTCCTCCAATCCGGTTCTCTTTCTTTTGCGCGGCATTGTTGATCGAGTTTGCAGTTGGTTGTCTTGGATTCGACGAACCTTTTTGTGTTCTATTGCCGAACGCGGCGTCTTGGTCTTCGGCCGCGCGAGCTCTTTGTTCTTCCTCTGATCGGAACATCTTTTGGGTCACCTGAGGGGTTTGACATTCGTTTCCTCCGTCGTGCATAATGCAGCATCATAGTCTGTCGACACACGTTCTCTCATGAGCTCCAGCCAATGGGCGATTCTTGGGTGTCGATTGCGAAAATATGCTGAGGGAGATTCAGAAGATTCGGGCCACACTTCTCTCTCAAGTGCCCATGGCGGTCTGCGGAGAGCAATCGCGAGGCAAGGGCTTGACCTCGGGCAGGATCATACCCCAATTCCAGGTTGTTTTGACTACCCCTACAGAATGACTGTGCTCACAGTGATCCTGATCGACAAGGCTGAGAAGCCCCTTTTATGGATAGTGCCAAGAAAGGGCTCCCATCCTACATAAGTTCGAAGGCTTGCCGCGTCTTGTGGCGTACCCCGTATCTTACTTATTCTGACATATACATATAATATACTAGCGTGTGACTAGTCACAGTTGAGCAACCCGCCCTCCCAATTTCCGCTCCCTCGATCAGGCGTTACGCTGAAATGATCGTGACCAACACGATCGCTGCCGACAAGTCCCTCACGCGGCGGAATAAAAGAATTGCACGAACAAAGGGGATCGGTCGGTGGAAAACGTAAACTTCAGGCCCCTCCTATCGGTCATGGGGACAGGTAGGCTCCGAGCAGCACAGCACACAGAAACTCTTTTTACAATCCTGCGTCGCCGGCGGGCGCAGCCAGGAGCGGTTCGTCCGTCCTCCACCCCTGCTAGTGGCGGAAGACTCGTCCCGTCGGTTGAACATGGATGGGGCGCTGGTCATATTCACTTGACTTGACCTATGTAGTGGGCGTCGCAGCTCACCCGTGCATTCTGCTGTCAGTCGCTGAAAACGGCTGAACCGGACCCGGGTTGGGAGTGATCTTGGTCTTTGTCCTTTTGTCTTCATTTCCGCGAGCGGCCACGGAGGAGCCGCTTCGGCACCGACTCCTATCTCAGGATCTAATATCTACTGGAGGAAAACATCCGAATCAAGATCAAGGGAACGGGAACGAATCGAGGGCATGTACGTCCGTCCGTCCTTTGTTCCATCCCTCTTGTCGAGCAAGGCGCCATTTTCTCACCCTTGCGTCCTTTGGGGCGGGCCTGCGCGCTGTCAGGAGGGAAGGGGAGATCCGGAGCAGATCGGCGCACCGAGAGATGCAGGAAATAAATAGATGGTGGTTGTATTGAGGTTAATCCGAAAAAAACAGAAAACACTAGCAACAACAGCAGTAGTCTATTTGTTCTAATCAGGAAAAAGCCCAATCCGAGTGAGGATCCCTTTCTCTTCTCTTCTCTTCCTTCCTTCCTTTGTTTATTTCTTCCTTTCCTCGGTCTCTTTTTCGTGGAAATGCAGACAGATAGATGCAAAAACAGGACATGGAAAGCCAAGCCAAACATGCGAAACATGAGGAAGAACAACGCGTGGAAGGAGTACGTATGGCAACTGCTAAACCCTTCACCTCGTGGAACACGCCCTTTTCATCCCACAATCCCCCACCCCGACCGACGCTCTCTTAGCTTCCCTCCGGCGTTTTTCTGCATACTCAGTAGTTCCTGTTCAGCTATCCGGGTCCGTACATATCCTCGTCCTCTACCACGTCATCATCGTCGTCAAGGAGGTCCATGTTGTCGTCGCTGATTAGAAGAGAGTCGTTGGCGTTCTGGCCGGCGCCGCTGCTGGCAGTTGAGGGTCCGGCGTTGGCATTCTGAGCTGCCTCGGTGCCAGTCTGGGCCTGGGTGCCACTGCCGCCACCGGCATTGGTCGCCGCCGCGGGAAGAACTGGAAGGGGAGCGCGGCGGCCGCTCACGTCCTCAAAGTCCGAGTCGATGTCGCTGACCAACTCACTCTCGTCCTGGACGTTCTTCCATTTGGCCTTGTCGTGCCGGAGCATGTAGTGCTTGGAGTAAGCAGCGATGCGGCACCGGTGCTGTTTGATCTCGTTGATACTCCGCTGTGGGCGGGGCACCGGGCCCACCAGGGCCATGTCTTTCAGGACGGCAGTGGGTATGAACTTGAACTGGTTGTTGGGATCCGGCATCCAGTTGACCTTGTTGTAATACCGCCTGTTCATAAACGTGGCGTTGAACCGATTCGTGAGGTCTTGAAGCTCTGCCGCACTCAATGGAACCGGGAAATTGGTGCCCCGGTCGTATTCCGCCTCGGCTACTTGGTATTGCGCGGGATCAGATCGACCAACATTCTGGCCCGGAGCCTGACCGGCCCTGGCGCAAAACTTCTCCTCGATCCGCATGGCTTCCTGTTCCACCAGCCATTGCTCCTCGTACTTGTTGAATGGCCCGCCGTTGAGATCCCCTTTGGTGACACCCGTGATCTGGACATGGCGATCGTTCCTCCAACGATTTAATAGCACAATGTGTGCTTTGTTGTGCCAGTCAAACTCTACCTCTTCAAGTGTATCATCGTCGTCGGGCTTGTCGTCTTCCCACCGGAAGCGCATATCCCTCCTGCCTTTCGCTTGTCCTTTGAACCGCATGCACTTGTACTTACCTTCTTTGATGTATTCGATATACAATTTGGTCGGATCCGGACAGTGGACGACGGCGGGATCCCGGCTGGGATTAACTAGAGCACCGCGAGGATTGCCTGTACCACCACGGTTGCCGCGGATATAGTCGCGACCGGCGACGAATCCCCTATATCGCTGACCATCGTCGTCGCTTTCCTCGCTTTCGTCGAGCTCAGGACCAGGAGCTGATCCGGACGCTACGTCAGACTCCATTTCACTGGCGGCGGTCTTCCGACGTTTTCTTGCTATAGAGGAAGGAGCCCCGAGCTCTGGGTCAGGCTCGCCTGAATGACCTCCCGAGATGACAGACTTCAGGTCACTGCTGCTCGGGTCACTGCTGCTCGGGTCGCTGGGGTCGCCGTCTGCTCCGTTCTCAGGCGCCTTGCGCTTCTTAGAAACGAAACTCAGCAACTTTATGTAGTCGTCGTCAAAGAACTGGAACTGACCGTCTCGAATTCGAGGGGGACGGTTCACATTGACATCCCGCAGCCCATAATTTCCACCTTGATCCGCGGGATTGTCAGGTGGGAACGTCACGCGAACCCCTCCGGCCTCCATCCAGGCTTCGATGGCGGCCCCGACATCCCAGTGGTGTTTTTGAAGCAGTTGTCGCGCAGAGTACACGCTGTTTGTGGCCGAGATGTTCAAGAACAGTGCGAGTCTCTGATCCATATCTAACTGGCCGTCCGGAGGGCCACTTAACCTAGCAGCCTCCTCTTCATAGTCGTCATAGTCCCCCGCGCGCGATGTAATTGCCTCTTGAGCACGGTCCTGGACAAAATTGTTGTCACGATATAAGAGCATCATTGGGACGTTCTCTACTCTCCAGTTGGGAAAGTTCCTCCGAAGGGCAGTTTGCATGTCGTGAACTTGTTTAAGTCGCTCCCGTTCGACCGTTGCCTCAGTACGAAGCCCTTGCGGACGTGGTCTGCCGGCTGGCGCTTCTGTTGGTCTGTCTTCGCACCACCAGAATTCCGATGCGGAGCGGTTGACATTCCAATCATTGCGTTCAAGATGCCAGCGCATCATCTCTGTCGCCAACATGTGAGGGTAAGCAAGCTGATGTCTGAGCGCTGTCATACGGTCTTCTTGCTCCTCTGAGGTCTCCGCCGGAGGAGGAACGGGAGGGTTCTCCTGGTAAGCAAGACGGCGATTTACAGGCAGCGGCCCTGCATTGGGGCCAGCTTGACTTGGACCGGCTTGACTTGGGCCAGCTTGACTTGGACCGGCTTGACTTGGGCCAGCTTGACTTGGAGCGCCTCGACCGCGGCCACCTGGTGCAAGGCCAGTTTGGCTTGGACCGGCCTGACCTGGAGTACCTCGACCGCGGCCGCCTTGAGCAGGGCTAGTGTGGCTTGGACCGGCTTGACTTGGAGCACCACGACCGCGGCCACCTCGACCGGGGGAGCCTCGGTTGGAACCAGCTCCGCTGGGGTTCATCGTTTCAATGGCAGGTTATAGATTGGAGTAAAGGTTAATATACAGAAGGGCAGACGAAATGTCCTTTCGGACACCTGAGGAGGGCTCGCTATTTAGCATTTCCATCATAGCAAGCCCTGGGCCGCGTAACAATCCGCAAGCGGACATTTACGCAGATGGGTCTTATAGGAGGATCCTTTGTGTAAGCCAAAAGCGGAGGCTGGCCGCGTGGGAAGAGGTCTGTGTGAGCCAAAGGCTTTGACGATGGATGTTCGGATCAAGGAGATGTCTGTGTCCAGCGACAACCGTGCCTCCAATCCGGTCACCGTCGTTGACGAAGCCGAGGGTGAACATGCCACCATCGTATGAGGTACAGATAGAAGCTCTGGAAGCGCCGTTAGCGGCTTTCTCTTGATACCACCGCCTCCGGCATTGCGCTTGTCAAGGTCCATCGAGAAAAAATAGCTGGTTCAGGATCAAAGGGCTAACTGAATTTCGTAGAATGCAGAGCGAGACATACCAGTCGTCTGCGCTTCGACCAGACGGACGGTATGTCGGACTCGTCACCAGCACATACTCACGGCTGAGCATCATACACGCTGTTGATGAGTCTGAAGATATGCCGACCTCGCTGGGTAATGCATCGCCCAAATGACCAGGTGGACTCTTTCCTGATGCGTACCTCTTTCTTCAATCTCCCACAGGCGGTGCATCACGGGCTCGAGTGTAGGATTCTGTGTTGTTTACTCCACCAGAGCCTGAAATCATCCATGCAAGGCCGCGGGTGCCATCAGGGGGACCGTGCACAAATGGCTGTTTGCGTCCCAACAAGGAGTTCCATGTCTGCAAGCATTGACATCGTCTCGGCCAGCAGCGACTGACACCAGCCTGCACGGGAAATCTATGCCTGATACGGTCCGGAATAGGTCTAGTGATCATGGGTTGTGCCAGGTAGAGTTGATGATGTGTGTTGATGATTGGAATGTATCTAGCCAGCCACCAGCAAATTCTCGGCCATAATTTCGGACCACGGGGGCGATCCCGTGCACAGCCTCGCGTCTAGTTTACCCAGTAGTGCGATGTGACGATGCGAATAATATGATTGATATTCTTGTTGACCTCTATGGGTAGCCGAGGAATAGATGATCTTCGATGGAGCAGATATTGCAAAGGCATGCACGTTGCTCACCACCAGGGAAGCGGCCTTATACACAACACTCTCTGGCGCTTTCCAAGGACAATGTCTCTCTCTGGGCTGCCTTACATTCGAGGAGGCGTGCGGTCTGCGGACTTGAGGATGGTGCGCCTAGTGGCATCATACCCGACTTTCTTCATCCACTCTTCAGCACTTCTGACCCTGCCGGGCAGAATACGATCCAGCAAAGCATAGTCACGCTGAATCACCCCTTTGTTGCCTGCACTATGCCGGTATAGGTTCCACCAGTTGGTGAAGTTCTCGCCAAACGTCATCAGGAGGGCGTTCTCGTCTTTGACAGAAGTAATTCCGACCTTGGTGTTTGCACCTTTTGGCAGGTGCTTCCAGCGATTCGCAACGTACTCCGCAACAGGCGCGTCGACATATTCAGCCCTGTTGCCAGTTGCAGCAGTAAAGGCTCGGGCGAGGTCTGCGCCTGACACATGGGCAATCGAAATGCCCAGGACCATTCCGTTCGCCTCGGCTCGGTTGGAGTAAACCCATGCCACATAGCGTCCAAAGTCCTCGAGGTGGACAAATGGAATAGCCCCTTGCGCCAAAGGTAGCGTGAACCTGTACACGTCGTCATTGCTCCTTTCTGGGATAAGGAGCTCCCAAAGCATTTCAATGTAGGGTCCAGAGTTCTACACGTGGTTATGGGTCATTTGCCATAACATTAGCCTTTCCCGAGGCAAAGTATATTCTGAAGGAGAAGGGAGAGGCGTACGATGACGGTCCAACCCATCGGATTGGTCGGCTGAGAGCGCATCCATTCTGGCGTAGGCTGTCAGTAAAAGTGCGTGCTTGAGCTTGAATGGAAGTGGCTTCATACCTGTGACTCTTGCTTTCCCTTCGTAATGTCCGACGTAGAACTTTGGATCGTATCCAGTCTTTTTTCCGTTGTAATCGAGGCCACTCCAAATCAGATGTTTAACGCCGGCCCTGACAGACAACTCAAAAAGTCGAATTCCCCAGTATGTCTCAGCTTGCTCCCCAAGAGCAAAACCATCGGTGTTGATGTATGCATAGTCAGATCGTTGAGCTGCCTTGTAGTATTGGTCAACGTCATAACCGAACGTTGCCTTGGATTCCACAAGCTCGACGTTCGGAAGGTGGCCAATCTCCTTGGCGGCTGATGAAGTCGTGCTACGTGTCAAGGCGAGGATTTTGTATTCATTTGTAGCAGAGAGAACCTTGATGACGGCACTCCCTTGGGCGCCGGTGCCGCCGACAAACACGATGGTCTTCATTTTCAGAGCAAGGTCAAAAAGACGTAAATCAGGGAGCCTGCAGATGGTTTCCGGAGAATAGCCTGAGATGCAGGGGATTCCTAGGATTTAAATACATGAGCAGTCTGGTGGCTGGCGGCATTATTGCCCCGAAGCCCGCGTCTGCACTCTGGCTATCGTTGATCATTAATTGTTCTCGTACAGAAGATGCGCCGCGTTGGGAGTAAGTAGACGCGAGCGCAGGCTGTAAACAAAAATGTCGGGGATTGGCATCATATAAGCAAAAATATCGTGGTAGTCGTACCGCGGAGGTCGTTGTAGAGCAGCAGGAGCCAGGGCATCGTTTGGCCACACAGGGACTCGGCTGATCAATGATAGCATCATCTCATGATTCCACAGCAACTGATCTCGATTCACTTGGAAATTTATGTGACAAGCGCCAAAGTTGAGCTCACAAATAGAAGTTGCTGCTGCAGCCGGAGCAGTTAAGTAATCAGGACATATTCTCATCATCGTACTCTCGTACTCGACGCACGCTTGACCAATACAGGGCCGGTGTGGCCTTCGAAACAGTTCTTTCATTGGATAAGCTCCGAAGGCTTGGGGTGTCACCCAGGTGTGAGCAGGCTCCCGTGGTTCACGTACGAGGGTGGACGTCCACTCTGCTGCTCTTAGAGGGATCGGGGAGTGCGACGGAAGTTGTCAAGCGGTAAGCTGGGCATATAGTCGGCTTCACTACACCCTAAACGCATGAGAGTGCTGTAGAAAATGTCAACCACGTAGTGGTATCAACACCACCCGGAGAACTTGTGGAAGAGAGAAAGATGGATACACGCGCTTACTCATCTACATCAGGTGACTTCGCGTTCTGCCTTGACGCGTCTCCTGCGCACATCGTGTTGCGGGGCAAAGCAGATGCAATTTTGTTGTCTCTGCGGTGCACGAACCATCCACCATCTCATTTCGTAACCCACTATTTTCGTGTATCTCGGTTCCTGCCCCGCTGAAACGATGGCTTCGCGATAGCTTGAATGCACGAAAAGACGTCCACCTTGCTCAAACAAGCGGCCGCTGTGCTGAACACAAAGCCTCCGCCCTGGGAGCGCGGGATGGGTGCGTTGGATGGAAACAGTGAGATCCCCAATCGCATCACGACGAACAGCCCTCGAAATCTCACTCTGTACTCCCAGTCAACGGTGTTCCTGCATACCCGTTGACTCAACATTCTCTCCGTGATTGATTCTACCATTGACGAACGCCATGCTGATCCAGAGTGATGGAAAAGCCCTACAGCGTCCGGTCCTATCTCCCGACGGCAAATCGTTAGCGATGATAGCACCGGACGAACGAATACACCTTATCGACTTGTGCGAAGCCGCCAAAGGACGGAGATCCATCAATGGGCTGAGGCTTCCTAAAGCAGCGCAGAGCTTCCTGCGATCCTGCAACATCCTCCGTTGGTCACCAGAAACCATAATTAGCCCTGAATGCGAGGCTGCCGCCGACGTCTTGTCTGTCACGTCGTCGGAGTGTGATCTTGGGCGGTCCTGGCTGCTCCTGTCAGACAATAAACGCCTGATTGCGCTGAGCACAGACATTAGAACGGCAGGGATGATGGCGAAGGTGGACAGCGAAACCGGTCTGAAGTCCAACATCCTCGCTGACTACGACCTCGGAGGCCAACTGGGGAAACTCAGCCTTGTAGAGTTTGTCTTTAACCACAAACACGCGCTGGTCATGTTTGAGTTCGGCTCGGTCGCCTCCATACTCTCTCTGACCGGACCTCAACGGAATGAAATTCCTCATATCAAATTCTCCGATGCCAGGAGTCTCGCGACATCGCCAGATTCCAAGTATTTTGCCTTGCTCCGCCGCGACAAAGGACAAGATCGAGTGACGGTATTTGAACTGGGGGACAACAACCAGGTGATATACAAGTCTTTTGATTGTAACACCTCAGACGCCCAGGATGTGACGTGGTGCCCGACTGGCCAGCCTCTTCTGGCGGTGCGGGACACGCCCACGTATGGTGTCAAAGTCTCGTTTATGACGGCACAAGGTCATACACTCAAACAGTGGGAAATCAAGTCTTCTACATTCCAATGGGATCTCAACCTTGCACTCACCGATCCAGCGGAAGGCGTCGGGCTTACCTACTGGGGTTGGACCCGGACAAACCGCAACAATGACACTCTGACCCTTCAAAAATTGGCCAACGGACAGAAGCAGGTGCTTGTGAGGTACCAGCCCACCAACAGCATGGGTACGAGCACTGTGGCTAAACTCATGCACCCAGACGTGATTGATGGCTCCAAAACGGCTGTATGGCTGGAGGCCGGCAAGTCTCCAGAGTTCGCTCGACAGTCCGGTATGTTCGAGGTGACGAGCTCATCGCCGAGCGCAGACCCTGGTTCACAACTGCGTTCTGCGTCACATCATTTTCAGTCCTCGCCACAAGAACTCGACCAAGTTGACCTGATCGAATTGAACTCAACCCATACACTGCTCGCCACGCGGCTGCGGTCGTCGCCTCGAGCATTGTTCCTCTGGAACGCGCACAAGACAACGAATCCACTGACCGTTCTGATTTTCACGCATTCCATCCGCCAGATTCATTTCCATCCCCACCTACCACACGTCCTCATCGTCCTGACAGCTTCAAAGCTGCCAAGGTTATATGCTTGGTATCACCACAGTCTTCCTCCTACGGCAGCACTGATTCCCATTGACACAAACGGGTCGACAGACTTTTGGGGGAGCTGGTTGCCAGATTGCGTGACGCATGATCGCTGTCCTTTTCTCCTTACCTCGAAAACTGCCTTTGAAGCTGGCTATCTGTCCAGCCACCAAGGAAAAATCATTTTCGAAAGCATTTTGCAATGTCCACCCGACCTATCTGGAGATGTCTCAATGGATTTGGACGGTGACGACGAATCCACGACGGAGATGATGGAGACGCCGAGCCGACCTAGCAAGCATCCCGAAAGCGCGAAAGAGACCATGAAGAAAAAGAAAGCCCGGTTCGACATCCCGCCAGATCAAAGGACGGACTGGGCAGATGATCCGATTCATGCAGAGGCTGGGTATGCTTATGCTTGGTGAAAGCTCACTTTGCAGTTCTTGGAGAAGACAACCATTGTTTTCACCATAGTGCCGCTCGAGTCACGGGGTTGCGGGCACGGTACGGTGCATGTCGATATATAAAAGCCAAGCCCGAAGGCTGAAAATTCCACCCTGTACCCTAGTCACCCGAGTGAGTTGGGACTCGGTATGTTACACACAGGTGTACAGACGCAATGTGAAAAGACGTTCCCAAGGAGCCTGTGAGGAGGAGCAGGCTATCTAATCCCAGAGAAAAGATGAGACGAGGTCCAAATGTATCTTGCCATTCACGACAAATGGAAATTCACGGATGGGCTCGAAACAGAAACGGAAATAGACTCAACTGGAGACGAAGTCACCTCACACTCTGAAAGAAGGAGGGAGAAGGGTTGGGTGGGGAGAAAGTATGAGTAATACTCACACCTCTCTCTCTCTCTCTCTCTCTCTTCTCTCTCTCTCTCTCTCTCTCTCTCTCTCTCTCTCTCTCTCTCTCTCTCCATTTTCCATATCGGATGTGCAGGTCAGGGATCTCGGTCCGTCACCAACCTCAATAGTCTCCTCAACATATGTCCCTAGTTGTGTAGGAGTAGGAGCAGGAGAAGAGAAGAGATAGATATGCTGGCCGGTCGGCCGGCTAGCTGATCGATACACTGATAAGCAAATGACTTCTACTGAGTGTTGGTATGGAGTGTATGTAAGTATGTAAGTAAGTAAATAAGTAAACAAGTACTCACTCGCTCAGTTACTCATTCATTCACTACCCCGGCTTCCCTCCTTCTCTGCCTCCCGCTTTCCCATGCGAGTGAGTAGTCTGTGTGGTGTATGCCGTAGTAGGGACCTTGTCTGTCTGTCTGGATAGATAGATAGATAGATAAATAGATAGATAGCTACCAACCCATCCACCCACCGGGATGGAAAGAGGGAAGTAAGTACATAATTAGCTGGGATCCTATCCTATCCTGTCCTGTGCGGTCCTAATCCTCGTCCACGGTGGCCATTATTGTTTATTATTTATTTACGTCTTTTTGTGCCTACTACTTCCTGCCAATCCCCCTCCCTCTCTCCAACCACGCGCCCGTCGAGAGACCAACCCATCCACCAACCAGAGAGAAGAGAGTGGAGGTTCACGGGGTAGGTAGGTAGATAGTTAGGTAGGCACCGCAGCAGGACAAGGAAAGATAACATAATCAACGCAGAGAGGCGCGCGCGCAGATGGACGCCAAAGGTAGGTATCCAACCGTTTCTTTCATTTCCACCCCTTAAACGGTTGTTTCTTTTCCTTCCGCCATCCAGGATGATCTCAACCCACCCACCCTCCTTCCCTTTCTTATGGCGTTGCGTTGCGTGCGTTTCTGATACCCATCCATCCATCCGACCTCACGATATCAGGAGCCTTCCTCAATGCGGCCCGCCCACTCGGCCGGCTGATCCAGCCCCGGTCCACTGACCAGACTGCCCTTCCCGCTACCGCCGGGCTCGATGTTCTGACCACACTGGACCTTCCAGTTCTTGGGCACGTAGCCGTCGGCGACGCGCTTGAAGGCCTCGAAGGTGCACAGCGACGCGTCGCCGCGGTAGTTGTTCCCGGGCTGGGCGCAGGCCGGGACCGTCATCACGCGGTCGTTGTAGCGGATCCGCACGTAGTAGCCGTCCAGGCGGCGGCGCTGGGGCTCGGAGAGTTCCGCGTGGGGTTTCCGCGCGATCAGGTCCTTGGGCGGCACGGATGGGGAGATGGTCGAGGAGCGCGACGCGGACGGGGTGGAGAGCGGGCTCGACGACGAACTGGCTAACGAGGTCGATGATGGGGATGAAGTCGGGGATCGCAGGCCCAGGAAAGAGGCGAAGAAGCCCGGTTTCACGGCCTGCTGCTCGCCGCCTCGCGGGGTCTGGTTCTTAGGCTCTGTACTTGCCGGCGTCGTGGGCGTCAGGAAGTCTGCATCAGGCGCGTGATTCTTGGCTGCATCTCCGTGGTCTTTCTCCCGGAACAGCTCGAACGCGATGTGACTCGTGTAAGGCGGCCACTTCTCTCCCCCAAACGCGCCCAAGCTCGTCAGGACGCCCGCCAGCGTCGTGTCGTGGCAGCCACTCAGTGCGAACCGGATGCCCGTCTCGCCGCCGCGACCCATGCCCAACTGTCCGTTCTCCCCGCCGATCTCGTTGATGGAGAGCCCGGCGCCCTCGATCTTGGAGGTCATCCGCTCGACGACGTCGCCGATCAGGCTCCCTATGCCCAACATGCGATACTCGCGGTTCTCGTTGTAGCCCGAGAACCACTCCTCGACGCCGATGCGGTCGATGATCTCGCGGGCGCGGGGGTCGTAGAACTCCTTGGGCAGCCGGGTCTCGGGTCCGTGCGCGAGGGTCGAGTTGATGGTGTCCATGATGCCCGAGAGCCGGGGATGCGAGTCGACCGCGATCTTCTTGTCGCTGCTCTCGGGCATCCACTTCCCGATCAGCTTGGTCAGGTACTTCATGTCGTCCGAGTCGTTCCACCGGTCGGCCGTGCGCTGGGCGAAGGCGCGGCTCAGCTGGGCGAACCGGCGACAGTTGCCGTCGTTGGGGAAGAGGGTCTCGTCAGCCGGCGTGCGCGTCACGATGGTCGGCGCGGGAAAGGCGGCCGTGCGCGCCGTTAGGGGGTACATGCCCCAGAAGGTCTGCTGCACCGACTCCAAGGCGCGGGGCAGCGGGGTGGCGCGCAGGTAGATCAGGTCGGCGTTGGCGATGAGGGAGGGCATGAAGCGCAGCTGGTCGACGTATAGGGTGCGCAGGCGTGTCCCGAGGGTGTAGGTGGTCTGGCGGCCTTCGTCGGTGAGTTCGCCCAGTTGACTGCATCACGACAGTGAGAATGTGAGGTCGCCGTTCTCAACACGGGTGGGATCATACCAGACACCATCGACCTGTCCCTTGGGCCCGGCCGCAATGACCGGCCCGTCGTCCTCGCCAAAGCGCTCGAGTCGTCTGCGCCACTGCAGGGAGTTCCAGTGTGACACGTCTTGCGGGGTCATGGCGACGGAGCGCAGCCGCTGCGCCGCATTACAGTAGGGCCAGTATGCTGGCAAGCCTGCCTTTTCTCCGGCGGTCAGCACAGCTCGAGCACCCAGTGTGGATTGGTTCTTGTTTCTTCCCCCTCTGTCTGTGTAGTGAAGGAACAAGAACTCACGTTTCCAAATCTGGCTGACACGGGAGCACGTTCGCCATGACGGAGAAGGACCTGGACAAGTCGCAGTTCGAGGTCTTGGGGGTAGAGCTGGTCGAGCTCGTCCTGGGTGTAGGGCGGACGGAACTGAATCGAGGTCATGTTGCAGGAGGGGGAGGGGAGGAAGCTACACGGTGTGCAGAGAGAGCTTGAGCCTGAGGAGTATCATAGGAACGAGAGGAAAGAGGAGTGTTGTTATAACAATAACATTATCTTAGGTGGAGGAGTCAGTTACCGACCAAGTTCCGTCGGTGTATCAAGGTGCGGGTCATGCAGCTTTCGGCTGCGGTGCCAGATTCCGATACGCAGGCGAAGCGACCAACCGACTCGCCGAGCACGAGGGCATTAGTTCGTCAACAATGAAACAACGTGCATTCGGGCGTCCGTTAATTATTCTGAGTCATTCTACATCGTCAAACAGATACTGGAGATGCTGAAGATTTGGAAGTAGCAGCACCAGCACCCGCCGCACCAGCCAAGGGTATATCTGTATCCTGAATTCTCTCACCCCAACAGCCATCAATGCCGTCAATCTAGCACAGCTTCGCCCCATTAAATGTGTAGATCATGCATCTGCCGGCCCACGCCCTGCGTCTCATCAATCGGGCTCACAGGGTTACTTGTATAGCCACTGCTCGGCGGATAAGATGTCCTCCCATTCGGCGCTGCTGTCGTAGAAGGTGCTGGAGGACCCCCTCCATGCATCGTGAGATGATCTGCCGATGATTCTTGTCGGTGTATATAGCTTGGTGTGGGTTGGTACCCTGCATTGTACGGCCCAGGCCGCGCCTGGTCGCTCGGCAATTCCTGAGGATACGGATTCGTGGCATATTGCTGCGGAGGACGAGGGGAGGGCGTGTTTTGCTGTCGGTCAAACAGCGCATTCGATCTTGGTTGTTGCTGAGGCGCTCCGTACGCGTCGTCGGCAAACGGATTTTCGGCCACCCCGTAGTCGGCACTGGACGAATAGACGTGGGATTGTGGACGAACCCGAGTCGGGACGGGAGGAGGCTGTTCGGGAGCGGCGTAGGCAGAGGAGAAGGCGGCGGCATTGGAGAAATCATAGGGATTCTGGGCGGTTGACGGTGGTGGATGTGGCGGTGCGCCCATTTTGCTGGGAGGAGGCCCTGGCGGCGGCGCATAGAGCTCGTCGGCCTCGTCCCTCCGCAGCGGACTCACGGGCGTGGGGACGGTGTTCTGCCGACGAGGAGGGGAGGACGAGAACGGTCCATGGTCCGGGGGCACGGAGGGAGGCTGGGACGTCTGAGCATAGACGTTCTGGCCCGGGACGTGCTGTTGGGGCGTGAACAGGGGATTCTGCTGAGGCTCCGGTTGCGGCTGGGGGCTGGGTGTGGCCATGCCACTCGCTTTCCGCGCCTGCAGGACCGCTCTGTGATGTTTCGACATGGCGATGTTGAGTTGATCGTTTGTTTCAATCAACGTCAACGTCGTGTCAGGGTCTGGCGCGGGATTCTGCGCATTCAAGTACGACTGAATGCTCCTCTGCATAGTTTTGGCCCGCTCGGCAAACTCTTTGACCAGGTCGTTCGCGAGAAGCTCCGCCTGAGGCGTCGACTGGACGGTCTGCACCAGCAGTCGCGCTGTCGTCTTTGCTTCTTCGATGCGTCCGACCAACTCTTCGGGCGGTGGCAGCGTGTCGCGGCGTCTCGACTGTTGCTGTGGATAATGGCCCGAGTAGGCACCACCAGGTATTTGAGCCGCCTGCTGTGTTGCGACCATGATCAGCTTTCCTTCCATGTCCTCCTCGACTGAGAGGCTTACCGGAGGGCGAAGAGCATTTCGCTTTCCCTTCTCCTTCTTCCACATCTCCATCAGCGGTCCCAGGGTATCATTCCCCGGTGCTTTGTCGAACTCGAAGTAGTCCAGGGTTTCCCGGAGGATCTGCTGAACGCTGGTGTCCTTCCCTTCCCGCAGGAGCTCTTTCACGGTCGCGACAAACTTGTGATCGAAGTTCTGGGTAAAGGCCTGGGCGGGGTTGTCGGTCAGGATGCGGGTGAGCATGACGGCGTTGTACTGCGCAAATCCTCGCTGGTAGTGGTCTTTGCCCAGGTAGCGCCGAATGGTCGCGGCCGCCTCTTTGGCTGCGGTGGGACTGGATTCCGCGGCATCGACGATAGCTGGGAGGTGGAGGTATTCTTCGCCCGCGGTGTCAGAGTTGGGCGCGCCCGACTCGCAGAATGCGGTCTGGACAGACAGAGAGAGAGCTTTAGCTGATGATCCGGGAACCAGAAGGGACGCTGCAAGATGGACTCACGACTTCGCGCACCACGACGGCCTCGGGTGCGTCGCCTTGTGGCAGGACGAAGGTGCTGCCACTCCCATTTCGATCAGGACCTGGCGCAACAGCAACATTCTCGTCAGCCTCAATCACGATGGGTTGGGTTATGTTTCAATGTGTTGGCGCATACTCGAGCTCTTCTTCTTGATGTTTCCCAGGAACTTCTTCATCGTGAGGGCGATCGTTGAGCTCTAGCTGCTCTTCCCACCACTGTGATCCTCGACGCTCGTTGGGTGTCTCGACTGCGGTGTGTCCGGGTGTAGGTGGGTTGCGACAAGATGGGAGAGAACGGACTCGTAGGTCTCGCCTAGTAGTGGCAGTAGTGTTAGTAGTGAGCGGGCAGCAAACAGGCGGCGTGAAAGTCACTAAGTACCTCGTACAGTATGACTATGCTTTCGTGGGCCAATACCCTCCCTGTGCAAGCTGGCAATGAATGGATGGATGGGCATGCGGGTGTTGAGTGGTTGGACAAATGGCAGATCTCCCGCAGGAAGCAACTAACAATTTGTTAGTCTTCCGCAGGCCGGGAAGTGAATCTCGAACGAAAGTCTGGGGGTAAAAGAGGAGATGTGAGATCTCGACGGATTATGTATTGTATCTAGTTGGTATTATTATTGTTATTATTATTACCTTGAGGATGGCATGGCATCTGGTATCTGGCATCTGGCATGTCTTCTACAAGACTCACTCAGCCCTCGAGCACAAGAAAAATGAACAAGAGCATCATTATCCAGTCATCAGCCGCGAGTCTGGGGGGCTTTGCACAACCCTCATCCCCGTCAGCAACCTTCTTATCCATCCATTAATTACCCGCCCACCCACCTGGAGACTCTATCCGGCGTTCCTCCTCCTCTACATACGTAAACCATGCATTGCATCGTCGTTCTCGCCACCGGTTGGCCACTCGCATTGACCCACTGACAGAATACATCCACGTAATACAACTCGTAGGTTGATGGAATACCAAGAAAGAAACGTGTTGACAAGAGAAAGCATTGTACTCGTAATGGTCATCTATGTTTGCCACCATTCTCCCCACCACCAGCGCCAGGCTGAAGCATTTGATACGAAACCATGGAACACGAGGCGAAACTTGCAACATTTCACGTCTTCTCCTTTGCTCATCCTCATAGCTAGCTACCACGTAAAGCTTTCCTCATTCAACTCCAAATTGCCCTGATGTATCCTGCCCCTCACCGCCGCTCGCACCTCGTCTGCCAATGCACCCGGCCCACAGACACTAACCATGACAGCACCGACTCGCACCGGAATCACCTCGTCTAATACTGCGCCGGGATCAACGCGGCCTTGGACAATCTGCATCGTGGGTTTGCTCTTGCTGTGATTGATGGCCCTCGTCGGCTTGCTCACATGCACTCGGATCATGAGAACTTCTCGCCGGCCCTCCATGTGCAAAATCTCGTTCATCCACGGCTTTACCCACTCCATGCACTCCGTGTCGCGGATGGACCAGACGAGCACAATCTTGCGGGTGGCCACCGTCTGCGACCGGGCGCCTGCAAGGAGGTGTCGGATTTGGATGAGATGGTGGGTGATGCCAGCGCCCCCGGCAAACATGACAACCGTCCCGTAACTGACAAGAGAGTCGTGCCCGGCATAAGGGCCTTCGAGAAACCCTCGGAGTTCAAGCTTGCAGCCAGGAGCAGAGCGCGCCTTCTCATAGAGTTGTCTCGTCATGCCCGTGCGTTGCGCCATGACCAGCGAGACGGTCGTGGGTGCTTTAGACAGTGAGTGGAAGACTGATTGTCTTTCCAGAGAATTGGGGGACGAGGGTCTCTGCAGTTCAATATTGTGGCCACAGACGGGAGGTTCCGACTCCACATTCGTCCACGCCACCGAGAAGGGATGCGACATCCACAACGAGATCGAGGGGAGATATGCATACATGTGACTGCCGGGTCGGATGGTGATGCGCCGCGGCAATTGGAAGGTGACACGGCAAGCGCCGCCCGGCAGTGCTTCAATATGCGCCGTTGTAGCGCCGCCTGACCGAGAGTAGTTGAGGTATGCGATGCTGCACAGCCGCCAGAGTCTCTCGGCCGACCAAAGCAAGACCGCCGTCAAGATCGAAGGGTAGGCCGGTAGGTGCATAATGTCCAGATGGACGTAGATACCGAGTAGGGCCAAAAATGCCAGGCTTTGATGAAGGTGGAGGAATGTTTCGTAAAAGGCATGTCGAATGGGCGACAACGAATGTAACGGCAACAAGACGATCGCAATCAATCCGAGAAGGCCGTAGTCGAGGAAAGGAGCATCATGGAAGATTCTGATCGTTGCTTGATCTCCCTTGGCCAACTTATACGCAGCAAGCCACGCGAAGAAATGGATGGCCGACAAGGCAGCCACCAGCCTGCCGATCCAGCGATGGAAGAGATTGAATGTGTCGAAGCTGACCCTCAGGAGCGGGATGGCGATGTTGTTCCTGCCGGCGAGCACAACCAGAGGGATCAGGTTGACCGTGGCCAAGATGCCGCTCCGTCCACGCAGCTCGGCGTACAGCGCCCCCTTCTGTGGATTGCTCCAGTCGAGGAGCAAGCAGTAAATCACATTGGTGATGGCATAAACGATGAGGAGCAGTGAGTGAATGCGGCTGGGCAGGGTGCCATAGTTAACCGCACCGGAGAGCTGGAACTCGCGATTGTGTCTTTTCTTCCAGAGGGGAGCATAGATGATATGCTTCTTCAGCCAACTCCAGATGCGGAAGTGATCCACGCCGTAATAGTTTTGTTGAGAGGGCTTCTCGGTCGTCATGCAGTAGATGGTCCGGATGTAAGACACAAACAACTGTGACAGTCGCAACGCAAACACAAGTGTGAGTGCCACGATGATTGAAAGCCAGAGCATCTTGACCAATTGAGCATCCATCTCCAGATTGACTCCGTTTAAGCCGGTGTAGAATGGGGCGGCGGCGGGCGGATTACCACCGGCCACCACCAGGTTGGACATCGTGACAGCGGGTTTGGTGCTGTTGAAGAGGCCTCGGGCAGCTTGGAGACTCATATTGCCATCGGCTAGATCTCGTTTGGAGGGATGGTCCCGATGCAGGTGTATATGGTCATTTGCGTGGCCCCGCAGTAGCTGCGAGGCAGTGTTGAGCACATTGGAAAGTAGACGGCCGATTTTGTCCATTTTGTTTCAGTCTGATCTGTTGCAGAGATGTGAGTCCAGGTTTCGAGATGGGTGTTTGTGTCGTGTCTGAAATTGAGGAGACGATATTGGCTTTTTGTCTCGAATCAATGAACTGCGTGAAAGAGAATCTCTCGACGACTGCCAAAAGGGTGGAACAAAGTAGTTCTTTGAAGTTCGATAATCACCTTGTCTCGAAGAATGAAACCGAGGCAGCGAGGCACAAAGGGCAGATAAAACGGAGTTAGCTGCTTTTGTACACTCGTTGCCATGGTGTGTCTCAATCACTGCCATTGACGTTTGAATAACTGCCTCAATAACACGGTCCGTCACATGACTTTCTGCAGATGGCTGATTGAGAGCAGCATGGAAGTCCTTGAATAAGGCAGCGCCGATTGAGCGTTATTGAGCAGTCTCCGGCAGGTCACCCGAGATATGCCAGTTCCCCCGTTTGTCCTACTTCGCGCCGTGGAAACAGGTGATGAAAAGTCATGATTTCTGGGAGCATGATGCAAAGACACCAGCGGCTAATCGCGATGAACGCATAGTCTCGAACTCATCCCATAGTATTTTCATCTCCTTGCTGACAGATACAACAGTTTTGACAGCTCATGAGGTGACCGCTGGAGCATGTCAGAGTCCCTCATAGTGACGCAGGTACCGGTAGAATCCTGTCTGGTAGTGGGAAAGCCATGATAGGCGGTCGTGTCGGGCTTCTGCCGCGCGACAACCCATTTTGTAGAGCTGTGTCCTCAGCTTCAGCGATCTTCAGAGAGTGCGAATGCGCCAAAGAGAAACCGAATGAGCTCATTACCCTTTTCCGTTTGTAGAGATGAGGTGAAGTCGGAAAACACTTGCGGCATACCTGCCCCGTTCTTTTCAAATGACGGGAAAGCTTGTGTCACCAAAGTGTCATTTTCACATACTCTCTCCCGTCCATTTTGCTCTCTCATCCTTTTGCTATCTCATCCTTTTGCTATCTCATTGCGCCAGTGCCGTGGATTGCATGCAGCCAGTCTTCTAACCCCCGTCGGACGGTCTAGACAAAGAAAGAAAGAAAGGAAAAAGAAGAAGAGAGAGAGCGAAAACAACTAATCACCGTCCCATCCACCCCCCGTCAATCGTCAAGATTTCACCGCTCACATACCGACTCGCGTCGCTGGCCAAAAACACCACAGCGCCCTTGAAATCCTCCGGGGTCCCCCACCGTCCCGCGGGAATTCTCTCGAGGATTTGCCTGGCCCGAGTCTCGTTCGCGATCAAGGCCTCGTTCATGTCCGTATCGATGTATCCCGGCGCGATGGCGTTGACGTTGATCCCCTCCTTGGCCCACTCGTTACTGAGCGCCTTCGTGAGCTGAGCCACGCCGCCCTTGGACGCTGCATAGGCGGGCACGGTGATGCCGCCCTGGAAGGTCAAGAGAGAGGCGACGTTGATGATGGCTCCCCGCGACTGGGACGGCGAGGCAGGGGCCGGTTTGGACAAGAGATAGGCGCCGAAGTCGCGGCATAACGTGAATACCGTGGTCAGGTTGACTTGTAGCACCGCGTTCCAGTCGTCCAGGGGGAATTGGTGCGCGGGATGTCGTTTCTGGATCCCGGCGCAAGTGATGAGGATGTGCATATCATGGCCCGCCTTCACCAGGTCCGGGATGGTCTTGGAAACGGATCCCTGGTCGGACAGGTCCGCCGTGACTATCGTGGCCTTGCGCCCTAGCTGCTGGACCTTGTTGTATGTATCCTTGTTGCTTTCGTCGCGCTAGTCGAGTATCTCGTAGTCAGCACATTGTCATAAATGAGGCAGGATAACCTGAAACGAATCGAGGTTGTCATTCGTGACCACTGGCAGGTCCTCCCTCACCTGGATGAGAATGATATCTGCACCAGCTTCAGCCAGAGCGATAGCCATAGCTGCCCCAATACCTCGACTCCCGCCCGTCACCACGGCCGTTTTGCCGGCGAGCGAGAACATCTTCGTCAACGCCTCCATTGTTGTGGGCTTTTTTAAACGGGACAGGAAGAAGATCCGTGGTTTCTGCTTCTTTCCTCAGGATATCTTCCCACGTCTGTCTGAGCAACAACAGAAACCGGGTCTCCGGGGAGGGCTGCCGAATCCTTTTTGAACACCACTTTCCCCTCCCAACGTTCGGGCATTCATGAGACAAAACTGGTAATTCACGGCGATGCGACCGGATGCTCACCATCGTGGTCGGTCGGCAAATGAAGCGTGCGGTGAATCAATTGCCGACATGAGGGGCAGATTTGATTTTCCCCTGACGCTCCTCCAGCCTTGTCCGGCATCGGCGAGAATGACGGGATGGGGGGCGACATATCGAAAGATTAATTTTCATATTGGTCCCTATTGAATACATCTATGCTCATGACTATTACGCATTCTTCATAATCATTATAGCCCGCCTCCGCATGTCATTCTGTTCAACATTCCCTGAGACATGTCCGATTACAACAGAATCGAGACGGCCGTGGACTTGGGGTCCATCACACGGTACGGCTTCGTCTGGTCATCCATGTCTTTGCTATTCTTGTCAAAGACGGCCGCCAAATCCATCAAATCCGCATAAAGCTGTGCACCTGCGGCGGCAAGCGCCGTCTGCCCGTTCAGTGAAGCAAGCTTGGCCGTGGAGAGGGCAAAATTAAGCATATTTTGTTCCTCGGCCACCCGGTAACTGAGGAGATAGGGGACATGGGATGCTAGAAGCCATTCGCGTGCGTGGTTGACCGGATATGCCGCAACCAAGTCTTTCTCCTGGTATGTCTTGAGGTCGCTGAGACTCTTCGGCAACGGGGAGAACAGAGCCGAGGGCTTACTGATAACGAATGTCTGATAATATGCTTGGAGATAATTGATGGCAGTGTGTTGTGGTGAGGCAATGTGGATGCACATCGTGACAGCATCGACCAGCTCGTCCAAAGTCTTGATCACGGGAAAGGACTTCAACTGTCCTCCAACGTCGCTTTGCATCTCCTTGGTCCAGTTCTCAATCTGCTCATCCTTCGCCACCTGCTCATCGGAGTGAATGTCGATGGCAAGAACCGCCGACACGAACTTGCGGAGGATCTGCCACATGAGTATCATATTGCGAGCATAAGCATAGTTGTGGAACTTCGGGTTGTTGGCCAGTTCACTCGGAGGGAAGCCTCTCGTCGTCAGATCGTTCGGCACGTAATGGCCTGTCCAGTCGAACCGCTTGTACGCGTCTTTGACGAAAGAATAAAGTTGGGGATCCGTGACACCCACTATCTTAGTGATGATGTTTGGGACGAGGGTAGCCCGAGCTGCCGCGTTGACAGACAAGGTCTTGAGCCAATGAGGCTGGAGAAGGCGATACACCGCATGATCTGGCGCAAAGGCACGATGTGCTGCCACAATGGTGACTTCCTCCACTAGGTGGGTATTTACCAAATGAACTGTGACTTCGTGTCTCAACCAGTCAGAGACCTGCGCGCATGTCTTTGCATACCGCCACGGCCAGTCTTCCTTGAATTCTGTGCCCGATGGGGTGGACCTCTTATTGAATATGACCACAGAGTTGGCGAGGCTACCTTTGTAGTCAACTGCTATTGCAAGTGGGTGAAGGACACCCGCATCCGTGAGTTGAAACAGCGTCACAGAGGCACACAGACGTCTCATTCCGTCATTCGAAATCATGTCTGCTTGCTGATCTGCCCCAACAGCCGTTCGGAAGTAGCTGCAATCTTGCACATAGAAGGACTCGGGGCTTCCACTCGACAGGAGGCTGTGCATTTCGCTATTTGACTGGGCGGCATCGGTAAAGGCCTTGACCCATTCTGCCGATGCCTGTTGGATGGTGGTTGGGTTTGTGCCGACAAATTGCTGTTCAGCAAATACGGCATCCGTCCACCAGTCAGAACGATTCCCAATATTCTCCTCGTCAAAGATGTCTTCCTTGTCCTGGTGGAGTTTGTTGTTGCGTGCCTCGATTGCGTCCACCGTGGGCCCCTCCGGATGATCGTGAATGAAGTCAAGGATCTTGTCTGGAATGAGCGTCCCCACCAGGGTGCCGGTATCAAGAAGCCTCATGAAGTCGAAAATCTTGAGCAAGTCGACCTGGTCCACCTTAGGAATGACATCCAGATGCGGTGGGTAATTGTCACTCCCGGACTTCTGAAAGGTGTATAGGTCTTTGGGATTGACAGCGAGGCCCAATGGAACGCTGGTCTCAAATCCGGCTACGTCGAAAAAGGATTCAAATCTGTGTCCGTTCAGCATTTTCGCCCCTTGAGCAGGAATAGAATCTATGCAACATACCTTGTTTCGATGCGCTTCATCATTTGAGTCAGGGCCAACTTGGTTCCTCGATAGGTGCCTTCCTGGAGAGGAGGAGGCTTCCCGACTGCTGTTGGAGGAGTGATCTTTCTGTCTGTGTCGGCAGCAGAAATATCTCGTGGTACAATGGATTGCTTCAACAGCTCGGAAGTGAATGCTCCCTCGTCCCAGCCATGCTTCAAAGGAATATTGGTGATTGATTCCACTGGTGGGGTCTGTGTAATCGCCATAGTGGGCGGTGCTGGATCTGACGACATGTTGGTCTTCTTCTTCTTCTTCTTCTTAGAGACGCAGGATAGAGACTGAAAGATATGCTTGATGCCCTGGATGCCTCTGCGGACGAGGTCTTTAAATGCTTCTGGCGTGCAGGTGAACGGAGGTCGGTACCGTTGGTGGGGCTCTGTTCTAGCCCGTGACAGGGACAGACAGGACCGAGAGGGTCGAGGAGGCAGAGCAGAGGTACTGAGGCCAACCCGAGAGTTGAGTGAGGTGAGTGAGGCCACAGATTCTGGGGGTGAGGCATTCGTGTTGGAAGAGTCCAGCCGCAGCTGAGGCTGCACCAGCGATTGGTCCATTTGGCTGCAGCGATGTGCAAGCGACTTCAGCCCAGGCCTGGCCACGAACTCTACACGAACATCCCGCCCTGTTTCAGCTCCACAAAATGGTGTTGCCTTACCGCTATCGCGAAATCAGTAGGCATTGCAAGGTTGAGGGTGACACCGCTTGTGCCATCTCCCTGAGATTTTGCTCGTGTGTGCTTTCCACATGTCAATAGTCAACTGATTTGCTCCTTCGGTAGGCTCTGGACTACGAACGACCTATCGACCTCAGAATAGCTCTTGCTGCCTCCAAGATCTCCTCTCTTTCTCTGTTCTCCAACATCCTGCGGCTGAGGCGACAGGGAATGGTGCTTAGAAGTCTCGGTGTAACAATCGCATCTTGGCTTCCTCCACCGGTCACGAACAGTCACGCATGACGAGCCGACCCCTTCGTTGAGATGAGGCGCAAGCCAATCTCAATTGGTTGATACTTGCCTGCTTGATGCCACTGCTTCGTTGCAATGTCGCGGAATTGGCACAGAATGCAGGCGCCAGTCGTATCCCGGAACGCCAGGACTTGGAAAATACGAAGAGATTACAACAGCTTCATTTCATTTCAGTTGCAGCCGTTACCTTGGCCAATATGTCTTTTCGCACCAACCATAAGAATAGACAGGCTGCATCAGACCTCTTCCAAGCCGGCAGGCGTGGTGCATGATTGTTCCCGTGGCACAGAATGCCTTGAGCCGACGTTGTCACCCGCATTTTCACCAACACAACCACGACTCTGTCGGCAGTCAAAATGCGATGCTTATATGTGGCAACTTGAACAAAAAAACCACGTTTTCTATGAAATTAACAACTGGCTCTACCAGTTGGTGGCTCAGGAGGATGTCACCCACTTTTCTCCTGTCTCGATCCGAGCCACAGTCCTGATACAACTTGGTTCAACCCAACGCTAGGCATCCAAGATTTGGCTTTTCGTGTCCGAATCGGCCTTCCGTGGACTTGAGGCAGCAATAGCCCTCGATGTTCCTCAAATACGACGGTGTGAGTGGCACCCGCTGCTGGGCTACTCGCAACCTGACAACCTGTGAATTCGAGTTTGATCACAGTCCCGCGTTTGAGATCGTATAAAAGCTGTTCGTTATGGCCTTCTCCTTCTCAAAGCAACATGTCCTCTGTGCTTATCTTCAGACTCATTCTGATCCCTACCACACCTCTCACTACGTCCCAAACGATACGCCATGCCGATCTCACACTACGGCGTCTGGAAAGGTTTCCCCCTCTCCTACGAAGTTGACGGGCCAAACGACCGTACTCCTCATATCAACCTTTCCTTCAAAGATGACGAGGATGGAACCATCGAGAGGAAGGCAGCAATAAATGTCAAATCCCAGGGCCAACCCAACGAACTCGTCTACTGGTTCGACCGTAATTTCTCGCACCCCCTCACGCAGGACCTCGAACGCTTAGACTACGGCTTCCACCCCATTGAGCCCCAGAATGACGACACACAAGATCTTCCTCTCGACTATATCCGGAGTCGCAACCTGCTCCGGATCAGTAATGGCAGGATCTTGCCCTATCTCGAAAGCGGACCAGACAATGACATCCTCGATCAACTCCGACCAATTCTGGACGACGCCATCAGCCAGCGAGCAGATATCTACCTATACGGGTCGTCTTTCGGCTCTGGCATTCATGACGTCCATATGAACCAGGGTAGTGTTGGGTTCTCCAACGGCGTAGGGCAAGATGGTGCCTTCTTCCTTCGGTTCTCGGACGGCCACTGGGAAGCGGTATTTCTGGCCTTTGCTTCGCAGCAGATCCCAACCGACGACAGCAATGGGCAGCCGTTGCCTGACAGCACTTCTCTGAAGAATATCATCGGGCGGCAGGGACGCGCTCGTCTCTGAAGAGGGATTACAGCGACCTTGCGCTTTGTTGGCAGGACAGGTGGACCTCTAGTGAATGAAGTCTAGAAGTAGCCGATGGGATATCTTCGAACCAACCATTGACGTGAGGTTGCGACGACATTCTAGTAGAAGATATCAAATCCTGCGTGTTTATCGAAACTATATTGATCAAGGTTCCATGGCCTCTAGTTCCATTAACGTAGTGTAGTTTGCTTGTACAATGATCTTTCTCCAATGGAGTGAAGTAAATTAAGTGAAGTGGTGATAGGAAGAGAGCGACAGCAGCGGCAAAGTAGTTGTTCCTGGCCGAAGAAAGCCCCAATTCCCAATCCCAGGAGTCTCATCGAACAACTTTTTTGAGGACCAAGATCCTTCCCATTATGTCTCTCATTGTTTGAGCAAGCATAAGTTTTCTATTCCCTCGCCTTTGGTGGTCATCTGGCGATTGTACTTCAAGGTGGATCATGGCGGTTGCGAGACAAAGAAAAGGGAGTGAGGCAAGTCTCAGCAAATCTAGCTCTTCTTTACCTGCGCATTTAAATACCGACCCAGAACCTTTGCTGACACTTCTGCCTTCTCAAATACAGCAGTTCCATGGAGATCATCCTTCTTCCAATACTGCCAGAATGTTCGAATTCTGCAGGGAGACCGGGCGTAACCTGTCCGCCAACCATGAGCTTCCCCTCGTCATTCAGCAGAGCACCTGCGTGACCAGACCTCCTCGTACAAGACGTCAAAATCATCAACACGCTATGATCAGCTCCTTCAAGCCCGGAAGTCTTCAACGCTCCAACCGTGCAGTATCTGGATGGTCAGGACTTGGAACAACAGCCCTGTCGGCTCGCATAGAGGAGACGTTCAAGCGGCTTTCTAGTGTTCCGGCTCCCAGTGCTGCAAGCTCAGCAGTGCCAAATGCCATTGATCAAGATAGCCCTGCGACGCTCTCATCTGCTCCAATCCCACAGCCACGGAAAATTCTCACGCCAAAAGGCTCTGCCCGGGGGTCATCCACATTTGTGATTCCCTTCCTACAGTTCCCCGCCGAAATTCGGCTTGAAATCTACAGCTATTTCCTCTGGGTCCCTCCCGAGAAATTGGCGCAGCGGTGTGACAGGAAAAGACAAGACAACAGATCGGTCCTCAGACTAGCGAGAAAGAATCTCAGACGCCTGTGCCACCAGATCAGTGAAGAATGGGATCCGCTGTTTTTCTCGACCACCACTATTACCGTGCGAAATCTGCTTCCCGACTGGGACTCACTCTTGATATCCAGCACTCGACCGAACAGTCCCTTGATGAATTTCGGGGAATTGTGGCACAAAGGCCTGGAAACGATCTCCACTCCTCCCCAGACACGCCCCTTGGGATCTGGGTTGTTCCGAACAGACTTCCTCGAGAGACAGCCTCCTTACAAACTAAATAGGATTCGAAAACTACAGTATCTTATCACGGGTTCCTCTTTGGAGAGGATGGATTTGACCGACTTGGCACTTCTTGCAGCAATGATCCATGGCACCAAAGAAGACTTGTTGAAGTCGCTGGAAGAAGTTTCTATCTGCTGGAGACCCTTACGCGTCGTAAGAGGCTTCTTTAAGGGCTCTGAAATATGGGCGGAATGCAGTGGAACGACTGACACGTGGGACAAAGTCAAGGCTCTTTTTCAGCCAGAAGACGGCTTTGGATGCTTCCAAAATTGGAAGATGATACGACGCATGTGCATCTACAAGGCATTCGACGTCTACCCATGGTTCATGTTTGTGCATGGCTCCAAAGTCCACGAACTCCAATTAGTCTTTCGAAAGTCGCAACCACCTTCAGCAGCAAGGCATACTGAATGGGTCGAGTTGCCTGGGATTTGAATGTTGGGCTGGATCGGTTCTGGGAAGCAACAATGGAATTCGGCGTGGGGCGTTAACCAGCGGCGGGGGAACTTTGCAGTCTGAAGCAAGGATCCTGCAAGGAAGAAAATCAGGAGCACGGAATGATGTAGTCATCATTATCAGTTCTAGAGACAGGGAGGTGGAATTCCTGGTCAGGCTGTATTCGCCTGGCTGGAAACCATCCACAATAAATATCAGCCTCTCTTTATTCTGCTGAAACCCTTCACTCATCATACTTGAATAACGAGAAGTGACACGCAGATGAATTACAAATGGTGAAGAGTACTCCGTATATTCGGTGGTGCACGAGCCTCATTCGACAACCATTCAACCACTTCCTCCCTTCCGTCTTTTGATCAACATTTCTCTCTCATTCCACTTTGTCTCCCAGCCTGCGTATTCTATTCTACCTCTGCAGCGCTGAAAACACCACCGAACACCCTTTCGAACCCCCCTACATCATATCGATCGAACGTCGCTTCTGCAACGATGGCCAAAGTCAAGACTTCCAACGGCCTCCAAGCGGGGGGCCAGGTGTCGCTACGGGGGGAAGAAGAGAAAGGCCACCAAAATACACCTCGCCAAGGACAGAAAGACTGGAGAAGTTGCGAGAAAGCCACTGTTCCTCGAACTGCCAACCGAGATCCGCCTCCAGATCTTTGAGCAGTTTCTCCCCGTCCCGCTGCCAGCAGCCAAGGGAGCCGGCAAGCGGGAGAGGGACCGTGTCATCGGCGCGGTTTTCACTCCAGATGATATGCCGCAACATCAGCCGGGGATGGTCACCTCTCTTTTGGTCCTCTTCGTCGTCGAGGGTCTCTCGAAGTACCGGGCCATCAGTGCTCCGGGGGTCTGGAAGCAGTTCCGCTGCAATCTGGAGGGGTTTAAGCGGACGTTTTGCCTGGGTTCTTCATGCGACAGACTGGCACATGTTCGTGGGCTTGTCTGCGACTTGCCGGCGTGCCTGACGTCTTTGCGCGACTGTTCTCCGCTTCCGTGTCTCCTCGCCGTGCTCCGCGCATATGCAGGCGACCCGCAGAGTCTGGCTGGAAGAAGCGATCTTCGCCTAGTCAGGTCTCCATACGGTCAATGCCAGATACCCTGATGACAGAGTATACTGGGAAAATATCTGGTCAGAAGCAAACGAGCCAGGGCTATACGGTATGTGGGCGGCAGTGCAACTACTCGGCGTCACCAATCCTCGTTTGCAGCTTCACCGGGCATGGACAGCGGTTCGGCGGATGCACCTCACTCGTATTTTCACGGATACGTCAGGGCGCCAGATCAGCGAGGTTGATGAGCTCCAATTCGTCACCCACAAGAAGGATTTGGGCGAAACCGCTGAACCGGTCACACACGAGAGGATCCAGCTGCCGTGCTGGCCCTACATCCCGGGAGATGTGCTGCAAGGTTAAGTCAGACCAAACAGGCACAGATACTCGGCGCGGTCTCAGATCAACGGGCCTCCTCGGGAAGCAGAGAAACAGAAGCAGTCAGCAGTCAGCGCGCACGGCCGGCTGAGAATATGATAGTTGAAACAGGGAATAGAAGCCTCTCGGAGCCATGGGACGGGTAATGGAATGGAAAGTGCTGGAGAACGGGTCAATTCCTTGGCCAGACAGCACGAAGCACGGAACGGCATGCACCATTGGGGAGCAGAGATGGATTTCTTCCGACTACCCTTGGAAGTGGTTATGGACATGGAGTGTGTATATTCGAGTGCTACGCAGGGAATCAACATAGGGGCTCTAGCGCATGGAGAACTGCTGAATGTGCTCGGTCAGGACGAAAATTGAGACTGGAGATTTGTTCATACAACGGTAGCTTCAGAGGCAACCCAAATAATTGAGACGCTCGACATCTTCACAGATAACCAAATCATTTCCCTTGATGTATACATCTTTTCAGTTCTTCACTGTGTCGTTCTTGTTGTTGTTGTGGATCTGAACACACGTCCTCATCCAACAGATCTGCTTTGCGCATAGAGCCACACCCTCGCTCTGGCCGCAACGTCACGCTCAGCCGATGAGTAGTATCCCATCCATCTCCCCTATCGCGTTACCACTAACAAGAAAGTCAAAAGCTCTCCCAGCCAGGCTGTCCTCCCAACCCAGTCCAGTCCCACTGATATATGTTGCTACCCATCGCCTCTTGGGCTGGCATGCTGAAATATCCCTGCGGGCCCGGCATTGCGAAATCGTCCTGCATCCCGCGACCATGCTGCTGCAGCAGCAGGTTCTGGTTCGAAATGCCCATCAGGGTGGGCGGCATAGGTGTGGAGGAGGTTGGTGGCGTGGGGAGGTCCAGCCAGTCCATTTCGTGGGGGCCGGTAGCATTGCTCTTCGGCGGGTCATCATCAGTGGGTGCCGCATCCTGTTCAGGCTGAGCGATTTGCGACAGCGTGTGTCTGATAGATGACACGATCTTGGGTAGTGTGAACATATTCTCAAATTGCTTGGGGCCTGTTTCATACGCCTTCCACGCCTGAAGGATCAAATTCGTGAACAGTCGGAAAAAGGGACCGTCTTGTAGGAAGTCGGAGCTGAACCACACCTCGTAGTTCTCGCTCATGACGTCCCAGGCGCGCCGAGCTTGCGGGTTCACCGGTCGGCTTCGCAGGTCCTGGGCAATCTGGATGTAGGCGGGGAACGGGAAGTGGCAGGAGCTCAGCCAGCGGAAGCCCTTGGTGAGCGGTGAGCTCATGACCTTGGTGTCGCATTCGAGCATCCGAAGCGCATGCATAGTAGCGGCGTCACGCTGCGCATCCGTCTGCCGCGCAGGCGAGCCGGAACAGCGTGAGTGGTGTTCCAGGAGGCGATATTTGGCAAGTTGGGCCCGTGTCGTCCACATGGTCATGAGGTGCAGCGGGTGCTCCGGGTCGCAGTACTTGAGGTAACGGTCCTCAATCGCCCCCTCCAGCTTGGCCAGCTCACTCCCTTCTCCTTCCGGTCCGCTCTGGAGAGTATTGGCGTTGGTCTTCAACGCCGGAGCGATGAAATCGAGATGAAAAGAAGAATGGCGAATCACTTCACCAAGCTCACCGCGCACGACGGCGAAAAGTGCCTCGGTCGTATTTCCTTGCATCGCGGGCAATTTCGTCATCTCCGGCCGCAGGTCAGAATCATTCACATTGAGGGGAATCTTACAGTCCCAAGTAGGATCGAGCGTGACAGTCTTGGAGTTGGCGATCTCACTTATGCGGGTATCGAAAAGAACCAGCGACCACCACAGTCTTCGGCGCATTTCCGCCTCAAGCATCGTGTACCTCGCCAGTGCCGACTCGTTGTGAATGCCCATGCGTTGTGCAATGCGAATGGCCACGGCCAGCATGGATGATAGGGATTGAGGAAGTGTATTTGGCTTGAGAGAGATCTGACAGCGTCAAAAACGAGGAAAGAGCTTAGCTACTCGCCAAACCTACTAGGTAGAGAAACCATGCGGTCAAGCATTCACGGTCGTTCGTCCGTAAGAAGGAGCAATTCAACAGCGCTTGCTGGCAGCCATGTTGATATCTCATCAACAGGTCTTCTTTCGGGCAATTGAACAGACTCTGGCACTCTTCGACCGCAAGGCTCGAGACTGAAGTGCAGTAGATACTGAACATGAGTGCCTCCAAAATTGGACTTATCTTGGAGATGTTGCTGGCGGCCTCAATGATGCGTCCCTGCAGGCTGGGCGTGTGTGTAACCTTGAGCAGCGGGTTTACGTTGTCCAGGTATATCTGCCAAAGCCTGAAGATCTGAACAGGGTCGGGATGTAACTTCGAAAGGTCGACTGCCGGATCGCGGGTGCCGAATACAAGATTATCATTATTTGTAAATGACTCATCCCACGCTTTGTTCACAGCGCTTTCAAGCTCATCTTCATGAGAGGAAGTGCTGTCAATATCTGGGTCCCGATACTGTTGCAGCAGTCAGTAGAAGTCAAAAGTAACACAGTGTGATTTTACCCCGTGGCTCATGACATGCCATACGTTTCTGGGAAAGTTAGTCGTCTTGAATCAACTCGGTGAGCAATGCATACTTTGCGCCATAACTTCTTCCTGACGACAGAGCGGTTGATGGAGATGGCATTTCTGAGTGTACAGGTTCCGGCTTCTCGTCGTCTGACCCGAAAGTGCTCTCGACATTGGAAGGTCCTCTCTCCCTAGCCAAACCCTTACGAAGCGGTTCGAATGTGACATTGTTCTGACGGAGCAGATCTTCGTACGTGCGCAGACGTTCCAGGAGGTCTCTCTGGGGAATCCTACGTGTCCGTGGGCGCGGAGCTGCAGAACCAGGGACACACTGCACCCGGGACCTGACGCAATTCGCGCAAGGTGAAATACGGTCACATTTTACCTTGCGCTGCTGACAAAGTACACATGCGAATACCCGCGCAGGTTTCCCAGCCTGGTTGAAGGATGAAGCCGTGGATGGCGATATTCCTGAGAGGGGGCCATTAAGTGACTGCAGCGTGGTCGACATGCTCGATGCTGGATGATGGAATGTCAAGAGAGAATTCAAAGACCAGCATCGCAGAGACTTTGATGGTTCATGATGGTGCCTGCGACATCAACCATCCAATCGGAGAGAGACCCACCTCGGACTTTCTATTTATCCGAAACAAAATATCAATCCTTATTTCTTCAGCCTTGTACAGCATCACAGCAGACAGTTTGCCTTCCCGCTGTCCTGACATCTCTTCAAAGGACAGGCTCGACCTTCTAAGAGAGGGGCGATGAGCCTGTGGGAGGCGTGGAGCGGGAAGGAGTCTAACGTGGGTGTTGGTTTGGCAGGATTGAGATAACCGCAGCACAGCTCCAGCCGGAGGAAGAATCAACGTCATTTCTGCCATACATATTACATGCATGCCGTTGAAGTTTTCCTCTGTGCTCTACAGAACCGACAGTCACCATAGATGGCGTAACTCCATGTTCCCTTGCCTGACAAAGCACGCCACAGCCGCCCTCCTTCTTCCCATCAACGTTTCTGGTTCCCCCACAAAGCCGCCATTTTTTGTCTTCTCTCATACATGGCGAGACAAAGGCTCTCCTCAATGTTTGCCTTTGTCCCGTCTGTAGACTGCTTCTTTGTCGCAGATGCAAGGCCTCCTCAAAGCCTCCAAGGAAGTGGCAGTAGTAGTATGGCTAGTCGTTCGAATCTCAATAGGCAGCGGGGCATCCTTGTTCCAATCTCGAAGAAACATAGAACATGAGACACTGAGGCAGATGTCTCAAGAGTCTGCAATGCAACTGCCTTCGCCCAAGATGGCTTGAGGCATCGACCGCATTGAATACCTCCACAGCTGCCAGTGCTTCATGATGCATAAATATTGCTCGATCCTTACACCCTCGCCTTCTGAGCCCAGCACAAAACACTCTCACCACCACGATTTCGACGGAGCAAAGCAGCCCACGCAACAGGAAACCAACCAATCCCTGTGCAGGTAAAGCATCCCCGATTGATCTTACTGGCCCTGATAATACCCCCACAATCGCCGCAGCCCAAGATGTCTCGTTCCTTGTTGCGTCCCTCCAAAGCGAGGCGCAAGCTTGTGAAGCGCAAGTATTCCAAGATCAGCCATGCTGAGGTTGAGCCTGCTTGTCCTGCCCACGACACCCATCAAACAGCCAGACCTGATGGCCATGTGCAGGAGTGGTCCCGCCCTGGTTCCCCTTCGCTCTCCAGTGCTCCTGACGCAAAGCTGCTCCCTAAAGTAGAGATAGACTCGCTCCAGACAAGGTTGAAGGAGTCGGTCAAGGACTGGATCGTGGAGGTCAAATCGAGAGTGAGGTACGAGATCGCGATGTATAGGTTAAACAAGGTATTGGGTCCCGAGTTCGACTATTAGACTGGGTAGTCAGTCAGGCGAACAAGCAGGTAGGTGAGTAGGTGAAGTGCTAGACAAGTAGGTCTGGTACAAAGAGAATCCACATCACATTCACATCCAGATCAAATCCACTGAAAGCATATATTTTTATCTGTTCGAATTTCTCCCACACCAAGACCCCCTCAATACGACGAGGGCGAATCCAAGACCGAGTGCGACCCGAGCAACATACCTCAATCGACTCCCGGTCCTGTCAGGTCAAGACTACCACCGGGGCTAGTTAGCAGCAGGACCTGGGGTTCGAATCCCACACATCAACCCTTATAAAGTAGCGAATTCGTAGTATAACCGGCCGGCCGAGAAAAACCAACCCGCAAGGGCAGAGTTTCGCTTATCACAAACCAGCTTATGGGTTGAGCTGCTTTCTGATAAGTTTTTGCCATTTTGGCCGACGTGCGATATCTATACAGGTATGTGTGTTTTATACAGACAGCCAAGGACAGATGTGACAAGTTGTCCGAGATGTGAATGGCAGTACTTCACAATTCGAAGGCAAAGTCGTGAATCATAAAGTGGGAGGTTTGACTGGGTATGGTAGGATACCTTGATTGCTAGGATTCCGCTCGAGTTGCCACACCACAAAACATGTTCATTAATGCTTAACTACCAGTATGGAGAACTTGAAATACATATAGTAAAATACAGACCCTATAACGCTTTTATCATCGTCTTCTGTTGGGGGCTTCTGAGCATGTTCTCTCCGGCGGTTTCCACCACCGGTTACATAGCTGAGCCGACAAGGCTGCGGCCTCCCTGTTTGGGCCCCCCTCCCACTAAAAACCACCAAATGAAAAGCTAAGGACCTGTGACTAGCTTCTTGCGGAAGAATAATAACACATCAGAACATATAATCAAATGAGTCGTACTACATGTGGGATCCTCTTTCGTGTGTAAGATATCTCGGTGGAACCGCATGGGTAGGAAAACCCTACATCGTCATGAAGTTACGCACCCATGCCGCCATTAACTTCTGGTGTCTTTAAGACCTTCAAGAGAAGGAAATGAGAGGAATGCGAGCATCCAATAATCAACGAGACCAAAATCCTCAGAATATCACTTCCTTTTCTATTCCAGAAACTCCGTGCTATCTATATGTATGTCCCATCTCTTCCATATGCAATGTCTATTTTTCCAAGGTCCTACATACAGTTCATCCATTCATCATACCTGTTCAAGCATCTTTTCGTCGTTCGTGGCCCTGTTCACTTCTCTTGTCATATCTCCGTTCTCAACCCTCAGCCTTTCCTCCCTCTCTTGTTCTTCATTCTCCGCAGCTTCCCGAGCCTTGATCTCCTTCAATTGCTTGCAGAACTTACTGTTGTCACGGATCCGGTCACCATATTTGATAAATGCAAAGGGGATCAGACACATCCCCATGCTCAGAAATGCAAGTAAACTGCACGCCCAGGCGATGCCCAGGTGGGAGAACATGCTGTGCGCAGCTAGTGGCAAAAGGGCACCAAACACGCTTCGACTGGTACTGGTGATGCCCTGCGCGCTGGCGGCAAATGTTTCGTAAGCGTCGGTCAGGTAGTTGAGAAGGGCCATGAAGATGAGGAGGAATGCTGCTCCAAAGATGATTCCTGAGGAGACCGGCGCGAGCCAATAGGTGCCCGGTTTGGCACTCCACCCAATCCAGAACAGAGAGACCACGTAGAGTGGCCCTCCGATGCAAGCCAGCGGTAGTCGCCGGTACTCTTCCTGTTGTGCCCACTTCGCATGCCTTTTCTGCGCCTTTGCCAGATACGAGTCCCACCAAAGATATATCGGTGCCGCGAGGATTGATCCAAATCCAATGGGAATGAATGCGAGGCCGGCAAGCCCGTATGACCATTTATATACCGAGTCCGGGCCTTGGAAAATGATCGGGTATGCTTCGAAATACAGGTAAAAGATTGCGTACGCTAGAGAGCAATATGCTGCCACGCACATGACAATGACTTCCTGGAACAGCATGCGGTAGGGCCGGGTCATGACAACGGTGATGACGTGACGCAGCGTTTTCTTTTGAAGGTCGGTCTTGGCAACGATGTCGGGGTCTCCTGTTTCTTTGCGAAGTCGTGCTGCCTTGCGGCTCAGGAGGACGGGGGTGTAGGTTTCTGGCATGAAAATGATGAACGGGATTGTCCCGACCGCGAGCAGTGTGCCCACGGCAAATACCCATCGCCACGAGGTATTCTCTGCGATGAACCCTGAAATTGCGGGTGCTATGATGGGACCGAACGTCGTTGCAACCATGAACCAAGCCATCGCCAACCCACGCTGCCTTGGATCATTATATACGTCGGCATATAATCCTCCCGTGATCGCGACCGGCCCCGAGAATCCAACGCCACACATGAAGCGGAAAAAGAGCAGACAAGGCCAGTTAGGGGCCACCGCACAGGCCATGCTGAATAGGGTAGACATGACGAAGAATGATAAGATGACTCGTTGTCGCCCGTTGTTTTCAGACAGTGGGCCACAGAGCGTGGGCCCTACCACATAACCCGCCAGGAAACATGTTATTGGCAATGGAAGTTGAAGTTCTTGTGTGATGCCAAAATGTTCTGCAATGAAATCGATTGCTCCGCTCGGTAAAGACGAGGAAATGGTGCTGTTCATGACGGTTATCATGCCGGTGAAGAAAATGTATAGTTTCTTTCTGCGCGGCCAGTTGTAGGGATTCTCTGGGTCGCTCGAGCTGAACGATACGATCTTTCTCGAGTCTTTTCTCTCCTTTGGCTCATCGTCCGGCGCCACGCTAGGCGCTCGCCCGTTCGTGACAGTGTCTGGAGAGGCATCGCGTCGCTCGAGATCGGGGTAGCTGGCTTGGGTGTCTGGTGAAAACGTCAGAGGGGAACCTTCGTGGAAATATGCAAAAGGGGAAAGTACTTAGTAGTACGGGCTGTGGCTCGACGGTGGTATTGACCGACTTCAGGAGTCCATTTTCAGCACCAAGACTCATGGTCGGGTTCTGTCTAACAGAGCCAGTCAAGGAGACCTGTGAAAGAAGGGTATAACCAGCACTCAACAGGGGAAAAGGAGACGGGGAGAGGAACAATCATGACAACAAGAGTATGAAAGACACCAGCCTTTCCGGAAAACGGAGAACGGGCGACATTGCAGCGAGCCCATACGCTAGGTGAGGGGAGTCGATTATAAAAAGTATTCCACTATGCATGACGGGGGGAGGACCGGATCCAAGCTAGAGGCGCGGCCAATCGGCGCTGGCCAAGGAGTGAGAGAGCACATATTGTAAGTCTTTGATCATGAGAAATGAAGTTCGCGACAATGAGGACTGCGAGATCGGTTATGACGGCAGAAGAGTGGACGCAGGCGGCGCAGGGGGATGATCGAGGTGTCGTGTGTGTGCGCGATGGAATAATGGTAGCCGAGAGATGCGGGGACGTCGTTAGCAGCATCACGTGACGGCTAAGCTATTTACGGCAAGGCGGATACCTAATCCAACGCTAGTGTTCATTCACACGCCCTTTGACCTTTGATAGGGGGAATGTACAATGCGATCTCGCAATCTCACCAACCTGTCGAGTGTATACTGCTTGCCATAGCTATAGCCGCTGGGAAAACTAATCCGAAAAGCCCCAGCTGCTCCTGTGTGGAGTTCCAGCAATCAATCTCAATGGGTGCTTCTTGACTGACAGAAAGGTCCTCAACGGCGGACACAAGGCTATGCCACCTTCGTTTGCGTTCTCTCCTCTGCATAGCATCTGGCGGGATGTTCGTCGCTTCGCCGTCCCTCACCGTCTTCCATACTACTTCTTCTCTGCCCGTCTTGACTCACGACGGCAGACTCCACATGTTGCGTATCCATACGCCCACTCGCTGGCTCGGCCCGGCCAATCCCAGTGGTATGTTCCTGCTCCAAGTCGCGATACCGCGCTTCATACGCTTGCCGCTTCTTCTCGCGCTGAAATTCTTTTCGTTCCTGGAGCTTTTGTCGGAGATGGACACCGGCGGCGATGAGGAGATATGCCATTGTTCCTCTTTCTGTCAAGCTATCGCTATTTGCTGGCAGAAGAGTGTCGGTGGAGGCACGTCGAAGATGAGTGATGGAGATATTTGTGTAGCCCGGAAAATGTGGAGTGGCATTTAGACCTGTCTCCCGAATTCGATCGGGGATCTTGGGAGCATTTAGATAAGGATAAATTGATGCACCTTACCTTTCAATGTTTGGATTCGTATTCATGGTGAGCGTTTGAAAGACCAAGCCTTGACATATCAAATGCGTATTCGCGTATACGAAATTGCCAGCTTACGGATTAGGCTGCGTAAACCGATACGCGCCGCTCCATTTGAGGAATGTCTGGTACATTTGAAATGCCACTGGTTCTGACTAGAAGCATCAAGTGCGCGCCGCCGAACGCCTCTGCTCTGTTTTGAAATAATTGTACAATGCCACATAGTCGTACAGATTCGTTAAATCCTGTTTTTGTTTCATACATTGTCCGCCTCATGCCTACGGTTTGCTGTCCATTCGATGCCTGACTCCAACAAGAGAAAAGGCCACCAGGGGCCCAGGTAAAACCTGTGTCTGCTGGGGTGGAAGACCCCGCTTGTCAATCTTTGGTCGGTCGGACGGATTTGCAAGCCACGCCTGCGCTGTTGCCCAGAGCATGCACGGCTGCATGGCGCCGATGCGTACTGGAAGTAGTCCACGTATGTCTCCGAAGGGGCGTCACATTTCCCGTCAACTGACTCGATGTTAGAAAGAAACGAGAGAAAGAAATGTGACCTGAAAGAGCAGGGCACCAGAACCAGTATGGCAACCGACGGGACTTACCCGAAGCACACGAATCTCTTCCAGCCTTTGGCCCCCTCCATTTTTCGATTCATTCGTAGATCGGCAAACCTCTCACCACGAGGTCCCATCACACGTTCGAATTCGTCCGCTGGTGGACGTGACATGGCTGCGAGAGTTGGCTTTTGTTTGGGATTGACCACGGCAGCGTAGACATGAAGTTTGGAAACAGGGTGCTTCTCGCTGTCACACGATAAAGGCAGGTCAGGCTGTATGGTCGAGCTGTCTTCATCGATGGCCCCAAGAAGTCGTGATGGCGGCGTTAACCGGCGGGGGCGAGTGCCCAAGCCGCTGTACATGGATGACGAAGTTGGGGCTGTTGAAGAGGAGAGCGAAGGCAGTGATGTTGAGGAATCTGGACCTGATGAGAGGAGAGTGCTTGAAGATGACAGAGTGCTCTCAGTCGAGTCTGTTGGTGAGGGAGACCGAGAGGCCGACCGACTGTCGGTCTGACGGTTGCGGGGAGCCATTTTGGTTCTGTGCTGCAGAGATGTGGTGTCCAGGTATGGCGACGATCCGAGGCTGGGAAATTTGATGGAAACCTCGCTTGATGGTGATTGCCAAAGAAGCGATGGGTACTATACGGGGAGAGGAGCAGCGGGAGGCGGGAAAGCGCACCACACCGTCTTACCGACAGTTGATTCAGGTGCCAGTGATCTTCACATGTGCGAAGGATAGCCAGTAACCGCCTCTCAAGCACAGTGGAATCTCTAATCACTCCTCCGTCGGAGAAATATACAAGTATACAAGTTAGTAACAGGAGGAGACAGAAAGAGGCTCTAGAAGGCGACACGGGACGCAGGCTGGTTCAAAAAGCCACCGAGCTCATCGGACGGGGCTCATCGAATGGAGCATGTCATCCTTCGATGATGATTTACCCGTGGCGCCCTCCATTGATGGCGGGATGGTCGATCAGTTGCTCGAGGAAGCTGCTGGTGCTGGCACATTTCGGCTCTCGACTGCGCCTAAAAGCGCCATCTCGGCGTTCCAGGGGCAGTGATTGGGCCCTGCGTTTCTCGCTAAGCCCCCAAATCTAGGGGTGACAGGAGCCATGGGTCCCCAGACCTGCGGTTCCCGTGGGCCCTTGCACCCCAACAAGACCCCAACAGGCCCCTCCCAAGCCCCCGAAGTCCCCGAGGTGACCGTTGCCCGTGCGCTAGGCCCGCTAAATAATAGCCACCAAACCCTTAATCGGGGAAACAATAGGCGCATCTAAACTCTTTCCGTCCCTGCAGCTGCCTGAAAGGATCTGACTTTCGACAGTGGCTGGCGGTAATGACGCCGATGGCTTGATAGGCAGGGTCACACCTGAAAATCGATGTTCAAGCAAGTCCGTCCACACAAGCAGCTTCTGACCCTCCATAGGAAGCATGTGAAGAATGATATCCCCTTCCCTAAATGGTGTTATAGCATCAGGTTGCTTGTCTGGACCCGGGGCAATGGAGAGCATGGGGCAACTGGTCCCTTGGTGTCGGTGGTCCCATCTCATGGTTACGGGTGATTTATCGGCTGAAAGTAAATCCGTTGAGCACTGCCGGAATGCCCATTTCGGTACAATCTGTGCCGGGGCATCTGCACAAAAGTCGTTATCGCAAATGCTCACTGCAGTCTACGCTACTGTCATGGTATTAGCATTCTTACCCATATGGAACCGCAAGAACCCAACACAATAGCACACCTGCCTAGACGGCTCTTTATACAGTCACTGCCTCAAAGATGGCGCGCCCACGGCGAGCATCTGCCGCGTCAGATCTCAGTTCTGTACCGGACCAGCACCAGGTACCTGCACACTCTTATGAACACTGCCAGATGACTTTCATGGCTGGGCGGCTTGTAGTAACGAGCTACTCGTAGGAGTTAGGAAGCATGTACGATTATCTGGCCAAGATTGTCCTCCTTGGACCCAGCGGCACCGGCAAGTCCTGCCTCCTGCACCGATTCGTGAAGAATGAATGGCGCGTCCTTTCTTCTCAGACTATCGGCGTCGAGTTCTCCTCGAAGATAATAAAGATTGGCACAACCCCTAATAGCTCGAAACGCATCAAATTCCAACTATGGGACACGGCGGGCACAGAGCGATTTCGAAGCGTGAGCCGAAGTTACTACCGGGGTGCAGCTGGCGCAGTCCTGGTGTACGACGTTGCGAGTATGGCCAGCTTTCAGGCGCTGCCAACCTTCCTGAGTGACGCACGAGCGCTGGCAAGTCCGCAGTTGACGGTGATATTGGCGGGGAACAAGGCGGATCTGGCAGACGAGTTGGTACAAACACAAGGACATACCGGACAAGCTCATACGAGAACGCAAGCAGTACATATGAATGGAAGCGCCCATCATCACCGTATCCAGAAGGAGGATGAATTCAGCAGTACTCCAACCGCATCGAGCGCGTCAAGTCGACAGTCATATTTCCCCTATGATTCTGGAGGTGCAAGCGCCACCGACTCTGTGAAAACAACGTCCACCCGCTCTCGTGGGAACAGCATGAACCTTTCAAAATGGACAGCGACCCTGTCCAGTGAAGGTCGCGAAGTCAGCTCCGAGGCCGCCTCACGATGGGCTTCGAAAGTCCACATTCCGGTCACGATGGAAGTCTCGGCCCTCACGGGTGAAAATGTTGACGCATTATTTTACCGCCTGGCGGCCATGATTCTAACCAAGATCGAGCTCGGGGAGATTGATCCGGATGACCCGGCAAGTGGTATCCAGTACGGCGACGGTGCTGTGGGCGCCGACGGAGACAGCATAACGACAGACGGCGGCACCGTGAGGAGGAGGAAGGGCGGAAGGGGTGGCACGGTAAGAAACGGAGTGCTCACCAGTCTCGGGGAGTGGGAAGACGTATTCCGCAGACCTGCTTCCAGAGCAGGAGGCGGGCGGTGTTGTTGATGAAAGAAGGTCGGAGGACACACGATGTCTTTTCGCCATGGGCCCACGATTGCACGAGATGTTCCTCTCCCGCATTCTTTTTCTCTTTCTCTGTCTCTCTTCTTCTTGTCCTTCTGCCGAGCGAATGACGCCAACTGCGTTATGGAAAGAACGGAAAAAGCAAGCAGCAAGCGAGCGAGCAAGAAAACGTTGTACACAGCCTTGTTGGATTGACTTCGGCTGAGTCTATTATTGTATGTACAGATTATACAGTTTTTATTTCTGTCGGTGTCGCCGCTTTTGCTTATTACACGACGAGGAGGCACCGGCACAGGCACAGGCATATATGCTTGCGCATGCACTGGGTGGGACATTCGTTCTTCCTGCCGCAGTGCAGCCAGCTGTGCCGAGTAATGTCTAATACGTTCTACTTCTTGTTGCCGTCGTGCGAGCCCTTCTGGTCTGCACGCCTGGTATGTACTTCCTTACCTGCCTTGCAATGCTTGCCTCTGTGGGAGCGTTCGTCATCGAAGATATCCCATCCCCCATGCACATACTAGGCACTCTGGATGCTGTGCTGCTGCGCCCTACAGGGTCCAGTCTGTGAAGTTGTGCTCGCGATATATTCCGTGCGGAAAAGACATTGTGCCTAAGGGATACGCTCGACGGGAGTTTGACTGTGGCACTCGTCGAAAACCGCCATTTCTACAACATGAATGGTGGGCAAGGCACTCAACCGCAGGAAGACAGGATCAGTGTGGTGCCTCTCATATGATATTATGTATTCCAGGGTCGAGCTCTCGCGCTATATCGACCAAGGGACTCTGAGAAGTTCATATCTGACACCAGCATCAACCTTCCCTGACGTCTACCTCTCGTGGCTCGGCAAACCCTTCGTGAGGCTGTCCACCTCCCTCGTCTCCAGTCTCGATCTTTGGTCCAATCTTCTCACAGAGCTCGACAAGCTCGAGTTGCCCTATGAGATTCTGCGCCGCACTCAGTGCCTTCATGATCACGAGCTGGTTCCTCTCGGTCGTGGCGGAACGGAAGCTCCTCACCAAGAACTCACTCAACATCTCCACAGTCCAATCATCCGGGATGTCTCTGAGAATCTGTAGAGGGTCGAAAAAGGTGGCGAATTTACCGAGAAGGTGAGATGTTTGTTCGAGGCGGTCGTCAACATCGGCGATGGAGAGGAATTCATGAAAGAGGAAAGTGAAGAGTTCAATCTGGCTCGTTCGGGAGGGCAAGGCAGATGGATCAATTGGATATGATGACGGAGGCGAGGGACGGCCGAAGTAGCAATATCGTGTGGCTGTATCGTAATCGCCCAGTCCATGAGTGAGAAGGCGCAGGGCTTCCTTGTGGCGGCCTTGACGGGCATCGAGGATGATGGATTCTGAAACAAGGTAGGAGGAGAAGGGTGCCAGGCGCTCGAGGACCATGGAGACCGAATAAGTCAAATCCTTCCCAGCAGCGTTGCTGCCCGAGGCTGCGTAGGCACCACTCCCTAGGAGCTGGAGGAGACGGAGGCGCGATTGCCACCATGGCTCCGGCGGGGCATTTTGGTGGATGAAGTCGAGGTAGGTCGGCTTGGGCGACTCAAGAGCTCGGTATGTCGAATAGCTTTCTGCGAGCGACGCACGAGCAGCGTCGGACTTTTCAAGGACAGTAAGGACTGAGTCGAGGTAATAGCCTATCAGGTCGTCGGCGTACTGCCCGAGATGTTTGCCAAAAACGAGATATTCCAGATACTGCTGGACGGCTCCTGGCGCTTGTTCTTTTAGAAGTGGCACTACTTCTTGAGGACTGAACTTTACTCGTGCGGCGTCGTCCGTGAAGACTTGGACGGCGAGGTCTGGATTCCGCTGGGCGAGCCACAGAGCGTAACCTTGCACGAGGTCGACATCGCGAATGACTGTCAAATAGCGGCGCAGTTGACCTTCGACATAGCCAATATTTGAACTGTAATCCACATCCTTCTCTCCATCGATAATCCGTTTCCACGTCGCAAGGACATCATGGGCTTGCTTCTTACTCTGGTAGAGCCGGCTCAGGACATAGAGCCGATTGTACCGTTCCAAGAGCAACGTCGCACGCTCAAAATCGCCCTTCCACTGGTCGACGACGTTATTCAATTTGGCCCGCACTGATTTCTGGGCAGGGCTGTCTGTCGGCAATGCTTGGTCTAAGTAGAGCAACAGATGAAGAATGGCCGCATCGACGGAATCAAAAACGTGTTTGTCATCTGCAATGCTCCCGTATCCGCGCTTCTCTTGCCACAGCATCAGGAAATGTCTCATCATCATCCAGAATTCAGGAGGAGCATCCTCGAAACTGGCGACCGGAGATTGATGGCCCTGCAGAAGATCCACCATACCTTGATGAAGCCAGATTCCCTCCGGCCCGTACAAGACCTCCGACGAGAGCGGGGGCAGAAGGAGGAGCACGATCCGCGGATCTAACCCTCCGTCATGGAGCGTGTTTTCGACAGCTCGGAACATGTCTTGAAGAGCTGAGGCACTCGAAAATTGTGTCTCCAGATGCAAAAATAATATCAGACTGGCTTTCTGCTTGATATAGTTCAGCGTGAGGAACTCTGTCTCGTCCTTTGGTTCGCGACCGTGAATACTCGCCAGGAACCCGAAGATTTGACCAGGGACTACATTGGCGGGCTGACTGTCGACCATATACTGCATCAGGCGGTACTCGAGCTGCGAAATCAAGGGATTCTGTAAGATCATAAGGAGATCTTTCCCGTGCCACAACAAGTTTCTCGTGAAAGCGCGTCCAAGGCGACGGGCGAGCTTTTCTTCTTCCACAGCGCGCTTCTTCACCAGCTCATTTGATGGCTCTATAGGCGTGCTTAAAGACTGACTCTCGAACAAAGCGCGCTCTTGCTCCACTTGCTCCATGGCGGACTGTGTCCTCGGATCACTCTCGCTTTGAGCGTTTTCTCGGTGACGCAGTGATTTGATTGAAAGCGGCACTAGTTGCAGGAGTTCTCCGGGGGCTTTGAAGAAGTGGCTATGCGTGCTTAACGTGTGGTGCAAGCCAGCCGGCGCATTCTCGAATTCGCTCAATGGCAACGCAACACACACGCGAGGGTGAGCCAGCTCAGATGCATTCTCGACAAGCTGTATTTCCAATTTTCTCTCCGTGATGCCTTCCCGAACCTGCCGCAAAAGAGCAAAGATGATTTTGCCTTCATCTTCCGAGCGTGGGGCACCTTCATTTTCTGGCACAGCGAAGTTGTCCACAAGCAGATCCTCAGGATAACTTTCAAAGTCAATGGTTCCTCGAACAACATCACCATCCAAATTGACAAACATACCAACACCAGGCTCAGACTCTGTTGTGCCAGTCGTTAGCATGAATTCTGTCGGAAAAGGCGAGAGGATGTGTGGCTTGAGACGCTTGTGCGAATGCTTGCTGTTCGTTCCAGCTGGTGATCTGGAGGGGAGGGCCTCGGTCGACGCACGAGGACGTGCTCTTGGACGTCCGTTCGCCTCACTATTTCCGTCCGGCACTGGGACGTTGGTAGATGGCGATGTGGGTCGTCCTGAACCAGCCGATGTCGCGTCGTTGGGCGGCATTAGATAGGGAGACTCCTGACGGCCCTGAGGGCTATCCTTCCTGTCCTCCGTAGAGCCGATCAGATTCCCCAGACTTGTACTTCGACCATGACCAGCTGCTTCTGCAGGGGGAGGGGACCGTGCTGGAGATCTCCCCCCGTCCTCGACCGGAACATCATCATCCATGGGCTGCGACGAGATGGGAAACAGCGGAATCTTCTGCTGGTGTTCCACCTCGAGGAGCGCATAACTCGTGTCGTCGGCAACGCACGCGATAGTCTCTCTTCGACTGGATCTCAAACAGCCAGGGTATTCAATATTATTTCTAATCGACCGCAGCCTGTCTCCCACACGGACCAAAATGATTCTGCGGGAGTTTGCGATCATCACCACAGGGCCCTCCGCGTTTTCTTTGTCTTCATTTTCGTCGATGCCACCAATCCACTGGACCCCCGTAGGTTCCCTGTTAGGAAATGCCGGACTGAACTCGGGAAGGGAGTAAAACGACACGACGCCGTTACATAACACGCAGGCTTTCAGAGGACCGGGCAGGACAAGGATCTGCTGAATGCCAGGTGCATTCGGAGAGTCGGCTGATACAGCATGGCCACTGGGCTGCAACCGGGAGGCTAAAATAAAGGTTGAAGGCGCGTTGTCGTCGTCCTGATCAGAAGGGATCGAGACTAGGTGCAGGATTTCGGCCGCAGAGGTACCGATATATAAATTGTTGTCTGAAGGACCGTGAGAGGAATGCGAGAGATCCAGGTACACAGCCTCACCTACTCCAATACTCTACACAGGTAATCGATATTTCTGCATCACCCTCATCTGCCGCCAGCGGGATATCCTCCAGAATAGCACGAAGAACATACGGGCCTGGTTCTGGCGCGGCCAGCTTTTGGCGCTTTGCAGGTCGCTGGTCATCCAGCCCGGCTTCGTCCATTGCTTGCATCAAGCTTCAGGGACATCGGAAAAGAACAGCCATAGCTGCGAGCAGTCTGGCAAGCTTGTCCTAAAGAAATAATTGGTGTAGAGCGACTGAGGAATCGTGGTCGTTGGTGGGAAGCGGAGCGATGTGGTGACCTCCGTAAACGAAACTAATTACTGCAGGTTAGTCGATTCAGAGGCGCAGTCCCGGGATCATCTCCAAGGCCACATCTCCGTCTCGTTGCCCGCTACTGTTGACGCGTTCGACGTTGATTCGAAGGCTTCTATAGGCTCATTTCACTGTTTGCTCCAGAAACAAAAGTCCGCAGATGCTCTACTGCTGATGGAGCCTCCAAGACTACCGCATTCCAACCGGGGGGACCAGTGAATTACCTCTCCTATTGACGATATGGACGCAATGGTGGTATCAGAAATCAATACCCCTCAGGGGGAGGACGATACAAACCGTCCCGAAGACATTCTGGAGCACCCTGCCGGCGAAGCAGAAAACAAGTTCCAAAAGGCAATCGCAGCATGGCGGAGTAAGTAAACGTCCTTTGCTTCGAGCTCGTGCTGCTGGCTAACTCATCAGACATTGATCTTTCCTCGTTGATGCCCCAACTGGATTCCACAGCCTCTGAAATTGTCGCCCAGCAGAGGGACGCCTTGCTCGAGCGGAAGGAACTCGCGCAGAAGACGAAAGACTTTCGAAAATTGGAGGATGCAGCAAAGTTAACTGAATATAAGACACTCTTAAAATGTTCGTTCACGCCCTCGGACAGGACAGGGTCGAAGTTAACTGCGTGCAGCGTATCAAACCTTCATTGACCTGATCACTGGCCATGGCAAGACTTCCTCGTCCGCGTTCCTCCAACTATACCAGTCATTGTCAGAGGCCCCGGACCCCTTTCCTCTCCTCGAAGCCTCGGTCGACTCGCTAGTTGCCTCCGAAGACACCGTTCCTAAACTCACTGCTGAGAACCAGCAACTACTCGCGCGGGTCAGTAAATTGACTGCCCAGCTCGAAGAAACGGAAAGAAAGCTGCAAGACGAAAGCAAAGCCCGGAAGGACGCCGAGGCCGGAACAAGTACTCTAGTGCAAGAAGTCGAAGCGAAATGGGAAAATGTCCTGGAGGAAAAACAGAACAACTGGACGGCAAAAGAGCGCTTCCTGGAAGACAAGGTCGAAAACCAAGACAGGCTACTGAAAGAGTTGAAAGCAAGCTACGAAGTATCTCAGAGGCTTCAAGATGGGTCGGCTGAGGCTGCATCGTCCAAAGCTGCGGCTGCGGAGCTGGAGATGATGACCTACGAACTTGAAAAGACAACCGCCCGTCTCGCCGAAATCGAAGCCAGGAACGAACAGCTTCGAGTCGACCTTGCTCGAGCTACTTCCCAGAGCTTCGAAAATCACAGTGTCGAAGATGACCCCTCCTTTTTACGCCTGCAGTCCGAAAACTCATCCCTTCTTCGAAAGATTGAGTCCGCAAGGTTCGAGAGAGAAACGGAAAAGAGAGATTGGGACAATAAGCTGCGCCAAGTCGACAGGCAACGGTCTCAACTTGCCAACGAGAATGAGGAGCTGCGCACAAAGGTCAATAAATGGTCTGATTATGAAGATCTGAAACGGGAGCTGGACACTCTTCGGTCAATTGAACTATCAATTGGCGACGATGAAGATGGAGACGAGGCCGTCGTGGACGGGCCGGTCGAGAACGGCACGAAGCAATCTCTGGAGCAGCTGCTACTCACTCGGAACAAAAAGCTTACCAACGAGCTGACGTTGCTGCGAGTATCGCACCAAGATCTTCAACGCCAGCTTGAAGATCTTCAGGAAGAGCACTCCCGGACGAATGCTGAGCTAGAGAAGTCTCAGAAACTTTCCTCGACCTTGGAGAACGATCTCATCCGCGTACAGGAGGAGGCCGCAAACGCCCTTCCCTCCTCGGGAATGTCTGTCGCCGGCACTTATGTATCTCGGCATCCAATGGGCTCTCTGCGGAGAGGAAGAGCGTCACCTACCTCGTCAATCATCTCAGGTTATGAGATGCAGCCGAGAACCAACACATTGGAGTCCCTGCGAGCGGGAGAACCAGCTGGTGGAGGATCTGGCATTCTCCCGATGATCCAGGCTCAGAGAGACCGGTTCAAACAGAAGAACCAACAACTTGAGGAAGAGCTATCCAAAACGTATGCCACGGTCACGTCCCTGCGCCAAGAGGTTGCCTCGCTTCAAAAGGACAATTTGAGCCTGTACGAGAAGACGCGATATATCTCTGCATACAATCGGGGCCCAGCTACGTCTTCAGCCTTCCATGGCGCACCAGGACAAAGCTCGATCCATGTGGATGACACAACGACCAGCCGCTGGAAATCGCAATATGAGGCCAATATTTCTCCTTTTGCCGCATTTCGTGGCCGTGAAGCGACACGTGCCTACAAACGAATGAGCTTCCCGGAAAGAATAATATTTTCCCTAACGCGGGTAGTTCTCGCCACCAGGACTTCGCGCAACCTCTTTGCTGGTTATTGTCTCGCACTTCATATGCTGGTGTTTGTGATGCTCTACTGGATGGGTACTGCGGACGTTGATCGCAAGGTTGTCCATTTGGGCGAAGCAGCAGCGGCGGCGGCGGCGGGCGGCGCAGGCCTTCGATCACCGGAGTCCTACGACCGTGACTGGCATCAGCAGGAATTTGGATAACTTCTGGCAAGCGAAGCCGCTTTGCCAAGGGTATTTCTTATCGCCGCGGCGGATCCGACATTGTCCGCAGCTCCTTTTTTCGTCATTCAGAATACCCTGTCACTTCTCACATGTCCGTACAGTTCTATCATCTCACTGTCTTTCGCCAGAGATGAGGATTTGGTACGCTGCACCCGACTTGATCACGCGTGCGCCTTTGACGAGGCAATAGACTTGGTCTTTACACCGAATACAACATCATTTACCACTTAAAAGCCACAACAAATTTGAACCCTCCAAATTCAAATCCGTGGATTGTGGTCGGTGAGGCAAACGACGCTCCTGGGGGCGGTAAGCACATGATATTTCTGGAAGATCCGTCGGAGTGAGCACTAGATCACGGGGAACATGGTATTCCATCGGATGTTAGATGGACTCCATGCGGTTTTCTACTCCGCACAAGTAGTACTGATACGATCAAGACTCCAGCGTCGTATACGTTGCCTGAAACAACTCCGAGGGGTAACTTGGGGGCTTACGTGAACGGTTGTTGTGCATTACCGAGCAAGCGAAACGGCGGGCGACGTTGCCTCCACACGAACCTCTCTATGCGAGCCACGAGACTGCCCTGTCGCCGTCTGTGCAGACCCCAGAGACGACGCTGGCTCCCAAGGTCAGCTTGATAATAGCTCTTGAGGATCTAGAAGACCTGTCTCGCACGCGGTGTTTATTCCTTCCGGGTACAACTAGGATCCGACTTTGCAAGGTACCGCCTGTCTTGGTAGTTACGCGTGTTCATGTCAGATTGCATGGTTTCTGTACTTAGCACCGAAGAACATCACCCGATCGAGCTGAGAAATTTGTCTGCGCGTCGCCACTACCCAGGAGTGGTACAATCTGCGAGGCAGCTTGACAGATGACAATGGCCGGGCCGTGGAGAAGGAAGCGCCTCAAAGAAATGCTTCTCCTCGCCCAAGCTGCCTACCGATGTTTATAAGTCCCCAGGCAAGCGCCAACAGCAATTCGATTGGATGCCCGAGTCCAAAAACCTGAAACAAGGGGCCAGACGGAGGAAAGGAATGTCTGGGCACGGTCGGGGCAGAGGTCGACTCGGAGTGCGATTTCGACGCCTCCCTCGCCAAGGTGTCTCCGCTTTAGGACTGTATATGCACGTCATACAGATCCAAGTGGACCAACCACTCTGGGATTGGTTCTGTGAGGTGGTGGCTGGCGGCTGGCCGGCGGCAAGGAAATGACCAGAGAACATCCGAGGACGCCTGAAGAAAGCCGATAGGAAGACAGGATTTGGGCGTCGGCGGCCAACACGCGGCCAGGCGACCAGCAAACCGAATACTTGCTGGCCAGGACCCGTGCGTACCAGCCTAACCAAGAGGGCACAAGAGGCTCCAAATTACCAGGTTCGTGCGCCAATTGTCCATCTATTATTACACCGGACCCTCGTCGATCAGACACACAACCGACAAATCTCCCTTGCCGCCTCTTGCAGCACTCATGCTGCCGAGAAGCCTCCACCATGGTAGGCGAACCAATTGCAAATGCAAGGACCTCAAGATAGAAACACTGCCTGCTCGAGCAAGATCCACAGCCAGAATAGCAACCATCCTATCCCTGGTCGATATACCAGTCCACTTTACAAGTTGATATAATGCGGCGGCTGGTCTCGACCGTGGCCTCTGATTTCGTGTGTTCCTCATATACAGTGTGTCCTCTCATTCTCCCACAGCTCACTCCAGCAACTCATTAATCAGTGTGAATCTTTTCCTTGCAGTCTCACAAGCATCTGCGGGCCAGACAATTCCCTTCATTAATACTATTTACGGCTTTCCTTTTCACTTACAACATGAAGTACTCAATGCTTCTCGTCTCGCTGGCACCGACACTGATGGCCGCACCACTCACTCGCGATACCTTCGAGTGGACACCGACGTTAGCTGGCTACTTCGACGTTGTCTTCCAATACATGCAGCAGGCTAAGTCGCCTGGTCAACCATCGCCAACTTGTGATCTGTCAAACGCTGCCATGCCGATCGCACCCACGCCGCTGCCCAGTCCCGCTGGACTGGTCCTTGAGCATGTTGCTGTAGGCAGAGGTGTTCAGGTATGAGTTTTTCCTTCACTTTTCGACGCCAACGATATACTGACCTTGAACAGAATTATACATGCGCCAATGCCACAGCCACTCCTGCAGCAGTCGGGGCAGTCGCGAGATTCTACAATGCCTCGTGTGTAGCGGCGAACTACCCAGATCTCCTTCCCCTCATCCCTAACTTGGCGTTACAATATCCTCTGCCCGCTGATCCCTCAGCTCCTCTTGCGCCCTCGGAACTTCAACTTTCATCCCACCACTTCTTTTCCAACGCTACGACGCCAGTCTTTGCTTTTGACACACCCGAGTCCCCCGACTTTGGCACCATCTTTGCACAGAAGGTGCACTCTTCCGACGCACCGGCCAATGCAGTCCCGGGCGTCAGCGGTACTGGTAACGGTGCGGTCCCTTGGTTGTACCTGACAGCCCGATCCGACACCGAAAGTGAAATCCAGGCTGTCTACCGTTTGAGCACTGCTGGTGGGCAACCACCGGCAACATGTGCAGACATGCCTGCAGCTTTCAGTGTGGACTACTCGGCGATCTACTGGTTCTACAAATAATCAAGTAATATGCTGTCAAGAATGATTGTATTTTCACTTCGCACGGCGTTGGGGTTTCATGGGATTTCTCAGGGCAACTTGACGCCCACATAGTGCGGAGGGGACTTTTCATGGATATTTATATTTGCGAAGCTGCTGGGGACTTCATATGGCAGCAATATACACTCCCAAATGCATACGGCATTGCTCACACTCTGAATGCTAGTTTACCTCCCTCGCAGTTTTGCTCTTCCACTGCTCACGAAGTATAGCGGAATGGAGTAAAGTTTCCCCGTAATGGATCCGGATCCCCTAGCCCCCCAGAACAACAGCTCCCAATCGTGTCTTACAGTATTACTTCCTCGCTTCTCTCCATGCTATTATCCGACATTTCCAGCCTATCTCATCGAGATCGAAGAGATCACTCCTCGTGGCGAGGAGCTGGCCGTCCTTGCGAAATGTCTTCCCTTCTCGATTGAATTCCCTCCCCGACCATAAGTTCTCGCTTCATCGCTTGTGCAGTTAGACACGCACAACAGAAATGCTCCTTGGTTCGCCCCAAGCAGACACATTTGAGGCCCACAGGATTTTAGCTTCGCGTATCCTTCCAGCAGTTCAACGCTGGTCCTGCCTCCGTTCTGTTGCCTGATCTTCTCGACGGGTCTCCCTTTTCGCGGCCCTCACCGTGTTGACTTAGACTTTGTTTCGAGTCTGGTCGAAAGTCTAAGGATGTGATCTGAATCCACTCACAAGATGTCGATTGGTGTTTTTTCGTGGTACAACATGGCTCGGACCACTTCTCCATGGAAACTATATCACGACCAAACGTTGGCTCAGGTAGCTCAGAGACCACCCTGTCCTGCACTAGAGACGAAATCATTACACAGCGTACGGTCTGTATTTCCAGCCACCGTAAGTCAGCAGACCTTGATTGGAGGGTCCGGCATGCATTGAGGTTCAGTATGCTTTGGGCCAACTGGAGGGCTGTCCTCATGGTAGCTCACTGGAGGAATAGCTTCCTGTCTCATGGAAAGCTCTGACCTGCACTTGCAAGTGCAGACGGCCCTTCAGCTACTTTGCCACGGCCCCTGTGTCAAGGTTAGCAGATACTTCTTCGCGGATCTCCACAGGAAACCTATACTCACAACAAGTCTATCCTTATGAGAGTTTCTTCATCGGATTTGATTGGAGAGCCGTTGTTCACGCACAAGTCTTTATCCCGCTTTCCCAGATCAGTCTTCACGACCTCTCCACCTCTCATCGCGATGGGGCTGATCCATGACTGTACACTCGAGGCGCTTCTTCGGCCGAAAGCCTCGTTCAGATTACCCAACCAATCATCGAGCTGGATGAGGCAACTGTGATGGTACTCCCTTGCTCTATCAAGGCATTGACCAAAGCTGGTGAGTTATCGTGGGCATGGTATGTCTTAGAAGAAAGTTTCTCATCATTTTCCCTTGCCCAACAATACTGTCTTGATACAGAGATGTTCGAAATATTTCCTGAGTCTTCTGCCTATCTGTATAAATGCCTCAATACTCTCCTTTTCCTGTGGCTACCTCCCAGACTCGAAATACAAACACATACACAGCACGCTCAGCGACAAGCAACATACTGCACCGCACATCAACTTCAGCAACACGCTCATTCTCTACACACCCGGATGCACCAAAGGACGCAAATTGCTAGACATACCACTCATTTCGGACAAATCTTTCGAATTCATCTTCAATCTTGCCGACGTTCACAGTTATCTACACATATTTGGCACGTTTATACAACATGGCTATCCTCAATCCGGAATATGGAAAGACTTATGGCCAATACAAACAAGCAACAGACAATGTTCTGTCCTGGATCAGAGCTCTCTACAACCGTCCGAGCACAACTCCCCTGAACAATCATCTCCAATTGGCCGTTTCAGCCGTTCGAGACGGCATCCAAATGCCCGAGAACGTAGTCGAGAACCTGGAGACAGCCATCAACCTACGAAGGAAGACGGCCGAGTTTCACAGACAAAATGGAACATCGGATCACGGACACGAGTACATGATCACAGTTCTTCAAACGATCTCAACCATCTTCTCCCCTTCGAGACCGACGACACCAGAACCGATTTCGGCATGTGCTACGCTTCCGGCACCATCTCCTTTCTGGCAGGAGCCCTTGACGCCACGAATCCTTACTCCTCCTCCTCAGGAGTATTTACCACCATTTCCTTTTCAGCAAGAATGGTGCCCACCTCCGTCCTGTGCATATGATCACCTCTATCAATGTCAACTACTGCCTAACGGGGCCCTTCATTCACCACCACCTTCTCCTCCACGACCATCACTACCGCCACCTGGCCTGTATCCACCATGGACATTGCCTCAGCCTCCATATTTACATTTCAACCCAGCTCTCACCATGAGCAGCCACAGTATTAATATACCGGATTCTATGTTTGAGCGTGCACCAGGCTATTGATTCAAATATTTCCCTCAAATCAAATAATCGCCAACCCAAATCAGACAGCGACAACGGCCATCTTAAATGCCACATCTTTCGGATGTACAACTTATCTGTCAGCAACATATTTCAGCTGCGACAATATCGAAGTGGCAACATTTGCAACGAGAATTATTGCCATATCTAGGCTGGCTACATCAACACCGAGTGCATTTATCACAACAAAACAGCACAACAACTGCCGCAGCAATATCATCGACAGTGCCTATTCACAGAACGCAAATACTGAGCTGGTACCGTTTTGCAGCAACTTTGGAAGGATTAAATTATGTACGAGCTAGTGGTAGGCTCACTAATATTTACTGACGTCCTCTAGTCTACACGGAACAAGCCCAATACGCGTCGTACATGGCGATACGACTGGTCGGAGAGAAGAAGGAGTTCACTTTCAAAAAGAAACGACAAGAATAGAATAGAAAATACATAAGAAGCAGAAGAAGCATAAGGGTAAAGCCTAGGGGCTTTGACCGTGGGGCCGACATCATCCCCGAAAGTGTATAGAAAATCGGTCTCGCGAGACTTTGGAAAGAGGAGGATGCCCTGCGATTGAGAGGCACCTTCTCGCGGTGCAGGGTGTGAGTAACAGTTTCCTGCGTCTTTTGGGGCTGTGAAACCAAGACCTCTCATTTTTCCCCCTCTCGCCTCTCCCTCTAGGATATGTACTCGGTATCTTGATGTTATCTTGACGTCCAGACCGTGGCACCGCCAGTGATTCGCAGGTCCAACTCATAAGCCACATCAGGACTGGACAGGGATGCTGCACCGCCACCACACCTTCGTCCATCCACAATCCATTCTCGAGATACTGAATGCCAAGATGACATCATACGGCATATGCCCCACGCATCACCCTGCAGGCGAAGAACAAGGTACCTCGTCCAGAATGTAGTCCCTGGGCAATCTTCCATGGCCAACGATGATCTTTGGCAGCAATGAGGTGTTGTGGTGAGGCTTTGCTTTGTCTTGACTTGCCTTGCAGACCCAGTTCCAATGCCGCTCCAATGATCTGAGTAGACTATATCGACAATACTGACCAGCAATGGCTTCCTTCTTACCTACTTGTCTTGAATGATTGAGTGAATGATCTGCTTTCGTCGACGCGTGGACAACCAGATTGCCCGCGTGGGGATCGACACAGCTTGGGTAATAGTCGATCCAAGCAAGCAAAGAAGCCGGGAAAAACCTGGTTAGCCTGCAAGAGCTCGACCCTTTCATTCTGATATAACCCAAGCAACCCAGACACAGGCGGCTATGAGGTTCACGGTGCTGGATCGTAACTTCCTTCGTACCTTTCAAACGGCCAGAAACCGCACAAACTTGTACCGACTTTTTCTTCTCGCCTCCGAGGCCTGGACAAGGCAGCAAACACAGCATTGTTAAGACTCGTCCGCCCTTTCAGCTGCCAACAACCTATACTTTACACGTCTACAATCATCTTTTCTGGGAGGGGAGACTTCAGTTATTGCTAAGCCAACCTGTTCACCTACCCGTCTCCACGCATCGAACCTAGAGCAGCGGCCGCTACGCCCACTCTGATACCGGAGCAGATAGATATACAGAGCCGTATCTATCCAAGCACGAATTTATTTAGGCACTACCTACAGTTCAGTTCAGTGGAGACGTCACGGTAGCCCTTGTCCAGAGCAGGCCAAACGTCGGAGGGGGGAAACAAGAACGTGACGACCGCCATTTTCCCTTGCGCCGGCCAGCAAGCCATGGCCAGCGACCGGTCGGCAAACGGGCGTCGAGAATGTGAGCAGCCCCATCGTCCCCGGCGCAGACCAAGACGATATTATCATGCCCAATCTCACAACAACAACAACAACACCTCATCCTCCTGCTTGCCACATATATCACCTCTATCAGCTCTCATCCTCCTCTCCACCATCCACGCCGCGACCGCCGTCACAATGCTCCCCCTACGCGTGACCAACAACTGCAAAGAGGCCATCTGGCCGGCGATCCTCACGCAGTCGGGGACGGGTCCGGCGAGCTCGGGCTTCCTGCTCAACCCCGGCGCCACCATGCCCCAGACGGTCGGGCTCGACTGGAAGGGCCGCGTGTGGGCGCGCACGAATTGCACGTTTCCCACAAGCGGTGGGTCGTCAGCGCCGCCGCCCGCGAGCGGCCAGGGCGGCAGTCCGTGCCAGACCGGCGACTGTGGCAATTTCCTGCAGTGTCAGGGTGCGGTGAGTGTTGCGGTCTCTTTGGGTTATCTGCACTTGCGATGTATGTGTGCATGTATATGTATATCTTTGGTGAGAGCGTGAGTAGAGCATTGGACGAGGAGAACATGATTCGAGACGAGCAGAGCATTCAGTCACTTGAACTTGGAATGAAAAGACACTTTGCTGATTTGAGGTCCGTTGGGTTTTTCCAGGGACAAGCGCCAGCGACGCTGGCCGAGTTCACCATGTCGTCAGACACTAATCAATGCTTCTACGATATCTCCCTGGTTGACGGCTACAACATCCCCGTGGGCATCATCTCCTTGCTCGCGCAGACCAACAACCCAAATCTGACCGATGTGCCTCCCAACCTGACAAACCCGGTCTGTATCGGCACCTCGTCCCTTCTGTCTCCCGTAGGCAATGCCCCGGACACGAATTTCGGCAGCAACTCCACCTATCCCCTTCCTCTCGATCAATCCGTGACCGCTTCTTTCGTGCAAGACTGGTGTCCCTGGCCGCTGCAGCTCACGCCACCCACCAAACCGGGCGACGGCGTCTATCCCTACCCCGACGACAACATCCAACGGCCCATCTTCAACCCGTGCCTCAGCGCCTGTGCAAAGTGGAACAAAGCTAAGTACTGTTGTACCGGTAACCACGGTACGCCCGCCACTTGTTCTCCGAGCCTCTACTCGCAACAGGCGAAGAAGCTGTGTCCCGACGCATACAGCTATGCCTATGACGATCAAACCTCCACTTTCATCATTCCCCAGGGCGGAGGATTTGAAGTAGTATTTTGTCCGGCAGGCAGGAGCACAAACATTCTGGCCACATTCGGGGATCAGTTGAGGCAGCTGGCACAGACGGGGCATGCGACGAGGGATATCATCGCATTGGCGCAGAATGTCACCTTCATCAGGGAGAAGAGTGCTGCCAGACGGGTTAGCGTTCCGGACACTTTCCTGGCTGTCTTGGTGGGGTTGTTGCTTGCCTGGATTGGGGGATTTGAAGTTTGGCTGTAAGAGATGAACAGAATCTGTCTGCGCAGGAGTTGGGTCTGAATCTGTGACACGAGCTGAGTGATCCTGTCGCGTTGCTGATGATACCCTTTGAACGATGCAGTCGACATTATCAATATCAATTATCGCCGTGGCAAAGCCCTTTTTTACCCCTTCTCATTATCCCCTTTGCTGTTCCACGTCCATCCGAGCGTGTTGAGGTCCAGCTCGTAGCTCTTGTTCTGCCACTGCATGGTCGTCACGCCGGGGATAATGGCCGAACACGATCCGGGCCACGGGGCATCCTCTCCTCCATACAGCACAGCCCACAAGAGCCGCATGTCCCGTGTGGGCAGTTTCTGCATGAGCACCTTGGTGGCGGCGGCTTGGATCTGCTTTTTCCGGTCCTGGAACCCCTGTGCAAAAGCCAGCGCATTTTCTTCGCTGAGGTAGCTGTCGTGCTTGACTGGGTGCGCTTTCCAGCGGCCCGAGGGCGTTAGAGTCGAGAGTCGCGGGACAGCTGGTGTGGAAGGTTGGGAGATCGCAGGTTGCGCCGGGACTTGAGCTTCAGCTGGAGCCTCAGCCTTTCTCTGTGGCTGATCCTCGACCGGCGACCGAGCTTCCACAGGAGCTTGAGCGCCAGCCTCCGCTTTGGCCTGACTCTGCCCCAAATTGGGAGGCGCACCTTGGCCTTGAGCTTTAGCCTTAGCTTGAGCTAGTTCCGGCCGGGATTTATAGAGCTGAAGTTGCATATCAAGTTGGACCAGAGCCTCGTTCGAAGCCGCCAGTGTGGAATCGATCCCGGACCCTGGCGGATTTCCCCCGTCGATCGCCACCTTCAGGTGAGCCCTCAGTTGATCCACAAACATCTGCTGCTGTTGGATCGACCTTACGACATCGTCCGGCACGTCGTCGGGCCCCTGCGATATGGATCTCGTGTGGTTATCCTCCGCCTTCAAAGGAACCCTATCCGAAGGTCCAGATGATGTGGCCTCGGTCCGTGGCGGTGTTGGAGGTCTGTCCTTGGGCGTGTCCATTTTTTTGTCCGCCTTTTCCACAGATTTCCCCGCAACGGAGCCGGAGCTCGAGTTATTAAATGATGAGGGTTTGCCGTTGGCAGTCTTCGCTTCACTCTTGCTTATAGTGGTGTCGCTGGCAGCGCGTGGAACATGGCCTGTAGCAGAAACCGTAGCAGCAGTAAGAGCTGCACCTGCACCAAAGGCCGTAGCCACTTCACTACCAGCAGGACCACCACCAGCGCTGCCTGCGTCCGCAGAATTTGCTTGTTTTGCTTGCTTTGGCTGTTTTGCTCTGGCCTTCAGACGCATCGGGGTGAAGTAGTCTTCCAGTGCCCTCCAAATATCTGAGGCGATCTCGATTGGTTCAGCAATTTTCCATGCTTCGCTCCCTGGCACCAGGGTTGACAAGATGAGGGCTTTCGCGCGTGCATTCTTGGTCCAAAAGTCGTCTGTGATGCTCGGCCTCGGAAGGGTCAGAGGAACATAGGGAGTTGTTTCTTCGACAGCTGGAGCGGGCGCGGAGGCCGCCGCCTTCGCCGCTGCAGACGGATGGGCAGGACTCTTGCCCTTGGAGGCATTAGGCTTGGATTTCTTGTTCGGCATGATGTCTGCGTGTGTGTGCGACAGTTAGTTTTTTGCGGTTCTGCAAGGCAACGAGGCGGCCTTTGCTTGAATCACCCCAGTGTCCTGGCATAGTTGATGTCACAGCGACTGACAGGGACGATTAAAAGAAGCGCCGAACAAGTAGAATGGTCCATTCAACGCAGCACAAGCTGAAGATTGGGAAATCGTGAATATACGATTGATTATACAATTCCGGGGTGGAATGCTCGGACGGAGTTGCGCTGTAGCGGATCATAGAAGCCAAAAGCGCCTTTCATTTCTCTACCGCGACTTCTTCTCTCTACCTGCCTCTGGTCCTGGAGCTCATCAACCTCATAAACCCATGTCAAACATATGTTGTGGTGAAGCCCTTGACGGGGCCTCACTGTCCAAGCTTCCACTACAAATTCAGCCGTCCGTTGCTTACCGATCTAGAGCGTGTACTTGAACCCCTCCTGTCCCTCGATTGGCTTCTCCAAAGAGCCAGCATCGACCTGGCCATTCTTTTTCCAGAAATAAAATGTGGTGCAGCAGACCGAGCCTAGGATCCAGAGCTGCAATGCGGCAGTAGTCCACAGCCCACTTCTGTACGTGGGAGCTTCCTTTTGGGCGAAGGCCGTCGAAGCGATGATGCCGCCAATCGCTCCGAATCCAATCTGAAGAGCGCTGCCCACACTCCGCTTGGACTGCATCCGAATGTTGTTGGATTGATATGCAAGAATAGCTGGGATATTCCCTTGGCATCCCGCAACCCCCAAGAAGATGCCGAAATATCTGACTCCATTCGAACTGTGATAGGCGGTGATCATGAGCCCCGTAATGACGATGATTGCTTGGGTCACAATCACAGGGGCTCGCATGTGGTATTTGTCGCCAACCCATGCGAATGCCAGAGCACTGATCACTGCAGCGCCGACTGGAGGTGCTGATAGCAAATTGGCAACGCCTGCACTGTATCCCATTCCCTGCCACAGATTAGCTCCGGCTTCCCTTCAGAGTTGACAGCACAAGACTTCTTACCTGAACGATGACTGGTGTGAAATACGCAAATGCATAGGCTGGCATCGTCGTGGACATGAACATTGTCGCACTGGGAGATGTCAGCGGGGGAGAAAGCACCGTGAAGTCGTTGGCATACAAGACCCAGAGCTTCCAGTCTTTGAGATGATGGCAGAACTTGGACCATGTGAGAGGATCGGGGACAGCGTCTTTCCGGTCATTCTCGATCCGTTGGACAATGAATGAGGCTTGCTCATGTGTTAACAGGCCCTTTTTCTCAGCCTTGTCCGGAAAATCAATGATAATGAACCATGCGATGACGGCAATGACCGCGGTCATCAGGCCTTCGATGATCTGTGCACCATTAGCTATGGTCTTGTTCAAGGGCCATGCCGTCTGACAAAGATCCATTGCCATCCTCTGAGGCCGCCTACGCCTTCCATCTGCATCAGACCATACGCAAGGATATTCGAGAAGCCGCCGACGAGAACTGACAGAATATAGAAGAAAGCAAGCCTGGAACATTAGAGCTCTGCTTGCGATACCGCTCCTTTTAACGTACCGCTTCTGGACCTCATACCGCACATACCAACAACTGATCAAGTACACACATCCGGGGAAGAAGCCTTTCAATCATTCCGTTAGTCGGCTTTAGACATTTGTGAAAGCTTTCCTTACCTGCCTCGAAGAGACCGAGCATGGTACGGCAGACGGCGAGTGCCTCATATGACTTGACGAATCCCTATGCTTGCGTCAGTCACGAAAGGCGCAGAGAGGGATCAAGGATGCCTCCTAACTTGACCTATCATGACACATCCCCAAGAAAACGCAATGAATGAGAGCCAGTTGGCGCTTCCCACTCGGCGAAGGACAATGTTCGACGGTAGCTGGAAGATGTTCAGTCTGGAATTCTTGAGAAGTAAATGCATGGTCCTTACCTCGAAGAGGAAGTACGGAGGAAAGAACACCACTAAAACGACTGTATACCGATTTTCAATCTCCAAGTTAAGATCCTCTCCCATGCCCGCAACTCGGGCGTTGGAGACCTGATCAAGTCAGCGCTGACGGAGTGTCCGAGTGGAGGGTGGTGTTCCAACATTGACACGATCAATGAGCGCGATTGAGTACAGCGCTCCCAGAATTGGAAGGAGTCGCCAGTCAATTCTCCGAATCAGCTTTTTCTCAGCGTGTTTGTCATATTCCAGGTGACCTTCATTCAGACTCAGTGACTGCTCATGGGCACTTAGATCCGAAAAGTTGCCGATTGATTCTCTATACTTCTGGTCTGTGGACGACATGGTGTCTCGACTTCGATATTGTCTTTGTTGGAAATATGCTAGTCCTCAATCTTTTGCTCCCAGATTCAACTGAGCGAAGCACCTTGCAGGAGTTGAAAGCTAGTAGGTCGGGGTCTTTATGGTTCTGGCTTCATCAGTTCTCCCCAGGCATGGCAGGCTGGGATGATGAATAAGTCGCTCCGTCCAAGAGCCTTGGCCATTCGTGTCTCGCGGTCTAATGTTCTTGCCAACCCTGTTGTACGGTTTGCCCCTCTTCCTGGCACCTTGGCCTTCATCATTCAGATGACCTGCTGCGTCGGTGCCAAGTGGGACGGTAGGACTTGCTGATGTCCTCAAGCACATGGCGAAGTTGGCATATTACAACAATGGCTGGGCCTACGCATTGCCAGGCAGGCCAAATAGCTTCTTGGTATGTCCCCATACACGGTATCCGTTTCCAGGCAGCAAAAAGAACCGAACCTTGCAGAATCCGGGGATAGCGCCCTGCAGCTTATGTACGAGCTCAACCAAACTCTAAGCCTGAGCCAATAGCTACGAAGCCGTCCTTGTTGGTGGTCCAACGAATGGTACACCGCAGTGCTAGTACTATTCAGCCGGATTTTGAGGTACCCGAGATCCCCATGATACTATCTACGACCATGCGATGAGGGCCAAGAACTCCAGATGGGACAAGAAGTACAGCATTTCTTCAGCAAGGAGGAGGAGTGTTTTTTTGGAATCTCGACAACGACCTTGCATTATACTACTCTAAACTCGTCGCCAACCAATCTTCCCTACTCATCACTTTCTGCGTGATCAGATCCGCGGCTTGAGCAGCAATGGCATAGGTCGCGGCCTGGAGGTGCCCGCCAATCGGTAGTGGCATTACGCTTGCATCCACAACTCGCAACCTAGCGATGCCTTTGACTCGCAGCTCAGTATCCACGACAGAACCCATACTGGCTGTTCCCGCTGCGTGGAAGAAAGTCCGAGCTTCGGATCGTACCCGATCGTCAATTGCTGAATCGGAAGACTCGACTGTCAAAGGTTCGAAGTCAGGCGGAGGATTGTCGGACTCGATCACGTCTGACAGGGAGTTGTGCACGGCTTTGAGTAGGCGACGAATCCCATAACGCCAAAGAGTGCGATCGACATTTGTTGCATTATAGTTGGGATCAATGACCGGCGAGTCCAATGCTGAGGTGGAAGATATGCTGATTCTGCCACGAGAAGTCGGAGACATGACTCCAACCACGGCGCCAATGTGTGTTCCGTCGAACGGAACATGCATGTTGGTGATCGGTGGCCCACCCGGGACATATATCATGATTGATTCAAGGTGCGCTGCCCGAGAATCGAGAAGGGATGCGGCATATCCGTTTTCACCTTGAGATGGACCGCTGGCCAAATCTTTCTTCAATGCCTCCTCTAAGAAAGACCTTGGAACGTTGTCAGTTACAACCCAGTCCGCAGCAAGACCTAATTGGTACGCTGGGTCAGCCCAAGGTCCGGCTGCCCCTCCCATGGCAAGTCCCAACGAAGGGTCTTTGAGTCGAAAAGCAAAGCCGATAAGGAGGTGATCGTGGAAGTTCTGGCCAACCCCAGGCAAGTCGAGTTGTATCGGGACGTTCGCTTTCCTCAACTCTGCAGCTGGACCGATCCCACTAAGCATGAGGAGCTGTGGCGTGCGGAATGCCCCTGCCGAGATAATGACCTCTTTTGATGCCAGAAACTTCCTCCCGTCGTGAAGTTGTACACCCGTGGCGGTAAGCTTTCCGTGTCGCTCTTCGAGAAGTACCTTTTGCGCCACGGCTTCAGTCAAGACTTTGACATCCCTCAAGTCAAACACTTCACTCGTAAGTTGCCTTTTTCCATCCTTCCAGCTCTCGACCAATTCGCCGACACCCAGAGGGTCACCGCTGTTGGCATTCTCGATTTTGTGCAGACCGAGGTCAAGCCATGCCTTCAAGACTCGGTCCCTCAGGGGATACTTGCGGTTAGGGCTGCTCTTCGACACCGCCACAGTTGAAATATAGTCCTTTTCAGTCCTCTCGAAATATGGCAAGAGACCATCATAACTCCATCTTGCGTCTCCCACAAGCTTACCCCAGCGGTCGAAATCAAACTTCGGCCCACGAGTCCAAGTTGCATAGTTGGTTGCGCTGCCGCCACCCAGAGCTTTCCCACCTGCTTCGTATAGGGACCGGCCGTTGAGGTGAGGTTGAGACACGGTCTTGTAATTCCAGTCAATGTCCGATCCGTGTGCTGCGAAGCAAGCCAAGGGAGCCTGGGTTAGGGGGTGACTCGATACGTCAGAGCCAGCTTCAATCAACAACACAGAAGGTGATGATTTCGATTTCGACAGAAGTGAGGCTAGCGTGCCGCCGGCAATGCCGCCGCCGACTATTATGTAGTCGAAGGTGTTCTCAGTGGCAGCCATTCGAGGACGATTGAGGAGTTGCTCAACAACGATAAAGTAGGCTTTCGAAGCTTTCGGTCTTTGGCGTGACTTGTCAAGACTTCAGACAGCGCGAGTGATGACAGTGAGGTTTGTGGGATGGCTGCTGATGTCGAGAGTGCGTTCTTATGTGAATGGCGTACCCCTCTCACGGTCAACGGAGTCAACAACGTTGCATTGGAAACGACATATCTTGGGGCAACCCATGAGCGGAATTGATAATATTATGATTCCCCAGTTCCGCTTCGTCAGCATTACAACCTTTGGGGATGAATGGCTTGGTGGCCCGAGCCTTGTTCGAAACAAGCAAACATGAATTGCTGACTTGATCAGCACACTGCGACTCAAAAGGACAGCTGAGGCGAGAGGTTCCGAACTCAGTAGGTCTCCTCTTTCCCGTCCGGACTGATTGTGCTATATCCACACGATCCGGGTTTCCGCCCCTGCAACGGTAAGTTTTGGGCCTGATTAAAAGCCAGGAAGTTCAAGCGACATGTTCTTTTGTGGCGTTTCATCAATTAAGTGCAGGTTCTAATTCACGACGAAATCAGAACATATCCGGAACGGCTCGCGCACCCTGCAAGTATTTCGCCGTGTCGACAAGTCGGTGCCGGGCCAGGACATCGTACATAAGGCTGTGACTAAGCATACATGTGGCTCTGGGCTGGTGAGGTACCGTTCGGGCATTCTCGATATCTGGACTATGGCAAAATGTCGGACGCCTGCAAGTTCCAATGCATGTGAGCAGGGCGCGGCAAACAGAACCCGGAACCGGGGACTTCCGCACCATTGTCACAGTGCTCAGGAAGAGAGACAAGAATCTTATCTTGGCCTTCAAAAAAGTGCTGATCTGACCGCCATCAATCTTTTAGTTGCCACACCCTCTACGGCCCAGATGGTGCCAGATTTTGATGAACCCTCACTCGGATCAACTAGCATTCCAAGACTATATGGTGTGGCTCCCTTTCTGCATGGCTTGGAAGTTCTCGATGTTGGGTGAGGCAGCTTGCCACCGTGCCACCATGGGTTCGAGAATAGGGGTGTCTTATTAATCAGAAATGGCGAAATTCTGTCCCCACGCCCGGTCACCCAGACGCCGGATCTCACTAGGACACTCCGCTGGGGTGTTCGAACTTCTGCAGGTACCGGAAGATTAGCGAATAGGGCTCAAATCTCTCGGAGAAGCCAAGCCCTTTGGCTCTACGATGGGCTCGGGTTGACAAAATTGTCCCTCTGGCCCGACCGAAGCCGAAATACTACTGTACTTGGAATTTCAGCCTTGCTATCGGCGGATTCATCCACCTCCGAGTATTGGATTGGTACGTCGAGCGAGACCGACGGAATCGCACACAATCTCGGGGCCAGGAGGCAGCAGCACTAAGCTTGCTTAACAATGCTTGTTAGCTGAACGCTGATTATCATGTAACAGTGTGATCTCAGGCAGGCGGCTATTGGCCTTCCTTTAGTGAGGAAAGAAATGCACTATCGAGGATTGCACCAGAGACGCCGGCTTCGACATGTTGCTATCTGTTTCGGGCATCTCGACTATATTCACTCTAACCTTTACTGCATCGCAAAAACTTCATGTAGGGAGTCACCATGGCACCTCACCAGCAATATCTTTGGGTCAGTGTGGACTCAAAGGGAAGAGTGGGACGCTCCGATGGACAAAGTAGCAACATCAAATCGCACTGCGCACAGTACTATCACCAAGTCAATCGGCATAAGGTACAACATGTGATGGTCGACTTGGCAGTCCCCGAGGCCACTCCATCAGAATCGCCCAGACAATCGCCAGTCCCATCTATATCCTCTGGAGAAGAGCCAGAAGTGGGCGACGCCCCAAATAGACAAACGCTCATCAGCCGGTCCGCTGGGAAGTTAAGCCAACAAAGCAGAGGACAGATCGAGCAAAGAGTCAGAAGGAGGAAGCCACAAGAATGGCGAAGAGTCCGATGCCACAGGTTTCGAAAGGTATCGAGATCCCCCGTTCACACACTGGGGCTTGGGGCCTGACACAATGGAAGCTGACACGCGTTAGCAATCTGGCGAGCGACCGCCCAAACCTCACCCTTTTGACATTCGACAGGAGGATTTGCCTTACTTGGCAATGGAATCGGATTTCGATGCAGATGTCGGAGACCCGTTGACACGTTGTGTCAAGCTGACGGTCTTTTATTCCCGAGCTGCTTTTATGTCGACTTCCTCATGTCAAAGCATGTCTGTAAGCCACGAGGCGTCTCCAGTCCAACACGCACTGTACTTCTACAAGCTCTCTGCAATCCAAATGATCCGCATCCGACTGAGCGAGAATCCGCAGAGCCCAGACCAGACCATCTTCTTGGGCATTGTTAGTCTCGCTGGCTGTGAGTTCATGGCCAACAACCCAGAAGAAGGTAGACTACATCTCGAAGCTTGTTTGGAGATCGCACATGCTCGTGGGGGTCTTTGCACGCTGTCCAATCCTGAGTTGGAGCTCATGTGCCTCGCGGAATTCGAGATGGCCGCACTTTCAGGAAATATACCGTGTGCGCCTCTCCGGGACATGGAAGCGGCCGTGTATTCGAAAATCTCCAAAGACCCAACCGGTCGTTGGGCGACGTCTGACCTTGCGAGATTAGCCTTTTTGTGCACCGAAGAAGCTTCGCAGACCTGCAAGGGTCTTGCATGCTTGCTCCAGGCGACGGACGGTCTCAACAGTTCAATGGCTTCGAAAACCCAAGCACAGATTCAAGATAATCTTGTCCTGCGTCGTCTTTTCGCCGGCTTCTTGCTATGCTCCGTCCAGCCTCTTACGACTCAGTTGCCAGTCACAGTTGAGATGAGCCTACACGAATCGTTGCGAATAGCTGGCCTACTCGTTGTTGCGGCCACATCCTTGAAGAACATGCCAAAAGGCCACCTACTGGAACGCCTCACTGCAGATCTAGCACTACACCTACAGCTGATACCTTTGCCCTTGTACCGCTCGCCCGCCGTGGCCTCGACCATGCTGTGGATCTACTTCGTGGGTGCCGACGGATCGCTCTTCTTCCTGCGAGGCATCGCACAGCTGGCTCGCATGCTAGGTTTCGAGAACTGGAAGGAAGTTCGAGAACAGTTGAAGCGGTTCCCCTACGTTGGCGATGAGTTTGACAGCCCATTCGAGGAGATTTGGAACTCGGCAATATTATGGTCGAACTTGCCGACGTAGCAATGCGATGACCGACGTATCAGGCTGGTCCTGATCACATATTCTTTCTTGAGCATCGCTGAAAATGTTCTACCTAGACTTCCAGTCCCCTCGTTCCAATGTCTCTATTCCTGTTCAACATGGTACGGTTTGTTCCCTAGGAACGATTTGTACAATATCTGCGACATTCCTCCAGGCCGACATAGCCCTGTCTTCCACAGCCCGCCGAGAAGCTTTCAGCGGAAGGTTGGAACAGGGGGACGTTGGGATAGGGGACGGCCCCTCCACTAGGAGAAGACCTACCCCTAACGAGCACACGGGCCAGTTGAGCTGCTCGAACTCGTCTGTATCTAGAGGATCTCTCTCCTCTTGACCCACCGGCGACCGATGGGATAACCGGCCACCGGTGAGCGCCACTTGAGAACGCCTCGTGTCAGCAGCGCCACAACGTACAATACCCTGTATTCGTACTCAAGATTTGCCTGAGCTTTTCCTAGGACCTACTTCTCCTCATGCACAATATCAACGTTGCTTACTGTGAGATGATAGGAGCCCGTCTCGGGCGATACAGGATCTCAGTTCTGGCCTCCAAATCTCAAATGCCGCTTGAGACACACTGAAAGCCCACGCGAGCGGCTGAACCAAATCTTCACGACCAGGTCCATTTCCTGGTCCCAGTGGAGAACATGGGGCTCGTTGGACTGGAGAAGTATAACTTACATCCTTGTGCCTGCTGGCACCATCTCTCAGCCTGTCTCCTGCCCGTTCCTTACACAGATTCGGCGTAAGAGAGACATACTCAGCAGGAGTTGATGGACCCAGTGAATTGTGACCCAAACTCTGATGGCTACACTATATGATGGCATCCACGCAAAGAATGACAGCTGGGATCAACGGTAGGAATTGGGTCGCATGTAGGCCAGCCAGCGGCCAGGCTGTGCGAGGCTGAGCATTGGCCCGATCTTGAAGGTGTCAAGTCCAAACGACCTAGTAACCGCCGACCTTGGGCCTCACTCAACTAATGGTGAAGTACTTCAGTACTTCAGTACTTCCGTCTGTCCTGCTCTTACCTCGCTGAATCACCTACTCTCGCATGCTGTTTGTCTTGCAATCTTTCATTTCCGCAGGCTATTAGCTGCAACATATCCACCAATACAGACTCGGGTCGATAACATTCATCACTCATCCTTTCACACCCCTTGCAGAACCGACGCCCCCCCATACGCGACGAGGCACTTACTTACATCGGCATTGGAACGGTGGCGCCATGCCACGGGAGATGACATTCCGTGGATACCCCGGCAGCAGGACAATCATGCACCTGTGTAAGTCCTCTCCTCCGCTTCCCAACGCACCTGCCGGGGCTCATAACAACACCTTGTCCGCGGGAGGAAGGAAGACATCGCAACTCCGTTCAACAACCATGGGCTGATCCTTATTGTCGTACTCATAAAAGGCGTCACGATCTGCATCTGCATTTGCATCGCGTGGCAGTGGAGTATGGGAGCAATGCAGAACGAGTATCTTCCCTGGCGGAGGGTAGTTCGCAGCCTCGAGCAGCGTCAGACGCTGCAGAGCCTGCACACGCACTTCACACTCAAGCTGACCGACATCCAGTGGTACGGACGTTGGTGGACGCTAATCACGCCGGCGTTCAGCCACATGCAGGTTGGCCACGCCGTCGGGAACCTGGTGGCCTTCATGGAGTTTTCACAGATGCTGCTGGCCGCCGGCATCCACCCGGCACACTATGGCGCGCTGATCCTGGGCTCCGCAGTGTCGGGCCACCTGGCGTTCCTGACCCACGTGTCCTGGCGCCGCGCAACCCCCTGGTGGTGGACCCTGCTGCCGCTGGCGCCCCGCGTCGAGCCGTGCGCGCTCGGCCTGTCCGGCGTGGTCACGGGCCTGGGCGTCGCGCTCGCCCTGGCGGCGCCCAATGCCACGGCCACCACCACGGTGGTGGTGCTTTCGAATGGCAGGACGTCGCTACCCGCTTGGGGGCTCATAGTCTTGTACCTGATATACGACACCGCCCGCCTGGATGACCTGTCCTCGGAGTTCGGATACGTGGCATGTCTGGGCGGCGCGGCTTTCGGGGCCGTCTTCTATTTCTTCGAGCTAAGGGGCAGGAACGCACTGCCATTCGTGTGGCGGCTGTAGGAGGAGGAGTCAAAAAGAATCAATAACTTTATAAAACGTGGATGCTCAGAATTTAGGCCTAGCCAATTGTCATTCATTTCATGGCCAGCGGCACGGCTTGAGCTACAGGGAACCACAGCCCGACGAGCAACTTGGAGGTCAGAGCGCAGATTGGGAACAAAAGAGGTTGGGGAGTTAGGACTACACAGAGTCTGGGGGATATACATGATCAGAACTACTCTGTGCCTTGTACAGGTAAAGTATTTTGGTTTGGGGGGGTGCCTATCAAGCCATCACTCTTCGGGGCGGAAAACACCTAGAAGCCGCTCCAGGAAGAGGCGACAGGGCGAGAAACTGGGGCACGTTGGATCGTTCGCTAGGAGGAGGATTCCATTTTCAGCCTTGTTGTCAGATTGATGGAGAGATTGTCAATTGCACCAGTGAGTGAAGCGAATAGATGAACCACCCATCGAGGGTCAGTCAAACCAATGCATACGAATCTAGTAAACATGTAGAACGTGACTTGCACATTCTGACTCTACAGTGCATGGCCATGAAGGAAGGAAGCGACAAGAACACACATAGCCTCCACACGGAAGAACTGGCAGATTTATGGATCAAACACACAAAGACACCAATGGCCTCATCCGACTGTAACCCATTCTCCTGCCCAACGCTCACCGAAGCTTCGCCATGACTCGCTGGATGCAAACCTCCTTGGCCTCCTTTCTGATCTCCTCGCTCGCGTCGGCCTTGAGTTTGATACCCCTGGCGTCGGTGCCGGTGTCCACGGGGACTTCCGCTAGCAGCTTGAAGCCCAGGCGCTCGTAGGCGCGGATGGCCTGGTGCGTGGTGGTGTCGAGGAGGACCGGGGTGTTGGGGAACGCGGCGAAGTGCTGCTCGATCTGGTAGGCCATCAGCGCCGAGGCGTAGCCCTTGCCCGCGTACTGGGGGTTGCTGGCGATCATCTGAACGAAGGCGCAGTCGCCCTCCTGGAACCCGCGCGGGGGGAGGTCCGGGAGCGTGCGTGCCCACATCTTGCGGATGTTCTCCTCGAAGACGAACTCGATGCGGTAGAAGCCCGTCACGCCGTAGTGCCAGGGCAGCATCATGCCCAGAAGCCCCGACTGCCACAGGCCGAGGAGGTCGAAAGTCCCCATCCGCTTCTTGGGGGCCAGCCAGAGCAGGATGGCGCCTATATCGGACTTGCCGTCATCCGATGTGTTGGTTTCGGCCACGAGAACCAGCCCACCGATCCGTCTCGTCATCTTGACCAGGCTGCGATAGAACCGGACGCGAGTCTTCTGCTGGCTGTTCATATGTGGTTTGCTGGTGGGTGTGCCGATCATGACGGGCTCCAGCGATTGCGATACGCCATGGAACCAATTGTGGTTCCTGCGAGGTGTCAACCGGCTCCGTCCCATCACGCATGGTTTCAGGATATCAGTGACGACTCACCAAACCGGGAGAAATGAATTGCAGAGTATCCTCGAGAGCATGTCGTCCTCCTCTGGCTTTGCCGCTCGGAAAATAGGGGTCGACGCTCTCTCAGATGCCACCGGCGTTCTTTCGGCCTGGTTCGCCGCCATTTCTTGAGTGTTTGCTGCAAGCGATGACGGAGCAGCGGGATTCTTGAAGTGATTTGAAGGTGGAACAAGAGGCGGACGTCCTCTTTTTGAGGGCTCAGAAGATGGTGCATTGTGTCGAGCTAACAATGCCACCAGCGACCAAGTCCGTCACGGACATTGCGCGGAAGCGATAATCTCATTGGCTGAAGCAGCTGAACGAGGGGAAATACGATATACGACAAACAACTGCAAAGCCCATGTCGCCTGACAATGTAGTGCCCATCTGCACGAACAGGCTGCATAGCACTTACAGGTACTGCAGTTACGAGGTATACGAAATACCGCGGGTGCCAACCAACGTAGCTGTTAAAGGGCACAAGAGGAGACGATTGTTAGAGCTCCATGCAGCGAAGAGGGTCTTGTTGCTCTGTCCCAGATCGTCAACCTTCCAGAGAGCTTCGTTCAACAGCAATAAGGCGGCCACGCCGGATCCCTTTGCTCTCTCACCGTATTGAGAGCTATGTGCTGAGTTTGTCGTGGATTTGGCTCTTATCCAAATCGAGTACGGACCCAACCTGCAGAATACCGTCTGCTCAGACGCCATCCGCGTGCGCAATACTGAGAGTGAGGTCTTAGCTTTTGGGGGATGTATTTTGACAGGCTCGAATGACCATGTCTCTGGTAATTCAACGATCGAGTCTGCAAGGAAGATATATAGAGGGCTAAGAGAGGGAAAAGCAGTCAACTAGAATACATGGTTGTTGTGCCAAACTGCCTCCATAAAGCACCGCTTCTGGTCTTGTGCCTCAAATAGGGCGGCATCATCCTGTTACTAGATATAGATGAGAGACCGTGCCGCTTTTATATTTGCTCGACCTCAGCACTCACCCTCTGTCCTGAACTTTCCCATCAGTTCACCCATTCCTCCCTTGGCCATCACATCCAACAAGAATGACTGTGCTACCCCCAACTTTCGCTGACAACTGTCGGCAGCGACATCCAAGCGGCATCTTGATAATCCACAACAGGCAAAGATGGAGTGTGTTGAGCCTGCGCACGAAACTGACCCTCCCCGGCTTGACAGCATTGGAAACTGGAGGGCCACAAGAGCTCATCTGGTTTATGCCTTCACCGGATCCTGTCCCAGGATGGTAGAACAGCCGGCTCTGCAGAGGAAAAGGGACACATAACTTTCTCCGTGCATTTCTCCGAGCGATGTATTGTCGCTTCGGGGACAACACCAAGATGGACTATCTCGATCTGAGCCAGTTTGGAAATGCTGCGGCTTGAGTCACACGTGTTGGAGGAAGAACATGGAGAATCCGAAGAGACGAGACGCATATATGGCCGCTACTCCCCAGCGCCGTCTACCACTCTGCTAGTGAGCCCTCCATCGCGGCCGTGACAAACATGTCCTCCTTTACTTCTGGAACACACCTCAATTCCCTTGTGGAGGAGGAGAAGAAGTGGTGGAAAGAAACCATCATCTCTACCAAGTGTACCCGCGCAGTTTCCAGGACTCGAACGGAGATGGAATAGGAGACCTGAATGGAATCATCAGTCGTCTGGATCATATCAAAGAACTAGGAGCGAACATGATCTGGATCTGTCCAATATACAAGTCTCCATGGTCGGATTATGGCTATGACATTGCAGATTACTACACCGTGTCTGAGGACTTTGGCACCAACAAAGATTTAGACAACCTGATCGCCAAGTCGAGGGCCAAGGGCCTTGGGATCCAAGAGGCACTGAAGGATCCCAACAGCAAGTACAGAGAATACTACTACTTCAAAGAAGGGATCGGTGGACAGCCACCAAACAATTGGCGCTTCTATTTTGGAGGGTCTGCGTGGGAACCTGTTCCGAATGAAGACAACATGTTCTACCTTCATGCCTACACCACGAAAATGGCCGATCTAAACTGGGAAAACACAGAGCTGAAGCAAGAGCTTTACACCATGATCAACTGGTGGATTGGAAAAGGCATTGCTGGCTTCCGGATCGACGCCATCATGAACATCAAGAAGACCATGGTCGAAGGCCATCTCGAGCCCGATGGTGACGATGGGCTCGTAGCGATTGTCAAGTACATCCTCAATCAACCCGGTCTCAAGGACCTGATACGAGACTTGAAGGATAACGCGTTCGCGAAGCACGACATCATGACGCTCGCTGAGGCTGCGGTGCCAGATGATGAGCTGGAAGACTTTGTCGGGCGCCACGGGTTTTTCAATATGTCTTTCGACTTTCGGGCCGCGGATATCGACGTGCCTGGGTCGGCGGAGTGGTACTACCCGACGGACTGGACGGTCAACCAGTTGCGAGATATCCTCCTCAATGTGCAGACATCCGTGCAGAAAATGGGATGGGGCGCTATATATTTCGAGAACCACGATCAAAACCGCTCCATCAACAAGTACTTCGACCGGCACAGACTTGACATCTCAGATGTAACGAAGAAGCTTCTGGGCACCATTCTCCTCGGCTTCCGGGGGCCGCCGGTCATCTATGAGGGTGAAGAAATCGGGATGGAAAACATCCAGCTCGACTCCATCAATCAGTACGAAGATGCAGAGACCCATCACCAATACAACTCTGGCGTCGCAGCAGGACTTGCTCCCGACAAAGTCTTCGACATGGTCTCTTACCGGAGCAGAGACAACGCGCGCACCCCGATGCAGTGGGACGTCTCGGAGAGGGCAGATTCAGCACGGGCAATCCGTGGTTTCCTGTGAACCCAAATTATACGACCATCAACGTCGCCGAAGCGCTCAAGAACAAGAAGTCGGTCTACTACCACTACCGGACCCTTCTCCAAATGAGAAACAGCGCAAAATACAAGGTCATACTAGTCTACGGCAAGACGGTCCCGAAGTATAGCAACGTTGACAACATCATTGCCTACGAGCGCGTGCTCGGAATTCAGAGCGTTCTGTTCTTTGCCAACTTCCAGAATGACACCATCGAGCTCGACCACTCTGAATTCCGAGGCGAAATCCTGAGCAACAACTACGATGAAGCTCCAGGCGTGACGAACGGCACTATAACCATCTCGCCCTACCAGGCACTCGTTATCGACATCTCTCAACTCTCCTGAACCAATGGAGCCAAGGATACGGCCTTGCATGGGTTCTTGACATATCGAGTCTGACGAGGAAATCAATACCTACATCCGTCAAGTGTTTGAGACCTCAACTTCTATGTTGACGCGGGAAGACCCTTCGATAGTCTATATGTGTAAAATACTAGGAATCAGAGAGAAGGAGGATGATATATTCAGGTGGTACCCTCGAAGGCCTTCGGATTAGCCTGACTGTCATTACATCTCCTTAGATAGCCACGCCAATCACGGCGTCGTCACTCGCAACTTTGGCTAAACTTCATCGATCACTCAACTCAATCACATTCGTCAACACTACAGAGATAGTGGCACTCCGTCAAATCCGAAATTTTTTATTAGCTGACCCTTCAGCCCATGATATGAGAAGCCGCTTCTCTAAGCACTCATATGTGGAAAAGTCACTGGAAGGTAATAGGCGTAGACGGATATGGCAGCCTTGTCGACTATCGATCTTAACACATTGAGCTATGATGCTCTCGGAGACCTCAACGAACGCTTCTACTATCTTTTTGAAGACCACGGTAATATTGATGACCTCAGAGCAGCCCTGTCATTGGCGCCAGCGATAATAGAACGAAGCGAAGATGGGTTACAGAAGGCCCAATGGATGAATGTTTTGAGCCAACAATATGATGCGTTGTATATCGCGGCTGGGTCTTTGGCAAGCCTTGAAGCCGCCATCAGGTATGCTCGCGGTGCCATCGAAGAGTTTTCAGAAGGCAGCGACGGAGACCTCCTGGAGCTCAAGCTCAATCTCGAGAGGCTGCTGTGGAAGCAGTTCTCCACGCAACAGACCATACAGAACCTGGAAGAAGTTATCTCTGTATCCCGAGAAGTTGTCGAGCTCCGTTCGCGTGAGGACTCTGGCGTTGACCTCGCCATCGACCTTCACAACCTTGGACTGAGGCTTCACACTCTATACCTAGATCGCGGTAAGACAGAAGACCTTCAGAATGCAGTCGCAGCACAGAGGCGTGCACTGTCTTGTTCGGATTTGGACCCGGAGCTGGTAGTTGTGTTTAAGGTCGAGCTTGGCAAGAAACTGAGCGCCTTATATGGATTCACTGAATCTCTGGAGCTGATCGTGGAGACGGTTGAATTGGCTGAGCATCTCGTCAAAACCGCGGACAGACTCAGTGAAAACCATGCCGACCATTTAGAGACTCTCAGCGTACGTCTTCGGACCTGTGCTTCACATACTGGTTGTCTGCTGGACTATCACGATGCGATTCTGGCCGCACAAAGGTCGATCATCGGAACTGCTGTCGGTCACCCTCGGCTGCCAATGAGACTCAGCAATCTATCAAGCGCCCTAATTGCACGTTATGAGAAGCTTGGGTCCTCCGTGGATCTGAGCGCCGGGCTCGAAGCGATCGAAGGGGCCGTACAGATGCTTGAAGAAGCCTCTCCCGATGCAGCAGTAGTCAATTCTACTGCAGCTGATGTTTTCTCATACACATTCACACAGACTGGCAACATTGTCCATATCGAGAAAGCCGTGGCCTACCGGGAAAAGAGTATAGCCCAAACACCGCCACGTAGACCAGCCTTGGCCGGCCGCCTGTCGAACCTGAGCAACGACCTGCTGCTGCTGTATACTAGACGTGGCCTGGTCTCAGACATCAACCGTGCCACCGAAGCCGGCTTCAGAGGTCTCAGCCTCGCATCTGCTCAGGACTCAGCCCAACGATTTAAAATCCGGTCTGTGCTCAGTAATGCGCTGATCACAAGATTCCAAAGAACGGGGTCGTTGTGGGACCTTCAGAATGGACTGAACATTGCGAAAACGGCGTTCGAGCAACCTCCCTTGAAATATCTGCAGCCACGGCTTGTCAACAATCTGGCAAACATCCTCCACTTGCGATACAAGCGGCTGGGCCAACTGGACGATTTGACGACTGCCATTGATAGTATGGGCATGAGTCTGGAAAGTAAGGCAGGCAGCCTTGAAGACCAACTGACTATCATGGCCAATTTGGCATCCATGTTGCGAATAAGAGCGTTAGCCACCATAGGGTCTGCTTCAAACCACGATCTTCTCCGCGCAAAACTGCTGGGCTACTTTGTCGCAGACCATACATCCAAAAATCACCGTGACTACCCTACAAGGCTGAACACACTTATCAATGTCCTTCATCTTTTGTCTCAGAAATCGGACAATTCGAGGTCCATAAAGTATTTGCAAGATGCCATAAGGTACGCAGAGCGTGCGGCGTCTTGTTCGCCCAATGATAACCCTGAGAGAGCCACCCTCCTGATCGGCCTTGCAAACTTGTACGGAACACAGAGTCAAAAGTCAGCAGATGTTGCTGGCTCGAATAAAAGCCTCAACTGTTATTTGGATGCCTGGAAGTCACTGGCGGCTCCGCCTTTGAAGCGTATCAATGCGGCAACATTCGCGGCAGAAATCTTGTGTCAACAAAAAGACTATGGGAGAGCAAGCAGGCTTGTCCAGGATGCTCTCAGCTTGGTTCCTCTCGCCAGTGCGCGCTCTCTCGCCATCGGCGACCAGCAGCATGTGCTGTCACAGTTGTCCGGACTAGGCTCCTTGGGCTGCTCCATGGCATTGCAAGCAGGGCAAAAACCAGAAGAGGCGTTACAGATCCTAGAAATGGGGCGTGGGACGATTCTTGGGAACATCATTGCAGCCTCCGCCCCTGAGCTTGGAAACAATCCTGACACGGCGGCGCTGTACGAAAGATATTTCTCACTTCTAAACAGCCTCGATCGTCAGGCGGTCGAGAACGAGCACATATCCCGGACGTCGTCCCAGTTCAATATCACTGCCACAGTCGATGAGCAATACGCCGTGTTGCAGGCTATCAGGGGCAGACCGGGCCATGAGCGTTTTCAAATGCCCCCAAATCCTCTGGAAATGCAAGCGGCGGCCGCGGAGGGAATGATTGTCGTGATTTGCAGTACAGAGCTCCGTGCCGATGCAATCGTTGTCCGGGAAGGTGGCTTCTTGGTTGTGCCCTTACCGGAAGTCAATTTTCAAGACGTCGTCACCCGCGCAAAGCTCATAGCGGAAGACCTGACCTCGTACACCCTCCGCACGCTGGCGGCAAAAAGCAAGCAATTCGCAGAGCAGATGCACTGGCTCTGGTGTAAGTTTGTAGCACCGACTTTCAGAGCTTTGGGCTTGGAAACGAAGACTTCTGTTCAGGAGCTGGCGCGCATCAGGTGGGTTGCCGTGGGTGCCTTGGGGGTATTTCCTTTCCACGCCGCCGGAATACACAACCCTGGCTCGACCGACAATACGTTCGCGTATGCTATATCATCATATGTCCCTACGATCAGATCCTTGGTGCACGCTTCCAAGAAAGTATCTCCTATCATCAAGTCTGCCGGGAATCGCATGCTTTTCGTGGGCATGCCGGAAACTGCTCAGCATCGGGAGCTGATAGAAGTCAGAACATTGCAACAACAACTTGGGCAACTCAATTACGACGTCCAATTCCTCAAACAGAATATCCCCAGCAAAGTACTTGCTTGCCTGTCCCAGTGCGACATGTTGTTGTGTGCCTGCCATGGTATCGCTGACCGATCTAATCCATCTGAGAGCTACCTCGCGTTACAAGCCCTTGCAACCCAGCCAGACTCACCCGACCAAGAGGCCTCTGACCCGGCGGATGCGATTCTGGACGGCATAAATCGAGATGGCAGGCTTACGGTCCGTGCGATATCGTACCAGAATCGCGGACAGAGGAGCAACAAGAGCATGCCGCGCCTTGCGTTCCTGATGGCATGCAGCACAGCGACGATCAAAAGTCTTGAGCTCAGCGATGAGACCTTGCATCTCGCATCCGCCTTCCACCTGGCTGGTTGTCAACACGTTGTTGGCACGATGTGGAAGGCGATCCAGAGGGCTTCGATCGATGTTGCCCTGCATTTTTACGCTAGCATAGGGAGGCCGGTGGAAGTTCCACGCAGGGAAGTCTCGGACGCCTGGCACATAGCGGCTGCCCTGCACGAAGCTACGCTATCGGTGAGAGAGGAAAACCCTGCTTTGATACTCAAATGGGCCCCATTCATACACATCGGACCGTAAGATGCTCGACCAAGTCGACCGAAAGTTTGCGCTGGTGCCCGTGAAGGAATACTTTGAGTTGGAACGATCGTGCCGAATGGTTGATTACACATTTCATCAACTGTGGACTGATGGAAGACCTCATTACTACTGATTGCCTGACACTGTCCCAAATCCCAGCTTAGTTCCCACGAACGAAATATGAAACACCGTCCGCTTGATCCTGCCAACCCTCGAAACCTTCCACCGCATGCCCAAAGTCACCATCCAGCGTCGCCTCCACAACATCATCATCCTCTTCCTCCTCCCCACCCATCAGTGCCCAGTATAGCTTCCACCGCGATTCTTCTTCAAGGAACCCTTTGTCCAGATTCTTGCTGCTGAAGAAGCGGAACATCAACTTCCTGTACTGAATCGCGAACACCTGCTCTCCATCTGCCTTGAAGGCTCTCTTATGCTCCATATTGTCGCGCGTCTCCCCCCCGACGACAGGATTCTTGACCATGACTGTCGGGGCAGGGTTGCCTGTCATTGCTGTCATCATCTCCTTCACGGGCGCCTGGCTGACAATCTCCGTCTTCTTCTTCGCCGTGACCTGATCTGAGACCGTGGCATTGAACGCGGTTGCGTACCCTACCATCATGTACACGTCTCTGCCATTCTCGAGCGCTTTCTCCAGCCACTTCCGAGTTTCTGGTTCTGCACACGCCTTGGCAAAGTAGCCGTCCGAATCTAGCTGCTGAACCGTCTTGGTGTGGCGTGTTGACCAGAAGACGTCGCTCGCGGCCTCCTGGTCGGTCTTTGCCTCAAAGAGACCGCTGAGTTTGGCGTAGAGGGAGGTGCCTTTAGATCTCCGGAGGATGTCACGGACGTTTGACTGTGGTTTTTCTGCCTCCTGGGCCTTTTCTGCTGGGTCTCGGTAACTGTGGTTGGGCTCTTGGGTGTTAAGCACGAAGCGGCCGAGAGAGACGAACTCCAGAGGAAGCAGATTGTCTTGAACGAAGACGGCTGAGGCAGGAGGCATGGCACCCTCGTTGATAGTCTACTGGTCCCGGAAGGGAGGAAGGATGCCTTCTATCTAAGTATCAAGCTGGAACTCCAGAGATTGATCTTGCCACCTATTTGATGACACATCGATGGAAATATTGCGAAAACAACTTGCAGTCAGGCTGTCCTCCGGTTTCCTTCTGTATCCTGGATAGATGCCTGGCGTTAAGGCTGAAGTGGAGTACCTCGTACTGGGTATAGGGCGGCATGGCCCTTTTCCCTATTCGGGGAGGATGTGGAGCTCGGGCCCGGGTTTTACTCAGCTTGGCATCCCGCGAGTCAAACTGTCGTCAGGGTTCGATGGTTCGAGCAGCAGTCGACAAACGCAGGCACCGAAGAAGCATCGTCTTCAATCATCAATCCTTCAACTTTCCCCCGGACTCACGCCTGCCTCCCTGTTCGTTTCTCCACTGTCGTTCAGATTAGCCTTTGATGTTCTGGATGCGGTCCTGCTCCTGTTCCTCCTAGACGCAACACCCACGCGATCTCGTTCCCACCCAATCCAATACCACCCTTTCTCACTCACCTTCGTCATCCCTCCAACACACCCCTCATCCGTAACCATGAGGACGGCCGGGTACACCCTCCTGACCCTTCTCCTGTCGCTATCACATCTCACCGCCGCCGTATCAATAGACTGCCAACACATCCGGGTTGACGGCAAGAAGTTTGACCTGTCGAAGCTCGCGGGGCGGCATTCCGTCAGTGTCCACGACACCTCGAGACCGCCGGCCGAATACAACACCACATGGACGATCGACCTGTGTGCGCCGTTGAAGAAGCTGGAGGGCATAAGAGACCAGGATCAGTGTCCACACGGAACTCGAGGTAAGCCTGCAGCGATCGACTTGAGACGAAGAAGTTCGCTCCCAGTTGCGTATACGAGCTTGTTGGTTTAACGTTGGGGAACACACAGTATGCGGCGTTGTCCGATCGTGGAACCCGGCCGACGACCCGGAGAAGAAGCACGTCGAAGTTGAGAACGTGATTCCGGTCGCAGGGAACTTCGAGTCCAGCACCGGCGCCAGTCTCGATCCCAAGGTGTCGCGGTTGAAGGCACAGGACTCGAACTCGGACGGTCTGCAGATCGAACTAAACGGCGGCAACTACAACAAGATGAAGCAAAAGGCCGTGATCCAGTTGACGTGCGACAAGGACCGAACCGGTATCGAGAAGAGGAAGCAGAAAAAGCGCGATGGCGAGGATGATGCCGACAAGGACAAGAACAAAGACACGGACAAGGACGGGGAAGACCAACCAAACTCGTCCAGCCTGAGTTTCGTGAGCTATGGCCCGGTCGAAGGGAAGGACAAGATCGAGGTCCTGCGGCTCAATTGGCGGACCAAGTACGCGTGCGAAGACTACGCCGACAGCGACGAGGCGAGGAAGAGCGGCTGGGGTTTCTTCACGTGGTTTATCCTGATGTACGTGTGCTCTGCGCTGTCCTGCACTCGAGTAACTTTTCCCCGTCATCGTTTCTCCCAGCAGTACCTATACTGACCTAAATGTTCCAACATACAGCGCCTTTCTGGGCATCGCCGCCTACCTCATCTTTGGCTCCTGGCTGAACTACAACCGCTACGGAGCTCGGGGCTGGGACCTGCTGCCGCACGGAGACACGATCCGCGACATCCCCTACCTCTTCAAAGACTGGTCGCGGAAGGTGATCGACACCGTGTCCGGCGGGGGTTCGAGGGGCGGGTATAGCGCTGTATAAAATCAAGATAGGATCTCTTTTATCCCCCCCTTTTTGGGGTATTTCTAAACCTCGGTCGGGTTTGGTTTGAGGGACATACAATGCCAGTTGGACCAGGTTGTTACGGTGTATGCCTGTCTGCGTTTCGAAGGCAACCTTCCTCCTTCCCTCTCTCCCTCAAAATGGAGAAAGGGGGTAGTGAGTGACCTTGACCAAGCAAACAAACAAACTAAAAGACCCAGGAAGTGGGAAAAAACATGCCCTTTGTAGAATAAATAAACGAGAGGCGGCGGAGGAAGGCGAACCGGCCCGGGACTATTATATTGCTACTTGGAACTTTTGACGGACAAAGGACAAAGCAAGGAAGGGGAAGGGGCCTTTGCCTGTCTCTCGCATGGCATAGCGCGGCGCATGGACTTTGGCAAGAGAAATTCCTTCTTTTTTTTTGGATTATTTTCGTGATTCTCCTGGAATCCAATCCAGACACTTAACTACTGTACTCTCTCCGCGAGGTCATGCTCATGTACCATTAGACACCTACCATGCCGACCTATTACTATGTATGGTCTTTGGCACACTGCGAGGCAGCCGGCTACATAACAATGTCCTGACCACTTTCTATCTCGAAGCCTGCCGCGCCCGGAAGGCTTAGCGGAGGGCTTCATTCACAACAGCTGGTCTTCGCCCGGGACGATGTCCCCGAATTTCTTGGCGGAGCCGTGGCTCCTGGCGACGATGCCGTAGGCCGGGAAGTACTGTTTTGCGGAAAGGAGGAGGACGATGCAGTCAGCGTTTGTTGTTCTTTTTATCGGAGAAAAGTAAAGGTAATGTCTGTTCTACATGTAGACACAGACAGACAGACGGGCACAGACAGGGAGGGTACTGTCGAACGTTGAAATGCCTACCTTGTCCAAGAACGGAAGCACCTCGGCCGTGCCAGGAGTGTTTCGCCAGTCTTTCATCAGGAACATGGCGATGCCGAACATGCCAGTCTGGGGGTGGGGGACACCAGAAAATGTCAGCCTCGGAGCGCGAAGTGGGAGGGGGGTTGGTTCAAGATGATGGAGCCATCTTCATGCAGACAGACACCAAAGATGGGGCAGGAGATCGCGCGCGGTGCCTACCAAGTGTACTCCCGCATTCTCCATCCTCCGGTTCGCGACCTCGGCCAGCTTGGGCGTGGCCGTGCCGCTGGCCTCCGTGTTCGCCCACACCGAGTACCCGGCCTCGCGCAGACTCAGGGCCAGAAACATGGTGCACACCTCGGTGACGATGCCGCCCAGGATGACCTGCTTGCGGCCGGTGGCCTCGACGGCCTGGCGGAAGTCCGGGTTGTCCCAGGCGTTGACCTCGCCGTTGCGCCGGATGAACGGCGCGTCCGGATACATGTCGGTGATTTCCTTGGGGAGTGGTCCGTTGGGCCCGGTCTCGGCGGAGGTGGTCAGGATTGTCGGCAGGTCGAAGAGCTTGCCCAGCTCGGCGTGGGCGAGCACGTTGTTGCGGAACTCGGCCGTGGTGTAGTCCTTGACGAGCTGCAGGAGACCTAGTTGGTGGTCGACGATGAGGAGGATGGCTTTGTCTTTGTCGAGGCGTTCGAACTTGTACGGGGGTTGTTGGAAGGCCATGATTGCCGTGCCTATCTAGTTCTGGTGTGGTGTGCTAGGACGAGTGAGTCTTGATTGTACGGTTGGGATGTTAGCGATGGTAGACAATTGGAGCTGAAGAGAGTGAGTATCGACCTGGTGACGACAAGCATACGGGAGGCAAAAATGTAGAAGAATATATACGATATTCTCCATTTGCTTCTTCTTGCTTAACGCGATACACAGTAATCACACTGCTTGGTGTTGGATAGACGTTGGGCAGTTCAGTGGCTGGCATATCGACGAGGCTCGACGAAAAGGGCGAAGGACTTCCCGCTTCCGGCTAGATTCGCCGCTTCAATGACTAAGGTTCTGCCGTCCTCGAGGTACACGATACATAGCGGAGCTCTGACGTGGTAAGCTAAGCTTGGAGTAATTAATGGGTGGATGCTGTCCAAGCAAATGAAGCCTCAAGCAGCGCTTGACTGATGGAGACTTGTGCCCGTTGCACAGTCTGTGCTTGTCGTGGTTGCATACGTAAGGATCAGGTGCTGAGTAACCAGAGGGGCTGAAGGGGATAACGACGACATTTTCGCGATCAGTGAGTATGGAACTCAGTCTACATAGTATGCTGCAGGCCAGATATGCCTCATTAGTGAATGGCCGAGGCCGATGCTGTAGTGGGACATCGAATGATAGAGTCATAGAATCGTGAGAAGAGAGCGTGACAAGGTTCCAACTCTTTTCAATGGCAAAGACAATAAGTGCGGCCAAGACATCCATGCATTGCCGTAGACATGGCTTCTGCGGATCACAGTGCCACAGGCCGCTTTAGACGTCGAAATCGGTTGCGGACCTCAGCGAAGACACATGGGATATGGATCAACCCTCAGGACTACAAAGAAGACAGAACTCGCCTTTTCGACTCGTTTCCTAAGTGTACCGCCAGCAGGCTAACTCTAAGCCGTCACTTCACCTTCATCATGCTGTCTAGGAGAGTCGTAAGTCTCGAGATCTCACGTTCTCACCCCCACCACGTCAAGATTTATCCCCGACGAGCCTCCACCACCTACTCTCCACCCCTGGTTCATTGTCCAGATTTCGGGTAGGTTTTCTGAATTGACGATGAAATCAAAAAAAGCTCTCGAAAGAGGAAGAATCAGAGTCGACAGACGCCGAAGTCACCAAGGAAGACCAGGAAAAGATCAACACTTTTTCCAGACTGCATAATCGGAGTAAAGCTCTGGAGGAGGAGTTGGGCTCAAAACAAGTAAGTTGGGAAGTGATGCTTGTTTGTTCCTTGCACAGCTTTTGTGGATGGATGTCGTTGGATGGCATCAGACGGCTATTGTTCAAGGCTGGTCAAGAGCCCGCTTCAAGAGAAATCCCAAGATCTTCTAGCCACCATTGCCTCCCACAGCTGTTTTATTCAAGGAGCCTGTCACTAGATCGCAAGACTTCCAATCTACTCAACTCACCCACATCATCCTCGCAGAAAGACAAGGAAGACCTCGAAGAACTGTCCACCGAACTGGAGCTCGCCGATGAAGACTCATTAATTCCGTGAGTCGCACCTCACCTCCCGCCCCCCCTTCTTTTCCCCCGACACGCACACTGACTGACACACGAACTCCAGGTACAAGATCGGCGACTCGTTCATGCACGTCCCGCTCGCCGAGGCGCAGGAACTGCTGGCCACGCAGACGGCCGAGATCGACGGCGAGGTGGCGACGCTCGAGGAGGAGCTGGAGACCATCCGGGAGCAGATTCGCGGCTTGAAGGCCCATCTCTACGCGCGGTTCGGCAAGGGGATCAACCTCGAAGCCTAAGTACGGGGGATCGATTTGATTGATGTTGGGAAACTGGGAAATGGGCTCGCGTGCGTGCGTTGTGAGAGGCTCGGGGATGAAAGGATCCCAAGATGTGAACTAATCAATGCACCACCGAGCAACCACGTCGTGAGAGGGAGAATCTGGGATAAACGTGTGTTCTTGTTGGATTCGGATGCGCGAATGCCCCCTGCCCATGATCGCATTGGGTTCCCCTCAAAGACGAGGCGATGTTTTTTCATCGAAAAGTGTGACGGCGACGATTTGGAGCCCGATGGCGTGAAAGGAACGGACCAACCCATGCTTGGGTTGAGGGCTGTCTTCAGGACGGAAGCGACTGGCTTTGCTCTCTCTGTCTCTCTTACACACACATCCTGTCTCGCTCTCTCCAAAATCCAAAAAGTCTATCTATACCCCTATACAACCCCAATACCGTCGTGCTTAGGGGGAAAATGGTACAGAAAACCAATCAAAGGAGAGAAAGGGAATTGTACTGTCCACTGCTCCGCCCCAGAAATCGTACCTCAAAACTCATCCCGTCCAAAAAAACAAGGCCAGGGGGCGACACTCCGAAACAACAACAGCAATATCTATCCTACAACTTACTGTCCGTGGGATTCTGATTCAGCCTGACAACACCCTCCTGCGTACAACTGGCGATCAGCACCCCGTCCTTGCTCCAGATCCTCTGCATGACCAATCCCCTCCCATCGCCGGCCCATGGGCTGTCCATCTCCGTCAACATCCACTCGTCCGCCCGGAACGCCCTCGGGTTGTGGAAAAATATCGTGTGGTCCAGGCTGACCATCATGCCGATGCGGCGTTCGTCCCGTTTGACGAGGGCCATCTCGGCGTGTTCCTCCTCTTCCTCCTTGGCGATGATTTCGAGGTACTTCCGCATTTCCTTCTTCTCTTCCTCCGAGCCCCGGAAGTTTTTCAGCGTGCGCTCGATGTTGTGGCGGTTGGCGAAGCGTTGGAGGCTGTGGACCCGTGCGACCGTGCCGATAAAGTACGAATCGCTCATGTACGCCAGCGCGCTCAGGTGGGCCTGGTGGTTGTCGCCCGGCTGGTTGGCCCTCTGGCCCGACTGCAGTTCCTCTTCGCGCACGTTGGGCGGGCAGTCCGAGATGCGCCCGCGCGCGCGGATCCATTGTCGCAATTTGCGCTCCGATGGCGGCCCACTGCGGTTGGTGATGGGGACGCGCACCGACTCGAATGGCCGGTCGTCCGAGCCCACGTGCTGGCGGTCCGAGTCAACGTCGGGCGGTATGATGACGTCCGGGGGCATTCGGACCGCATGTTGAACCGTCTCTTTCCCGCCGGAGCCCTCCTTCATAAAACTCAGTGTTGTCGTGAAAATGCACTTGCCTCTCTGTCGCGCTTGCACGGTCCGTGTGATGAAGCTCTTCCCGTCCCGGACTCTCTCCACGTGGTATAAAATAGGGATCTCGCTGTTGCCGGCCAGCACGAAGTAACAGTGCATGCTGTGGACTGTGAAATCGGGTGGGATCGTGGCCTGTGCGGCCGAGAGACATTGAGCGATGGCGGCGCCGCCATAGATGCCTCGTGCGCCAGGAGGATGCCACAGAGGGCGGGCGTTGGTGTAGATGTCGGGACCTATGTCAATGAGCGGGAGGAGGGAGAGGACGTTCTCGATGGGAGAGTGATGCGGGAGTGACTTTGGAGGTTTGATGAGTGTTGCATGCTTGGACATGGTTGCAGAATGACGTGAGAGGTGTCCTGGCAAGAAAGATTGGTGGATGGGTGGGTGTGTGTGTGTGTGTCTGTCTGTCTGTCTACACCTCAACTCAACGCCGGTATGACGGAAGAAGATGGGGTACCTGGCGGTGGAGGAGGGCTGCTGTTAATAATGACCTTCGGAGCTTGCGCTTATCATCGACCAATCGTTCATTCTCGGGTCATTTGCAACATCTCGGAGTGAACATGAAGAGGGCGTTTCGGTGAATTCACATATGTATGATGGCAACTGGAATAAGTTCAACAAGTCGAGGGCGTTGTTTCGGCCGGAGAAACTATTGGTCGACGCAGCCAAAATGCCGAGGCTCATCGCTAGGAAATTCCGATTCCGCACCAGACACTCAACTCGGCACGGTAAGAAATCGCAAGCCTAAGATTTTAAACCGCGCATGTGGCATTGAAACACAAGAAACAAGATAGACGACCTACGCCAGTTACCTAGTTCGGGTGACCATGTAGAGATCCGCCGGGTTGATCACCAGAGCCCCCAATATGTCCCTGGGTGCCGGCCGATAGCCCTCCAAGTTTACGTACATTTACATATTTCCGTATAGTATGCCAAAAGATTCAATACATCAGACCGAGACGCCACGCTAAAAGTCCACACTCTTTTTTGACACGCTGGAATTATAACCTATGCATACCTCGTCGACCCTTTCAAGACCGAGTTCGGGGAATGAGAGAACGTCTGGGACTGCGATGATCCTGGGGTGTGTGGCCATGTCCCATTTTCGGTTCCTGGAGTCAGCAGGATGGACGATCTCTCGATCTCCTCCCGACGCCGCTCTCGAACTTCTTTAGAGGCCCCGCTCTCGACAGTCGGGCTTCGATCTCTTGATAGCTTGTTCGACGCCTGCCATTTGCTGGTGGCAGTAGGAAGGCTGTCGCTACGGGGTCGCATGTCCGGCTGGACCACTTCCAACCCGTCAGATCCCACGTCGTCGGTCGGTAGGGTGATGTGGTAGGTGCTCTGAGAGTTTCGGTGATTGGGGGACTCTGCCGAGTCTCGGGTGAGTAACAGTCGGAGAAGTTGTCGACGCTGTGCCTCATCTTCCGGGATGTTGTTCACCGTCCAGGGTGTCATTGGTATTAACTCCGTCGTGGAGGCAGCATCGCCGTAGCTGACATAGGAGCTTCTATCCCACCTCTGAACATGTTGTCTTCGTTGCCTGTCCAACTCTTTAATTTTGTTTATCTTTCTGTAGGTGAGAAAACTGAGGACGCCGGACCCAACAGTGGTGGTGCTTGCGAGCACCAACGGGACGTAGATGTATACCTGGGTCGGAATAGGGAACTTTTTGTGAAGAGCATGGTTCATGACGGTTACGAAGACGCCCATAAAAGAAGAGGTCAAAATCGGGAGCAAAACGGCATCGAAGAGAAAGAGCAGGCTGCGACTGAAATATGCGACAGCCGTGATGGCGCCGTAGCCGACAACGAGGAGCACTGCGGCGAGAACGGTCAGGAAAGTGCGGGACACTTTGATGTTGTCTTCGGCAGAGGTGAAGACGAGTGAGAATACAATGTATCCGCCCAGAGCGAGCCATGAGGCAGTGATGGCAATGGTCCTGAAGTACCACGGCAGCGCATCGCGTTCCGTGTACAGATCGAAAGGCGTCTCTCGCACTCGCTGGTAGTTGCGCTGCATCCTCCTTATGAGAACCGGTAGATCAAGTCTCGAGACATCCAGAGAAGGACAGTGGGATCGAAGCGGCTGGTGGGCATGCAAATGTGGTTCAGGACGGACGCTCAGCTAATCGATTGTGTGTCGCTGCTCAGATGGAGGTCTGGACTGCTGAGGCTTGAAGGCCTGAAAGGGCAAGGTGGAGGAGTTGGACTGGTCAATCAGCTACATAAGCAAACGAAGGAGTGGCAGTAGGAAGAAGAGACTGGGCTGACGCCGAGAGCGCGGTGAGCAAGAGAGGGAATCGAGACATGATGATTGTGGCCTGCGCTCGAAAGCAACGCCATCCAGGTCGTATCGCATGGAGGCGTCAGGGCGCAGAAGTCAATTATTGCCCATCAGAGCAGCCCGGAACATGCGGTAAGGCTAGTGCTGGGGAAAGGACAGAGGGTGGGTCGGGGGGGAGCAGCTGAAATGGGGGACTCCTGGCAGGCCTGTGATAGGCGGGAAAAGTGCCTCACCAGGCTAGTAAGCCTCTAATGGGCCCTAAAATATATTCTGGCAGGGCTGCAAGGTACCCAGCTCGCCAGCTCGTCGGCTACGTAACCATTGATTATTATTCCTATTGTTTACGAGGGCAACCTCGCCCATACTCGGTATTTCTGCTGACACCTGCCCTCAGTCGTGGTGACTGCGGTCACCAGCCACCAGCCACCAGCCATGGTTTGATCATCTCGTCATCTTATCTTCCGCATGTCCTTTTCTCGAGTGGCCCTCCTCAGCAGCTTGTCATCGACATATGCACTGTATGTCCCTCGCAACCCAAACAGCGATCCGACCGCCGACGAAACTCTCAACGTCAAGTGTGTTACCGCCCAGCTGATCCATCCACCATCCTCTCCGACCAACACCGGCCAGTTGTCCCAGGAGCTGAAGATGCAAAACAACTGCAATGCCACAACCCAGGGCTCAATTCGGCTCGCCACCCATCTGGGCGTCATGGCGGGCGGTGTGTATAGAGAACTGGGATGAGTTTCCGTCAGGAACGAGTTGAGCATCCGGAAAAAAATTTCCTTTTGACCATCTTCAGGTATCGTCCATTCTCGGACCACCAGGTCTTCCTGGTCCTCTTCTCCTGCGACCCGGTGCCAGTCGTGGACTGTATATCTCGATACTTCGATCGCACCATCCTCTGCCGTATAGACCCCGGATCGATCCCCGAGTTTGACGAATGCGCGTCCTTGCAAGATCTGAAGAAATTCTGTGTGAGTCTCGTGCCAATGTGCACCAGAAGTCCAAGTAGAAGCGACAGGCACGGTGATGGTCACACTATCAGCCTTCGAAAGGTCGTAGGTGACGGCTGCAGGTGTGGTCCGTCTGAACACCGTAATGTTGGAGGTCTGATTTCGTCTGATTGCCATTTGTTCTGCGGTCTAACTCTACCCAGACCTCAAGTTGTCACAGCCGCAAACGACCTCTTACCGTTCCTTTAAGGCTGTGTAGAGGCTGACAAAAGCAAATACGGGCACAATTCCGCCACGCAACCTACCGAGGTCACCTACGACCGAGTTAACACAACATGTTACCTGACGCAACTCGACGGACAGCGGTCTGGACAGATTCTGGCATGATATAACTCCCTTCAAGAAATGAACGCTGAGGAAATAGGTCAAGGTCGTCTATGAGTCTCGCACCTTTCTTCAAGAACACAGAATCTGCCGGCGTCTTGATTTCCAAGGCGCTTCTAACCCCCTAGCGCATGGGGGCCAGCCACGTGAAGGATTCCGATTCACGAACGACCTTGGCAGGGCGAACCCAGGACTAAAGCAGTTGGTTATGCCTAGTGGGTCCGGCGAACCAGCACAAGGCAATGCCCCCCATTGCAGAAACGAACTCAGAGTCCTGGTGTCTACGCCTCGCTTCGTGCGCCCGAACTGTACACAAGAAAGATTTAATTGGGCTTCTAAAGCCACTGTCTCAATAGACCTGCCTTCTCGACCGTCTGTGGGCTTGCCTAAAGACGCCTCAAGGCAAAATGGCCATGTATACAGTACCTACCTTTTCCCCGAACCCCCTCTGGCGGCTGTCACGTCAAAATGTCTATTACTCCAGCCTGATGTTCGACCTTTTACCTACCTTTGCTTCTCTGCGTCTAGAATTTGTGTTACTGCGTTTATCTTGATGACTTTGTTTCAGTCGCCCAATGCCGGCACACAAGTCTGCAAGAATCCGCCAGCTGTCAGGTGGTCTTTACGTAGAAGAACCACCTCCTCAACGGATTGGCCTTCAGCCTCGTTTCCGAGTCGAAACCATCAGCCAAGATGATAAAACCTTTGCCGAATCCGTTTTGAGAAGGGAGGCCTCCGCTGCCAGGGGGTCTCAGCCGCTGCTTCGAAGAGTAAAATCAAAGTTGAGCCGGCCTGACAAGGCTGTGACTTTGACCGCGCTATATAATCATGTCCAGGCCAACGGCTCCGCTGAAGTTGCTCAGATATACGTTGACAGACTGCTCTTGGATGCTGCACAGGCAAATATACAGCTACAATTGCCAGATGTCCTTCTTCGCACTGCTGTGAAGAATGCAAACACCAACCTGATCCGACTCCTCGCTCCTTTCGCCACAATTGAGACAGTCAGTGCTGTGTTGGAATCTGCAGTCCTCGGTCAAACTCTGCAGATCGTCACGGCCCTGCTGGAGTACGGCGCGGATCCAAACTGCTTGGACCGTGACTGTATACTTCGACTGGCTGAAACAGACTGTCAACTCCTTCAACTCATTCTTCGCGCTCCCAGACAGCTACGGCATGAAGCATTCGGGGATTTGTGCGACCTTGCTATCCGGGATGGACTGTCAAACGCGTTCGACGTCGTTCTTCGCAGTCTTCCCAACTATCCAATACTCCGCGATTCAGACCCTCCCTGGAACCGAGACTGTCTACTCGAAGCGGCGATCGACGGCCCTGATAAGAGTATGTTTTTCTGTATCGCCGCGTCTACGTCCACGTGGCCCTTGAGGGATAACCGTCTGTTTCTACATGTGCTGGACTCGACGGCGATAGATCGCTTACAGGCTAAAGACATGGTGGAGGTCTTGCTTTGTCTGAGTGTCTTGTCGCCAGCCTTTCACTCCAGTCCGGAGATTGAATCATTTTACTGCCGTTGTGTACAAGAACAACATGAAGATATACTGCGTCTGATGGCGTCTTACGGTGTTCCTATCTCGGCGGGGCCTCTTCTGATCGCATGCCAAAATAATGACGAAAAGATCCTGGACGTCCTCCTGGTCGGTACTATTCAAGGAGAAGAGCAGGTGGTTGCTCGTACCTCGCACCTACAGAGCGCAATACAAAGGAAGATGTGTCGGAAGATCCTCAGGCGTCTTCTTGCTGGAGGAGCTAAAGGAGTGTGGAAACACAAAGAACTTGTCACCGCGGTCTCGCTTGGGCAAGTAGAATGGGTTGAAACACTGATCGACGCAAATGCTTCAGTGGACTATCATAACGGCAAGGCTCTTCTCGAAGCCGTTGCGTCAGGGCATGTTCGAATTGTTCAAAAGCTCCTGTCTCGTCCTGTTTCTCTCGAGAGCTTGCAAGCGGCATTTCCGAGCATCAGTCAACTCGAACCTTTGCCGCGACGACTGCTTACGAAGCTGTTCATCAATCAGGGACTCTCTGGTCAATGTCTCGACGATGCTCTCAACAGGGAACTCTGCAACTATTCATACCACAGAGATCCTGAGTTAGTCGACATGTTGATCACATCGGGCGCTTGTTGCAATGATGTTTCGCTTACTGTCGTCTTTGAACACAAAGGTGCGGTGATCTTCAACAAACTAGGCCTTTCCAAAACAACACTCCATGGCTCGGTTGTGGAATGGTTCAAAAGTTGGCACCGTATGCTTCTCCTTCACGCTCAGCAGGAAGACGAGCACTCGCTTACGGCCACTGCATGCCTCAAGATGCTGTTTCGCAAATTAAAAGTCATCAAAACGCTTTGTGATGCTCATGAAGGTGACCGACGGCTCGAATGCCTCCACCAGTTCCTGGAAAATGGTGCAGCAGACCTAGATCTACTCTCAGCATGGCTGAAGTGGGCACAGCAAATGGACGGCGACACCTTGACCGAGCTTGTACTGACAGCAGCTTGTTTCTGCGATCTCAGCAGACTTCATTTGGTTATCAGCTCCAAACCAGTGATCAATCCGTCCCCAGCCGATGTTGAAAGTCCTAAGGTGGATTCTCGGTCGAAGGCAGCAAATTTGTTCTCGTTTGTCCTAGTCCCTCCAATTCGGCAAGATACACACCCATTCTCAGACACAAGGGGCGTCGAAAACCTGAGAGTCTTATTTCGCCAATATTTACGAGGCGGCTTTGAGAGTCACCTTGCGACGAGGCTCCTCCAGAGACACCTGGAGCATTGTTCCCAAGCCATCCCCGAAAGTGAAGCTTGGCCACTCCTTACACTACAATTTTTACTATCCCAGCCCATTGAAACCACACTACCAGAATTCAGTTCCTGTTTATACATGGCGATCGCTTCCCAGCAGTGGTTCGTTCTAGGGCGGCTCCTCGATCGGCCACTACCGCAGGAAATGGTTGCCCGCTTCTTCCTCGTCGACACGTCTCTGCTTGCGCCTCGTGCGATCGAAGTCCTTCTTGGATCCCAAGCAATGGCATTGATGAACGATGAGTTCTTCTTTGGGCCTGTACAGCGGACTTTCAATCATGCATGCCTGGCGCAGGACCAAGAAATGGCCATGCTCCTGTGCTCTAAATCTCGCTGCAAACTACGCCTCAGAGATGTTTTACTGTCCTTACAACAAGCAATTGATGCCTCGGACCTCAATTATATCTCAGTTTTGCTTAGTGCGACCACCTTTTCCCAAGAAGATCTGGAGATACTTTGGAAGCACAGTGCTCAACAACACCAAAGCATCGAATTTCTTGCTCTTGCGGTGATACTGCTCAAAGCAGGTGCTGACGGCTCATCAATCGGTGCCACTTTAATCGAAGCGGTGGAAAGAGACAATGAAGCTCTCGTCAACCTCATTCTAGCCCAATGGCAAGCCACAGGGTCCTCGCAGTGTCGAGAAGAGTTTGACTATGGAAGACGCCGGCCAATATCCCGAACCTCAGGCCTTGGCCCTGGTGCCAACTATTTTTCGGCACTCGCTCGCGCCCTGACGGTTGCTGTTCGTCTCGACCGGGCACCCCTTTGTCGGCACCTTTGTGCAGCAGGAGCTCCACTTGTATGTCAAGGACACTCACTCATTGAGCTTGCTGTAGCCCTGGGAAGCCACGGCGCTCTCATGGAGATGATCATGTACACGAAAACACGTCCTGACCTGGATGGGGCTGTCAGCTTCGCTCTCCTTCAAGTGGTGGTGCACAACCGCGAAACCTGGGTACAAGAACTAGCACGCCTTGGCGGATCAGTTGAAGCTTACGACTTTGAGTCCCTGAAAATCGCGGCGGGATGTGATCATCCTGGTATCTTGGGTGTGCTTCTGCCGTATATTGAGACGCCGCATGGATTTTCCGCCATTTGCCAAACACTTCAAAGGCGCCTTACCACATACGAGGGCGATCTGGACATTATTTGCGTCATGTTCGAGCAAATCCACAAAGCAGGCTTCCAGGAGAAGGAGCCGTACAATGAGGCTCTTTTCGCACTGTTGGCAGTCCGATCTGCTCAATCTAATCATGCAGAAATCTTGCTCGGTTGTGGAGCGTCTCTCGAGTACAGAGATGGCGAAGGTATGGTACAACTTTGGAGACGAGGTAGTGTGCGACTCTTCGCGGAACTTGTTGGGTACTGCAATCGCATCAGAACACGACTGTTCACTGAGGCATTTCGCGATTACATACGACAAGAACAGGGTCGTATCAGCCTCTCAGTCGCCGATACGCTGTCTGTTCTCGGTGCTCTCCTCGAAACAGATATACCTCAGGACGCGCGTGATGTCGCGCTCGACGTTACGGCCAGAGTTTGCCATCAGAAGCTTGACTCTGGTCCGATCATCCGACTGTTATTGGAAAAGGGGGCTCGTTTCCGTAAAGGAGCTGGGGTTTCACTCTATCAGGTCTGCCGCCTCGATGACGCCCAGATCAGAGCCCTGATTATCCAGAGCCCTCCACGTATCCACACTCGTCTACTGGCTCTTCGTCGCCTCTTCCGACATCAAGGAACAAGTGCCGGAGGCAGAGACACCGGCCAAGAGCCCAATCCTTCAGACCAGGCCTGTCTATACAACATCAACTTCCCGGGATCACCGGCGCAAAATCTCAACCTAAAAGCGTCAGATATTGTTCTCTTGATAGATTCAATGCTGAATCCCAAGATTCGGACTGTAGGGACTAGCTTGTTGTTCACCTTTTTCTTCATGCTAGGAGGTCTTCACGTGCTGTCCTCCCTATCCTGTTCAAATGCCGACCGCAATGACGTGGAACAAATGTTTGCTACTGCCATAACAAACTCGGAAGTCAAAGAATTGGATGATCGAACCGAGTTCCTGCTCAGGGTCATGCAGATTGACGTCCCTGCTCTAGTGAGCCTAACTGGAGATGGCTCTGGCCTCGCTTTGGAAGACAGTTCACTGAACAGACTACTATTATTGTCTCTGCAGTACAAAAAGTTCGGTTTGGCCAGTACACTCTTGGAGGCTGGTGCCAACCCGAACACGAGAGACGAGGATGGACGCTCTGCACTATACCTGGCCACAGTGGAAAAATCTCTCGACATTATGAGAACTTTGATCGAGAATGGCGCCAAAGAGGACGATGGAAGTCTGCACATCGCGACTTGCTGGCAGCACCATGAGGCAATGCAGCTGCTTCTCGGGGCAGGGCACGAACCAGGATATTGCTCCGAACTCTTCTTTCGAGCTACGCCACTCGAAGCTCTCTTGCGATTCAGCCACTCCGGAACAGGGTATGAACTTTTCGAAATGACGCTCGCCGTGCTGTTGTGCGATGTCGAGGTCCCCGAAGCCTTCTGGACGAGTGAGCCCAATCTTCTGTCTCTCGCTCTGATGGGTACATGGCCGTATCAAATGTTCAGTGCGCTACTGTGTTGGTTCCCTCCAGATGTGGTTGAATTGCCTCTCATTCGTCGCGACCGCTTCATGTTCTCTACCCTCAGCCTTGTCGAAAGAGGAGAAGATATCGAGCTCTCTGACGTCGAGCGGGTGGAGTTATCGACGCTCCTCGAAACACTAGGGTTCGAGCGATGTTTTTACGCCGTGGAGGGAGATCAACCCGAAGACGCCGTCAACGTGCCTGAACACCTAGAGGCTCCCGAATTGAGGGCACGGCGTCGTGCTTGGAAGGAAAAAGACTGTGCCGTTTGTGGCGATAAGCCCTCCGATCGCGACGCGATTCACGCGGCATTGTCCCCATCATGCGAAAAGAACCATGGGTGGGAGGCCGACATCATCTGCACCGACTGCCTGCAAGGACACCTCGAATCGCAGATGTTCCCTCAGGGTGGCGATAAATTTCCCTCGCCGAAGGTCAAATGCTGGGCTCCCAACTGCTCTGAAATCCTCAGCCACTCGATCGTCCAAGCCTTGGCCAAGACCGAGAGGTTCACCATCTACGACGCTGCTTTGGTTCAAATGTTCCTCAGCGCTGGGGAAAACATGGCCAAATGTGCTCAACCGATGTGCACTGGCGCGACATGGCTCGGCGACGACGACAAGAACACGACCATCTTCGCATGTGACGTGTGCGGTGAGTATACCTGTATCCAGTGCAATCAGCTGTACGACAAGCACCGAGACGAACCATGTCCTCAGGGCGAAGAGGCCAAAGGCGCCGAACGACGGAAGGAAGAGGAGGCTGCTACAGCAGCCCTCCTGGCCAAAGGAAAGAAGTGTCCCAAATGCAAGCTGCCGTTCGAGAGGATCGAAGGCTGTGACCACATCGTCTGTGGCAAAGACGCGCACTCGAGTGCGAGAGGACGTAAGTTTCATCTATCCACCCCTACTACGATTCGGTCCCTATCCCCGTTTGTCCGTGAGATCTGCTAGCTAACTTCCTCGGGCTTTCTGACAAATTAGTTGGCTGTGGATTCGAATTCTGCTACATCTGTGGCGCCGACTATAATGCCATTCGCCGGAAAGGAAACACGGCGCACGCGAGGAGTTGTGATCACTACGCATGATCAATACGATGAGATGTGGCAGCAACAACGAAGACGACGACGACGACGACGAAGGGGGAGGAGGAGAAGAGATGGTTCTTGCCTTTTTTCCCTTTTTTTTCCTTCTCCCCCGTTGTCTCTGTTTCTAATTCTATGGTCATGTCGAAGAATGAAAGCAGCAAGCAAGGAAGGAAGCGAGTGTAGAACTGGAGTTTATGTCCCTGGACCTGTAACACCATATGTAAAGATGATAGAAGATACACGAATAAACGAAACGGATGTGCTTTTGAGTTTGTATGTAAAATACAAACCATCCTAACCCCACCTGGTAACTTCGCCTTCTACGACTTGATTCGTTTCATTTAATTCGCTTCTAGCTCTGTCTGGCCCTTTTCTTTCTTTCATTCCTTCTATCATGATTTTGGCTTTTGCCTCTGATATCAATCAATCAATCAATCAATCAATCAATTCCATGTGTGGCAAATCGACCAGCAAGGAAGACGAGTAGAGTAGTAAGTCTGCGTACTCAGTATCGTGAGCTCCCGTACCCACCGCCGTACCCGCCGCCGTAGTCTTCGTTCTCGCCTCCGTCGCCATACCGACGCCGGCCCTCACCGTCGCCGTCGCCGTAACCTTCACTCTCGCCATAGTCTTCTCGTCTCCCGAAGCCTCCACCACCTCCTCCATATCCGCCTTCGTCACGGCCACCGTACTCGTCGCCACGCCCGCCGCCGAAGGAAGAGTCCTCGTCTTGTCGGGCACCGCCGAAACCGCCGGGCATGTCGTCGTAAGAGGGCTCTTCTTGTTCCGGGTGACGACGGCTGTATCCGCCACCTTCGTAGCTGGACTCCTCTTCCTGACGACGCCCGCCTCCGAAGCCACCGGACTCGTACCGTGGTTCTTCCCCCCCTCGGCCGTATCCGCTGGAGCCACTGTACGGCGCCGATTCTTCTTCCCGCCGGCCGCCGCCGTACCCGGCCCCACTGGAGGAGTAGTCGTCGCGGCGATGCTGCTGCTGCTGCTCGTGACGGCCGTAGCCAGAGCCATACTCGTTGTCGTCGTCATTTCGTCGACCGTATTCATGCTCCTGGCGCCGCCCATAGCCCTCGGAGCTTTCGGTCTCGTACTGCTGGCGTCGGCCGCCGCTGCTGCCGTAGCTGTTCGCGGAATACGGTTCCTCCTCGCGGTCACGGCGCTGTTCGTAACGACTGTGCTCGCCTTCTTCCTCATGATGTCCGTGTCCCCGTCCGTGGTGTTGTCGACCATGATGCTCTTCACGACGTTCACCATAGGGACTGTCGTTGTCATTGTCGCCGTAGCGTCTAAGATAACATGTTAGCCTCGTTCCCCGTGCTATGTTTGCATCTGCCTTTGCGAAAGCTGTGCGTTTTGACATACCTCGTCTCCTCTTGATATCCCCCCTCGGAAGTTCGCTCTTGATGATGCACCTCGCTCTGCCACCCTCCACCGATGGTCTCGCGCTGCTCAAAACGGTTGTATTCTTCATACCGCCTCTCGCCGCTTGGCTCGGTGGTCCTCGAGTACTGCGCTTGGCCGTATCTATCTCCCGAAGACGACTGACCGAATTGCGTCACCGTCTCGGTACGAGAGCCGTCTTGGCGGTTGTAGGAGTCGCGTTTGTACGTCTCTTGACCCTGGTTGAATCCGCCACCGAGAATATCGCCGCCGACCTGCCCACCGATCTGGCTCGTGATGCCACCGACCAGAGAGCCCAGGATGCCGCCGCCGACTGCTGCGCCGGCCATTTGGCCGAGCTGGTCACTAGGCCGAGAGACGTTCGGTGGTCTCCCACCACCCTGATCTCCACCCAAGACAGAGCCGATGGCCCCAAGAGCACCGCCTGCGATACCGGACGACTGGTTGGTGTTGAAGTTGAGATTCGCCATGCCGAGAGGCCGATTGTTTCCATGTCCGTGGTCCTGGACGCCAGGCTTGTGGTTTCTGCCCGTCTCGACGCCACGACGGCTGAGCTGTTCGCGTAGACCGTCCTTTTCAGAGGCAGATTTCCCGCGCCACCATTCCTCCACGACACCAAACATGAGACGACGCCCGTCGCTGGCACCATCTTGTCCGTAGTCACGCAATGCAGGGTGGTGAAGAACACCGTGGATGATGCGATTCAGGGTCCGCTCGACGTCGATGCGCTCGTCGTCCCAGCACGCCACGATCTGCGGAACCACCCATTTCACTGTTTGGTGGGCCACTTTGCCGGCGGGTTCGTTGAGGATGTTGGAGAAGTGGTCTTTGGACAGCATCGAGTGCGTGGGGTCTGAGGAATGGTCGTCGTTGAAGACAATGTGCTGCTGAGCAAGGCTGGATTGGATGATCTCATTGGAGCCCGTGTTGAGTTCATTCTTGACTTGGTTGATGACGGGCACCACAAAGGGGGCCAGCAAACTGAAGACGAACTTGTTGATCTGCTCCTGAATCTGGTCAATCAGATCAGGCAGGATCGGGATCTTTTCAATGGTTTCGGTGATGGACTGCATGATTTCGTCGTGCCATTGGATGATGGGTAAGATTTGCTTCTGCACGTCGTCAAGGTAACGCGCCCATTGCTCTGGCTGACGAGGGGAAATGTTGGCGTTTTGCATTTGGTGGCTCAGGGCATTTTGTTGCAACTCATTGGCCTTCCCGACTTGATCCTTTCCGCCGAACACGCCGGAGGGCAGTTTATTGAGGAGATCTTGCAGGAAGCTATTGTCCTGACTGCCATTCTGGTACTGTTGCAAGGTGTCGTCAAGTTCTTGGATCTCAGACTGCGTGGTCTTGTCGTCAAATTCACCGCAGACAGAATGGAGGAAGTCGACGCCGCCGAATGTGCCCGTGACAATGGGGTAGACGGGGTGACGTGCCTCGCGGAGTTGGATAGCAGTGCGGCGGCCGACATGAGGGAAGACGTCGCGTTCACCCATCTCGATGAGAGCAAGTTCAACGTAGTTGGAGTGCGCCGCATAATCTTCCAGGCAGTGGGATCCGGTACCAAGGAGTCGGAGTGCTTCGTACAGGTCTTTCTTGTTCTTACTCCGTGCATATTGTCGACCGAGCTCGATGCTCTTACCAAAGAGTTTTCTTACCAGACCAGCAGAAGTGTCGATTCCCATGCCTTCGGTAGCAATATAGTTCTTCAACCCGGTCTGCGGATTGATCGAGAGCTCTCGACGTTCATCGACAGGGCCGCGAAGGCGACGGTCATACTGCCTGGCGTCTTGGTTGTCTGCATAGTCCTTCGGGTTGCTGAGACAGATTAGTTATTGCCTTGGGAGGAGGCTCGTTCAGCTTACTCGATATGTTCCTCGGGTCGGTAGCACCCAAGTCTCTGACTGGTGACTTCGAACTCTCCCGAGCCATATCCGAAAGACATGAACCCAAGCACCCAAAGCAGGATGCGGATGGCCTCTGCGCTGACATATTTGACCGTGCCGACATCGACCGCCTGACTGTAGTCACGCAGCCAATTACCGAAATAAACCTGTCGGCGATTAGAATACGCCTACTGCTGTGAAGAGCCACTCACTCTCTTGACGTCAAGCTTGCTGAACTTCTTGCCGCCCATGGCGCGGGAGGCCACGATAGTCAACAAGGTGTCTTCGAGATCACCATGACGCCAGTTCTGCCCCTCGATTTTCGAAGTGGATCCAATGTTGCCCGCACCAAAAGCATGAGCAGGTCTTGCCAGCAAAAGGATGCCAACCGCACAGAGAAGGAAGAGCTGCGACGAAGATGGCGCCATGCTGGGCTGCAGCTATGGGATTGAGGATGTTGTTTCTGTTTCTGATCCTGCAACACTCGGGTCTAAGCCTCACGTCTCGCCCGTTGTTAGTTCGAGAGACAGCTGGAAAAGGGCGGTAGTTCTAGTAGGTTAGAAGTCTTTGAGAAGCACCTTGCAGTAGCAGACAGGATTTGATGCACAGCATGCGAAGGTGAATTTGATGTCACCGAGCACGAGTCAATGGCAATGGAGATGACGGGAAAGTGAGAGTTTGCAGTCAGTCAGATGAGGTTGATTCTGCCAGGTTTCACCACCCACCGAAGAACCAATCACAGGAGCAATCTCACCACCGACGCGGCTTGGCGATGCTTGTTCCTGGGGCGGTGAGCATTCGGTATGGCATCCCTGAATAGGGTGATGGAAATCTGGTAGCTGTTATGGTGTGATGTCGTGGCGGAGGAGATGCAAAGCAATTCACATGGAGCACTGGAATGAAGCTCGTGTCTGGCGGTAAAGGGGATTTTTATACCTCCCGGTCTTGGCATTGGTGCGAGGCTGAGCTATTCTTCATCCTTCGTTCTTCAATGATTCCTTTCGCTTAGCCGTCATCCAGTCGCCTAACGGCTTCCAGATGGCCAGTTTCTCTGCTGGGGTCAGTGTAGCCGCTAGCCCACTGGTAGAGGTGGCCACGAATGTCCTTGCCCCAGGCCACGCCAGGTGTCCATCTTCCCAGATCCTCCCCAATTGCAACTCCTCGTCTTGCCATCCCCAGTGGAAACTTGGATCATTGAACTTCTTCTGCCCTTTCTTAGCCATCCAGATGGCTTCCCAAATGCCTTTTCCGACTATGACCACGGCCTCGGGTTTGTAGAATGCAATCTTTTTATCGAGGGTGACAGCACCCTCCTCCATCTCTTGTTTACTCAAACCATCCCCACTCCTGGTAGGCCGAACGCATATATTCGTATTGCCAATCTGGTAAAGGTCCATCAAATCCCTCGTCTCGGATGGGAGGTGCTTCTTGGGGGTAATGCCAGACGTATGAAGGAGGTGCCAGAACCGATTGGAGGGATGGGCGTATGCATGGCCGGTTGCGGCTGTCATGAGCCCCGGGTTGAGGCCGATGCATACCAGAGTCAGGCCAGGCCGTAGACTGTCCACCAGGTTGTTGATGGGATTGTATGGATCGTTGGATGCTCGCTCTTTGGTCGTGCTCCTTCGCTTTTTCAGCCTGGGTGCTGTGGATAGTGCATCAGGCGTCGAGGGGTCGGATCTCCGACCATCTTCCTCCTCTTCCACGGTACTCTTGTCGTCTGCCTCAGTCTGGTCATGTCGCAGCGTCCGAGACCGTTTTCTCGGCGACGGAGAAGCACTCTGCGCCTTGGAGAGAACAAGTGCACGTGGACTCGCAAGTCTTGGGGAGCGTCGTGTTGCATCTGCTTTTTTCAGCGGGGAATATTTGAACTGCTCCATCCGAGCCTTGAAAGTGCTGTCTGCAAACTTAGCATTTGAAGGTTCCAGTGACAGTGGCTCTCATACTCTGCTCCACGCCAGCAGCATCCAACCCAGTCTCGTCTGGTTGAGGTGCCATGTTCATGGTGCCTTGCAGTTCCCCTGCAATACGCAGATTTGGTGCAGCATATTGGACTTTTGCTCCCCGACAAGTCTGGGCCCCGGTGGGAATTGGAGCCTAGTCTGCTTCTTGAGGTGGCAATGGCTTGGTTTGTGATACCACGATGCCAGCTTGTTGTGTGACAGCCACAACACCTCAGGAGCCCAAGGGGACATCTCGCCAGAATAACCTTCTCATACCACGCTTACTGATTTGGGGCCGATAATCTCGCTGCTCGAAGATACACCACAGCTATCTGCACGATCTGATGTATCGCATCCCTCAGTCATGTCACGTCGAACAGGATCGAATTTCGATCGATCTTTGATATAAAACCCTAAAACTGCTGCTTGGTAGGGCACCCATTGTGTGGATAGGCTCTCTACAGCCCTAGAAGCTCTACGACGATCCTGAGGTGACTCTTCAGGGTGGCCTCGAACAAAGCTTCCAAATTCATGACCTTGTCGCTGTCGCCAAACACATACATCTCCGTGGCACTTATCAGTCTTGCCCGAATCCTTTCGACCAACAGCTGTCGGTCTATAATTTGACGTGGACAGCCTTGCACTGTGTCATGTCACGCAACTCCTCAAAGCAATCGTCCCGTCCAATTCCAGATTGCTTGTATCCACCGAATGGCATGCTGAAAAAATGTGTCCCGACTGTGTTTACCCAGACAGTTCCGGCCTCGATACGACGTACCGCGGTCTGCATAGTCTTGATATCAGACGTGAACACCGCACCTGTCAGACCATAGTCGACAGCATTGACGTCTTTGAACAGCTGCTCCTCGTCGGTCCACTTCAGAATCGATACGATAGGCCCGAACACCTCTTCGTTGGCGATGCGCATGCTCTGAGTGACTTCTGCAAATATGGTGGGTTCGACAAAGTAGCCGCCTTGCGTGTCGGTGCTGTCAGGGACTTTACCACCAAGTACAAGACGGGCACCATCCTTCTTGCCGATATCGACGTATCTTAACACACGATCCTGTGCGGCCTGGCTCACTAGTGCCCCCATTGTTGTCTTTGGGTCGATAGGGTTTCCCGGGCGGAACTTGGTGGCAATTTTGTCACGGACTTGGTCCAGAATCTTGTCATGGAGTGATTCGTGCAGGAAAACCCTTGAGGTCGAGCCACAAGATTGGCCGCACCAGCCGAAATTCATTCCTGCGATGATAGCGTCTACTAAGCGGTCATGATCTGCGTCGGGATATGCGATCAGGGCATTCTTCCCGCCGAGTTCAAACGACGTTAGTTTCAACGTGTCTGCTGCTGCTTTCTGGATCGCTTTACCCGTAGGGACACTACCGATAAGCGTGACCTTACTGACAAGCCGGTGTGTTGAGAGAGTCTTTCCGCAGTCGAGGCCGCCAGCTAAGATATTCAGGACGCCGGGGGGGAAGACACCCTCCAGGAGTTCAGCCAGACGGAGCGCCGAGAGAGGTGCTTGCTCTGGGGCCTTAATCACCACTGTATTTCCCATGGCAAGAGGCGCCGCGAGGCGATTGGCAGCAAACATCAGTGGATGGTTGGAAGCCACAATGCGTGTGACCACCCCCAATGGCTCACGGATGGTGTAGTTGAAGGTTGAATCGTCGAGATGAGTGGTCTCGCCTTGGACGGCTGGGATGAGACCTGCGAACATATCCACCGTGTCGGCTGCTGAAAGTGCGTCACCTCGCATCATCACCACTGGATTGCCAGTGTTGAAAGCATCGAGGAGGGCCAGCTCATCTGCGTGTGCACGCAGGATGTCGGCCACCTTCCTGAGCTTCTTGCCTCGTTCCAACGACGGCACTGCTCTCCAGGCGGGAAATGCTGCGTGTGCCGCCTCTATGGCCGCAGTGGTGTCTTTCTCACCAGCGAAGGCGACTTTCCTGATGACTTTCCCGTCACCGGGACTGAATATCTCCCGGTGATCGCCATCCTGCGGCTCGTGCCATGAGCCGCCATAGAACAAGCCCCAGTGCTTGGGGAGAGATGCTTCGACGTTGGGAAGTGACATAGTGAGGAGGAGAGCACTGTGCTGGTGTCGTAAGTTGACTTGGACAGTTGATACTTGCTCCCTTTTTTCGAGTCTCAAGCCGTCTTCGTGCAGGCCTTTATCGTCAGACTCTCATATGGCCGATCTAATGCTGTGTTGTCAGCAAGCCAGAAATCTGACTACAGTTTCTCACACGTCTGCCCCGTTTTCTCAGTTGTCGTACAGGCAGCCTTATCCGAGTCCGGCTCAAATCAGTAGGGCGTCCATCATGTTTCGTCAGATAGGGTCCACGTACGGCAGAGGCTGTTGTCGAGACCGAATCTGCTCAGGCAGTCCTTTGGATCTCACCAGTGAGCCTTTCCATTTTATATTCAGAGCCGGAAGAGGGGTAGGGAAGCTGGCGACCGATGTGCCCCCGGATCGACGAGGGGGAAGGCGACGCGGGGATGCGGAGACGGAGACGGAGACGCGGCCGCCCATAATAGCGTCTTGAACGACGCTTCCATGTGAGAATGAAGCAATAAACCCCCTTTTCCAGTGCCGTCCTCAGAGATATTGTCCTCTCTACAAGCAGATCGTTGTGCTGTCAGCCCCTTTGGCGCTCTCAAAAATCAAGTTTCGGATGGAGTCTGAGCGGTTCTCCATCGACACATCGATGTGTCAGGCTTAGAGCCACTCACAACCACCAGCAGTCACGAAGAGGACCAGGATATCCCATGCCACCGGCAAGGTTCGATGTATCTGCAGACGAGAACACCCAACCCGATAAAATCGCCCCATGGACTCCAGAATCGTGTTCGACTCAGGAGGAGGCAGTGAGCGCGCCACATCAACCACCAGCCCCCAGCCCTGTCTCGGGCGTTTTCTATCATCAATGGACATAGCGTGAGTGACTGACAAGAAGCTAGAGGCGGGAAGGTTTCACCATCATATTGCCCCTAAAGAGCCAAAAAGTTCCTGTCAGTTGCTCTCCCTCAACCAGCGAGGCTGAAGTTAAACTGTGTGGTTGCCTTGTGCCGATTACAGCTTCTCGCCTGGCCCCTATCCAATCAATAGGCCAGAACGCCATGGCCAAGGCTATCCATCTCGTGTTGAGCTGTCCGCTCTCCTGAAGCATACGGGACAAGCGGGAGACCTTCAGAGGACTTTTTTTCTTTCGTCGAAGGTAGGTTCTTTCTCCTGACGACGCCGATGACGGGCTCTGCACCGTTGAGTTTCAGCCTCTGCCGTCTCGAAGTTGGCGTGCCACGAAGCTGTTGCTGTTGTATGGCTGGATTTCTTGAACTGCCTCCCCCTTCTGAAGAGAAGAGTCAGGCGGTCCTGCGACTTCCATCACCGGCGTGGGCTGCCGGCTGGAGATCAAACCCGTGAGGTTGATAGTGCGACGTTTCCCACCCCAGAGAGATACATCTACTATTGCCCATTGTCAGTTTACTGGTTGGCAGAGACCACAGTCAGTCACCCTTCACGCACATTTAATTTATGACAAGGCAGACTCAGACAGAGAGATGGAGGTTGAGGTTTTAGTCAGGAAGAAAAAGGAGGAGAGGGATGTTGCTGCTACTGGCTATGAGGACATCTGCTTCGAGGTATAAATACCCACGAAGACGCCGTCGAGGAAAGAGGACCATACGCAACGAACGAAAAGGTAAACAGAATCAGGAATTCACAAGAAACACCAAAGACTCACTCGACTCCCGATCCATCACTTCATTCATTCATTCTTCCCGCACATACATATACCTTTCGCGCCTCCTCTTGACCTCAACGACATGCCTGCGATCAAGTCCACCTTCCTCGCCATGCTGGCAGTCTCGGCCGCGGTGGCTGTGGCCCTCCCCTCGCCGCAGACAGCGACAGACGACGCTCCCGACGCTGTGTCATTGCACTTGGAAGTCCAGTGCGGGTGCTGGAACCTGTGCACGCTGGAAGCCCTGGGGGATGCTTCGATTACAGGCTGTGACTCTACTTGTGGTAAGTCATGCACCACCCATCTTTAGGAGAAACACCCCGTTCCTCTTTCTTCAGAGGCACGGTCGCCTCTATGGGGAATATCAGGATGGTGCAACATGCCGCCTGAGTGTCTCTCTGATCTTCCTGCGCAACAACGACAGGGCTAACATAGGGCTTTCCTTCTCATTAGATCCGCAGTTCCTTTGCGAGACTATTGATGCGCAGACCGGGGGCCCGACCACCATCGTTGCCGCCACCGCTACGCCTGCGGCTTCGGCTTCGGCTTCGGACAATTCCAAGCGGGACGGTTCTCACGGCGGCATGTTACCACCGCCATTCAACCCGTTCGGGCCGGGCGGCGAGTTCGAGACGATGGGAGAGGACTCCCAACCGACCAAGGTCAAAGGCAAGGCCAAACGTGCCCTCAACCTTCGTCCGCCCCCTGTGCCCACGATCCCCAGCGACCCTCCGTTTCCAGGGTATCTGGTTAAGGTCAAACGCACCCCCGAGCGGCCCATCAAGCCCTGGCCGGCGTGCGAGCCCGGCGAGGCAAACTGCCCTCCGGTATTCGAGCTGGGGACCCGCGAAGCCCCATCCACGGGGGAACGGCCTGTCGACGCTTCCATCATCAACCCCTGCCCACAAGGCGTCGTCTGTGAGGCGGCCGTGGTGGGCAAACGCGACCCAGAGCCCCTTCCGCCCATCAATCCCTTCCCCTGCCCTCACGGACCTGACTGCCCTCCACCTCCGATCGGCGACGCATGGAAGCGCAGCGCTGCAGAGCCCAGCATTCCCGTTCGCACGCCTACCGGCAGCAATCCATGCCCGCCGGATTCTTCTTTGTCCTGCGACCCCCCCATCCTCACTGGGGGGTTGTTGCCCTCCTCGGCGACGACGAAGGAGGAGAAACGCGACCCCAAGCCGCAGACGCCTGAGTTTCCGGACCTGGACGACACGGGACGGTATCCGAAGCACAAGATCCCGCGGGGGCCGCTGGCTGGTGACGGCGCGGGCGGCTTCGAGAAGCGCAGGATCAATTGGGACTTGACCATCAAGGGCACGTGTAATGGGGGTGGCTGTGGTGGGGAGGTGAGCGTGACCATTCACTTCTGATGGCGGAGATGGGAGAGGATAGGACGCCGCGAGGACAGAATTTGTCACTCTCGTGGGCAATGTTGGTGAGAGGCGTTTGTATTTGTCTCCCAGTGTCAGGGACCCTCGTGTCAGGAAGTGCGTGAAACGGATATAGCAAGGAAGCACAGTGTGAGAATGTTGATGCTAGGAGATGATAGATTGGAAGAGAGACGAGGCTGGGGGCCATGAGTTGACGTGGTAGCTGGTCTATCGCATCAGATTAAGCAAGACACAACATCCTTTAGACAACCCTCTCGAATACCGAGCACAGCTTCACACAATGGACAGACAGGTTTGATTGAACCGTGTCAAATGTATTCGTCTCTTCGGCCCTTGGGCTCTTCGTCGCTAACCAGGCCACATACATATTTTGAACGATACGTACCAACGCCGCACCTCTACCTATCTGTCGATATTTCCGGCCTACCCGAACTCTCTTTACCTCTTACAAACAGCTGTTCACACCAGACGCCTGTGTATGAGAGACCTCTCCTCCCTTCCCTCTATGCCCTTGCACCCCGAGGCCTCAGAACCGAGGCAGGGCCTTTCCACACTCCACATTCGTAGCCGTCAAGACTCGAGTTCGCAGCTGCGGTACCGCGAGCCTGGAGATCGGGTCAGTGGACAAGAGGAGAAGACACCTCCCACCGCTGCCTCCATCAAGCACTTTCCCCACAAAGGCCGAGAAGCCAATCAATCTCCGAGGTGTGTAATCAAACGAACAACGTGGTCCGGGAAAGTTCGAAAATGAACGTGGTCGTCGCGGACAACAGCTGTGTTGTTGTTGTTGATTGTTTATGTTCCTGTCATGGTTCGGAAATTTTGACGCGGAACCGTTGTATACCACGTAAAACCTACCTCCTCGTGCGTGCGTGCGGGTGTTTCGAGGGGACTTGAGTTTCTTTTCTTTTTCCAGTTTTCCTCGTGCTCCATCCACGCTCTTTTTTTAATATATCTCGGCTATCAATAGCCTATGGCACAACAATGTCATCAATTCAGGTACCCTCGTACGTACAGTACGTACAGTACGCAGAGTTTCTCTGTATGTACGTAAACACACAAGAGGTCCACATACTCGAACGAGAAGGAGGCGGATAACTACTCCGAGAACCATCACAATAATGATGTGGAGAGTCAACAGCAAGGAAATGCAAATATGCACAGACATACCCTAGTAGTGCCTGATGGCACTTTGCTCACTACTGAGTTTCGGACTCGGGACTCGGGATACAGCGTCGAGAGTATATGGAGAGTAGCAGTAATTAGTAGCAGTAGCAGCAGTAGTTAATCTCCAGGCGAACAATCCTTCCTTGGCTTCCCATTTCTTTCTTCCAAGGAAATGCAGCATGCAATCTTCACGCCACACAATCCGGTTCGATCCGTCGTTGAGATAGATGCTCCACGTTCCGCGCTCCAGCACCTCACCAGATCAGAGCCATGGTGTATTTGCCGAGAGCACCGTTCTCGTACTCGGCAGATTGCGTGCGAACACGAGTGAGTGGGCAGGGAGTGGACCAGGCGAGGTAGGGATGTATGTGCAATGTATTGTAGGTATTCCGGAGGCAGGATAGCGAGAAACCCGGGTGTTTGGTGTTTTGGACGAACTGCTTGGCCGTGCCCTTTTTCTTCCCCAGCTTTCGTGCCGCAGAAGCCGAGTACGAGAGGCCCATGTAGGTAATCTGCGGACGTCCTGCAATCTTGCCCAGGGCGGGACGGGGGGGAGGGGGGAAGGGCGCTTAACTCTCGTAACGACGACGAGCCTCAGATGGTTCGCGTCCACTTGACTCACTCGTTATCATTATTATTATTACCTCGTACTCACTCCTCCTCCTTCTGGTGGTTCTCACAAGGTTCTCGGTATGGGTCCTGGAGCAAGGGTTGGTACTGTACGGTAGCTTCAAGTGCCAGGTACGGGTACCAGCTAGAGAATGCTCGGTCGCAATGCCGTTCATGATTGACTCCCAGACGGTGCGACGAGAGAAGAATATGGAAGATTGATCGACTCGGGTGGTATCCGCAGTGAGCTTGTTCTCCCACCCCCCCCCCCCCCAATGTATCCAATCCTCATGAGACATGGTGAGAGACTGACTGGGCCAGCAGGGCTCCCGATTGGCACGGGAGAGGAAGACGCAATCATCATATATTTGGTGATTACTCGGCTGACGACGAACGTGACGCACATCCTCGCGTCTAATTCAAGGGCGTGAGCCGGACTCCTTCGCTCCCTCGCTCGCTCGTTCGTCAGCGGAGCGGACAAACAAACTAATTAAGTAACGCGAGACTACGCAGCACAAGGGAGATGAGGGAGAGAGAAGCGAAGAGATCCTACTGATCCGAGTATAGTGCAGGCCGCACTGGGTCCCGTCTCCGCCCAGGTCCTCTTCATCTCAGGGGCTCATGTAGGCAGTACCCAGTACGTGCTTACCCCTGGCACTAAATCTCCCAGAAACCGTTGGCGCACCCGTTGGTCGTTGAGCTAGCGAGGCAAGCAACTGGTGCGAAAAAAAAGCTTTGGAACGGTGACGATCACTTTCGTAGCCGAAACGAGGCACACGAGCAAACAAAAGGTACCAAAAGCAAAAAAAGAGGCGGATGGATCGAACGATGGATGTATTGTATTAGACTGTAAGGCCACAGGTTCGGGGGGTATATTTGTCCAATCTACTAAGCGATCAGAAAATGATGCGTACACACATGATGATTGGATGCAATGGGCATCTCTTTCACGCCATTCCATATGCTGTCAACAAGGCCGGCTTTCCCAGGACCACTGATTCTCTCTCTCGCGTTATGTGCTGCGGACTCTGCTTTTCCAAATGACATTTTGTATTGCGCACTATATTCCCCATGAAACAGATGCTAGAACTCAAGGAAAAAAAGGAAACTCATTACAAGAATATTTGCTTCAAAAACATATCACAGAGCAAAAGCGACCGCGAGAAGACCAAGTGCGAAGGTGCCTGACGACACCATCACCGACGATGCCGCACCGGTAAAGGATGATGTAGACACATTGCTGGTGGTGCTGGCACCCTCGTTCTGCACCTGGGTGCCCGAGGTGCTGTTGCCAGGGTAGGTGCTGGTGCCTGAGCCAGGGCAGACCTTACCAACGTCCGATGGGACGGTGGGGAATGCATCAATGGCATCGAGAATGGCGACGGCCATACCACCCGAGAAGTGAGACTGGACGTGGCAGTGGAGAAGCCAAGCACCGGGAGTGTTGACCTGGTAGCGGAAGACCATCCAGGTGTTGTTGCCCTCAGCGGGAATGCTGGTGAAGCCGTCAACGTAAGGAGGGTTGACCAAGTTGAAGGGGTAGCCGGCAGTGATGGCATCAGCCACGTTGGTGAAGTTGAAGTCGCCCACACCGGCGCCAATCATGTAGAACTTGTTGGCGTGCTTGTGGATAGGATGCGGCTCAGCCACGGGGCCTTGCACCTTGATGATCAAGTCAACCCATTGGTTGTCCTTGGTTTCCAAGATCAGGTCGCTGGTGGGAATGCTGGAGGGGCTCTGGAACAGAAGAGGCGGGGTGTCATCATCGCTGGTCATGTTGTAGGAGTCGGTGCCAGAGAGAGTCCAGGCCCAGGCCTCGGTCGGCTGAACAGGAGACTTCTGGATGTCCAGGATGAAACTGACATCAGCGCTGGGAGCCGGGGTGTTGGCGGGGAAAGGTGCGGCAAGAGCGTTGTTCAGGGGCACGATGGCAGTGGTATTCTGACCGCCATAGTTCATGACGGACACTCCCGAGGGGGTGTTGCCACCACCCTGGTACGACAAAACACCGAAGCCGGAGATGACCTGGTTAATACCCTCGTTGGCAACGCGGATGGTGTAGTCACCCGGGGTCTGGTCCAGCTTGACGAAGAACGAGACGCGGTCACCGTTGCTGAGACCGAATTGGTCGACGACCTGAGGAACAATGTAGTTACCGTTGATCTCATACACGTACAGCTTGTGGCTGTCAATGGTGATTTTGACCAAAGCCACACCAGCAGGGCTGATGAAGGTCATGGCAGCCCAGCCGTTGGAGGGGTTGACCGAGTAGGTGAAGTTCGAGCCACCGTATCCAATGCAGGTGTCGTAGGCATCAGCGGGCAGGGCGGCAAGGTTCTGGAGAGCCAAGTACTGGCCACCTTGGATCGCAGCATTGTTGGGAGGAACGCAGCCCTTGGCAGTCAGAGAGGTGCCGTTGAGAACCAGGGGTTCCTGAGGGGCAGCATCAGCAGTGAGGTCGGCAATGGACGGGCAGTACTGCGAGCCGAAACCGTTCAACGTGATGGAGTCACTGCAGGCCCAGTCGACGTTGGCGGTCTGTTCGACCTCGAAGAACTCGTTGAAGGTGTATCGGTTCCAGTCGGTAACAAAGACAGGCTCGACAGCCAGCGCAGCTGCGGTCATGGCATCCACATCGGACTGCGTGCTGCTGATTTGGCTGAAGGGCGTCTCGGCATCATCCGCGGGAGCAATGATGATGGCCCCGTAGAGACCGTCCATCATCTGTCCCTTGTAATGGGCATGGTAGAAGTAGTTGCCAGACTCGACTGCAGTCCATTGGTACATGTAGCTTGTTCCGGGCTGGATGGAGTATTGGCTGACACCGGGCACACCGTCTGCCCAGGGGGTACCGTTTTGGCGAATACCATGGAAATGGATGCCCGTAGCATTGGGCATGTTGTTGTGGACGACAAAGTCGACGCAGTCCCCGACCTTCATCTTCAATGGAGGACCGGGGAGAGAGCCGTTGGTGAGGATGGCATTGCGGGAGATGCCTTTGCTGGGGTCGGTCGGAGCCCAAGTCAGGTCAATAGTGAATGGAATGCATTTGGACGAGGATGCGCAGATGGAGCTGCTGGAACCGCCGTCGGCGGCGACTGTTTGGATCGAAGAAACGAGTGTGAGGGCGGCGACAGCCTTGAGGAGGCGTGCGAACGCCATTATTACGTATAGACAAGAGAGCAAACGAAAGACGGACTGAGGCTGGACAACTGTGTAGGACGAGGGGGTTAGTAGAGACAAAGAGGACAAGCGAAGCCCAAGGGAAAAAGATCAAGTCTTATGAATGAACAAGCCATCGCAAGCACCACCAAGCAAAAAAATCCACCACCATGGCTGATTTCCCCGAGGTGGATGCAGATTGGAAGGACCAGCCTGCCAGCCATCCTGGAACAAATACGGCCTCGCCAAAGTTTGGGTGTTTTGGGGGGCGCAAGAGCCTCCTGGTGCCTCTTCAGCCATGGACGCTTACCGGATTGACGATAGCTGGATCCTCCCTATCCACTCGGATGGATTCTGATCAGCCTCTCCCCAATTATCAACAAACTTCCTCCAGCCTCAGGCGCTATTGGGCGTTGACAGCATCAGTGCTAGAGTAAGATGTCAGCTTCGGCGACTGCCTCTCGGAGAATCAATGTGCATCATGCATTGCATACACGAGCGGACATTGCAGTAGCTGTCACCGTGTCGGTCGTCCAGAGGTCTGGCACCCGTCAACGACGCCATCAGGCGAGCTCATTTGGCTGAGATTGCGGACAGGGAGCACCCAACCCGGCCGTGGCCTGTCAGTTGGCGGCGGCAGGGATCCAGCCAGGCTTATGCACGAAAGAGGAGATCGTTTGGGAGGGCCACATCAATCAGATGCGACCGTGTGATCCATGCGCGGTGGCTGAACCCCAGCTGCCACACGGCCGCAGGGTCCCCACAACCCCCAGATGCCAGTGGCCCTGCGATTTGGTTTGTGCCCTGTTACGTGACGGAGGCCGTATTCAGAAGCAGCGGCTCCACCCTCCACTCGGGCTAGAGGGGGACCATGTTCTCTTAGCGCCGTTAAGCATCGGGGGCTAGAAGCTGGGTTATCTTCAGCTTGCTGCTGCGCCCGCCCCTCCCAACTTGGGACGGTTTGTGGGTTTTCTCTTTTTTTGTGTTGGTCTTGGGCCCGTGCTAGCCGAGTCCAACTGTTCTGGAGGTCCGTCCGGCTGAGGTGACAGACAGGCCACTTGCCAGGAACTCTAGGAATACAACTCGTGAGCCGTGGACTGACGAACCTGTCCGAAGATGTCCCGATTCAGGAATGCCTAACGCTCGAAGGAAGAACGCACGGATTTGATTGGGCCCCATCCCTGGAATCCCTCAGGAGTCTGTTGACTTAATCCCTTAAAACAGGTGGCCAGGGAGGGACAACCTGTTCTTGGAACTGGAACTGGAACTGGAACTGTTCCAAAAGAACTTGCATGCAGCAGGGCATTGGGCCAAGTCAGGTACAGCCGTGCCCGGACCGCTCTAGGTTGGGTGTGGGTGGATTGGCATCGCAGCGCTGGGCCACTAGACACCCAGCGAGCATGTGAGAAGACAAGACCTAAAAATAATCCCATCCGGTTAGTGTAGGTATTGGCTTCATGCGTGAGAAAATATGGATTCTTCGTACCTATGGTAGGAACAAAAACAAGGCAGCCCGGAGTCGCGGGAAGTACCTACCCATGAGGCAAAAGAACAGCCGAGAAGCAGGAAAAGAAGGTTTTGAAAAACCTTTTTGGCCTTGTCGGTTCAGTGGCCCAGGGACCACTGACTCACTGGGCCAACCATTCCACTTTGAACTCTAGATTGAGACAAACAGACGAACAGACCCTCTCGGTCGCGTTGTTGGTGTTGTGGCCATGACTCTTTCTAGCTTGCAGCGTGTGATCATCGTGATGCAGAGATACGAGTTCACGTTCGGACGTTATGAGTGCGTCGACGATGCAAGAACGGTGAGGGAGGCTGGGATGCAGGGAGGAGGAGGAGGTCGGGGGGCGATTATTGGAAGGAGGCTGGGGGATCGAAGGGACGAAATGACTGTGATGACAGCCGTGGCTTGATGATAGGCGGTGCGATAGACGGCGATGGCTTGCGGAAAATCGTTGGTTTCTCACACGTGGATGCAGTGGATGAGGAGGTTGAGGAGGTTGAGGAGGAGGAGGTTCTGGAGCTTCTGGTGGTTTCAGAACGAGCCACCAATGCTTGTGGGTTGCTTGGTGCCTGCCGCCAATAATGCCACCCATGGCGCCTGTGCAGTTACGTCAGTCTTCCTCGTTTGGGGCTCTGGGTACCCGTAAGGAACTCTACGGAGGTCATACTCTTAAGGACCCCCTCTTAGGGACTCCGCACTCCGAGCCCAGCCCAAACATTCACTCGTGACTGCGTACCGAGTACCTAGTGGTAGTAGGTGTCTAGGTAAGGGACATACGTATGATACTCGTAGGGCCTAGCGGGTGAGCCGGAGAGGGGATGAGATATTCGTCTGCATGCTGCGGTCACTGGCACGCCTACCAACGAGTACTTGCTACTCGCTACACAAGAGACTGCCTGCCTGCCCACGCTGTGTACCACCATATGAGAGAATTCTTTTCATGTTCCCTTCCATACTTCCGCACTTCCATTGTCATTCACACATTCATTCATTCACTCCATTCATCGGTATAATACGACGTACACATACTCACATCCTTCCCTTGGCTTCTTCTCCCGTACTTCCTATAATTAGGCCACTTACGTACTGCGTCCTTCGATACCTTCCCTTATGGTCATGTTGAGACCCGTCAACTAAGACCACTCCTTTTGCCTTCCTTTCACCTATCCACTCGCCCTCGTATCTGCCCCTCGAACTATGTTTGCATACCCTTTCTGCAAGGTTATCGTAAAAGGCCAACCATCTTGGGCGGTTTGACTCTTGCGTGATCGACACCTCTTTCGCGCCTCGTTGCGCCCCCTTCGCACCCCGGACCCAATCATCGTTGTCGGCCTTCAACAATCCCCCGTCGGCCATGCCCCCTCGAATCCAGAATCCCATCAGCAGCTTTGCGGTGTGCCTGACCCTCCTAGCCTCGCTCCAATCGCACTCGTCGTCACAATCCTTCCGCGCCTCGGTGTCCGCTGCGGCGGTTGGCCCAGCGGTATCTTCCAATTTTCCTGACCCGGGCCTCGCGTTGGATATCAGCAATGGCTCCGAGACTTGGTACGCCTTCAGTACCCAGACCGGAAAGATCAACATACAGCTTGCCTCTTCACCGGACTTTTCGACCTGGACGCTGCATGAAGGCTACGATGCTCTGCCCACGACGCCAGGTTGGGCCCGTCGGTCTCCTCATGCTGGTGTCTGGGCACCGGACGTGAATCAACGGCCTGATGGATCGTGGGTCATGTACTTTGCGGCCGTAGGGCAAACACATCCAGACAAGCACTGCATTGGTGCTGCAACCTCCCCGAACGTCACCGGGCCTTACACTCCTCTCGACGATCCCATTGTGTGCGATTTGCCTCGAGGCGGCAACATCGATCCAAATCTCTTCATCGATCCCATCAACAACCAGAGTTACTTGGTGTACAAAACAGACGGCAACGCGATTGGACATGGCGGTGCCTGTGGCAATACTGAGGCCCCTGTGGTGCCTACCCCGCTATATCTTCAACTGATGGATCCCCAAGACCTCATCACACCAATCGGCAAGCCTGTCTACTTGTTCTCAAACGCCCACAGTTTCAAAGAAGACGGGCCCAACGTCGAACGGCCATGCATGGTCTACCGTAACTCGACATACTTTCTTTTGTATAACGCCAAGTGTTTCACCAGTCTGCAATATCGTATCGATTATGTCGCCTGCAGGGTTGGCGTCGACACCCATACGGGGGTTTTGGGATGTGACTGGCATGCCCTCAAGACGCAGCAGCAGACGTCCAAGGACCACACGCTGCTCCAAACGGGCGACGTGGTGTCTGGCACGAAACTCTACGCCCCAGGCAGTATGGACGTGAGTCCCGACCAGCGCAGAGTGGTCTTTCACGGTGATGTCAATTTGGACTGGTTCGCGCGTGACCATCCTCGCACCGTCCGCCGGGACCGTGCCATGTTTGCCGGTGAGATCGACTTCTTGCAATCAGATCTTCGTGTCACTCAACTTTTTTGACGGGAGGCCCTAATGGAACCATCAAACGAGAACGTGGACCACGTGAGATGACACGAGATGACTCGAGACAACCTGTAGGATCGATAAGCTTTCAAAGGCCTCCCCAAGGCACGCACTATCATCCCTTGACCGCTTGAGGGAAGCGACCAGTCCTTCCTTTTTCCAATGGATCGGGCTTCCAATCTTCGTTCATCCTTCGCGAGTCGGTTTCATGATTAGAAGATCCAAGAAATCATCCAGGATTGCATTTCCCTTACTACATTCGGTTTCGACACATCTCAACAACCTGCATTTGGATTTTTGGGTCGCAAGGCTCTGAGGCTTCCGAGATCACTCAACTTTGACGATCCTTCCAGACGGTGCCTGAGAGATTCGCTTCCTTTCGCCTCTCTCTCGCTTGGCATCAGCACTTCATGTTTTACACTTTCTCGATCCTCGTTCTTACATAGACCTATGAATGCATCTATCGATCCATAGCGCCAGGAGTCTCGGGTTTTGGAATTCCACATTTGCAAATTGCGAAGCCTATGGGATGTCAGATGTCAGCGCTCCCTCGCTTTCGACCTTGTCCTACATTGTTTGCGAGGTGCGGGACATGACTTATCTGATTCCATTACGTTTGTTAAAAAAAATTTGCAACCGGCAATTGCTTAAGCAGAGCACCGGCAAGGTGCAAGAGTGAGTTGATGAATTTGTACATACAATAGAAAGACTACTGCGTATCAACGGCGTAAGCGCTACAGGTCAGGGATATTCCAGACTTAGAGGAGGACTCAAATAGACACATAGAGTAGACAAAGAATGGAAAGACATAGATTTTTCTAAAGTGGTATATCGGAGCAGTCCGTCAGGGGAATGCCATTATACCTTGTGCATACACGCAATTGGAAGCTGCAGTACTGATAGTATCTGTGGACGCAAAAGGGGGGAAAGGGGAGGGAGGGAGTGAGAGTATGCATGTGTATGTAATGGCCAAAGGAAAAGGGGTCACTTCTGATATATACTGTCTGTAGAGTATGTCCCTCGTACTCGGCCCGGCAGGGGAGGATCCCCTTGATATATGTACAACTAACTACACCTCCAACTGTCATGTGTGGCATGTGGCATGTTGTCATCCCATCATCCTGTACGTCTGTCTGTGGTGGTCGACCTATCATCTATTTTGTGTATGTATGTGTAAGAGTCGTCGTCTAACTAACCTTCAGAGTCTAGCCTTGCTGCTGTGTTCCCTCTGGCCCCCTATCTCTCCTTCTCTCCCAGGACCGAGGGTAGGACAGAGCAGCAGCAGGCGAGATCGAAATTCCCCCCTTTTTTTCACCCTTGACCCTTGGTGACCCTGGTGGCCTGGCCCTGGTGTGGGATGGATCGTGAACCGTTACACGACATCTCGCCGCTGTCCACGACAGAGCGACACCAAGATCTCTCCACTCGCGCAAAGGGGGCCGAGCGAGCGATGGCGCGACCGTTGTGCTCCCAAGTCTTCCCCCTCCTCCTCCATCATCCATGCTTGTGCGACATACTCGTGTGCTTGGTACCGAACTGCCAGTACAATGTCACTGCCGCGCGATGTATCTCGTGCACCACGTTGCCCCTGGTTTTGTGCAACCCCGCGAGATTGGGTCTATGCGGCTTGAGGTCGTTTGTGCGAGGCGGCGGCAGGCAAGACAAGGCAGGGGAGCGAAGAGCACGCCGGGTAAACAGTCCGTCCTTAGTAGTTGGCATGATGACTTGATGTCACCTACCTGTGTGCACGTCAGTCCGAATTAGTTAAGTCAGTTGGATAGGTCAAGTCAATCAATCACTCACTCGTCGGAACAGCCAGGACAGTCCCTGACAGACATCGCGAGTCTGTCCGACACGAGGGCTTCGCTTCCGGGAGAGAGATGTTTCACGTGCAGCCTCGTTCGTTCAGCCTTTCCCGACCTCTTCCTTCGAGGAAACTTCGCACTGCTGCGCTCTGTATACTCTGTATGTGTCGATGTCGCTCGGTAGGTGGAAGGTCCTCCTTTCCAGGGCCTATGAATCACTTGCCAGGGTGCTAGTCTGCCACCCTTTCCGTGTGCTTGTCCAATGGTACGTAGCAGTACCTACCTAGGCGACAAACAGAGCGATATACACGGCCGAAGAGGGGAGTTTGTATTAGGGGTGAACAGACCGAACTGCTGGAAGCAGAGGCTGCCCTTTCTCCCTTCCCCCTCGAATTCTCACGCTTGATGAGCGGAGGAAGAAAGTGGCTCGCTAGATCTGTGGCCCGTTACTGTGTCGATGGCATGATTTCTTGAACCCCTGCTCCTTGCAATTCGTGTGTATCTGGGAATGGACGACACTAGCGCCTCAGGACTTACGCAGACAAAAGAAGACAAACCGACTCGTCGTCTTCCACCGAGTGAATTCATGTCACATGTCGAGGTTGATGGGTTCATGAGACCGCTGATTGGCGGTACGAACGAATAGATTGATCGTCCCAGCGATTACGCATGTTTCGGATGACGCTGCTGTGGCGGGCGTGCCTGAGTCACTTCGGCCTCTGTGGAATCACTGTGGCGCCCGTGATGACGCCTCATTCGGAAAGAGCCAGTTCTCGGTCCGCGAACTCGCTAAACGAGCTTCAGAAGTTCATACATCCTCCTGGTCAGCTCGGATCGTCTTCGATGGTCCGTCGAGGAAGCAGGCAAGGAGGAGGTACGTTGAGTTGGAGGCTGAGCCGGGATTCACTGAGACAGGGAGCGTAAAATGTCAAACAGCGATGGGCGCACATGATATATTTGGTTGGGTGGAAAGGAGGGGAATTCGTGGGTGTTTCCGGGATCACAAATCTATATCGCCCTGTTTGCAATCATGTCGTCCAGCTGTGTTGTCGGTTCGCACGGACAATCCCACACGTGAACAGCCGATCTTGAGAGGGCCCAACCCTGCGAGGGCTGGGCCGCACAGAAGGAAATCGGTGTGGATCGAGAACTGCTTCCACATCATATCAAGAGCAGGAGGAGGCTCCAGGGCGACGCAATTCCCGTATAAGAGTTCCAGGTGGACAACGAGTTGCTTTTGGAGCGGATTTGGTGGCATCGGAGACTTGTTCCAGACAGAGAGTCATGAACAGGGGGATTTTGCAAATAGTCCAAGGTGTTTCCCGTCGAAATGTGGGATGACAGTTCTATCCCGGGCAAATGTGTGAGTGTGTTGCTGAGAGTCCAACGTGTTGGCGCAAGAGATATCTCGAGATATCCTTGATCTCGACGTATTTTGCTGGACCTTCACCTTCAATCTCATCGTGGACCGGCCTGATAGTCGTCTTCTTCCTTCTTGTCGTCGAACTGCTCAACAAAAAAACGGAGTGGGTTACTCCTGCGTTGTTGATAGAGGATTGCAAGTTCAAGCGAAGAGAGCACCACGCTAAGCACGCCCTCTGTCATCGTCATGGTATAGGGACTCCACACATACCAAGTTTCTCAGCATATGCTCTGAACTCCAAGCGTGCGTCATCACGAAGGACTGGCCATGATATGGTCACATTATTGAGTAGTGACTGACGATATATGCGCAATTCCTGCCAGGAAAGCTTCGCGTTGTCGAGCGCGCTTTTCGTTGACGCTTTTCGCCGTTTCACGCGGCTGATATCAGTGTCAACTCTTGAGGGGTGCGCTCTCAAGAAGATGTGTGGAGTAGTCTGGTGGTCATAGCATAGAGTATTCTGCATTCTGACTGGCGTAGCCGTAAGTGTCGACATCAGCACGTTCGGAAGGTCGTCATGGATGCCCTTCAAGCTGGTCTCCGTTCTGGAAATCAGCCTCCCCCTTAGGCAACGTAGCTCGGGAGGGCTTTGAGACTTCAAAGGAGAAGGCATCTCTTTCGGACAATGAAGTCCGAAAAACTGGTCGCGAGTCTTATGGCAGACTCATGAGTCGAATTGGGAACTTCGGGTAAGACTTCACGCCACTGCCAGGACATGGCTGTCCCAGCCCCCTCCCTCTTCTTTTCGCCAGTCATTTGCTGCTTCGTCTATGTTCGAGTGATCCCTCGTTAAGCGTGTGTCGACAGTGTGTGAGGGTCGGCCGTCGCTGAAATCTCATCTGCCACAAGACCCAGGACACCAATCGAGTAAGCTGAAACTGCCAAAGATATATCTCCCCTTGGGCCAGTGGCCCGTGGGTTATTCTCTTGCCTCCGTCACGGTGTCTGATTTCCTAGAGTGCTATCCGTTCCAGCATATTCGGAAGAATATCCTTTCACTCACAGAGCAAGCAATTCTCCGGCCTCAGGCACGTTCTTTTGAGAGGTCAGAGTGTCCCTTTATTCATTCGAGAATATCAGCTTAAGTAGGATGTCTTTTGAATGACTTCTATTCGGCATTGAGCCGGTTCAACCACAGCAGTCATGGTCTGGCTCGGTGCATATATCACATACTGGAAGTCGTTGTTGCATCCACAACCAGGTCCAACCTTGCGTAAGGTGACCGAGGATTGTCATGGGTTGCGGATTGTGATTCAACCAGAAGTCTCTGAGAAAGGGCGAGCACTGCGATCTATCCGTGCGGTGAGCCAACTGAATTTAGTACAGGCCATACTCACTGCTGCTGAATGGATGGTTTGATCGAAGCGATTTTCCTAAAAGAAAGCCCACTGGAATATACCGCCCCTGCGCCAGTAGACTGGCCAGACAGGCGAAGGCAGTGGCATCTCGGTTGGCAAAGTTGCTGCCGGCAACAAAAAGTCTCCTCGGCCCAGAGTGGCAGAGGAAACATGTCTTCTTATCGCAGATATTCAGTCTGGAGCTGTGGCGTGGCCAAGATCTGATTCCGCGGGCCTGAGGTTCCTTCTCAAAGAATCCGACTTGGATTCTGGATTTCCATAGGTGAATCAAGGCAACTCACTGATTGGGGAGAGTTCGGACATGTGAGGGGACGAACTCGGAAGAAGCCTCACCTTTGCCCTAATCGAGGCGGGCCGCTCGGAGAATGTAGAGATGATCACCGGATGAAGAAGCAAGGGTAAGCCTGGCTCCATGAACATGAGCCAGCCGAGAGAGGGAAGTAGTGTTGGTGCCAGCCAGCACATCAAAGGCTATCATGCCAGCGGGTGCCAGCCCACATGCATGCCTGTTTGTCGTGGTGTCTAGGAGGGAGGCCGACCCGCTGGAATCGCAATAGGACATCAACTTGTCAATTAGCACTAGATAGGTGTAGCAGCGTGCAGGGATCTAGAGAAGAACGCACGTCTGAACACTGCCGCCCAGGAGGGAAGGACATTATTTCGGCCGGAGCTCGCAGGAAGAGAGAGTGGAAGTTCGACTCCAAAAAAGAGGCCGAGAGAGATATCGGCTAATAAACTAAATTAACAGGTGACACAGACAAACTACCAATCATTACACGGATATAGATACACATGCAAACATCAACCTGTATTCATACCTAATGTCCAGATGTCCATATAGCACGTGGTACAAGACGCCCAGCATGACTGATAGAGCTGACCATTGCTGTCTTAATTATGTGCCTGGAACCTTTGACGGAAGAAACCTCTCTGTCAGGAAGAAAATACATGATACCACCCGCCCAGAGTATTCCCGAAGAAAAAGAATAGTGGCCACACCGAAGCATATCTTCAACCTACCACCCAAGCCAGCACGTTCTGTTCAACAGACGTCGCTTTCTCGAACCCCATATTGCGGTGGGCCTAGACATTGCCGTGTGGGATCTTGGCCAGTGAGCTCGGTTGTATACCTCAGAGATTCCCTATCGCTTCTCTGAATATACCGTTTGCCTCTCGTTCTTCTCAGCATACCTCTGCGTCCTTCTGTTCGTCATGCTCCTCTCCAATAATACGCCCACAACGGCGACGCCCACATTCAACACCTCAAGAGCCAGCAGTAATGCCATCAACCCCTGACTCACCTCACTCTCCATGCACAATCTCTTGAAGCCCGCAGGGATCGGCATGCCGTGGGTCACGTATACTGGAATCTGCAGGGAGTGGGCATCGGCCATGAATTGCGAGGCGCCGTGCGAGAATTTGCATGTCCACGACTGGATCGAATCCCGGTGATGGTGAGATGTGGGGTTGGTGAGGAGGCTGTTGAAAGGGATGGCGAATACAGATAAGATGACACCTGCCAGCGAAGACGCAAAAAAGAGGAGGTTGTACAATAGTGTGCGGGAGTAAGGCTGTCCTTCTGTTAGATGAAGGCGTCTAGAAGTGCCTCGGGGAGAATGCTTACCGTTGGAATAAGTGACACGATCAAATAGCTCAGACTGAGGACAAGGATGAGGGTGGACGAGATCAAAATGGCCAAAGTCGGTCTCACATCCACATCCGTTGGCCACAGCGGAGGTAGATGCCACTTCGAGCCCATGTGCGTGTTGTTATAGCTGTGCAAAACATGTCCCTCACAGCCCATGGCAGCGGTGGCGGTGGCAGTGGTCAGGATGGCCAGCCCAGTTCGGGTCCAGCGAAGCCATTTCGCCTGTCGCAGATATGCAGATTCCTGAGCTGAGCTTGCTGAATTCCGAGAATGTAAGGACGAGGTAAGGAGGGGCGATGGCTGGATCAAGAGAGCGGACGCATCGTAGGCTGGCGTAGGAGGTGGTGGTTCCAGTTTGTTCATGCTGGAACGGGACCTTGTTGGGCTGTGGGAACGAGTCTCGGTCTCTGAAGACGACTCAGGCCGTGAAGTAGCTGGACGGTCCTCCATGATTATAGAGGGGTCGCCCGGCGAGACAGGCAAGAAAGGGCAGAACACAAAAAACCTTTGGAAGATGATAAAATGCGAAACCAGCGCCAAACAGATCAGAAGCCGAACCAAGTGCAATACAGGAGGGCATGCAGAAACAGACGAGGCTCTGTCCTATTATATCCCAATCATAAGTTTTGTTTGTCTAGACTCACCAGGACGACCACGTCTTCGGCGTAGTCGTTCATGATCTATTCAAAGATCGGGCTTGTCTCTGATCTGCCTCCACGGCCCGACATGGGCGAATCATCATTGAAGCACCACCACCAGTAATACAATATTCGGCGGTTAGAAGGCTTGACTGATGAATGAAACAAACAGCGGGGAGAGATGGGGATTGGGAAAGATGACGGCCAGCGCTGTCCAAGCAAAGATGCAGGGGGGGGGAGTCTCTGGGAGAGAGAGATGCAGAGGAGAGATTGAGAAGTCAGTACTCAGTGAAGTCTTCAGCGCTTAACTGATGGCTTGGCGCTTTAGAGGCCGGCGATTGGCCCGACTCCAGGCGCATGCAGGGCGCTAAGCATATTTATAGTAAGGTCCGCAATAGTGGGTCCCTCTTCAGTCAGTTCGGCGGCCTGTGACTGGCCAATTAGACCTCATCTGCCGATCGGGATTGGATCGAACTCGCCAGCACAGCCAGCACACTACCTCGTACTCCGTACTCACCGACCTGAATAATAATCCTTCAAGTGTGCACCGGGAACCAACTCTGGTATAGTCCGCAGCTTCACCGACCCGGCCCCATCATTTGCTGCCAGCTCTTCTGGTTCAGCTGCTGGCACCCACTGGTGCTTGCCAAAGCAGAGAGTGGCCTCCACGGCCATTGGGCCCCCGGAAGGAGATGGCGTTGCACTGTAAAGCCGATTCGGCCATTGGCCTGTTTTCCTTCCACCATCATCCCAGACGCAGGCAATTCTAGCCTGCATTCCACGAACCTCATGGCACGCTGGAGGGAGATAGATGAGGAAACTAATTCCTCCATCTTCTGCTCGCTTCTGCGTCAATGCCACTTTGCCCTTGACCCAGACCCTTCCCTTTCATCAGGCAAAACTCTCGACTTCTGCAACTCTCTCCACCAGCCATGCTCGAAGCGGTTACACCACGGGCCGCCAAATGGGTCTTGGTGACTCCTGGCCCGCCAAAATCTCAAAACTCATTGCCATGTTTCAAACCACTTTGGGCGTTGCCCCGTGCCATGACAAGTCCAGTGCCGACACAACACTCCCCACATGACTTCCACTTCATGCATAACATACTGAGATGCTGGTGAATGAACTTCTGCCTTCCTTCCCAAACCAGTATCTCCCTCACCGGTTCGGGATGTCGGAGAATTTGTCGACCTGGTCCAGCGCAACCTTATGCACGCTTGGACCTTTCGATCCCTTAGGTCGATATGACCTGTCACATTCTGGCTTCCATTGAAGCTGGTCGTATCGAACACCTTTGTGTCCACGCCGTCTGTCATGGAGGGGTAGGCTCATCTGTTTGGGAACTCAATAATGGGCTGCCCATCACACCGAGTCGAATATGGAAGCAACCTTTTCCAGGGCTTGCACCTCATCCGGATCCACCCGTTTGCCAGACAATGCTGTAGAGTCTTCACCCGAAGCTTCCCCATTGCGCTCCAGATGTGATCGTGTCCGCTGCTCGATATAGCCTCTGCGCTCTTCCTTGAGTTCATCCTTGGCACTCGAGACGTTCATATCAGTATCTTTTAGCGACGCCAGCTTTGGTCTCAACTCGGCGAGCAAGGACTTGAGCGCGGGGAGTTGTGAAACAGCAAAGTGTGTGTTGGCGGTTAGAGGTCGACTCTCGGTGTGCTGAGATACATTGAAGGTCTGAGCAGATGCGCCGTTCATGAGGAATGAAAGGTTTGTTGGGGTGGTCTGTGTATTGCCAATCAGAGTTCTCAGTTGTCGTAGAATCGCCTCATTCCGCTTATACTCTTCCGCGAGGGCGTTCGATACAGTCCGCGAGGCGGCCAGCTTACGCCGCAGGAGTTGCACACTCTCAACGGTGGGTGCATTCTCTGTGGGTGGGAATGATATGTTCTGCGCACAGTTAATTGAATCCCTGACGCCACGTCTGCGCAGTCTCCCACCTCGTAATGGCTCAGTTGGACCCAGTTGACCAATTCCGCAGGGACGGAGAGGATGTTCCTGAGCACGTATATCTCAAATTTGTCAAAGTTCTTGTCAACCGTCGAGTTGAGCAATGTCTCCAGTTTGTGAAGGCCCTCTTCAATCTCTTTCTTTGCCTCGGGGAACTCCAGTTCCTCCACACCATCGTCGCCGATAGCCTTGACGGCCTTGAAGCCTAACTTCTCCGGAGGTGTCGTCAGCAGTCCAGTTTCCAGGCTGCCGACTCCTTGGTAAACGAAGTTGTTGACCGAGTTGATGATGTCGTCAATCAGTGACTATGGCTGGTCAGCCACCTAGATCTTGTTCCGGTGTCAATGTCTTACCAAAGGCGTATACTGCAGATGCTCGGTCAAGAGCGACGTCGCTCCTTGCGACGAGTCAGCCATGACGGTGCCTTCGAAGAAGCCGCGGGGGAAGAGTCACTATGCTGCGGGTGATGATGTCGTGTTTATGGTGTGACGCGCCTGGCCAAATGTTTTGGGGTCTTGGGGCGGCTCACTAGGCTGAGCGGCGCGCCCGGAGTGGTTGGGCTAGCCGGGAAACGACGGGCCTCAAATGACACTGAAATGACATTTCTCTTCGCTCTCACTTGACAACCACTTTCCCCTCTACCCACATCATCTCCCGCACATCAGCCCCGTTCATCTCTTTATCACCAGTCAGACCTCCAAAATTACGCAGCTGAGACGATCACCACCGTTGTCATTCTTGAATCTGAGCCTTTGTCCAGTTCACCATGGGTGGTCCAGGCGTAAGTTCCTATTCGACTCATGGCATCATCAACGCAAGCTAATCAGCTTCCTGCAGTCAGGAGGGTACAAAAACAAACCAGGTGATACCGAAACTCACTCAGCATGGGACATTATTCCTCAAGATCCCGAGGGCACTCAGGTACGGCCGTCGCGACCTGTTCGGCCCCAAGTTGCTGTCACTAATGTCACACCCAGAAGCTCGCGCAGGTACGATGCAAGTACTGTAGCAGAGAAATGGCCCAGCATACCTCCCGGCAGCGTGTCCACCTGCTCGGCTGCAAAAACTACCTGGAAGCGATGAAGGAACAAGGCATCGAGAACAGCATTACCCGTCAAGCCGCCGATCCTCAGGCATTCTTTCGCAGCTCGGACTGGGCGCAAAAGACCACCGAGGCAAAGGCTCCCAAGGTTTTCAAGATGGGGGATCACACTACCGCTGTGCGCATACAGGCACTGGCGCTGGCAGAGGCAACCATTTCATACGACCGTATCCAGGAAATCACCGGCATGGACCCCAAAGTGATAGCTGGCCTGCGGCGACTTGCGCGCGAACGCGGCTACGATCCCAGTGTCTCGATGCAACTCAAAGAAGAATATGTCGTCGATCCCCCCAACGCGCCGCGCCCTCGAGGCCGACCCCCTAAGAAGAGAAAGCAAGAGGACGACGTCGATCCTGCCTTGACCAACAACATCCAGGAGGGCTCTCGGCCTCAGAGTCCAAGCTATAGTGGCACACCTACCAACCGTAGCAATCTGCCCCCGGGACAGTGGGATTTCATCGCTCCGACACCACCACCTAGCGGGTACACGATGACCTAATTGCACATCGGGAGGTCTTTTGCTCTTGTGGTGACTATCCTTTGATGGTTACCTGACTCATGACATCCTGCCATAATTCTGGTTGAAGGAGGCCACTTACGTCCAAGGTGCAAGGGCGTTGCGGTGGGTATTCGAGCTCAGGTTCCCGGTCCAGGCTCAACATCAACGCCCTTGAGGTATGGAAATACTGTAGGAGTACCGAGTACGTCTACGGATAATGTGGGAGGAATAATGTATGATTACGAAGGAAAAAGGTGTGCTCAGGGAAAATCTGCGGGTTGAGCCATGGACGGACAGGCGTCATTGTCATCGTACACTTCAACAAGGGATGTAATTCAGGAAGGGCCTTGAGAAAGCGTACAGTAGCAGAGTGTAACGGGCTAGCAAATAGCAAATCAAACAGAAGTTGAAAACTGCTTGGTACATGCCGGTGAAAACAGCTGGTCTGCCCGCATTGAGACAAAAAGGCCCACGCCGTCTGGAGCCGGGCCTCTTGTTTGCAACCACGGCACCCAACGGTCAAGTGCACTTTCGGTAAGGGACATTCCGATAGCAGCCTTCATCCACGCAGTGACTATGAGAGTGGCTGAGCAGTGGCACCAGTGCTGTGTCTGTGATTATTTGTCTGTTTGAAACTCGGAAGGCTGTCCGCCGAGCTGCAATCCCCGGAGAAAAAACAAGGGTAGAGCCGCAGACAAGCTTTCCCAGAAGGATCGAGGCCCAGATCGAGGTCTCGAGGGACCAAGATCCGCGTGAAGCGAGTGGTATGGGGAAGGGACATGGCTGGTAAACGAGATAGAAGGGGAGCGACAAGGAGGAAGACAGGAAGCCCGGGGCCCGCCAAGTGCCAAGAACAGATATAGCGCTATCCCCGACAAGGAAAGGCGCACTCCGCCCTTTGGAAACGTCTTGTGCTTCAGAGTCGCGCTCCTTCTCCTGCCTCAAACACCATTCAAAACCCCCCAGCGCTTCGGATGCTCGTCGTGCCTCTCACTCTGCGACACTCGACTCCTCCTCCGTTGTGACTCTATTCCTAGCTATCGACATTTTGACGCCGGCCTCCTTGCTTCTTTGCCCTCGCCTGTCGTGTCTCAGGTTTCCCCTTCCCTCTGAGACGAATATGGGACGACTCGTCCACAGTGTGTCCAACCTCCTCCAGGGGCAATCATGACAAGGTGACGAGACTCTACGAGTGCCATGTCCCTGGCCTATCCAGATCCATAATCTCAGTTCCTAGATCCGGAGTCTCTCCTGTTCCGTCCTTTGCACCGCCTCCCGCTTTGTCGCTGGGCCTACATATGTCTCGTGTGTTGCCGTTTCGAAACTCGATTCTTTCTTTTCTCTCTTCATTCCATCATTATATCAAACAAAAGTGGTTTTTGTGTACTCCCAGTACCGGCCCTGTTCATTCCTTTTCTGCTGCTTGACGCACTGCAGTTTTCTGTTCTTGCGCCGGTCGCTCGTTGTCTCGCACCATCTCAGCTGTCCTATCTCCAATATCAAATATTAAACTAGCATATCTCTCTTTCCCTCACACCATCTCGGCAAACATGTCTCTCAAGACTCTTCTCACCTCGACCCTTTTCGCGGCGTCTGCCTTCGCACAGTATGGCAGCGGTGGTTACGGTGGCGGCAGCTATGGAGGTAGCTCCGACAGCGGTAGCGGTGGTTGGAGCAGCTGGGGCGGAGGCAGCAGTCAAGGACCTCCTGCATTGGCCGCAGCGTCTTGCCCAGCTGGTTGCCAACCCATGCCGACCGGCGGCGCACCACCAATGGCGACTCAACCAGGTCAATTGATTGTCCAGGTCGTCTCTGTCTCAGACGCCAACGGCTCTCTGAAGTACTTTCCCGACAAGGTCACCGCGCCAATTGGTTCTATTGTCCAGTTCCAATTCCACCCAAAGGTATGTCTTGTGCATCTGGTTTGCGGCTATCCGGTCTGACATTTGCACAGAACCACACAGTCACAGAGTCGTCGTTTGCTGAGCCTTGCAAACCTATTGCCGCCAATCTCACCTCGGCCACCCGCCCTGGCTTGAAGTCTGGTTTCGTTCCGCTCACCGGAACAGAGCCATTCACCCCGGTCTACAACGTTCTGGTCAACGACACAAAGCCCATCTGGATTTACTGCGGCCAAACCAACCATTGCGAAAAGGGTATGGCTATGGTCATCAACCAGAACGACTCCTCGCCCAATACTATTGATGCCTACATTGCCAACGCGGCTAAGATCCCGCTCGTTAATGTCACCACACCTCCCCCCTCCGGCAGCTCTCCACCTCCGGCCTATGGCGGTCCGCCACCGTCGGAGTCATCTGCACCTCCTGCTGCTCCCCCAGCTGCACCTCCGGCTGGATCCTCGACTTTCGCCTTTGGTGGTCCTCCTCCGGCAAGCTCCACGCCCGTTGCGCCAGAACAGACTGTGGCTCCGCCTTCGAGCTCAGCAGTTGTGGCCCCTGCCACATTTACTGGTGCCGCTGTTCCAGGCTTCGTGCCTCAATCATCAACCGGTGTGGTCGGTCTTGCTCTCGGTGCGCTGTTGGCTTTGTGGTAATACCTTTCTTGACAAATTGAGTCGATATATACACCCAATGGAGAAAACCCAAAATCCGGCGCAAATGGAGATAAAAGGAGAAACCTCACGCCGCCGCTTCCGGTGTTGCTTGTGAGGAAACGGGTCATGTCTCTGAACTCCTTCGGCAAGGTCCGAGGTTGAGTCGAGTCATTACAGGCCGCGATATGGAATGGGAGGGAGGTTATTGAATTGGAGTCCCCAGAGGACAAATCGGACAGTGCTCCAGTGGACGACTTTTTTGCACAAACATATTTTTTTTCTTTACCCAAATACCACCTTTTGATACCAAGCTAGCTGCATATATAGACATTATGAAGCTACATGCCACGTGTGTATAAAATATATATGTCCAAGTATAAAGATTCAGTCTTCGACAATAAGAGGCGGAGAACAATCGCTGCACCCAGGACTGAAGCTCGAATTTCTGGTGCCCTCCCCCTTCTCGGTGCGCTTCCTTTTGGCTTGTGTCTTGGTCAACTTCATGCAGCTCTTCTTGTTTGCGTCAGAACCCTCGCTTAGTATCTCTCTCTCTCTCTCTGTGTGTGTCTCTCTCTCTCTGTCTCTCTGTCTCTCTCTCTCTCTCTCTCTCTCTCTCTCTCGCGCGGTTCCTCACCTTTACCCCTGGCCTCCCTCTACTTCTCGTGTGAAATCAATCCTTCTTCTATCTGGTCTTCTGGAGGTTGTGCAAGCATGAACATTGACGATAGCCTTCCGAGATATACTGTAACACTGAAGGTCGGGTGAGGAAATTGGGAACAGTTCGCCCGTGTCAACCTCCGGATGACGCAATTCTCCAAACTCACCACACGCAACTTGGTAATGACAGTTATACACCTTTCACGAGACCTCAGTATGTAAAGATAAAAATCTCAGGACAGATCTGGTCTGTTCGTATCGACGAGCTCACGTCTTGTGCCCTGAATTTGTTCATGTGCGTGGCTGGATGAGCGCCTGTCCTTCTCGGCCAGTTGGCCAACCCTCTACCTTCACGTGGCGCGCCGAGAGCAAAGCACCCAGTGGGGGGGGGGGGAGGAGGAAGGGGGGGAACCAAGAATCGAATGTAATAGGCATTATTACGTAGGATATAATTCTCAAAACGGGTGCCCAACGCTGGTCAATTCGGTAAGATAGAATCCCACTGTCCACAGTAAGCATTTCCGACAGCCCAGGTGGGTGAATCTGCCGTGTCGCTGTCCACGTCAATTGTGTTGCCAACGCCGTTGGACAATTGGCCCGCAGCACACACGCCGTCTGCCGAGAGTGCTATATCGCACCCTGTAACAGGGCTGTGGACATTAAATGCCCACAGTGCACCTAGGGGATTCAGGAGCGCTGAGACGCAGCAGTCGTACACGGTCGTCGCATCTGCGTGTAGAGGAGATCCATTCCCGGAGAAGCCATCGACTGGAAGTGTATTGACATACAGGGCCACATTGTTGGTTGCCTGTACCAGATTGTTAGTGGCAATTCGCCTGTACAATCTTAGGGGGTTGACATACGCAAGCAGCATAGACGGTTGTGGTCGAGGTGTACAACGAGGCAACAGTTGTGGCGGTGTCTGTCTCTGTATTGGTCACGGTCGAGGTGGTGGTGTCCGTGACCGTGGTGGTTGTACTCGCTCCTAGAAATGATAAGTTTCCCCAACAGCATAGGACCTTAAGGATCAATAGAACCCACCTGGGGTTGTAGTGATTGTTGATACGATAGTAGTTGTTGCAGTAATTGTCGATGTCGGTGCTGACGTTGTTATAGTTGTCGTAGTGGTGGAGCACTTGCTGTGATATTCGTAGCACCACACATTTCCACGCCCTCCTGGTCGGACGAAGCCGGGGCTATAACCACGTTGAATTGGGGACACGTCCACGCTGGCATCAACATTGGCACCAGCGCTGAGCCCGCGGTTCTTCAACAGATTTTGGCTGTCGGAGGCGCCTGGCACCGTTGATCCGACGGGCAAGAAACCAGTCGACGCTGGTACAAGCGATGTGCTCTCGGTCGTGGTGGTGGTGGTTGTGGTGGTGGTTGTCGTTGTCGTTGTTGTCGTTAGGTCTGTCTCGGTCGTGGTCTCAGTCGCGGTCAAGGTAGTAGCAGGTGCCGTCGAGGTTGTCGAAGTAGTCACAGTGACGGTCGAGGTCGTGGTTGGTGTAGCGGTGCTAGTAATCGTAATTGTCGATGTGCAAGAAGTCGTCAACGTCGACCAGCTTGTATGAGGAGCCCGTGGCGGGTTTGTGACAACCGAGGTGTAGCATTTCGTAGGGTACCTAGGAGGGAAGCCTGGACCAGGAGCTGCAATGGCCGCAATAACGAAAACGAGCAGAATGGCAAAGCAGTTTGCGAGCGAGCGTGAGTGCATGTTTGCAACTCTTTGAAAGAATGGACAGGGGAGATATCCCCCTTGGAAAGAATGTGATGACCAAAGAACACCGTCGAGGGCATGACGAGAGCGCTGGCCATAGTCGTCCACTTATACTTTGTACCAGTCGTCACAATCGAGTGCAGAGACGCCGGAGAGGGTATGCAGATCCTTAATGGCTTGCTATATTCGACCAAAGGCCTGCCCGTTTCCGGAAAAATAGTCTCCGCCCTTTGTTTGCGTCGTCGCATGGCTAGCCAGACTGAGGAGAACACCTCTCGGTCGAGGCTGACTACTGCCTGGGGAAATTGGATGGGGCGGCTAAGATGTAGAGTGAGACTTAGTGTAGGCATTGGAAGTCTGAGTGCAGGTGGAGCAGTGAACTTCGATTAAAATCTGCCTACGAGTCTCTCTGCGATGTGGAGCTGTTCCCCCGAGCCAGGTCTCACCCCTTTTGCTGCAAAGCGGGAGTTCACCTGCACCTTGCTCGCTAGGGGTGACGTCTGTTGCGAGATTGTTGTGACCGACCACGCCTTCTGTTCGGTCTTCAGGAGAAGGCACATCGAGGTCAGCCTTCACTGCTGCACTGCATATTGAGGTCTCCTTGACGGCTGTTTTCACGAGCACTGGCTCCTTGGGGGTTCAAGTTCGCGAGATAACAAGGCAAGTACTTGAACATGGTAGAAGGTGAAAAAGGAACTAGCTAGCTATGGAACGAGAGAGAATCTACAGTACATGTACATGAAAGTGGGTATACCTCGACCCCTTGGCGCATGGTCACGTGCTCAAGTGCTTAGAGACCGTTGGCCCCATCAACCGTCTCACGTCGTGATCCTCGCCATGATGCAAAGGTTCCAATGCCACCAGGGCCTCCGAGGTTTACGAATATGTACTTAACAAGCATTTGAGCAGCCGAAGCACGCTCCTGTGGGTTGGCGATCCCCATTTCCTGAGTCTTGGAAACTGCGTCATCGTTCAAGACACGGATGATATTCTTCTGATACTCGGCCGGGCGCTCCTCATGCTCCGTCACGTCCCTGATTAAAGCGGCCTGGCTCCCTTTCCTGAACGGAGATGGCAAGGGACGAAACTGAATATCTTCATCTACATCGATTGCACCCCCATGGCCATCGGCACCGGCTTACATTCGACTATTCACCCGTCAGCCAGTCACGCAAGCTGGAAATCGTATCAGGGTTTGCAAGGGCTCAGCTTTGGTTTGATGGGCCAGATGCCTATCTTTGCCACTGTCCTTCTGCGTTCGCTAAAGGTGGACACACCAGATGTTGACGCCCAGGCTCTGCTTTTCGCTCGGTCAGGAGAAGTCAGAAAGTTTGTGGCATCTGAGCAACTACCTCAGGCCCTGCACGCTTTTAACAACGCAATCGATTCAACCCTTATTTTTTTTTTCTACTAGTACGTCCGTTGCCGGCACTCCTCATAAGCCTAGAGATAGAGTGGATAGATGTGAAAGGAAAAACACGATGGTTGCTTCCAGCGAAGAAGAGACGTAACTGATCGTTGGATAACGCAAGCTTTGCTATTTGCCCAGCAATGAGCTACTCCTGGTGTTGCCCCTAGAGAGATATATCTCTATAAGTCTGTTGCAATAATTCTCTGCCCACGTCGCTTCGGTACCAAATTCGCTCAGCTTCCCATCCAAAATCTTTCACGACGTACTATATGACATTGAGAACGTCGAATCACTTGACGTAGGTCCTGACTTTATCACAGGGAGTTCTCATTTGACATCGAGTCCACCTGTTTTGTGGATGCTCATTCTCTGGAGACAAAACTTTTCTCTCTTCCTCTCCCTTTTATCACCCTATCAGGCTAAACAGAAGCCTCAACCATGGTACCATCAAAGTAAAAAAGGTGAAGACAACGAATAGAGTCCAAGGGTCTGATAGACTTGTGAGCGGTTCGTATCTTCCTCGTGTGCGATACCTCCGGAGTGTCACTGATCTGGACGTTTCCAGATGTCCAAGAGATGTCAGGACCAACAAAGTAACGACAGACATTGCCAGCAACCCTAGGAATTTGTCTGCAATGTTATGGGTCTCCTGCATCTGCAAGTGGCAGAAAAAAGCAAGAAGGAATATTAGGAGAGGATAGATGGCGACAATGCACACAGGGGGATTCCGAGAGTCATCAAGCCAGCCAGGCACGCCCATTGCTTGCGGTATGCGTTCTTAGCTAGATGTATTCAACTGCCGTGATTGATGGGTCTGAGGAAATTCAGGGTTTCAAAGTAATCATGAAAGTAGCAATTATTATTATTAAACCTCGATGATTTATGTCCCAAATGATGGATGGTTAGGACAAGGCGGCGAACTGTTACTGTAGCCTGTCAGCCTTATCAACCTCTTGAGAGGGAACCGTAAGCGCCCAGGAGCCGTATTTCCCTGGTTACTTCCACCACCGTCCGTCTCGATTGAGCTACCTTATGTAGACAGAGACAAGGCACGACGAGGCGAGGGCGAGACAAAGGAGAACAAGGTAGGATAAGAAAAGGAGGTGGACAGATATACCTGGTAAATGGACTAGTTTAATAGTATAGACATAGATATAGATATCGGATTATTCTCTCTCCTGGCACGTCAACGGTACATGGCTGGTCATGCTCTCTACTCGTAGGCGGTGGTGGGATTATGAGGTACCAAAATCCGGATAAATCTACTACGTAAGAGGGTGGTAGGACAGTTAGTTGTGCAAGGACATTCAGAGTATATCGGACGGATACATGTTCTGCGTTTTTCCCTTTCTGCTTGATGAGCACCCGGCGCTCGAAGAGGCGCTCGTTCTAAGTTTAGGTAGGAAGGTAAGGACTCTTTCTTTCTTTCTTTTTTTGGGTTGGTTGGCGTGCTCTATTCATCTTCTGCAACTGCTAAATAAACTAGGGGAACGACACCGATACCGCTGCTCTACTCCATTTCATCCAAGCGTATGCGCAGCAGCACCCTCCCGCAAAAACAGCTCAGAAATCCAAACACAGCTGCACGCCGACCCTCTCGAGGTCCTCGACTTCCAACCACCCCGTGTCCCCCACGACGGCGTCATCGCCGGTGCCGTGTGCGGCGCGCTCTCGCTTGTCGTCCACGCACCGCCGGATGGCTTCCTTGACGAAGATCTCGACGTATTTGCCCACCAGCTGTCGCGCGTCTGAGGAGATGGAGGTCTGCTCCGGGCGGGAGAAGTGGGCGTGCATGATCCGGTGGACGAGGGGCAGGGGGATAGGTGGGTCTGTGGAGGAGAATGGGGAGGAGGTCGTGTTCGTTCTTCTTCCTCCTGTCGTGGTGGTGCTGACTTCGGCGAGGATGAAGTCGGGTTCTGGGGAGGAGAGATTGAGATCGTGGTCATGAGCGAGGGAGGCTTCTTCTTCCTCCGACTCGTTTTCGTCTTCTTGTGCCTCATCGTCATTGCCATCTTCGTCGTCGTCCTCATCCTCCTCATCGTCAAGGTTCTCGTCCTCGGCACCACCACCATGATCATCGTCGTCGTCTTCCTCTTCCTCTTCCGAGTCTGAGTCCCCCCCTGCCCGCAGTATGGCTCTCATAGTGCCCGCGTCCCCTCTCCGCGCTGGCTTTCGCGGTTTCGGCCTCTGTCCTGCCTTGGGTTTTCGCTGCTGCTGTTGTTTGTGCACCTTCGAGTTCCCCATCGCACCTAAACTGTGTCGGGCGGCCGCGCCCTTCTCTTTCGTCGATTTGGTGGTCACCTTCGACTTGCCGCCTGGCCGAGGTGGGGAGAATGTTCTACCACCACTCTTCGTTTTCTGGAATGCGGTGGACGGCGCCATGTTCCTGGACTTAAAGGGCCTGCGTTGTGAGAGCGCAGTAGACGACTGGGCTGCGAGGTACTCGTGTTGTGATTGTTTACCGTGGGGCCTGGTGGGCCCTGTTCTGTCGATGCAAGAGTCGGCGTTGCAAGGGTTGATTCTGGGTATCTGGTGAGCGTCACTATCAGTGTTTGTGTATTATCGTAATAGCGGTTGGGAGGCACGCAGACAAGGCAAAGCGACGCGCTCTGAGATGACGTCATAACACAGCGCGTCTCATACGCGTTGAAGCACTATCAATGTTAACAATGCTCACTAGACGATGGAAAATGGAACAAGAGGCACACGCGAGTCTATAAATTGGAGGCATGATATTTTTCATTAGGACCATGTATATCTACTACAGGTCTAAGAGCATCATCACTCATGTTTCATGGGGGTAAGCCCCTCAATGCAAATTCCCCGGAACGCCAACCGCTTTGAGGTTATATCATAAACTCCATCCCCTTTTCAACGCCTAGCCTTGCTGTGGGCGAGCTTTGGGCTTTTTACTCGTAAAGGTCCATGTTACCGTTCGTGCCATCTTCCAATTCCAACATGGCATCGTCATCGTCAAACATGTCTTCGTCCTCTTCCATCTCGCTGTCGGTGTGGTTGGGCAGTACCACAACCCGTCCGTCCTCCAGGACGACATTGGCTGTCTCCCCATCCTTGATGGCACCTCTCAAGATCAATACAGCCAGGCGATTCAAGATCTCTTTCTCTATCAATCTCTGCAGAGGACGAGCACCATAAGCGGGTGAGTATCCAGCAGCACCCAGGTAGTCTTTGACCTCGTCGCTTGCGTTGATGGTGATCTTCTTGTCGTTGCTCTCGAGTCTCTTTTGGATCTCGCTCAATCTCAGGTCGACGATCTTGCGGATTTCCCTTCTCGTGAGACGGTTGAAGATGACGATTGAGCTGATTCTGTTCAAGAACTCCGGCAGGAAGTAGTTCCGCAAGGCGTTCATCACCAATTCCTTGGTGGTTGGGTCAATCTTTCCGTCAGGTGCAGTGTTGCGAGACAGATACTCTGCACCAAGATTGCTTGTCATGACCACAATGCAGTTCTTGGCGTCAATGATCCGTCCCTGGCCGTCGGTAATTCTACCGTCGTCCATGAGTTGGAGCAACACGGTGAGCACTTCCTTGGCCGCCTTCTCAACCTCATCGAACAGCAAGATCGAGAATGGCCGACGCCGTAATGCTTCGGTGAGTTGCCCACCGGCGTCGTGTCCAACATATCCTGGGGGCGCACCAATCATTCTTGACAATGAGTGTCGTTCCTGATATTCTGACATGTCGAATCTGATCATGGCTTTGGGGTCGTCGAACAGGAATTCGGCAAGCGCCTTGGTCAACAGTGTCTTACCAGTACCAGAAGGACCGCAGAATAAGAAGCTCGGTGGTTGATTGGGGTTGCCCAGGCCGGACCGTTGGAGTCTGATGGCATTCGAGACGGACTGGACAGCCTCCCTCTGGCCAACGACAACGCGCTGGAGATGCTGTTCCATGTGGAGAATCTTCTCCTTCTCGGAAGCACGCAGCCTCGTGATGGGAATACCGGTCATCTTGGCGACAATGGCATTGATTTGTTCCGGGCCGACAGCATCCGTCGGTGAAACCTCGCCCATGGCACCGAGTCTGGCGTGCTGTTCAGCATCCGCTTGAGCTCTGGCGTTCTCGAGGTTCTTGATCTTGGCCGCCACATCGGGAATAGCGTAGTACGTCAAGTCAGAGGCTGTCTGGAGGTCGTTGGAACGCTCTGCTTCATCTCTCTTGTTCTTGAGTTGTTCCAACTTCATCTTGAACTCTTGAATTTCTCGGGAGCGCGCTTTCTCGCGTTCGTAATGCTCCTTCAAGGGCTCCAACTCTTCCTTGACGTTGGCGGCTTCACGCTTGGCCTCTTCCAAGCGCTGAACCGATGATGGGTCTGTTTCCCGTTGCAGGGCATGAATCTCGATCTCGAGTTGTCGGAGTCGACGTTCAAGATTGTCGAGAACTTCAGGTTGCGATTCTCTGAGGACGCGAACGTCTGCTGCGGCTTCGTCGATGAGGTCGACGGCGGAGTCGGGCAGACGCCGAGATGTGATGTACCGAGCGGCAAGAGAGGCGGCCGCAACAATGGCGCCATCGAGAATGGTCACACCGTGGTGGACTTCGTAACGCTCTTTCAAGCCACGCAGAATGGAGATCGTCTCCGCCACGGTAGGTTCCTTGACAAGCACCTGTTGGAATCTTCGTTCGAAGGCAGCATCTTTTTCAATGTACTTCCGATACTCGGCAAGAGTGGTGGCACCAATACAGTGAAGCTGTCCACGGGCCAGCATGGGTTTGAGCAGATTTGCTGCGTCCATTCCACCTTCACCACTGGCACCAGCGCCCATGAGGAGATGGATCTCATCCACAAAGAGAACGATCATCTCATTTGAGGCCTCGATCTCTTTGAGGACACCCTTCATTCTCTCCTCGAATTCTCCACGGTACTTGCTGCCAGCAACAAGAGATCCGACATCAAGCGAGAGAAGCTTGCACGCGGCAAGATTGGCGGGGACGTCGGCGTTGATGATTCGTTGCGCTAGACCTTCAATGACTGTGGTCTTGCCAACACCGGGCTCACCAATGAGGACAGGGTTGTTCTTTGTTCTCCTTGACAGAATCCGAATCACCCGCCGAATCTCTTCTTCTCGTCCAATCACGGGATCGAGTTTGCCTTCTCTTGCCAGTTGTGTCATATCGATTGTGAATTTCTTGAGGTTCTCATTTTCCTCCTCCGAGTCGGCCTGTTTCGAGTCGACCCGCTTTGTGCCACGTATTTGCTGGATGGCTGCGTCGATGAGTTTGGTGTTGGGGACGTTTGCCTCCTTCAGTGCTTCTTGGATCTTGGGATCTTGCGCCAGGGCTGTGATCAAGTGATCGATAGCCACATAGGTATCTTTTTGCGTCTTTTGCAGCTCCTGGGCGGATCTGATCACTTTTGAGAGGGATGGCGACATGGTGACATGTTCGGGCGGCGGATCTTGACTCGGAAGCCGCACGAGGGCTTTCTTGAGGGCTCTGTCAAGCAGTTGAATGTCGCCATGGGCTCGTTCGATCACTTGTCTGAACAGCGGCGCCGACGCATGGGATTGTGAGGCATTGACTGTCGTCTGTTGGTCTTTTGACTCGTCCGGGGGAGGGTCAAACAGGGCAACTGCCAGGTGGACTGGCAGAATCTGTGAGTGTGCATATTGTTCAGCGAGGTTTGCAGCATCGCCGAGTGCCTTTGCGGCACGATCAGTGAACTGAGGCACGTTCGCCATCGTTCAGTGATGTTGTGAGAGTCTAGGAGTCTATGTTGTTTCGTGTAGGAAAGTTTGGGAGAAGTTCAAACAGAGACAGGAAGAGTGAGAGGCATGGTAATAAAGTACTTGAGACAGGGCCCGAAGGGAAGCGAGCCCAACCTGGTGGTGTTGGTGCTATGACATAGGCTGGCACCTTCCAGAATACCCTAGTATCGCTTGGCGCCTGCGGGGAGGCCACTGGAGGCTTCTCGTTCCTACTGGTCCAGTCACCCACCGAAAAAGGTACCTCCCGGAGTCTTCCAGCAGTCTCTCGCCATTGTCACCTCATAGTCCCTCCCATCCCTCCCTCATCAGACCACCGGATTGACTTTGGAGTTTTCTCATCTAAGCGACTCGGGAAAAGCTATACGGCGGTCGATGATAGAACAACAGCACGGAGGCACCAAGAGCTGCTCAATGACGAGGAAAAGGGTATTGCCTAATGCGTGAGATAGAGCCAACTAATAAATGAAACAGAATCATGGAGAGTGAAGGGCAGATGGGATATCCCTTGCACAGTATGGCCCTCCATCCTGCTGTATTTGGGTGTTGGTTCTTGTCCTTGTATACCTACCTACCCACTTTACTCGAACCCGCTAGCTGCCTATTATTGACTGACCACTTCCTCTTTCATTAACCCCCATCACGATTGACTTCCTCACTACGTTCCAATCGGTAAATGTTGAGCCGATAAATGGTATGATCAGTTGCTAGTGCTTCCGGGACAACACTGACGTCGTGTGTGCAGCCCGACGAAGATTTTACTCTCTAGAGCTAACAGTCTCAAAGTCACAAGACATTGAGCGAGTCTAGTTCAGTGATAAAATGCATTGAATTTTCAGTCTGTCGATTTGCTAATCATTAACATAAGGAAAGAATAGTTCATTCTGAGGTCATCAAAAAGGAGCAGGAACGGCGCCGGCCCGATATCCAACTGCGTCTCCTGCATCATGGCTTCAAGGCAAATTGCTTCAGGTGAAGGTAGTGGGCCATATTGTCGTCGACGGTCTTCCGGATCACTTTGGCCGCTTCTTCCCCGTATTTCTCCTTCCATTCAGCATCCCATTGTTCTTCGGTCTTTGGTGCTTTCTTCTGCCCACAATTAGTTCTGCCACATGTCAAAGGGGGAGCGTCGTCACCCACGTGAGTTCTCGGCTTGAGGTCTGTTGAGTCGATGGCGTCCTCATGGAAGCCCTTCCATTTCTCGAACGCAGTCTTCGCACGCTGCTGATCCTCCTCGTTATCCCAGTTCAGCATGTCAGGATGAAAGTCAAGCCCCACGCTCTGACAGTAAGCCCGGAGAACACCCTCGGGATCGTCCAACAGATCGTCGGCATCGACGACACACACTTCAGGCACATCGGCGGCACCATTCATGACATTACCACTCTGTATTCCATTCTTCAGCCCGTCTTTCCTGTCTCGCACCAACCCAACCTCCCGGGCATAGTCAAAAAAGCGTCGAAGCTCGTCATATCCGGCCTCGTTCGGGTAAAACTCGTGGAATCCCGTCAGGTCCTCCAGTGGTGGAATGGTGCAGCGATAGTAGGAAGGGATGCTGGAGTGGGGATCTCGGATGAGGAACGTAAAATGGAATTTGTCGAGCAAGGCTTTGGGGACGATTGTAGGATTTCCCGGTTCGCCTTCCGTCGGAAATGGAAACGGTGCTTTCTTGCTAACGCCGTTGGTTCCATTTACACCATTCACATGATGAGCACCATTCACGCCGTTGATCCCGTTGACGTGGTGAGTTCCGTTCACACCGTTGACACCGTTGACACCATTGGTGCCATGAGTATCATTCACATGATGGGTTCCGTTCACGCCGTTGGCACCGTTGACCCCATTGATGTTGTTGGTCATCTTCTGAGTTCCGATGCCTCGCTTCACTGACTGTAACGATGGAGCCAATTTCGGAGGCTGCTGGTCGGGAGGAACCAGATAATGGAGGATGTCCTTGATAAAGACGCGTTTCCCCTGTCATAATGATAAGCATGAAATGTCGTATGGGGAGTGAAGGCTATGATGAAAGGGAAATTCGTTGGGGGAACATCACACCTCGGTTCCCACGCGTTCCAGGTGATCAAAGATTGTTTTGTAAGTCGAGTCGCTGTATCCCGATGCTTTCCTTGTATCTTCGTCATCTTCATAGCGAACGCTCATCCTCTCCGGACTGAAGAGGGAGTTAGATTTTAACTTCTCCTTCGTCCTGCCCGTGCGAACTCACCCATAGTAGAATGCGTCGCCAAAAGGTTCATGGACACAGGTCAAATCTTTCCTGGTCATGAACACCTTTTCACATAGTCAGCATTCTCATCAAATACCCGAGGCAGGCAGTCTGGAGCGAACACGTTCAAAAGCTGTACTACAGGCACGTGGGTGCGTGGCACAGAATATAGGTTTCGCCATGGTGGCAATGCCTTCTCGATGACAATGCTACAAGTCTATCGAGAGGCTCAAGTCGACAAAGTCGGCCGATTTGAAGTAAAGAGAATGTCAAGGTTCAGTGAACCCAGGAAATATAGCCCCTTTCGGTCAGCTAGTATAAGATTTCAGCCAGACGAGGCAGCCAGGAAATCGAGAAAGAAGAATTCTCTGATCGCCTCCACGGAGTAATGGATATCGTCAAGTAGGTACTTATAGCAGAACCAGATAACGGGACTCGGTCGCGGGACTCGGGGGCATACGGGCAAAAGTCACTCGAGAGAAGAACTCTTCAGTCCCTGTATTCAACTGGGATCCTTCTCCGGGGCGAATCAATGGGCCTTACAGGGAGGTGAAAAATTCGTCATTACTCCATGTGCCAGTGATGTTGAGGATGAGGAATGACGCCAAGGGGAATGCGATTCGCCTGCCGTCGTCGGAAGGCCCCGCAGACGAGAAAAATCCCCAAGTAGCAATCCACTTTTCCAGGAACATGTGGGAGATGGAGATCGTGATTGGCATCTCCGTGGCCCAGGCGGCAACCCGTGAGAGCGAGGAGGCGAGCGCCACGCATGGGGACTCACGGCTGAGTGACGGCTGAGTTTGCGGGAAACGTTGAGGAAAAAAGCCCATGGCAGTCGGGATGGCGAATTGAGGGAAGATGGATCTTGCGAGACCCGACCTTGGAAGAAAGAGATAGACTAATAGAGAGGGACCACAACGGGCGATCTCGAGCCACCTATGTCAGGGCTTCATCTTAACATGAATAATGTGGTCCGCCGAGCATTTCAAAAGTGGTAGAAAGGACTGATGATCACAGAGTTTCTGGGCTTTGGCGGACAGGCAACGAACTGCGATTTGCGAACTGTGTGACGTCGGGAATCGGTAGGAAGGGAGGAGGAAGTTGGAAGACGAAGTTCGAGAGACTTCTAATTTGAGTTGAAAAAGGTGTGGAGAGCTAGCGGCACCTAAGGGGGCACTTGAACTTAGCTCACGCGCAACAGGTACCTGGCGAGCTGGCTATGGGGAGGCACAATGGGGTAGGCACAAGCTGTTTAGGCACTGGGTAGGCATCTCCTTGACAGCGGAATAGTCCGCAGCAGCCCTGAAGCCGCCTAACTTGTGCTTCTCTACCGAGTGCCTACCTAATGGAGCAAGTTGCGCAGTAGGGCCCGGTCAGGCGAAGATCCCAGTGCCATCGCGACCGAAATATTCCACAGACGCTGTCAACACCATTGCTCTCAGTTCTCACGTCCAAACCTGCATCACCCATACGTTGTCCGCTCTTTGTTGTGGTCTGGGAGTCTGGCGCCTGGGTGTTGTCGAGTCTATTTGATCTCGGTCGCACTTCCTGGTTTTTTTTTTCTCTGGAGAGCTTCTCGTCTCAACCTTCTCTTGCACCTGGAACATTTTGTCTTTCCTCGCAATCGTCACCCTCCGGAATGGATTTCTTCAAGAATCTGATAGCCTCTCCTTCTGCACCTCCTCCAGAGCCAGTGACCGTCATGGCCAAAACGATCCATCCCTATTATCCCACAGAGATTGACATCGCCAACTTCGCTGCCAACGAAATGAGCGTTCCGCAGTTATTAGCAACATTTGCCGCTGGTTGTACAATCATCCTCTCACTCACATGGTTCCTTACGTCGAGTCTTGCACCACGCCTCAGAGTCGGGGAAAAGGCCACTGTGCTGTGGTTTTGCTTGTGTACGAGAAGAGCTAGGTGACTGAGCGAGGTGTACACTGACATTGAAAAGGCGGCTTCATTCACTTATTTTTCGAAGGCTACTTTGCCTACAACCACACTCGCATGGGCGGTCTCCAAGATATTTTTGGTCAACTGTGGAAGGAGTACTCTCTGTCAGATTCGCGATATCTGACATCGGATCCCTTTGTCTTGTGCATGGAGACCATCACGGCGGTATGGACCTCTATCATCCAGAAAGAGCGAGCGAGAGGACAGCGTTGACATAACCTAGGTCTTCTGGGGTCCTCTTTCCTTCTTGATGGTGTATTTCATCATTGTCTCACACCCTCTGCGTTATCCCCTCCAGGCTATCGTTTCACTCGGACAGATCTATGGCGACATCCTCTACTTTGCGACCTCGATGTTCGACCACTACCACAAAAAATTGACCTATTGCCGACCTGAGCCTTACTATTTCTGGTTCTATTACTTCCTCATGAATATCTTCTGGATTGTCATTCCAGCAAGTACGTCCTCCCTCGCCCCGACTCAGGAATTCATGGCTTACTCGTATGTCCGCAGTTCTGCTCGCTAGCAGTCTGAAAGTCACAGCCAGAGCCTTCAAGGCGCTTGACCGGATGTCGCACTCACTGCAAGCAAATGGCGCTTTGACCAGACCAAAAGCCAACGGCCACATCAAACATGCATGATGGGCACGAACAAAAAGGAAGGTGGCGTCCAATGAAAGTTGGCTGGGCAGCAGTAAGGGTTCATTGGTGTTTCCCAGAACTACATCGTGCTTCAAGAGCTGGCTGAAATCCCAAGTGCTGGTCTGGACTGCGTGGCCTTCATCGTAAGCGAGGTATAGCTCGAGAGTAGCTGCATGGTGGCTTACATGACCGGCGATCTGCACACTAGATTAATGATTATTCCTTCTTCGAGTATACGATCGACTTATTGCTTTTGTTTTGTATATTCGGGTCGTGTTCGGCTATCGATCTGGGTCGTTACCCTGGAAACCGTCGCGACTTTTCCGGCCCGGCAAACTGGCGCCTTTGACGCAACCTGCATATTGACCTGCGCTACCGCCGTTTGGTTGTACTGCGCACAACACCTTGCATGAAACCCAGATGACAGTTCGGATCTCCTTACCACTGGCAGCTGGAGTTATTTTTGTCCAAGAGAGGGCACCCGTGCCACAGGTACCTTGAATATACACCACACGGTCCAAGAGCTTCCTTGTGTGCCACAATCTTCATCAACATGCCCACAGAATGTCCTTTACAGCCAACGACAACAACTCTGATGGATTCAACGAGAGCTAGGCATTGATGATAAAGACCGCGACCACAACATAGCTCCAGCACGCATATTCGTCAATGCGAGCAGACTCGACTCCAACCTCCACCTGCCGAACGTCCAAGAACCATCACTCTAACACACGTTCTTCCACCAAACCGCAAAATGTAGACTCACCCCATCCCTCTGGGCTCTACGAATCGCCATCTGTTCAGGATCGCATCCGACAATGGCAAGCGCAAGGTGCAGCAAACGCCTTGGCTCCGGATGCGGTAAGCGTCCGTTCGATTCCCATTTCCGAATGCCCCTCCACTATATCGAAACCCGAGTCAGAACACGGAAACGAGTCCAAAGTTCGTGTTGGTGGAAGAAGCGGAGCAAAGAATGAGGAGGATCAGGACAGGGGCCGGAGCTCCAGCGCTCCGCGAAGGCGCATCATTAGCGATGGCCACTGGAAGACACAGAAGCAGACGAAACAGGACAAGGACGCAAAGGTTGCAGCAGACCGACGAGCGGAATCACGCGCGTATGACCTCTCCTACACGTCAAACCAAGAAAAGAGCAAAGTGAAACGACAGTCCAGAATGCAGCAACGTCCGAGGGTCGGTCAGAGCGCGGAACAAACATCGCCATATGATGACGGCATCAGAGTGGCACCAATTCCGGACGATGGCCAAGTACGAGAGGAGGGCTTGCAGCCAGCTTACGACCTGGAGAGCCGAGCGGATGAAGAGCTTGCTCGACACTTGACTACGGATTCTGTTTTCTCTGGAGATTTTGGGGGAGACTCACACGAACCAACAGGGCGGGAGGATGATGTACCTGGCGACTGGAGACCCAGCAAATACGCAGAGTTGCTCGGAAGGACCGGGGATGATTCTTTGGACGGAGAAGTGCCAAAATCCAGGAAAGGTGGACTATTGGGCAAGACCAGAGGCATGTTCATTAAGTCAGAGACTATGTCTCCTGCCAGCAACAGACTGCCCAGTATTGAAGCATGGCTTGATGAGCAACCCGATCCGTTCACCGACAAGGACGGCGTGGACGATCTGCCACCGGTCGAAATGCCACAACCCTTGAGGAAACGTGCGCACCGGAAGCGACCCTCCACAGAGAAGTCTATCGCGCCCGATCCCAATCAGATATGGGATTCCATTTCACCAGAACAGAACGAGCCTAGCCCCCTCGATACACCAAGGCGCGATGGCTCGGTACCTTCGTCAAATGCTAACCCACACTCCTCTTCAAGACTTAGCGATGCTGTGAATGAGGCACAGGATGCAAATGATGGCTCGCCGTCCAACCTGCGAAGGAGAGGTGCAAGAGTTCGCCGCCAGCGAGGCGCGGTGAGGAAGGACATCATACCAGGGGAAGGCCGCCCAGAGCCTGCCGCCTCGCTGGCAGAAGGTCCCCCAGCTGAGAATACGACCAATAGAGCCCCCGGCCTCCCGCAACGACCGTGTCCCCCTACAGGTGGGCATCAACTTTCAACGATCCAGTCTGTGGAGACTCTCAAAGAAATTAATCAACAGCTGCAGGCAGAGGAAAATTTTCCCGGAGAGGTCTGTGGCCTCAAACGCAAGCTAACCACTCACGAAGATTTAATGTCAGTTTTGTCGTTGCCGAGAGGTAGCCGCGCCCGTCGATCGAGACGTAATGCGAGGACTGCTCAAACAAAACCACCGTCGAGTTCGGCACAAGAGATACTCGCCACCGTGGTGGCTGACGAAGAAAAGTATGGACGGGAATTGCGGACCTTGGTCGACGGTGTCATACCGGTCCTGCTCCAATGCCTCCTATCTAAAACGGATGCGGCGGCGGCGGCAGGCTTGTTCACATCGGCTTCACAAGATGGTGCGAGTATCACCAGGCCCATTATCGACATGGGGATTGCCCTGGAAAGACTGAAGGCGCTACATAATCGAATACCCTCCCAGAACCTGGACAGTCTTCTCAGCTGGGCCCAGACTTCGGAGAAGGCATATCGGGATTATCTACAAGCCTGGAGATTGGGCTTTCAGGACGTGGTCGTGAACCTCGCCCCCCTAGAAACATCATCAGCCCAAGAGCAAGGGATGGCCAGGGACGAGGCTGGTGACCTAGTTGACGATGCAGGCAAGAAAGTTGACGTCGCATATCTCCTTAAAAGACCGCTTGTCAGAGTCAAGGGCCTGAGCAAGACATTCAATCGGATCAAGGATGAATACGACGTGCCTCTTGCAGTACAGATGGCCAATACTTTCGCTGATCTGACAGCACTTGCTAAGAGACGGAACCAAGAGGAACAAGCCAGGTTGGAAGATGAGGCTGCTGCCAACATTGACGCAACAAGAGCTCGTGATATCAGGTCAATGGCAGCATCAACCCACATCACTATCAACAAGACGCGCCGTGTCAGGGCGAGGGACGTCTTCAACCTTACAATCTATCATTCTAGTGGACAAAGAATGGATTGCAGCATTGAATTGATCTTCCGAGACAACGCCCGTGGCGAGCCAACTGGTGGAGATGTCCTGGTCTGTGAAATTGATGATACAGGGAAGTGGCTGCTCTTTGCTCCCATTGAGCTGAACTCGATATCTGCCAGACGTGGCGAGGATGGCTTCGATCTTGTCCTCATGATTCGAGGTCGGGCAGGCATAGGACAGGAATGGCACGAATTACTAGCCTTGAAGACGGACGATAAAGAAGCTGTGGCAGAATGGATGGATATGCTTGGTTCGAACCCGCTGCCCCCAAGGCTGAACCGTACACCAAGTTTTGTGAGACGACCTTTACCTTTGGTTGTTGGACAAGCGGCTGCAGCTGAGTCTTCAGCGTCGAAACCCATCACTCAGCAAGTCGACAAAAGCTCTGCTACTGCAACAGAGTATCTGGATGTTCCCATTGGCGAGCCCTCTGTGCTAGGGACGCGGAGAGAGGATTCCAGACCTTTGGTTGACAGATCGTCACAGCGGCTAAATCTAGGGGGTGGTCTTGCGTCAAAGCCGCTTCCACCATACCCGCCTTCCTCGTCGATTCCAAAAAGGCGTCCAGTTTCGGTCCCATCAGTCTTGTCTTCCGATCGATCCACCATTTCAGATCGTTCCATACGGGATTCTGCTACCATATTCACCTCGTCATCGTCCAAGACTGCGTCGACTAACCCTAGCTACCTGTCGAGTCAGTCCAAAAGCCCTGAGGCATGGCGACCTCCTCAGCCTCCATCTCACAAGCCCCTCGTTGAAGCAAGAGATCATGTCGAGAGCAGCAAAAATGCTGGCTTGCAAAAGCTGAGTGCACCAGTCACTGCCAGCAGTGGTTACAACAGCCCTTCAACATCACACGAGGCATGGAAATCGAGAGCCAGTGCGACGGAGCCCGCCTCAGGAGACTCACAACATTCGCTGCCAGCGGCCAACAGTGACTCAAGCTCGTCCAAGCCTTCCGTAAAACCATCACCCCAAAGACCAGAGTACCATCGGGCAGTGTCCTCTACCCCGTCAAAAGATCTGCCGACCGTCAACAAGCTTCGGACTCAGCAAGGTCCGGCAAGTCCTTTACCGTCCCTACCAGTGAGACAACCTCCAGAGACGCAATCATCAGCAGTTGCCTCTGAACAGCCACAGCAACGGTCGAAGCGGGAACACAAGGGTTCGCCCAGAAGCCGGTTGTATACTGAAGATATTCCTGTCCCGCCAGTACTCAAAACACGTCAAGATCGCCCTTCTCTACCCAGTTTTGGAACTTCGTCCCCGCCGACCTCGCCGCCTCATAGTTCCAACGTCCTGCAGCCGATATCAAGCAACAGGCCCAGTCCTATACTGAGACCTACTCCAAGTCCAGCAGATAAGGCGGCAAGGAGGCGGACCTCCTCGCCCTTGAAGCACGAATACGAACCATCCACGAGCTCCGATACTAGCGGATATGATTCAGACAGTGACAGCAGTTCATCTTCAGACACTTCCGAAGATCCCTTGTCTGAGCATGGGGACATACCAACACCACTTGTGGCAATCAGAGCGGGTGAAGGTCGAACTGCAAAACAGTCTGCACCTCCGCCGTCAATGAAATCCACTGGAACACGAACACTGGCTCCGTCGGACTCTGCTTCCCAGGGACCTTACCGGAAGGTTCCATCATCGACCACAATCCCATCAGATAAGAAGGCGAAGACAATAGCGTTGATATGCTCGTGGTCGGACAAGGGCATGTGGGAGCAGATTTATCCTGATGAGTGCTCCATTGTCGTCTCGCCCGGTTTGATCGAAGCTTTTGAGATGTCGGCGGCTCATTCTGACCCTCAAAAAGCTTCGGTCGGTCCCTCATTTGATAGTCACGGGCCAGGAAAGCATTCAGTGTCCCCACAGCCCCTGGTCGCTTTCGAGCTAACGCCGATTGTTCCACTACGCAGGGGAACTGCACTGGACATTTCCATACGGTCTCCTCCCACAGCGAACTCCAAGATTCGAACCACTAATAATGTTATGTTCCGATCGCGAAATCCTGAAGAATGTGAGGCGCTGTATGGAATGATCAACTGGGCTCGATGCAACAATCCTACATATCTCCAACTGCAAAATGCACGCCCTCGACGCCAACCTTCAGTGACTTTCAATGTTGGGGAAGCTCAACACAGTCGCTCGAGGTCAACTTCATGGTTCAGCTTCGGGAGTCAGAAGAAATCGAGTTATCGGGCTTCATCTGCTCCGACGCCCGCCTCAATCGACATGTCTGTGGAGAGCTCGGGAACTGTGACAAGCGCCTTCTCAGCCCTAAAGAGACTGGGCGTTAGTACCGCCTTCAATCTCAATCGATCCTCGGTACTTCGCAGGAACGGTGGTCGCGGCACGGGAGAGTCCCTTTATTCTTCTAGCAGTGGGACTGGAACAGGTTCGGGCTCAGGCACACCTCCCCCCAGTCAGCTTGGCTTCATACCAGGAAAAGATGGACCAAATGTGCCGTCAACCAGTGCTGCTGCAGCAGAAGGAGGAGGAATGGTCAACAATATGAAAATTCGACTGTACGTCAGGAAGGGGCAGCACTGGGAGAACTTGGGAGCTGCGCGTCTTACAGTCCTTCCAGTACCGTCAGCAGCAGCAGCAGCAGCAGAAAGTAGCAAATCAACGCCAAATCGACCGGTGGTGACTCCAGGAGCATCTCCACCACCGCCGACTGGCCCTCTCCGATCTCCGTCAAATGTTGCAGTCGGAGGTCAACTAGGGCAAACCCGTGGACCTCGCCTTCCAAGCTCAAGCCACACTCCACATCGCGTGCATGGCAACGGCCGCGAGAAGCGCATTCTTATTACTCAGAACAAGAACCGTGACGTTGTGCTTTTGGATAGTGTGCTGGGCGAAAGCTGTTTCGAACGCGTTATGCAGACAGGCATTGCGGTGAAAACCTGGAGCGAAGACGAGGTCATCGCCCACACAGGCGGCGTGACACTGGGCAAGGAACGGGTGTACATGATGCAATTTCCGGGTACGAGGGAGGCAGGCTGGGTCTTCGGTCTGTGTGGCACGTATCGATATGGCGTTGGTGCCAACGAATAAAGAGGCCCCGGACGCGAGGCGAAGACTTCAGTGAAGAAGAACGAGTTAGATCTTACGAGCAATTGTATGGATTTGCGATGTTGATTTCAGCGTGGAGTTCCAGGGGATGACATTTCTTTTTGTGAGGATTCATGATGCTTTTAATGTTGATCAGGTTTCTTCTACGCAAAGGGGCTTCTCTTTTTGAGGTGAGGCGAAGATAGAAGGACCATTCATGTGGCGAAGACTAAGCATTTCTTTGGGAACGGGGAAGAGGAAGGAAGGATACTTATGTACTTATGTACTTACTTACTTATTGATCCGCGCGAGTGGCTGGGATGGTCAGTCACCCTTGTAGAGGCAGCGGCAACGACAAAACATAGAGTCGGGACGTCCCGTCTTATTACGAGCATGGGATGGAGGATGGAGGGATGTGTTCTGTTTGTTTCGGCAGTACATACCTCGTGTGTACAAATCAATCACAGTCTGCCTCTTAGGCAGGCAGGCAGGAAGGTCGTTCGTTCGTTCGTTCGTTTAAACATACATGACTACACAACTCCTCAAACCGTGGCCATCAGAGAAAATGGGCTCGTTCCTTGCGGCGGTGGTGTACAATACCTCATACAAACCCAATCAGTTAGTATATATGAAGTATGAAATATGAAGAAGTATCGTAGATATGTTTTTACAGTGTGTCTTGAGATCCCTCCCACCTCCTCTTTCTCTCTCGCCACAGCCTCGCGGGACAAACGGCGTCAACCTCCCGGCGACCGGAGGACCCAGACAGCAGAGGGAATTTGAGCATCCTGCAGCGATGAGAAAACTTAGGTCTGGATGGTTGGATGGATGTTCATTGATTCCTTGACTCATTCACTCATTATCCTTCCCCCATGACAGCTTTCTGGGCCGGCCATTGACACTGCGCGCAAGGTGGTTCGGTAGAGTGTCATGACGCGGCGTGGGATCGGATGGATAAATGGGTTGATAGGTATGTATATGGATGAAGGAGACGGATCAGACGGAGTGCTTAGGAAGCGGCAGCGAAGGCGACGTGAAGCGGCATCTCGCAGGTGGAAATTGAGCGTCTCGGCTTGAAGGCTGCGCTATTGGTGTGTTGAACAGCGGCATGTGAGTCGAGCCTTCGCCGTCGACAGGAACGGGAAGGTTGTAGGTACATTTGCTGTGTCTGGGCACGTATGTTTTTGGACAGAAGGCTTGCTATCCATACCATGAGCGTTCATACCGGACGGCCATTTCTGACAGAAACACTCCGCAAGGCCTTCTCCTGGCCTACAGATGCCGAGAATGCACCCCGGGCGTCTTCGGCCTCCATCCAGAAAGCCGTGACCACTGACATGAACACGATGAATGGGAAAGAAACACCGTAAGCTGAAGGGAGATATTCAATTAGCATTTCATCCGATCACACAAGTCTCTGCGCAGGGAGGGAGAAGGGAGAGAGAGAGGGAGAGGAGGAAAGGGGGACGTCCCAGACCAAACTTACCAATACCGAAGCCGGTTGTTCCTTCTGTAAGTCCTACTACGATAGACAAGCCAGCTGCAACAGTCAGACAGGCAACACACCAACCCCACGACCACCACATCAGAGTGCTGCGGAATCTCGCACTGGCATTGTACGTGGCGAGCATCGCGTGTCGGGCAGGTAAGCCCGAGTGACAGCCGTCCACGGCGAAGACGTCCTCCATCACAGTGAACAAGGGGGGAGGTGTGAGAGAGCCTCGCTTGAATGATGAAAGAGTGATAGGCGTGCGGACGCCCAGGCAGTGAACCGTGTTCTGCAGCAGCATGTAGCCTCCGATGGTGTACAGGACTGAGGGCGGTGCCATCGAGATGACTTTGACCTTGACGTTTCTGGTCGCAGTCGCAGCGACAAGTTCGACGATGACGATTAAAAGCGCCACCGACAAGACATAGTATGAGCAGTCAAACCACCAGCGGCCGCCATTGATCGGTCTACATTTGGGATCGCGCTTGATCAACAGTCGATATCCCCGGGAGAACCTTTCTCAAGATCAATAAATTTAATGACATCCGCCGCTCTCCTTCGTCGAACGTACCATTTGTGGTATGAGGTCCAGAAGGACAAAGAGGTAATAAGCGTAAAGACTGGCAGAGTGAGTCAGCTCAATAAGCCATTCTGTTGCCATGATTCGATCTCTATGCATCGAAGTACGGGTGCCACATACTTCCCCAATGGGTCAAGGTAGATCTATACCAAAGCGCATAGAACAAGATAATGGGGAGCACACAGCCGTCGAAGCAGTAGCAGCTGAACCAAATGGCCCAGTTCTTGCGATGATCGGCCAGTCTGTATGGGAGGCCAATGTTTGGAATGAACGCGACATCGTCGTTAGTGGCGAGTTCGACTCCGCCTTCTCCGAGACGAGCGCCGTTGACCCACGAGGGCATGTCTGCAATGGTTTAGCAGCTGAAGCGCCCCAGGCAACGCAGAAACACGAAGTCAGAAAACAATAATGATCTTATTATCGAGCGTGGGTTGATTGAAGCATCAACAACACCAACTTTCAGTGACGATGACGACGACAATTGCCCTGCATGGCCGGAAATTGGCCTTCGTAGGCTTCCATGACAAAGGGGAACGTTTTGGTCCCTTTACCGCCCACGTTGCGACCTGGCCGTGAATGAGTGGACAGCCTTACGCCTGACATAAGCACCAAACAGTGTGATATGTACCCCGTACTGGCAGGATGGTGCTCGGACCACCAATCGTTGATGTCCAAATTTATCGAAGGCTCCTTATCTAGAAGGATTCAGACATGTTTATCAGTCGTCTGGTGAAATAGCCTGTGCACTGACACCATAGGACGCATAATGCGCCACCCGTACTCCAGAATAAAACCCTTCAGCGTAGGTTATAGACGAGTACTCCGTAGTCGGTACGTCGTTGAGGTCAGAGAGGTTCTGATGAAAGGCGCCGTCTTTGGAAAGATGCCCAATAAATCCCACTCCTACAGGAACAGCAAGGGGTTTTCCAGGGAGGGAAATTTCGTTATCTCCTCGACTGATCCTTATCACAAGGGTCTGGGAGTTATCTGAATCGTCCTTTTCCTTTGCACTCGTCCAGCGTGTCTCCCCCGGGACGCTGTGTTTGAGACTTCACAGCCGAGGGTGCAATCCATCCAGGAAATGTTTTGTGACGAAGGCCTCGATCGCCTCTGTCTTTCTCGATTGCCCCATGTCATATGCTCTTTGACATACGTGATTATGCGCCATCACGGACGTTGGTGAACGGGTGAAGGTGCATGGAAACGTCGGTATCCTTCGAAGCAGTCGTTGCTTCTAAATCAACGACGCTTCTTCATGTCTCCGCCGTCATGTAACGTCATCTGCCATGAGAGTCATAGTAAGAAGAACCGACACGCTCTCCCCGAACTACTAATACCATATCTGGAGTGGCAGAAGGGATGGGGTCGCTTGGCGAGAGAATGTCCAACCAGGGGAACCGAGCAGGCAATCCACCAAGGATGTCTTTGATGAGTAATCGCCTTTTTCCAGCCGCTGGTAGAAGCTTTGCATAAGCAGAATCGCCTGTTTTCCAGCGACAATGATGCAACAAGCATCGTTGCTGTGTCTCCTTTGCTAACTCAGGAACCTGGGCTCCAGTTAAAGGTGTGAGGGATGGCCACCGCTAACAGAGCAGTTCTTGAATGCAAGGTCCAACTCAAGGCTGGACATCGTGATATCAGCCCAACATACTGTCCAAAGGAGACCAAAAGTATATTTACATCTGCTGCAGTACGAAGAAGTGATCCGCCCTGAGCTCCAAGGGTGATTAGTTCAACACCGTCGAGGCGATAAGTGACACTGTAATCGATCAAATTTGCGACGCTACGCGGCATGGCACTCGCACTCAGCTCGAGGTCCAGTCCCGGGGCGATCAGTCCTCCAGCCAGCGAACCGGCAAGTGCACATCAACAAGTGAGCGAGGATGCTCCTCCACAAGGCGGATTTTTGTTCATCGCATCAACTGGCCAGAGGACGCAGAAGGATCCCAAGCAGCTCAAAACACTGCGCGCACATGTTATGCGCAATTATCTGGAACGAAGCCATGCAGAGCAACAAGAGACAGAACCGAAGGAATTCTCTGTCATGTCTTTTGCGAGTACCAGAGTACGGACGCAGAGACAGAAGACTGCTGTAACTGGCGGGCAGAAGATGAGATTTAGAATGCGATCCGGTGAATTGGAGCAGAGATACCCCCATCGAGATCCGAAAGGTAAGAAGAAGGCCAAGCCTGCGCGAGATGGGACAGAAAACGAAGCCGAATCCAACGTCAATGTGCAGCAGACGGGAGCCGCTGAGTCGGGATTTGTACCTGGCATACCTGTTACATGGCTTGAAGCACGAAAGATCGATGTTTTCGGCGTGTTACCAGTCCGCTTGGACGAAGGGGATGAAGCAAGCCTGTACCTGTTTCGCAACTATGACAGGTACCCGTGGTGTCCAATCAACGGACAGAGCAGCTGGTCCCAATTCGCCATTAGCGACCAGCTGGTCTTTCACGCGACCATGTATAGCTGGGGAGTACACTTCCGTCATCGCCGAGCTGTTCCGGATTCGCAGGAAGAAATGAAAACGCTGCAGCATAAATTGGCCGCCATCTCACTGATCAACGACCGTCTATCAGATTCGCGACAGGCAGCGAGTGATGAAACGATCGCGGCGGTGGCCGCTCTGACGAACATTGCCCTCGTAATGGATTCATACCCGGAGGCGAGCAAACACATGGCGGGCATGCATGCCATTGTCGAATTGCGGGGCGGCATGTCGTCCCTTCGTTCGAGCATTCAGCAACATCTTCAACGCTTGATTAGTTGGAACGATCTGATATACTCGGAGGTCTTTGACGAAAAATTGCGCTTCCCACCGATTGAGGTGTGGGATGAATCCTGGGCAGGCTTTCAACAGCGCACCTTTTCTGGGCCCTTGCCTGGCTTGAGCCGAGCCGAGCTGAGGGCGGCTGGCGTTCCTCACCACAAGGTCCTAGATTTGCTGAATGACATTCGCGACCTGTGTGAGGCCGAGCAACTCAACCCTCTAAGCACTCTCGTCGAGGATGGGAGGATGCGCCGTGGTGACATGTTTCATCGGGTGGAAAGGAAATTGAGACTTATTGTACAAGGAGACACGGGTCCAGGGAACAACCGTTGGGCTGCAACCGTCTGGCGCTCAGTGTCTCTGGCAGCGTTGCTCTTCACTCATCACCACTTGCGAGGGAACCCCCTTAAATACCGCCATTTCAACGTTTTGGCAACGCAACTCTACGACACACTGTTGACCATGGACGAGGACCTCAGAGAGCTGGACTTTGCCCCGGCAATGTTGGTATGGATTCTATCGACGGGAGCCGTGACCAGTACGCTGGCAGCAGTTCATGCCTCGTTTGTGTTTATGTTGGGAAAGGCATGCCGCAGACATGGATTGCTGGACTATGATCGATACCGATGGACGTTGGGCCAGTTTCTGTGGACTGGGCAGGCTGACCAATTGAGATACCATTCACTGTGGCTGGAACTGGAGCATGGTATGAGGGCGAGGGAGGGTCCAGTCGTACCAGCAGTCTGTACTTGAGATATAGGTCGATGTCCGGAATGGTAGAGTGAGAGAGGCAGTGAGAAGGTCCTCGCAGAGAGATATGCGAATATGTTATGTAATCCGGAACATATTAATTCCTTTGTCTCCGAGGCGCTCGGGCAAGAGCTCGGGCCTACTAGTGAGCCACCAGGTTCATTCCTCCCACTTGCCCCCCTCCCACCCACCATCATTATCAACTCACCTTCACCTCAAAGAGCTTCACTGTTGGAGTCATTCCATCTCGCCCCATCTGAAATATGACCAAAGCCTGACTCCTTCATCAGTGCTCTCGCAAAATTAAGTACACAGATTTAGCACCACATCATCCCCAGCTGAACTCCGACGTTGGCATCTCCCCGCAAGCCTATCCCCATCTCACGTGCACTGCTGCTTCTCTGACCATGGCACCCTGCCAGCTCCTTGACTTGGCTCCTGAAGTCCTACACAACATCTTCGAGAGAGTGGAACCAACGGACCTCGCATCTTTGGCCAGGACATGTCACCAGCTGAACAGCTCCATCAGAAGCGATGATTTCCTCTGGAGAGTCCACTATCTGTCCCGCTTTGTAAGAGTCAAGGCCAACTCCCACCATGGTTTAATGTCAAGGGGGCTGCCTGCTGATTAGGACTTACACCCAGGATCCTCCTCTAGACCACGAAAACAAGTCCTGGCGAGAAAGACTGACCCGTTTAGTGAACCTCCAGAAGATCCTAGAATCAGACAATCCCGAGATCAAGGCATGGACTACACCCTGAGTGCTTCAAGCCTTATTATCCCACTAACGATGTACTTCAGACCCAGTCGTTGGAAGAAGTGCTTACACAAACATTGAAACTGACCCAACAAGCCACTGCCTCATCCAGCAAAATCACTGACTTCCTGTCAAATCTCTACGGTCAGGCGCTAAACATCAACACTGTACTCTGCAGATCTAGCCTCTTCGCCCGCGCCCGTCCCAAACAGTGGCCCGCTGCGTCTACCGAGGAGATGCGTCAACTCTCTGCGCAACTCCACGTTTTGGCAGGCATGAACCTGGACTCCTTCTGGCCTGTCGCACGTCCTGCAGAACCGATGAGCAATGCTCCACACAGAACTCACCCAGGTAGCGGCTATATTAGTTGGCAGGATGCCGACGTCCTCTGGGAGGACGTAGGTTCTGACGAGGATGAAGACGACCAGAGTGAAGAAGAACTCGTCCGAAATAGTCCGCGGCCCATCCGACATCTGCACCCCTGGGCACGATCCCGAGTCTACGACTTGCGCCGATATAACGACGAAAATATGTGGGGCCCTTTCACCGACGACGGCACTGAACGCATCGATTGGGAAAAGGTGCAGGCTATCATGATTGTCATTAGCTACAACCACAGAATGTACAATGAACGACGTGGGTGGGGCGGCACGGACTTCCTGGGCCTCCCTAGTTCTCCTCCGGACTCTAAAGAGGAGGGAGGCAGGTCAGTCTCATCGACCAGAACCGACCTCCTCAGACCGTGGGAATACCTCTTCTCCGGCATCGCGCCCAACAGTTATGTATCGTCCCCCCTCACTGGAAAGATCAAGCCCACTCCCAATCCCGAGCTTGATGCCCTAGACCCCTATGGGGTCACCGGGACTTGGGTGCGCATCGTCTGTTTCCTAGACTACAATGACCTCTATCGCTTCAATTTCGAAGGAAGCGCAGATATTCCTGACGACCAGGAGCGGGAGCCCATCCGCACGAGAGAGGCATTTCGATTGATTAGACTGCAACTGCACGTCACGAAGATAGAAGAGCAAGAGGAAAAGGGGAAAGATGGGAAGGATTTGTTGCCGGTGGTTCACTTCGAGGGCACCAGCCGGAGTACCTTCATGGCCTGGGATCCTAACGCGAACTCTTGGATCAGAGGTGAGCTACCAGTCCCCATTTCGTCTAACTCAGCGCACCCTTCCTTCCCAGCCACGCCTTCTAACAGGCGTTGCTGAATCGAACTCACCTGACAACGCGCAGGAACCGTCCGCGAAACCCCGTCTGGGGCGATCCGCTGGACCTCGTTCTCTATCATCCACGACGAAGAACGCTGGCGCTCCGAGGGCGTACAGGTCGGTGGCCTCCGCAGTGCCCGTGGCATCCTGGGCAATTGGTTTGACAAGGACTACGACGTGCACGGCCCCGCCGGCCCAACGGCGTTTTGGAAGGTGTCTGACGACATAGTCGAGGAGAAGAGGCATAATCTTCCCCAGATGATGCAGATTTTTATGGCCGAGTAGGAGGGATGGATGCATTCTGTGAGAAGGGCACTACTCTTCGCCTATCTTCTTCCTTCTCTTTGCCTTGCAGGGTCTCCTTCACTCCCTCTGTCTATCTGCCTCATGGATGTTATTTCCGCAAATGGAATGCACTCCGAAGAGAGACAAGAACGGGAACCGACAAGGACGAGGTTGTGCGGTGGTGTGACGCTGAGGAAAGATCCTCGGCCGACCACACGGCACGAGTGCGAGCGTCGGGTTGACGAGACTAAGGAGAATCGGTTCAGGATGCGGGTTAATAGCTGGACGAACGTTTCTATTCTCAAGGTTGATGGTCGGTTTGGCATATTTCAGTTAGCAGCGTTGGATTCCTTTCCCACTCTTCCAGTCGAGTCGAGATATCCGAGGACATCGCCGACAGTCTGCGTTGTAAACCCGTTGCTGGCCTTTAGTCCCATCGTTGTATTCGCTGTTTATAAATAGAGGTCCTCCAGTTCCAGTCCCAGTACGCTCGCCCTCCCCCCTTACTCTCTACCTCTCTACCTCTCTACCTCTCTCTGTGTGTGTACTCTGTATACCGATAGTAGACTGCAAGCCTACCCGCCCGCATCAGGGGGGCTAAGTGGGCAAATCGTGAAGACCATGAGATACAAAGAAGGGGACTAGATACTGGATATGTGTGTAGCCTCAAGAGGCCAGTGATATTGATAGTGGGCAATAAGTGATATCGTCGTTGTCGCCGTCTATTATATGTATGTATATACAGTACAGTGTCTAATGTACCGACGTATATGTCCTCTAGAAGTGAAGAGATGGAGAAAAGGAAGGGGGGAGGGGGGGAACCAAGCGATGTATCAGAACAACTCATCTGTCAACAGAAAATGGAGGACGATGTTTCAGAGACATGGAGAGGTGGGTTAGAGAAGGGCACACTGAGTCCTTGTTCCACTGACATACGTGTTCCACGGTATTACAGTACTCCATATATACGGCCTAACAAGGGTGGATGGGTACATGGATTCATTTGTAGAGACCCTACATACCTACAGTAGGTAGATAGCCTCGATAGGTACTGTGGGTAGATCGCCTCCCAACCACCCCTTTTCGCCTGCCATTTCGCTGGGTGTTCACACCACCCCTTTCCCCCAAAGTGAAATATTCACATAATACCCCATAACCCGATTTCGTGCCTGGTTTCCAAGGTTATATACCCTTTCCTTCCTTCATTCAGCCGATTGTTAGGCTGCGACTCCCTCGTGAGATAAAGAGAAAGAAAAAGGGGAGAATATGAAATCCCAGCACACATGGCTGCAAGATAGGAACGAGTCATCCACTTGGAAAGAGAAAAAAAACGCCCGCTACATGATACCCAGATACACACACAAGAAAAGAAACCGACGCTGCTTTTTCTAGGGCACCTCGTTCAATCAATTTCCATCCGATTGGCAACAGGCCTGGGTGCGGGAAGTTTTCCACTCCCCGATGGTTCCATCTCGGTCGCAAAGGGAGCATAAGCGCTTCCGCTCATGGGCTTCTCGTCGTCCTCAATGTTCTGCGGTTTGTTGACGTAGGGCTTCAGGCCCTTGTTGTAGTTGTGTGCGCAAATGCAGGCGTACACAATGGTAACCAGGATCAGAATGATGGTCAAGACCGCGAACGTGGTAAGTTCCTTTCGAGCGGGAAGATAGGGAATCTCCCAGCCAGGGGAATACATGCGGACCATCTTGAAAATAAAGTAGGCCAGACCGCCAAAGTAGAGGATCTGTGAGGTAGAAGGTCAGCGAGGCACTCAAGACCGGGAAAGGAGATGTAGGCACTTACAATAACAACAATCGTGCCGAACAGCGACTCTTTCCGGACGAACCACGCAGCTGCTAGAAGAATGAAAATGGTGACAGGCATGGCGGCAATCGTGAGGGCGAATTCGACTTGTCGCTGGGTGACAATGACCACGAACTGGACGGTAAATCCGAGGAAGAAGAAGAAATCAAACTTCAATAGGGCGATGTAGACCTGGTACTGGAGATAGCGTCGTTTCATCCTCAAGTCGGCCGAGATACGTTTGTAGATGGTCCAGGCGAATTCGTCGTACAGTTTCCAGGCGCAGCCGGCCATGAGAACTGTCCCGACCGCCAAAATACAGGGGATGGCGATCAAAAATGGTTCGGTATCGGACCAAATATTCTTGCGGATATAGTCATCTTCGGCCAGTTGCAAAATCGCATCCCTGATCTGATCCATCTGAACGGCGCCGTAGATCAGCAGGCCAACATTGTACATGACCAGCCCAATGACCTGAATGGTATTTTTCATTCGCAGAGCGTCCCACACGAGGACCAGTTGGTATAGAAAGCCGAAAATATACAAGGTCAAGAAAGTTGGAATGGTGCGAGACGAGGTCTGGTTGCCGGGAATGCTCTCGAGGTGAATCTGGAAATGCGCAAAGACGTAACTGAATGCATACCGTTAGCACTGATCCAATCCAACAGCAGAGACAATCATCGCCGTACCTTTCAAATGCGAGAATAATCATGGCCTGGACCAAGGCGATGACAGAAAAGGCCCATGTCCACTTTGAATTTGGTCGATACATGATGGATGATCTTGATCTTCTCTTATCAAAGTCGTTCATCGCAAAACCCTCGCGCTGGTGATAGCCTCCCGGCAAAGGGTGGTAGTTGTCAGCCTGACCTCCGAGGAGGGAAGCGCGAGACTCGTGAGCACGAATTTTGGCGACTGGGAGCGCAGTTGGTGTGAGATCCTTTTTGATTGACCTGGGCTACCACAACTGTTCAGTTGCGGTCCGGCTCAGCGACGTTTCACCGTCGACCGAAGAAGGCGAGCAGTGACTCAGGTATATGGGACTGCGATAGACTCGAAGACAGCAGGGAGGGTCAAGAGATGGGCCTCGTTCGGCTTGGATTAAAGAACTCAAGAGTTCTGTCAGTTGGGGTGAACGGTTGCGGCTGAAACTCAGGAGGGGGGGAGGTGGCCGATGAGGATTGGTCCAAGGCGCGTCTGGAGCGGGCGAAGCTGGCGAGCCAAGGCAGTTAGCAGCAGGTGATATAGACTCGCGTGGCGGATGCGAACTCAACTTGGCGACTAGAGGTGACCGTGGGCGATGAAGATTCAATCGAGCGAGAGATGGAAAAAGCGAATGTATACAACGATGGAATGAATTACGGAGATGAGTTGGGATGATCAGGAGTTTGATCATTGAGACAGCTGGTTACAGCACTCGCTAGATCTCGTCAGCTCTAACTCCTACCCAGGCACGCCGGGCACGTTGAGGGTTTTGGGGGGAGGGCCCCCAAGGGGACCGAGACCACAGGGCGTAGGGCGCTGGGGAGGATTGCCCATGGTGGGCTGAGGGAATAATCCCAGCAAAAAAGAAACAGAAAGGGCGGCCTTCAGGGAGTGGGGGCCACAGTCTGCCTTGCCTTGAGCCCCTCGCCGCCCAAAAAGAATCCTTGAGTCTTCCATTTCTATAATATCTGTTTGGGGGACTCTGTGGCAAACATCGCAGGATTGGAACATGAATTTTCCTCTCCTTGGTAGACTTCTACAATAGTACATAGGTCACTCAATTCATGCTAGCACTAACGAAGAGGAGTCGGGCCTTTGGGAGGCTCTCACTCATCTGAGGGTGTGCCTCTATTTTGGGGGCCAGGACTTTGGTGGACGCTTTTTTGCTCAGCCGACCAGTCACTTGAGGGTCAGCCCAGCGGGATCAATTCTCTAGGATTCCATAGAAGGCCGCGTTGTGAAAGAAATGGTGCGGTCTGACCCAGAATATACGGTTTTTGACAATGTTGCCGCCGCAGCCAAGAGCAGGTGAAAGTCTGGGAAAGGAGGATGACAGCACCGTTTTCCGTCAGACAGTGCACTTATGATGGTGTCTCGCGTCCCGTACCATGCCGAATTCGTCAATGCGTGCAACGTCGAGACTACAGCTCCCCCCCTTTGTTGTGCTTCGAATCTGCCTACCCCGCCTACAGACGTCCGCACCCTTTCCCTCGACTCTTTCTCTTCTCTCTCGCGTCTGGGATTGCTGAACCACGGACTCATGTCCATCACAAAGCTTCCGCTTCGCCACCTTACCGCACGGCTCGTCATCTCTCCGGCACCAGCAACTCTGGGTGAATCAACTGCTATTCTGAAGAAGCTCCAATCCCTTGGCCCAGTCCTCTCCTTCAAGACGTGTCGCCCCTCTATTGCTAGCAGTGCTGAGCGGCTCGACGTGGAGATTGTTTTCTCGTCCCGTGCCACACTTGAGAAAGCTCAACACGCAAGTCCCTTCACCGTCAAAGTGAACTACCAGCTTCCCGACGCGAGGCTCCAAGATCCCTACAATGTCCGCAATCTCCAGTCGAGACGACAGCCTCAGCCCAAGAGTATGACCTGTCTTGTCCACTTGAACGACGGGTGTGAGCTTCCTGGTCAGAATATTCTTTCTGACGGCTTCTCGCCGAGTCTCGATACCAGGTTATATCAGAGTCTAGCCGACTTGAATCCACCGCCTAGTATTGCAGCTGGGCTGGGCGTCTTTGACGTTGACAGCATGCACCTTCGCTCAACCGCTCAGCTTGTGGACAAGCCTCCAGAACTGATGCAAATGTATCGGTCTCAAACCTCGGACAAGCCCAAAAATCATCCGGCTCAGTCTGCAAGCTCTGGCGTGCGTGGCGACATACCAGTAAATCAACAGTAACCAAACTTCCTCCGAATCGGAGACAGCAACCCCCAGCTTCCTGGAAAGCTCTGTCTTTGAAACTCAGCCAGCATATCATATTTGCCACAACATTTTGACTGAATTTCGACTCAGTCCACCTCAGCAGGCTTGGCACAAAACACCCTCAAAGCTCCAACAAGCAACTAAGAGAGATTACATTGTCCCGCATCCCATCAACAGGACTCCTTTGTATGGGAAATGCATTTCTTAATGCACAGAATATAACGTTTGGCTATAATGTGGAAGACACGCGTCTAAGCTGACATCTTTTACTGCCTGACAATAGACATGGCGTTGCAGTTTCCGTTGACAGAGAACCAACGATGACTCGCTTTACAAGAAAAGTGTGACACTCAACTGTTCATTTCGTACAAGATGGAGTGGAACAAGCAGATCTTGCTTATCTGAAACAAGGTCGAGCTGCACGTTGGTTCTAATTGCTTGGAGTACGACTCGTGTTTTCTGCCCTGCGTTGACGGGTACCTTCTCGTGGTGCAGGGTGTGAGTAACCTGATTCTATATCAGGTGAAACCGAATTCCGTCCACAAGTCCATTTACACGACACATACACTGCTCAGTCCTAAGGACCGAGAGCTAGTGTTGCCTCTGTCGAGTTTTACAAAATTTTTGACTTCCCACATTTCCCACTGAATCTCGGCCCACTTCCGGTCTCCAACGACCATCGGCAGTGGCAGGCCTTTCGGCTGACTCGAAGGCCAGTAATCTCAATGTGTTCGTTTCCTTACACCATCGGTCGTGGCTCCGTGCATGCCACCACTTCGACATCATGGACATTGCATCGCTGTCGTGGGACCACGCTGGATGGCCGGTATTTTGGACGTCTCTTTCCCTCTAGCGATTATCGACCTGAAGCCAAGGGGGTCCCAAAATCGAAGGCACTGAACAATTTTGTGCCAACTACGACATGACACAAGATCCGCCAGTATCGAAGCATTATCAAAGATATGTCTTACCAGGGACTCCCCCTCGGATATCGATCCAATCCCAAACCCGATCGTTTCTTGGCATATTGCAGCTATTGTTTGAGACAAGGACGCCCCAACCGAAAGAAGAATTACGATGGAACATTTATCTACTGTCATCGGCAACAACTCTCCGATGCAGAAGGCTCAGAAGTTTACTTGAAAGAAAAAGAGTAAAAAGAAAATTCGAATGGATGGGACACAAGCGTCCTTCACATGTGGCTGGGAATACTTGATGTTGTCGCCTGATCGTGATGGAGATCTTCGCCTGGCGTAACGAGTTGCCCTTCGAGATCCCACTCCATCATGATCTCAATGTGTTATTGCACAATTTTTTCAGCACGGTCAATCAGTCGACTTCTGTAAGTCCCCTCATGGTAGACAACCTGCTGGACCGAGCGCTAACAGGGAATCGCAGGTCCAGGACGAATAAAAGGTCCGGACAGGGTCGAATTCTGCCCTCACCTGTGACTCTATCGACGTTGCCCGACCGTAATTTTGTTTTCTTGATGACCTACGTCTGGGCTCTCGGGGCAGATTCATCCTGCACCATGCCTATCAGCGTCGATCTGCGTACGCAGATGATTGATATGGTCAATGCCTCCTTGCCGGAAATAGCGGAACATACGTTCTTGAAGACAATTCAGATCTCCATCTTGTTGTCGAATCATAATATGGCTAATGGCTTGGCTGATCGTGGTCCAGACGAGAAGATCGAGACTAGAGGGGCCCGTCTACTTTCTGGTCCACAGGTCGTATTTGTCCATGGAGCGCATTGAGGCTCCTCCTTTGATTTCGATTCGATGCTCGCTTTGAACAAGCAGGAGACTGTTGAAGAATGGAGTTCCGGTATGGTTTGTGCTTTTTCTAGGGACAACAGGGTAAACTCTTCGTTCCATATGCAGAGTACATTTGAAGCTTTGGGAGGTTACTTATCCTTCGCTTATGGAGAAAGAGAAAAACAACGAAAATACAAGGAAAAAAGAAGTGAGAAAGGGAGGAAGAAATACAAGTAAAGAGGAGAAAGGAAAAGGGAAGAGACATATATCTCCTGAACAGACTGCGAAGGGTCCTTTGGGAGCGGAATCGACGACCTACTCGACTTCGAGTCCTGTGTCTCCGCTAAAACCGCTCCTGGGCTGGCGCTTGTGTTGGGAACGACGCTTAAGAGCGAAAATGCAAAGGAGAGATTGGGTAAGTCGATGCCGGCTCTCACTAATGGAAGGCAATTTGGAATCTGGGGGCTGCCTGGCCGGTGCTCGAACCATGTCTCGGTGCGTTTTGGAAATGGTTAAGGAAATGGGCTTTGTTTGCGCCCTTTGTATCGGGAAAGACTCGACCGTGGAAGGTGGCCAAGACAAGGAAAGGAAAGGAAGAAGAAAAGAAGAAAAGGATTAACGTCAATCCGGTGCCTACTTTACGGTCAAACGACGAACAACATAATTCAACCGATTACGAACTTGCAAAGAATCAGTAAGCGATAATACGGCAAATAGGCTTACAAACATAAAGCTTATCGAATCGAACGGATTTCCGGTTACTAGGTTATCGTCACAAACCTAGATATATCGAAGGCTAACAATGTGAATGGGATCAACCCAAGCGCATCCTTCCTGCCCATCCAATGATTCAAAGACCCTCCGAAGTACAAAGGATAACGCAAGGCAGACGCAGTAAGGTATGGATCCTGTTCATGGAAGAGTGGCTTCGAAACGATTGTGGACGTTGGTCCACTGCCCTCACCAAGATCTTCGCCGACGTTCGAACTCAGGAACCAAGAGAAGCCGGGTTCGATGCTCTCAAGCAGAAGGACACCGTGATAAACTTGCCCACGCTTTCGAGAACGCTCGTCTCTATCTCGACCCTGCACCTCCCGATCGAGACATGCTCAAGCAATTCAAGAGAGGCCTGAAGCGCAAGATTCACGACCGCATTGCCTACCTGCCTAACCGAGTCATCCCTTCCGAATATAAGGAATACTAGACTAGGGCTCCCGTCCACTCCTTGTAAATGACAGTCTCTTTGCGAATCAGAAAATGGGCGGCGCTAGCCACATGCGCAGAGGAGCCGAACGACGAGATGACCTGCCGGTTGCATCCAGATTCCAGAGAGTGGTAGGTAGCCATATGCGTGGAGGGACGCGATGGACCACTTATTGAAGTCAAGGGAATTGCAGTTCGAATAAGTCAATGTCAATGCCTATATGTCCTGTACGATCCTCCGCTCCTCCGAACAGGTTATGAGCGCGGAAAAATCAGAAGCAGAGAAGTAAAGAAGAAAAAGAGGAAAAAGAAAACGGTTGAGAAGCATCGAGGATATGCGATTGTTAGTCCTAGAACAAGAGCTGTTTCCCCGCCAGCTAGATCTGCTGCAAGAGACGCGTGAGGAAACGATGGGGAGGGTTGACCTGGAGTCGTGCATGCCTGATCTCCAATATGTCTCACCAAGGCCAACTCATTTGGCTTGGAGGGAGGGAGGCGGCCACTGCGGCAATCTGTTGGAGTCCGCCAGCTGGATCAGGGAGGCCGTGGTGGGGAAACACAGATGTGTGGAAAGCGTCTCTTGTGCACGAGGTACGTACGACATATAGGCCACGGAATCACCGCCGCCGACTAACTTCTCTTTGCAGTTCGTGTTTGGCAAGTTTCCGTCTGTACCTTTGGTTCTCATTACCCGCGTACGAGGAAAGGTAGACCGGCTGCCCACGAAGGACAAGGTGGGTAAAAGAAAAGAGGATTGACGATGACACAAATAACAAAAACCATCCAATCAAGGAAGTGCTTGTATGTGCCAGGGTTATGTTAGCTTAGTGACAAAGCTGAAAAGGGAAAGCGAGAGGGAGAAAAAAAAGATCGAGAATTGGAAAAGCAAAAAGGTAAAAGAATGCGGATCGAACGAAAGAAGGAAAACCCGGAATGGAAGGACTTCTTAACACGAGAGCAGCGCCAGGCTAGGACCGATTCCGAGCAGTTACCATCGAAGCCTCACACGGAGGGAAGACAGATAAACAAGTGAATGGAGAGCGAAAGGCCTCCAGAAACAAGAGGGAGAGGCCGACCTCCCCCCTGCCTAACCGCACGCGATTCCCAAAGATTACGGAAACAATCGAGAGGCTGCGAAAACTAACGGACATCTCAGAAACTATAGAAAGAGACGGCAAAAGATATGTGGTAGTGGGAAACTATACGCACTCCAGAGAATTATCAACGCGCTTACAGAACCCGGAATGAAAAGATATCAAAAGGAGTCTCAACACGAGCGCTGCGCCAGGATACGAACAATTCCGAACGACCACTATTGAATCCTCACAAGGAGGAAAGACCGAGAGACACTGAATGGAGAGCGAGAGCCCTCCAGGAACGGGGGGGGAAAGAGGAAAACCTCGACCCCCTTATCGCGCGCACCCCCACAAGAACGCGGGCATTATCGAATGGTTACGAAAGATTACGGAAGCTTCAGACACCCTCATAAGAGAAGGAAAGATATTCGCAGTGGTAGACCTGCAGACGAAACCGCACCAACTAGAGAGGAAATGCAAATGGAAACGGAGGCCCTCACAAAAACAACGAGAGAAGGGGCCCCGAGAGAGTGCCTAAAGGCCCGTAACGGCACGTAACGACCCAGTACGAAGCAAAACCTAGGAGGAGAGCGAAAAGTTAATAGGTTTTCTATCCCGGAGGGTATTCCCTATTTGCTTAAGGTGATAGAATCCCGATATAAGCTAGTAAATAGCTTCTAGGAGTAGGATAAAAAAAAAAAAAAAAAAAGTGAAAGTGAAGTACCCATTCGAGGCCGTATGGGTTGTTGATTCTTCGGCGTCCTTGTGTCTCAGGGATGGATTAGCTTCATTATAAAGATGACCAGGAAACTCCGAGGGAAGGAATTGGGAAAGTGAAAAGGTAAAAGAATGTGGATTGAACGAAAGGAGAAAAGAAGAAAAGGAACAAAAAGGAACACAGAAAGAAAAGGTGAATGTGAAGGACCCATTCGAGACCGTGCGGATTGTCGATTCTTCGGCACTCCTTGTGTCTCAGGGATGGATTACCTTTATTGCAAAGATGATCCAGGAACTCCGAGAGGAAGGAAGAAAGAAAGGGAAGAGAACAGAAAAGAGAGAAACGAAAAAAGGGAGTGAAACGATCAGCATAGAAACACAACCGTACAGAGTGGCATCTATCTATCTATCTACACGGACACATATACATATACCAAAACCTGAGGGACATGTTTCTTGACAGGCCTCAAAGCCTCTTGATCTTTTGGTCTAATGCTGTTGATCGCTCGTCGTTGTGTCTGGTCTGGCTGGTCTGGCTAGTTGGCTGTGTATCCCCCTCTTGACAACGAGGCAGATCACACAGTACAAACATAGATAGAACGGAGGCATGTATGTATGTATGGATGGCTGGATGTATGGGATGGACAGACAGACAGACAAACGGACGGACGGACCGAGGCGGCCAGTTTTGTTGTCGTTGGAGATATTATTCCATGATGATGACTATTCCAGAAAAGATAGATAGAAAGACTGTATACAACAAAAACATCAAAGGGTATCTTTGGCGCAAATTAGGTATCGTTAAAAGATCGCGTGGCCGACGGTCGTCCTCTGTCTCCTTCTCTTTCTCCTTTCCCATCGTTTCAAAAATCTGGGTCGATATCACCCTTTCTCTTTTTCTTCGAGTTCGTAAATAACCACTGGTTTTACGCTGTTTCGTCCACATGACCACCATGTTTCATCATCCATCCATCCATCCAACTTTCCCATCATCAGATTCCCAGAAGAAAGAAAGAAACCACCAAAACGCCAATGCCATGCCTATATAAGTCGGTCCAGCGGAGAGCTCGTGTTACTCCAACCCGGGGCTCCAAACAGCGTAAACATACGGTAGCCGTACTTTTTGCGTTTCGAGGGCAGACAGGCGGGGCCGTCGTCTCCGTAGCTCAGTTGTTGTTGCTCTCATCAAAGGGCAAGAACAAACAGCCCCGCCATGGGGAAGGGAGGTCTTGAATATCTCGAGCCGGGCCGTCTTTGCCAGACCCAGGCATATTCCTGCAGCGACTTGCAAAGTAAGTCATCTGGGCAAAGCAGCGAGTAAAAAGCGGGAAGCTTCATTGCTTCTCTTAAAAATAGAGCGCTCTCAACAAGAGTTTTTCAAGCGCAAACTCCCACGCTAGCTCTCATGAGCCAGCAAATGATCATCAGTCCATGCATGGCTCTCGTGTCCGATGTTGAACTCGACTCGCCGTCGGCTTCTCATCTTCTCGTTCGGTCTCTTCCCCATCTTCTTCTTCTTCGTCTGACTGCAGCTCCACGGATCTCTCAGCGTCTGGTCACACACTCTCTCCATCTTCTACCCCTCTTCGTCACACAAAGAAGGGCAAAATAGGGGCGATCTTCGGCAGAAGAAATAGTGAGACTTGGGAAAGGCAACACATGACAGGATCTATGCTTTGGAAGCAGTGAGACTCACAGCTTGGGTTCTCGGTCCTCCCGGCCTGTCCCTGGCGCTGTACGTGTGGAAGCCAGACCCGGCCCGGTATTCGGGTGGTGCGCCGGTGTCTACGCCCGAGTGGAGTACTGGTGTTGTAAACGACGATGACGGCACCACCCCGACATGGTCCGCAAGACTTAAATGTCTGGTGCCCGGGACAAGAGTCGCCGGGGAAGGCTCCTCGTACCTCGGACTCTCGAGACCTAATCCGGCTTCTTCTAGCTGGCGAGCTTCGTATAGGCCAAACTGCTGTTCGATCTCTGCGGCGATCGCTGCTTCAGTTTCATGGACCTGAGCCGGCGGAGTGCCCCCTTCGGCGGAGACCTGGATGGGCGTCTTGAGGGTAATGTGGCTGCTTGAGACATTGGAACCTGGGGAACGGAATGAGATATTCAGTTCAACAGAATAAGTTCTTGAGACGATACAAGAATGGAATGTCGGCACAAACACTCTCGGTCGGCCGCTGCTGGATGGACTCGGAAGGGCAATCGGCACCGGGAGACTGGCGGTGTAAAAAGGGGAGCCCACTTCATAGGTGCACGACGGTTCAGGTATCGATGTCGTCGATGTCGTCGAATACCCCGACGGTCGTCTGGAGAGATCCGAAGAGAAGCTTCCACGCTCTGTCGGATCGTGGCGAACCCAGGAGACAGTCGACAGAATTCGCGATGATAAGGAGACGCTTTCTGGGTAGATACCGTGCAGGACAGACCAGTTGTCATGCTTACGAACATCTGGGATGAGTTTATACGGGGCGGCGCCAAAAAACGTGTAGACCTTCAGTTTGCTAGCGATGGAGTCCAGCTGCGGAGGGAGGTCGTCAGGGGAGGCAGGATCGAAGCGCAAGTTGATGGTCGCCATGGACGAGATAGGCTCTGTCAGCCGCTTCTGCGGATGGGGAAGACGGAGGCTTCTGGGCTGAGTGGTCTCAGCCGTCAGACGGCCCACCTTGCCCATCTTGAAGAGACCTTTTCTGACACTCTTCTCCTTGCGCATGACATGGTCTGATTCGGCCTCGTCAATATTCAACGGTGGAGCCTCTTCCTTCGCGGGGACCAGCCTGACGCGCTCGGCCTTGTCGGCCAATTCCAGCAGTTTGCCAACGGCATTCCACTTTGTGATTCTAGCTCGAATCCTGTAGGTGATCTTGGACATATCCGGTGCAAGGTCATCCATGAGTGTACGGCCGTCTCCCGAGACGCTGGGATCGCCCAGGCTTGGAGGCAGCTGGATATGTTGTTTCCGGATCTCTTCATTGTCGGCCTTATGCGAGCAGATGAACGGGAGCAATCTGTCGGGGACAACAAAGGTGAAGGGGATGGAATAGGTGACGCCAGCCTCGAAGGTGCCATTTTCAGGCAAGAGGTGATCGGGGATTGGCTGCTGCACTTTCAAGAATGTGTGCCTCCCTGTCGTGCGACCCGTTGTGGGGGCAGTGGTTGCGATCTTCTCGACGTATGTGCAACTTCGGCCCTCGAACGTGATATTGAGGTCGTCGAAGGACGTGTCCTTCTCGAACCTGACATCCACGCGACCCTTGATCTCGTCGTATGTGGAGTAGGAGTGGACAAAGTCGGCCTCGCCATCGAGGACGATATCAATTTCGCTCTTCTTGCGCAGGCCGATGGCCGTCGCAATCGCCGAACCTCGTCTCGACGGGGATGGCAGGGCCAACGATCGTGACCGAGCCGAGTAGGACGGCACTGCGGAGGAGAGGAACGAAGGCATCTCGCCGGAGACAATTTGGCGGGGCGTGCTCATGGCGAAGAAAAGAAAAGAAGAGAGGAATCAGCGAACCGGGGTTGTAAAAATGAGCTGGGCGGTGATAACAACCGGGTGACTGCTGGTGACGGGCACTTTGGCCCAGGACAAGCCGTCGATCCGTTTGAAACGAGGGGTCGTCGTTCACGCGATTACCAGATTCGTGCTTCCAAGACACTTGGACGAGCCCTCCAGAATGCGGGGGGGATCACCTGAAGAGCTGCAGGAGTTGGGGTGATTGGAGAGATAAGGATAGAGCGGAAGAAGAAAGGGTTTTCAGTTCAGGTACAGACAAAGAACACATGCCAAAGCAGGGCCGACTTCGGGAGGGGGGTTGTTATATGTGGCCAAGTTTGCTTGCTTTCGTGTATATCCATCGTACGGGTCAGTCTCAGCTGACACAGGAGGACAGTCGTGTTGGCTGATTCGTAAGCTTCTCACCGACATTGTGGGCATGGGACATCGAAAGGCGTATAGGATTGTGGAAAATCGGATATTCCCAAGCCGTAAAGTGAGTCATGGAACGACCATTTGACATGGTCAAAACTTATTGTTTTGTATATTACCTTCGATGCAAAGGATGATGTGATGCGAAGGGCGGACGGACCACAGAGCCACAAGAACCAATGGAGCTCCACCCCGCGTACCCTAGTGCCCTCACCACCAATTGCAGGGGCGTTGCCCGCCCATCGACCCGCGCCCTGGGGACACTTCCATGTGGATTGTGGGTGGCCCCTTCATGCCCCCCCTAGAGGCATGTATTAGGCGTGGCTAGCCCTGCCGCGACTGTCATCCAGGTGGGTGCCTAGCCCCTTTGCTGCTTTGTTCCATGCGTACTCGGCACAAGCGCGACATGGTCCTCAACTCCACCTTGTACGCCCTGCGACTAATTTTTTTTTTGCTCGACATCATGCTCTGGTCTCAGTTTCTGTTTGTCAGTGAAATCCACCTTTCTGGCCGTCTGCTCAAGTCAAAATGAACGACATCTTGGCCAAGTCGGCTAGAAGTGCTAGTCATATACCTCTATTGAGCCCAGCTTCAAGTTGATATCCACCCACGTGCTCATTCCGGCTCGATTCGTGCTCGCCTGAGCGTGGCCTTGCATGGAGCAGTAGATTTTTGCATGACACATGCACCGAAGAAGTCATAGAGGGGGGTATTCCCGTCGTCCTTGCCAATGCCTGGAGCACGCCCTCGCACGCCCTACTCCGATGGTGTGGTCGAATGGAAGAAAAGAAGGTCTCAACTCATGGTCTCGTATTGGTTTTGAATATGGTCGGGATAATTGCTATACAATCTAGACCTTCCCTATTGCCGTCTATCGTAAGTTTCCTCCTCGTGGGAATAGAGAAAATGGCAAAGAATCGAGCTGGATGGACGTCTTCAGTCCACCTTGACGCCCCCGTATATCCGTCGGACAAACATGTACGCCGTCAGGAAGCCAATGGTCCCCGTCGCCAATGAATATACAGCACAAGCAAGGCCGCTGTAGCTGAAAAACAACAGGCTGCTCACAAATCCGTCAATGTGTAATCGAGTGGCGTAGTACCACACCGAGTATACAAAGATCCAAAAGCCTGAAGCTCCACCCACGAAAAATGACTGCCACCACCAATGGTAATTCTCGGCACACAGTTGGAGGTAAGTAGCGATGATGACGGTCTCGGCGATCGTGATCGACAGCAGAGCGGAGATGATGCTCAAAAACCCGAACACGTAGTAATAGGATGACTTGTCCAGATACAGTGATTTGAAGACAAATATCAGTTCGATGAAAAGCACAGCAAAAGCCACCAGCCCGGCACCGAGGGCCAGGGTGACTTGCTGTTTCATATACCACGCCTGGGGTGGGATCTGACGAGGAATCGCATTGGTCTTGGTCGGGTGTTCCCAGCCAGATGATCGGTAGAAGCCCCAATATGACCCTAGGTGGACGAGAGGGAGTTGAATGAGCAGCCACAAGCACGCCAACCCCAAGAGAGTCGAGAAAGGTAGTGCGGTCGAGGATGCTTGAGCCCAGCAGAAGAGGTTGAGGACGAAGACGAGGGTGAACAGGAGCCCAGGGAAGAGCAGTGCGGTCTGTTCCGTTCAGTCAGCACGGGAGTACCTCGTGTCTTACGCAGACGACAACTCACCATCATCGTGTTCTTGCGCCAGTTCTGGCCACCGAATGTCTTGTAGACTCGCGCAGAGAAATATCCTGAAAACCCGCCTGCGAACACGAAGAGACCGGCGCCGACGCTCCAGAACCCTCCGCGCCAGCTTGGATTCAGGATACCCGCGCAGCTGAGACCCAGCAGCCCTACGATCACAAAGACGAGCTGGATTCCAGATCCGATCAAGGGGGCAAGGAGCCCACCATATGGCGGGGGCCTGAAGACGTCGCCGTGGAGGAGTTTCCAGCCCGTGATTTCTTCCAGTGGTTCCTCGTCCGAGGATAGATCATCATCGGGACCGCCGTCCGAGATCTTCTCCAGCAGCCCGCTGCTTGACTTCTTTCTCTCACGCTTGCCGATCTTCAACCGCGCTTCTTCTAGTATTCCGTCTCCCCGGCCTTTGACGTCCCCCTGCATGGTCCGTCCCCAGATCACTATGCAGATTGCGCCGAGAATGCCTGAGATGATTAGGGAGTTGACAATGGCCAACCAATGGGTGAAGGAACTCTCCGCCTGATCATTGAAATACAGATCCCAACGATTCGACCACTCGACTCCGCTTTCCTCGAAAAAGTAGACCGAATAAGTGTATGGGATTGTCATGGTGGCGCCGTCCTCCATGTCAATCGGAATTTCTGGGATGTAGGATGAATCCACATACTGTTCCATCAAGTTGGTGTTGTTGCCAGGAATGTAGAGGGCCAACGGCTCCTGTTCCCCCGACACGTCGAGCGGACAGCCTGTTTCATTGCGATGTCCCGCATGAATGCTCTTGGGATACACTTCAAATCCAACAATAACTTTGCCGCCATGATCCCCGGCCTTTCCAGGCGCCGGACGCCATCGAACCACGATGGTATGGTGGTTATAGACGTAGTACATCTCTTTACCGGTGCCCATATCGAAGTCCTTGTATCCCATTTTGAACCCTGATGCGTAGTACTTCCGGCTCCGATCAACGGTGACAAAGGAGGTGGCTCCAGGGAGATTGTCGAGAATCCATTCGGTGACATATTCGTCCTCAATCAGCTGTTGAGCCCACTCCAGCTCTTTCCGGCCCACCACCCGATCGCACAGGTACTGACAATCTATGTCCTGGCCCATGTTGATCTCCAGATCAGAAGTCTTGATCCTGTCACCTCGAAGGACCTCGCCCAGGTTGAGAGGAACGCTATGGCCGCTGGCGAAGGAGGAGCCATGATGTTTGTTGCCGGTGGGAGGGCAGACGAACGGCAAGTCGAAATATGCGAACTGCAGCTGACTCTTGTCCGAGTAGACCTTGTTCACAAGCAGCGGTATGTTCTCCTCGTCCCGGTAGCTCCGTATTGACACGCCTGTGGACTGTCAGTATTGCTCGACTCATGGACAAGGCCGAGATGCGGGTGGATCGGTACCTGGGATATAGAAGGCGTGTGAGAGGCAGGAGAACAGAAGAACCACGCGGCTCAGCCAGGACACGTGGAGCCGAACGTCTGGGGACATTGTGATGATCGCAGGACAAAAAATTTAGCGAGTGTAATCGGCACAAATGGCCGTCTGGTGGGAAGGAAGAGGAAGCAAAAGAAGAGAATGACCAGGACGAGATAAGGTGATGGTGGTGATGGTGGTCTGAGGGAATAACTACGTGCAACCCATTTACCACCTGCAGCTCCGTCGAAGCTCCGGGGAGAAGAGGAGATGGGGATTCGCAAAGCGCAGTCGAAGAGAAACAGCACAATGTCCAATGCAATGCAGGATGCGGGAGGGTAGGGAAAAAGCAGGAGTGTCTATCATGTACTCCGTACCGAGTACTGCTCCTTCGATCGCCTGTGCTCTCTGTCTTTCTCTCTCCCTCTCAGGGCAGGAGAATCGTTGGGTCCGGGCCACCACGGCCCTTGACAAAATGGTGGTTAGTGGATTATCACGTCAACGCGTGTCCGGATGGGGATCGCCAGGGTGGGATTGGCGGGTGGGTGGGCCCAGGCGCCTCAATCACTTTGTGCAGGCACTCAGGAATGGGCGGGCACTGCACTGGCGGACATCAGGCAAGCGTCCGGGGGCCACACAGGCTGGTGAGGCTAGGCTCTAGGGGGCAAATGTGCCAGCGGCGCCCTACGAGCAGCCCGCAATGGAAGCATCGAAGATCCTCCGGGCATATTCCCAATCATGGAGGCCATGGACAACTGCGTTTTGTTGTTTGTTGTGTCCACCACTTCAGCCGCCCTCTCCCCTCTCTGACTCAGCCAGGCACCTCTGTGATTCTATTCTTTGCATCTCGTTTAGTGAGGGTTATTACCTACTGCAACGAGGCGTGGAGCATAAACACCCTGTCAGAAACGATGCGAGATTCACCACTTTCGCCATGAGCGCAGGCCAAGACTCGCCTCTCAATCTGGTCTGAAACATGCCTGCAAGCGCAGTTGGACCAGTCGCACACTGACCGACGCCTCGATCAAGGATGTCTGGTCTTCACCCGTGTGGGAGCAGGGAGACGTACGAGGTACACTCTATAACTTCCAGTCTTCAGGGGAGCGGTCCGCAAAGTACATGTGACACACTGCCCAGTACAGCCAGATCTCAGAGGGCTTGTATCTATGGACGGAGCAATTTACCTCCGCAGTATTATCTCAGGTACAGTACAATACTCCGTGGAACGTGTTCGGGCCGATCCCTGAATGCTCGAAATATCCGGCATTGCTTCCGAACTTGACGACATCAATCACAACGTCCGCCTCACTGTGGTTGAAGGTGAGAACAATTCCTCTCCATCAAATGTTGTAAGTCATCCTCCAGACCATCAACGTGGGCAGAAGTTGTCGTGATCCTTCATTACAGACAGAGAGACCGATTTCAATCGCAAGACGTTCCTACAATCAGAGTTAATATCCCAGAAGTGATATTTGCTAGAAACACTTACTAGAAGCACCCCAGCATGCCGTTCGCAACCATCAACGGGCACTCGCTCCACTACACAGATATAGCTCCAGCATCGTCGTCATCCCAGTCCCCGTCAACACACACTCTCATCTTTGTGCACGGACTGGGCTCAACCCAGAACTACTATTTCCCCGTCTTCCCCTTCCTTACGTCCTACCGATGCATCATCTTCGATAACTATGGCGCCGGACGCTCGGATTTCCAGGCAGGCACAGAGACCTCGATCCCGTCCATGGCAAGTGACGTCCTAGGTCTGCTCAGTCATCTGGGTGTCGAGAAGGCTGTCGTGCTGGGCTACTCCATGGGCGGCATGGTGCCGACGTACCTGGCATCCACGTCGCCCGACCGCGTCGTGGCAGGGATATGTATCGGGCCTGTCCACCCCAGCGAAGCCGTGGCGAACGTCTTCAAACAGCGGATCCCCACAGTGCAGTCCCAAGGGATGGAATCCATGGCCAACACCATCCCCAATGGCGCCACGGGGCCCGGAACCACCGCCTTACAGAAGGCTCTCATCCGGGAAATGCTTCTCTCGCAATCTCCCGAGGGTTACTGCGCAAATTGTCGCGCCATTGAACTCGCCACTCCGCCCGAGTATGCCAAAGTCAAATGTCCAATGTTGATCATCGCGGGGGATCAGGATAAGTCCGCCCCGTTGGCTGGCTGTGAGATGATTTTCAATGAACTGGGCACGGCTCCGGAAAAGAAGAGGCTGCAGGTGTTGAAGGGAATTGGGCATTGGCACTGCGTTGAGGCACCAGATGAGGTGGGCCGGTTGGTGAGACAGTTCGTCGAGCGATTGTAGAATAACGTTGTAAATGTCGTATGAGGGATGAGATGAGTACCGATCAAGTCCGGAAGAAAAGCTATGTAACACAATGCAATTGGAAGCTGGTCTTGTACTGCAGCATCTGACCAGCGGACAACCGGGTGAAAATATTCGATTCTCAATATAAGTAATATGTTTTGAATGGAGGATTCGGTCAACTGTTGTACTTATATTGTCCCACGACTCCTGTGCGTTCCGCTCCTGCTGATAGAGCATTTTTTAGACATGAACATCAAACACTCCAGGTTCTGCAACGACTTTCTCCTCGAAACAGGAGTGACTGCCCCCCTTTACCGACGTCTTCACGAAATCTCTTCAGGTACAAGCCGTCTTTGACTGTACACAACCAAAATATCCCCAGAGAACACCACAAAGCGTCTACCACGCCGGGACGCTCCCTCTCCACAATCCACACACAATCGACACATCTCCATCTGACCAGAAGCACATGTCTTGCCTGCCGATATGCAATTCAATCTCAAAGACACAACAAAGGAAAAAAATGTGCCCTGCCAAACTGGTATCTCGGTGTCTTGTCCCCCTGGCTCTCACAAAAAACCTCAGAATTGCGGGCTGCTGAAGACGCAAAGACCTTCCCAAAGCGATTAAGACTTGATATTTTTTGACGGGTTATATTTTTGGAACCCTGTTTTCCCCAGGCCTGGCTCCCATATCCACAAGATGTCCATCCGTACTCGGGTGATTTCTACCCAGCATCAAGAGCATTAAGTCAATGGACGCCACGCTAGAAATGCCAAACAGACTTTTGTCAATCATATACCGTTCTAATACGAACAAACGAAGCGAAGACCGCCGTACTGAACGCTTGATAACAGACTTTTGGAGCTCACAGAGCCACGTCCAGGACCAAGCTTACGTCCTGTACTTGCGGGCCAGCCAGGTCTTCGAGGACTGGTATCAGATCCAATAGCTCGTTGTCGTGCGCGTCCGAGAACCAAGAGCTTATTGGCACAGCGTGTTGGGGATGGAAGATGTAAGAGGTGGGAGAGTTGTCGATGATGATGGTTTCCTTTAAATCTCTGCCGACTTGTGACAGGTCCTTGGAGTGGTGTTAGCGCTGAAGGGTTTGCGAGGAGTCTTGTGAGCTAACGTACCTTGACATAGTTTCCTTGGTGGTTGTAACAACTCTCCCGGAAGAGCCTGTGATGAACAACGTGGTGAATATCCAATTGATCCAGTAGTGGGTCGCCATATTTCGACACAGACGCAGTGAAGACAACCACTTCATACAGTTCACCAACCCTCTTCATAAATGTATCCACGCCTGGTCGTTTGATCACGTAGACATTGTGATACTGGCCCTCGATCTCCACAGGAATGGTGAAGTCGGCCTGGTTTAGGATCTTGAAGCTGCTGTGCACTAAGGTCTCATCTAAGTCGAGAATCAAACATTTTCGTCCTTTCAGATGGGGCTGCACAGGAGGCAGAAGCCATGATTGCTTCTCTAGCGAGGCTTCCGGAATTGGGGGTGCTTCTTTGGGAGCAAACTGTTCCTGTCGCTTGGACAATGGCGGCGGCGGAGGTAAAGGTACTTGTGGTTGCAATTCGTGGGGCTGGTTCGGCTCATCCAAGGGTTCTTCATCAACGACTGGAACAGCCGGGGGAGCGTCGGCCATCTCCACGTCAGGAGCTGTCTTATCGTCGCCTTCAAATCGCTGAGGCTCCGAGGGATGCTCCGCCTCTGTTGGTGTGGCCGCTATCACATTGACATCTGGTTTCGTTGAAGGTTCCGGCATTGTGACAGTTGTTGATTTGATCTGGTCTTCATCACCATGAGATACCGTGTTTTGGTTCGGGAGGTTTGTGGATGGCACTGTCCCGCTCGTGCCAGGAACCGTCACTTTTTCATGATATATTTCCTCGCGCGACATCCTCGGTCGAGACTCGTCAGGTTCTTTCTTCTCCGCTACTTCTACATTCCCTTCCTCTCCCTGTGCAGTGGCATCGTCGACCGGCGTTGTGCCTTCCAAATTCTTCTCTTTCTCCACCACCTCGTTTTGTTCTTGCGGTCTAGCTGTTTTTTGATGCTGGGGTTGGATCTTGATCTTCTTCGCTGCAACATCCGGATCGTCTGATTTGGTGTCATCAGCATATTCGGTTGGGCTGCAACAATTCAAAAAGGCGAGCAATCCGCTGCGAGCTTTCTTCTCAGTTTTAGGGGGTGTACTTTGAGGTAGGGGCGGCACGGGCTCTTTGGTGCTTTCCGCGGCCCGAGCTGCTCTCAGTGACCTTCGACTACCTCTGCTATTGTTCCGACTTCTGCTGAGGAGACTTCGTTTCGAGCCTCGCCTGGGCGAAGGAGGCGGCTCATCAGGTGCGGCGGGTGCAGGGGTGGTGGTAGGTTCAGGAGGTCGCGTGTTGGAAGAGGTACGAGAAGGGATTTTGACAAGCGACGGCTGCTGTTTTGGCTTTTCTGTCATTGCCTCGTTGGGTTGAGGAGCTTCAGAAGCAGCTTGAGGGGGGAGGAGGGCATCAGACGTGGCAATGAAACTGGTGTCATTGAGAGTGACTTCCTGTCCTTGCAAGGCGGCGCCTAGATGTAAGAGGTAGACATGTTAGAAACAAGAGTGCGCCATCGCAGCCAACAGGTCGCAGGACCAGCGACCCGATTGAGATTTGGATGGTGAAAGGTCGGACCATACCTGACGAGGGCCGAGTGGCAGCGCTGCCACTCATGTGGGGCGACGGACTGGCCTGCAGAGGCCTGGTCTTCGGTGTGTGCGCAGCTGGGGGAAGCCGATAAGATCAAAATCATGCGAAAGGGTCGTGAGCAGTGCTCCAGATGATTTCTCGAGATAGAATGGAGAAGCAGTCGCGCGCAAAGGAGCGGCGGGTGAACAGGCGTGCGAGCGACAAGACTTGAGGCGGCTGAACGGGGGCAAATGATGACGGGGTCGAGGTAGATACGGAGAGTTGAAAGCCGGGTGGCTGGTTCAAACGATGGATAGCAGGTTGCAGAGAACTGGAGTTCATCTAACGATGGAGATAGGGAGAGGCGCGTCGATGTCGCAAGATACACCACATGCGATACAGAGCTGGTATGTTTGGAAGAGGTCGCAGGTTTTGGGATGGGAAAGTTAGTAGATTGAAGATCGAAAGGAAGTTCGAGTAATGGGTAGTGGTACGGTACGTACAGGCAGGCGCAGGGAAGTTGGTCGTGCTTGGGAAGGTGAAAGGCCTAGTGAGGCCGGGATTCAAGCAACTGCCAACTTACTGTACTGGGCCGCTGGGCGACTGGGCCATTGGGCCACGGGGACTGGCTGGACGGACCATCACTCCAAGCACCCACAGGCACCCCCGAAGGGCAGGCAGGCGAGGACCTGCTCTCTCTGGTGTCCACCCCGTCCATCCCTCCCCTCCTCCAATTCCATCCATCCTCTGAAGAAGCTCCGGCGGCTTTGCGCTTGCTGCTCCTTGCAAAGCTGTGCATGCTGGTGCCATTTTTATTTGCGAGTTCCGTTCCCAGACCTGAGCAAGTGATTCATTTCGATCTTTGAGGGTGTCTACGACTCTGAGGCTAGGTAGGGGTCTGGCTCCCTGCCTCTTTCGGGCTCGACTTGTGCGCCTCCTTTGCCTCCTTTGCCTCCTTTGCCTCTTCGGTCCTCAATTTGCCCTGCTACAAGCATCATCGTCTTTACGCCCAGCTGTCACCTCCCTGTTTGTCCTGACCACCTTGTTTTGCCGCCTCAGAATCCCCATGGCGATCGTGGCTGAACTGGAAGTACCTCCATCACATTCCCTTCCCCCATCATTGCCATTCCCCACGGTCTTTGGATTTGCTACAATGGGTGCTCGTATCTCAGTCTACTCCACGATACAGCCGAAAACTAGTGCTGGGCATCAATCGCCATGGCCGGGGGCTACTGCTCACTACCCACAGCTCTGTGCTGGGGCGGAAATTGGGCAACAGCAGGGGATTGTCCGCCTCGGTAACCCCACGAATCGCAGCCGCTGGATCATGCGGACGGCTCGGACTCGCTAGCACTGTCTGAGCTTGAAGAGGGTGGGTTGCCAACCGCTAGCCTCACCAGCCTCCCGCTCCTAGACATTTCTTCGGCGGTTGGCCAGCTGTCGAGAGACCTTCGAGCCATTCCCCACGCTATCCGACCATGCTAGTTTGTGATGGACGAGATCTCCTGTGATGTTTACTTTTTGTAACCGCCAGTCCCGTTTCTACGGTGCTCCCTTTCTCATTATGAGGAGTTTCACAATAGTTTTCTCGAGAAACCTGACTGCCAATGAGAAACGAAGAGGAGGTTGAAATTACCACATTGGGCCGTCGCTTTGGGCCTTTTAAAGGGCACAAGCGAACTCGCCCTACGCTCACTTGGCCGTACGACGGGATCACTTCCGATAGGCACCTGACAAGAGCTCAATGCTGTTCTTTCTCCTGTCAACCACATAGGCGCCGGAAGATTCTGCATGGAAGCTCAGGGGGCTTCCATGTTTCTTTCTGTCAAAATCTATCATCTGAGGCTCGCCCACGAGCGTGGCAGGTACGTACCCAAGGTGTCGAAGACATCAGCGGCGTTTAATGTGGCTTGACTGTGCCATTGTACTATGGCATAGGGAGGGATAAAGATCCTTGAATATACCAGCACGATCACACGCCATTTTTCACCCATCTCCTCCCCTACTCTTTTCGAAGCATGACCTTGACCCGGAAATCTACTGGCTTCACAAACCAATAGTTTACCGTGTCCCATTCCCGCTCAGGATGCTCCAGCTGGAAGTCGAACCTCCTGACAAGTTGAGGGATCAACTTGGACATCTCCAAGAATGAAATGTGTCGGCCTATGCACGTTCTCGACCCGAGACCAAACTAACACGCTCTTAGCAGAAGAATACGCTTGGTCGAGGGATAACACTCACCGGCAGGTAGTAAGCATCCATCGTCCTCAGCCTATCCCCACCTTCTTTTTCGGCTTCAATCCATCTCTCTGGTCGGAATTGTTTTGCATCTGGGCCCCAAATGTCCTCGTTATAGTGAGCGCACCAGCTGTTCAGCCCAACAGTGGTGCCTTCCGGAAAGAAATGACCACAGATCTCTACGCCCCCTTCAGGTACCACTCTCCAGAGTGGCAAACCGGTGGCTGCGTGCATTCTCAGTGCTTCCTTCATCACCGCTTGCAGGTAGGGCATCTCCTGGCTTTCCTTGAACGAGACAGCCGGATTACCGCACCTGCCTTGCTCCTCGAACTCTTGAATCTCCTCTTGGAGCTTTCGCATCGTGTCGGGATACCTGAGCAGGTTATATAGGATCGTTGACAAGCTCACCGCGGTCTAGCGTCCTCGACAATATCATGTTAGCACCTCAATCTCCAATGGTGTCAGAAGGGGGCTGATCGCCTCGAGTGTATTCGTGCGATCGTTGGGCAATCTCACCGTGTCGGAGCCCGCTATGATGTTTGACAAGCCCATCATGAATACATGATACGGGGTCACCTTGTCCGGGTCATGCTGATTTGCCACTAGTAATTTCTCCAAAAAGTCCATCGGTGCATTCTCATCCCCAATCTTTTCGACGTCGATTCCGGCTTTCTTGGCCTCCTCGCGCTGTTTGATCCTCTCGGTGACATATTTCATCAGCCACACTCGACCCTCTCCACCACCGATTCCAAGACGACTCGAAATGTTGAAAAGAATGGGATGCCACTTGGCGTACACGCCGACGAGGGCACCGTATTGCAGAACACTGTGCAGAGCTTTCAACAAACCAGAAACATCCTCTCCTTTATCCAAAAAGCCGAATCTTTGAGAGTAGGTGATGTCGCCAATCACGTCAAAGGCATAGCACTGGAACCAGTGTGCCATATCGATAGTCTCCCTTTTGGCGGCGAACTCAGACAACCTTTGCCCGAAAATCTCGGCACACGAGTCCACATACGACTCGTAGTTGACCAGACTCGACATTGAGTACATTGCCTGAAACCTTTTACGCGTTTCTGCATGCCTCTTCATATCCCTGTCCGGGAACAAGGTCCAGCGATTTGGATCGGGATGCTGCCACGCATAATACCAGTCACTTTTGGGGAACTTAGAGTTGATGCTGTATACCTTTTTGACCACTTCCGGATGGTCAATGCTGTACATGTCCTGGGCGACGCGGACAACGGGGCCGTACTTCTTGTGGAGGGCAATATCATGGCGTTCCCAGTGTCCTTGGGAAACTCGCCACAAGTAATAGAAGCGGCCGAAGCGGGCGGCGAAGGGACCAGGGACGTTGCGAAGTGGAGACGTCAAGGTCTTGTAGAGAAAAATGGCGATCTGGGTCGTCAGAAGGATGGGGATGGCCCAAAAGGCATAGCGGAGGAGGATGCTGGTGGTGCCAGCGTTGTCATTCGCCTCCACGATGGACATGATGCCGCCGCCGGTGGTGGTGGTAGTGGTGTTACTAATGGAGGAATTCGTCGGTCTCGAGCGGTACGTCGTCGTTTCGGCGTGGTTTGCCGCCTCTTGTATCTGTTCGTGATATAGGATGAATCGACAATTATCCACGTGCCAACTGTGACGTTTGTCACCCAGTCAGTTTCAGGCCGTCCACCGTATGCAAGTTCGACTGCTTTCAAGCGGAATACTCCGCTGTGTGAGTCGTTGGCGACGCAATGCTGCGGAGCTGAGCTATACAAAATCAATAGACATGAGTCTTTTGAGGAAGCTGACTAGCAGAGTGTATTTGAGTGAAAGAGAGTGTGTCTGTACACCCGTATTATACTCGTCAGTCTTTGGAGGGATGGGATAGGGATGGAGGGGAGGTCTTATAAGTCGACGAGGAGTGAGGGAGAGTGTGTGTGTGTGCGTGTGTGTGTGTGTGTGTGTGTGGCAGATCGGCTTGTGATAAAAGTACGAGTTACAGTAGCAGGGAAGAGGCAGCCCCGTTGTTTAGTTCTGTTCGATCAAATGCCGATGCTCAGGGTATTACACTGGGTAGGTAAGTGAGTTTTTAACTCGGGTTAAATCATTACCTGTTCCCGTTAATTCCCCCTCCCCCCCAAATAATCACGTCCCGCGAGCGGCGGGCGGGGGATGAAGGAGGGACGGAGGGTGGGAGGCGAGGGGACGGGGATAATAGTCATTGAGGGATGCCGGGAACCGAAAGTCTCGTCTAGCAGTACCTCGTAGTGAGCGAGTGGTGTTTACTTCTTACGGTGATGCATACACGCGAGCCCGAGTTCAGTTCCATACAGCAGGTACCAACCTTGAACTATGTGCTGTAGTACTATATCTCGTATGTCTCTCGTGCTACGGGTAGATACTACTTTCAACTACTAGTCCTGGCTTAAGAGGAAATCCTTCGACCACGATGGATCGCGGAGGAGGAGGAGGCTTTTAGTTCTATCGATGGCAAGGCACTGGATGAAAAGTGTAGACCATATATATAATATATATAAATATACTTAGTTATGCCATATCGGTACCGTGAATATATGTGCGATGGTACTATGGGCATGTTACACGTTCTGTGTATTCAGGGTAAAAAAAAATCGATGTGATGAGGTCTAGACAGACACGGAACGGATAACCCATGACTGCAAAGACGCATCATTGTCATCAACAATGCAGCTCCAAAGCTGAGTTGTTGTACCGAAAAGTGAAATCAACCATCTGCCGTGCGTGCGTGAGCCGCGGGACTCGAGTTAGTCTACATTGGTGGTAATAGTATCTCGGAATGACAGGGTACGAGATTCCGAGGGCAAGAGCACATGAGCACCGAGCGGCCCATCCAGGGGCGGAATCTGCTGCAGTCTCTGTGCACGTGTGTTGTGCTTTCGGGAGTTGCTGTTGTGTGAAAAGAAGGGATCATCCAGCCAGCCAGCCCACCAACCAGCCAGACAGCCCAGCTTGAGAAGAAGAACAAGTCAGACAGAGTCACAGCACAGACTAACCGAGCAACCAACCAATGGGTAGGTGGACAATTGAGTAGTATTATTAGTGGGTGGGTTAGCTGGTACATACTGCACCGGCAATCTCATCTCACACAGCCTTGCTCGCCTCCCGCCCGGCCTCGGGCCTGGTCGAAGATCGGTCGGATGTGAGCTGAGCTGAGCTTTTCGGCAGATGCAAAAAAGAAAGTTATGATGAGATCCAACACGAAGAAAAAATAATTACCGACCTGGGTACACACCCTCTGACACTCGCTGCCTGGAGCTGGAGGCCCATTATTATCATCATCATTGTCATTGTTATTGTTGTTATAGCCAGCGGTATTACTCATTCGCACTCGCTCGTACTGGATCTGCCACCCATCACGAGCATTCGGTCCTGTGAGGAGGAGATTATTGGTTTGGGACTTGATGATTCGGCTGAGTCGAGTTGCTGGTGGAGGTGCTGGTGCTGAGCTCAGAGCTGCGCCGTGAGCGTGGACTGAGCGAGCGAGAAGGACAGAGTGTTCCATACTGAATGTTGGGTGCAGTTCTGAAAGACAAGGGACCTTCAAAATCCCCTTGAAAGGTTCCACGGCTAGGCTAATCGAGCAATTGGGCCAAAAGCCAAGTTCAGGGTGTGAACGATTTCCGCTTTTGGTTTTGCCCCTGTTTGGCCTGGCCTATATCACGTGCCGTTCTCCCCGGCTAATCGTTGGGCGTCCTGGTTCCGACGTGCTCGGGTTTGCGAGGTACCCATCGAAGCATACTGGACATTAACTCATACATAGGAAAGGAGAAAATGGGGAACAGCCGTCATTCATGAAGTGAAATCCAGGGTCGGAGGTTGACATCTGAATAGATGGCAGTTTCTGCTCAGTCGCGTGAAGAGATAAGTAGTCAGATATAACGCCATTTGCACGTCTTCAAGGAGAAAAAAAAGAAAGGAAAGAAAGAGAAAGTGGACATTTACCCTTTTCTACAGTCCTGTTTTCTCAATGATATATACAAGGGCTTGACAAAAAAAAAAGAAATTCACATATTTCCGCCCGCCTGGGGACCCCTTGTCCAAGCCTGAAACTCCCTCGAGAAGTGATGGTACAAAAAGAATATCACTCATAACCAATTGTGAGCTCAATCGTCCCCTCGCAGCTCAATCTCGTACTCGACCTCCACCCGCCTCACCTCGCCCAGCATCCGCTCCAGCCTATCTCGAAAATCATCCGACAGCTGCCTCCACCGGGGCTGGTCCCGCTTGAAGCACGTCTCGTAGTCGCGCGGCCAGTCCATGAACAGCCACTCAGGCTGCGTGGCCAGGATCTGTTGTTCCACTTCCTCTTGTCGTTTCTTGGCTGCGTCGTCATCCTCGTCGTCGTCTCCCGCCGCCCCGCCAGAGAGGAATGCTTTGAGCACGTCGTGCACGCGTTCACCCAGGTACCAGTGCGTCCAGTTGCTGAGACCGTGGTCCTTGTTTCCCTTGTCGTACCAGAGTGCCCCGTTAGCCCACAGCGGCTCAATGCCCCAGGCGTCGGAGTGAGCCATGTGTAGTGTGCAAGAGCTGTGCTCTGGCGGAGGGGTTTCGGTGTGGTTGGACACATCGGCGATGTCCTGCGCTGCTTCGGAGAGTCGGGGGTGCTGCTTCTCCCACTCCTCGTCATCGTCGAGTAGTAATGGGATCCCCGTCTCCTGCGACTGAGACATTCGGGCCGCGTACCACGGTTCGAACGAGTAGGGCACACCCATCAGTTCGGTGGCCACCCAGTATGACTCTTTATCACCGTGCCAGACCCTGAACGTCGACGAGTCCCGGACTTCCTTCGTGTTCATCCAGCACGTAAACAGCACCGCCATGTACAGTCCAACTCGTGACTTGTCGACACAGACGACGGCGGCGTCGGCCTCTTCGCTGGAATACCCGCGATAGAAGAGGGAGCTCTCATTCATGTAAGTCGAAGTGGGCCGAGCGGCCGCTTCCAGCTGGTGCCCGAGCCACTCCTGTCTCGAGGTTCCTGACATGATGTTCCGATCGTGGAAGAACAGAGCCCCGGTATCCCGCAAGCCCGGGTACTCGTCGAACAACTTGTCCGGGTTGGAGAAGAAGATGGCATCGGCATCCATCAAAATCGTTCGCGGAAAGGGACTGGCGAGGAGCGCGAACGGCTTGATGGCGTATCCTTGCAGATGGACGAGCTCCTGGTCAAAGACCGTGGTGAGGTCGATGAAAGTGATGTCCTTGCCCCGTCTCCTCAAGAACTCTCGCGTCTGGGGCTGCAGGTCGTCATCTCCTACGTAGGCAATGGCGATCGGGATCTGGCAGCCATGGACGTTCCGAAGAGATCCAATCAAGTGTGCGGCCTCCTTCGCAAATGAATCCATCACACTCATGACGATGCCCGTGCTTGGTCCCGTCGACTCCATGCTGGAAATGATCCTCGACTTCCATGATTGTAGCTTCTTCCACGGGTAGTATTTCAATGTTGACGGGTTCCACCAAGGGAACAGCTGCGACACAACGGCGTTGACTTCGTGGGTATCGAGCGACGGATTCTCGAGGTAGTGTTCCGCGAGGTCAGACAAGGCCGCGACTTTGATGCTCATCAGTCCATGGTCCTCGGAGCTCGAGGTTTGGGCGAAAGTTTCTCCCAGAGAGTAATGTTTCGTCAGCGTCGTGCGCTGTATCTCAGCCTGCTCCCTTGCATTATGATGAAAGAATAGGATGTAAAAAGTCTCAAGGATGAAAGCGACAAGGAGGAACTTTGCCGGGTTTCGCGGTAACAGGGCTCCCAGGAATGCCATATCATTAGAGAGATGAAGGTCTGCAAAGGTGAAAGAGCGACGATGGAGGCACTGATATCAGTTAACCATACGGCGATATGCAGTGAGGAGGCAGGGGAGGAAAATGGCGAGCCAGTCTGGGCATCCTGCTTCCTATTCACATGGTAATGGCACGAACACCACGGGTTCAGTTTCAAGTGTCCCTATCTGCACTCTAATGGAAGCCACCCGACCTCCCCAGCTTTCCGCCCACTCATTCTCGCTCTGTTCAATGGACCGAGTGAGCTGGATGGGGGACTCCTTTTTCGTCGCGCACCCATCAGCTCGCTTGTTGCCTCCACACGTTATCGTGTAAATGAGAAGGGGCGCGTGATGGCGCAACTAGACATTCACCAAAAGTCAAAGCATTGGTGAGCATGCCTCGATTGGGAGAGATCTTCGAACCTTCATCCTGAGAGGAAAGACCGACCCACCTCGTCCCTCGTATATAGATGGGGAACATTAGGAAGGCTGAGAAAGCGGGTGAAAGGGAGTTCAGATTTGTGTCTTCATTAGCCTCCCATGGACTGGAGGTAATTGCCAACCAGGAAGAGAAGGGTGTGGGAAAGTTCAGACTGAGTGGTGACTTATGCTTGTCTCAGCCAATACAATGCAAGCTGGCTTATCTTCCCATTGCAAGGCGCCTAGGGTCTGATCGCGATGGACGTTCGGGAGGCTGACCGTTGAAATGGGCCAAATTCCCACATTGCTACCGTGTGCCCCTATCCGCAGGACCGCTTGCGAATTCTTTGATGATCAGCCTGTCCAGGTGTTTAGCAACAGCAATGGGTCATCGTCATTGTCGTTGGTCTTTGATGGATGCAATCCAAGGAGGGCTGCATGGGTGTTCTTGCTAAAAGACCGGATAGGATCGTGCCATTGATCTTGTTTGAGGTTGTGAGTTCCCCCTCCCAGCAGCCCTTCACGCATCCGAAGACTTGTGCACTGAGACTCTCAAAGTTTATTGAGAAGAAGCCCCTTCGTCTGCTATTGCCACGTCGGATGCCACGTAGTGCCTAAGCTTGGCTCCGCCCAGGGGAATGGAGATCCCTTGGTAAGTGCGAGCATATCTCTTGGCCGGGAAAGTTGGTCGGCCGAAAGTAATGGAATGGCCGCGTGCACGACGGCTTTAAAGGCTGCTCTGCAGAGAGGCTCGTTGGATGTGGACAAATCGGGATCAAGAATGCGATATCCAACCATTAAGGGCGCGTCTGCAACTGCCATTCGCACCGTGCAGTCGATGAATGGTAGTTAGTTGCCCGTGCCTGACGTGCTGCTCGCGGATTTTGCGGGGCGACGCCGTTAGGTAAACGTCGACAACCGCACTCCCCTGGTTTCCCATCTCCCCCTTCCCCCTCTTTCCACCTGTTTGGGACCAAGCCACAAAGCCTGTGCTGCGAACGGAATATTCTGCTCTTCTGCTTCCCTGCTCAACTCCTCTGCTCCAGAGCCGAATCAGTTCGAGTTTGTACTTGCACTGCGAAAGGTCTGCGTGTAGAGGTGTCGCCGCTTCGTCAGGGATCTTCGGTAGCCGTGTGGATACGTATTGCTGGACCTATTAGTTCTTTTCCATACTAATAAGTAACGACCTCGTCGGCTGAGAGAGCGCCCAGCGATTCATCCGAGTTCTCCTGCTCCCTGCACCAAGCCTAAACCCTAGGCTGCTGGTTGTGCCGGTAAAGAGCTGGTCGAGAGCTTGTTGAGAGCTTGTCGGTACCGCCATACCGCATCGGGACAGTTTTATTCGAAGCTGGATGAGACGCCCATTTCTGAGATGGGATGTGCTTGTCTACCAAGCACCACCCAGAAAGCTTGACTCGTCTGTCGCCGGATATTCTGTCTTTGACCAAAGGAGTCCTCCGGTGGAGGAATTTGTAGCGTGGTCAGTGTAAAACGTTCAGACACCTAATAGGACGCATATATCTTCGTTATCTCAGTCAACCTGGCAGCGTCAGCTCCTAGCCCAAGGTTGCCACGGCTGGATGGACTATGAGGGAGGTGAAGAGATGGCATTGCTTTGATCGCGAACAATTATCAACTGGAATGTGTGTGCTTTACTGTTGGGCCGTTCGCTACAGCAGGCTCACGGGCCAGTCGCTCGAACCTGATCACACGGTATCTATTGGTTTCTTCTCTGTCAGTCATAATTTAAGATGAGCGTGGGCTCCCTCATGCCCCGACCCAGCTATTGCAACACGAACTAGGCGTTGTGCGCTTACTCGATCCGAAATGTGAGGTCATTCAATTCGAGTTGTGGGACATACAAACAATGTCTCGCCCAGGACAGTATGAAGTATATGATAGACTGACAGAAAAGGAAGAAGTGCCTGCTCAGCTCCATGACCACGGAAGAGACCCAGTAAGCTACCCTGTGGTCTCAATTGGGCGGAGGTTCAGAAGAAAATACAAACACATACTCTATCTTCCTAGTAAGGACAAAAATCGATGCTATGCACCAGCCCAAACAGGCACAGGAGTGCATGACCATGGTGCACACACTCCGTGATCACAAGTTGGATGGTGCGAAGACCCGGCAAGTTGGATGGATTGTGAATCTTCTATCCCATTGATCGCCCAGGCTGGCGCTCACTAAGGAGCTCGTAAAGGGCATTCCGGTATCATGGTTGTTACATAAGTTGTCTCTTTCTCTTGAGGAGCTGTCCTACTTCGGTGGCATCTCTTTGTTTCTGCGCCACAGTGTCCCTCAGAAAGCGTTGTCGGGCGCTCTCGACGTCATTGGGCCAACTGCAGGTATTGGCAGGTGTGACAGGTGTGGAGGCTCTGCGGTAGGGTCCGCTACAGGATCTGATCTGATAGCTTGGATTGTCGGTCAAGTTACGTAGGTGATGGAAGGTTCTGTGGGAACAAGTCGCAGGTCACGCTACCTCAGGTGAATTAGTGCCCCTGACGATTGCCCATTGTGCGGCCCAAGCACGTTGACGTCATCGTCATGAATTGACTCCAGCGGCCATCTGGTGCCTCTTTCTCTTATTTCACTCGCAGCCTCACACGATCCCTCCATCGCAGTCATATTGTACTCTGTTCCAAGGACGAATCTCACTCTTGCAATCTTCTCAATCAGAGCCAAAACTTCCTATCATCTTCAAGGTCGGTCCCCCCAGACACAGCTTCTTACATCTAACACATCTGTCTGACTGTCAACAGCCAACAATCTACCCCACCAGCCAACAAGCAAAGACGAAAGTCGTGTGATCACGCAATCCCTATCTAAACAATAACCCTCAGTGTAGAGCACCTGCAGCTACCGACACCCGACAGCCATCATGCCTCGCGGAGCCACCGAAGTCACCAAAGTCTTTTACAAGGGCAGCACCGATGACTTCATCGTCTTCATCGAATCTCCCCAAGACCTCAAAGCGTGGAAAGCCGACCAGTCAATCCCCTTGGCCCAGGTGGTGAACAGCTTCAAGATCATGGTCACCCACAAGCACGGTGCGCAGGGTCAGCTGGACGGTGCGAGCAAGGCCAGTCTGGAGAATGAGTTTGGCACCAGCAACGAAGACGAAGTCATCAAGAAGATCCTCATGGAAGGCCAGGTACAAACTGTGGCGGTACGTCCATGTTCCCCCTTGCTTTGCTAACGCGTAGAGAATGAATGTTGCTGACTATGTGTCCTCTTCCAGAATCCGGAACGAGGAGGTGACCGCAACGAAACCATGGGTCCTAGACAAGGACATCCCACCGCATAGACCAACTCCAGCACCGGTTCAGCCATGAAGGTGTTATGCTTGGTTTCACTTTGTGTCTCGACATGACAGAGCCGAAGAAGCTGTGAAGGTTGTGATGAAGGGAGCATGTTGTACCCCAGGCTCATGGCGAGACCGACGGGGAGGATATGATGAGACATGATGGAGTTGAGATCATGAAACCGCAAAGTCTGCGGCCAAAAAGCAGCTCCAACATCCAAGACCGGCAAACCCTGGACCGGTATATGTGATAGCTGCTCAAAAACATCAAATTGAACCAAAGTTGCGAGGCGTTGGGGAGAAATCCTTCTAAGCCGCTTCAACGACCACCTTATGCTATGCTCTTCATGCTCTTAAACAGTATCATAATTCACGCCGAGCTAGCATCTAGCACGTGAACAACCTTTTCCATGCTGCCACATCATGCATAGGCGCCGGACCCAGTTCGAGCGGGTCAACTCGTAGACCGTATCATGTAAACAAAAGCTTTCATGGATCCCGTTCAGTTAGGCTAGCTGTGCAGCTATATATCTCTCTCTTCAGGCTGGCATATACGGAATATATATGTATATCCGTTACCCTGCTCGAGGATCCTCTTTGATCGACTCATCTCGCTCGCTCTCTGTGTCACTCCCTCTTGTGTGAGGGAAGGACGAACGGCTGTAGACCTGATAGTATACATAACATACAGACACACACACGGACGGACCGACGGGCATGAGACCCTCTCCCCGGCCTCAGTCTTGCAGTCAGTCGGGACAATCGGTCTGGCCTGATGCTTTCTTCGTGCTCTTGCAAACCACCCCATATGCATGCTTGCTTTGGTATCGCTGGCGTATCTTTGATCGCTCCCAAAAAAAGTTAAAAAACTTTCTCAAATAAAAACGAATCTGTACATGACAATTCTTCCCGCGGATCCCAACACCGAAGGATGGAGGAAAGAAAGTGAGAGAGGGACTGAGCGTGTCCCTCTTGATGTCGTCTTCTCGTGACGACGAGAGCTCCAGGTGGAAACAGGGCTACTCGTCCAGGCTTTTGAGCTTTCCTCTTCTCTAAATACAAGTTGCACATCTGAAGATCTTGCGCTTCGGACAGTTCTGAAAGACCAGAGCCAGTCTGACTCTTCCAGATCCTTGTTGGCAATGCTTTAGAAGTGTTCCTTCCAAAACCTGAATTTAACGAGATCGTTACTCGTCGCTTTGCAGGCGGTTTTGATCTCTCTCGCGGCAGCACTGGGCCCACAGAAGTACACACCGACTGTGGCCTTCATTTGCGCCGTGAGGGATGATTCCTTGCCTACGTCCAGGTATGTCTGGTCCATGAGACCGTCCCTCATCGCGCCGAACAGACGCTTGAAGTCAGGGCGGCCAAATTGTGTCTTCGTGCGTAGCGCGGTCAAGGGGTCGACTGCGTTGCCCACAGTATTGAGGTAGATATTTGCCGCCGTATTGGCATCGACGCGTTGCGTAAGGTATGTGTGGATGCGAAGGAACTCGGGGCCGCCAACACTTTCTGCCGCATCGGCGGATTGTCGCTCGAGAGAGGTCAGCAGCGTCTGGAACCATTCGAACGACTCGACAGAGCGAGTGACCCAGAGGAATTCCACACGTTTGAGACGTCTAGGTGGGTTGGGTCCCGCGCGGATATTGTAGATGTGCTTGAGCACCGATGCCCATGGTGTCACACCAATACCTGTGCCGATGAGCACGGCAATTTCGTTGTCGAAGACGTCTTCGGCGGGTGCACCATAAGGTCCGTCGATACGGATAGCAGGCATCTCTTGATCCTGTCGCAAGGCAATTTCGTAGATGCCCTCCTTGTCTAGATCGTCGAATTCCTTGGCCTGTGCGGGACCGCAACCCAATGCATCACCCACAGCTTTGGTCCAGTCTCCCACCTGGCGGACGTGCACCGAGATGTAGGGGTCAAACGGGCACGAGGTGATTGTGAAAGGGTGCCATTGTTGGCTCGAGACAGCCGGGATATTGATGAACAGCCATTGGCCTGCCTTGTATTTCATGCTGGGTTTTTGGAATTGGATTTCCATGGCATCGTAAGGGTGGCGGACGACCTTTGTGATTCTGGTCTCCCTTCTCGCGCGGACCTCACGCCAGAGTCGCTCGAAAAGGTAGAGGCCACCTGACCAAAGCTCCCACCGCCAGCCTTCGTAGCCAAGGCAGTGAGCCCAGAATATCTTGCCAGCAAATGGGGAGAAGGGCTGGGCGGTATCTCGCACGAAACAGCCCACGGCGTGTGTATACAAGGCCAGGAGGAAGGGAATGAAGAGGTGGTGAGTGTACCAGAAAGTCTCGAAAGACTGTTGTCGAATCTTCTGGTGGGCGGTAGTGTACATAAGCAACATACACAGCAGCATAATGTGACCGGTGATGCCACCAGCCTGGGTGTAATGAATCTGAATTGCCGTCTCAGGTCGGATCTGGTTCTTTTCGACATTGAAGAAGTTGACATAATGAGCAGTCACATGCACGGTGGTAAACAGGAGCAGAGCATAGGCACACTGTCGGTGGAACCAGTGTGTTTCGTCAAGAGGTAGCCACCTGAATTTTGGTCTCAGGAAACGCATGAGATTCCGACACATGGGCAGCAGGATGAGCATGACGTCCACCGAGAGGACAAGACCAGCTCCTCGCGACATCCATACCGAAAAGGTCAGAGTGTTGAGGCCAGCTAAACGGGGATCTGCTGCTTGCTTCCACCTGGAAATGGTGTTAGTCGTCGACGAATTCCTCGGGCTGTTGGGACACCTACCATCCAATGGCAAAAATACCCCAGTGAAATCCCCACCACAGAATATAGAAAAGAATCTTGCTGGGAGCGAAATGGGACTTGAGGGTCGCCATGACTTGGGGACTCTCAAGTGGATGATCTTTGAACGGAATGTATATGAGGTATCGATGGAACCGTGGCCGAATGTTCCTGTCTTCGTCGAGGGCTATCTCGTCTGCATGTCTGGGGAGAGCCAAGAAAGGTATGTCGTGGCAATACGAGCGATGTGCTGAGGAGTAAAAGAGCGTCGAATGAAGATTGCGAGTGATGGAAGGTTAAGCTCACACTGGAGCCGCAAGTTGAGGCTTATGAGAAGACCGATCAGGTAGGAACCATAGGGTAAAGTTGCTGTCCGGAGACTGGCAATCCGAGATATTGTGTCTTGACCAGACGATCACACAGTAGATCATACGAGGAGTACGGTACTGATGGCAAATTGGTCGATTAGATTCGATGTGGCCAAGGGTCCGCAGTGTCGCAGTGAGCAACAATGGTGAAGCAGGAGTTCAAACAAGACAGTCTGGAGCAGTGGTGAGGATGAGAGAGGGGGAATACGACTGAATTAGTATAGCAGACGGGTGAGGGTTGAGGTCGAAACAGGCTGGGAGTGGAACCCGGGAGATCTGGGACAGGAGCTGTAACAGGAGTGGAAGGAGGTTTAGGAGGTGAGATATTTCCGACCTGTGCTGAATGTATAGAAGATTCTTTTCGGGGGAACGTTGCAGTTGAGTATGACGAGATAAAAGAATGTAAACGATGTGATAATGCCAAAAAACGGGAATATTGAACAGGACTAACGAAGCAGTTTACCGTCCTCGTGGGATAGCTACACGCCATACAAGATTGACTTGATACGAGCCAAAGGTGACTTGGGGTCGGGTCGGTGAATTTGTGGATCTCCAGGGCACACCCACCTGCATGAAACCCTGGTCCCCTAGTCTCAAAGCGAGAGGCTGTCTGAATGGCACAGAATGGACCCCGGGGTCAGGCACCGAGCAACGGCGTCTTACCTGATCGAGGGGGCTGGGCGGTTATTGGGTGGTGAGGAAGAAAGGGTCAGGGAAACGGCCGCAGGAAACAAGATGAAGCTCGAGAGCCACTTGGTGGTCGATGAATAACAAGATGATCTGACAGGTGGGAGGACGAGGTTGGAAACAAGAACGTGGGCAAACATGGCAGCTCCGGAAGGCGTGGCATGATCAACTATCGAACGGAAGACGTGATAACGGTATATCGTCACGCATATAGCTTCATATAAAGAGCGAGAAGCTGTAGAACCGAATATGGGAAAAAGCAAGAGGCGAGAGGATCCATGGGCAGGAATTTGGACCCGATAGAGAAAGGCGAGTGAGAGGTGCAAGTCAAGTGTAAGAAAAAGGTGAAGCCCACCAGCGTATCAGGAAACGTTTCGAAGCGCCCTGGAATGTGTTCGGAATGGTTAGTGTCCGGGACTTGCCCCGCTGGCAACCCGTGGACCTGCCTGGGCGTGCCTGGACGTGGGATCAGCCACCCCGGGCGCCCATCTCACTGGCTCCCACTGGCTGCCACGCCCTCGAATCACACTCGCTTGGCCTAGTGAGCCTGATCAACCCTGCCTTTTAGGCTCCTTAGCGCCCGCCGCAGCTCCCGCATCACATCCATGTCGGTGCTTAATTCTGCTCCTCGATTCGCTACTTGGCTCACCACCTCACACCCACGACTCGTTCCTTTGGCTGCAGCAATGGGTTGAATGGCTTCCAGATCTCGACAGCAGCTTGCAGCTTGCAGATGACCTGCTGCTGTGACTTCTATTTTCAGGCGCTTAAACCCACCCGCCGTCACCGAGTCACTTCCCTCCCCTCCGCACTCAGCACCCACTCGGCGAATCATACAACCTCATGGCAAGGAATATCACCAGATCTGGCGGGTGCAGGCCAGCACTATTGATTGATTTTGTTTCCCATTGCTGCACTGCATCTTGGGGCTAACGCAATAGCTCCATTGACAGCCAACGGCCCAGGTAGGATGGTCTTTGTCGGGTGCTCGGTAGAGCGCGGTGAGAGGACCCAGAAGACGAGCTCATCTTCCCACGAGCAACTACATCTCTTGAATGTTTTCATTGATTCTTCGTCTCCAAACTTCTTGTAAAGTGAATTAACCTTGAGGACCGCGAGAGATCGCTCTGAATCCTCCAATACTGTCCCTTCTGGTGGTTTGTGGCCCGGGTTGTCGCAAACTCCACACCTGTAACACTTTCTGTCTCCGAACCGCCTCAACCACTCTGTGGGCGAGACGACACCTGCGACCAATCTCTTACGCGCCAACCCACCGACTTCAAGTACTCGAGCTTTCAGACACTGCCGGACCACTTCTTCTGGCTCCTGATACTTCCCCCTCTGACGGCTGATCCCTCACTGTCGACAGCCTGGTCAGACACTGCCAAACACACTCTGATACCGGCTTAACCCTCACCGAAATCACCTATTCCTCCCTGTCAAGGGGAGGAAAGCATTGACCAAGCTTTGCTTGACCAAGTCTCCTCATATACCTCGCCAACCCTGATGCTTCTGCGGTAATCCCCAGGCGCAGGTCGTCCTTTTCTGCGTGCTCGTTCTTTCGATCCTTTGCTTGGGGCGACGACTTTCATTCTTTACCCTTTTGATCTTTTCCACCATACAACACACGATCATCTCTTGAAATTGAAATTAAAAAAAGAGAAAACCTTTCTTCCTCGACATCATGGGCAAACTCATCAAAAACCACTGGGCCCGTCTCATCGTCCTCACAGCCGCCACATATCAAGTCCTCGCCAGCCTGGAAGGCTTCTTCTGGCCCAAGATCTTTTGGGACTTCCTCACCAAGAACCTCGACGGAGCCGTGAAACCTTTTCCGATTTTACAAATCATCAACTTGATCCTGGCATTCATAAGCCTCGCTTGGGAATGGCCACTTGCTCCGGTGGTCAAGCTGTTGCCGGGACTTCATCGGAGTATGGAGGCAAGACTGGTGGTGTACCCGCTGTCCGCTCTGGCTGCGGTCATCATGTATCAATCAACCAATGCGGCATTATACTACATCATTGGGGTGATTGTATACTTTTGGGCTTACTCAGAAGGCGAGGTAAGCTATTTGACTCGAATCATACTCTCACAAAAAGAAAGCATCTTGCTGACGTAATACCCACCAGACTGTGTGTCCAGAGCCTTGGACTGTTCCCAAGAGAGGCGGTGCCAGGCCCGGCAAAGTATGAGGATTATCAGAACAGCTGTGCTGCAATTTTAAATTTAAGAGTTGCTCCGATGTACTGGAACAACGGCGTTGGTTATGATCGCAGATCCCCTCTGGATATTGAAGTCGACGGGACTCGGGCACACAAAGATTGGGTGTGGCATGTGTACGCCAGCAACTGTAGATATTATGCCCGACATGGGAAATGAGACTATCATGTTATACAAGTATGGCATCTAGATTCGGAGGGTTGCTTGCTCTGTACAATAGAAAAGGATGTTGTCGTTATCACTTGAAAAAAAGGAAAAGGGGGGATGAGGCTAGCTGCCTATGATATACGAGGTAGTCGTCCCACCTCATTTCAGGCCCCCCAACTTCAAGCGTCTTCCAGCTCATTTCACATTCAGATAGGCAATCTATGCACCGAGATGTCGTGCATTAACAATGTGACTAGCATGTGTTCCGGAGTGGATGGAAGTCAATCGATTCTTTCTTGCTTGTATGGGGTTAGAGGAGGGAAGGTTCTGCTGAGCCATCTACGATACGCAGTACGTGGTGGTCTCTTCACACTTTTTGTCGACGCTCGACCACTCCTCGAAAACATCAGGGTCTCAGTAGAGGTGTCTAGACACTGTTGTCTTCATAACGGCGCCATCACTGCCTGAACCTCAAACACACAGCTATACCAGTCGTATTGATTTTCTTCTCTCTTCCTCATCCCTACGCCATTCAACATGCATCAGATATGTCCTGCAATCTTTTCTTTCCTTCGTTACGGCAGACATGGTGCACAAGGAGGATTTGACGGGATGGAAGAAACAAAGGTCGCTTCGAAAGCACGAGTCGAGGGTGCCGGCGGGTTATCGTTCGCGTAGCTCATAAGAGGCTCGAGGCTTTAAGACAGGGGAAGAGGGATAGGCTATAGGGGTAAGGATGTTGAAGGGGCATTCAGTTCAGGCGTGGTTGGCACTGGAGTGCGCCATTAGACATTGTCGATGCTTGGTGTGGATGTACATAACTGCGCTCACGTGCCAGACGAGGATGTTTGTCAGCCGCCAGTCATTTCTTTCTGCACGTCATTGTCAGACATCAACCGGCTGTTTACAAGGATTCCTCGTATTGTGTCGAAGCCACATGAATACTAGGTACACGATTCAAGAAGCGGTCTCAGAGCACAGAAGATCTTCAATCCACCCGATCCCAGAGAAGCCTATCGTCGGTGGCTTTTTCGTTCGTGGCTGAAACAACTTGGCGACGTTTGAAATCCGACACCGATCACCAAGACGCCACACCAGGCATTCATCAGCCAGAGAAAGGGGACGACCTTCCTTTTCCTACATTATTATTCACGCAACTGATGACCCTCTCGATGGCTCATTGTTACTACAGACGCTGTGCCTGGATAGCGGCCAACTCCAAAACTTGGACAGCCCGTCGATTTTGAAATTGCGTGCTCTCGACGGTTCGTTGAGTTTGCAACACCAATTTCCTGAGACCCCTGTCGAGGGCCACTTTGGGGTGGAACAGACGACACACACACCACACACCACAACGACGAGCAATCGCGAGATGGGAGGGGTGGTGCCCGCTGTGCGAGGCTCTGTTCCTAGCTCGAACTCACTACACCAAGGTTTGTGGCTCCCCTTTATATCAGGCTTTTGGTCGCCCGGTTATAGTTTCACTGCTCTTTTCTGTCTGTTGTTTGTTTGCTACCATCCCTCTACGGTACACAGTCGCTCGTTTTTGTTTAAAGCCCACGTTCTTTCGTTGCAACTCGCCTGCCTAACCTCCCTCACTGCCTGTCTTGCCACCGAATCGAATCGAAAACAGTCTGCTCTGAACCTCGACAGATCCGCACCATGAAGTCCTTCCTCGCCATTCCTGCGCTGTTTGCCCTCGGCGCCGTCGCCGACTCCTGGGGCTTCACCTGGACGTTCTCCAACGAGCACAGCACCTGGACCTCCTGCACCTATGCCACTGAGAACGCTACCGCGACCCCCGTCGAAGTCTCGACGTCCACCGCGTCCTGGTCCGAGTGGACCTCCACCACCTCGTACACGGCGACCTACAGCTCAGGCGCCTCGACATGGGGCATTCCGACGGCCGTGAGCTACAGTGTGGCCTCCAACTGGACGAGCATGATCCCTGCACCAACCTCGGCCACCAGCACCGTCCCGCTCAGCACGACTGCGGCGCCCGTTACCAGCTCCGTGGAAGCCACGAAGACCACCGCTGTCCCGTCCGCGTTTACTGGTGCCGCTGCCCCCAATGTCAACGGAAAGATTGCCGGCATGGGTGCTGTCGCTCTGGCTGGGTTGGCATTGGTTCTGTAAGTCGAACCACCAGGGAGAGGGACAATGTGGACGGCAAAATATACGAAGGCAAACAAAGATACCCCGTGAGATGTGAGCTGGAGGGTGTTTGCTCATGTGCGCCTTTTGGTCACCGACAGGGAAATTGGTACATCATTACGGGTTAAGGAAGGAAGCTATCATCAGCAACGAGGCTTTGTTTCCTCACCCGACCCGGGAAAACCCTACGAAATGAACTTGTCCATGTCTTTCCCATCACATGGGTTGCAGCAAAAACAGGCAGATATGTTATTACGTATTTTGGTGCGGAGCTTGTGTAATTCATTATTTCAGAACTTGGATTTTGCAATTACCCACGAGTATCCCATCGGCGTTCGATTTCCCGTCGTGAAGTATTTAATGGCTCGCGACCCGCCTTCCGTCAACTACTGTAAGCGAAGTTGAGATCACAGATGCCACTACTGCTCGGTGCTCGTACTATGTATATCCATGGAATCCATTGTTTTTGGGGACTTATAGTGAGACATTGAGAACGGGAACTCGGCATAACGACGAGCAACTGGAAACGATCTCCATTGGTGTGTCCCTTTGTATCCATCCTTTTCTCGAAGCGTTGCGTGGGGCGAGCAAATTAATAACAAACAAGCGAGGCTAACGAGGCCTTGAAATAGATGCGATCGTCGCGTCTGTTCCGAAGACCCTACTAACTAGTCTAGTCCAGTCCAGTCCAGCCTCAGCCCGAAACTTTGCTTGCAGTGAAGTGAGTACGAGGTACCACGACAACAAGCATGTTGAGATCCGCTTCCGTCCATTCCTAGGTACAGCACGTACGAGGTACTCTGCTCGGTGTGAGCCAGTGACAGCTACAGCAGCAGCAACGGATCAAATGGAAAAGCTTTGCGTGAGCTGGAATAATACGAATTACCACTACTGCGTCAGGTATCTATCTATCTAATCTATCTAGTCAGTCTGTCAGGCCTGCAGCAGCCCTTGAGTCATCTCACACAACATTTGTTTACGCAGTAGCCTTTTGTGCATGGCACACCTACATATATATCTATACCGAACGGAGTATCGACTTGCTCAGACAGGTACAGTACCTGGCTTCTCCGTGCGGACCCAGGGATAACAAACAACTCTACTACTGCTGGTGCTGGTGCTGTTGCTGCTGCTGGGAGAGTTCCAAAACGTTTTTGGTCTTTCCAGCCCAGCTCAACCCCCTTATCGCCGTTCTACAAACAAAAAGGGTATGTACGTTACGTTAAAAAAGAAAGAAGGAGAGGCGTGTGGCGGACGACCTACGGCCATGACCAAGGAAGGAGGATTCTTCTTCTTTTTCTTCTTGTCCTAGCTCGTCTGGGTCCTATCTCTGTCCTATCTGTACTTGCTGCTGCGTCTGTGCGACATGAACGCCGGCGGCGGCATCATTGCGACCACCGACGTCACGATCATGCCACGGCCACGGCCACGAGGCACCAGTCGGCGGACCAGAACTCGAGCAAGTCGGTCTCCAGATCCGAGTCCGCCCTGCTCCAAACGTTCCAGCAAGTCCGTCTGCCCTGCACGTCGATCGCCCAGCTCTATTCGCAGGTCGAGACGAACAAGGATCCCACGGTCGAAAGACGGGAAGAGGCGCTCAAGCTGCTACCGGAGAATGAGTTGCCTAGTGAGCATACCCGTATGCATATATATACACACACCACATCTCCGCTTTCTCCCTGCTTGTATCTCCCTGGCTCCGGGTTCTATGACATCTTCTTTACGGACATTTAATCAAACTATACACAGAGAAGGCAGACGAGTCGTCCCGTGGGTTTCAGCTATGATGTTGTTGAGGCAACTCGTCTAGCCAAGGAGCTTTTGCTCGAGACCAATCGTCTCTCTGCCGCAATGACTTCACGCTAGAACTCAACAAGTCTCTGGCATGGCACGGTTAGTGTCGAAGCAATAGAATCCAGGAGTAAAATTCATATAGTGCTATGACTGAATGCACGGTGCTGGTTCTATATGCATGCCATCGATGGTTGACCTTGTGTGCCCTACTTACTTGAATACAACATGTGGCGAAGTCCATCCGCCGAGAGAACCTTCAATATCCCAAGCGGATTGCTCCATCGTTTCTTCCGGCCAGCCAACCCGTCCTCCACAATCTCCGGCTTTTCGGGCGTCTCTTTCGCTTCAGCATAATATATCTCCGCTGGATCCTCGGGCCCAACCTCGGGTCCAGCCGCATCATGACTGACCCTGTGACTCCTCGTTCCTCTCCGTGTCAGAGCATGGTGTCCTTGCGAGACGGCCAGCTTCCTCGTGACACTGCCCCCGATCATCCGACTGACCACATTATCCATGGTGTCCACCTCGGGTACCTCACGCGACTTCGTTCTCGAGGGTGTCATCTCGTCCAAGCTTTCTTTGCGAACTTCGAAGACAGGTGTCGAATGTTTCGTTCTGTTATATCGGCTCTCGTTCGACAGGTCGAATGACTTGCGGCTGGTAAGCGATAAGCTACCAGACCGCCTTGAGAACGGAGCATGGATGGAGGCCAGACTCAGTTTTCGGACCAGCGAACCTGCTGATGCTCGGATGATTTGGCCGCCGCGAGAGCCAATCATGCCTGGGTACGGCAGCTTCTCCTTTGTCCATACATCACTCAAGGTTGACTCAAGCCTCGCTCGCTCCGACCGTTTTGGTGCGAGGACGACGACCCTGTTGGACGTCATATGTGACTGAGATCTGTTGATGGCCAAAGAAGACGGCTGGCGAAACTCGTGCAAGTCTTGCGGATTGTTGGTGTTTCGGATGATGACTTGGCAAACGGTGGCTCGATTTCCCACTGTGGCCGCTCTTTGCACGGAAGGATTTCTCGATAAGGTCGAGCTTTGTTGACTGTACACCTGCCCGATCGATCGGAGGTTGAGGCTGATGCTCGAGGGAATCTGGTGCAACAGCTCGTCCATTCTTCCTCCCGAAGCATCATTGCGTTGTAAACCCCGTCTCCAAGCATTTTCTTCGATGGCAGAGCAGGCACTCAGGATGAATTCGTGCAAGTGGCCACTCATCTCGAAACATATTTTCCATGTGTAGACGGTCGAGTGACATTGAAGCCCCCGGCCATCGCTGGCCGATTCAATCCTGGTGTCCTGTAAATGTAAGAAAGCGATCACCTCAAATTTCGCGGTGGCTCCTGCGGGCAACGCAATGATGAGACTGGTGTCAAACAATATGCATAGGGCGTAGCGACCGTCGACTTTGGTATTCCGGGTTTGCCAAGTCACATGCAGAACACCAATCAATTGAATGTTCCCAAGCATTCGAAATTGCTCGGCCCGTAAAGATACTTTGTCGCAAATCAGCCGTGTCTGAAGCGACCATCGACGTTGAATCTGAGTTCGAGTTTCATGGTTATCTGTGGCTTTGTTGACTGTTTGAACAACCTCTCTCAAACACGTCAAGATTGCTTCCAGATCGGAGTGTGTATTGGGGCAATCCGTCACTGGTGTTTGCCTCAAAAGATCGTCAAAGAGGAGAGGGTACTTTGTCATGCGCTGTATCGGTTTAATAAGGAGATCCCCGACCGTCAAACCTTTTCTTTCACTTTGCCGTTTGTGGTCGAGAGCAACAAGGGACCGTGCCAGGGATTCGATTCCCGACTCGTAGGTTGACCAGAGTGTAGGAGAATGTCGCTGCAGCTCTTGGGCGACGAGGCTGTGATTGGCACAATATTCCTCGTAGACCATCAAGTCACTCAAGAAATCCCTGAAAACGCTCGCCACGTCCGCAACATCAGACGGTTCTGCTCCCCCCAAATATGTCCGACCGCGTGAAGCTTCGGATGACTCCATCGAACTGCGTGTTCGACGATTGCCGCGTCCGAGCTTGACTGCGACGCTGGACTCGAGGCTTCTCCACCGCTTGTGATAGGTGGGCGAGCCGAGACGCCGGGGAGAGGTCGTGTCTGCCCACTTTCGTGCTGCAGCTTCATACGCAGCCTGGTGCAACCGCTCCAGCAGTCTCTCATGCACAGAAAGAAGATCGTGGACGTTCCTCAGCAGAGAGGATCTGAGCCGATCGGTAACTGTCATCGTAGTCGCCAGGAGAGTCGAATACAGGTATATCAGAGCCTTCAGATCACCAATATAGCTCTCTTCAGTGGTGACTAACTCGACGAGAATTTGTCTCCTTTTGATGGCTCTGCGAAAAGCGGCTTCGTCCACGGATGCCGCTGTCAGTGGTCGATCGCTCTCCACTGAAGGTCTTGCGCTGGGGGTGCAGATGTAAGAACTGTCTCTTGAACGGCCGATACGGAGCGACCGAGGGGCCAGGCTAAAGCTTGTGTTACTGAGACTTGCTGTTTTCATGGTGTGCACGAAGCCTGAGGAAGCATTAGAGTGTCGCTTCCGGTGCCAACCCGAGTGCGGCTCTGCCCTTGATGTGTCTTCTGAAGCGTTTGGGACCAACGATGTCTCGAGAAGAGACTGCGAAGACTCGTCCACGGCGTTAAACCAGTTGCGAATATGCTCTCTTGAATACGGGCTCAGATCTTGACAATTTTCCAATTCGGCGCAGGATATTTCCGCGGACAGCGACTTGCGAAGCCTGTAGTGTTCTCGATTTCCTGAGCCGCCGTGCGTGCGCTTCTGCTCATTACGCAGTTCTGCCAGTGGTGTGCGAGCCTGATTTGGACCGTCATAATACCTCTGGGTAGGTCCGGTTCCGATCCGTCTATTTGAATGAATGGGATGGGAGAAGTGCGGTCTTGAACTTTCGGTGATTGGCAGGAATTCATCATGGTTTGCTCGTTCTTTGAGGCCGTTGGTCGATGAAAGCGCCGGAGTCTGATAAGATGAATTTGGAAGGATGTTCTCACGGCAGGGTAGATCACGCTCGGGTTTTGTTACCTGCGCAGGAGCAGACGATACCGAGAGCGTTGAAGCGGAAGAGATGTGCGGGTCTTGATGAATGCAGAACGTTTTCAACGAAGATGTAGAGATCGTTGGACGAGAAGAACAAGCTGACCATGAGCCACAATATATGTTCGTTCTACTCTCGAAATGTCGGCTGAATGGAGTTGTTACCACGGAGGGCAAAAGCTGAGCCGTCATGATTTATCAATAGAACATAAATTAAGCTCGGAAAAGATAGAATCTCAACGATGGAAGACAAAATGAGAGCCAACGGTCAAAATTCCCATTAGAGGGACCAAACGACCAACGCTGAACTGGTGCCCAAAAGCTGAGTGATACGACATGGCAACAGTGACAGCTCGAAGACGGCTGAAGGTAGAGAGGCCTTGAGTCGACCAGTTTGCAATCTGCCGGGGCAAGGAAGGTGGTGTCCAGCAACCCACAGGAAGAGAAGGAGCAAGACTCTGGTGATAGAACGAGTCTGACACATTTCGTCCGGGTCACTTCTGAGATAATGAGATAATAAACCCCATCCCCTACCTGGATACTTTTTTCCAAAACTTGACGAGCGGAAACAACATCAAAATGAGATTGTCTGTGGAACATGGAGCTGGAGCCACCAAATGTTTGACAGGTCGACCCAAAACATGCTGCCGTTTGCGGCATCAGAAGCGAAATGTCATCGGCAAATAGGCCAGGAGCTGTGGAAGAGCAGGTGATAAAATCATGTCAGCCCTCTCAATCGAAGGAAAGGACCACGACAAGAAATAGTCAAAGACATAAGTCCAACATCAACGCAAGGAGGCGGCGGCGGCGACGTTTGTCCGGATAATTATCGGAGAAACTTTGGGCGTCCTTGAGTTCCCCGCTTACATTTGTTGGTTCTCCGCCATGTTAACTGCACCTACGCGTTCCAGGAGCTGCCTGCGTTCGCCATGTTCGTGGCCCGAATCTTTGTACCTTCCTTGCTTCCCTCGAACTCCCTGCATGCTTGATGAATGACCATGGGACTTCCGATGGATCCTAACCTCGCCGATATCCATGTCCCCAGCGGACCTACCTCGATCCACCAGGCCGAGTCGTTTGAAGGTCTCACTTTACAGCAACTCATTGCACGCAAGGACAATCTCGAGGCAGAATTGAAGGCTTTGGGGGCAGTCCTAGATAGTCATGGAGTCACCATGCAGACCAGTCTTACCACATTTGATGGGTACCCAAGATCAGACATTGATGTGGCGCAAGTCCGAGTTACACGAGCGCGCATTGTTGTTCTCCGCAACGACTGGAAAGCTCTGATGGACAAGATCGAGAAGGGTCTACATGAACACCATGCCAAGTACCAGGCCTCGGACGAATACAAGAACTCCCTGAATCAGTCTCAACCACACCCAGCAGCTGCTTCTGCATCCGATCAGGCACCCTCTGTTCCCGAAACCCCATTCGCAAAAGTGAACAGCGTGGAGCCGGGAAGTCCTGCACATGAGGCTGGCCTGAAGGCTGGCGACCTGGTCAGGAGGTTCGGTGCCGCAATTTGGTCAAACCACGAGAGGTTACGCAAAGTTGGGGAAGTTGTGAGCCAGAATTTGGGTCGGCCGATCTTGGTGAAGGTCTCTCGTGGCGCAGGGCCGCAGGCACAAGAGCTGGATTTGAGGTTGACTCCAAGACAAAACTGGGGTGGAAGAGGCACACTAGGATGTCACATTGTTCCCATATGAAATCTCAAGCTGGTGCCACTGGTGGAAGATGCATACACTCTCGGGGAATCAAATGAGCTGAGCAGCCCCGGCTTGGGCACAACTTGTGGTATACCAGCGTGAGGATGGGTTCCAGACACCTGGGCTTCGTTACGGCCATGTCCAACACCTTTAGGGATCCTAGTCGATGCGATCCCACTCATTTTTGTAACAATAGTTCTACTGGCTTCGATCAATAGACCGACTCGGACTGGATTTCCCCCTCCATCTCATTATGTAAGCAGTTCTGTTGCGGTCACGTGCTGGGCAGTGATGCAAAAATCGCCAGTGACGCCGCTGGGATATGCCAAGCGCTAGCCGTGAAAACAAACCGACACCCTCAACTTGCGCCTGCTTTCACTTTCCCAAAGATACCATCAAACCACCTTCTCTCCATCCTTTCCACTCCCTGTCTTTGACACCCCGCGGTTTTCTTAAGACTGCGGTCCTGCCATACTCACAATATCTCCATCGACCTTCCGTCTTCTGACTTGATATCAGAGATCCCCAACAAGACCACAATCATAATGGCGGAAGCTGCTTCGAACATCCCAACCTTCAAGCTCGTCTTGGTCGGCGATGGTGGTACTGGAAAAGTGAGTCCCGTCGCAAACAGATCCTGCTGTTGCTCGTTTGGACAGCCAGAATCGACGGCGATTGAAAGCAACAATACTAACGGTTTTCACAGACCACGTTCGTCAAGCGCCACCTGACGGGAGAGTTCGAAAAGAAATATATTGCCACCCTTGGTGTCGAAGTCCACCCTCTAGGATTCTCAACCGTACGTCAGCTAGTCGTTGGGAAATACACATAAATCTAACCGCAATCCAGAACCTAGGGCCAATCCAGTTCGATGTGTGGGACACCGCAGGTCAAGAGAAGTTTGGCGGTCTTCGGGACGGCTACTACATCAACGGACAATGCGGCATCATCATGTTCGATGTCACCTCCAGGATCACATACAAAAATGTCCCCAACTGGCACCGTACGTCAAAAGACACCTTGGACACATGATTTTAGAAGAGTATTAGATCTGACCAAAACTGCAGGTGATCTCGTGCGCGTCTGCGAAAACATCCCCATCGTTCTTTGCGGAAACAAAGTCGATGTGAAGGAACGCAAAGTCAAGGCCAAGACCATCACGTTCCACCGCAAGAAGAACCTCCAATATTACGATATTTCGGCCAAATCCAACTACAACTTCGAGAAACCCTTCCTTTGGCTGGCGCGGAAATTGGTCGGTAACCCTCAGCTCGAGTTCGTGGCTGCTCCAGCTCTTGCTCCTCCCGAGGTCCAGATCGATCAGGCACAACTCGACCAATACCACAAGGAGATGACTGAGGCTGCGGCAATGCCTCTGCCAGATGAGGAAGACCCTGATTTGTAGACGATGACACCCAATGCCCTGCGCTTGGGCCGTGTGGTGTTGCGAATCAGGTATCAATGGTCAAGGAATTGGTCTAGCGAGACGACAGAAAGAAGGTCGTGCTGTTGCCATCATATGATTAGATCGACAGGGGACGGCTGGTGTTGATGTGTCAAGCTTCCCTGGCGGAGGGACCCGCCATTACGGAAGTGACGCCAGGTGAGAATGGTGTAGAAGTCTCGGGGGAAGGGTTTCAACACGCTGGGCAAGTGGTCAAAAACGTCCAAAGTGAAGAACAGCTCGACCTTGGTCTGCACCCATGCGTAACGAATCGCCCTTGCAATAAATCATCTTGGGATGTGACTGCTCTTAGCTTTTTTAGACTAGCTTTAGCATAGCGAGATGAGAAAGATCATTGCTTCAACCAAAAACTAAAGGTTCCCGAAACTACCCATTAAAACCCGAACTTTACTTGAACACCCTTTGGAGACGGGCCTGAACACGTTGTGAATTGTATCTAAGACACGATTGAATACACAAAACACGTACTTAATGCTTTTGAAGAAGACGGTATAATAATGAATGCCCCTCGTGGACGCTGAACGCTGAATGCTAGCCTCGCTCGCCGCCTCCCAAGGACCCGCGTCCCTGCTGAAGAGCTTTTTTCCCCTCTCCTGTAGAAGACAAGGTCAAGAATAGAATAGAAGGTGTCGCCAAAAGGCCGGTTGATTGTATACAAGAATCGAAAAGCCCATCAATCGCAGGATCGTAATGCATAGTCACCATCCAGCATTCGGTGTCCATGTCCCATGTCCCATGTCCCATGTCCTGTATTCCGTATACCCCATCAAGCAGGCAAGCAGAGCCAGTCAATTCAAGTAGAGTCAGACATCAACACGGAAAGAATCCAAGTTGCAAGTCAAAGCTGAAGTCATGCAGGGTCCCTGTGGTCAGTCTTTGGTCCTTGTTCCCGTAATCCCAAATCCAGCGCCGTCAAGCATGTGACTTGGCTCCGTCAAAAAGCAGAATGTGAACAGTAGGCCTTCGAAAATATCTCGCAGACAAGAAAATGAGATCAATCGATGTCGAGAGTATCGATCAGTAAATATCGACCCTTAGAAAGCGCTCCTCCTTGCACCGTTCCGTGAGAATTGGGTCAACTCCTTTGTCGCCGTCGTCGTCATCATCATTATCATCTTCGTCTCGCTGAGGAGGCATCTGAGTCTTTTTCTTCTCGCGGACACAATCAGCGCGGTAGCTCTCGACGTCTAGCCCAGCGTTCCTCATAACGGCCAACATCGCTCGGACGTTCAGTCTGATGGTCTCCACCGGGGACTCGGCGTTCATGAGATACCTCGTGACATTTGGGAAGAGCACGCCGAAATCGGACTGTGACAGGTGGGCGCTGTTAGGGATCAGGTAGAGGTGCGGGTCTGAGGGAGATGGCGTGTTGGCGTTTGGAGCGACGGAAAGTTTGGGGAGATCCAGCGGGAGCAAAGAGAAGGGCGAGAAGGAGAGGTCGAAATTACCGGAGTCGGGTTCATTTACGCAAGGAGTCGTGGTGGTAGCCTTGACGTCAGCGTCAGAGGTCGAGCTTGCGTTGGAAACGCTGTCGCAGATAGGTGACGGGGAGGAAGTGCGGCTGAGTTGGATAGATGAGGCGGGTGTTGACAGTGAGGATGTGGAATCTGATGGCGAAGCCGAGGAAGAAGTAACGTTGCTGGAGGTAGATGATCTAGACGTGGGGGGGATTTCTGAGAGCCTCTCTTCGTCTGATTGGGGATCCAGCTCGATGCTTCCCAGTTCGTCTTCGTCTTCGTCTCCATCTTCCGGTTCTGAATCTGGCAGTGGCTGCCTGATCGCGCCTCTCATTAATTGCTCGTCGGTTTCTCTCTCCGCCTCAGTGTCCATGTCTCGCACTTTTCTCCATGCTTCAAACCCGCTACGCCTGTCTTTCATGATCTTGTCGAGCGGAAACTCTTCTCCCGGCGTCGCAAAAGGCGTTACGAAGAGCTCGTCCCCATCATCCGATTCTAGATCTTCAGCCCGATTGGCCTCGAACCCTCGGCGTGACGTTACCTCCGGCTCTTGTACACCAGGAGGGAGCTTGTCACCAGGCGTCGCCACCAGCTGCGGTTCCGACTTCTGCTGGGGCTTGACAGACCGAGCAGCTTCGCGCTTCTCCAGCGTGTACATGGCCTCGGCGGGTCTGGCGGACAGTGCGGCCTTCATCCGATTCAGCAACTCGGGCCATTTGTAGAATTCGGAAGAGATGATCGCAACGACGTTCGTGGGAGGGTGATTCTGGCCATCGGTCGATCTGCGATGGTAACAGGGCAGAGGCTTCTCCCAGAGCCATTTCGTCAGGCCGGCACGTAATGGCATAGCCCATAAGTCGAGCAAAATTATGGGGGAGTCTGGTGTGATTTGCTTGACCAGATCACTATTGTCGGCGGGCTTATAGAGAGGACGCCAGTCCAGATCATTCTCAAACTCGGTACCTTTGAGTGAGGGTAGGAATTCGTGATAATAGACTGATTTAACAAACTGGACAATAGTACAAGCACCGAAGGAATGACCTGCCCACGTTACGTGGCCCGGCCGCAGATCGAGTGCGTCCTTCAACGACGGGCCTGGCTTCGACTTGCTCTGCACCGCTGCATAGTTGGAGAAGGTCTTGCCATGATTGAAACTTGTCAAAACGGTGAATAGCTGTTCCAGCTCCCACAGTCGTATCCTCAACTGAGCGTTGCGAGCATTGAGGACCTTGGTGGTCGGAGCGTGAGGGTGCTTTTGATAGGGGACTGTGGTGGCTCTACGGCCATCGGCTGAGCGGATTAGAGAAATAGGAGCACTGCCGTCACGATGCTCAGGGGCTGCGCAGACGATCCCAAAACTGGCCAGGGCTGCGCACACGGCGCTGTAGGCGTTGAAATTCCCTCCCAACCCATGCGAGAAGACCACCACCGGGTACTTTGAGGGTGCGTTCTTCGACAATAGCGGCGCGTCTGCCACAGCCGGTATGTTGGTCATGTTGATCAGGAATGGGATGAGTGAAATCAGCGAGGAGACGCGAGGACTCGCCCCCAGGAAAGAGGCATATGCCTGGTTCCATTCTCGCTGCGGTGTTGGAAGCCAGGGCACCGAGACCTTCGACTTTGCCTTTGGCGTCGTAGGGTAAAACAGGCGAAACTTGACGGTGGTGATTCGAGGCTCCGGTGTTGGCGACGGCGAGGGGATCTCAGACACAGGAATCTCCCATTCCGTGGTGCCGACTTTGTGTGGCCCAAACGGTTTGGGAAGAGTTGGAATTGGGCTCAGCTGTGGAAGCATCATGTGATGACCTTTTCCTGTGTTTTATTCTTCCCCTATTCCTCGTCCCCTGAGATCTCGGAGGAAGGAGAAAGTGGTCTCGTGCCTAGGTCTATAGACAGTGACTCTGTATGTAAACGGCCGGGCATATAGGCCAAAGTAAGAGGACTAGTATTCAGGTACAGAGATCTATCGATAGCTAGTAGTAGGAAGCAGTGGATTCCCTCGTGTTCTTGTAAGGTTTAGAGGTACTTGTAGCCGACGAGGTGGAACTTGGAAGAACAGGAGAAAAAAGCCTGGAGCTAGTCAGACGCCTCATGATGATGGAACATGGGGGTTGAAATTGTGATTTTATATCACAATGGCTGTGTGGCTACCACTCGCGTGCTCACCTGCTTTGTTCTGCGAAAGATTTTCACCTTTGCACGGTGCTGATAGGCAGGCACAATTCACGACGAATGGTATTGCTGTACCTCGTAAACCTAGGTATACTTGGAGGCTGCAAGTCGGTTTGGTTTTTGCATGACTTGATGTCATTGGGAAGACGATTGGCTGCACGGGCCAAAAAAATGGTCGTGTCATTGGGACGTGGCACCCTTGTGGCATCCAGTCACAAAGAGCCGAGCAGTTCGGGGAATTGGATGGAATGGGCAAAGGTCAGCGTGGCGACTCTGCGAGAACCAAGGAAAGGGAAGGAATTGGAACAAGTCAGCCACACAAACGCCAAAGATTTGGGGCGCCCGAGTCCAAAACGATCCCACAGGAAGATGTCCCGAGACAAAATATCACCAGGTTGGTACTGTTGGTACCTGTTTGGTGATGTGATCCTCGGAGTTCTCGGGCACGATGGTAATGACGGCTCCGTTCGTCTCGGCAGGCCCGTGCTCACCTCCTTCTGCACCAATGCTGTCAACCATGACGATGGCTGCTTGTCGCATATCCTATGTACCTATTCCTGCTATTCCCGCAAGAGATCCATCACTACCTGCTGTGATCAACCGCCCAGTCACCCCTCGAGTCCTCCCCAGCACAACCGGACACACCTCCTAATCGAGACTCGAGCAAGGCCTTTACACGAAATGACGCAGTCTGGTCCACAAGCCAAGAGGTGGGACTTCTTGTCGTACGAGGTACCGTATGGATGTCAAACTAGATGGCTTGCAGGCCAGACCATACGCCACGGTGCGGACCGACCGACATAAACAATCAAATCAGTCATTAGGGGCTGGAAGATAATCAACCCGTGGTGCCGACGCGCCGGGATCTCGACATGCCTCACTCGTCAAACAACCCAGCTTCCGTGTGGCATGGTCCAAGCACAAATAGCCCTGCATGAACCATGGACCCCGTCCCTTATCAACAATAAGATTGCCGACGGCTCCATGAGACAAGATTGCAAGTCCTTCAGCTTCAGCTTGTTGTATACTGACTGTATGAGAATCCTTCGCGTCAAGATTCCGGGCACCTGTGATCACATCGCGTCTCTCCAACGGATTTGGAGGTGAATTGCGAAAAAGACACCAACACGGGGGCGTTTGGCGCGTATCTGGCACGAGATGCAGCTATTTATGCATGAAATATGCACCTCAGGTCCAGCCTCCTACTACACCGTCTCTTGCGACCTATGATCACGTTGCTGTCGTGCTTCGCGCTTCCACGACCGTGCCATAATCGCGATATAGCTCCTACAAACCATCTGCACGCTGCGATTTTCTGTCCTCCCATGTCCTCCAAAGGATTGGTATGGCTGTCCTCTGGCGAATTTTCCGAACTATATCTCTTTCCATCCCTCCACCGTTTCAATTCCTGAAGGTAAGTTCTTAACGGGTTTTACAACCTTCTCTGCCTGGGCTGGTTTGTGATCGAGATCTTACAATTCCCATTCTGCTCTTTGTTAATTGATCTTGATACATTCTTCCCATCACTGGCGATGAAGTAGTAGTTGTGCTCACTCTATTTGTCCTTGTTGGTTTCATATTCTCCACTCTTGTCGTTTCAATCGCTGGGGTTTGAAGGTCATCCACGTTGCTGGCTTGATCGGGCACTATCGAAGAACGCTGCCTAGATATGTTCCACATCAAGAATGGCTCCAACCGCATTCGCCACGTTCTGGCGGACCGACCTCGTTCGCGAATGCTTCCTATCTCATGTCCAGAAGGATGATTTGCAATCCCTACGACTCGTGAGCAAGGCCTTCGCCGGCGACGTCGCTCCGACCCTTTTCAAGAATCTCGAAATCCATTTCAGTACGAACACATTATCGCGCCGGTCGCGTATGTCTGCATTGAATAGGATTGGCTACCATGTGCGACGCCTGTCCTTCATCATGCCACACCACTCCGACACCTTCCTTCCTCCGTTGCTCATTCCAGGCACACTGGACGAAGTCACCTTCATATACGAACCCCGGGTCAACAACTCAAGACCGCATTCCTCTTCCAGTTCTTCCTCCTCATCCTCATCGGTTTCCAAATTCGGCTCCTGGGAGATGAACGACCTACTGGTCAAGCAATATCCCCCTTTATTTCACGCCGCCACCAACGTGGACTCATTCTTCCAGGCAGTTAGTTCAATGCCAAGGTTACAGCACCTCCATGTCTCTTGCCCTGGTCAACCCGCAGGTCAAAGATACCGAAAGGATATTGTTGACTATGCTTTGATATCGCTAAGGTTGGCGGTGGAAGCTGCCAAACCAAGTCAGCTAGAATCATTGACGTTGGCGCCGATACATCCTGCAGCTGTGTTTTACCTTCGTCCTCACCTGAGCATCGGGACATCTCCAGCATCCTCCCGAGTTTGGAAAGGCATCAAATCTCTGGGTATTGAAATGGATGCTTTCGAATATGGCCGCAATCAGCCGTCGGACCACCTGAAGATTCTGCATAGCTACCTGCAGACGTTCCAGGCTCTGGAACATTTCAAGTTCGAATGGCTCGGCAACAAAGGGCCCTGTCCCTTGGCTCTTCACATTGAGCCTTGCACGTCGCGCCCGACGTCTTTAGACTGTTCAAAGGCGTGCCCAGACGCCAGTACGAGATCGCCGTGCAGACCTCTCAGGTTCCGGCATCTGAAATCGATGCGCCTCAGCAACGCAAGCTTGGACGCTATTCAAGCCTCTGGCTTTATCATGAGCCATCGAAAAGTACTGCACGAATTTCAATTCGACCATTGCCATTTGAGATCTGGGACTTGGGACGATGCCCTGGCTCCATTGACTCGCATTGTCGGAAACGACAGCTGGAAGCAGAAGCAAGAAGAGGTCATGGAAGTGCCAATCATGCTGAGCCCAGTCAATGAGAAGACCGAGATGGAATGCGTCCAAGACCACTTATGGGACGACGTGTTGCGCAAGAGCAAAGGGCTTCAGACTCTCCGAAAAGTTAGCCTGAAGACCAAAGAGCTCCTTCCAGAACAAGTGAGACGGCTGTTGAGGAATGCCAGGATCGCATGGCATTAGAAGTGCAAGAGACATTCCTCTGCCGATGCGTTGGTAGACCACTGGCACTGGCTACTGCTCCCAGAGTGTGTATATGGAGTATTCTACTAAGACAGGAGAATTCATATACCGTTCCTCCCAAGCAAGACATCGAGCAATAGGTAATACAAAGGTTTAATTATTGTTGTGACTCGTGACGAATGAGGTGCCCTGGAAGTCTTAAGTGTCGGGTGTCGAGCTGAAAGACGGTGCTCAGGATTCTGGGTTTGAAGGATTAATTACTCCTAATCACAAGTAGTAGTTCGGTCGCCCGTGGCTGACGTGTTTCTTCCTGACGTGGGGCATTGACGGATGAGTGGGAGCCTGGCATGCCCGCTCGGGGGTTGTTATGGAACCCCTGAAAATAGGTACCGGCTCGTCGGCGGCTCAGGAGCTGGACGAAGTCTGCCTTGGGGGCTGAAGCAAGAGTTCGCTGCCACGACGTAAGCGCAGTTTAGGTGGCTCATGTTTCAAAATTTAGAGGCTCTTTTCAGGCTAGTTAAAAGGTAAGGGCACATCAAGGGACCGCGCGTCCAGCCTTAGGCCGTTAACCTTTGTGCTACATCAGCGCCCGGGGTTCAACACCAGAAAAGTTGCACATGCGGTTGGCCTTTTTGCTGTCCGCAAAGAATGAACGATCACAATCCTCATCTACCTCGTTCTCAACCTGCGATTTTCATTCCTGCCCTTTACGCAACATAGATCGTATTATCCGCTCGTTTAATTCTTGACCACTGCTTGCGTGCTGCAGCGTCCGTTAACGCCCCAAAGCATCGTTTCATCACAATTGCGCCCGCGCCCGTTCGTTTCTTTGTGTCAGACGCAAGCTAGGGGGATTATTCTTCGCAGAAGAGCGAGCACAACTCGGGCCTCGAGTACCATCGAAATGTCGCGCTTCGTCCGGAGATAGGATGTACTGTCAGCAACCTGCTCTTTCTAGGGTCACGATACCACCATGTCCTCTCGCGACAGGACCCCCCCGAAGACGACCGGCCCACAGTCGATACCTCTCCGAGATCTCTCAAGACCACCCGACAGCGGATCAGATGAAAATGATCTTTCGATCAGTGGAGGTTCAGGCCACAAGCCACGACATAGTCGCACTAGGTCTTTGCTGATGGGACGACGGACTCCCAATTACGCGCGACTGAATGACGAAGAGTCACCCGCAAGAGGAGGGCCCTCTTCACAGACTGTTGGAATTTCCATACGAGGAGGAAGCGGAGGGGAATCCCCGATTGAGGATGTAGAGGGATTTGCAGCGGCGACGGTGGGATTGGACCTTCAGCTGCCTTCAACACCACCCAGTGTCGGACTACGACGACCGAGCATCATCACTACGCCTGCTGATGGGGACCTTCAAGATGTGGAAAGTCCCTTCTCACCTCCAGACACCGACACGACTCCTTTGACTTCCTCACGCCGCATGCCGTCTTCTCTCAAGACATCTAGTTCCGTATCCAGAGGTCAGAGGCATGACAGACAAGGAAAGAGGTCCAGTGTTCACTGGACGGATGGCGAGTCTCCCGCCGCTGTGCGTGGGCGGAATTCTCGCCTCGGAGATGATCTGCCAACACTCGATACAAACGCTGGAATGCATCGCAAATTGAGCTCTGCCAGTGGGATCAGCCGTCTGACTGCCGGGCAAGGCGAAGCTGGCGAAAGATCAAGGTCTCTATCACCATCTCCTTCCCCAATGGCGAGGGCGAACTCCATGCTGCGAGAGATTTCACAGCGTGTGGTCAACCTGAGTAACGATTCGGACATGGTCGAGCAGAGTATCCGGCGCAAGTCTTCTGTACGACAATACCGGCGCCCGAGTGCTTCTACTCATTCAATACATGATGTTGGAGACGAAGAAGGGGCGGAACCGCAGCAAACTCCGCTCGAGAAGGTTGCGTCAACTGAAGTTGTTTCTGAACCTTTTACTCCGATACTCCCTGTTCATCACCAAAATCCGCTTGTGGGCAAAACCTGGGGTATTTTTGGACCAGAGAACCCTCTCCGAAAGTGGCTCTGTGAAGTCCTCGTCCATCCGCTGACGGAACCCACAATCTTGGCTCTGATCATCGCCCAGACAGTGTTACTGGCTGTCAATGCGGCGTCCGATGCTGTTTACCTGCAGACTCGGACGAAGAGGTGGGGAAGCACAGGCTTTGATTATGCCATCTTCGCGCTATTTGTGGTGTATACAATGGAACTTCTTGCCCGTACTATTGTGTCTGGGTTTGTCTCGAACCCGCTGGAGTTTAGCACGATAAATCGGTCTGTTGGCTTCAAAAAGGCTGTTCTTCAAAAGGCTCATACTCTGTTCGCACCACAGGAAGCCCGAGAGACGCCAATGGCGGTCAACGACGCACCAACGCAACCTTCGATTGTTCGTACCTTTACTGGTGTCCCTCATCCTGGGGAGGCGGGAGGTCCAGGCCATACGAAACAACAGCAAAGAATACGTTTGGCCCGCCGTGCCTTTCTGCGACATTCCTTCAACCGGCTCGACTTCGTTGCTGTTGTTTCCTATTGGATCTCTTTTGTAATGCAGCTCAGCGGTGTCGAGAACTCTAGTCACGTTTATGTCTTCAACATGCTCAGCTGCCTCCGAATCCTACGTCTCTTGGGTCTCACCGCTGGGACGTCAATCATCCTGCGGAGTTTGAAGAAAGCAGCCCCCCTTCTAGTTCATGTCTCCTTTCTTATAGGCTTCTTTTGGTTGATCTTTGGCATCGTTGGTGTACAAAGCTTCAAATCGAGCCTGCGACGTACGTGTGTCTGGGTAGGGAATGATGGCTCCGGTCAAAACTACAGTCTCAATATCGCGCCAGACAACATTCAATTTTGCGGAGGCTACCTAGATGCTGTAACGGGGAAAGCGATGCCGTGGCTCAAAGCTGACGGTTCAAATGGAACAGACAGCTCCAAAGGATACATCTGCCCTCAAAACTCTTTGTGCGTCGAGGGGTTCAGTGGCCCTTACAACGGTACAGTCAGTTTTGACAATATTGGCCAGTCACTGGAGCTCGTCTTCGTCATAATCAGTTCCAACACGTTTTCCGATCTCCTTTACTACCTGACGGACTCCGACTATCTTGCTGCAGCCCTTTTCTTCGCAGCCGGCATTGTCGTTCTGAGCTTATGGCTCGTTAACTTGTTGGTTGCGGTCATCACCTCTTCATTCCAGATCATCCGCGAAGAGAGCAAGCAAAGCGCCTTTACGGCTGACAAAATCGACGGGCCACTTTTCGACGAGGACCAGATGGAGAAAAGGAGCCAATTGAAGAGAATCTACGACAAAACCCATCTCTTTTGGGTCTCGATCATCGTATTTGACCTGGTTGTCCAGAGCCTGCGAAGTGCAAGCATGAGCGATAGCCGCGAGACTTTTATCATGGATACCGAAACGGTCGTCACATTTCTCCTGCTTCTGGAGATTATTTTGCGCTTCTTGTGCGACTGGAGGCATTTCTTCCACGGGAAGAGGAACTATGTTGATCTTTTACTTGCCATTATCACTACAGTTACGCAAATTCCCGTCATTCGCAATTCGGGTCAGCCGTACGCATGGCTTTCAACATTCCAAATAGCGCGTATCTATCGAGTCGTCCTCGCGGTCAGGGTCACCAGAGAACTGGTCATGGTTGTGTTTAGCAACATCATCGGTCTTTTGAACCTGATCCTGTTTGTATTCCTGTTCACTTTCCTGGCCGCCATTCTTGCGTCGCAACTATTCAGGGGGGATATTCCAGCAGCCGATGCCGGGGGTGAGGTGATCGCTGTAACATTCTTCGACATCTGGAACTCCTTCCTGGGAATGTACCAAGTGTTTTCGAGTGAGAATTGGACAACTCTGATGTACAATGCTACCCAATTCAACGACATCTGGGATACAGCGTGGCTGAGTGCGATATTTTTCATCCTCTGGTTCGTCGTCTCAAACTTGATTGTTTTGAATATGTTTATTGCTGTCATCCAAGAAAGTTTCGACGTGTCTGAGGATGAGAAACGTCTGCAGCAGGTGAAGTCGTTCTTGAAGCAGAAGGAAATGACTGGCGCAGCTTCTGGGAACCTCTCACTCGCCGCAGTCTTCAAAATGGGACGTGAATCAATCAGACACCGTGATGCACTCGAATATGGCTCGGCAACAGTTGAACAGCTCCTCAAGGAGGCTGTCGTGAAGGACTTCCTGGACGAACAAGACGACGGCCTTGAGCGGAGGACGACCTCCATGCACCTCGATGAACTGCCAACTGTCAAACCTGGCATCCTGTCCCGATGCTGGGGCAAAGTAACTGGGTTCTATGCATCAGCAGAACCCAACCCGTTCTATTCGAGTGCGAAAATTACCAGGGCAAACGAGGAGTTTGATCCTCGAGCTGTGGCAAAAAGAGTGGTCACGACAACTGAGAACCGTCGCCGTGCTCAGCGCCAATATTTGCAAAAGCACCCGAACTATAACGTGTCCTTGTACATCTTCAAACCAGATAACCCGGTGAGAAAGCTGTGCCAATATATCGTCGGTCCTGGCCGAGGATCTGAGCGTGTGGAGGGCGTCTCGCCGTACAGGCCTGCCTGGTATGCCTTCTCTGCCTTCACATACGCAGCTATCGTCGCGATGGTCATCTTAGCTTGCATCACCACCCCCCTGTATCAACGCGATTATTACTTGAATAATACGCTCAGCATCACCAATTGGTTTGTTTGGACCGACTTGGGTTTCGCGATACTCTTCACAGTCGAGGCGATCATCAAAATTATTGCGGATGGACTTTTCTTCACGCCACATGCCTACTTTCGGAGCATATGGGGTTTCATTGACGGTGTGGTCCTCATCACGCTTTGGATCAATGTTGTTACTGCTATGTTCCGCGACGATGGCGTTTCCCGAGCTGTCGGCGCCTTCAAAGCGCTGAGAGCGCTGCGCTTGCTCAATATTAGCGACACTGCACGAGAGACATTTTACTCGGTCATTATTGTGGGCGGATACAAAGTCCTTGCTGCCGCGTTTGTTTCCATGAGCCTGCTCATTCCGTTCGCAATTCTTGGAGTCAACCTGTTTAACGGCAAAATGCTAGCTTGCAATGACGGAGATTTCGGCTACAGTACCTTGAGCAATTGTGTGGGAGAGTACAACTCTACTCCTTTCAACTGGCCTGTACTGGCTCCTAGGCAGGTTGCAAACTCGTGGTTCGACTTCGATGACTTTGGCAGCGCTTTGTTCATTCTTTTCCAGATCGTCTCTCAAGAAGGATGGGTCAATGTGATGTGGTCCGGCACGAGTATCACTGGCACGGGATTACAGCCAGAACCATTTGCCGCACAGGGAAATGCGGTCTATTTCATCGTCTTCAATTTGTTGGGAGCTGTCTTTGTCCTGACCCTGTTCATCTCTGTGTTTATGCGAAATTACACAGAGCAGACAGGCGTCGCTTTTTTGACGGCCGAACAACGGTCGTGGCTCGAACTGCGCAAGCTTCTGAAGCAGATATCTCCATCCAAGAGATCTCTCGGTGAGCAGACCAGTAAATGGAAGAAATGGTGCTATGACCTGTCGATACAGAAACGGGGCAAGTGGCAAAGGTTCATTACCACGATATTGGTCCTTCACCTGATTCTCCTCACCATCGACTTTTATCCAGAGCCAGCGTGGTGGGAAACGGTGCGGGAATACATTTTTCTAGGCTTCACGGTTGTGTTGATCGCCAATATCATCATCAGGATCATTGGGCTTTCATGGAAACGGTTTCGCCGGAGCTCCTGGGACATCTATTCGATCATTGCGGTGTCAGGGATCTTCGTGACGTTGCTGATCTCACTGTCCAAGGTCAACAGCGGAGGTTTCCAGCAGCTGACCAAGCTGTTCCTTGTCTCAGCCGCCTTTCTCCTGATCCCGCGAAACAACCAGCTTGACCAACTGTTCAAAACTGCCGCCGCCTCGCTCCCGCTGATTGCCAATCTGCTGGCGACGTGGTTTGTTCTGTTTCTTGTCTACGCGATTGCCTTGACCCAAGCTTTTGGACTCACGCGTTTTGGAGAAAACGAGAGCAACAATGTCAACTTCCGCACCGTTCCGAAGGCCCTCATCCTCCTGTTCCGGACCAGTATCGGAGAAGGCTGGAATCAAATCATGGAGGATTATGCCGGACTTGAACCGCCTTACTGCGTGAGGGAAGATAGTTTCTTCGCGAGCGACTGCGGCAGCTCCGGCTGGGCCCGGGCACTGTTCATCTCCTGGAATATTATCAGCATGTACATCTTCGTGTCTCTGTTTGTCTCGATGATCTTCGAGAGTTTTTCGTATGTGTACCAGCAGAGCAGTGGCATGTCTATTGTGAGCCGAGATGAGATTCGCCGCTTCAAACAAGCATGGGCAGAATTTGACCCGAACGGAACCGGTTTCATCACGAAGGAGCAGTTCCCTCGACTCCTAGGGGTAAGTCTGACTTGGACGGGTCTCTATATGCGAGCCTACTGACAATCGAGCAGGAACTATCCGGGATCTGGCAGATGCGAATATACGACGGTGACTTCACTGTGGGCGCCATCAAAGAGGACTGCTCAGTGCAGCCGGGTGACCCTCTCAAACCAACGAGAAGAATTGTGGATGGCCTGGATCTCGACAAATTGGCGGACCGCATCAATCAAATCCCCGTGGCAGAAATTCGGCAGCGACGTGCACGGATTAACGTCTTCTATCAAGAGGTCATGTTGACGGCGGATGCAGACCGCGGCATTCCTTTCACGGCGGTGTTGTTCCTCTTGACGCACTACAACGTAATTACGGATTCTCGAAGTCTTCGATTAGAAGAGTTCCTTCGGCGACGAGCGCGACTTCAGAGAGTTCAAGAAAGCATCCGCAGAAATACTGTGGTCGGCTTCTTCGACACATTACATTGGTCTCGAAAGTTTCGGAAAGCCGTCGAACGGCGCAAGAGCGCACGCCTGGCCGCGCCACCTTCTATTCCTGTTCCCGAAATCTTTATTGAGGATCCAGATGACAATATTGAGGTGGCAGGCAGCAGCAGCACGGAGCCACGCGATTTCACTTCATCCACGCCCTCGTATACCCGGAAGAGACCGTCAGTCAGCCTACCACCCATTGACACATCCATGCCTCCTCCTTCCGGAGCTCTAAGGACGGCGTCGCCGGTGGAATTCGAGGGCTCACCTCACAGCAGCCCGGTTCGGTCGAGGTTAGGATCCGTGGATACTGCCTACCACGGAGCAACGAGATCGTCTCCAACGACGCCCACGCTAGGTCACAGTCGACACAACAGCACCGCCGACGGGCTAGACGGGCAGGACATGCTGGAAAGCTTTGGCAACTCTGCATGGGGTGAGAGTCTACGCAGGAGCTTTACCAGCAGGCGAACGCGGAGCAACAGCACACGCGGATGATTGTGTGCTGGTAATGGATTACGACGGTTCATGACCCAAGTGTTTTGATTTCATTTCTTCATTTGTGAATATTAAGGCGACGAGGTGGAATAATGTTGGGAGGTATCCGAAATGAAAATAGATGAGCATAGCGAGGGCGTTTTTCCCCCCCCTTTGATGTGAGGGTACGAGATCGGATGCATGACTGAAAAGAAGATGCGAATATGCACTGGCACCCAGCCATCATGTACATCATGCACACTACATGGATTACGGAAGTCTAGCGAAGCGAAGTTGACGAGAGCTGTGTGCTTTGCCCAGCCACGATATTGCAATGATATGCCTGGAATGGCTTTTGTCCGATATATTTATTCTACTAGGAGATCCAGAAGAAGCTTGTGGCTCTGTCGATCGCCATGGGATTCCACTGATCGTCCTTTCCCGGAAGTCCCTGGAATTGAGGTTGATTTCACACATCCTGTCGATCACAATCATGTGACGGATAGCAAATGTTGCACTCCCCTCCTTGGGTAGGATATCAGGATATGTACCTCGTACATACATGCTCGTAGCTTCCCGCTGCCGGCCTCGTGCTGCCCGGGGATCGAGTGACAGGAGGACTGTCTGAGGTTATTTGTGAATCAGAAGATTCTGTCATGGTGACACACAGAGCCAGGTACCTTGAAGTACAATTCCCAGACGAGAGCAGTCCAATAAACCGAGCCTATTTTTCTTGCCCCATCGACGCCCCTCCGTCGCTTGTATCAATCTATGTTCTCCGTCCAAGGACCCCATACCGACGAGGACGAAGACGAAACAAATATTAACCCCCTCTGACCTGACACCAATTACACAATAATACTGGGGCTGCAGGATCTGGGCTCGCTTGCGTGTAGTGTGGCCCCTGAAAACGCAGCCATCGCGCCTTTGGAGATGAAATGAGCCAAGCGGATCAAACCTTGGCTCGGTCTCGAAATCCTTCTGTGCGTGTTTGGCGTGAGTCTCAGCCGCGTCAAGGGAAAGGTCAAAACGCGCCACCACCACGTCGAGCCTAGCTCAGGGTCAAGATGGACCGCGTATTAGGGAAATCCGGGAAGGGGAGGGTTTTGATGATCAACCTTGCCGAAGCTTCCTCAGCAACGGTGCAACCAAGATGGATCTCTGCTGCACACCATCCGTCTCTGTTGGTGTGTCAGGGACTGAAGTGGTCCCGGATATCAAAGGGGGAGCAGGATCGTCAGACGAGAGGGAGACAGACCAGGAATCCTCGACGTGCGGTTTTTCAGATGCTTTCTGTAACAAAACATCCTGATCTCCACGACACTCGCTCGTGTTTGACAATGACCTGACGGAGCTGATTTTTCTTCTTTCCCCTCCCTTTCACTCCTGTGGCATCATGCATCACGACGGAAGTCTCCATTTGATCACCCCCCATGCAAGGAGGCGCGACACTTTCTGCTCCTCCTCCCCTGCCATCCATGAGTGTATCTGCGCGGCCCCCGGTTCGTGCAATCGTTTCTGGGCGAAACTATTGCCTGCTTGTCTGCAGGTAAGTTCGCATATGGGGCCATCCACTAACTAGTCCTGCTGCTGTTTGCCGCAGGGCAGCAGTTGGCCCTTGCTCGCGGGAGGGGTTTGTTACTATGTACGCCGTACCACTACTATTATAATAACATGCCTGCGTTGTTCCGAACGGCTCGACGCATATCTTTTTTGACCTTTAACAATTCCACCCCCCCTCTCCCCAGGAATTAATGTCTCACTGATTCTCCGAACTGCTTCTTTTCTCCTTTCCAGCTGCTTCCCTTCCTTCCTTCCTGTACATCATTTCTGTTCTCAGCGTCTGCTTCCGCTTCCGATACCTTTCGTTGATATTGCCCGTAGTTCCCCAGGGCCACAACTACTACCACACCTTGAACACATTCATTCCTCCCGCTCAAAAAGAGTTCGACCTGCTGGCCAAGGTCGCCCGAAACTGCTTGCAAAAGAGCTTCCTGTGTACACGGGGGGACGTGGGAAAGAAAAGTCAGACATCCACCGTCGACTACTACTACTTATCTATTCAATACCATCTCACACAAAGATGGCGGTTGCACAGTTAGTCTCTCTCTTCGAGACTCTCCACGAAGAAGCATCCATTAAACCAATGCCCAGGAGCTTTCGCAGCCACACCTCGTCCTCGAAAGTCCGCCTCCATCTCCAGACCATCTTCAGTCACAACCCTCTGCACCGATCGTCGGCAAAGAGCCCCTCCGGCAACATGACCTCGACCTCGTCCTCGTCCACGTCATCATCCATCCATTCCTCGCCCAGTTCCTCCTACAGCAGCTTTGGCCGCCGACAACTAGTACCTACCCACGACCTCGACTCGGCCGTCCTCTCCCCCATGTCAGCACTGTCGAGCCACCATATCCGGCGCCAACCCTCTGCCATCGACCTCGTCCTCGAGGCGGAACGGTACGCCGATGAAGCTGAGATGATCGGGCTAGGACTGCTGGAACCCAGACCCAGAGCCAACACGACTGCTTCGACAACAACATCCTCTACACAGTGCTCCATGATGGAGTTCATGAATGAGACCATGCAAACGCCGGTGGTGTTGGATGGGATCTTTGAGGTCATGGAACGTGCATAAGCATGACCCGTGACCGCTTTGAGGACTCGGGCAGACACAGACGAAGCCAGACGATGCAGTCAAGCTTCCTCGCATGGATCTCTACTTTTTTTTTTCTTTTCGGTAGACCATGGTCAACCGAGCGCATCTTTTTCTTTCCACAATTCTTTAGGGGGAAGGGGGGGATATGTGGGAGGCAACACGAAATTTATGATGTATGCAAAACGCGCAGTGAAATGCCTCCTTCTTTGGGCTCGATTTCTGGGAAACATCTTCGGGGAATTGGTAACTGGGGAACAGGAGGTCATGTATTTTATGATACCACTTATAGCAGGCTAATACAGAGGCACGCAGAGAGCGATCTCTTGGAAAAGCGTTCTGTTTCTCTCTTTTCCTTTTGTGTTTTGTGATATTACATCAAATGTACTGTAGATTGCCAATGTCTCAGCCGCCTGTTGCTATGCAAGGTCGTAGTCAGCAGCCGCAGCAAGGGTGCGTTGCAATTGGTACATTTGTATGCATGTACTGGTTGGGGGGCTCCAGCATTGGGGTCTCGAAGAGGTAGTGTCGGTCGGTCTCTAAGTAACAAGAGTGAGTCTCGGTCTAGGTACTGCGTATACCATAGGCTGTCAGTCCGCAGTTGGTGGTTGTAACGGTTCGGGTAAGATGTATTACCTCGTAGGGTGGTTTTGCCACTGCTCCTCCAGGATCAGCAGAGTTTCAACGCTGAGTCAAAGCCCCCAGGCCCCAGCTTACCTAAAGGCAGTAAAACCAGCAAGTTTGTGAGATGGGCGCCTCTAGGAATCTGGCCGGAGCGGGGAGTTGTGTCATCACAGGCCTAGTGACCCCCGTTACGGACGTACCTTGTTCGCTTAAGCTGCCTCGGTGAAGAGGACGCAATTATCTGATTACTATTCACTATTCACCCTCAAGACCCGTCCTGCCCTTTTCCGGTCTGGCATCACTTTCTGCCAGCTGCACATGGATGACACCAACTGCCTCTTCGAGCCCCGAGTCCATCTGAAGTGCCCTTTCGTGATGCTCTAGCCAGCCCTTCCAGGATCTTCCGGCGCTCGCTCGGGGTTCAAGACCTGCCATGCCATCATCAATCGGCCTTTCTCTCTCTTGGACGAACGACACGGGCCATTTGGGTTTGGACAAGGTGATGAGCCACCCTCGTCGCTTTATAGGGGAAACATCGTCTGACTTCCAACTCCTTCCCTCCTCGATTCCCGCCCCGTCGTTCTCGACCCTCTCCGTGGGGCTCTGACTAATTTCGTGGGCCCCTGTGGTCAGGCAGGTTAAAGCAGCGATCCATCAGACGGGCAGTTTAGTATTACAAGCTGCCTCTCGCTGTTTGGGGGAGACGGGGACTTGTCTCTCGAGACAGACAGAGACGGACTCCACGCCTTCCCATTACTGTTGACCAAACTGCCCACCTGACTGTGGTGTTGTGGACACAACACAGACAATTGATTTGTGTAGCGCGGGAAAGAGAGCAAGAAAGAGAATAAACAAATCCTCCATCACCGCTCAAGAGGGCAAGACTCCTGGATCGATAGCCATTGCTGAGCAACCCAGACCAACGGAATAGCCAGCCAGTCCTAGGCACGTCTGCCCTGTTGCTCCATTGGGGAATTTCGAACTTGGGCCAGACAACAAAACCAACCCCGAGAACAAACGAGCCCCGTGCTTGGACCCCCGGAAGTTTCTGTTCACGGGTTGTTGGTCATTATTATTCCCAGACGGCTTCTCCGACTTCAGGCAGTCCACGCAACCTTTCTCTCTGTAAGGTTCAGTAATCACCTCCGGCCGGGCCCATCTGGACTCGAGGCCATGTCCGTCGCTATGCAGACATACAGGCCAACACAGGTTGGCGAGCGCACATATTCATCGCTTCAGTCACTGCTCGACGACCCCGCCCAGCTCTTCATGTCGTCCAACTCGATCCAGCGTCCTATGGGTGGGGATCTGGATATCTTGTCGGCTTCTCGCTACCCCCAGGGACTGATGCAGCCTTACGAAGAGATGGCTGAGAATCCTCGCAAGCGCAAGGCCGCAACCGCGTCCAACCACTTGTACGGAGGCATTGTCTTGGCCACTGCTGCTCCCAGTGACGGGGATCATTCATCCTCTGGAGAACAGGACCAAGCGTCCACCCAAAAGAAGTCCCGGTCGACCAAGCGTGCGTCGGTGGCCGCCAACGATGGGGACGACCAAGCCACTGAAAAGAAGCAACGGGGTCGACCGAGACTCGACACCCACGACGAAACGGCGGCCGATCGTCGGCGCACGCAGATCCGGCTGGCGCAGAGAGCTTCCGGCACCGCAAGGAAACCACCATCTCGGCGCTGAAGCAAAAGGTCACCGACCTCCAGACCACCATCGAGCACATGAACAAGACCTTTCTGACCCTCCATGACAACATGGTCGACGCCGGCATCTTGACCTCGCACTATTCCCTGGGCCGCCAGCTCCAGGCCGCCACCGAGGAATTCGTCGCTTTGTCCAAGATCGCCACACCCGAGTCCGACGAGGAAGAAGAGGCGGCCATTGCCAAAATCACCAAGGGCGGCGATGGCGGAAAGCCCTCGTCCGAAGCAGGTGAGAGCAGCAACAGGAGATCTAGTGCCCCGCTGGGCGGCTCCAAGACCTCGTCACGAGGCGCAGCGACAAAGACTAATAATGTACGTCGGGCGGTTAGTTTCGATCAGAGCTCTACCGACGCGGATGCCGATGTGGAAGAGCTTCCTCTGATCGCCAACAACAAAGAGGACCACCCGTTGGTCGCGCTTTCGGAGACGGCCTGGTCGACGGACAACTCTAACCTCCACGGCCTGAATGACCTGATGTCCTTCAATGCTATCGTTCCCGACGTCGTCCTGTTCGACGACCCCCACGAGAAAGTCGTCATCGAACGCCCGCTCAAGCCCTCCTACCAGGCCGAGGGTTCCTACACGTACAGCTTCCAGGAGACGACCTTCGCCCGCCGCCTCCACCGCATGTGTCTCGAGCGAGCATTCCGCAACTTGACCAATCCGGACGTCGACCCGGAGTACATCAAGCGGGCGTTCCGCTTCACCTTCTGCTTCTCCAACCGCAAGCGGATGCTGCAGCGGTTTCAGGAGATGCTTAAGCGCAAGGCCGGCGAGTCACTCGAGAACTGGAACGTGCCCTTCTTCCACATCGGCGGTGCGGGTACGCACTCCCCCCGCCGCGACGAGGGCGGCAACCCCATCTACCCACCGAACATGATCAGTCCTGCCAAGGCGTTCGGCCCACAGCCCTACGTGCAGGCCGAAACGCCGCGGATGGAGACGTCGGTGCAGGAGATGCTTGAGAACATCGGCTTTGGGGGCGTGTGGTTCGATAGCCACGACGTGGAGGAGTATCTCAAAAGCAATGGCATCTACCTCGACGGCCAGAGCAGCTTCATCGAAGTCGACCCCAGCGTCCTGCCACGAGTCAAGGCCTCCCTGCTGTCCTCCAGCGACGGAACGTCGAGCTCAGACCGCAGCCCCCTCGACGCGGGTCTGCGCACTCCCAGTCCCATCCTCATTGCCGAAGGTCTCGCCGATCCCATCACCGACCCGTTCATCGCCCGTGAGCTGGGCGAGATGTTTGCCCGGCCGAGCACGTTATTCCCACCCTCTTCCTCCTCTTCCTCCTCCGCCTCGTCCGCCGCCGCCCCCGCCGCCACCACCACCTCCGCGTCACAGAGCAATGCAAAACCCGCCGACGATCCGTGGGCCGACTTCACTGGGCTCACCGCCGCATCTTCGCCACCGACCTTCTCGGACCTGCTGAGCCGACGACCGAATCTGCTCACCTTTGACGTGGAGATGTTCCTGGAGCGCATGATTCTTGGGAGCGCGTGCCTGGGCCGGGCTCCCGGCTTCCGCAAGGAGACGATCGACGAGGCGCTGATGATGAGTCTGCAGGAGAGCTTTTGAGGGATCTTTAATTGGGGAATTTGTGTGAGGGAAAGGGGGAGCGCAAGGAAAACAAAGACAGAAGGCACACGGAACACGTCTCAATGTTTGGAGGCCAAGGAAAACACATATACCGCCGGGGTGGATAGGATAAGGTTGATCCAAAAATGGATCTTGGGCAACAATCAGCCTATTCTTAGTTAATTATAAGAAATATTTCTCTATTTCTGTATTTATTCATCGGTCATAGCTCAACGGGTCTACATTAGCACTCCTCCTCCCCCACTCGTCCTTAGTACTTCATACTCCATACATCATACTTTACAGCTATCCATTCGTTATTTAACGGTGTGGATATCATCACCTTCGCACAGTGACGGGAACGCGGACCTACCGTCATACCTGGACCATCAATCCATTGTAACTGGTAATCAAGAGAGCTATGTAATTTAATTACTTAGGAGGAGCCGGATGTGGTGGAACCATGCGAACTTGAGTCAGGTCACGTGTTCCTGCCTCACAGTCATTGTACCGTACCACGCGCACCTACAGGGGGGCAACAACTTGTGCTGACGGCTTCTGATCAGCTGCTGTCTATGTAACAGGGGGAGATGGAATGGAGCAGCAGAGGGCAGAGAGCGGAGAGCGGAGAGAGGCGAGTCTTTCTGTCTTTTCCTTCTTTTCTTCTTTCTTTTGTGTGACATATTACCGACCTACTGTAGACAGCTCTCGAGAGACGGACAACATGACTAGACAGGCAAGCAAAGCAAAGCAAAGCAATTCAGCCATTCATGCAACCAAGTATCTAAACTTAACCTTTTGAGTGTGGGTGTGGGTTGTGGTTGTGGTGTGCTTGAAGTTGCCTACCGCCGCAGACTCGAGAGAGATGTCGCCGTTGGGGCCATTGGACGGAAGAAGCCTCGGACCGGCCCCAGCAGCGCACTATTTAGTATCTACAGTGTTATAGTACGAAATACCGATAACTACATAATTAATACCTTCCCTTCCCCCGGTACTGTAGAACGTAATAAGTTAGAGACAGTACGTGCTGCTTGCTGCGTATTATATATTAACTACCCCCACGGCGTGTGCTCCATTTCGATTGTGATGTGCAGCTTGGTTTTTCCCCTTGCAAATTTCCCCACCACCACCACCTGCTCCTCCTTCTCTTGCGCCCCCCACCTTTTTGTTCATAGTTCCTTTTTCCCCCTCCGCTTTTTGATCAAGTTTTTCTTCGCATCGCCAGTGGCGACCCTGCAGATGTGCATCCGATATACCATGGTAGTTTTAATCCAGGCAGCATGCTGTTGTGGTTGTGGTTGTTGTCGTTGATGTTATCTCGGCCTATGTCGTGTTTATGCCTGCCTGCCTTACCTATCTATCTTCCGCCCAACAAAAGCGCGAGGTCTGACCGCCTGAACAACTGGCCGGCTGAGGACCGTCGGGATGATCATATCGTTGGCACCCAAACCCCGCGATATGTACTGTGTACATTGTCTGTACATTGTATGTGTGTATGTATATATATGGTCGGCACTTTAGGAGGTTCTTGCCAAGGTTGCTCAGCAGGGTGGGTATGATGCCAAGCACGTAGATCGTAGGAGACGCTATGAGTTCCTGCTTCCAATTCTGCGTGTACATCGGTGTCGGTGTCAGTGTCGTCGTCGTTTATATTCCTGTGGGTAAATATCACTGAATCTGTGGCGTCACATGATAAAGATGAAGATATATATATATATATATATATATGTGTGTGTGTGTGTGTGTGTGTGTAGGTGCAAAGCAAACCCGGAAAGAAACTCGTGTGTGTGTGTGTGTGTGTGTGTGTATGTGTGTGTGTGCGAGTATGGACTGTACTCGGTATCTAGAAGAGAGGAAACGATGGATGCGCTCTCGGGGAGGTATAGTGGTGGGCCAGACAGCCAGAGTCAAGAAGGGAAAAAAAGAAGAGGCGGGGAAACGGAGAAAAGGAAACACACAACGGGAATAGGAAACTGTGAGGTTTTAATATTGGTACAATGCATCCGTCCTCATGTAGCTCGTTCGTTCATTCATTCATTCATGTCTTTTATGCAACTGATCGGTCGATCGCTCGCTCATTTCCTCCAAAGATAGTTCGTCAGTCCGCTGAAATGCAATTGCTCGAAGTAATGCTAGTGGGACATCTCTCGCTTGGCGTAGCGTTGTCAGATGTCCACCCAAACCCTCAAAACACCGTGAACCCCCGTTCCCTCGCCCTCTTCCATCAATTCTGTCGCACCCGGGGTATCATCTTATGCAAAATGGCCGGAAAACCAAAGTAACAAGCACGGCCCCATCCATTCTCCGTGACAACGAGAGAGACTCCAATCCAGGACCCATCCAAAATGTATACTCTGCGTTAAAGCTGGTGACGTTGTAACAGCAACTCTTCGTAACTGCCCGGGCTGATTTCAGTGTAATTGGATGACACGGCCACCGAACCCACCGACACCTTGTACTGTATGTAGTAGACTCTGCCTCGACCAGCTTCAGCTTTATTCTTGGCGTCGCTTCCTTCGTCTGGTCGTAACTCCTGGTCTCCACAGGTATCCGCGGCAGTTGTACTCCCCACAGTGGCACTTCACCAAATCCTCCGAGGGCTGCCCTTCGTCGTATGCACCCTTACTTTCATAAGAGATGCAGATCTCCCGGCCAGCTTTGATGTCTTTGATAGCGAAAAAGGCGAGGTCATAGACCCTCCTGTCCCCTCTGTTGGTCTGCACAGGTACACATATCGTATTCGGATTGCAGCTGTGATTGACAAATCGCATGGCAGACCCAAAGTACTCCCCATCAACGTGATAGGGCTCTTTGTTATCTAATCTGCTGAACCAGTCCAGTGAAAAGACATAGCTAGCCTGGTGCTCTTCTGCCGGGTCTTCTCGGATCACCAGTTCGTGCTCGGTCATGACCTCGCCGAGGTATCGTTCGATGAATTGACCCTTGACAATATCTTTCGACGAGCGGACGCCAAACCCGCACTTCTCGGTCTGGAAGATTTCTAGAGGAACCGTGCGTCCCTTGCACACAACCCGATTCCAGCAGTCACCGCCACATCCGCAATGCTCGTTACATTCCGTTATTTCCTGGCGGTTTTCTTGTTCTTCCTGGTGACAAATAATGAAGTCGTCCGAGAGAACGATGATGCCGTCGGGTCGACGGACATAGATTTCGACCTGGGTCTCACGGCCTTCGACTTCCTTCGTCAAGCACTTACAGGCGGATAGTGTGCAATCTGTGCAGTCGCAGCCCGAGTTCGTCGAAGGTGGCGCCATCTTGACTTTAGGACTGATGATGTAATGGTCGATAAACTGGAATTTGCCAGGCAGTCGTCGATCGTTGATTTCGTTGGAGAAAGTCAAAGGAGGGTATACCTCTTCTTGAAAGCGGCTGATGAGGATATCCCGTGCTGCTCGAGCGGGATGGATAGGGGTTTTACCGAGACTGAGTTGGTTCAACGGCCCGGAGTGAGATCCAATCTCTAGTTTGATTCTGCTTCGGTCAGTCTTCTTCTTCTTCTTCGAGGCCGCACTGCGCATGAGCTCGAGGTCTTCATCCTCAGCGCCGAACACCGTGGAGAATCCTGTTGTTCCGAAATGCTGCTCTACCAGGTCCGGCTTTTCGTAGGCGATCTTCGAAGACTGCTTGAGCTGTGCCAAAAGTGCATTCTTTTCGGTGTCAAGCTGAGTCTTAGACTGTGGTAAAGGGCCCTGAAACTTTTTGAGAAGGTCCTTGGGTTGAGGGTCAATCACCACCTCAATGTTGGGTCGGTGTTTCACCTCTTTAGAATCCCATTTTGGTCGTGGAATATCGATCGAGAACTTGTTCGAGGGGGAGGTCGTGTCATGTCCGTTGGTGCTCATCGAGCTCTTCTTTGTTTCCGACTTGATAAGTGGCCCGGGAGCAAGACACATTGCACGATCGAAATCGGTTTTTAGTGTCGATTGTGGGCGGCATTGGCTCTCGGACGACGATATAGCCGCGAGTATTTGATCAAAGGCACAAGTATGACGGGCCTCTGACTTTGTACCAGTCCTTGTCGGCAGGGAATTCGTTACCGACTGCCATTCCGGGTCGTCAGGGGGAATAGTAGGTGAATCCTGGCTCAGATCTATGATTATCGTCGGACTCGTTGCTCCATTTCGTGTTGGGCCACGTGACGAAGTGGATGCTGGACGCGGGTGGGTCTTGGCGGACTGTGGAAGGACAGGATGAGATTGTAAGCCATGTGTTGTCGGAGTATGAGATTTCTGGCGCTTAGAGAGGGGTGATGGAGGTGTCTGGAGTAAGTTAGGATCCAAACTGGGAAAGCCACATCGACGCAAGTGCTTATGTACACGATTTGGGGATCCACGCGCGAGGGTAACTCACATCTTCGTCAGAATCCAACCAGATCACCGGCACCCCTGATCGCCTCTGCAGGTGCGTTAATGTGGTTAGTTTTTCCATTCTCAAAGGCCAAATGACAGTCCAGACATGGGGGTTACACAGATGAGGGTGTCATCCCCTCCCTAGGGTTAAAAAGAGTTACGCGACTCAGGAACGCGTATGGGACAGCCGTGAATAGGGCTGACCAGTAAGCTGGAAGTAAAGACACAAACCGGGTGACGTGAAACATAAATGAGGCCGCCAAAAAGAGCCTTACATACCTCATGTTCTCTGGTCTGATCAAAATTGCGTTTAACAGCAGCAGATCCGTGTAGTCTCACCGCCATAGCAATCCCTATACCCCCTGCCCCGGCGTCAGGACTCGGCATTATCCAAGTTTCGACGGTCATTCGTGGAAGGGATTTAATATCAAGCTTAAAATCGGTGGTACAAGGTGTAGTCAGGATGGTGGTGGAAAGTTAGTGGTTTTGGTAGAAGAATAGAAGTTGAATTAAGTCGTACACCTGCCTCGAGACTGAGAGGGAGTGGCAGCCGTGCCAAGACGAACAACAACGCTAATCCTGATATGACCCACTTCTATCTCCATAACATAACTTCATGGCCATCTCACTTTCAAGTCTAAGTTTGCATTCAGATATTATGATAATTATCTTTAGCGATTCAAGATATTATGGGAATAACAGCGAGCTCCGAGGGGTCAAATTGTGAAAAAGAAAGGACCCCGCCAGATCGCTTAAGCGAAGCACGTAGGCAACCCGGAAAGCCTGGCGTTCCTGCACAAGGGGAGACCGGGGGGTTAACTAGCATGCTCTATGAAATAATCCAAACATCTCACAGACAAGAGGCTTTTCTAGAAAATATGAGGTTTGTGTAGCGGCTTCTGGCTGGCGGATGTCTCACTCCAATGACATAAAATCCCGAGTTTTTGCCGAGAACCATGGGATCGACGCCGTACCAAGTACTCGGTACCTCGTATATTGTGCTTCTTGTAAGTTTAATATGGGGAAAAGAAGCTTATCCTAAAAATTAACAATGTCCTGAGAACACCTACTCGTCTGAGTCTACATTCCTGTTTAACCTCATCCCACTGTCTGATGCCTAGCTGGATATCTCCGCAGGTTCCCCAACCTTGGAGCATCATAAAAGCCATGTCTATCGCACGTGGAATTCGCGTCAGCAAAGCTGTCGGCTACACTTACACTCTTCTGCAGGTTTAATTTCAGACCTAACTGACCTTTTCACCGGCCATTTATCGAAACTTGAGCATCAGCTCCAGGGTATGTGCGTCACATCGTCTGCGTCGGATTTGCATCCCCGGTTAAGAGGCTAGTAACCCGTCGACCGTGCTCCCCGTCTCCTGCTCTGCAGGTGCCGAAGCACATGTTGTTTCCGCCACGAATTGTGCCAGGCGTCGATTCACACGTAGTTCTGAAATGTATCCCTTCCGAACTGCATGCATATCATGGCTCTCCCAGGCTCAGACCTTCTCCTTCATCCTCCGCATCATCCATATCATCGTCAAATCCCATCCCCTCTTCGCCCTCCATCTCATCCTCCAAGCCGCCGACAAGGTATTTCTCGCCTTTTCCTTCCGTAGCATCACTAACGACATTCCCGTCCTGCACCTCGCAGTTTGTCAACGAGCACTTATTGCCAATCTTGGCCTTCTTGCCAACAACCGTGCCTGTCAAGACACATTTATCCCCGATCGTGGCGCCATCCATGATAACACAGCCCGTGATTCGGCTGCCGGTGCCGATGGCGACGGAGGCGCCGATAACGCTGTTCTTGATGACGCACTGCGTCGCGATGGTGCTGTTGCTATCAATGAGAGTGTCTGAGCGAGAAATCGTCACTCGCGGCGCGATGGTGGCGGTGGGATGGATTTTGGCTGGATGAGAGAACGGTGGAACCGCGGATTTGGTGCTGAGGCACTCTTCGATCGATGGCTGTTTTGCAAGGGAGAGTGAAACCGAGAGTAGGAGTGGCGTCGTGTCCACCCGGCGCACCAAGGGTGCATCTGGGGTTGAAGGAAGGATGTATGAGAGCATGGGAGGAACGAGCGGGACCGGTCCTGATTCCTCGGAAGTTTGCGATTCGCTGTCTGCCGAGAGGATTCTGTCTTCGGAGCCTCTCTGCACTCTCGATGCGAGTCGGGCTGTACGTGGTGCCTCGGTCGGTTGGGGTAGACGATGGTTTGTGACATGAGTACTGCTCAATGATAACAGGTCCACTTCCTCCTCAATCGGCCGTTCATGTGAAGGGACTTCATTCTCCGCTGAGCTGAGACGGTGTGAGAATATCTTCCGTGCACCGAATCGGGCGCGATAGCTGGGTTTGCGCCATTCAGCTTTGGCCCACGTCCCCACGAGATCTTCACTGACGGACTCAAAGTCTTCGTTCAACTTGGCGAAATCCTTCACCCAGAAGGGAAAGAAGTAGATGTGCGAGTCGCGGTATTTGGTCATGCACTTGATCGCCCCGTACTTGCGGAGGAGTGACTGTCGAATCTTCCACGACTTGTCCTCCTCGCACTGGTCCCACAGCTCGGACATGGGCATCGTCCAGACCAGTTTGCGAAGGACGCCCTGGGCTTGTAGAGTGGCAGTCTTGGAGAGAGGTAGATTGTGTTCTGGGTCGAGTTTCGAGGTACACATGAAGTCGCATTCTTCGCCTTTTACGCTTTCCTCCCGATCCACTGTGTTGTACCATATCGAAAGACCACCGCGCCGACCACGTCGTTCACCTCCCAGTGACGAGAGCTCGTTTCGTGACATGTCAAAGTCGAGGCCGGAACTGGCGCCGATCCCACCAGGGCCACCCAGCCGGGTAAAGTACGTCTCCAAGAAATGGTCTCCTGAAATATCGCAAATTAGGTCGCAGGGGAGCACCAAGAAATCTGATTTGATCACCTGCTGCACCTCTGGCAGTCTGAGCAATTCTGCGGTTGGCGTTGTGTACTCGAGGGATTCGGGGGCCAGGAGATCGGCAGAGGGAGAGGGAAGAGATGTGAGGTAAGGGTTTTGCGCCAGAGCGGCAGCAATTGTGTCCTTCGAGGTTGGTGGAGTAATAAGGGTGATGTCTGTCACGCCCATTCGATAACACCAATCCAAGACATACCAGACCATGGGCCGGTTTGCGACTTCAACCAGGGCCTTCGGATACTCTGCGGGGACACTGGTGAAGGTGCTGAGGCCGATGCCCGGACCACACAGGATCAGAGCCTGGAACCCCGTCTGAGGCATTTTGGTGGTCCTGGAGAAAAGATGCCTGGAAAATCCTTCAAATGCCGTCTGCGTCGTTATATGCGCGGCTCGCTGTGACTCATACCGAACAGGGTAATTCGACAGGGCGAAATTGCGCAGGGGGGATGGACTGGTCACTTCACCTTGACCCACGCCTTCGTCCTGATCGAGACTCAGCGCACGATACAGAGACGGTGGAACCGGTTGATATGGCGGAGTTGCTCCAGGCACACCCACGCGTCCTCGGACGATGGCTGAGAGGCGTAAAAATTGAATGCGCGGATTCAACGACTGTCGGGTCGGACTTTCGGTCGCGTTATCCGTCTCCTGGGTCTGGCGAAGCTCGTTGGCGAGAGAATCGATGCCGTCAACGTCACGCAGGAGACTGATATGATCTACTGCCTCAGAGGTCAAGCGAGTCTGCATGTAGGTGAGAGACTGTGTCATTCTGTCTGCGAAAATGGCGAGTCTGACGAAAGGGTCATTCAAGCTGGACTTGGCAAAGATCCACCACGTCAAGCCACGCAAAAAACGTCACATTTCTACAATCACGATGGACAGACGGGGGATTCGTGGGTTACACAGTCCAGTAGCTCATATTCATATTGTGCATACAGACGGTTTCTGTTCGATTCATCTTTACGCTGCCCCGGCACGGCATGAGCCAGCGCCTCTCTCCGTAGTCTCTCTTCGCTGGCGTGCTCGCCCTCATCAGTGCTCTGGCTGCGCTGCCTCCTGGGCTGCGCCCTCGCCATTCTGCTCTGCACCCTCCCCGGTGCCTGTGGCCTTTTCTGCATTCCAACCCTGTGCCAGGACTTGGTTGAGGGCGTCTTGGAAAATGTGGCAGTTGTAGTCGATCAACCCCTTCTTGTTCTTGGCGTCGTCGTTTTTGATGACGGTGACGAGGCAGAGGTACCTGAGTGGTGTGAGAATGATGTTGGGTCCTGCCGGGGGCCTCTCCTTACCGATTCATTTCCTTGAGATAGATCATGGTACCGTCATGGATTGTCATGGAAGACTCTGTCTCCTGCATCTGCTCGCCAAGAACCAAGCCGTGCTTGCGTTCGTGTCCGTAGAGGTCGGTGATGTCGACAATGACGTCGATGTAATCGGAACACATCTCATACACCTCCATGTCAATGGGTCTTGTGTCACTGGCGACGTAGATCTTGCTGAGGATGTCGAAAAGGTAGGCTTTGGCCATACCGCTGTTGTTGACAAGTGTGTTCATGAGGTTCTCCAAAGTGCCAAGGTGAGGAATCAGCTTTTGGACGACCTTACTGAATGCCTCGAAGATGGAGTAGTCGTAGATGGAGGTCATGTGGTAGCTGACGTTGGGGTTGATGTAGCCTGCGTCATTCAAGTCGTCACCGACACGCTGGGCGATGTCCTGGAAGATTTCAGCTCGGAATTCATCGTTCAAGCTGTCGATTTTGTGAATGAAGACCTCGACGTTGACGTGAGGAAAGGTTGTTTGCAGGTTGAGAATGGTGGTGGTCAACCGGTTCAAGGACTCGCTGTAGTCGTCTTGCGCGTCGATGACCCAGACGAGCGCTCCGATCTCAGAAAAGATTTCGTTGGTGTCAAACGTGGGATCGAAGTAGTCGATCTGTCCAGGAAAGTCCCAGACTTGGAAGTCCATGAAGGAGTGCATTGTGTCTTTCTGGATACGGGTGGTTGATTCGAGGAAAAGGGTCTCTTGGGGAGGCATCTTGTGGAAAACCACACTGGTGATGGATGACTTGCCGCTTCTACAACCTGGTCAGCGACTAGATACAGAAGGAACGGAAGCCGCCGTACCGGCGCTGGCCCATCAGCAACAGGCGTGGCTTGTTCTGGCGAAGTCGGCGATCCATGTCTTCTGATGTGATGGAAGAATGAGTTTGAGAGGTGGAAGGTGTCGGTTGTTGTTGCGACGAGGAGGAGGAAGAGGGAGACTCGACTGGGCGAGGGAAGGGTGGCTTGTCCGTGTTATGCGCACTCAGAGCCTGCTCTTCATCGCTTGGAGTTTTGAGAAACGGCCTGATGTCAATCGCGTCAGTCTTGGGAGGCTCAACGTAGGTGTAGGCGGCAGGAAAGTCAGAGATGCGATTGTGCCAAGCGTTGAGGGAGGCCATCCTCAGACGTTCTTCAAGAGACGCGCCACTAGTCGTGCTAGTCCCTTTGTCGTCGTCTCGGCGCTCCATCTTCATCGGGGGTTTGTGGGATAGAAAAAGCAGAGAGGGCGGAGTCGCCACGGCGACGGAAGGAACGACAAAAGATATACCCCATGTTTGTTTCTCAATCTTCACGGGTCTGGTACAATCCTCTGAATAGTTGCAATCAAGTTCATTGTGCTGCCTTCCTGCGTGTCTAGGCGAAACAGCCAGAGAAAGAGTGACTTACCACCCAATGTCGCCGGATTGTTCACTTTTGTATACCTTGCTGTTTATTCGGACGTTCCGACCCGACCGTATAGTTTCCGCATATACGGTCTGCTCAATCCAAATATGTCCCTTTTCTGGAGTCCTATATCAGCCACCCCAGTTCTGAAGGCCTAGGGATGGATGGTCACGATCCCGGTCCGGTCATCAGGGGATAGGAATTCACGACTGTACAAAAAAGCGAAAGAATCAACAAGGGTTGAGTGCTTGGGAGAATTGTCCAAAAGCGGCTGCGAAGACAACCAAGCCACTACACTGCTGCTCCCTTCACCTGTCTGGTGAGCCAAAAGCGATGCATTTGATCAACGCTGCAGCGTCAAAAGCTTTGCCGGACGTTGAGCTGAAGGCTCGGCATGGAAGTACATTTCTCCGCACAGGGATCAGTACGGCGGAGTTCAAGATACGGCTACGAAGGAATTACATATACGGTCGAGTGTGCAACTCTCCAGCACCGCTCTTCTTGGCGATCATAACGGCCATAACACCTCCGTGACGTCAGTATGAGCTTACAAACACAGCGTTGTGACCAGCGGGTTGGCTAATGCATGTCCTCTGAATGTGGTAAACAGAAATATCCCTTTTCGGATCACATTCAGCCGTGGTGGTCGCTTAGCAGGCGTGTTCTCGCTCCCTTCATCACCACCCAGAGATGGATTATATACTCCGTACACTACTGTGTACGGTGTACGGAGGTACCCGTCGTTACGCCCGAATCGCCAAGGAGAGAATCTGATTCTCATCCCTTGCCCCACCACGCAAACACGGCCAACAAGGCTCGAAAACTAATACGGGGAGTATCACGCCCGTTTGAAATCCACACAAGGGAATCCAGAGTGTCAGCAGGACGTTGTTAAGGATATTTCTCGGCCGCCTCAGCCGCAAGGTCCAGTATGAGACGGAAAGTGAGGAAGTTAGGGGTGTGAGCAAACCTACCGATAACAGGTTTCCCAAACACAATAGCGTTTGAGTACCTTGAGCATTAAGTAATAAAAGGCGAACAATGACGGAAATCATTTGCCGCCAGACGGTAATGTGGCGCCAGGGCCGTCGTTCCGTCAGATCCGTATTCCAGAGACTCCAACAGTACGCAATGTGGATATTGGGCCCGGGAATTCCACTGGGTGGATGATCGTCATTACATGAAGAACGTGCTTTTTTTGTTCCGGCATGTCCCTGCATTCACCGATTGGGATACGGACCTCAACACTCTTCCTCCTCCTTTGTTCTCATACTCATCATTGGTATCACACTCAATGGCCGCTGTTTTCAGCTCTTCGTATCAACATGGATTAATAAATCCACCCCACATGCCTTAGAAATGCATCTTCCGTCTGCGAACCCTGGCTGCCTCGAAATCAGCCGACAGGCTTATCGTCCTTCTCACCCTTCGGATGGAATATTCTTCGCATCAGCCTCCCACACCAAGTGTAATACGCTATGATTCACGATTAGCAGTCTGACATAATGCTACGCTGCTTGCCAGCCTAACGCACGCTGACCATCTTGGCATCGATTCCGCCCACCGCCTTCCCTAGTCGTTATTTTGCTCTCCCCTGGCGTCAAGGCTGCGTGCCGTTTCCGTATCCACCCTTTTTTGGTCACCATTTAATATCTTAATCCCAAATCCTGCCGGTCCCTGGGGGGATCGCCCTGCTGGCAGCAGAGGAAGGAGCATGAGCATGTGAAACCTGTCATATTATATCTGTAACTATTAACCTTGAAAGTTTTTGCGCGTCTCTCAGCGGCTGTTGCTTGTCAACAATGGACTCATCCCCGTTTCCGGAGCCTTGTCGGCTTCTGACTCTTCCCAACGAGGTCAAACTCCATGTGGTCAATTATGTACGTCCTTGAGAATTCCGGGCAAACGAAAGTTTGAAAGAGAAATCGCGTCACTGACTGGATCGCAGCTCGATAATCGCAGAGACCTCTTCAATTTGTCTCTAACATGCCGTGTCTTCGAGGACATGGTCATGACCCGGCTCTACCACAACGTCGACTTCCATCTCCCTCAAACCCCATTGCCTGGAACAGCACTGTTCCGAGAGCCAGTTGTGCAATCTGTCCGAGAGCTCACAATCCGAAATGGCAGGAAGGAGAGAAGGAACTCGGTCAACAAGCGCAGGAGAATATCCGATGTGGCTTCTGTGGAGGGCTATGTGAACAGGCTACTTGAGAAAATCCCCCCTAGTCGAGTGAAGAGCTTCGCGTGAGTCAAGTGCCCACAACCCGACCTTGCTCATGCTTACCGTCCCAGATTCTTCCACCAGACACCCCTCGATCGGCAAATGCTGACCTTTCTCGCCCGACGACACGAGAACACCCTGAGGCGCCTCCACTTCTATGATATCTCTTCCTGGAAAGAGGGCGGACTCCTTCCTAGGAACCTGACGACTCTCGAAGCTCGTACGGTCAATGACGGAGATGTTGTTGAAAAGATCATATCGGCCAACAGAAAGTCAATCACGAGATTGTCATTGGGACAGGAGAAACAGTTGCTCGATTGCTACCATAAGAGTAGGCTGAGTTTCCTCCCACAAATACCGCAACCGATGGAGACCTTTTTCACCTCTGCATATGCGCTGGACACGTTCCCTCAACTGCGCGAGCTGTCTCTACAGGGTCTGAACGTGACTCCGCTACGCCCAGCTTCTATCCCGCAAGCCTTGTTCTTCTGCCAGTTGGAACGCCTCACCCTGGAATCCTGCCCGGGCAGCCACGATCTGTTTGAATCGATCGCGGCTACGTTCCACTGGGCGGCGACGTCCCCGGAGGCGCCTCAAAACCCACGCGTCACGCCGTCGCTGAAGCACTTCCTCTTCCGTCACGAGAATCCCACCGCTCCTCTCAAGGAAGCCCTCGTCCGCTTCCTCAGCTCATTTACCGGTCTCCGGACCTTGTCCCTTTTATTTGAAAACGGCGCCATACTGGAAAGGCCGAGCACATTCATCGCCGAACATGGGCCCTCCCTCGAAACCCTTGTGTTTGAGTCCCGCATTCAGCCCCGCGAACATCTCTCGATGGACACTTCCCGCCCTTTTGGCGTCGGCGGATACAGTCACGATCTGTGGGAGGAGTCGATCAACGACATCGCCCGCCTCTGTCCTAACCTCGTCGAACTGGGCATGGGCTTTCCGTGGAACGATGAGATGATCCGAGTGCGGAAGACCGCTCTCCCAACTCTCCAGTACCTGCGGACCATCCACATCCGCAATTTCCCCGAGAATCAAGTGTATAGCCAAATGGGGGACTACAGCATCAAAGAATACGCCACCAAGTTCGTTGACTGGGTCTTTCCCTCGTCGGCGGCAGAAGCAAACCCGTCCCTAACTCACCTAGCCATTGGGCCGACCTTGTACGAGTCTCGTTGGAAGATCACACCTCCCCCCACCTCCGTCGCCGCGGGCGCAAACGCTTCCACCGTCCGGCGCAACCAACAAGCGACGTCGCGCACCCAGCCGCCCGAGTTTCTACGCACGCACCATTTCTGCCTCGACTGGGCCAAGACGCGCTTCAACCGCTGGAGTTGTCTGATCACGCCCGTCTCGGAGAAATACATGGAAGAAATCACCGGCCAGAAACCCCTAGGCGGAGTCTTCGAACAAGTCTGGTTGAAGTGAACCAGCTAGCCCCGGCCCTCCCCCCAAAGAGCCAGATTAGCTTTGTTGGGGGCGCACGGGAAAGGCAGTTCTGGCGGGCTTACTCTCTGATATCTTTTTCCGACCCTTCACGTTCTTCGTGACTGACACTTTTTCCCGGACATCGAACCGTATTTGGGATTAGGATGGTTATGTTTGGGCCATCGATTGAGGATACTCTGTCTCTTTTGGTCAGCAGCAGCCCTCGGTTTGCGTCGCAGTTGCCATTCTTCGTTGTCATTTGTCATTGCCGTCTTATTTTGTTTGTTGCCAGCGAAACGATACCCCATATAGACCGACCGATCGAACTATTCCCTTCTTCTTCTATTTCTGGATCCATTTTGGGTTGGGAAATTTTATGTGAAAATATATGTGATCATTCAATAGAGAGCTCATTGGGGGAACCAAGATATATATAGAAAAGGCATAGATGGCGCACAGTTTGGGGAAGGAAAAGGGCCGTCTTCTTCTTCTTCTTCTTCTTCTTCTTCTTCTTCTTCTTCTTCTTCTTCTTCTTCTTCTTCTTCTTCTTCCTCTTCCTCCTCCTCCTCTGCGGTAAATGTACAGGGCAGGACTTGTGCTCCATCTAGTCCCGGTGGCAGACTCATTCTGCGAGTTCTCCCAGACATGGTAATTATGTATAAACGGCGATATTATTGATGATCAGTTATCCCGAACTCGGCTCAATTGTTGTCGTCCTTGGGTATTTTCACCTGTTCAGGGGGCACCTTTCTCTCCTCCTGTCTCTCAGCATCTGTCCATCTATCTACTTGTCCGGAGAATGCTCAGCACCGATCGAGCCCATGGCCGTGTTGACGCTTCTGGTAGCGTGTAGTTGCCTTCTCAGCCTCCTCGTTCTCAAATCTGCTAGGTCATCGGCGGAAATCTGGCCCCGGGTGGAGCTCTCATCCCGTCGCTGGTGGATAGCCTGTTGGATCCTCTGCTGCTTGAGGAGGCGGTCCTGCTCCTCCACGCCTCGTTGAACCTCTTGTTGCTCTGCGGTGGCGATGACCGTGTTGTCTGCGCCGTTGCTGCTGCTGCTGCGGTCGCTGCTCCCTTCTCGGGAGAAGTTATTGGGGAACACGCGCTGGCCGAGTTTATAGTCCCATTCCCAGTCGCCGGATTTGCCGCCGCTTTTCGCCGTGACCCGTGTCGCCGTCAAGACCATCTCCTTGTCCACGCCTTTGAGCATGTCGTACATGGTCAGTCCGGCCACGGAGGCCGCGGTGATGGCTTCCATCTCCACCCCAGTCTTGCCTTCGCATGTCACCGTGGCTGTGACAAACACGCCACCGTAGAGTCTCTCCATGTCGTGGGGGATACCTATGTCTCCCTTACCCTCGGACAACGGGTAGGGCAGCTTGTCTGCCATGAATGGCTCCAAACGGACTGTGGCGCCTGTGATGTTGAGGCCGGGATGAGCAAGAGGGATGAGGTCAGACGTCTTCTTCGCGGCCTGGATGCCCGCGATGCGCGCCACAGCCAGTGCGTCCCCTTTTCGAAGCCGCGACGCGAATAGCACTCCATATGTCCCATAATGGGAGAAAAGCAGCAAAGTCGTGGCAGTCGCGGAGCGAGAAGTCGGCTTCTTGTTGGCGATAGAAACCATATGCGCTTCGCCATCGGCAGTAAGGTGAGCGAGACTCGTGTCCGTACTGGTTGTTGTTTGTGACTCCCCTCGTTCGGTCTCAGAGGACTGCTTCGATGGCGCGTTTTCTCTCCACCAACCTGGTGACCCACTCTTACTACGTTCACTGCGAGGACTCTGGTGGTGGTACACGCGCTTCATGATATCTCGAATCAGGTATTGACCGTACGACTGCGTTTTAGACCTTGCTCTAGAGGTCTTGCTCCGTAGGGATCGTTGTCTGCTTTCATCCCAGCAGCGAAAGGAATGTGCTGGAATATTCTCCGGCTCCTTGGTTGGTACTCGTCGGTACGCAGACTGGCCATGAACATAGCGAAAGGGCTTATGCCTCAATCTGGCCAGCGAGGTTGTGTTACTGAACTCCCTGAAACCAGCGGGTTTTGTCGCAAGGAGCGAGGAAAAGTAGCGGATTTGGGACCATGATGGCGAAAGTGTAGGTTGTTGCAGCAGATGCATTGGTATTGAAGACCGATGCAAGGCAGTCATGGAGTCAGCATACCTGGAGAGGAATGCAGGGGACGACGAGGCTGGTAAAGATTGTTTGAGAACAGCATCATCTACAGAAGCACAACAGTCAGCGACATCACTGGCTGAAGAAATGGGCCGAAGATGAGCAATGCAGACACGAAATAGGTCTATATTCGTCGTATCCAAACTTTGATATTGTGTACTGTTATTCCACAGGATCCAATCATGGCAGTGTGAAGATCTGGATCTGGGACAATGATGAGAATGTCAAGGCTTACCCACCGATGAGGATCATTGGTCTGTTCTTCATGTTCTCCAGCTCGCCGATACCAGCATGTTTTTCTTTCTTGCGTTTCACCGCCATGCCGATGACATCGAGCAACCTGGCTTCCTTTTCAGACATCACCACCGCCTCAGCCCCGGATAGTCGCTCGCGGCGATCCATCTCGACCTCTCGAATAGCTTCCATGGCCTCGGCGTCGATGGGATTGCCATCATTGGACTCACGTAGAATGTCACGGAGGGAGACTTCGGTATTTCCGAAGAGACAAACCTTGAGATTGCCATCGGAGGTGATTCGAAGTCGATTGCAGGTACCACAGAAGTTGTGTGTCATGGACGTGATGAACCCGATTCGACCAGCGAAACCTGGGACTTTGTATGTCTTGCTCGTGTCGTTTTTGTGGTCGCGGACCTTTTGAACATCAGGATACTTCTGGCGGATGAGAGCCAGCATCTCCCGAAAGCCTAACATCTTCTTCTCGGACCATTTGTTCCCGTCAAACGGCATGTATTCGATAAATCGCACCTCCAGATCTTGGTTCCTGCCCAGCTCCACAAATGGGAGTATCTCCCGTTCATTCAAGCCTCGCATCACTACGCAATTGATCTTGAGTTTGATGGCTGCTCCCAGCTTGTTCATCTCAAGTATCCGATTGATAGATTTCATCACTGCGTCGTGTCCATTCCTCCGCGTCATAATGGTAAACTGGTAAGGATCAAGAGTATCCAGGCTCAAATTGACCCCAGTCAGCCCTGACTCAACCATGGAGTCGAGTTTTCGATGCAAGGATATACCATTTGTCGTTATGCACAATTCTTTCAGACCATTGCTCCTGAGTTTTCCAATCTGATGCATAAGATCCACAATATCTTTCCGCACCGTCGGTTCACCCCCTGTCAACCGTATCTTGTCAACGCCCTGGTTGACGAACAACTCTGAGAGATATACAATTTCGGGTGTTGTGAGTAAGCGTGCCGAAGGAGATAGCTGAATCCCTTCCTCGGGCATGCAGTAAAGGCATCGTAAATTGCATCGTTCAGTGACTGAAATACGCAGATAGTTATGCTGTCGCGAATAGTTGTCGGTCAGAAAAGAAGAGAAAGTTCGCGGTTCGGACTCGTTTCGGAGGCTTTCGAGTCGAGGCCTCTCAGTCTGAGCCGTGCCTAGACTTGGGGTCTGAATGGTATGTGCCTGCCAGCGCGAGCCCTCTGCTGCCGGCCGCGGGGGTTGGGGGTTTGCAGCGGTGGATAACGAGCGCTGAGGATATCGAGGAGGTTTTGAGTGGCGAAAAGATTGCGGTCTCGTCTGGCGCAAGAGGGTGGTAATCATCTGTTTGAAGCTCGCCTCTGCCATGGTTAGAAAGAGTCGAATGCTGGAAAGAGTTCCAGCATTGAGTGCAGCGGGGCGAGCGAAGGCTTTATCGTTAGCAAAAACGGACTATTTGGGATAAATAATAAGACCTCGAAGAAGCAATCTTATACGCGGATGACATGCCGGTTATAAGCAAAAGCATCTCGCTCGGTGACTGGTCGAGTGCTGAGTGAGTGGTAGGCTCAGATTGATATTAGTCACAGTGCAGGAATTTGATGCCAATGTCAAGGCGGAGATGTGAGGAGAAGCACAACCTGTTGCCTCTCAGCCAAACCTGGGAAACTCGCGCGAGATCCGTGCGAGCCGGGAGATGCAGGGGAGCTGTCGTGTCACATGACGTTTCCATCAGCCACATCGTCAGCCACACCTGCCACACTCGCCACAATCGCCATAGTTCGGGGTTAAAGTTTCGTTTTACAAGCGAGTTGATCTTTTTGCTCGGCCGATATTCTTGGAATGCTTTGCACAATTCCGCGTGAATTTCTGCCGGTCTGCGGGTGATGGATGAAGCTGTCAGATTGCTCACGTGGGAGATCGGCGCATTGATGGATTCAGAGAGTGACAGCAAACCCAAGGCCTATATGGTCAAGCACGACGTTTCCCAGATGTCCATGGTCACACCAGATAAAGAGTCCACTTTGCCAGTAGCTTGCAAGGGGCAGAAAGATAGGAGGAAATACCGTTACTGAGACTTATCCACATAGGCGGATCAATGTTTCGATGATTTGGAGCGTGTTTGTAAAGTTTCATATAGTTCCTGCCAGTGTTTCGGAAGCACGGTGGATGTTCGCGCCTGAAAATTGAAGCGTCACCACAGACTCGAGGCTGATCGCCCAGTCACCGGAATAATCACGTGGGAATATGTGCCAGCAAGCTGCATAACTCCCCAATGAAGTGACGATACGCCTTTTTGCGCTTCATCCGGTGCTGCCAGGGGATTTCAATGTTCCATCAACCACAGCGGACCTCGTATTCGGTACCCAGGCACTGCCAAATGCTTTGCCGGTTCTTGGCCGCCCCTGTGAAGATTCATGGCAGCCTGAAGACGGAGGCCAGCGGCCATATAACTGGTGGAAATTACATACCAGATGCGCTGATCACGGGGAGACACAGCTGCCGATGTCCCGGCACCTCGCAAGACAACTCCCAAAACGCGGGCCCTAGCAGCCACACGAGCCAGTCACAGGCGCTCTAGGGGGGAGACACTCCGACACAGCCTCAGCACTTGCCCCCAAGTGTTGTGGCTCTTGGGCCCTCGCGTCCGGATGAGCCCTGCGCAACTCTGACCTGTCCTGCCTGTCTGCCAACTTTCCACTCCCCTTGCTGCTTTCCCTCTTCATCCTCCCTTGTTCCTGTCCTCCCTGCTATTCTCAACTTGACTCTTCAATCATTCCCTCGTTCCATCACCAACACGCTCTCGCTGACTCCACGAACGATATACAAACACCCTCGCATCGACTCTGGACGAGAAAACTTGCATGAAACCCGAGTGACGACCTGGTGAAGCGTCTGTGCCTATTTTTAGGCTGCCTTTAAACCCGCGCAGGCTTCCAGGCCACGCACCCATCAAGTAAACCACCCTCATCTTTGCAATGAGTTATCCTACTGCACATTCGAGCATGTCTCAGCTCAACACCACGTTTGATCCTGACTACGATTCCTTCCTCAACATCGAGAATGATTTCACACCGGCAACGACCACTCCAGACATCAAGTCAGTCCCCATGCTGACCCCTCAATCATCCATCCCAGGCTCTGCAACCTTTGCCACGAGCTCGACTCCTACGACATTCCCAGGACCCAGCTTTCAGTACGATCGGTACCATCAACAGACTGGCATCCCCATCGGCGCCCTTGCAAGCACCTTCAACATCAATAAAGCCACTGGTTTACAGTACCATGAGGGAAATGGAGGCTTCATTATGCCCACTGAGACATTGAACATGCCTTTGAGCGACTTGGACGAGTTCGACTTCTCCCGCAACTCTGCTGACATGGACTTTGAGACGGAGTCACCCAATGGTCTTCCGGCCATCTTCTACCCTGACGCAGCATCTCGTCCGGCTCAATTCATCAGCCCAACCACGTTGGTGGCCCAAAACAACACCGCCTCTACCCCCGTGAAACGAATCTATCCCGGGATGCACAGCCAGCAGGCTGCTCAGGCCAAGGCCCAGCAAGCTCAAAAGCAGGAACAGATGGCACGACAACAGCAAAACCCCCCTCAGAGTCAGAAACCACTTCCGGGATCAGCACCGGCCAAAAGTCAACCGGCGAAGGACCCCCTCGTCGAAGAAAGCATCTCCAAGGTCTTGAATCGGATGAGGCAAGCCAGCGCTGTCTCCATGTCCGACGATGACAACTCCCCCGTGACTGGAATGTCCAGTATGCCTCGCATTAAGAAGGACGAAGATGACATGGACGAGGACGAACGCCTCCTGGCGAGCGAGGAAGGGAAGAAGTTGTCGAGCAAGGAACGCCGCCAACTTAGGAACAAAGTGTCTGCCCGTGCTTTCCGTTCCAGAAGAAAAGGTACGACCTACTGTTTGAATTCTTATCTCGATGTCCACTAACTCTGTTCCTAGAATACATTTCTCAACTGGAAGGAGAAGTTGCCGCCAAAGCCCAAGAGGCCAACGACTTGCGTGCTCAGAATCAGCAATTGCGGGAGGAGAACAACCGGCTCACCGACCTTACTCGGATGCTGCTCTCGTCACAGGCTTTTTCAGGCTTCTTACAGGAGCTCAGCCAGTCCGGGCTGCCACCGCCAAACGTCCAGAGCAACCCTCAGCAGCCCAAAGCTGTTCAAAACAAGCCTCAGCCCCAATCTCAGCCTATCAAGAAAGATGTCAGCTCAGACGAGGCTGCTCATGGCATGCATCTCCGGCAGCCTCAAGTTGGGATGGCGCTAATTCCAGACACTCCTGTTGATTTCTCTGCTCTTCAACCGTCAAATGGCTGGGTCAACGCTCTTCCCACTAACGACTTTCGAGTCTATGCTGTCACCAACTTGCCAGAATTCCCCGTTCTGGATCTTGAGTCTCTTTCAGGAAAGCCCAAATCAAGCCACGGCTCAGGTAAAGGCCTAAAGGACACACCTCGCATTCTCGGCCTCCCGGTCGAACTGGCAAGCTCCACAACAACGGAACCGTCTGAAGTTGATGAGTCTGTCACTCTCGATAGAGAGGCCTTTGCATTATACTTCAATTCCTCTCTCTCCCCCGATGAATTCTCTGCATCAGACCACTCGGATCAGGATATGGAACTCTCTGATGAGGAAAAGGCGGCCAATTTGAAATCACTGTGCCACGACCTTGACGAGACTTGTGACAAGCTCGCACAATACACATCGCATATGAGATGAAAGTCTGTTTTATCAAGTAATGAAGGGAATTTAGCTGGGTGATCACCAGGTTGATTGCGTAGCACAGAATTTTTGATGGCATTTCGGCTTCGCCTGATGATGCCAATGCACAGAGTTCGAAATCATATCAATTTTCACCATGTTCCAAACTCCGAACTCCTCACAGTTTTCCTACAACTCTGTAATTGGCGCCATTTGGACAGTTTGTAGCTAAGATTATCTGCATATGCCGTCTTATAGAAGGAATATTTACATCATTGGCCATTATTGGCTCGCAGTCAGTGTGGGTCACACAAGGCGGCCTCGCAGCCTTGTCAACGTGTAGTAACTGACAACCTTTTTTCCAATCTACATTCCAACGCCATTCTCGCTTTGGACACTCATTTGTCGTGGTTTGTTCTTCTACCGGTTCTCATGGCTGTCGCGTAGATACACCCACGGTTTTTAGGGCTTTACACTTCCAACTATACCATGCACTGAGACACATTTCTTCCCCCACCTGTTCGCCGTGGCTCTCTCGAAGCCGATCTCTGTTTCCCTGCGGGCATATTCTACGTCCCAGCTCTTCACGAAAGGCCCGAACCCCTCGGCTCGTTCTTTCTCTCCCTTTGCTGCGAAACCGTACCGCTCGACTCGGCTGGCCGATCCGACCCTGAAATCTCATCCAGGCAAACGACAACGAATTCACCCAGGTGGAAAACATTCTTCCTCGAAAAGAAAAAAATTGGTCTGGGATGAAGCAAAGGCTGGAGTACAGGAGAGAAATCTTAATCCCGCTCGAACCCGCCTGAGCATTTCTCGCTTGTCTGCGCACAGAAGAAGCATCGTACATAACCAAGTCGGAATCAAGACATCCTTGCTCACGAGGTCGAAAAGATCCCAAACAATGCATTCGGAGAAGGGGGGCGCCAAATCGGTCGGGGTGCGCACAAATTTCCACTTCCAATTCATTACAACTCCTACCTCCGATACTCCTGGGACGTCGCTGGTCCTACACTTCGACTCCAAGAGGTACATATTTGGGGAGATTACTGAAGGGACCCAACGAGCATGTGTGCAACGTGGAATTGGACTCCGGAAAGTTCGCGGCCTGTTCCTCTCAGGAAAGACACTGTGGAACAATGGAGGGCTCATAGGCCTCATCCTCACAATGGCAGATGTACAGCAGTCAGAAATTGATGAAGACACCAAGAGGCGCCCCAGACTGCACATTCATGCAGGTCCGAAGCAGCTTCACTCATTGGCATGTGCGCGCAGGTTTGTCTTTCGAACGGGAATGCCGTTGTCAGTCCATGAGGTAGACGTCCGCAAGAACAAGACTGATCCAAAGCCGATTCATGTGGATGAGCACATACGGGTGTGGGCACTGCCAATCGAGGACCGCTCTACCACCTCCTCGCTACACGGGAAGCCGGATGAATCTACCGTTGACGAATTCCAGTTGGAAAAAGAGCAAACTCTGCGACAAGAAGTTGTCAACAACATGTTCGACTCGGACTGGAGGCGTGATCAACTGTTGCAGGCCAAGCTCGAGGACATCAAACTACCGGCAGTAGTGTGGGTGAGAGATCCCGAGACGAAGACACTGATAAGTTATCCCGTTTTCGACATCAGTAAAACCACCCTTGCGCCCGACACAGAAGTGCTGGTTCGCAGTCCCTGGCCTGCCTCAACTGTACAAGAGCTGCCACCAGCAAGAGGCTTGCCAGAAACTGTAGCAATGTCCTACATTGTCAAGGGTCACCCCCAGCGTGGAATTTTTGACGCTGCAAAAGCGAAAGCCTTGGGCCTGCGGCCCGGGCCAAAATATGCGAAGCTGGTAGCAGGAGAATCCGTGGAGAGCGACGATGGTACACGAGTCACAATCACCCCAGAAATGGTGTTGAGCCCCACCCGGCCAGGCAGAGGGTTTGCCTTGTTCGATATACCTTCAGTCGGCTATCTTGAAGAGCTCGAGCGACAATTGGATAGTCAGGCTGACTGGCTGTTGGAAGGAGTCGAATCCGCAGTCTGGATGACCAAAGGCAAAGTGTTACAAGCAGAGAAATTTCACCAACTGCTTCATAAGCTCAAAGACCTGAAGCATGTGATTTCGGATCCCCATCTGTCCAACGATTACATTGCCCATGATTCATCTGCCGTATCTTCTGCCAGACTGTCCCAGATCGCGCCTGACCTTTTCTCCATCCCTCGATTTGATAATTCGAGTGCATATCGGGCAGTGATCGATAAATCGGTCGTTGAGCCGGGCAGTGTGCTCGACAAACTCCAAATCATACCGGCGAGAAGAGGTCTGAAGGTGCATGTCGAGCCCCATCCCAGCATTGATGAAAGTGAGATCACGCCAGGCCTTGACCTGGACTCACTTACAACACCCATAGAATCAGCAGTACGGGAAGTGTTACCAAATAATGTGTCAATGTACAAAGCTCCAATCTCCGACCTCAAAACAGGTACGGATTTGGACGAGCCGGAAATTGTAACACTTGGAACTGGTTCGGCGGCGCCGTCAAAGTACCGCAATGTCTCGGCCATCCTACTTCGCATGCCGGATGGGATGGGGAACTACCTATTTGATTGTGGTGAAGGCACCCTTGGTCAATTGAAAAGGCTTTACAATGCTGAACAACTGGACGACATTTTGTTCAATCTCCGGGGGCTCTGGATATCGCACCTCCACGCAGACCATCACCTGGGCACAGTGTCTGTATTGAAAGCTATATTCCAGACTGCTCAAAGACTTTCAGATTCTGAGCAACGTGGTCGCCCTCCGCCTCCATATCTGTTCTCGGAAATCAACATGATTGACTATTTGGATGACTACGAATCTGTCATGGGCATACCCACCGATATGCTCTGCACCCCGATCGCCTGCGACCCTCACGGAGGTCTGTTCCATCGAAGCAGGCACTTCGAGATACAGAACGACCTTCACATCAATGAACTGCGTACCGTGAAGGTCAGTCATTGTCATGGCGCGCAAGCCGTCTCGGTCACCTTCAAAAACGGGTTCAAGTTCTCGTACAGTGGCGATTGCCGGCCCAACGAGGCATTCTGCGAAATTGGGGCCGGCTCGGACGTTCTAGTACATGAAGCCACCTTTGACGATGGCATGGAAGGCGATGCTATGGCTAAAAAGCACAGCACGACAGGCGAAGCTGTCGGCGTTGCTCTGGGTATGCGAGCCAAGAACCTCATCCTTACCCACTTCAGTCAGCGTTATCAGAAGATACCAGTCTTCAGCAGCGTTCGAATGCCGGAGCGTGTCTCTGAAGAGGATCTGCTTGACGACGTTGATGCCGAGTTGATCAACACAAGCGCAAATGGCAACGAAGACGGCTCAGAATCGGAGCATCTCTCTGCACCAAAACCGGACTCCTCCGCATGGATTCAGCCCGACTCAGCCGTGCGTGACCTCAACATCGCCGTAGCTTTCGACCTAATGCACATGCGTGTCTCGCAAATTCAACACATGAAAACTCTGTTCCCCGCAATCTCCAAGATGTTTGAGATAGAGGAGGAAAAGAGGGATCGAACGCGCATGGAAGCAGCGGCCCAACAGAAAGCGGACATAGAAGGCAGGAGACAAAAGAGGCTGCAAGCCATGGAAATGAACAAGAAGAAGATGGATAAGAACCAGGGGAAGAGCAACAAGAACAACCAGAAAAAGGGGGAAGAAGTAGGAATCACTGCAGGAGCACGGAGTCAGCCAGTGCCTGGGGCCCTGCAGTCGAGAGATAGTCGTGGCACAGCAGCCAGTCATTCCGCCGTCTCCTCAATACTCGATGCACGCAAGACGGAGCCCGCCACGAGCAACGGCGTTGAAACCGGTAAGACACGCAACACAGGTACCGGTGAGGGTGTGAATGCTAAGCGTGCTCAGACCGGTGACGGCGGCGAGGTGCCAACGTTGGACGTGGCAGCACGAGACGGCGGCGACTTCTCAGCAGATCTGCCACAGGAACGGAAGCCCAGCAACGGCGAAGCCTCGTTTGGCACTGAGAACCAAACTCCGGTGAAGAGACGCAGAATTGAATAGGCTCTGAGTCGAGGGGCCCCGACAGCGTGACGGCTGGCAGTGCTGCAAGCTGCATCTAGAGCCTTGAGGTTGACCTCAGCGTCTCAGAGAACGACAAGCCACGGCCCCAAGCCGGGCGGCGGATGCTCCTATGTACTGTAGTTCTGCATTGGCTCTCTTGTTCCCTCCCGTCAGTACTATCATCTAGATAGATAGTTTGTTCAATAACTTTACTGACCCCGATCTCCCCTAGTCTTTCTTCTTTTCAAAGCATTCATTCATTCATGCTGCGCCCGTGAGATAGACAGCTAGATAGCCAGATAACCAGATAGCCAGCTAGATCCCTTGCCCCAGAAGGACTGACTCTATGGTTCCGAACGGTGGTGAATGAAACGTGGATCCAGCTGCGCGACTTTCTGCTCGTGTCCCCCTCGTATTGTATGGGCATAACGCACCTAACAAGCGTGTGTGATACGGTATACATACATACACATCTTTTCCCAAAAAAAAAAAATTGATCAGTGTAAGTCATGTTATTAGTAGCACATAGTTAGTACTATGTATGGCCTTCTTAAGAGCCACAGAAAGAAACACACAACGTTCCATCTTCTTCCCCCCCCCTCTGTCAAAACCCGCCAATTAATTTGACTACTATTATTTACCTGCCACGATAGAACCAGCCAAGGTCGTCCCTCGATGAAATTTCTGATTCATACGCTGCGCTCCACGTCGATTGCACATCATCCCTGCTATTATCCTGGCGCCTGGTCTGGCTGTAGCCTTGGGCGGGGGTGTGGGCGTGGCTCTGGCTGAGGTCTCTGTTTCCGCTTCTGCTCCTGTCGTCATGACTGCTCCGGGCCCTTCCCGATCCTGCCCTCTGGCGCACATGCAGCACGTCGCGGTGAATGGCGTGGGCGTCGGGCCTTCTTTGGCTGCTGCTGCCTTCGTCGTGGCATTGACTGGTGCTCGCCCGGACGGACAGCCGTTCAGGAGTTAGCCTCTGCCTCGTGGTGGCCGAGACCAGCGTCGACGCCGAAGCCGAAGCCGTCCGCAGGGTCTCGGAGGACGATGAGCCAGAGCTTCTGCTCCGTGAGTAGGCGCTGATCACCTGGTCGTACAGGTGGAGGAAGTCTTCAGTGGAGGACGGCGGGCGTCTCCTGGCGGGAGGCGTCGATGGTACCTGTCGTCGTTGCGGCGCACGCCCACAGGTCGATTCCGGTGACGGTGTTGTCGCGCCCGGCCCTGCTGCAGGGTAGCGGACTTCATCGTGCAGGTGGAGGGACAGTTCTGAGGCAGACGACGGAGGAGGCGTGCATGCGCCTGGCCCCAGTCTCGATAGTGTTTCAGATGTGTTCGTCCTCGTCGTCGTCATGAAAGAAGACGGGCCGAGGAGGTCGGTGTACGTCTCTGCCGCATCGCGTCTGGGAGCTGCAGCCGGTAGCCCCTGTCCTGTCAATGGCGGCGCACGGGCTCGAGACTGAGAGTAGTCGATATGACTGCCACGGTGCTCATCCTCATCCTCGTCCAATCTGGACAGTCGATGTCTGCTTCGCGAGGTATGGCGCGGCTGTGTATTTGACCCCGTCGTGGTAGTGACAGAGTAGATACTCGAACTCGACACCAAGGCCGGCTCTGTTTCCCAAGAATATCTCGACAAGACGGATGGACATTGGAACCTGTCTTCCGTGGATGTGGCAGAGAAGGGTTCATGCCGTTGCTCATGGCCCCGGTCATCCGTTGGACGAGAGTGGAAGGTAGATGGTCGTGTTTGTTGTCGTGGTGGTGCTGTCTTCCACTGTGATCTTGGAGAGACGTAGTCAAACTCTTCGTCCTGGTCAGTAGGGTCACTCAACACCTGGGAAGCACCAGTTGGTGTACCTTCAACGCTATAGATTGATGCTCGTTCAGTCAGGCTGGAATGATGTCCGTAAGGGCTTTGGCCTTTCAAGGATGGGTCACCCGAGACCGTGCCGATATCTGATTCGAATGAATATTTCACATTTGAATGGACCTTATCTGGAAGATATGTCGTGCTTGTCAATGCCTCATAGGCATCCATGTCTTCAAGATCGGCTCCGTCCAGGTGATCCAGCAGATCCCCTCCGGGGTAGTCGTCGTAGATGGCTTCCACGTTGGTTGTTTGCGCAGCATCGCGCCCTGGAGGAGCCGGGGGGTTGGGCACGAGACGACAACTATCGGCACGCTTGGCTTTTGTCCTCCCACTGTTCGTTCTGCCTGGCTTCATGAACTTATATTTCTCCTTCATCACCGCTTCAATGTTAGCCCTTGTCTTCTTCAATTCCACCGCTTCATGCTCATTTTGCAATAAGACAGTGTCAAGGTCAATCTCTAGGCCAGTAGCTCTTTTAACGCACCGCGACAGTGCGGCAATCCAAACCTGCACCCATGACTGGAGTCTGGGGTTTCCATGGGTCATGATGAAATTATGGGTTGCCCTTGACCGGACGGCCCATCTCAGGTCCAGGAGAATCTCCAGATCACATGTGATACGAGACAGGATGCATGCGCGGCAGCGGTCACTTTGGTAATGCCACTTCAACTCGCTGCTTGAAGTCATGAAAGTCTTTTCGTAATCTTCTGGCGTGAGCCACAAGGCGTGTAGGGACCGAAGTCTCATCACACGAACGAACTGTTCCGGGGATAGCATATCGCACTGCGAAATGAGATTGTTGAGACGAATTCCCACTTCCAGTTGGACATGGTGCAGCACGATGTCCACGACGTCGTAGTGGAGGGCTTTGTGGACCTGGCAGAGATGACCGCGAGGCGGCAGGAGGATCTTCTCCAATCGACTCGGTCTGAGAAAGGAAGGCAGCGATTTCACCTCCTGGACGATTCGTCGTGAGAGTGTTTCCGGTTCTTCATTGGGTCGAAACTGCAGCAATTTGGCCAGTGTCGGCACGGATCCATGTGGGATTTCTTCAATATGCATCTTGTCAGTTCTTTTGTTTTTCTGACTGAGTGGTCGAGGAATCTCTTACCTTTGAGTTGTGCCAGGACCTTGAGCTTGTTGTTGCCAAACTTAGCTCCTTGCGTAGAGACAGAGCGTGTGATGAGGAAATTTGAGAGAAAATGGATCTCGTGGGAAGTGCATTTTTATACGCCTTCCCACAGACAATGGATCAAAGAAAATGTCTTGGACAAAGGAGGGCTGCGGTCATGGTCTTTGATTGAAGAATTTCAATGTTGACCAGCCGTGGAAAAAGAGTATTGCTTTGTCCCAACAGAAAGCTGACCATTCGAAGGCAGTGGGCGATGTCTGCCTACCTGCCCGGAATTGCCAACACTGAGTTTCGGGAAATCAGGATTACTCAGAGCATTGAAATGAAGCGCAGAGAGAGAGAGAGTCCTTGTTGTTTGTTCGATTATGCAAACTGAGTATCACCATGACCCTCAGGCATACCCAGCCCATCTTTTTGTACACATTACCGTAGTTTGCAAGAACATCGTGAGGGCACATAGGCCCTACCCCCCCCAAACCCCAACATCTTTGAGTACCATCCTGGCCCTTCCCGTATACTCAGTAAAAACAGTTGTTGAAGAGGTACCATGAAAGACCTGGATCGTAACAATAAATATTTTATACAAAAGCTTTTCAATGCATCCCGTCTGCATGGAGGATTGCAGGGCTCCTGCTGTGGATGCCTGCAACACGGTCCGATATTGACTTAGCATCGAAGCCACTCTTGCGTCTGTTGCTTCGCCGCAAAGCTTGTTTGACCTCTTGCTCTTCCCTTGCTTCTTCCTCGGGCACTCGAGGTCCACCATTCGCCTTGTCGTCAAGGACCTGCCTCTGACTCGAGCGGGCTTGTTGCTCTGCATTATCCATATCAATCTTCGGCGAGTTGACAACTGAAGCGGAGGCGGCAACAGCATCTGCGTCCACTTTCTTTTGGGCTGCAATCCTGTCGCGTTCGTAGCGGGCTGACACATCCCCACCAGTCCATGCAGTGTTAAGAAAGCGGTCCCAGAATGTGAAGAACGGTTGCGAGAAATTGGTCTTGATGCCCCAACTCTGATGGTGCACGTCGTGATAAGCCGCATTGTTGGAGGTGACATGTTGCAGAGGATCCCATGGAAAGGCATATCCGCAATGGTCATCAACCGTCTTGATTGAAGAGAAAGTAAAGAACCACATGCCTTGTCGGATGGTCATTCCAGTTGTCAAATAGGCTACGCCCGTTCCAAGTGTGTCGAGCATGAAGCCTTCCAAGGGGTGGTTGTACAGTGCTCCGTATGCATAGGGAACATACAATCGATGGTGCCGAGAATGGAAGGTGGTGTAAAGAAATTTGTTCATGTGCATGGCCCGATGGAGGAAGTATTGCCATGTGTCTACAATGAGGGTGGCGACAGTAAATTGAATCAAGGGAATGCCAATCCAATAAATCGACTTCGCGACTCTCATTTCCCACTCTGCAAAGGACGGGGTCGAATAAATGCCTCCGGTTAAAGCACCCGCGAGCTGAGGATAGTTGTGCTGTAGTTTTCGGCCGAGAGACATGGCATCCAAGCCGATGAAACCAAGCAAGGTTGGAATATATCTTTCGGAGATGCGCAGACGCTGGGCCCAGACGGCAATATCGTACTCCTCTTTACCAATGGTTTCAACAGGGTCGAAGGAAGCGATAATCAATCCAAACACCGTCTGGACTATTTGTTGTATAATAACATCCCTGAAGACTTCGAACCTAGTGACGTGATTGCGTTTGAGCACTTCGGCTGGAGTGTGCATTCGATACTGTGAACACAGATCATAGGTATCCAAGATATGGAAGAAGGCTGAGACGACCCAATAGGCAATGACAGGAGCGAGCAGTTGAAGGAGGGGATCTGACACTCCTGGGATCATAGAGGGCCGGGGGCTCAGGGTATAGGAAGGGAGAGCAGGTAGGTCTGAAAAGGTTGCGTTCGCCATGTTGTCGGACATGGGATGGGAATAGAAACAAGGACAAGATTCGACGTAGAGGTTCAAGGCAGATATATTACAGGCGGGCGCGGGAGGCTCGGATGAATGTGCAAGGGTTGGTCCGTGGTGGAAGGAAGGGTCCGTTCTGGGGAGAATCTCTCGGCCCAGTCAAGGGGCCGACAAAAGCAGGGGAGAGAACCAGTAGAAATTGAAGCAAGAGAAGAGCACCGGAAGTGAAGGAAGGAGTGAATTAAAAGAACAAGATGATAATGTCAGAAGAGAGGTGGAGAGACCGACAGGGACAAACTGCGAAGGTGATGAGGATCAGGAGTTTCCGGAGAATTATTGTGATTTGATGATGAGCGAAATTTGCCTCCCCTTCGCGTGGTAGTCACGTGACTCATCGACGCTCGTCACGTGTGCCAAGGGGTGCGATTTGCAGCAAAATTTTTGGTGGCAGCGGGACCCCACACCGCAGTTTATTAGGTGGATAGGCATTCACAGATGCCCTGCGATCTCGAACCCCTCATCAACCCAACCAGGCTTGCGCTCATTCTTTTTTTTCTTTCGCCTGGCCATTTCCACCTTCCAGCAGAACCTCTGTCCATTGTCTGCCTTTTCCTCTGTGTTTGCTGTAGCACCCGATTCAAGATGATCATCTACAGGGTACAACCCCTTGCATCCGCACCCCTCAGGTGCCTGTCAAACCCCCCCGCCTGAATTAACTAATAAATTTTGTATCAGGACATCATCAGCGGCGATGAGCTCGCGTCTGACACCTCCAAAATCATCGATGTCGGCAATGGTCTGTGGGAGATTGACGGCAAGATGGTGACAAAAGGCTCCGAGAACTTCGGTTAGTTATGTCCTCTTGACTCGCCTCTTCTGCAAACTTAGACTAAACTCCTGAAATTCAGTTCTTGAGGGCGCCAACCCGTCTGCCGAGGGTGAAGACGCCGACGAAGGTGCGGACGACACCAAGGTCACGGTCCTTGATCTTGCAGACCAGTTTCGTCTGCAGAAAATGGAAGGTGGAATGACCAAGAAGTCGTATCAGTCCGAACTCAAGAGTACGTCACAAGTCGTGGGCCGGAAATTGTCACGGCTACAATGTTGACCTTGGCACAGAATACATGAAAGCCCTTACGGAGAAACTGAAGGAGAAGGGTAAGAGCGAGGAAGAAATCAAGAAATTCCAGTCCGAAGCACCTGCTGCCGCCAAAAAGATTCTGGCAAACTGGGACAACTACGACATCTATCAGGGCGAATCCATGACCGAGAACGGCATGTACGTCCTCGTCGACTTCCGCGAGGACGGTATGACGCCATATGCGACCGTCTGGAAATGGGGTTTGGAAGAATACAAGGTGTAAGCGAGACAGTCATGAGGAAGGGTTCATTGGAGGATGCATACGAGACAAAATGATGATGGCCTGAAATGTTGAACGCGGTAGAGGGCCTGCGATAGCTCATTATCGTCAAGCATGTCACGAAGAATAGATTCGGCAACTTGCTCCCCCGCCTCAGTTCTTGTTTGTCCCAGCCGGCCAGAGACACCGGGCCGTAAAAAATGTTGGCAAATGGACGAGGCGAGACAGTGCCTCGAGGTCTTTCCAAGAAAAGAACAGCCAGACTCAATGCAAGTGCCTCGTGTAAACTGTCAAGACATGTGGTCTCCTCTCGACGACTAGCAAGAACGCTAGAAAGCGGCCAGACTGTCAAGAACACCATACATCTATCTCCCAAGCGGCTATTGGTGGTGGCATTCTAGAGGAGAAACTCTCCGCAGCCAAATGTTGGAGTCGACCGATGTTCCAGAGGGCTGGAGACCCTAATGGCCACTGTCGGGCACATATTGGATCTTTTTGGTGCCAAGGGGAGGGGCGGAGCTTGCAGGCAGCGCCTTTCCACTAACACTTACCTTCGAACCCCATCCAAAACTTGTTGTCCTACCTACGAGTATGCCATCCAGACATCGTATGACTGTTTATCCTTCTTCTGCCATCTAGTGTTCTTCTTACCCTTTTACTCAAGGGAAGCATTCCTATCTGATCAGCACCTAGGAGCCTCTAGACCTTCTTCCCTTCCGACGCACCGGGCTACCTGCTGACATTACTCTTTCAAACTGCGCTCGTGCTCAGTTTCCGCATCAGAAGGTCTACCCTTGGGGCCACCGTTAATCACTTAGGTCGCAGTATTCGGCTCACATGTCACGATAACAGCATTGTCTCTAGCCCAGCATGGCTCCTTTTCTCCACTGCGTATTGGTCTTGTCTGCTCTTATCACTGCCACCATCTCCGTCCCGACAAGCGAGTTCTACTCTCATACCTCCCCCCAGAACACAGTTGGCTTTGTCCCCCGAGAGAGGTCGAGAGGGTCATTTCGCAGGCTTCGAGATGCCATCATCGAACGAATATGGTCTATTCCGAGCAGATATTCCCTCAAATCCTCGTCTATATCCGGCGCTCCCAGGGCGCCAGAAAACTTCCGCGCTCGCTACGGCGGCGATGTCGTCCTCCGGTTCCAAGTCAAGAGCGACGATGAGGCGAAGGCGATTTCCGAGGCGGCAGATATCTTATACTTGGACATTTGGGAGGCAACCAATGAATGGATCGATATACGTGTAGCGAAAGAGGTGGTACCCTCCTTCGTTGGTCTTCTGCCAACATCCCTACACAATTCTTACATTCCCTTGATGCACGATCTGGCCCGCGCTGTCTACGATACATATCCCGAATCAACTCTCGCCAACGAGAAGATCTCGAGCCTCACGACCCTACATGACTGGAGAGTGAAGGGCAACACACCGCATGATCTATTCTTTCAGGACTATCAGCCGCTGTCGGTTCTATATCCCTGGCTACGGCTGCTTGCCTCGCTCTTCCCAACGCACGCGTCACTGATGAGTATCGGCAAATCGGCCGAGGGTCGCGACATCCCTGCGTTGCGCATTGGAGCGCAAGTGGACGGAAGCACGACAGACCCGCATGACTCCAGACACACACTGCTGATAGTGGGCGGGAGCCATGCTCGCGAATGGATCTCGGTCTCAACAGTGGCATATATCGCGTACAGCCTCGTCACACGATATGGCCATATCCAGTTTCCCGAGGTCACAAAGATTCTCGATCGTTTTGACTTGGTTTTCGTGCCCGTCCTGAACCCCGATGGGTACGAGTATACCTGGACGTCTGACAGATTGTGGCGCAAAAACCGGCAAGCCACGTCTATTCCGTTCTGCCCTGGTATCGACCTCGACCGTGCCTTTCGATACGAATGGGACGGTTACGGGAACACAGACAACGCTTGTAGCGACGATTATGCGGGCCCCGGACCATTGGCTGCTGTGGAAGCACAAATGTTGACCAGCTGGGCTCGAAACTTGACAACAAATGAGAATGTCACGTTTGTGTCATATCTAGACTTCCACGCATACTCTCAGCAAGTACTCTACCCGTACAGCTATACTTGCGACGTAGCACCACCAAATCTTGAAGATCTAGAAGAGGTTGCTCTTGGAATAGCGAAGTCTTTCCGGTTGACCAACGGACACCATTACGGAGTCGAAAGCGCCTGTCAAGGTAGCATGGTTTTCCAGGATCGAGAAAGAAAACCGCGGGTTCAGCTGGAGCCACAAGGGGGCTCAGCCCTAGACTTCTTCTACCATGACCTGGATGTGAAGCTTTCTTTCCAAATCAAACTCAGAGACACTGGAACATACGGGTTTTTGCTGCCGAGGTCACACATTCTTCCCACGGGCCAAGAAGCTTATGAGGGTGTGGTTGGCCTAGGACGATGGATGTTGGGCAATCACGGCATTGAGCGAATCGAGGATTTGCACTCGGTATGGGGGAGTGAAGATTTGACCGGTCAGAGGGCTGGAACCTTTCAAGACTCTCAGATGCCAGTCGCACATGAGGAAGAGGATGACGACCTTGACGAGAATGATTTTGAACTCAGGCGGCGGCGTCGATAATCTTGCTCTTACAAGCGTGGGCGGTGAAATTGAGGGGCGTTTTGGAGGCACCGGGAGGATGGGTCCATGCCGACTGATGTTTTTCATGACCTGGCATGACGCCTTGGATGTACAAATACGGGTCACTTCGAGGGACTTGCTACTGGGGTATTATATACGAGTAAAGTGTAAACCCTGGATGCGTCGAGGTCGACACCATATAAGAATCATAAAAGAATTTGAGGAGTGCTTTCTGCTGAATTGGAATACGGCGACGGGTACGAAGCACTCTGTCAGTTAGCGGGAAGCCGTAGATACGTTGTTCCCCTGCCGGCTGGAGTAATATGAAATGACGAATGGTGATGACCAGGAACAGCCACCACGAGGCCAACCAGGCCAACTGCCAGGGGCTAAAAGGACGCCCCTCGGCAAGCACGAGGAAGGTCAAATTGAGGTCCCTTTTCTCTCTCAGTGGCTGGCTCTCTGGTAAATTGACACGTCGCAAGGAGGGCCGGCGGTTACCAATGGCTGCTGTCGATTTGACAAATGAAGAATAGGGGGGACAGCAGGAAGCAAGGGGCTCGTTCTCGCTCGTTGCCCTGGGTTTGCGTCACTTTGTTATTGTTGTTTTGAACTTGTCAATTCACTGTGCCCGGTATATCTCTGATCAACTGCGTATGCTCAGGATCCACTAGTTGGAGGGGGAGAGACGGCAGAGAGTGTGTGCGTTGCGAGCTGAAAAGTGAAAGTCAATCAAGTTGGCTGGGGCAGTTTTAGCGGCTTCCCCGAGTCTTGCAGGGATCCGAGACTCCAGGAGTCCAGGGCGCTGGGTGCCCACTAGGCCGGTGCCTGGTCCGTGATCCGGGGCTAGGCCGCCCAAGGCATGAGCTGAAGAGCAACGGCCAATCGCCACGCTGCGGGCGCGGACTCGCCATGCGGTGTCTCTTTTCTTTTAACTTTCCTCCCAATTTGACTTGTGCCGGGCAACTCGATTCGCTACTGCAAGGTCTTTGCCTTGTTTTGATCTATCAACATGCGTCTCAAGCCTTTTCTGGCCAATCCCTCATGCAGTCCTCCCGCTTCCAGAAATACCCAGGCAACCCCATCGAATGTCCGTTCCGTTGTTTTCGCACCCCAGCCTCTTCGCTTGACCCAAATTGACACCTCCGATCAACACTGGCTCTCGATTCGATTCGAGCGGGCCCTTGCTCTCTCGCTTGCTGTGCTGGCCCCCGGCAGGGGACTCGGAAATAATAGAGACATGGCTCTGATTGAGAGGTGACACAATCGAAGCTGCCGGCAGTGGTGGCACTCTTTTTTATCTGTTCAGTGTCCAGGGCTGCATGACGGCTACATCTCCCTCAGACATGTCCTGTTGTTGCTCGGAACCTCATATAATCTACCTCGTTCCACCTCTTGTCATTATCCTCTGACTGCAATCTTCTCTGCTGCTGACCCTGTCACACACCCGACCACTCATTTGCTCCTATCCTCTTGCCAGTCGTTGCTGGACGAAACATCACTCACTTCCACCTCAGTAGCCGCCGGACCCCGAACTGCTCCTGCTCTCCTGCAATCACCATCACCAAGCGCCTGACAAGACTCGACTGGCACCTTCTTCATCTCTTCTAATTGGATCCAATTCCAGGTCAACGTTGTTGGCCTTCGCTCATCCAATCCTCAAACACGCGCGGTCCCTGCTCGTCACTTGGTTTCAGCTCTCTCAAACGAGGATTCCCCATCCTGGCCCCCATCATGCTGCCCTCACAGACAACACTGCAGATGCTGTACAAGCTGATTTGAGGCCAACCTCAGTTTCACCCTCTGCGCCGAAATAGAGTCCAATCTGGTACTCGCGCATCTCCACATCCCGTGGCGGCACCTCTCAGCCCTTGGCTCGACTATATTTTGTACCGCAAGGCACGTCTAAAAGAACTCTACCAGGAGACGTCGTGTTGTTCTCCTGGTGGCCTGTGGCCTCTACATATCAGGCTTTTCAACCATTGTGCTCGTGTTTGTCGACTGCGTTATTTGAACGTTTTTGACTTTTCTTTTGTTGTTGCCTCTGACTTTTGTGATACCCTGGACTCTCCTGCTGGACAGAGAGCCTTGCTCAAGTACTTTGGGATTTGTCTTCTTTCTGGCTTTTGCCTCGGAATAAAAGCAAACTATTGTTCTAATATTCGAATTTCTTCCAATACCTCCAAAAATGGCACCGACTACGCTCGTGACTTTTCTGGTGTTTGTATTCCTACTCTGTCACCACCGAAATGGAGCTGACCGTTGTTGCAGTCGCAGCCCACCTTCGACCCGATCCGTCTACCTCTACGGCTCGTGGGATAACTTCAAGACCGCTTATCCCATGCAAAGAGACACTCGCACGGGCCCTGAGCACTGGTCAGGTTGCCATAGCTTCTCTGACATCATCTGTGATGGCGACGTAACGATCAATGGTATTCCCAGGCAAGGAGGACTCAAGATGGGCGGAACGTACTGGTACTACGTGTGTTTGATCTTTGCTGGCTGTTCTCGATTCTTTACTTACCAAGCCCTAACAGTACAAACTGGACGACGAAATCGAGTTTCACAACTCAGCAGAATCGTCGACCACTTCCTGTCCCATGCTTCCTGGCCAGCTTGTCAACGTCTTGAATGTCCCCTTTGCACTCACCAACAGCAGTCGCTCCCGCAATGATAGTGTGAGCTCAACAAGCTCCGACTACCGAACCATGAATCCTACAGACAAGTTTCTAAACCCTCGGCCCGTGCCAGCTAAACCATCGCTACCGCGCCTGAAGACTTCTCCGACTTTGCTTCAACAATCCTGGTCTTCCTCCAGCTCCCCGGCGAGTGCGTCGTCCCTGCCTAGCCGACGGGGAAGGTCGACATCCACCACCACAACTTCTCAACCGAGCAGTGCCAATGCTTACAGAGTAGTCCGAATGAAGCCATCCATTGAGCCACCTTCGAGGTCGGCCTCACGCGGAAGTAACCGCTCTGTGGGCATCATTGGTGCTTTTCGAGCTCTGACGTCTCCACGACTGGCAAGCCCCGATACCCCAATTGACCGAGGCCGGGTTCTTCCAGACGATTCGGCAGCGAGGAGCCGTTCAAAAGGCGTGTCAGAGCGTAGCATCACGCCCAAGAGGACTATACCCGGGACGTCTGCTTTGATTCCAGAGGTAGACGCCACCACCATATCTGAAGATCCAGGAGAGCTTCTGCTACGTCGGCCAATCAACGGGTCTGAATCTTTTGGACATGTCCCGATATCGTCCTTTGCATATCATCGACGCCAGAGATCCGTATCGCGGGAGCCTTCGTCTCTGCGCAGTTCGCTTCAACCAGACACGACCAACATAGGGATGTTTGATGAGACCGCTGTACAGTATCAGCCACTGGCGACCCTCAAGGAGGTTGCTTCAGCAACTAATACCCCTGTTTGGCCTCTAACTGCGGTGAAAGTTGAAGGCGAAAAGGAGGCGGGTGACATACGTGTGCCCCTGGATCTGGAGAAACGTCTACCGACTTTACCCAATACGCCATCTTCTGCATATCCACCCAGCGTTATGGATGAGCCCTCCACCAATGATGAGTTAGATGACATTGCCAACCTTCGCAGTCATTTCTCCTGCACCACCATCCAAACAGAATCGCCTACGGATAGTTTCCTTCCTCACGACCGGAGCCGTTTCTCGGATTGGACAGACGGGACCGACAAATTTTCACCACAGTCGGAGCTTGGCTCAAGCATGCTTGATTTTGAGCCAATCAGTCCACTACCAGAAGCGGCCTTGGACTTCCCTAGTGATACGCCGATTACCGTTGAAGTCCAAAGTCCTCCACAGGATTTCACAGTTGGCAACACCTCTGCTGGCCCCAAGCAAGGCGGACTACCTTCGGCATTCAGTTTTTCAACGGTCAACACGGTCGCTTCTTCTACCGCGCCAAGCTCTCACGTAGACCTTGACAGTACCAAAGATGCCCACTTCTCCTGGACCAGCTTTCAGCACTATAGCCTACCCTCAGAGGACCCCGGATTCGGGGCCGTTCAGAAACCTGCAACGGTTGCCAATCATGTGGCACCTGTGGTTGTAGACGAAAACCATCGTGCAGGCGTGTATCAACCTCAGATGTCAAGCTATGATGAGTCAACGATTCCCCATTCCACCAGTATGCAACAACTCCTCGCTGAATTGAGCTATTTGGGCGGAATGATCCAACAGCATTAACATGTGGAATATATGTTTCTACGTCACCACTTCGCAAGTTTGACCGATATACTTGTCGGCGTTCTCTCTTTTTCTACATGTTGAGATGAGAGCAAACTCGGCCGACAGATCCACAGGGATCTAATTTGATTTGCAAATAATCGATGTCACAACATCAACAGCATATCCCTTGACTGGGAGGGAGTTCCGGGGCTCTAGCAAGGACGGAGCGGGACTATAGTGGCTTGGAAGTGGCATATTTATCGAGGACGTCTCACATGGATGGAAGTGACAACCTCTTTAAGGACAGATTGTTGATGACCCCCAAAATTGAAAAACGACGAAGATCTGGCAGAGCCTCCTTCAGCCTTGCCCCCAATTGACGAGGCTGCATATGAGGCTTGGCAGAATTTCTTAACGACAACATAGACATAGAACAGCCATAACCACCAGTAATTGCCGATATCTGTGCGGACACAGACTTATGAATGATGATGATCTTGACCTAATGACTCAATGATTGTATACTTGGCACGGCCTTCGAATTTGATTTCTAGTTTTTGCACTTCGCTCCTTCCGACGCGTTCATCAATCGAATGGGCTGTGGGCACGCGTCGTCCAGCACAAGAATTCGCACTCTCAACACAGTGTCCCCTCAAGCCATTTGTCTACGCTCTGGATTGTAGCTACTACTCGGACGAATTATCGATCTCCCGACCTGCTGATTGACCAGATATCTGTTGATCTCCAGGTTTGCTTTCCCGCCAAGCGACGACACACTATCACCACTGACATTTGCTCGTATCCAACGCACCAACCGTACCACCCCGTATCATTACTCATCGGTCTCAACAATGCATCAAATATCGAACCGCACTTTTACAGACCCTTTCGTCCCATCTCTCTTTGCCTACTGTCCGACAATGGATCTTGTCGTGACGGTCACAAGTAAGGGGGTCATGGATGTTTGGAGATTAAACGGTCAGAGAGTCTTTGGTTCAAACTTCTGCAAAGATGAGGATGAAGGTGACGACGAGGAAGGGCATTCGGCCCCCGAGAAAGGCGATGGAGGAAATGTGAGGGCCGTTGCATGGAGGAGGGACGGTGAGCAGCTTCCACACTGCATTTTCCTCTTCCCTCACGCCACAGGCCCCATCAGAGACCATGTTGGGATCGATCACTCCCCATGGGATCAGAAAGAAACTATATGCTGACTATTACGTCCCAACTGCGGGCCCGGAGGTACAGGCCAAATACTTGCGATTGCCTGCGCGGATGGCAGCCTATCCCTCATAAATTCCTTCACGGGCAAAATTTCTCATCGAATATTCAGTCAGAATCAGAAACCCGCAACTTCACCTTCACTACAGCCGTCGGTACAGACGCAGACTCGACGGCAGAGTTCTAGAATCTCCCCTCTCCCGACTGCTCAGGCCACCTCCGGCCGACCAACCGTCACAGCCCTCTGCTGGACTACGCACTTGGTCGATCCCTCCCCCACCACCATCCGCTCTCACCTCAATGCGCCGAATTCCACACTCTCACTCGATCAAATTCTAAACCTCCGCGCTGACGTAGATAGACTTCTCCCATTGAAAGCCGATCTGCCCCGCGAACTGAGCGCCATCGACGTGGAAGTATCCCTGCCCAGGCTCGCGACGCTACCCCCCACGGGTCTGACTGCGGATGACGATGTGTTCAGTACGCGGAGCAGTGTGGACGTTGTATTTCATGGAGGCGGCAGTAACGGCTCTGCCGGGTCTGGAGGTGTCGACGCCCTGCTCGTCGGACTAAGTGATGAATCTGGCGGATGTATGGTTCAGCTGAGGATTTTTGATTCCTTCGATGTAGGAACTGTCGACTTGAAGGGTATCCTCCCTCCAGGACCTGCTGCGGGAAGAGCATCAAGGGTGCTGAGGATCGAAAGTCATCCATTCTTGTCAACGGTTTTCGCAGTTATCGAGGAGTCGCCAAAGGATGAAGCTGCTTCGTCGTTACACCTCATCAGCCTTGATTTGAGCTTCATTCCGCAGTCCGGACGGACCTTGCCGCTTGTAGCGAAGAAGGTCTCTCAGCTAGGCTATTTGCTCAGATACATCTCGCAGGTGCGGACGCAATTGGTCGCCGAGGTCAAATCCGCATTCGACCTCCCCGGCAGGTTCCTACGCAACATCAACGAGTCGCTGGCGGAAGGAGATGAGAATGCGGACTTCGTCTTCGCAGCTCATCATCTTGCCGTTACCGGGGTTTGCAGTCCGAAATTGAAGGAGTGGCTGGTTGACGAGCTTCAAGATAGGGGCATCAAGCGGTGGGAGAACGCCGTCGCGGACTGTCTGGAGGTAGCTAGGAGGATGACAAGCGAGTGTCTTCTTCCTGCCGTGGAGAGGAGTTTGGCATTGTTATCAAGACTGGATGGCCTTGCCCGGTTTGGGCCCACGAGTTCGAAGCTTGGACTGGACGAGAAGAACGTGAAGAGGGTGACAGAGACCATCGATGCCCTGGGCATCCTTAGTGAGGATCTCTTGCTCGATGTCGTGGCCGAAACAAGAGAATTCGCGGCGTTCATCAAATGGCTGAAATGGGAGTGCGAAGTTGAGGCGCTGGAGCAAACCAGTGCGAGGGCGGAAGATATGAGGGAAACATGGACGGGAGAGGGTGAGCTGGAGCTGGTATTAGATTACGTGGGAGGTGCTATGAAGGAAAGTCGATTGAAGAAATATCTTGTGGAGGAAGCCAAGGAGCAAGAAGGTGGATTGGCCGCATCTTTTGATGACGATTCGGATCTAGGGTCCTACGATGAGTTCATCAGATGCAGAACCAGTTGCAACAAGGACAAGAGCATGCCTACACTGGGCGAGCTGGTCGACAGATTACAGAGGCAATGTGAGGCGGTCTTTGCGAAGATTGCAGAAACATTCAGGAAGAGTATTCTTACGAGCTATCTGCAGGAGCTCCCTCATGGGTGTGTTGGTGAGAGCTTGGATGTCAGGGTCATCCCCGACGACGCCGATTCAAGTCTGTACAGGCTCTTTCTGATATCCAAGGACCGCCAAGAGAAAGCCCGTCTCCGGCATGTCGTGGTCGAGCTGCAACAAGGAGCTGGAAAAGGTGTCAAGCACACGATGCGGTCAAGCTCGCTCGCAATACCTGAGATGCAGGAAGTCCTGGATGCGAAATTTGTCGACGACGAAGCGCTTCTGGTCCTTGCCGAGACCGCCTCTGGTGCCAAAATCTACGGAAAAGAGATTACTATCGACGGCGAAGGACCTTGGGAGGTCCGGCATGCTTTCCAAGGGGAGGAGATAGATGGTGATGTGAAACCCGTCAGGCTGGATGTGAACGGACGGGTTGGGAGAAGAGTGGTCACTGTCCTTGACGAAGGTGGGCTGGGACTTGTAGTCTTGGACTTGGACGCCGAAGACAATGCTCGCGACGCCACTGACGGAGAAGACGAGGTCATGACGGGGTGATCAAACGACGACCTCCAGGAAGCGTTGGGCATAAGGCTGAGGCCAGGCCAGGCCAAGACTGGCTCAGCTTGACCGAGAGACTTGGAGGCGGTCGTTCTGAGACGGAAATGTGTTATATTAGCAGTAGCACTGTACGAGGTGGCTTGCCGTGAACCTGTGCCACCATGCCTGAACATTCCACAACTTAGAGAGGGAGGACATGGATGGGACAGCACCAGAGGCAGGACGAGGCTGATCTCAAATGCTGGCAGATTGGCAGTGTTGGGGTTCTCAAGGCCCCCTGAGTGGCGCCGACTGAACTTGGCGTTAATAGGGTAGCGAGCAACGGGCAACGGGCAACGGGCAATGGCAGCCACACTGAGGAGCCCTAGCGCTCCAAGACCTTCCGGGGAGGCGACATTCCCAACGCAGGTGCAAAGGCAGGCGTCAGTCAAGGCAGTGGAGAGTCCAGAGCGATAGGGTAGGTACTGTTACTGTACCTAGCATGTACGTAGCGAGCCAGCTGTCTGCTTTTTAGCTGCAGCTTGGGTGCAGCCTCTGACCCGGGCTACGTAAACGATCAGGTTAAGCCGCCCAGTTAGCGCGAGCCTGACTGCAGTCTATCAACAAATCCATCCCACTTGCAGTTGCCCTCAAGCAAAACACACACACTCAAACCACCGTCTCCTTCACTTTCTTCTTGACCGCATTCTCTCGAATCGTTCAACTCGCCAATATCCTTGTCTGCCGTCTTTACAGGTCGTTCTCTCCTTGAATTCCCGGCCTGTGTCATTCCTCATTTTGACATCATCTTCACCTGCGGTTCCCAATTAGAGCCTGCAGTCCTCATTTTGTCCGCCTTTCTTCCCTACTCAGACCGCTGCTCGGTCCAGCCATCATGGACGTCAGAGCGGTCTTAGAGAACACCTTCTCTCCCGGTAAGATTATCTCCTATATTCCACGCTTCCGGCGCTGTACTAATTCCTCCCAGATGCCACGATCCGTGGTGGTGCGGAAGAACAACTCAGACAAGCCCGCGAGGGAAATTTTGTACGTCCACCCTCTCCCGCCCGCAGCGATGTGAAAACCTCAACTGACGAACAAATGCAAATATAGTCCGAATATCTTTCGATCCTCTCAAGAGAACTTGCCAATGATCAAGCCAGCCCTGCCGTCCGACAAGCCGCCGGCCTCGCCCTGAAGAACGCCTTCACCTATCGTGACGTGACCAGATTAAGAGAGGTACAGGCAAGATGGTTGCAAGGGGTCGACCCTCAAATCAAGGCTCAGGTCAAGGAGCTGGCCGTCAAAACCCTCACTTCGACACCTCAAGCCGCCAATTCGGCTGCCCAGCTGATTGCGACCATTGCCGCAATTGAACTCCCACGCAACGAGTGGCCTGACTTGTTGCCTGCGCTCGTCCACAATGTCGGCGCCGGTGATGACAAACTCAAGCAATCCAGTCTCACCACCATTGGTTTCATCTGTGAATCGGACGATGTCGAGCTTAGAGAGTCTCTGGTTGGATATTCCAACGCGATATTGACCGCTGTTGTGCAAGGTGCGCGGAAAGAAGAGGAGAACCAGGATGTCCGACTCTCGGCCCTGTCGGCACTCAGTGATGCTACCGAGTTCATTCGCAGCAATTTCGAGAACGAAGGCGAGAGGAACTACATCATGCAAGTCGTGTGCGAGGCCACACAATGCCCCGACACTCGGGTGCAAGCCGCTGCCTTTGGTTGCCTGAACCGCATTATGGGTATCTACTATGATAAGATGAGATTTTATATGGAAAAGGCCCTATTCGGTCTGACCATTGGTGGTATGAAGAACGACGAGGAGGACGTGGCCAAATTGGCCATCGAATTCTGGTGCACTGTGTGTGAAGAGGAAATCAGCATCGAAGATGATAATCAACAAGCGCAACAAGAAGGGTCAACCGAGCTGCGACCCTACTTCAACTTTGCCAGAGTTGCGGCACGTGAGGTGGTCCCAGTCCTGCTTCAGTTGATGACCAAGGTCTCCGAGGATGATGCCGACGATGAATACAACGTCGCTCGCGCCGCATATCAATGTCTCCAGCTCTACGCACAGACAATAGGTGGCGACCTGGTGCCCGTGGTTCTTCAGTTTGTCGAGGCGAATCTACGCAGCGAGGACTGGACCAAGAGAGATGCCGCAGTTTCGTCGTTTGGCGCCATCATGGACGGTCCTGACATCAAGACCCTCGATCCTCTTGTCAAACAAGCCCTTCCGGTTTTGATCGGAATGATGCAGGATCCGGTCGTCCAAGTGCAAGACTCTGCGGCCTTTGCTCTGAGCAGGATCTGCGACTATTGCTCCGACTGTATCGATCCGTCTACACATTTGCAACCGCTGATGTCCGCCCTTTTTGCTGGCCTCATGAGCAATCCCAAAATTGCCGCGTCCTGCTGCTTGGCTCTCCTCAATCTGACGGAGCGATTTGTCGGCGAGGACGGCGCATCGACAAACCCGCTGACGCCGCACTTCCAAGATAGTGTGACTTCCCTGCTTGCGGTCACCGAGAAAGAAGGAGGCAACAATCAACTTCGCACGGCGGCATACGAAGTGCTTGGTGGCTTCGTCACCAACGCCGCCCACGACAGCTTGCAGATCGTTGCAGAACTGTCCAACGTCATTATCCAGCGTCTACAGAGTACCATTCCCATGCAGAAGCAGATTGTCAGTATTGACGACAAGATCACGCTAGAGGAACTGCAAGTCAGCCTGAGCAGCGTTCTGCTTGCCATTGTCCAGAGACTCGAACAGAACATCGGACCCCAGGCTGATCGGATCATGCAAATTAGTCTGGAGCTCCTCAACGCCACTGGCAACACGAGCGTCCCCGAGGTCATTTTCCAGATTGTCAGTGGGTTGGCGAATGCATTGGCAGGCGACTTTCTCAAGTATATGGACTCGTTCGTTCCATATCTCTACAACGCTCTGGGCAATCAGGATGCTCCGGACATGTGCTCCTTGGCTATTGGGCTCGTCAGCGACGTTGTCCGTGCTTTGGAGGACAAGGCACGGCCGTACTGCGATACGTTTATGAACTATCTGCTCAATGATCTTCGGGTTCGTCTTTTCCCCCTCATTCCTCCCTCAATTTTTCACAGACTAATGACTATCTACAGTCCGACAAACTTTCCAACGCGCTGAAACCTCCAATCTTGGAGACCTTTGGCGATATCGCCACTAGCATCGGGGTCCATTTCGAAACCTATGTCACTGTGGTCGCCGGCGTCCTCCAGCAAGCAAACAATGTGTCCGTTGCGAACGATGTCTCATTCGATATGCTGGACTACATCGTGTCTCTTCGATCCGGTATTGCAGATGCATGGTCTGGCCTGATTCTGGCCTTCAAGGGTACTGAGAAAGGTACGATGCCTTCCTAATGTGCAGGTTTCGACGCTAACGAAGCGGCAGCGCCTCTCCTCCAAAACTATGTGCAACCTATCTTCGAATTTCTGCAGACGGTTTCCCAGGATATGAATCATAACGAAGGTCTACTCAGAGCTTGCATGGGTATTATCGCGTGAGTGTGCCCCCAGTGCTCCTGCTAGCTTTTTCTAACAGCTTCCCAGTGATCTCAGTGAGACCTTCCCAGACGGATCACTTTCAGATTATTATCGACAAGAATGGATTACCAAGATCATTAAAGAAACTCGAACGGCGCGCGACTTCTCGCCGCGGACAATCAACGCAGCACGTTGGGCAAGAGAACAAGTCAAACGACAGACTCAACATCAAGGTACCATCATGAATGCCTCATGAACTTGATGTCGAGAGTATTACTTATCCCCAGCATCATCACCCACCTCCCCGGCACCGCCACCGCCGCCCCGAATTACCCTTGCCCGTTCGCACCCCAGCACCAGCCCCAGCACAGCACATTGAAATCCCCCTGTCAGAGCGCTGATCACCGTTATGTGAAGGTCGTTTCTCATCGCAAGCCGGTCCCATAGCGGGACGACTGGAAAACGATGGCGAACACGACCCATCGCAAAACGGAGAGAATGGCCGCGTGGACAAGCGACAACAAGCTGAAGACTCCCGAACTCGTTCTCGCCCCCTGCCGCCGATGCCCGACCCTTCAGCCTTTTTGTGGCCTGGGCTCGATTTGAACGCCCTGGACGCTCTCTATGTACCACTTGAAACTGGTGCGTTAGGCCCACGCTCGTCACAGGTCGCCCCTCTCGGTCTGCAGTCACGTCTACGGTGCTTGGACCCTTTTCGCGTCGGAACATCGTCTATTGAGGGCTTCCCCAACCACGACTGCACCGAAGCCCGAAATGGAAATGGCAGCGGACATCTGGTTCCGTTTGATCACAATTGCCATGGAGATGTCGATTCACCTTAGCACCAAGCCTTCTGCGGCCGAAGGTCGACCGAAAGGAAATGGCTGGTATGGCACAGGCACCTGCACACGATAGAATTTCTGCGGTCTGGGTTCACGTATGGAAAGACGGCGAAGAGTTCAGACGCAGGACAGGATGGTTAGATCTGGCGATCATTCGGAACAGATAAACAAAGACAGCCCCATGATACCCCCTTTGAGCCCCCATTTTCCCTTCCTGCATCTTCCCTCCTTCCCCTTCCTCCCCTTCTTCGCACCGCTTCCCTTTACGTGTCGGCGTCGGTTTTCTACTGGACTGTGGTCAGAGTATTAGGGCTCTGTGCTGCCAGAACTTACGAAGAGTACAAACTTGAGCTTTTGTTTACTCGGCTTGTATTATCGTCGATTCGAATGAAGGCCCAACATTCTCCTGAGACATACGCTCTCCTTCTGATTTGATCACTTTTCAGGTTCGGGTTGGTGGTCAGGTTTGATGTCGAAGTAAAGGTTCCTCAAGCATAGAGCCAGGGAGCAAACCAGTCAATCAGATAGCATGAATCTGGTCTGTCTTGGGTTCTATCTGGAGATCAGTCCAGCAAACGTGATAGGTATCATTGAGTCGAAATACTTTCTACGGCTTGCTAAAGCCTTTTACGACATGAGGATTGAACTTTCTCCGACCATTCGTCCGGCCATGTCAGCCTCATAGGGTAACGTAGTATTGGTCCTGAATAGAACAGGAGCATCATGCCCCATTCCAATCTCAATTCCTCGGCGCCCACCTCAAAACATGACTGGTGCTTCACGATCGATCGACCGTCTGTCTATCTGGATATGGCACCCCAACTCATGCTTCTTCTATCTCCACATGTTTGTCTGTCTGTCTGTTAACTATGCCTCACGTCGCCCCAACCTGATCTGCGGCGGCCTGCCTGTTCGCGAACCTCTCCCTCGCGCCCTTCCACCAGAGGCCGTGCTGCAGGTCGAGGCTCTGCTCGATGAGGAAGCGTTGGCTCTCGTCGGCGTAGTCGACGGGTCTGCGGTAGAACAGGCGGTCAACGACGCACTCGACGCTCTGGCCCGTCTTGACCACGCCGTCGACGCCATCAGACCGGCCGTCCTGCGCCACCCGCCCCGTCTCGGAGATCAGCTCGGCGTACGCGCGCACCATCGTGCTCACGGGCGTGATCCATTCCGGTGGCCACTGCGCCGTCACCGCCGAGGGCGTCATCCCCGTGTCCACGTACGCCGGGTTGATGCAGTTTACCGCCAGGTTGTCCGTCGCGAGCAGCATCGCGCCCACCGACCGCGTCAGCGCCAGCACCGCGTGCTTCGTCGCGCAGTACTCCGGCGCCACGGGGAACGGGTACAGCCCTGCGCACGACGACGTGATCACCACCTTCGGGTTGTATCCTGCTGCTGCTGCGGCCGCCGCCGCTGGAGATAATAACGACGAGGACGACGACGTTGGGTTGAGGGTGGTGGCAGAGGCCTCGGCGCCGTTCGTTGATTGTGCGGCGGCGGCGAGCATGGCCTTGGCGGTGCGGCGGCTGTAGTGGATGAAGAGCTTGAGCCCGTAGAAGACGCCGATCTGGTTGACCTGAGTGCAGTGCATGGGCGGGGGCAGGGGCTCGCTGTCCGGGTCGGCGTCCGGCGCCATCGGGTTCGCCAGCGCGATGTGCTCCTTCTCGGCCGTGCCGGCGTTGGCGGCGAGGAAGTCGATGCGCCCGCCCGACCACGCGAACGCCTGCCGGAACAGCGCCGCCTGCGAGTCCCACGACCCGACGTCCGTCGCCACGAACAGGTGCCGGTCCCGGTCGAGCTTTGCGGCGATGGGGGTGTAGGCGTCCGCGCGGATGTCGGCGATCACGACGCGCCAATCGGGCTGTGAGAGCAGGTACGATACCAGCCCGAAGCCGATCCCGCCGCAGCCACCTAGAGAGGGGGAAAGAAAGGATTTCTCGCGTTAGGAACAGGTTGTGTCTTTCCTTTTCGGAGGGGAGGGAAGGGATCTTCCCCCCTTTCCCTTATTTCCCTCTCTATTCTTCTTCTGTTCGCCTGGGGGGACTACCCACGGAGGGGAACAGAAAGGGAAGAAGGAGTGTGTGATTGAGACGCAGCGACGAGAGGAGAGGAGAGGATAGGGTAGGAAAGAGGTACGTACCTGTGACTATCGCCGTCTTCATAGCATTCGGCGTCGTCATTGCTGAATATCCAGGATCCCTTCCGTCTCTTCTGCGAGGCAGGCTGGTGGCTGAGATCACTCAAGGGGTAGGTAGGGGGACGTCGAAGCTCGAAGTATTCCCGAATGTATTACTTAGAAGGTAATAAATATCACGCAGGAGACAGGGAAGTGCTTTCTGGGGGCAGGGGGGGCAAACAAGGAGAGAGATATGTAGATGGAACTATTTCGCTTTCATGGTGTAGTGCATAATTCAATTGGCGCCGTGGTTGTGGTTGTGGTTATGATATTATATATCCCCATTCGACGGCTCACTCACTCACGCACCCATGACTGACGGGCTGGGCTGGCTCGACCAAACAAATGAATAGCACGAGGTACATAACACACAGTACCGAGGTGTCCAGACTCCACGAAGTATTCGCCGTACTCCATGTTTTCGGCTTGTTGAGTTCCTGACACAGAATTGTCGAGTCGTAACCCCCGAGAAGGATTCCGTCCGTTGTTCCCCATCGGCAGACTCATCGTCTTTTGTTTGGTTGGATATTGGTCGCTCCTGTTTTCCCCCGCAGAAATCTGTTCTTGGCCTCATCATCTGGGGTCCAATTGGCCAATGTGGGAAGGATGTTGAGCTCCCTGCTGACAAAGGGTCTCTGTGTTTGAACCAACCTTGTGCCTGCTGAATTGGGCATATTGCAGATGTCACGGAACGACGTCGCTTGTTCGGGATAGAGTGTGTATGTATCTATGCCTCCCCAAGGAGGGGTCTTGTCTTGTGTGGTCGACTTCAGCGAGAGGAGAGCAAAGCAAGCCCCTGGTGTGTTGTCTTTTGCTTTGTGCTTCGTCCTGAACATCAGAGTGGAACTGTCCTTCCCTCATATCCCCTCGTTGCTGAGCACATGGAGAACGGTACATCAGGCTGTGGATCGCTGGTCATGCACCGCCCAAAGAGGCGCAATGGTTTCCACCGCCCTCTCCACGATGGCGTTGATGCGATCTCGTAGGACGGTATTAGCGCATTCCACGTCTAGATTCTCCAGCCATAGCCTTGCCACATGTTTGTCGAACCGAATTTCCAGCCCTGGGACGGGGATCCCGACAGCCGCCAGCCTGGCGCGCTCGGCCGCCTCAGCACGTTCCAGGTCCGCTTCCTCGTCGGATTCATCCGGCTCTTCGTCGTTGTTCTCCTCCTTCTTCACGCCTTCAGCCCCAGAGACCAGGGCTTTGCGGTCTGCAGGGGCGACGGTGCGCGGTTTGTCTATGGGCGTGATGTTATCACCGAATTGTTCTTCGAGAAACATGCACAATCTCGAGAACCGGTCTTGTGGAGAGACCTTGGTCAGCTCGTTGGTCAGCCTCTGGACTCCCTGGTTGTGCCCGTGGCTGTGGTGTGAGTGAGCTGCCTTGCTCGACGAGTATTTGACGGCTGCCGGACTGCTCTCCACCGTCATCAGCACGGCCATGACTGCGTCGGCGATGCCGTCGTTCATGGTGTTACCCTCCCATTCGAGTTCGATCTGCTTCTCTCGTCCCGACCACTTGAGAGTGATGCATCCCATGATGAGGAACGTCCGCGGTGGCTCCGTGACAATTTCCTCGTCAGCTTCTTCTTCGGCCTTGATTCCGTTTTCCCCATTCCTCGAGTCGATCTCGACCTTGACCAAATGCCCATGTCCGTTAGGTTCGGATTTGACGTGACCGACCTCTTCAATGCTACCAAAAGTGCCTTCGAGGGCCCATTTAATAAGCTCGATGCCGGCTGCGGCAAGGGTGATATGTTGTCGGCACAAAATGGTCGTTGTCGTGAGGCCAGCGTATTCACGGAGATCCTCGGGCGCCATCAAGCTGAGCTTGAATCCATTCTGTACTAGTACGCCACTGATCACTCTCGTCTCATCAGCTTCGGCGGATGAAGGAGGGGGTATCTGAGCCAGCTTCCCTACAACCTTAGCAACCTTGTCCTTCCTGAAGGGGATCTTGATTTCCGCGCCGTTTTCCGGGCTGTACACCTTGGTCTGATGGGCGTTTGGATTGCTCGTCAACCGGCGGGAATTCAGATCCAGCAGTCTTGATCTCAGTCGTGCGGCCTGAGAACGTTCTCCGTGGACGAGAATAACGTGGGGTGCAGCGACTTGCTCAATGAAATCTACGTTCTCAACCCCTGTAACGTGAGCTGCGAACTGGTATTCCTCAACCGAACACCGTCGAGGGATCATCACCGCGGCATCATCGTCTTTGTTTCTGCGACCCAGACCGTGTCCGAGACCGGTGTTTCCACCGCTCATGATGGCCGGGATCATATCTGGCTCCGACAGGATGGTCCGACCCATGGTTCCTTCGATGTTATAACCAGTCATTATGACTCCGTTGCGTTGATCCGGAGCCCATCTCTCGAGTAAGATGCGGGACATGCCTGACTGCATCATGCCAGGCGAAGCCAGCATGACACATCCTCCCACGTCGTCAAATCGGTCAAGATTTCGCAGGCTTCGCACAAAGCGAAAGTCCCAGGGGCCTGCACTGACACCTTTGGCGTTGCCGGCGGCTTCGGCCTCGGCCATTCTCTCTCGAAAGATTCGTTTGATGTTGTCGTTCATCGCATTAATATATGTCTGGTATACAACCATGCATTTCCGTGCCGTATTGCCAGTATAATAAATAGGGAACTTCTGGAGCTCCGGGTGCCGTTGCCAGTAGTCCTCGAGAATGAGCAATAGCTCTTGTGCTCGACCGAGAGCAAACACGGGCATCAAAACTTTGCCACCACGGCCCAAGATATTGGAAACCGCCTTGAGCAGAGCAGTTTCTCGTTCTGCGCGAGGAGGTGCGTTTGAGATGCCAAATGTGGATTCGGTGATGAGGACATCGATCTTGCCCACGCTCGCAGCATTCGGGACCTCGGCGGCCACGAGATGTCGATCCTGCTCTCGAGAGTAGTCCCCGGTGAAGAAAATGTTGAGCCCAGCGATGTTGATCAAAAACATGGCAGCTCCAAGGACGTGGCCGGCAGGATAAGGTGTTATGCGGACACCCGAAACCGTATGCGTTGTGTAGAAGTCAATCGTCTCGATTTGAGGCAGAGTGGAAATGTGATCAGCCTCGGTGTAGAGCGAGGTTCTCTGGTCGGAAGTGGACGTGGTGTTGCTCACTCGAACAGAGTCCTGGATGAGCCATTTGTAGATGGCCTTGGTGGGATGTGTCATGAAGACTCGCCCTTTGAAGTCAGTTTTGGCCAGCACGTAAGGCAGTGCGGCGGCATGGTCCAGATGGAAACTGCACAACGGTTATAGTTAGCATCAATTCCAAGCAGTTTGGATAAGTTCCCCTCTGAGAACTGAGCAATCGAGGGCAGAAACGACGGGATCGAGGCTGAAAGGGGGAGGAAGAAGAAGAGGCAGGAACAAGGATCTTAGGTGAAAAGCATTGTATTGGTGTTTGCCTATAGGTACAAGATCTCATCGAGCATGACCGTCGAATCCAGCCGCTTCCAAGCATGCGGCGGCATATGAATGTAGAACACCAAGATCCCTTTTGTTTCTCTGCTCAACTTGCTCAAACTACCTCGCCCAAAGCAACACGATCGGAAAAGGAGAGGGTTCACCTACTGGCTAATCAATAGGATGTCCACGGTGCTCAGGTCAAAATCGTCAAAATAGGGCATAGCTGACATCCCTTCTCTGCCTGTATGCATGCCAGCGTCGAGCTACACGATTGTCAGAGTCTCCTTGATCCAGTGATGTCTTGGGTCTCCTCACCATGACAGTCTTGCCCTTGTATTGTAGGATATGGCACGATCGGCCAACTTCTTGACATCCACCCAACCCAATAAACACAAGTTCGTCTGAAGGGTCGACGGGTTCATCATCTTCCACAGCCGTCATGGCTGCTGCCTTTCTTTTTGTAGCCATGGTATTCACGAGCAGCGTCGGAGACGGGGTCGGGAACGTGAAAGATTGGGCAAAGGGTGGGATCTCCTTTCGGCTTTGAAGCCCTTAAATCAGGGCATGCGGTGCGTTGTGTCACTACACTGACGTCTGAGGATTCATTGTTGAAGACGTGAGACTGAGGAGACAACCACGGTTCAGACAAAATAGTGACAGAAGTGAAGTGAATTAATATGTATGTACCTTTCTGAAGCGTGAAGTGCCAGTTCGGGGGTGGAAGAAACGAGACGCGGCACGTGACTGACTGCGGCCTTGGGTCGCTTGTAGGCAGCCCTTACCCGCAGGTTTACACTTTGACCATCATCGCATCACTCAAACCGTACCATTTAATCCCACGATTCGAATCCCGACACGTCCCTCTTGCGTATCAGCAAACCCTTGGATGTCGGCAAATTGGAATCAGGCATGCTTGGCACAAGAAGGAAGCCGAGCGTGAGTCGACGCTCACTCGGAATCCAGGGCCAGGTTCAGAGAGACAGAAATATAGACGGACAGCCGTTGAGGTGGAACTGAAAGCAGACCCTCCATCACCATGGCTCACTCGCCGCCCGCGCCATCGCGACCTCCGCTGCCTCAGACACAGACATCCTTTCCGCGCAACTTCAGTTCTGCAAATGGCCGACCCAGCCCGCTGGGCCCTCAATCTCCTCCATTAGCGATGAACTTCTCCTCGCCTCCACCTCAAGCGTTCTCGCCTCAGCAATATTTTCAACCGCCAGCTGCTAAGAGACCCAGACTATCTCCCGATGTCCAGTCCCCTTCTACCGCTCCAAGCTATCCTCCCACTCCGACGGCTCAGGCCACGACTCCCAGCGGAAATACTCCCATGAACGGTTCAGCTGTGTCTTCCACGAGACAAGGGTTGATGCCTCCTCCTCAACGCCCACCTGACAAAGCAGAAGATCGGAACTATGAGGATATTCTGGTTGGAACCGGAATAAACATTGAGGAGGAGGCTAGAATGCTTGTTCAGAATGACTACTTTGGCGGGTCAACTCCCCGGACGGCCACTTCTGGCAGCTTCGAATATCAAAACAATTCCTTTCCGCGGCCCGGCTCCAGTGGAGGCGCAACAGCGTCGCAAGAGGAACCGGGCGAAGGCCTTACCCAGGAACACCAGCCGTCAGAGGAGGAGATGAAAGAGAGAATCGAAGCACGCGCCGACTGGGAAGCGTCTAGGTACAGCCAGTATCCGCTGTGGGACATGTTTTTGCTGGGCGGAGCGCTCAACGAAAAGATTCGAAATATCAGCATCACCGAACATTTGGTCGATCCACAGTCCGGAGTACTAGTTAATACTCAAAAACATATGCCTCCGCCCATGGTGCGAGTCAACGGACTGGAAGGCGCCTCGCGTGTCATCGATAAAGGGCAAGCTATTCTCGATACGGGGCAGAAGGGCGAGCGACTTTCGGATATCATGAAGGTCATTAGTCTGGCAACACGAGCTCGGATGACTGGTTTACTGAGCGCCTCTTCGAGACTGGCAAAGGAACGCCGGCAGCATTCCGCAGGAAAGGTACCGGAGGAATGGCAAGATATAGCAGTTCAGGCCAAGCCAGCCACTGATGTCCCTGACGGAGCAGCCAGCCCAGCAGCCAGCTCTAGCTTAAAGCGTGAGATCTCTCAATTTCCTACCCCTCTTCTCTGACGCTGACACTTGACCAGGCACACATTCCCAAGCAGAAAGCGAGTCTTCATTTCGCCATGACCAGATTCCAGGTCCTATCCGTCTAATATCTACATTCGAACGGGTTTCACAGGCTGAAAGAGCCGCCGAGGAAGCCCGCCGGCAGAAGAGAGCCAAACGACGGGCTGCCAAAAAGGACGAAGCAGGCGCCACAGCCACCGAGACGACCATAACGCCCGAGGCTGCCCCTGTTGCCAATTTGGACGCAGACAAGAGGACGACGAAGAAAGAGAAGAAATTGGCAGAGAGCAGATTCTCCGAACAACAACAACACAGGTCAGCCAACGAAGCAGCACGGATGGCCGTGGCAGGTTTATTTGGCAGTCGCTTGGGCGGTAAGAAGTCAAGAACTTACGACTGGATGAATGCTGGCAAAGGCGGAGCAAGTCCTGCAGCAATTCCAGGCAGACCGCCACCGTCAAGCGCACCGTCGACAGCAGGGACACCAGCCCCCGATCGAGCTCGAACAACTCCCAAAGAAAAGCAGCTTGGTCAGTGGGATGAGGACAAGGACGCTCAGATCCAAGCCCGAGATGTGCTACTCGTGCTGGAGAGTGACGGGCGCGCATCACGTTCATATGTGAGAGGACTTAGCCTTCCGGAAAACTGATTCTTGATATGTGCATTTCTAGATTTTGCAAGCACTGCTGCAGGGGGGAGATTTTGGCGCGCCTTTCATTGGGTGGAGCGACATGGCAAGCCTACTGTAAGATAAGGAGACTATCATTTAAAAAAAAAAACAACGAAAAACGAAGCCAACTTATTGAAGTATCGAGCAGAACCGAGCAGTACACGCAGGGTGGCCACATTGGCATGATATTTGGCTGCTAATATTAAATCATCTTCAGCGATGTTGCCTAGGGTTCATGTCAGGCTGGAGCTGAGTTTTAAATCGTCCAATCTAGACTAGCGCAGTCCGGACTATCGTATCACGGGGGGCAAATACGTCCATTGGCTTTGTTCGGCGAAAAAGAGGTTCCTGTCTCAACTGCGCAGCACGAGCCCATGCGGGTCTTGTCGCATGTCGTGATCGCCGTGGCACGGCAATTTGAGGTGGCGGAAACTTGTCATCCCCTCCTACTTTTTCCCGACACCGGATATGAGGAGGGAGTGTGCTGGGCCCGACGGCGACGGGGCCATCCGCTCACTTTGCCCAGATCGCTGTGAGACAGTATATAGTAGAATCTCAGAAATTGTCACGGTGCACCAGAGACGATTTGCCGTGGTGTGATGAGGAGGCGTTATTGGAGAGCCTCCGGATGGCTCAGGGTTGCCCACCCATTTGTCGCACGAGTTTGGGAGGCCAACGGAGGGCCTGATAAGCGACAATGGACTAGCAAGGCAAAGGCGCGTGGGTGCAAGACTTGGGCCCATCGCTCACCAATCCTGGGGCCCGGGGTGAAGAATAGACGCCAGTGACAAGAGCCGTGGCTTGAACCCGTGTCGAACGAGTGCTGGTGCTCGTCTTCGGCCCAAAGTGCTCGATAGTACCTACCTACACATGGTGGTGCAGCGAATGCTTGGATGATTCTAGAGACTTGCACGTAGCAGGAAAATCACCCACGTAAGGGTCTCGTTGGTGCATCCTGTGGAGGAGGACGGCCGTGGGCGGTGTTCCGGTTAAGGATCACAGCCCTGGGCCTGGTGTTGGGGCATGCGAATGGTGGTGTCATTCGCCCGTGGGCCGCCTATGATTCGGCCGGTTAACTAGTACGCAGTTCTCCATGGCGGGCGATGCCCAGAAACAGAATTGAACCCTTTCCTGCTTGCCCTGCAAACCTGAAGAAACGCTATGACTGGTGTGGCTAAGGGCACACTGGATCGCTGGGCACCCGTCAAAGTGCAAACCTCACTTCACACCTCAGTCTACATCATCGTCGTCCTCCACCCTCTGGCTCTTTCTCAACCTGACTGACACCCATTTTATTCTTCGTCATTTCTTCGAGTCCTTTTTTCCTCGTACCTCCCTATCGTCTCCGTTGAATTCAGCGAACATGAGCGTGGACCTACGACAATAGGCGTTTCCCGCCTGAAGTTGTGCATCTCCACGTTTTCACCCGATCCTCGAACACCGCCTCGACAACGACCTTCAGACGTTCGCCATCCCTTCTGTGATTCTCTCTCATCAACGACCATCGATCTTTCCCCCCTTTATACCGCCGCAGCCGCGTTTTCGAGACCAAAGACACGACCATTGACCCCTCCCGACCCTCGCATGTTGCTCGTTGCAGCCGGCAACATCTGGGTTGTCCAGCCACTCCCACGGAGAACAGGCCTGAAACATCATGTCTACACCCTCGATAGCAACCACCTTCTTGTCTGCTCAACATAGCCAGTATGGTTATGCTCATCAAAGCCTGTATTCGCCGAGCACCCACCCGTACCCCACTACCAACACACTACCTGCACCACAGCGGGTGAACACCTCGTTTCATTCGTATCCCGGCAGCCTCCAGTACCAGCGACCTCAGCCATCCCCAGGAACCCCCTACGGAGTACCGTCACACGGTTCTACTATGCCTCCGTCCCACTCGACCTCCACCGTTTCCGATGCTCATCACAAAAAACAGCCGGACTGGAATGAATTCTACAAGAACGGAGTCCCGAAAGAAATCATTGTCATCGATGACGACAGTCCTGGCCCTCACGCCCCGGGACACCCTCCGAATCGGCAGCAAATGGAGGATGCCGAGGGTTACATTTTGACTGCAGGTCGAAAAAGAAAAGTTGATAATGGAGGCTACGAGGTCGAATATGCAGACAGCCCGACATATTCGACGCACCCAGCCAAGTTTGATGCGACGTCGTCGTCCGCCTCTTATCATTCTGGTAACCGAACCACTTCTCTCCAGACCGTGACTGCGCCGACTTCACTCGAATCGTATGGCAGTAACACTGCCAGCAATAGCTATGAAGACGTCAGAACAGGAACGAAACGGAAACGTCAAGAGTCATATCAAAAAGAGACTCGGGCACAGGCAGCAAAGAGAAAACAACTAGAAGCTGTGCCAGACGCGTTTGCAGATTATGTTCCTCCTTCAAAACCTATACAAAAAGCCCCGGATGTTCACGTCACAATAATACGTGACACAGAAAGACATAAACATTTGAAAGTGGACGACGAAGATGGACATTACATCGTGACGCCTGGGACGAAACTTGCTGGCAGATGTGAGTATCAACCTTTTCCTATGACGTTTACCCTTTCTGACAATTTGCGATAGATGAGATTATCAAGATGCTTGGGCAAGGCACTTTTGGCAAAGTGGTCGAGGCTTTCGACTCGCGAAAGAAGACAAGATGCGCAGTCAAAATCATTCGATCTGTGCAGAAGTACCGCGACGCGTCTCGGATCGAGTTGCGTGTTCTCAAAACGCTCGCTTTGAACGACGCAGCCAACCGCAACAAGTGCATTCATTTACGAGATACGTTCGACTTTCGGAACCATATCTGTATAGTGACGGACCTCTTGGGACAGAGTGTGTTCGATTTTCTCAAAGGAAACGGCTTTGTACCATTCCCTAGTTCGCAGATTCAGAGCTTCGCCCGTCAATTATTTCACAGCGTCGCATGTGAGTCGCACACCCCTTCCTCATGAGAAGTCAATGCTGACCTAGCACAGTCCTACACGATCTGAACCTCGTCCACACAGATCTCAAACCAGAAAACATCTTGCTTGTTAACAATGCCTACCAAACTTTTACCTACAACCGCTCGATACCTTCATCGTCTCACACGACGTCAAGAACCGCTAAACAGCGCAGAGTCCTTTTGGACAGTGACATACGGCTAATAGACTTTGGCTCAGCCACCTTTGACGACGAATATCATTCCTCCGTGGTGTCGACCAGGCATTACAGAGCACCTGAGATTATTCTACAACTAGGATGGAGTTTCCCATGCGACATTTGGAGCATAGGGTGTATCATTGTCGAATTCTTCACGGGTGACGCATTATTCCAAACGCACGATAATCTCGAGCATTTGGCCATGATGGAAGCCGTGTGCAATGGCAAGATCGACCCCAAACTGGTCAAGCAAGTATGCTCGGGAGGTCGTGGAGCCAACGCAAACTCCGCCGCCAAGTTTTTCAACAGAGGGAGATTGGAATACCCGAACAACGAAACGTCAAAAGCATCGAGGAAATATGTCAAGGGAATGAAGCACCTTCCTGTACGTTTTGGGCTTCTTCCTACTGCCTTACCCTGGAGAGTATGCTGACTATTGTTCCCGCACAGGAATTCATACCGGCCACCAACTCTTTTAACCGACAGCTTCTTGATCTGTTACGAAGGATTTTCGTGTACGACCCGAAAGTTCGGATCACGGCCAAAGAAGCTCTCAAACATCCTTGGTTTAAAGAAGTCCTCGTTGATGACGGCACCGAAGCCGTTCGAATACGCGAGGAACGTGCTCAGGACAGCGCCGCTCAGCCTGGGGCTGGCCCAGATGCGAAACGGCCGCGAATGGATCAATAACAGGCGCGGACGTGTGTGCCACACTTGCACCTTCAGAGATGATTGTGTTAATGACGACGCTGCGGAGAAGCTGTAACTTCCACTCATGTAATCGCCTACCGCCCTGGTTTGATGCCACACATGTCGATTTGAGAGTGCGGACGATGCTAATGATTGACTGATCGGATTTGGAAACTGAACAACGAAAGTACATACTTGGGATACTGCTGCGGCGGCGGCGATTTAACTGGGGGGCGATTGAACTCGCTGCCGCACATCCTGCGCCCTCTGGGGTGGGAAAACTCGCTCAACCCGTTCTCGAAAAGTGTTTCACGGTCGAGTCACCCTTGTAGGAGAACTGTGGCCGAAAGATACGTTTGTTTGAAGGGTAGAAAATGGGGGTCAGAGTGGCGTTGAGCAGTCACTCGGCAGCACTGGGTGGCCTGCATGCATGTCTTTTCCCGGCCTGAAACGGAGTGAGAGGAAGGAGGAACGCCGTGTGCAAAGCACAGCTATTTGAACGGGAAATAAGATACGTGGAGGAGGTGCTAGACATGGGCATGATTCTGAGCCTGGCTTACATAGCGGCTTTACATAGCGATAGTGGCGGTGGCGGTTGTAGTGGTAGTGGTAGTGGTGGTGACAGCTCATCCCTACTGATAGTACACTATCTTTCCCGCTCCCTGGCAAGCAGAGTCAAGGAAACATTATATGGACCGAGCGGTAGACGAGAAGGGAGATGACAATTTACGGTCACAGAAAGCATCATGCCTCTCTCTCTCACACACACACACACACACAAGATTTTTTGCAGTTCTTGCTACCTGATGGTGATGGATGATTCTTCGCTTTTCTAAATACAGAGAAAGGTATGGCGCAAGCAACCCCAGCTTCGTCAGCTTTGAGAAAATCTAGTTACGTATGTGTGAGAGCACGCACAGCTGCGGTGTGTGTCCGTTCGCAAAAAAGCTCGAGGCGCACATGGCCAGGGAACACCCCGAAAGTCTTGCCCCATACAGAAAATCCCTCTCCCGACGCATGCCGTTGAACTGGCTGTTGTTTGTTTGTCGATCTTCTCCAGTTCGACTCCACCCTGGTTTGCAGCCTAGTTATGAGCAGGTGTTTTCAAGTGAAGGCTATTCCTCAAACCACCCTGCCGTGCGTGCCTGCCATGGCTTCATGGGACCAGAGACAAGGCAAGCTCCTGATCTCAGTACCAATATCGGTATGCACTCGATGACTCCCAATAAGTTGAGCAGCATGCGTGTGAGTGTGGTGGTTGGGGATACGAATAGGACGCCACCGCAGGAGAATGCTGGCGGTTGTTGCTGTAAAGAACAAGAGGCTCGTATCCTCTGGGATGCCTGGGAACGGAGTACTGTGAATATGCATGTTGATATGGGCAGGGATATTGAAGAGATGGCGGGGATTGGAGTACATAATATCTCTGCGTGTACGTATTCCAGGCACCGGCATCTGACTGCGGTCTTGGTGGATATTCAAACTGGGTAATAGGATAGAAGTTGGCAGCAGGCGAAGATGTCTCGTGCTGTCCTTGCACATTGGATTTCGCAACCGCTTGCTGAGTAGACTGCTCGTACATGTGGTCGGGTTGATTGTCCGGAACAGTAGTCTGCGGCCCAGGCCGGTGCCCTACCTGGAATTCCAATGGACCGGAGGAATCAAGCGGTGTTGGTGCTTGCTCGGCTCGTTGAAAGGATGACAAGCCTTGACGCTTGCATGATGGTACGGGGGAGGGTGGATTGTTCGGCGCCCTTCGCGAGATAGATGTCATAGCAGTCGTTTGACTAAGTCTGCTGGAGGCTGGGGGTGAGCTGATCGTCTTGATGGTTGGGAAATCTGACTGCAAAGTCCGGGGGGATGATGTCTCGGCTCGTTGGTTGGGACTGCACACTCTTTCGCACCATTCTGCGATTGCGGATTTGTAGTAAGAAGGAACTCCCGACGCACGCGAAGAGGAACGCTGCCCACTCTCTTGCTGAACGGCTTCAGTATCGTGATTCCCAACGATATTTGTGTGGCCCACTGTTCTGTTCGACGGCATGATGGATCGAGGCGGAGACGGGAAGTGGCGGGAACCTTGACGATTACTTTGGATACTGTACTGAGTAGCGATGGTTCTCGCACCCTTGGGCCGTATTGAAGAGACTGCTGGCATACGGAAGGCCCGCTGTGATGATTGGTCGCCTCCGTCAAAGGCCTTGGCGGCAACAGGTTTCGTGCTACTTCTCGTCCTCACTGACGGTGCCTGAGACGAAGGAACATCTCGTTGAGGCTTGCAGCCATCATTAGATTGGCCAGACCCGGCATGGGACCTTACGTTGCTTGCCCTGCCGACATCTGCAAAGTCATCCTCCGCATCTCGGGCTGCCTCTTCAGTCTCCTCTGCATGTGGTTCTTCTTCTTCATCTGTGCCAGTCGGGTTTGCTGTCCTGGTCCCTGCTATGCTGGAAGCATCATCTTCGATGGCTTTTTCATTCAGTGCTGCGGCTCGTACCCGATCTCGTCTATTCTTCCGAATGGCGTCGATCCGCCGGTACTCATCGGGCATGAGCATTTTGGCTAGACCAAACCAACCGCTTGAACGACTGTCGCCACCAGTCCAGCGAGGCCGCAGCCCTGGCTTCGCCATCTTCATGCAGATTGGTCAAGGGCCTAAAATCCGGTGGCTGGTCGGTAGAACAGCGAACTTAGGAAGGCGTTATAAAGCATGGCTGCTGCCAAATCTTCCACCGACCTAGTGATCTATTGAGTCAGTTGGATCTCAATGGCATGACTGAATGGCACTCGGACATGACTACAGCCCAGTAGATTCCTATTGTAGTCAGGGCTTGCGTCGTTGGGGTTGAGTGACTGCAGCACGAGAGAGTCAATGATAGCTATGTTTTCACTTGCCGTGTGAAGCCTGTTCTTTCGACTGAAAACCACAAGCACGTGTCACTGTGAAGCTTTGATTATCAATCTACTGCATGACAAAAAGAGGAGTCAGTCATTGTTTCGACAAGTGAATTGTCTCCGCGGGTGTCGGTGACGGAGGCAACATGAGAAGAACCCAAAGGAGAGCAAGATACTGTAAGTACTTCTCACATGGCGTTCTGGCAGTGCAGGAAACAAGCTTTTGATTAGAATTTAGAACCCGCAGACACAATCGGTCACTAAACTGATAGGCGGCTTGGCATCTGACGTGGGCAGGAGCACTTCCACAACCAGTACTCCGTACTCAGGTACTTTATGTACATTAAATGCCTACTACTTAGGCACTTAGGGTACCTATCTAGGTACGGGTATTATGAAATCTCTGGATAAGCCCCCCTAGAGCCCCCCTAGAGCCCCCAAGGTGCCCCCACGTGGTGGCGGATGTCTGTCCCCTTCTTCCTTGATTCCAACCGTTAACATGGCATTGATCCGCTCTTTCCCGGTGAGGCATCAATTTCAATTCGCCTCTCGCTCTCTCCGCAGCCAAAAATCCCTCTGCGCAGTTCGAATTCTCCCTTCAAAAGTCCATCATCCTCATCTCTAGTGTGCAAAGTCCATCCTTAACCCCCTGAAACTCTCCGTATCAAGGTTGCTGCCCGCTTATCAAACGTCCATGTCCTGAATCCTCGGCACCAATACCTGGTTCTCGACCCTCGCTAGACTTCAGCAGCGTCGTCCTGCAACCCAAGCCTTTTAGCCAGACTCCATATATCCATTATTGGAGCAAACCTTACTGGCTTCTATCATCATACCTAGCTCAGCAAACCAGCCTCACCTTGATCCCAATTCTTCCTCAGACGGTTCCTGACAGTAATAAGCACTGTATCTCAGCTCAGCACTGGCCGCCATCCTATATTATTACCCGAGCTCCCCTCCCCCGTACTCTAGCGAACAACCCACTTTCAGCTTACATGCCTTCATGAATCCGCCATCCAACGATGGAATCAGCCCATGCTCCTGGGACCGCCGACCTCACTTCCGCTCACGGCCCAGACGAAGGATGGTCTCCTTTAACAGATGGCTTCGGGGGGTTTGTTGACATTGGAACCCTCTCTGGCGACCGCGGCCAAACACCTCGACTCGAAACTGAACATCTGTACGGCGATGATCTGATCGGTGTCAGTATGAGTCGAGTGCAGACACACATGAGATCTCCGGAAACTCCTGTGGCCGAAAAAGCCAAAGCACTGAATCTCCCCGTTGAGTACTTTCGCCGAATCCTGGAACTGGCCGAAGAATCTGAGAACGCCAATGGAAGCGACGAAGCAAGCGACAGCCAGTCCAGCACGCCGCACGCCAGTCCGAGGCCACCCGCGCTCGACCAGGATGATGCCGAACGGTCTGCCTCTCCCGCGAGAAGTTTCTCACTCGATTCACCTTCGAAACACCACAGGAATTCCGTCGGTGCACCAGATCGTCCGTGTAATAGGACGGACCCATCCCAGACTTCAATGCCGGAAGATGCAGATCACCCTGCAAGGACAAACTGGGGGTACCAATTCCCACCGCACCCAGCCCGGGAACCACCTCCGCCGCCTCAAAACGATCAAAGCCCCCAACAGACTCGACAAGTTGAGAACGACGTCGCACACATTGACAGCCTCGAAGAAGAGCCCCAATCGCCGCAACCTCACCGATTGTCCGTCAGCAGGAACCTTCTCAGTGGGGTTGGAAGGGAGCGAAGGCGCAGTTTTTCGTCGGCTCCAACGGCGTTACTTTCCAATTTACGAAAGCTGTTACCGGACCTTCCATCTGGACACTTCAACAGGAGTTCCATTTCCCTCTCCTTTTTGCCATCGAGCAACGGAAATTCGGGGTCGCAGAGTCCTTCTGGCGGCCAGATGACACCAACTAACCGCACATTTCGATGGTCCCTTCGCGAACCGCCCCAAAGACGTAACACTGACGACACATCCGGCGTGCTGCAGCAACACCTTGTGCCTGCTCATGACCTCGCCACGGTTTCGCGGAGTCAGCTGGATGGCAATGTGGAATCATTGCTCTCACCCACCAGTCCGGCGTCCAACGTTAGCCGGGCACGTTCCAACTCCGAGGGATCTTTGTATATAAGAAGAAGGGTCTCGGGCGTATCGGCGTACGATGACATCAGCGCATTTGCCCACGTTACTGATATGGCCAATTCTCGATTCAAAGCCATCACCGACAGTTTCCAGAATTCAAGCCTGAAATTGCCCCGGCTACCGGCACTCCGACAAGTAGCGAAGCGACGGACGTCGCCCGACCGAGTGAACGGAGGAATTTCTCGCGAAATCGACGACACGAGCGGCGATGGACGAGAACAGGCCTCTCCGCACGCTTCGGTCAGGAAAATACGGAATGCCGCCAAAGGGGTCGAGGTGGAAACTCCGCAGCAGCGAGCCCATCCGATACTGTCACGCGCTCTTTCCAAGACCACCGGTGATCTCGTTATTTTGGGCGGTTACAGAGGATCAATTTTGAGATCAGCGCAACCTCCTCATCGACAACTCTGGGTCCCCATCAAAGTTGGACTGAACATGCGCAAGGTAGATCTGGAAGTGGGTTTGACGCGGGAGGATGAAGAACGCATGGAACAGACCATCATCCCATCGGGTATTCTTTCGCATATCGGTCCGATCGATATCTGTCGAAGACTGCTCAAACATATGAAAAAATGCCCCAACACACGTGAGAATAAACTCCGAGTGCACGACTGGGGCTATGATTGGCGACTGTCCCCGGATCTTCTCAGTGGAAAATTGATCAAGTTTTTGGAGTCACTGGAGTGCAATCGCCCGGAGACACCTCCCGAGAAACGAGGTGCCACCGTTGTCGCACACAGTCTGGGGGGTTTGATCACACGACACGCTGTCAACCAACGGCCCGAGCTTTTTGCGGGTGTGGTCTACGCCGGCGTTCCGCAGCACTGTGTCAATATTTTGGGCCCGTTGCGGAATGGGGACGATGTGCTTCTCAGTTCTCGCGTCCTCACGGCGCAGGTCAATTTCACCCTTCGAACGAGCTACGCGCTTCTTCCGGAGGACGGTCGCTGCTTCATCCAGAAACACACGAACAAGAGGTACGATCTGGACTTCTTCGATCCGCATGTCTGGGACGAGTACCACCTGTCTCCCTGCATCAACCCGCCGTTACCCCGCAGCCTCCGCGAGAAAGAAGATCGTAGGAAGAGTATTATTGGAGCTCTTTCCGAAAGCATTTCGGGGTCCAACAAGCGTTCATCCTGGTTCGGGGGCCAAGATCCCCCGGGCCAGCCCTCCCAGCAAACAGATCCTCGAGAAGCTCTTGAAGAAGCACACCAGCATGCCGTCGACAAGGTCCTCGAGGCGGGTCAGGACGTGGAAGGTAATGCAGAAGGGATGGTTGGACCATCAATGAAACAATCTCATCACCGAACCTCCATTGCCACTGCTGTGACGATTCCGAAAGACCTCGCAGAAGACTACCTGGATCGCACGCTCGCGGAGGTGTCGGTCTTTAAACAGCAGTTGAAGTTCAATCCCAGCCACCAGGAGAACAATGTTTACCCACCGCACGCGTTTATCTTTGGCAAGACGGTGCCTACGGTGTACGGGGCCCGAGTCGCCAATAGGGAGGCGATCAAGTACACTGATGCATTCGATGACCTGGCGTTTGCTGCTGGAGACGGAGTGGTGCTTGCGAGTGCGGCACAGCTCCCAGAAGGTTACCGATGTGTCAAAGGGGGGCGAGTGGAGAGTGACCGGGGTCATGTGGGCATCATGGGCGACCTCGAAGGGATGGGGCGGTGTCTGGAGGCAGTGGTCGATGCCAGGGCTAAGGGCGTTGGGCTGGGAGAGTCATATGCTCGTCACGCCAGAGACTCGAGTGACTCATGAGGGGATGACAACGATGGCGGATGGGTGTGCATTTTGGATACTTCGATACCTAGCGTTTCTGCTTACTTGTACGGATTCACAGGTCCACATGGCTGCTGATTTGAGGGATGTTGAATAAGATATGGCTTGACATGGTCCCCTGCCATTTCCGGGCGAGGCTGTAGAGATCAGGGGCATCGATACAAGTGTGTGCATCTCAGGACGAAGTCACAAGGCCGAAAGAATGCTCCAATGCATCCACACTGAGTGGGCATAGTCCCATCTCACTCAACTTCCAGTTCTGCAGTCCAAGGGAAGAAGAGAGCTATTTTTTAAGCTATCGGTGAGAACGAATGTGTAGGCCAAACCGGGATATTGTAGGCGACAAGGCACTTTATCTGTGACTAGCTAACGACGGTATTATGGATTATGTATGATATTCGGTCTCGATAAGCATTCTCCAGTGTCCTTCCCCTACGTCATTTTTCTCTAAGCACAGCTAAGCACTGCCGATCCAGTCGGGTGCTTAGGGACCAGGATGCCCCTAATACTACGTATGTAGTTCCCAGCTCGTCACCCCGCAATCACGACGGTGGGAGGCGCAAGAGGAAGAAAAAATAAATAAAAATTGATCTCAATAAGCTACGCTAAGGAGTGTAAACCGTTGTACACCTATTATTGTGGCCCGGAGCTCACCGATCGATGAGAAGATAAGTAGGTACAGCAGGTAATACTCCGTCATCATATTAATACTTATCAGTACATAATATAATACCTAGTAGGTACCTACCCAAGACCAGGCTCGCTCTCTCTTTTTTTTCCGCCTTCTCTGCGATACATTAATTTTGCCTTTGTACTTGGACGGGCATACGGGCTGAGGACGGACGGTGATTGAGGCAATACCACTACCACTAACACTACCACTATCCACACCAGGAGATCTTCCCAGGCTCAAAAACAAAAAGGGGGATTGGAAAATAGGTGACTGACTGATCCCATCAATACACACAAGAGGAACAAGAGGAGGAATTCCCGAAAAGAAAGGCATCGATCTCTCTCCCTGTCCAACTCACGACAAAATGTGTCAAGGACCTATGCACGAGTTCCTCCAGGCGCTGCCCAAGTGCGAGCACCACATGCATCTCGAAGGTGAGCGGATGGATGGATGGATGGATGGATGGGTGGATGGCCTCATTTTTCTTTCCTCTTCGCTCTCTCCATAAGCCTTGGGATCATCCGCATATACTAACATGGTATGGCATGGCACAGGCTCCCTCGAGCCCTCCCTCCTGTTCGACCTGGCCTCACGAAACAAGATCGCGCTGCCCTCGCCCGCCGAGGACCCGGCGTTCGCTTCCGTCGACACCCTGCTGGCCCGCTACCGGCGCTTCACGTCGCTCGACGACTTCCTGCACTACTACTTCATCGGCATGTCGGTGCTGGTGACGCGGGCCGACTTCGAGGCCCTGGCCTACGAGTACTTCCGGCGCGCCCACCGCGACGGCGTCGTGCACGCTGAGGTCTTCTTCGACCCGCAGGCCCACACGTCGCGCGGCGTTGCGTACGGCGACGTCGTCGACGGCTTCACGGCCGCGCGGTCCCGCGCGGCCGCGACTTCGCCATCTCTTCCGAGCTCATCGTCTGCGTGCTGCGCCACCTGCCCGTCGACGACGGCGCCCGCATGTACCGCGAGGCGCTGCCGCACCTGGAGGCCGGCGTCATAAAGGGCCTGGGCCTGTCGTCCACCGAGAAGGGCAACCCGCCGCACCTGTATCGGGACATCTACGCGGACGCGCAGCGCCGGGGGTTCAACCGCACGGCCCACGCCGGCGAGGAGGCCGGCGTCGACTACATGGCGTCGGCGCTGCACGACCTGGCCGTGACGCGGGTCGACCACGGCATCAAGCTGCCCGAGGACGCGGCGGTCATGGCGCTGTTCGCCCAGCGCCGCGTCATGGTGACCATGTGCCCGCTGTCCAACGTCGAGCTGCGCTGCGTGCGCCGAGTCGCCGACCTGCCCGTGCGCACCTACCTGGACCACGGCGTGCCCTTTAGCATCAACAGCGACGACCCGGCCTACTTTGGTGGCTACGTGCTCGACAACCACTGCGCCGTGCAGGACGCCTTTGCGCTGGACAAGGCCGACTGGGCGACCATCGTGGGCCACGCCATCGACGGCAGCTGGTGCGACGACGAGAGGAAGGCCGAGTTGCGGAAACACCTCGCCGACGTCATGGTGAAGTTTCAAGACTAGAAGAGAGCCGTCCCCTCCTTCCTTCCCCCTCCCGAGACGTGACGAAGTGAATACTCAAAAAAGGGGAGAATGAATGCGGGGAGAATGAATGGCTCGGAAACCAGGGAACCAACCCAACCACCCTCCACCCCCCGGAAAGGACAAAACCAAAAAACACACTTCGTTTCCGGTGTTCATGATGCATGTAGTATGTACTGTATGTACTAACTAATTAACCCAGGAGGTAGGGTCCTTCCTGTCTCTCTCTCTCACAGTCTCGATCTAGAGGGCGGGAACACGGAGGAGGGTGTCAGCCGAGATGCATCATCATCCATACTAGAAACAGCGACAATAGGGGAGGGGGAACATGTGGACACAGAGAAGATGGATTCGAGGTCGAAAGCAGAGCCGGGGGCCGGGGCCCGTGGACATCACTGTGTGTGCACAACAATAGAGAGAGAAAGAGAGAAAGAAAGACAGAAAAAAAGGTGGTGGGTGGCCTGCGTCCATGTATGCATGTATGTATGCATGTTGTCTGGCGGATGGCGAGCAAACTGCTGAGAGCTTTGAGATATTCATTATCTGCGCAAGCTCGCTGGAAGGGAAGGGAGGAATCTGATGAATCTTTGGGCCATTTCCTTTTCTTCTGTCTTCTTTTCGAAGTTCTCTCTCTCTCTATATCTTGGGGCATTGCCCTTCCTTTGGCATCATGCCGAGACGGCAGTCCTCATCTCTCTCTCTTTTTGTCCCCTGTTTTCTCTCTCTGGCAACCTCTTTCTGAATTTTGAAAGAACATGGCTCACTTCTGTATGGTTTTTTTTTGCATGTACTTACTTCTGCACGTACTTGTCGCCGATGCCCCTCTGGACCGCCGGTCGCGCGGCAATCCGGTCAACCCACTTGAGCAGGTGCGGGAAGGGCTTCATTTCCTCCGCGCTGAAACCGCTCCGCTCCCAGCCCTTCACCCACGGCCATGTCTTAATGTCCGCCACCGTGTACTTGCCCTTGCCCGGGCCGGCAAGGTAGTCGCGCGGTTCGCCCGTGAACTGGCCCGACAGGCGGATTTCCAGCACGCCGTACACGCGGAGGGTCTCGTTCTTGTAGCGGTTGATGGCGTCTTTGAAACGTTCAGGGTCCGCGTCAGCAAGGCCGAGACGAAAGGGCAGGCACAGGTGAGTGTCATCACTTACAGGGAATCTTCTCGGGCGCCGCCCGCGAAAAGTGGTTCACTTGTCCCTGATACGGGGCACCTCCACCGTGCCAGAAGAACATCCACTGCAGCACCACGTTTCGTTCCAACTCGTCTTTGAAGCCGAACTTGTCCTCTTTGTCCGCAAACTTCAACAAATACAACAGCTGGGCACTCGTCTCGATGACGGGGAAGGGAGGGGATTGCCCGTTGTCGATGAGCACGGGGATACGGCCGTTGGGGTTCAGCCGGAGGAACCACTCCTTCTTCTGCTCATTGGTCATGATGTTGATCAGGGTCGTGGTCCACGTGGTGCCGTAGGCGTCGGCGAGTTCTTCGAGCATGATCTGCGTGGCCTGGCCGTTGGGGGTGTTTTGGGTGATGAGGTGCAGACCCTTGGCCTGGGACACCTCGGCGGGCGTATCCGCGATGTAGAGGTTGTTGGACATTTTCGGGAAGTCAGGATCCGCAGGGATCTGGCCGGGAGGAGCGAGGTAGGGGGAGGAGGGATTTGTTGATATACGAACGAAGACGGTTAGGAGGGGAGCAGGAGCTGGTGGTTCTTGAATAGAAAACGACAGGATCCGAAGGAGGTCCTCAGCATAGGAAGAAAGGAGAGAGGGAAAAAGTAATCACAAAGGAGCGACTCCCAATTATATCTAATGAGCGGATGGCGCAATGCAGGCCCGTGTCAATCCATCAATGTACTGATGCTGTCTCGCGGTTTTCAATTAGTAATGTGTCGCGGGCTGGAGAGGGGCAGTACCTCGTATACCGCACTCATTCAATGACGACATTACGTTTCACGTGACTCCCCTCCTGGTGCTCCTAGTGGTATTACTGCAGTGGTCCTAGTGGCTGTTAGGTGACCAATTAGCAACTTCTCGTTATCCACTAAACTGTCTCGCTGTATCTCTCGAGCGAGTTAATGGGGAAGTTCAGGCTTTCCAGACGCAGGCCTTAGACATTTCTAGTACCGTACCGGCACCTGGCCACGCACTAACAGATAGATTATCGAGTCATCGCATTACCATAACACGGCTTTCAGAGCCTCGGAGGAACATGTCGACGTCCATGCGCGTGGAATACCATTGTTCCATTCCACCGCTTCCTCCCACATAGTCCTTGCCCCTCCCAAAAAGCGAGTTCCCCTCGACAAAAGTGTTCGCGGGTGGTTCAAGAAAGAAACACCCAAAGAAAACCCCTGGGCACTAAAGTCATCAGGCCCATCCCCATTCTCTTTTGAATCGCATAGCAGTTTTTCCTGTGGGCCAACCATGTTTGTCCTTCAACCGGTCCAATATACCCATCAGAGCACGTTGTTCGAGAGGATCCGAAAAGTACTCGCCGCAGATAACAATCGCCATGTAGGCCTGAACCATCGCTGGCTGGGAGCAAGGGTTGGATGCTGCGGCCCCATCTAGAGACATCGCAGTCCCACAGACTTGAATCACGATGTCGTGCACTTCTTCCGCCACCTTCTTCTGAGCTGCCATGACCCCGGGGCCGATCCGCGGAAGGTGTGGGTTGTAGACCACCAGCAAAATCCGGGCCAGGCCCAGAGCCAATAATCCCGTGGCGTGGACCTCGGCGATGTACCAGATGTGAGGGAGGCATTCCCCCTTGGAGCGATCCGGCTCGCGATGAAGGATAGGCGCAAACGATGACGGCTTGTTGAGTTCCCATTGAGTCTCGAACTCGCGAAGCTCAGTCCATCGTTCAATCTGGGTCTGAGCCGTACCACCGTCACCCCCAAAACAGAATTGGAGAACTTTGGCGCAGTGATAAAGGTGTCGATCAGACCAGACAAAGTCCTCCGCTTGATTGAAATCGTTCAGTCGGCTCCATGTGTACAGAGGTAGCTGGACAGGTCGTTGTCTCAGAAAGGAGGTCGTCAGCTCTAGACGTAGAGCAGCGCGAAACGAGGCATGGACAAAGCTCGTCAGGTAAGCGCCGGCATCTTCAAACAGCCCGATCGCAGCTCCTGGTCGGAGGAACTGGGGATGCCTGTCATCGTCCGTCATAAAGGCGTAGAGACTCGCTTGAGCATTGACATAGAGGTGGAATGTCGGGATGAGAGTCTCGCTATCTGCGTCGGTCAGCGATGAATCAATCTCTTCATAATAGCGCAGAATGACCGCGGCGGCAAGCAGATCCTCGTCTCGAACATACTCGGGGTCTTTGGCCAGTTTAATGAGGTACGCAATGCATGCGTTGTGATACTTGATCGCCGTGTTCTCGGTCAACGTCGGAAGGAGAATGTTCTGGTATTGGACGACGCCGTCTGTCGTCCTGAACCTTGGGAGCGAAGCAAGGTGTCTCGCTGCCAGTGTGAAAATGGCGTTCAGTAACGGAGGGCAATACCTGGCCCGCTGGGGAACGGCCAATGTGAAATATTTGGCGGGGTCTCCCACATCGAACTCCTCTGGTCAGCTCTGCGACGGACATTCAGGCCAGAGCGCATCACCTACCCACGGCGCGAGATTTTCAATATAGTACCGCATCAGACACGCACACTGTGTGGTGGTGAACTGATTTGGCCAGAAGAAGTTTTGTTTCCAGCTCTTGGGCGAGAGCTGCGGATCTTCTGGAATGGCGGCCGCCGCCGAATCTTCCAGGCGACGCACCTCCGAGTCCACCGTCTTGGCGACCTGACGTTGGTCGGGCATATACCTAAAGCCGTCCGGGCTGGTCGAGCTAGAGACTTTTGGATAGTCGTAGACACGATATCGAGACCGGATGGGGTCGTAGGCGCTCTTAGCCGACCGGATGGGGTGGGTGTGATGTTCGGGCGATATCGTCCCCGAGGTTCGTCTCCGTTTTGCGGGAGCATGAATCAAGCCTGGCTCGCGGTTTGTGGTGAAAGGCGAGGAGAAAGGAGGCAGATCGGTCGAGGGAGCGTTGAGAACTGTTGGGGACAGCTCGCCCTTGACCGAGGGCTCGAGACGCTTGAGCGGCCCAGAGGCATTCTCCCGTTTCTCATCTTGAGCATTTGCCTTGGGAAGAGCCACCACGAGGTCGTCCTGGGCGTAGTAGTTTTCCAATTCCGGGCCTTGGTCGACGAATTGGAACTTGGCTGTTAAAAGGGCATCGTCAGCACATGAGTTGGGGGACCAACCATTGAGAGGTGTCCGGCCCCTGAGCGGCATGAATGGGGACACAGCGTCAGTAGCTGCTTTCAACGTGGCCCTGAGCAGTGCGACACGAACGGGTGGGCGGCGGGGGTGTCGTGGCAGTGACAGCAGCATAAAAGGCGGTCATCAAGGTTGCCGTTGAGCAGGACAGGACCCCTCTTCTCCAGGCGAAAAACTTGCCGGTACAGGTTGCACGGACTTACCATTCTTGGTCTGCTCGAGCCATGTTTGATCTTTGGAAAAGGAGGCATCGTATCTTGCGCTGGAGCCGACCCGGAACTTGAGCTTGCCCTTCCCGCGCAGACACCTTTCCCCGAGACGTTCACATTGTTTGCATTTCGGATAACTGTCGTCGCCTGGGCCACGTCAGCTTGGCTCAATGCACAGTGATCGTGTCCAACAGAGGAGGGGCATGGTCGTAGCGGTGAGAAAAGGTGGTCCTTGTGGCACGTCGGAGAGCCTTCGTGCAGAAGAGACCATGTGCAGGATGGCAGAAGAAGGAGCAGGACAAGAAGAAGACGCTTCGAGATGCAAAGACATGGGCTAGCTGTCAGTAGCGGAACTTACATTTGAGATGGCGGTCTTGGGACGGCCATCAGTCAACAAGCCATTCGGAAGGAGAATGGGGACATACCACGACATTCCTGACATGGATCTTCGATCTTATTCGTTAACGCTGGCATAGAGACCCGGCGCATTTCACCCTCGTAGGACAGAAGGGAAGTGGACGAGGACTATTAGGAAGCCATATGGGAAAACGAAAGCTGAGGAAAAGCGAGAAGCACGACGGGGAAGGTTGCCCCTAGATGGCGGTCAAGGCAACTGAAGGGTCGGGACAATGCGATGGTGGCGAGGGAGAGAACAACGGACATGCATGCCATTAACTAGTTTGAACAAAAAGGTGAGAATAGAGTCTGGAACCCAGTCGGAGTAATAGATGAAAAAATCTGTCTCAATCACACAAGGGATTTACCACTTGACCCCGCCATGCCATCTGTCAGGGCGTAGGCGAAAGGGGGGGGGGAAGTAATATGGTAAATGGGTTGGAAAAGGGTCGACATGCTGCCCAAAGCCAACAACTGCGACAGCTTCAGCTTCAGCTCCAGCTCCAGCTCCAGCTCCTGAGATCGAATCCCGGACAGCCACTGAAATAAATGCCTGTGCCGCTCTACTCGGTACTGTTTGTTCGCTTGGCTCTGCTGCTGCCCAAGCGAGTGAATCAAGTTGCTGCGGAGTTCCAAATCCTGTGCCAACAGGGCCATAGCTATATTTTTGGTGCCCAACATGTAATCCCACACATCGTCTTCTTCTTTATCTTGTTCGCTCAACAACTGTCCACAAAAATTGTATACGAGAATGGTGACGCTGCATAGTCCAAAAACGGAAAAGATTGCAAGGACAACCAACCAAAAGGAAAAAAAAGAACATAAAAGGGAAATAGGCTGTCTCTCCTCGCTGCTCCATGGGAAAGCCCTAGAATTCATAGACTGGTGCCTTGAACAGCACGTTGACGGCAGACTGTGAGGTTGCCCCCGCAGCAGCAGATCCAGGCTCTTTCCCACCGTTCGCACCACCTCCCAACGCATTCGATGTTGGCCCCTTTCCTCGGACCTCGACCGCCACAAACGCTGCAAATCTGATCCGTCCCTCGTTCGCGCCAGGTTGCGCAGCCAGTTGTGCCGGATCGACTGCCATACTGTGCCTGACCTGTCCACGTTGGTCCTCGCCGTCGTTTCCAGTAGAAGGCGCTCCTTCGGAACGGCTCTCACCACGCGCCGAGATGGAGGGCTTTTTGTTGACGAACCCACCCAGGAAGCTGGACTTCTTGGAGTGCTTCTCGCTGGGACCCTTGACGGTCGCCTGGCTGCTGGTGCTTGTCCCGCTTTCGTTGCGTCCCTGTTGGCCTCCAGTGCCGGGGCCGCCGGGTGGCTGGGCTGCCTGCGACGCAGCTTTGCCGGCAGCTTCACGAATTTCGGCTTCGACATCACGGTCTCGCGGTCCGTCATCTGTGCTGGCTGTGCTCATTTGATCGCCTTCGTCCTGTGCTCGTGCCTGTTCTTGCGCCTTGGCTTGAGCGGCCTGTTGTTGGAGGACGCGTTCGTCTGGGCCAGGGTTGGTCAAGGCGACAATTTGTGGTTCGATCTTCATGTATGTTTCATTCACAGGAGTGCCCGGCATGAAGTATTCAATACAGATCTCTCGCGATTCCAGCGGGATATTGGACGCGATGCCGATCGCTTGCCCAACAATCATGCCCACTCCCTCCACAAGCCCGGGTGGCGGAGGATCCGTCAGGTTCGCTTTCAGCGATTCCGTGAGCTGGTGAGTGTAATGTTTGTTCATGGTCTCGGCGTAATGTTCCGCTTGTGGCGAGTTGAGCACATCCTGCAGACCTTCAATGGTGGTCAGTCGCCAGGTGGTGATTTTGGTTGTCAGATCGTCCCGCTGTTCATCGGTCAAGAGAGTGCCCGCGTGCCCTCCACGACGCAAGGTATGTTCGATGTGTTTCAATTGCGCGGACAACGATGGCTCAATGCCCGGGTGAAACGTGTGCTGGAAGATACTTTCGTAGAGCCATCGAGTGATGCACGCTCGTCCGATCGCCGTCATTTCTTTCGTGCCGACGGTATGAGCGTCCTGATTGCATACATGTCGCAGCCAGGGTGGAATCGCCCGCCAATTTTTACGGATGTTGAAGGAAAGATTGTTGATCGCCTGGCTTAGACGTTCAAATCTCGCTGTATATTGGGCGTCATCGAGCGATGTTTTGGACATGGAGAGACGCTGGTTGGCCACGGTATTCTGTAACTGCGTGACCTGAGCCTCCCGCTCAAAGTAGTATCGCTTGACCTTGGAATACTTGGCCTGTAGCTCCTCATGACGTTGCAGAAGTTGGTTATAGTCTAGTTGGCTAATGTCCTCCCGGCTTCGTGGAGGAGGTGTGCTTCGGCCTTGCTCAGAAGCCGCTTGTTGAGACATTCTCACTCGTGGGTCGGCCTGGCTTTGGCTTTGATACTGATTCTGATCTTCAGTCCGAGCTTCCCGCTGCGACAACTGCTGACGAATACTGCCGTTGGGTGGATCTCCTCGTGCCATGGCAGTCTGGACCGGTTGTTGGCCTTGAGTGGCCGACTGTGAAGAATAACGATTGGTTGCCGCTGTCGAGGGACGAGAGTCTTGAGCAATTTGGGGATGGGCTGGGGGGTTGATCGGAGAAGGAGGACCAAGGGATGCTTGCGATGGCGGTCTAAGGTGTTGATATGGGTCAGACTCTGCGTTGGTAGATCGAGGTTGCTGGGGCTGGTAGGGTAGGTAGTGTTCCGAGGTATTGGCAGACTCGCCTTGGTGATATGCGTGGTACTGGTCGTGCTGGGGACTGAAGTGCGGAGCGTCTTCGGTGTAGTCGACGGAATGATGGGTTAATTGGCTTTGTGGAGAGTCGAATTGGCCTGGAGCTCTCTGGTATTGCTCGTATTGGGCTTGGTCCGCGGCCTGATCTGTGGGTGCGGTGGTAGTGTCGGTCGGCGGTGGAGAGGAATAATACGTCGAATGTCTGGCCGGATGTTGAGACTGTGGCGAGGTCTGGGTTGAATATGAATCGCGAGATGATTGCTCAGGAGGATGCGACTTCCTCAAAAGATGTACAGAGCTCGATCGTCCAAGAGGTTTGCGCTCAGGTGGGCCGTTTTCTTTTTCCCTGTCCCTCTGTTTGTCTTCGTCCTTGCTCTTGTCTTTGATCAGGCTGGTGATGAAACTGCGCTTGGATCGTTTGTGCTCTTTATCCTCAAGAGTCCGAACCTGCCTCGATTGACCAAATGTCGTCTGTCCCGGAACGGGAGCAGGGCCTTCGGGAATGAATGCGTGCTGCTGGGACACAGGAGGCACAATGTTCACTTGCGGCCTTTGTCCATACACGTCCGGGATGGATGGACTGCGACCACTTTGGGTGCGTCCCAGGTGGGGAGGGGCAACCGGCGGCTGAGCTTGTGACAGAGAATCCGAGGCTTGTCCCTGATAATGATGATCTATCGACGTCTGCTGTGGTGGAGGAGGCTGTTGAGGATAAAGTTGGTGCTGCTGCTTGGAGTCGAAGTAAGGTTGTGAACGTCCCAGATGCTGAGACTGGGGCGGTTGCTGCTGCTGCTGTTGCTGCTGCTGATGGGGATGTGGATCAGGGTGTGTCTGAGGGTCTTCTATGGAGGCCTGCGACTTGTTGGTCTTGAAAAGCCGCTGCATTGAAACCGCATCCGCCGCAAGGGGATTGAACGATGCTACAGCGTGTTCTCAGACTGCGTGATATGGACACAATTCAACGGGCAAACAAGGTGTCAGCTGGCAATGCTTGACGCAAAATAATGGAAGCGGGCTGACCCTTGGGATTATGGGAGGGATGGAGAACAAGACGCCTACCAAGCCCGAGGGGCCCTGCGCCGCACCCAATAGTCAAGACATGCAGCTGTTCAGCCTCCTGCGTCTCGCATTGGAATCTGCTTAATGACATCCCTCGCCCAATTGATGGTCGACGTCCTGGTTTTAGCTGCTCAACTAGTTATGGCTGCCCTTGAAGCTGTGCATCTCCCACTGGTATTTGTCTCATGACCAATCCAGGCCAACCCAAGCTTCTACTCTGTACTCCAGAGTCCCTGGAATTGTGTGTCAAAGTGCCACCCGTCTGTCAGCCCCTTCAGCCCTATCCCAGAACCCGTTGTGGGGGAACCACTTTCAAAGTTTCCAGATATAGCACCACACCTTGCAACGGCTGCCGCATCCATTCGCGACCGTCAAGTGACTTCAGATAATCTACCCTCAAATTGCGCTTCCTGGTGTTTGGCTCGGCCAGCTTTCGCAAGACTAAGTCTGGGCTATCACTTCCTCGACTTTGCTAGATGCATAAGCTCGATGGGGGCTGAAATCCCTCTTCCTGAGGATGTTACCATGCAGACAGTGGCGGCAAAGGCGGCATCTGTCTGACTCTGATCTGGGCTTGCTCGTCCATTCCCTCATCGAACAAGTTTTCTTCAGCCCTCCGTTTCTGTTTCCATTCGTTGTGCAGAGGACGGCACTGCAAAAGTGCATTACATAGCGTTGCCTCGTATCATTCACGGCTGCAGCAGGCGATTACTTGGTGGCGACAGTTCCCGGGGGTCGAAAATCACTCAGCCTCGTCTTCAAAACTTGGAAGTATCACATCGAATCCAGGGTCCTCGTCGATCTCGACGTCTGGAGTGCCACTCTCGTGATCTTCGTCTTCCACTTGTGGTTCTTTCTGCTTCACTTTCAGTCGATATGCGATCCAGGCCCCATCGCTCAGACCAGCCCCAAGCGGGCTCTGGTTGAGAACGGTTTGCTTTCCGCCCACTTTCTTTTTGGTGGGCTTAGGACCGGTGATGTCTTGCTCCTTGATGTCCAGAGGAATCCAACCTTTACTCGGGTCCTTCTTGTCTGCTAGCACACCGAATTCCAACTCTTCTGGGTCTTCTGGGAGAGGCGCGCTAGCGTTGGGCAGTGTTTTAAGATTCCGTGACTCAAGGGCTGCAAGCAAGAGGGCTTTGATCTCCGTGAACGGTCTGGTCGGTAAAACAGATAGTGCGGTCGTGGACTTGTGGCACTTGAAGAGGAGGGTGATCATGTCTGGTGTAGGCAACTCTGCCAGTTCATCCTGGGAAACGACTGTCATCTCGGTTTCGATGCTGAGTGTAAACAGCAGCGAGGGAATAGCTCAAGACTTTGATCAAGCTGTCAGCGTGTGGACAGAAGAATTAGCGAGACTTATTGGGATTGACGGATTTCGAGCACAAAAATTTCGGGAATTGAAGCGCGACTGACGCGCCGCAGGATGAGGACATCGGAGGAGACTGTGGGGTAGGCTTTCCACCGACGAACTTGTGCATCTACAGTATTACAACTGACAACAAAAACTACTGTACCTCCATGGAACCGTCCCTGATCTATCTTTCTAGATGTGTGAAAGCACCTGACCAGCGCCCTAATAGCGTGAAGACGGATAAGTGACCCTAAAGCTGCGCTCGTGAAATAGCTGGCATTGCGTGCATGTATCGAATTAGGCCTAAGGTATTTTGTGTTGAATAAAGGACTTGATTCTCATCTTGCACGTGCAAGTATGGTGTACCCGGTCGATACACCTCGACTGCTTTATAGAAGCCTCATTGATAACACGCCTCTACTCACCGGCTGGTTTTGGTGGCAACGTTGAGGGCTTGAATTGCCTTAAGGCTGGCAGTATGGACAGCCATCCCATCATTGAAAGAAGAGGCTGAATTGAGGATCTCAGTTGCAGAGATTCCGTCTGCTTGCCTGGATTGTGATTTCCCAAGAAACTCGATTGCACTGATGATATGGAGATGAACTGCTGGGGGACGCTCGCTCAAGACTCCATTTCGATAGCAGAAAGCAGAATAGCGTCTGACAACGTAATTCTTCTATTTTACAGTTCGGGGTCGTGCTAGTCCCACACGCCGCGAAGCTGCGCTACCCACCCGGCGCTTGGTCACAGCTTTGTTTGTGAGGTGCAAACCTAGTCTGCTCCATCATTTTCAGTGTGCCGCACCCTGATCGTAAAGCGTACGGCAAACATGCTCAAGACATTGAGATTGAAGTTGAGAGCGGATTGGGATTGACGTCTATTATATCCAAGCCTCAAGGCGGAAATTCGAAGTTGCAGCCGTCCGCAGTCCAACGGGCTGAGTACAGCATGTGGCCTTTCAAACCCTCTCGAAACGAAGACGAAGACGATCTCCAAGTACTCTCTCAGGAAGAGCCTGCACGGCCCCATGTGCCACTGCCATCACAGCCCATGGCGGAAACAAAGGAGGACGCATTGGTTAGATTTACAGGATGGCCCAACGAACGACTGTCAATCCCACTGATTCTACGCGCTCCTACCTTGATGTTGGCGTCTTTTGCTTGCGGCTTTAGTCTTGGAGCTTCTCAAGGGGCCACCAAAGGCGCATATCGATATAGAGCTGAGAACGCACACCGGCTGCCTACCACCCAAACCGGATGGTTTCTCTACCAGAAGTCCAAAAACTACCATGCGATGCTGGGCGGAATCAAGGAGGGTGCTCGGTTCGGGTCTGTATGTACGGGCTGGGCAACGTTGTTTATGGTCACAGAAGAGATGGTTGATCTGTCGAGAGCTCGCCTCTTTGCAAGAGGAGATGACGATGTTGCGACCGGGCAACGGGACTTTGGAAGTACAGTGATTGCTGGGATGACTCTGGCCGGCATCTACAGCTGGAAGCGAGGGCTCGATCATTTCGCTGCTGCTCGCACTGCAAGGAGTGCTTTGAGACTGTCCCTGGCATACGGTCTGGTGCAAGATCTCGCAGCATCAATTAGAGGAAACCCGCCAGCATATATCTCGTGGTTGAGGAGAAAGCTTTCGGGATGAAGACCACTGGCGAGATGGAAGTGCGACAGAACGACAATAACAGAGGTTCAATGTACCTCTCTCCACAAGACGGGCTACATCCCTGAAGACACTGTTTTCGATCACGACGTCGCAATCGAGCAGTCCAGGTGAAAATCCTCAGCACCTCACAAGCGCAGCCGAGAAGGAACGGCTCGATTGTCGAGTGACATTCACCGCTTCTCAGGCCTGAATCTTACCGTAGAGGATGTTCCCCGCTAGCTTATGACGAGGGAACTACCGGTATCACTTCCGGCGCGCACCTGGAAGTGAGTGCGATTTCGTGGCTTGGTCGGAAGAAAGAATCACGTCAATCAACAGCTGGGGCTATCTATGCACCCCTGAGGTAGTCAATTTGAACCAGAACTCCGGCGATACATCCACCTCGCCGGTTGGGGAGTCACGAGGGCAAACCTTGAGCAGCCCTTCCAATCGAAAGCAGGCAGTGACGGTGGATGCAGGGCTGAAAGATTCCTTTTTGGCGCCCGTATGTTTTGGTGCGTGTTCTAGGGCACGGTGAGGCAGTTCCCGCGGGTAAACCCTGAAGACGCACGCGGAGACGAGATGGAGACGGAGTTCCCTGTTTCGGGCAGCGTCCGAGGGCTTCGCAGGGCTGTCTGGGCACGATCAGTCCCTGAGATTATGGCCAGGGACCTGGTGCCGGCATGCCCTAGTTATGGTTGGGTCGCTTAGAGGGATCTCAGCCCTGGATTCATTAAGCGGTCGCAGCTGTCGTTTCCCAGGCTATTGACAGCAATTGCGCCATAGATTTCCGACCTTTTGCTGACGCATCCCGTTGTCTCCCATCTGGCACCCATCTGGTGCCGTCACTGTCTGACTATTCTACCTAATTACCATGTTCCCTGTTTTCCGATGTGGGATGTGGAGGAGCACTGATACGAAGCAGCAATTTACGAGGAGTATTTTAGCTCGCAATTGGTTTCAGGCCTAGAGCAAAGACTTTGGGCCATCTCGTGCTCACTTCTTTTACCCTAAGCAGTCCCTAGAAGGCGGCGTCCAATCCTTCCATCTCTTTTCTCGAAACGTCGTCTAGTGGGCTTCTCCAAAATGGATATGCGGTTCCCCGCCACGGCAGCCATCCACAGCCCACCACCTTCATGGATAGACGCGCCCCTGGCTTGAAACTTGCGGGCTGAAGCTGCACGTCTCTGGATCGTTGCTTTGCTGTGTTTCTAACGGCTTGTTGCCCTTGAGACCCTCTGTTTTCGGATGCGGATATTCCAAAGCATCCATAGCATCTCTCACACCTGCATGCCCCAAGGTCATCAACGACATCGAGACTTCACGATCCTCTCCTCTACCTTTGCCGACCCACCGCATTCCCCAAGATTTGACAACCCAACGTCGTCACCGGACCACTGCGAAAACCCTCACTGTGTCCTCCCTCCCACCTACCCGCACCGAACATCTTGTGCCATTCTAGACCCAGGCGTTACTAAGCCAGCGAGAGGGAACTCACGAGCGTTCCTAGTGGAGCCCAACAAGAGTCCTATCTGGTAGACCGACACTTTATCTAAGAGCTTTGACCTGGTCTCTACTTTTCTGAAGGTGCAGTCGCAGTTAAGAGGAGGAGTCGCACGGTATACGTGAAAAACATGGGATGAGGGGCAGTCCACCAAGAGCAGCAGTTCATTTCGAGTGAACACGCGCTCAGACTCTACAACCCCTCCTGCAAACATGCGACGACATCATGGACGAGCGCTCTCACCGTACCATGGACGCACGGCCGCTCCTCCTTCTGCTGAAGTCTCCTTGGTCCGCAGTTTTGACTCCAAGATCAATCCGTCAAGACCCGCCAGACAATCCCCCTTGGCCACCTCTCAGATCCAGGGCATGCCATTGGACTTGATCGAACGCATTCGTTCCTTCCCTCTATTCCAATCCACCTCGGACGACTTCCTCGCCGACATCGGTCTCCTCCTCAAACCCCAGCTGCACAACACCAATGACTATATCATCACCGAAGGGGAAGATGCGAAGGCGATGTATTGGCTTGTCCGAGGCGCCGTCGCTGTGACGTCTCGGGACGGGGAGAGTATCTTTGCTGAACTAAAACCCGGTGCCTTCTTTGGAGAAATTGGGATCCTCATGGAACGTCCTCGCACCGCAACAGTAGTTGCTCGGACAAGGTGTATGGTGCTGGTGCTGAAGAAGGAGGATTTGAAAAAGATATTACCCAAGTATCCCGACGTGGAACAGGCCATTCGAGACGAGGCATTGGAACGGCTGACGCAATTGGAGAAGAAAAAGAGGCAGGTGCTACTCGGCACGGAAGATGTCCCAAACCACGAAAGAAGAGGCTCCAAGAGAGCAAGAGTGACGGTTGGAGAAGACGTATATATGAGAGACGGTGACGGTAGCGTTACTAGCTCGAGCAAGCGGCGGAAGTCTCCCAGCCCCGGGACGAACGAAGTCTCAACAGCAAGCGCATTGGGACATGGCCTCGTTAATATCCGCGCCACTTTGAAGGAGTTGCCACTGTTTGCGTCTCTGCCTTCCGATATTCTCCATTTCCTCGGTCTCAGTGCCCAGCCAAGAAGCTTTGCACCATTCACAGACATTATCAAACAAGACACCAGAGGCAGGGAGGTCTATTTCATTGTCCGTGGCGAGGTTGAAGTTCTGGATGAGAGGAATGTTTCAGCTCCCAAGCGGCACAAGGTCGGAGAGCCTAATGGCGTGCCGGGAACGCCACGAGTGATAGCTCGCCTCAAGCCAGGACAGTACTTTGGCGAGGTTGTGAGTCTATCGCTAGCAGATCGACGGACGGCTACTGTGCGGTCAGTAACCCAAGTTGAATGCTTGATGATCTCCGAAAATGTGCTGGCGGATTTTTGGAATCGGTGTCCGCCGAATGTCCTGCGGCAGATCGAGGACACTGCGAAGCGCCGATTACAGCTGGCGTCGGACAATGACGTTGTCATGAATGATGCAGACGCAACACCTGACATTCATGATCTTGAAATCCGAGACTCGAAAGAGAGGAGGCAAAAGAAAGTCGTCAGTGGACCCCGAGTGACGTTTACAGACACAGAAATCAGCAGTTCCACACAGGCCGCTCAAACAGAGGAACCGAACAATACGCTTGAACCTTCAGACCCCGACCCTTTCCTGAGTGAAGGCCTAGAAAAGGTCAGGTCGAGATCAAGGAGAGGTTCTCTTGCTCCGCCGCCTCCAGATGAGCTGTCCAAAGATCAGAGGCGCCGGTCTCCGCGATCATCACCTACCACCACAACCAACCCCTCCCCCAAGGGTTCAGCATCTGGGACACCATCGCCCACGTCCGAGTATAAAGGCAGCAGTGGCTTTCCATTTTCTGATCCCTTCTCTCCAGGGGGCCGGCCCAAACCCCGACCACGGTCCAGTCGCGGCCAAAATCGAGGCAGTATCCCTGATACAATGCTGCCGTTGATCCTCGAATATCTCGATTTGCATGAGTTACTGCGTTTGCAAGGCGTATCCCTCCATTGGCAGAATGTTCTCAACACTGCACCTAATCTACTACACCATCTTGACTTGTCACGTTACAACCGGACAATCACGGACGACATTCTAATCAGCCGCATCTGCCCGTTTGTTGCAGACAGGCCCAGATTCATCGACATCAGTAACTGCTTTCACATCACTGACGAAGGCTTCACCGCTCTGGTTAACACATGCGGGGTCAATGTTCAGGGGTGGCGCATGAAGAGCGTCTGGGACGTCACCGCTCCGGCGATCCTGGAGATGGCGAATAAGGCTCGTGGACTCAGAGAGGTTGACCTGAGTAATTGCCGCAAAGTCAGCGACACATTGCTGGCGAGAATAGTTGGCTGGGTCGTCACGGCACAGCCTCCAGCGCCCACTAACCGCACGAAAGTCAACTCACACCGCCCCGTTCTCAACACCAAGGTGAATAACAACACTCCTCCGCAGCAACCTCCCCCAGGGACCGTCATTGGATGTCCAGAGCTGAGCTCCATCACGCTCAGCTACTGCAAACACATCACTGACCGGACCATGGCCCATATCGCTACACATGCTCACAATCGGATTGTCTCGATGGATTTGACTCGCTGTACGACGATAACGGATGCCGGTTTTCAGTTCTGGGGCAATGTCAAGTTTGAACGGCTGAGGAAACTGTGTTTGGCCGACTGCACGTATCTCAGCGATCAGAGCATTGTGTGGCTTGTCAATGGGGCAGGTAGTGGCCTGAGACAGCTTGATCTGGTAAGTGATGGCGTTTCCACCGGATGCCGTGATGTGTTTTGCCGACTGATGTCTTCTAGTCCTTCTGCTGCGCCCTCTCTGACACAGCCACCGAGGTCATTGCCTTGGGCTGCCCGAATCTAACCCACCTGAATCTCTCCTTCTGCGGCAGTGCGGTCTCGGACCCGAGCTTACGGTCGATCGGCCTTCACTTGACTTCCCTTCGCGAACTCGCTGTTCGGGGATGCGTTCGTGTCACGGGCCTTGGCGTCCAGAGTGTGGTCGAGGGCTGTCAAAAGCTGAAACTATTTGACGTGAGTCAGTGTAAGAATCTGCAACCCTGGCTGGTCAGTGGCGGGATCGAGCGGTGGCGGTCCATGGGCCGGGATGTTGAGTTTGTGGTGGTCAGTTCAGGGACGAAGCTGGTTCGATGAGGAGATTTTATGATGTTCTACGCCATGTTTGGTCCGCTATTTTCAGCGCGTGACGAGTCCATTCTACGCAAGCGATTATATCCTACATATGCGTGCTGCATGAAGGGTCTTTTGGGGGGCAAAAGCGAATAGTATCCTCGAGGAAACGCCAGTGAGGAACGACATGTCGCGACACATGAGCGACAAACTCGATGCCCCCTCCCGGACTTCTGGAAGAGAGTCGAAAGATATTATGATAAGCCACGACGACAATGAGGAGAGGGGTCCCAGCCTGAACACCGGAAACGGCGGGCAGCGCAGCTCCAGGGCAACCTGGATCTGTCTATCTGTCTATCTATCTATCGGCTTAGTGATGGAAAGAGCCGGAGAGAGGAGAAGAGTGGGAATGAGAGGAAGAGAAGGCGGATTGGATGATTGGGGATGCCATGTTGGATTGTTTTGGTGTTGTGAATTAAGCATTTGACGGACAGATACCCCTTTATTATTTTCGAAAGACGATTCTTGGGAGACTTTTTTCCTTTTCAAGATATTGAAGAGGGAGAAGAGAAGCGGAGAGAGGGGAGAAAGCAGAAGAGAGAGATAGTCCCCAGTTGTGAGGGTGATGAAATCTCCCCTGAACAGGGAAATATTCGTGCAGGTGGTTCTGATCGTTCAGGTTCGTCCTGTTCCATTTCTTGTCCCGTGTTTCACTTCTCCAGCAATATCCTCTTTTCCCAGCTGCTATATCACATCCGCACCCACCTGCAGCAATAATTCCCGGAAAAGAGCAATCACGACTTCGTAAGAGACGATTCGAAAGTGCAGCCTCGAAGGGATGCAGCCACCACCATGGTCAAGAAGAGCAGACGGTTCTTGTCATTAAGCGGTCGAGAGTGAGTGATGGCAGCTGCATGGGATCATATTCTCCTTACGTAGGAGGTACTCACAGGCTGTGTGGTCAACCCCCAAAGTTGCATGCCTCTTTCGCCCTGCTTCTCATCTGACTGGCCAGCGACAAAAGTACGCAAGCGGCATCATTAGATTGTCAAAGCACTCCTGAAAAAAAAAAACATGGGGCATGCCTACCTTGGACTTTTGGATTTGCCCAATCACCGCATCTTGCGGATACATTCTGTACCGAAGCAGTCTGCAAAGTGCTGGTCTCCATCCTTCCTGTCAAGGGTGCTCAGAGGCCTCACGGCGAGGTTTGTGTCTAGCACCAATCGCTAGCATGTCGTCGACTGTTGCTGCGCAGGCACAGCTTTGCCATCATCAGAACCTGTTCGATCTTTGTGCTAAAGGTGGCGCTGGAGAAGGACCAACTTCTGGCCACAGCCAGTATAAGTCTGTGTCTCAACATGGGCTTAGCAGGCTGAAGCTGCAGATATAGATCTCGTTGGCAAGGCTCGCGTGGGCGAGGGCAAGAATAAAAACAGCGAAACAGCTATAAACAAGAAATCCCTCGAGACGTCCAGATCCATCACCAGCTTCTGGGAGCCTCAGCTCGCACAGGACTCCCTCTTGCTGCTTCATCTGCAATGCATCTTTCGGCTGATGCCGTGGTTGGCATCGTGGGGGTCATCGTCGCCCTTCTGCCACTGGTGATCATGGTTTCACAATCTTCCCGACACCGAAGAGTGTACGATCAGCTGCCAACATGTGAATACCCAAGGTCTGCTACAGTCCACTCCGATAGAGGTAAGGACAGACAGACAGACAGTTCCTCAGAATGAATGAAAGGGAGGTTTTGCTAAGGGGCTCCCGGCCAGCAGCAGCTCCATGGAAAGGACACGTCCCGTCCATTGCTCGACCAGCCGCAGCAGTCCTCCGTCACCCAAGATCACTTCCGTTACCTACCGCCACCTCGACACCGACGACACGCCATCCGACGTGGTGAATGCGAGAGACAACATTCTGATATCTCGGAGACTGTGACTTCAGAAGTCAAACTTCTGCAACCGTGGGATTGTGCTAGTTGCTACTATTATACTGTACCTCGAACTATAATATTAACACTGGGCGGAGGCTCCAAACTGTGGGGAAACCTTCGAACTTTCTAATTAATTAATTGCCATAAACTCTGCACTGTCATAACCTGTGCCTCATATCATCTGCCCCCTTCCATCATTGCCTGAGACCAGTGCCACGACTCCCCTTCGCTTATACGCCCGCCTGAAGACGCTAGAGATGGACTTCAAGTCGCTGATGTCGGCTCAGATCGCCAAAGCCAAACCGCCGCTGTCCAAGTCTCCTGCGTCCCCATCCCCCTCCCCCACGCCCGACTCTGCGCCGCCGGCCTCGACCACGGCAAACAAATACGTCCGGCGCGCGGAGCTCGAAGCCTCCCGGCAAGCCGAGTACCTCGCGGAACAGGCCCGACTCGCCGCCGAGCGGGAACAACGGCTCGCGAAGAAGCGGAAGCTCGAGGAAGAGGAAGCCGAGCGGGAGGCGCGGCGCGAGGAGAAGCTGCGCAGACTGGCCGAGGAGTCACGCAGGAGGCGGGAGGAGGAAGAGAAGGAAGAAGAGAGGAGACGCAGAAAACGCCTCGGGCTGCCCGACGCACCGGAACACCTGGCCCTCGAGGACGGCAAGACGGACACTGGTGAAGCCGGCACAGGAGAAGCTGGAGGAGAGGACATCGTCGATGACGAATTGCGACGCAAGCTCCGCGAGATCGGTGAACCGGCAGCTCTCTTCGACGAAGACCACTCTGCCCGACTGAAACGCTACCGCTCCCTCACCCGGACGGCGCTGACGACCGCGTCGTCACAGAAGCTGAGCAATGGACCGATCCCGACAACACTGGAGCCCGTCGAGGAACAGGACATGCTCCTCCCCTCGGCCCTCCCGCTTCAGCCGGGGACCGAGGAGTACACATTCCTCCACCGGCAGCTGGCGTCCTACTTCACCCTCCTGCTCACCGAGTGGGCCCACGCGCTGGCCGAACGCGACGAAGCGGTCAAGCAGTCCGCGAGCGGGAAGGCGGCGTACAACAACTACGTGGTGGTGTTGAAGGACCTGACGCCGCTGTTCCGACACTTTGAGAAACAGTCGCTGGACGCGGGCCTGCTCGAGCCGATCTGCAAGATCGTGCGGTCCGCCCAGCAGCGGCGCTACGTCGAGGCCAACGACGAGTACCTCACCTTGTCCATCGGCAAGGCCGCCTGGCCCATCGGCGTGACCATGGTCGGCATCCACGAACGGTCCGCGCGCGAGAAACTGCACGAGAGCTCCAGCGGGAAGCAGGCCCACATCCTGAGCGACGAGGTCACGCGCAAGTTCCTGCAGAGCATCAAGCGGTGCATCAGCTTCGCCCAGACGAGGTGGCCGCCGGAAGATCTGGGCCAGTTGATGGGATGAGCGAGGATGGTGATGATGATCCTCCCTGCTGGAACGGGCTTACACGGGCCCTCTTCCGGTGAGCCACACGAGATAAGAAGCTACGAGAACCCAGATGCGTGGAAGTTCTAATATATGTCCTCTCACAATGCAGGGGCGTGTCAAAATGTCGTCACAACCAGGGCATCTATCGATCTCTATCAACAACGCCCGAGCTGCCTGCGACACCAATATCCCGCACTGGACAACGGAGCCTCCTAAGCGAGGGCAATGCCATGACCGCAGCCAGGATGACAGCGGAGCATTCAACAAACGATTCATATATATAGACCCGCCGAGATAACAGTCACGTCCAGGCGGATGGATATTGCACGACCGAAAACGACATGGGGCAGAAGATTTCAGGAGCATCACCAACCTGCGTGATGACTCTATGATGGGGCCAACCAAACTACGATCCTCAAGATATTGGGAATGAGAGAACAGAAAAGTCGTCACAAGGGGATAGAAAGAGACGGAGAGAGAGAGAGCTGGAAAGATTACAAGCTCGTTATCACCTGTGTCTTGGACCACTCAACGCCGAATAGGTACCTAATAGAGTCCCTCTCTCTCTATACACCTAAGATCTGCAAAAGGGACATTAACAACAACAATACCCTATCGCGTCTACTGGAAGACGAATAATCCTCCAATAACCACACCCCAACTGACAATACAGCCAACCAAAATCCCTCCCGGTATCCAAAAAACCCCTCCCCAAATATACTGTATGTAGGTCTAGAAACAATCGAGACATGTCTAGATCGAGGAAAGCATGCAGTGCCGCCAGTGGCCATCATTGGGTATCGTTGTAATCGTTCAACAAACTGGGCTCGCTAAAAAGAATCTCGACCCGCCAGAGTAATAACAGTGGGTGGAATTTCCCCAAATGGAAACCGGGGAATCAGAGATCTCCCCTCCTCCTCCTCCTCCTCCTCCTCCTCCTCCTCCTTGCGTACAAGTACGGTAACATCTGGCAGCTTGCAGTCTGGGTGCAGTCCATACTTGTCACACATGACTAATATTCACGAACAAACCACATGTCAGACGTGTCTCCGTCTGCTCCCAGGGTGCTTCTCCGTCTTCTTGTGCCGAGCCATCTTGGTTCTAGCGTCGTGTATCCACACCGCTTCGCCGTACATAGGCATAAGGTGCATCGCCGGGTCAGGTCGTGTTGGCATGCCCTGGTGTTGCCAAACTGGATCTCTGTGACTTCGCCTGGTAGTGGATGTTTACAAAGACGTTTTTCCCATCAGATGATGGCCGCCTCAAGGCTGACATTCACACAGACTCATACTCGTGACCGTGAAGCCCCTTGGAGGGAGAGCGACAACCTTCAGCCTGACAGGCAACGGAAGAACCAAGGACGGTCTAGTTACGCCCGTAGATAACCGACGCCACGAATAGTTCTGACTCTCGGAGCTGAGTCAAAAGGGCGACGGCGCCCCCGTAAGGATGTCACCAAGGTTCGGGGGGTTCCAGCATCGCGGGTTGTGTTCCCTGCAAAGGTAACGCTTCCGAGAGGAGTGCGGTGGACCCCGACTCACGTGCCTGAGATCGGTGGAGTACTCCGCCGCAGTACCGAGCGAGGCGAGTAGGGGAAATTCGCTCAGAAAGTGCTCCACGCCCAATCTTTGGGCACGCTGTTAGCGACATCCTCGACCGGTTTGCCCGTACGAAGGCCGTTGGAAATCATCCTTCGGTGGCCCGTCGGTCCCGCGAGAGGCGTTGGAGGGCCGCTGCCGTTGCTGCCATCATCCTTGCTGTTCTGGCTGTTTTTGCGGCGGATGGACCTGGCCGTGTCCCAGCGTTGATACTGCCGATGGCATACTTCGCATGCTCTCGAGGGGATGCCGTCAGGGTGGAACTGGGCAGACTGGTCGAGAGGAATCGTAAAGGGCGTGTGAGAGGAGCAGAAGATATGACCACAGTGGCGACAGTGGTGTTTCCGAAGAAACAGACTGAACGAGGATCGACATTGTGGCGAGTCACAAGTTGGTGAAGCTTCGTCGGGCTGGAGTAGAATATACATGTTAGCATTCCATCTGGGTATGTCTCAATGCATGCCGTATGCTGGTGCAGTTGTGCCGAGAATCGAGGTTGGCCATCGCCAACTGGACTGAATGACATACCTTCCAGTGTTCTCGGGTTGGCGGGCCCGTCACTTCACCCAAAGCCTCCTCCTGAACCCAATCAGGGTCGAAGGCTTCCAGACCCAGCTCGTCTTGATGGTCCGGACTCACGGTCTGACCTTCGTCTTCTTGCAGACTGTCCAACGAGCCATGCAGACTCTTCGGTGGGGTCATAGGAGAAGGGTTTCCGAAGTGCTCGGTTGGCCGCAGGGCCGCAGGAACGTAGAGGGGAGACTTGAGCGGCCGGAGCTGCTTGTAGGGGTTGGGCGCATGCTGTTGAATGTAATCGTGCATGCGAGGGGATGTGGGCGAGCCCGAACTAGCTGGAGACGGTTGTTGGCTCATGTAGTCGGGGATTGCGAATGGCTGCGTCGTGGAGCTGGTGGTCATTGGGGGTGTTGAGCTCAGACCGAAATCTGAGAATATCTCTTCAGCGAGGAGCGTTGGGGGACTGGTTCTTCAGCAGCAGAGTAGAGGAGAAACGCGTTTAGCCACGGTCAATTAAGTATTTCAGGCGGGTGGGACAGTCGTCCTCTCTGCGCCACAGACTGGGGACAGAGGATTCGTGAAGGGCGCTTAATGTCGGTATCGACAACAGAACTGGAATGCGGCTGATGGCAGGCCCGTAGTGGCTCGCGGAACCGTGCTCCCACGATTTCGGTACCGAGGGGTGATCTCAGAGGCGCAGACAGAGGCCTGTGATAGGTAATACGTGATCTGAAAGATCGCAAGGCAACCAGATGGGCCTTTCGCAATTGAGGCTGTCGAAAACGTGGGAGGTGGGGTGGGAGGTGAGTGGTGGTCGACAAAGAGAGAGCAGATAGTTTCTTAAAGGGTGGGATGGTCGCGGGAAGACGATAACAGATACTGTGTAAAATGATGAGGCGCCGGCGTGGGACCTAGCTGAGAGGAGATGCGCCAGACCGTTCTTTGTCTAGAAACCACGACGTATGATCAAGTGACAAGTATGTAGTAGCACGGTGAGGGAATATCTGGGGGGGGAAACACATCAAAGAAGTATCTCAGTTAGTATGTGAGCTGAGGGCAAGGAAGCATTTTGCCCGCGGAAGGCTACGAGAAGAAAGTCTGGTCGCAAGACCAGAAACCCTGATGGTATGGAGTGTATGGGTACCCATGTCATGTTGCAGTGATAGGCATTGGCTGGGCGAGAGGCTCGGGGCACTAAGGGCTCTCCTACTGATAAGGACGCCCGATAACCCAATCACAGGTGCAGCATTTTAAACAAAGGATAGCCACTTGGGAATGCACTGTTGTCTGACAGCGCCTGCCCCTCCACCCGCCCGCTGCAAGTAGTAAACCGCGGCATGGCCACAGGCACGCCTGCCTGGTTGCCTACATAGGCTGCTGAGGCCTGGATAGCCCCCTCCCTATTAGATGGCACAGTTTGTACAGAGCAGCCTCCCGTCCATAACTCTTGCATCGGAACGTACCGCACTCCAGCATTTTCATTTGGGGTGCGACAGACTTTATCAACTCTACATATGGTCTCCGGCAAGCAGCGGCCTCCACGTCAGACCAAGACAACTTGTTTGGGGACCGTGCTCCATTGAACGTCCTAACCAACCCTGGGGCGCCTAGATTAACTTTGATGTCTCCTTGCCACCGAGGCCCCTTCGTGTGTGTCAAGTCGTTGTGTCGCGGCCTTGAGCGGCGACAAGCGCCGTACTGGGTTGGTTGAGAAGGACTCCCAACTGGGTAAGCCCAAGAGACACCGAACACTGCGCCGATGCTCCAAGCAGGTAAAAGGGTTTGGCGGACAACATCAATTGGTCCCAAGATGTCGGTATAAGTCGAGGATACCTGGTTGCCTTCCCGACTTCCTGCAGCGCCTAAGTGGCTGGGTTAGACACGGCAGTTCGGGTCGAGTAATAATAATGTGTTACGGCCAGATACGAGATTCTGGCATGTGCGTTGCAAAGCCGCCTTACCCCCCCCGTTCCTAGGTAGGTAAAAGAGTCTTGTCCACAAACTCGACGATCATCCTTGATGATGTCGGGCACCCCTCGGCTTGAAGGGAAAGTTGATCCGAGCCAATATGTTTTGGTGAATAATAGCAACGTTGATGCACGCCTGCAAGGGGATGTTAGGGGACCTTGGGTGGGCATTTTGGTGGAGCGTAGGTATGTATGATGAAATTGCAACTCCATTCCTGAGAGAACCTAAGTGGGGAGCCACAAGGACGAATGCACGACACCAGAACAAATATGTACTCTGGAATGTGTCACCAGAGGATGATGTGCATTTTATTAGGGCATCATGCAGCGATCCCGAGTAGAACACTACTGGCAAGGCAAGTGCCAGATACGAGTAATATGTCAGAGTGGGGAGAGGAGGGGAGCCACCGAAGGAAGGGGGGAAGTAACAGAGAAGACAAGGAGCGAAAAGATCCGTGAGCCGTGGATCTGTGTGGTGGTGGTGGTGGTGGTTATTTTTTGCTTGGGCTTTACAGTTGGTGGGCGGCTGTACGGCCGGGCTCCGCGCTGGCTTGTCAATGGTCTCGCCAGGCCCATCAGTTGCTTGTTGATGGCCGCTGGGGTTTTCCGGCGGGCGTTCGGTGCTCGCTGGCTTTCCCTGGAGGACGGGCTGCCGGTGCTGCTAGGCTGGATATTCTCCATGGTTGCAGCCCATGGCCGACCTGTTGTCCACACTGGTCCACCTGCAGTGCCTACCCGGCTAGCGCACCTCGCAGGTAGGCATCCTCCCTGTACCACCTGGAACAGACCAGCACCCACCCCTGCAATCCACCTGCACCCGCCTGCAGCAGCCTCGCCTAGACGGTAGCTTGGTAGCCAATTGGGCGGTGCTCCTTCCCCCGGATCCCCCCATGTTCCAGTTAAGGTTTTACCCAACTTCAAACTCGGTGAAAGACCTTTTGTTCCCACGGGATCGTCCACGTTTCCAACCCTCAGCTTCCCCTCCCCTTCAAATCAGGGACAGCAGAAAATTCCCTTCTTAGATGCTTCGTCTGTGCATCATCGTTCATCCTTTCTAACGGCCGTCTTCCCCCTCCCAGCCCTCTCTTGACCCATCTCACCCAAGCTTCATCCAAGCTTCATCCACCTTCACCCACCTTCGCCCGATCTCCCGGTTACCTCATTCCCGTGTGATCGTCAGCAGCATCGTCATCATTATCGTCATCTCCCTTGTCGAGGAGACGGGGGAAAAGGAAACCCACGTCAAGCGATGACAAAAAGGCGCGCCGACCACCTGCGTGATATTTCACCGAGAGACCCCAATCACCCATGGGTTGCACGAGGCTACCGACCAGATGTGGCTTATGCCAACAGGTCCGCCCCCATAGAAGATCCCTACGGTGAGATCGCATATCAACGCGCCTTCGTCGAGGCGGCCGAGTCCAATTCGTCTCGAGTACCCGAGCCGATCCTGTATCACAATTCCCCTTCGGCGCGGGAGTATATAAGAAAGAGAGACGAACTCTTCTACTCGGTCAAATCGACAAAACCCACCCACAAATCTGGAAGCCAGCCTGCCACACCCACGTCCGTCAATACATCGGCTTCGTCGCCAGGAAAGCTTCCTTCACCCAAGTATGGTTCAGATGCTGGACATCCTCAGGTCAGAGACGCAAATTCGAGGCTCGAGCCTGGCGCTTCGAGACCGAATGCATCCCCCAGCAGCATGAATGTCCAGCAGTCATCACCACGTACAGTAAGACCTGTCGCCGAACAAAGTCCATCTCACCTTGGCACAGGCCTCCCTTGGACCTTGGAGCCAAAAATTCCAGCTCCGACAGGTCCTTCTAGAATGTTGCGATAACCCAAGGACACATCAAGGAACCATCTTACCAGTCCCTCGGTCGGCGAATTCGCAGGCGGCCAGCACAGTGGAGCAGCACGCATCGCAAGGCTTGAATACCTGGGCGACCGAGGCGGCCATCTGACACATTCTAGGAGATCACTGGATCTACTGATCACGGATTACTACGTTCGCGATACGATAACAGCAATTTTGCTCAGTATTTTTTTTTCCCTTCGGTAAGACCTTGGTATGCATCTAGCGATCAATTTGAGGGATCAACGCACGCATAATGAAATTGTACAATGAATTGAGAAGGAGATTGCATGCCACAGGAGGTCTCCGGACTTGAAAGCCCATATGTCAACCATGACTTAATTGACGAAGTGACGGCCTGCTCAGGGGAAGACAAAAAGGCGCGACGAGGAAATGAATCAGTGAACGGGAATTGGTCGAGGCAATCAGACTACAGACCCTTATTATTGTTATTGTTTATTTTGGCATCAGATCATCGCACCAGTTTTTACATTGAGATATCCAGCATGGTTGAAGCCCTCTCACGGGGCAGGGAGTTGGCGCAGCTGATTGAGTTGGAAGTGCCGTACCTTGGACGGTAAATGGAAGCATTGACTAGAAGAAGCACATCTCGGAGTTGGTCAATCGACGGAAATGAAACTTTTATGCGCTGATATTGCAACTATTATTAGTTGGGAAGATCATGTCTTTTTCCATTTACACATACACACACTCTCTCTTTCTTTCTCTCTCTCTCTGTCCCACTCCACGTCCAGCCAAGATCGTGCTTCTGAGAGCTCTCACCTCTGACTGACCTGGCCGGGAATCACTCCAGGCCGCTGGACCAGGAGCGAGATCATGGGAAGGAACAGTGTGCGGGCTGCCACCTTTGTATCGTGTGCAGAACCCGCTCCGTTGCCACTTTCCTGCTCCGCCGAACCGCCGGTCACTTGTCCATGTCGTGCTGCTGCTGCTGCTGCTGTTGTATCCTCTTCCTGTGCTGAAAGCGGCCGCTGTGCTTCGCCGTCGCCGGTCTCCTCGCGCTCGAGGCGCGCGAGTTGTGGTCTCGCCCACCGCGTCAAGTCGTCCCAGGACACCCACTCCCACCCGGCGCATTTGTCCGGCTCGAGCAATTTCGCCTCCGGCATCCCCGTGGCTCGTGATTGATTGGCGGCGGCGGCGGCGGCCTGCTTGACCCGCGCTGTCATGAAGATGGTCACGTAGTGCTTCCCCCTGACGCTCCCTTGCGTCGCCGCTCCTGTCGTCGTCGTTGTGGTTGTGGCGGGCGATGCCTCGAACGGCATGACATCGTTCGTCGCCGTGAGGAATTCGATCTCGTCCACCTCGAGCCCCGTCTCTTCCCGCACTTCGCGGGCCGCGCACTCCTCCAACGACTCGCCGAATTCCAGATGGCCGCCGGGTAAGGCCCAGGTGCCGGCGCCGTGCGAGCCTAGGCGTTGGCCGAGCAGGAATTTGGGCAGCAGGCTCGCGGATTTCGGATTGGTTGGGGCGTTGGCGGCGTTGGAGTTGGGGTCGGGGTCGACATGGAGGATGAACACGGCGACGCCGACCCGGGGGACGGAAGAGGCGAGGAGGTCGGGCGGAGAGGGCATGGTTATGGTACTGTGCTGTTGTGGTATGCCTTCAGTGGTCCAAGGTATTATTACGCCCGTTGCTGAGACAGGTAGGAACAAACACACACACACACACCCCGTCGTGATCGCCTCGCAGGGGTGTTGAGAATATGTAGTATATGGATGTTTGATCTCGACACAAATCCTGATTTTCTTATTCTGGCTTTTTGCTTTTTCCCACGTTTCTTTCTTATTCTTTATTCTTAATTCTTCCCTGAGATGAGAAGTACCCCCAGAGTTGCAAAACGAGACCAGAGAAAAGGGTCGAATCTTAGAAAAGGAAAGAAGGGGGCAGCAAGAGAGAGAAATATCGCCTCTCTAAAATGGTTGTTCAAACGGGAATCTTTGGCACCGGTGATACTTGGTCTGAGCCTTCACCTGATCTAGGCAGCGAGAGAGGTAAAGCAATGCAATGAATAGGCGGGCGGGATCAACGAAAAGTGACAGAATCCCTCTCCCCTCCTTCTCCGCCCGAGTCTGTGTGTTTGGCCGTGTGTGCTCGTTCGAGATCTCTCGTTCGCGGATCTGAGCAGTGATATTCAGTCGCTGGACTTGGAACGCTCTGGGTGGTGCCCCTTGCGTCTCCCTAGATGACTGGTTCTGCAAGATCTGCCTTCTCAAACCCAACCGGGTCTAGCTGCGCAAACCACGGCACAGGCAAGGCCAGAATCCCTCTGTCGCAGAGCCCCGAACTCAGAAAAAGACAGTGTTTCCCTTGGCGGTAGTAGTTGGGCAGATATTATGTGTAATCTGTGGCGGTGCTCGCTCTCCATATCTACCGATACAGCCCAGAACAAGGATATTCTGATTGGACGAGACATGGAGAAATGTGACATGGGTCAGCCACACTGGCAGGCGGATCGATCAACCTTGTGAGGCTGTTTCGAGCTTTTGTCTTTTCAACCCTCTCACCACCGTCCAAGGTTGGTGGCAGTAGGCAGTAATAGTAGGCACGGAGGACGAGCCCACTCGTAAGAGTTACATCCACACCAGACTTCAGATTCAGCCTCGTGGTCTGTGTGACTTTGGGGACGTTTACCTTCGCGAGTACGAGTGGCCGAGTTCGCCTGTGGTGAGGACGGAAGTTGGAAAAGACGGTCACTTGTGTACGTAACTCGATTTATACATAACGAAGTATACTGGTAGCCCCATGACCATGTGGTTACGGGTGTTCGAGCTTTTTTCCTGTATCTTTGTGAGAGCACACCTCTCACAAAACCCCTCACCACTGGACGTGTCATCGTCGCTCAAAGCACTTCAAGTCCAGCATGACTGATGAAGTACAACCCTGTGTCCGTTGCATTCGTGATGTTGGTCTGCTTGGTGTGCCCGAACTTGACGAAGCCGTTCTCGACAGGACTGGGCACCACTGTCCCGTTAAACCGATGGAGCTTGTTCTCACCGTTGATGACAGTGAAGTTGGCCAGCGAGATTTCATTCGGATTGCGACTGACCACCGTCGGCATTCCGAAGTAGTACGCGTTGACTTGCTCTTGAGTGATGTGCAGTTCGTAATACCCTCGGTAATAAATTTCTTGCCATTGCAATTCGCGGTTGGCCCCTACCAGCCATTCGCTGGCTTGAACGCTACGCGCGATCGAGATGTTGGCGCCGTATGGCGACGGGGACGTAACGGCTGTGCCGCCGAACTCAACTCCGATCGCTCCTTCTCCAGTCGTGGGGTCATATGGGTGATTGTCCAGCCATACAAGGTCAGACACCCAATTTGCATGGCTGTCTCCCGAGAGCATGATGTTGTTGGTGATGTTATTGTTGTACAGCGCTTGAAAGGTGCGGTTCCGGTTGGCTTGGTATCCATCCCATGCGTCGTAGTCGAGGGGGTCGACATTTCCATAGGCAACGGATTCGTTGATGCGGCTAAAGACTGTTTGGGACCCAATGACACGCCATGTTGCGCCACGATTCTTGGAGTCGAGGAGGGATTGATAAAACCAGTTTTCTTGGCGAGAGCCCATCATTGACCGACCAGCATCATTCGATATTTCGTGGACGTAGTGTGTGTTCCAGTACAGGTCGGTTATGGAGCGGTCATACTGGCGCGTATCGAGCATAATGAGGTCGAAGAGGTTGCCAATCGAGAACGATCGCCAGATTCGAAGCTAAAGTGAGTGTCAGAACGAGCTTCTCGTCGACCAAGTTGTCTTACATCATCACCCATCTCGACTTGTCTGATGGGCATCCATTCAAAGTATGCACGGACCGCATTCATCTTTCTCTGATCCACAGACACGCCACCATCTTGTATGAAAGACGCCTCGGTGTTGTTGAGCTCCGAAGATCCATCACGGTAGGTGTTATCAGCAACCTCATGATCATCCCAGACGGCAATCCAAGGAAAGTTCGCATGACTCGCGATCAGATCCAGATCGGTCTTGTAGGTGGCATGACTGCAGCGCGAGCCAGGTCAGTACAGAACTCGTTTGAGCACCAAGGGACCAGGAACCACTCACCGCTTGCGGTAGTCGTAGAGAGTATAGATCTCTCTATCTGGCAAGGGGACACGACCAATAGTCTGACCCCATCCATATTCGCCGTTGGCATATTCATAGATATAGTCGCCGAGGTGGATAACATAGTCGACGGAGTCTTTGCGGACCGGGTTACCAAACGCATTGAAGAAACCGAACGGGAAATTGCTGCAAGAGTACACCGCCACGTTGACCCCAGTGACATTATCAGTGGCCATGGGGGTAGTCTTGGTTCTGCCGACCATGCTAGAAACACTGCTGTTACAGACAGTGAACTGGTAGTAGTATTGTGTGAAAGGCTGCAGCTTCGAGGCCTCGACTTTGACTGTGTAGTCCACATCCGAGCTCGTGTATACAGTTCCTTGGTCGACCACAGACGACAACGCCTTGTCGTTAGCGATCCTCCAGGTCAGGCAAACAGGAGAAGTAGAGGGTGGCTTCCCCTCGTCGGTGTCATTGTAGATCGGCACAGGGTTGTAGAGAGGCACGAAACCACCGGTGGAGCTATTGCTCTGGACATCGTCTGAGGTGGGAGCACATCGTGTCCACAAAATCACGCTGTTCGGGAACGGGTCACCGGACGCAACTCCGTGAGTGAAGTTCAGCTGCGAGGCCGGCGTTGACTGTCTCTCAACATGCCGCTTGACGACTTTGCGAACCGAGATACCCAGCGCAGGATGGTGAAGGGAAGGAGAGCGGTAGTTCAAATTGGCACCATAGCTCGCGAATGTAGCACCAACCAATGTGGCAAACACAATAAGCTGCAACATTTTGTGGAGGAGCTTCAGGAAGAGAAAGAGAGAGAGAGAGAGAAGATGGCTGCTCACCTTTTTTCCCACCTTATCAACTGAGGGGATTGCAAGCTCTTTTGAAGGAGGTTAGAGCTTGGGAGCTCTCTCATCTCCAATGCCAACTGACGCAAGGTGTCTATCTACCCAGGCATCATCCCACGTTTTCTCCATCGCGTCAACCTTGGCAGATGCTATTTGTCAAACATAAATAGCAAGCTAAGCCTCAGGGACAAGCTTCCTGGTGCAGATTGGGAGGAGAAATCAGCCAATTGATGACGAGGCTGCAGACATCCTCGAGGCAGAGTTCGAGTCGGCTTCGCCCGGGTTTGCTCTGGGCCGATGTTGTAGCTGCCTATCTGATCGTAGTTCGGTCGAACAAAAGCACGTTTGGCCGATGACAGCTTTGATGGACACATGGGGACCTGGTGTTGCGTTAAACAATGGATGCAAGTGGTAAGTCGCGGATCGAAGGAAGCGTGCAGTAGTGGAAGAAGGCGGAGGTTAAGGTGCAGCCACACCTTGACGAGCATAGAAGCACGTGCACCACGTCCCCCGTCAAATCAACACCAAGCCATTGCAAACCTGCCAGTCTCGCCGTCATGGCATTCATCTACCGGCATGATGTCCACCCGCTATTCCTGTCATGCTACGCCTGTCGGCCCTGCAGATCAGTAACACGATTACTGACCGGCATGGCCATCGGCCGGGGCATGTAGGACGCTGAGCAGAAAGGGCGCACAGGCAAGCATAAGTTGAAGCCTGCCTGAATGCTTCTCTTTACTTTGCGCGACAGTATGTACTACCCTTGCCCTCCTCTGGCTAGATGTTTCATAACAATCAGCTTCTCACTCGGGCACGATCGGGCCTAAGCTCCTCCACATGTCACAGCGATACCCTCTCCCGGCTTCCCACGTATATGCATCGACCAGCGTGAAATTGTTGACCAGCCCCGGTTCCCCGTATTCTGTCAAGTTGGCTTTGATGTAGGACAGATTGAATGCGAACGGCGTGCCCCCCGTAACGTTGAGGTTGATCTGGTAAGGTGAGTACATCTTGAAAGGAGGCCAATCAGATGCTGGATTGTTTTGGGTACTGTTGGACGAAAGTCCATTGGCAACAGCATTGGAAATAGATGGGCTGTCCGATGTGATGAAGCTGCCCCAAATCTTCATGGCTGCGTTGACAAAGTCCGGGCTTTGATTCGGTGTGGGCGGTCCAAAGTATGCCGTTAAGTCGGTACCGTGGACAGCAATGGGCACAGAGTATTGATACTTGAACGAGGTGCGTCCGTGGTCACTGTAAGCCTCTGCCATCCAGTACGAGGGGCAAACAAACGTCGTCTCCGAATAGATAGCCTGTTTCAAGTCAGCAGCCGCCAGAATTCTCAACCTTCCGATTTCGCGCTCACAAAGGCTCTCTGCTGCTGTCCTGTAGCGACGCTGCTCTGGTTGATGAAACTCGGTAGCCCGGTCCCGGAAGAAGCATACAATGGGGCATCGGGATCAGTCGAGTCATTCGAACTTGGATAATACAGAAGAACTTTGGCAATGTCATCATTTGTGAACAGCGGAAACGTCAGCTGTAACCACGCCACCAGGTCGTCTTCTGTCGTGATGTTGGGTTGCGTATATGCCGGTCCTTCAAGAGCATTATTGCTCACCAACAAGTTTAGTCCATTGAGCTCTTTCCGCAAGAGCTGGCGGCTGGGGAGATCTTGTACAAAGATGCCGTCCGTCACCGGCAAGAAAGACCAAGTTCCATATTTGCCAACCTCGGACAAGGTGGCACTCGCGTTTTGTAGAGTTGCCGAATCTTGAGCAACAAGACAGTCAAATATTGTGTTAGGATGAGCACCATAGGGCAAGGTCGGTGCGCAGCCAACCATTGAGGCAAAGGCGTAATATGCCTGCGAAGGTTGCCAATCCTTATATCCGTACTGCATCGGTAGGTATGGCGATGAGGCGATCGTCTGGCCACGTCAGACCCTGTACAGTCCAGGTGGGACTTATTCTCTTACATTTCTGAAAAGTGACTGGCCAAGCGAGCCACCGTATGCCATGTCATGCAGCTAGAGATCCGGTGTTAGCACGGATTGATCTCCCCAGAAACGATATGTGGCTCATCAGGGGAAACACAGCCGGCATCTTCTTCGCTTGAACGAATAACTTACCATGACGGATCCGGCGCCTGCGATAAACCATTAGTATGCAGCATCGTTACGATAATCTGGCCATGTCCTCCTCTTGATGCAAGAAATTATTCATCCAGAAGATACGAGAACTTACCTGCCGATTGCCCAGCTATCGTCACGTGGTTGGGATCCCCTCCGAACAGCGAGATGTACCTCTGGGTCCACTGCAGCGCGAGATGTTGGTCTAGCAAGCCAGCATTGACCACTCCATTTCGGAAGACTTCATCTCCAGCAAGAAATCCAAAGGCACCCAGCTGAGATAGATAGGTCAGTCTTGACTCGTAAGGGAATGGCTTGAGAGAGCTACCCTGTACTGGATTGTCACACCGACAAAGGAGTTATTGTTAGCATTGATGATAGCTGACAGATCCTGCTGGCCGTTCCCTCTTCCATAGCCTCCGCCGTGAATGTAGAAAAGCACGGGGAGCGGACCCGAACGATTTGACGGCGCGTAGACGTTGAGAAACAGACAGTCCTCGCTCGACCCTGTACTGTTAAGAGGCACCAGGGTATTTGTTGTATCCTGATTTTGTGGACATATGGGACCAAATTGGGTCGCTTGAATCACAGAATCACGGTTTGATTGAGGAGCTTGAGGCGCTTGCCATCTGTTCGAGCCAGTTGGGGGAGCTGCAAACCGAATTCTAATTCAGTGTCAGCTATGGAGTCCTTGAAAAAGGGGGGTGGACCAGGTGCACCCTTTCCACAGGTTCAATCCCGTAGTCGAGTTGGTATAGCCTTGGTAGACTTCGTAGCCAAGGTCAACCTGCAGCAAAGTATTGTTTCCACTTGAAGCTTGACGGACATGGAGGGCCGGTGGATACGGTTGCGGGTTGTACTGAGGACGGGCGGAGCAGTTGGCCAACAGGGAGGCGGCAATGAGCAATAGCAGATGCATTTTACCTGAAGAGTTCCTCACAGAGCATACGCATGGACTTCCGGAAGATTAAGAAATCAACAGTACCCTTTCGAGGACACCTACTTGCTTTTATTCTCAGGATAGAATCGGTCTCGTCTGGTGGCACGAGGTACCGGCAATGCCGTGGCCGTCGGACAGTGACCGGCATTGAGTTGGAAATGGCATTGTGGGTTTTGACCCCGAGTCACCAGAGCTGCAGTTGATATTAGCCGTATATCAAAACAAAAGGCGACATAAATGGAGAAAGGGAGGTCAATGGATAGACGTCATTGGCTTCCCCACATTCTTGGGCTCTGATCTCCTCATTCTCGGATCAGCCACCCCGTCATTCAGGATGCAAAACGAGCAGGTCGAGTTCGGTATGAAGCTGGGCCACTCCGCACGGCAGATGATCATCATCCGCATGCTCCAATCCTCGCTCTTATTGACAGCTGGAAAATCGAAGCGACAAGCAGCCTGCTTGAGCCAATAGAATCCAAAGGACCAATGTTGTTTGCTAGCGGTGTAGACACCAGACAACCGAGCTAAATCTATTTTCCATGACCGCCTTTAGCAGATAATCATCAAACAAAGTCATCTCACCTGTCAGGTTCAGGGAGATGCCGCATCCACAGTTCGTTCCCCATTGCCGCCTTTCACCAGTTTGTACTTCGCTTCCGACCACCATTTGAGTTGACATCTGCATCCGCAAGCAAATCCTTAAGCCTCCAAAATCCAGCATTGGATTCTTTTCGGCCTGAGGCAGATCTTGACCGCTCAGTTGCTCTTCTTGTCGCCGCTGCTGGGGTTCAACTGGTTGTATTTGACGCTCAGTTCGTCGTATTCCTTCTGCAGACCCTGCGCTTGACTTTTCATTGCCTCTAGTTCTTTGTCCTTCTTCTGAAGCTGTTTCTTGAGTTCGCCGATCTGGTCGGCCCGGTATTCGTGGCTGAGTTTCTCTCCCTCTTTGCCGCCGGCCCGCTTATCTCCTTCGTACATCTTGACCTTCTCTTCGAGGCGAAGAACATCGAGGATCATGCCGTAGGTGCGATTGAGGATGAGGGAGAGGAAAAGAGTGAACCCGGTGAGATACATGTTGCGTTGAGAATAGAATTTACGAGCTTGAACCTCCATGCGTTCGGAACCGATTGCTGCTGCGCGTCTAGTTTCGTCAGCCCGTGGCCATCGGGAGAGCCAAATACAATCCGGTGTCATACCCTACGCCAGAAGTATCCTTTGATAGAGCTGCCATCTCAACCTGGACTCGGTAGACTCTGTTGACGCTGTCGAGGAATAGGATGAGAATGAAGATGAAGGTGATCTTGCGGGATGTCAGTGAGATTCAGGTCGTCTCCGCCGAGTATGTGGCATACCTTCATTCCATATTGTACCTTGGCTACCAGTGGACTTTCAGAGATGAAGTTGAACATTTTTCGCTTGAATGTGAATGGCATCGGGATGATGAGGGCTAGGAACAGGACCATCTCCGCCACCAGAAGCATGAAGACCTGGAAAGCTGGTCAGCATCGGTGGCAGCACCACTGGGAGACTTCACAGACCAGGCTGTAGTAAAGCGTCATGTTGGCGATGTAAATCTGATGGGATTTCTGCCTTCAATGGTTATGAAACTCAGGGGCGATTGGTGCCAAAGTGCAGAGGTTGCGATGACAGAGATTTGGAGGGCACGAGCGATTGGGATGTACGAGGCAGTACTTGTAGAGCAGAGAGAACACGAATTCAGGATGAAACCAGACGAGAAATAAAGGCCAGAGTCTGCAGGCGACACGGTGGTGGAGTTGTGTGGGCCAATCTGTTGCGTCACTTGTCACCTTTGTTGACCCAGTGGAGGACAGTGACCGAAAAGTGGCTGAATGGTCGTCAGCTGCAGGCTGCAATAATGGCTGCCCAAAGGTACTGCCCACCAGCTGCAACTTCAGGCACGCGTCATAATTGCACACCCTGGTCTTATGTTTTGCCATAGGCAATGCTACGGCGGGCCCGTTGGTCGTTCTAGCGCAGTGATCCCCGAGCGAGTTAGAGCTTGTAAAGCACATACATACTATCCTGCAATACATACTCTCAACAGCGCCTCATCTCGAGCTATACCTGCCTCTGATCACCATATTTTGCCTTTCAATGAAGAAACTTGATCAGTTAATGGGTGCCGGCCCTGCAGAATACTAGTTGTTTCAAGCAGAAGCGAGTTCAACCCAGGAGACCGACTTCAGAGCCTCCGCCACACCAACCAATTATCGACGGCTTCCACCAAATGAGTACGATGGACATCCGGAAAGCGAGCCGTCTACGGAGGATGCATGGAACACGCACCTTTCTGATAGTGAACCTTTTCGCTGGGGTACCGTGTCATCTACGCCTGTGACTGTGCTTTGGCTGATCTAAAGCAGGAATCCTGACGAAACCGCTTCCCCTCGAAATCTTCACCGATACTCTCTGGATTCTAGAACCCACCGCTTCATACCCTCTTCGGTGTGAAGGCACTTGTTGTTCTCGTCAAATCACGGCCAAACTCGATAGATACAGAGTTGTTCGCATGATTCCCAATTCGCCTGCCCGTACGCATTTTCCAGTCAAATATACGGGGGGTTCATTGTCTTCCAAGAATAGAATCGGAGCTGATATCAGATTTGTTGCAGGGTTCTATCATCTCCAATGTCTCGAACGAGAAGTCGACTTGTTTCAGATCTGCAATGTGAAGCCATTCTTCGCCCTCACAAGGCACACTTTCAACGTCCGCCAACAATGTAACTGGTACCCTAGATATAACTTGGCCGTTTGTGATGGAGGAACCGAAAGACTTCTCAACGAGTGGAAGTGCAGGCGGTTGAGCTTACTCTACCGTCGCAATGGAAAGTGGCAATTGTCCCCTTCTCCAGCCGATTACCAACTGCTCTATCATGCCGGATCAGCAGTTTTCACAGACTGTGCATCGTCCTCCAACATCCCCTTTGATGAGACGCAGCTGCTACTTGGGCCTCTCGCGACGGTTCAACGCAAGAATTCCAAAAGTGACCGCGAGTGGAACCTCTTTCTTGAATATCTCCCAATCCAGGAAAGTGATGACGCCGCCATGAATAACATCCATGAGTTGAGCAGAAGCCTGCAAGCGTGGAACCGAGACCGAGTGAGGACCACGCCCCCAATCAAACATGCTTTCTGCGTCTAGAATGCTTACACGAGAGTTCCAGCGTGCCGTCACCATCACTACCAGTGGGCGCAGTCGCGATGAGTCTGCCTTTTTGAGGACTATCGACGCCACCACCCGCACAGCGATCCAACGATTGGGTAATGTTCCAACATTGATATGAGAGCCAGAGGACAGTATTCAAGTTCGCCCGGAGATCCTAAAGAACTGTCCATGAGGAGGACTGGTTGGGCAGCCGCGCTATTAAGGGTCACATTCCCGGTGGCTTTGAGTCGTTTCTCTCTCGTTAAATACAAAGACGCCACTGTGATGATCAGTTGACCTTCTGAAAACCATATCAGCGCGCCTGAAGCTTTCAGTCTCAACAGCAAATTGATTAGACCTGGGTGGGCGTAGCATCATCACCTGTTAGAATTGCAAGGACTTAATAATAGAACAGAATAGACCCTCTCTGCTTGGTAGAAACTAATTCTGCAGCTCTATCTCGAAGGTCATCACGTCGGCTGCCTCTGCTAGAGGGAGGCATTTGGCGGTTGCTTCCTATCTCTCGTACTATGTGCGGATAAGTTCGGTCGTCCCCATCCTCCTCAGCCAAGTTTCCTTGCGTTAAAAAGCATTGACCCAGACCTAGCAGTCACAGCGCAGGAAGCAGCAAAAAGGTCTTTTTGTAGTAATATGTGAGAGCATAGCATAAGAAATCCTCCGAGGGGCAGCCGTGACAAGAAAGGGTGACGATGTCAATCAGCCCACGTGCCTCTCTCGCGCGAGCTCGAGCCAGTTTTCTCCTGCACTCCAGCAACGTCGATTCCCAGAGAAGCCTGCAAAAGCCCGCGGAGCGCCGTGTGCCGTCAGGAAAATAACAAATTTGGACGACATAAACGCAGCCGGGATGTAGTGGTGTTCTGTGGTCTGAGTTGAATTATGCAGCCATATCATCATATTCACGTTTCCACCGCAGCAGGCATAGAGGACCGTGTGCGCTTTGGAGACTTTTGGAAGTAGCAAGATGTCTTATGCCAGATTCCGCTCCACTCGATGGTACGATGACCAAGTTCAAGCGCGTCCGTACTTTCCTTACCATTCGAACTCGCCTTGGCCCTTGTGGAAAACGTACCTTTTTGTGAAAACGGGTCAGTATGGTACTACCTTCTCACGCCTCTCAAGTTCAAGGGGTAACTAGAACAAAAAGAAATAGGAGGGCTTACTCATTTCCCTCAACCCTCAAGATACCGTCCTTCAGAGTGCACTTCCACTTATTCTTTACTCGCTGAACCTTATCGTAGGTACAGAGCATGACTTGATCTGTATTTTCGCCATTCTCCTCGTTTGCGGCTACATCGTCAGGATCGTCCAGATCGGAGTTGATGGCATCCTCATCGTCATCCGCGTCATCATCGCCGGTTGCATCGCCTTGTGCGCGGCTGATGCTGTTGACATGGGTGGCAGCCTCCGACGGGACCAACGCATCGAGATTTCGAGCAATAGCTCTGCCTGGGATTACGCGTTCATCGAGGGTTGTGAGAAGACCGCCACCTTCAAGTTGTTGTTGCGTTGCCTGGAAGTGAGCACGCATCAGACGGTCACCTTCAGCACCATAAGCAGCGGCGAATGCTTTCCGCTGAGTGTACTCAGCGTCCCAGTCATCACGAGCATCGCATGATCCATCCGTCTGGCTCGCATTGATGGCTTGGGGCGGAGGTTTGAGGTCAGCATTGTAGTCCTGAACATTCGCGAAGGCAGCATTAGTGTCCTCCTGCTTGACATAATTGCTTGAAGGTGTCGCGGATGGTTGCATGGGAACACGAGGTGCATTGCCGGATTGAAGTTGTGCGATTTGAGGGCCTGCACGTTGGCCAAAACTCTGGTGGAGATTCATTGCCGCCCGATCGCGAGCTGTCAAAGGTTGACCTTGCTGGAAGGAAGGTGCCTGGTAAGGTTGAGGGGGAAGAGAAGCTTGCTGAGCGGGATACGAGGGAGCACTGGGTTCAGTCTTGACGATGGGCGTTGACGGGGCGGCCTGTTGAGATGGAGGAGTGCTAACAGCGTTTCCATTGCTGGGGAGCGTTTGAGGCGCGGGTTTGACGTTACTGGGGACCGTGCTTTGTTCTTTGACAAGAGGAGCTGGAGGCGGATCCCATGGAAGGTGCGCAACCTTGAGACCAGAAAGCTTCTTCTGCCATTCCTGTAGCAAGACCTGTCAGTATACCCAACAAAGCGCCATGCTAAATCAGAAACGGGAGGAAATGGTTGCAGAAGCCAAAAGGGGATTAGTGCAGGACACGTGGGTGGGCTGATGTGGTGCGCAGTGGTGGCGTCCAAGGCGTATAAAAACAGGCTATGAGTCAAGAAGGGGGCGCCTTCAAGAACCTTCCGATCCCCGCCTCGCCTCACCCGCTGCCCTCGCTCGCTCGCCCTCCCACCAGCGCGCTGCCGCCTGCCTGCGACAATCCCACGGTCCCATGTTCATGCAATGGAATTCCTCATCTTCGTCTCTTCCCGCGTATCTCTCTCTGGCACGATGCCCAGGTGATGATGGAGAATCATTCTGACGATGGATGGGAATACAATTGCGTGTGCGTTTGATGGCTGAAAATGGGCTTACCGATCTCAGTAATTCAAGAGTCGCCAGCTCAACACCGCCCTCCTCAAAGTCTTGTCGTGACGCCTCGCAGACATCACTTATGACTTTTTCATAGACGTCGCCCTGTTGCGATGAAATGGTCAGCCTTGAGATGGGAGACAAGCAGACGGCGCTCAACAGATTTGAGTCGCCACTGGCAAGACAACAGGAGGAGAGTGAAGCCAGGAAGCAAAGATGCGAGATACTCACCACCGAAACTTTGGACATGTTGCGGCGGTGATCAGTCTGATGTTGTTCAAGCTCTCTCTAGTTCTCAGATCTACTTATGTGGGTGTTCGTAAGACTCGAAGATGGTGTTGGGTGTAGGTAGGCGTCGTGGGTGTGAGGTGGAAGTGTCGACAGACTCAGAGCCCCAAGGCCGTGACAGGTCGGAGTGTCGGTAGGAATTCACCTCTCACTAGACATTCATAATACATGCAATGAGTCGCCGAATCGTATGCACGTAGATTCCAAGAGCTGCAAACGAAAGTGAAGTCGATCTAACAGGGTGGAATGTGAGGTGGTGATGGCAAGTTCGCAAGAGCAAGAGAAGAGATGACCCCGACGCCCGCAAACGAAGGCTTGGCCTGGCCACTGGGCGGCGGTGGACCCCCTACCAGACTGGAACTTGGGGGGCCTCTGGCTAACCCAGCTGGTTAAGCGGCTCTGCCAGATCACCTTCTCTAGTGCATTAGCCCTCATGTATTCGGTCGTGTTATATACTTACCTACCGAGCCACCTCGAGGTACGTTTCTTTTCTTGAGAGAGTTGAGATTGCTCGATAGGCAATCAAACTTCCACTGCCGATCTGTCTGTGCTCGCCAGCGACCATGGCTTTTAGACCTGCGCTTATCGTGGTTGACATGCAAATGGATTTCTGTCCTCCCGTACGAGAAGCCTGCACGAATGTCTCCATGCTCGTCGTTGATACTAATAAGTATAGGATGGCTCACTCGCAGTCTCAGAAGGCCGAGAAATTGTGCCTCTGATTAACGGGCTCCTGAATTCACCACATTTTGTCTTGAAAGTGGCTACCCAAGACTGGCATCCAACTAACCATGTTTCGTTTGCGGCAAACCATCCTGCTCCAGACAACAAACCGTTCGAGTCTTTCGTCACTGTGCGCAATCTGGTTGGCAACAAACCAGATGAGACCATGCAGCAAAGATTATGGCCGGTTCATTGTGTTCAGGGCTCAACAGGCGCTGAGATTATTCCAGAACTTGACCTCTCCAACGTGCGTTTCACCGTCCAAAAGGGCCAGGATTCCCGCGTGGAAATGTACTCTGCCTTCTCCGACTCCTTTGGCAACCTGACGTTTGGTGCTGGAGGTGTGAGTCACGACCTTGCCAAAGAACTCGCCGCTGAGCATATATCCCATGTCTATGTTGTTGGGCTGGCTGGTGACTATTGCGTCAAAGACACAGCTCTCGGATCAGCAAAGGCTGGCTTCACCACATACGTTATAGAGGAAGCTCAACGATGTGTGGATCCCAACGCATGGCTCGATGTCAAGGGTGCTCTGGCACAAGGCTCTGTGACTGTGGTCAGTGTTGACAGTGAAGAAGTCAGACGGGTACTCGATTCCTGAGGTCAATCTTGTGGTGTCTATTCGGGACGACAGATGGTGAAGCAATATGTTTCGACACCTCTCATGCCTTCACGCGTTGAGCCTCTCAGACCGCAAGTTTGCACCGAAGAAGTCGATTTGTTCAACATATACTGGCATCTGCTTATCCCGCGGATATCAAGCTAATGTTTTCACGATATTTTCAAGCACTCAGCTGATATGTCATATTCAAATGAATAATGCTATGACCAACGCTATGTCATCATATCTACCAATGCCGGCTGTCACTGTTTTGGGCAAAGTCGCCTTTATCCTGTCCTTCGTTCGTTTGCCCCAGACTCTCCAACCTGCAAAATTGGAAGATATGGGTCACTTTGTGTGTTTCACGGCCAAATTGGGATGTACCTTTTGGGGATTTTGACTCCCGAAAATACCTTACAAGCCGGCAATATTGATGATGCGAAGAGCATTAGCATCCCGTTTCCCGCAAACACAAATAGACAATGGTTTACTGCTTGGTCATCGCAATCTACAACCTCTTCACCAACCTCGCCAAGCCCTTAACGGTACATGAGCCAAAGACGAGAACGATTCTGCAAAGAACCATCAGAAGCGTTTGGACAATAGGTCTTTGCTATCAAATCAGCTGCAACACTAACATGACCCTTTTTTTCCCAGTTGTCCTTTTGCCTTTGGCTACTAACAGATGATACCCCTAACGAGCTGTTTTCGGGTAAATGGGCTCCTCTCATTGACTAAATGTCTGTTCTGCAGCTATGAATACTCGTATCCGTGATGCGGTGAGGGTCTATATCCATGACCAAGGAGACTCACAGCAACTCGGAACGAAGCGATATGTAACGGTGGAAAGATCTCCGGCGGGAGAATGCAGCCAATCACGCAAAGGTATGGGTCCTGTGGTCGATGTTACGCCCTTCCGTAGCAGTCTCGTTGTGACCTCAACGCTGAGTCCAAGCTCCTCCAATTTACATTATTGATAACCAAAATGGTACTTGAGAAATTTCCTTGAGAAGACAGGTGGTGGAGGACGAAATTCAGCCTGTGGTAGGAAATGCCACACTCGGTCCATCCCACGCCACGGGAAAATACGCCTGACGCACGCGAAGAGCAAGACCTTTCAAGGTTCTGGTGGAACCTCAGCATCCCGCAGGAGCAATGGACAGAAGAGTGTCCGCCATATTTGCTTGGGCAGAGCGAGAAGGACATTGGGATCTTGAGCCGCAAGGATGAGGAATTTGCACGAATTACTTGGCAACAAGTCGAGGAACTAGTTCGTAAGTCTACCTGTTCGTGAGGGTGGAAAAGTATGTTGGGGAAGAAACATCGCGAATGTCCAAGGTCAGCAGACGACGACTCGTGAATCTGGAAAGAAGGCAAAGTCCAAATTACGACAATGATACCTGACACTTCTTCTCGCCCAAGGGACAAACAACATTCACCATTTCCATCGGTGCTCAAGCCAGCTCCGGGCCTACCTTGGCTATGTCTACCATCTCAAGAAAACCTACGGCTCTGTTCTCTCATATATCCAACAACACCGACTCCATTGGCCCACCATCACTCCCAGCGGAGATCCGCCATTCTATAACCCTTCAGACTACAAGATTCTATGTAACGACTGGCCGTACTTTGTCGAGAAGGGGATAGAGCATCTCGTCGTATGGACGAAATTTCAGATCGACGAAGTTGAAGAGACGGGGGAGGTGACCCCGGAGGCGATGAGGCAGGTCGACGAGTTGATTAGGATGACGTTCTGCGAGGGAGAAACTGGAAAGAGGATGGAGAGAGAGAAGATTGTATGGTTCAAGAACTGGAAGATTTTAAAAAGTGTGCATGCGTTAGGTAAGTGGGACGTACCCAAGGGCGAAGGAAGATGCGGCCAGGGATGAGGTGATGATAATAAGTGCTTGGTCCTGATGTGTGACTTTCCAGAACATTTCCATATTATGCTTTATCAACCCCCAGACGGACTCATCGAAGCCGTTACAGAGGGTGATCGGCCCACATGCGAAAGCTGGACGGGGGCGATGAGTTGAGTTAGCGGAGAAAGGTTGTTAGATCCAGGGCATTCAGCACACTGCACGCAGCGGCGGGAGTGGTCAAGAACGCATTCTGGGCGCACAACATATATTTGGAAAGAAGGAATAGATTGCATTATTACTTAGACAAATGCCAATTCAAGGATTTTATGAGCACCCAAGGGACTCGGAAACAATTATGGCCGGCTTCCTTCTCCTTTGGATTTGATGACGCAGCAATTTTGCTCTGTTCAAGCTTCTCCACTTGTGCTCAGAAACCCGCAGCGCCAGGCCAGTGAAGCATGGTTCGCATGCAGGTTATTAGGTAGAAACTGCAAATTCCCCCTCGAAGCGGGAATAGGCGTCTTTTTTAGATTCTTTACTCATCTGCCAGCTGTGTCACCAAAATCCTGCCCGGTCGTCGCTGAGCTCCTCACCCTGTCTCTCCTACTCCTCCTATTGATCACGACGTTGCGACTGCGAGGTTCGTTCATATCTGTCAAGTAGGAGACCTAATTCTACCCCCCGCCATATCCGACCCTCGACGACGTCATATCACAACCGCCAATTCCTATTCTCCCCAATCGCCCCTCCCCTTTCCACAGAACAGAATCCTCGCTGGTGCATAAGGACGGACAATGACAATGGACAAGATGAAGCACTCGATAGGCGGAGCGCTGCGAAACCGCAGTGAGTCCAAGAGTATGGTCGAGCCCCTCAATGCGCGGTCTCGGAATTAGGCTGACCTGAGAATTCAGGCAATCGCTCTTCCTCAGAGGACCAACGAGAAGCGAACGATGAGGACACTATGGTCATCGAACCCGAGCAGGGAAACAGTAGGATCGACCCTACGATGGCTGAAGAGAAGGTGGTGCTGACCACAAACCTATGATAGTCCTGTTACACATCATCTCGCAATTGCGCCCTGGCGCCGACCTGTCTAGGATCACCCTCCCAACCTTCATCCTCGAGGAAAGATCGATGCTGGAAAGAATAACGAAGTAAGGTTCTCTTGAAAGAGATCAATATGGTTTGAGGCTCATGGGTACTTATAGTTTTATGGCACATCCTGATACACTCCTCCCGATGCCCTCCATTGACGACCCGATCGAACGATTTGTCTCGGTCGTCAAGTTCTACCTCAGTGGCTGGCACATTAGACCTGCGTACGACATCCCTCCAATCTCGGATCAAGTGAGGAACGCTGATAATCTTTTAGTGGTGTCAAGAAGCCCTTGAACCCCATCCTTGGGGAAACATTTACTTGCTGGTGGGAATATCCGGACAAGACGCGAGGCTACTATATCGCGGAGCAGACCTCGCACCACCCGCCAAAGTCTTCGTATTTCTTCATGGCGCCACACCACCATATTCGGGTTGATGGTACTTTGAAACCCCGCAGTAAGTTTCTGGGGAATTCGGCCGCCAGCATGATGGAAGGCATATCGTACTTGAGATTCACCAACAGAGGAAAGTCCAAGGGCGGCGAAAAATAGTAAGTTTGGATTCCCGAACTTTCACCAGAGGTATTTCTAACTGTAGCAGCATCCTAACGCAACCCAACATGTACGCTCGAGGGATTCTTTTCGGCAAGATGAAGTACGAATTGGGCGACCATTCCTACGTGCGGTGTCCCGAAAACGGTCTGGCGGCAGACATTGAATTCAAGACCAAGGGCTGGGTTGGAGGCACCTACAATGCCATTGGGGGTTCTATCAGAAATGAGCGGACGGGTGAAGTCCTCTACGAACTGTCCGGATACTGGTCCGGCGAGATGACCATCAAGGACACCAAGACTGGCCAAAAAAAGATCCTCTTCGACGCCACGCATGCCAAACACGCCCCGCCTTTGACTCGACCGATCGAGGAACAGGGAGAACGAGAATCTCAAAAACTTTGGAAGTCGACGATACAGGCGGTGCTCGCGAGGGATCACGAAGTCGCTACGGCCGAGAAAGCAAAGATCGAAGACCGGCAGAGAGAAGAGGCTAAACGGAGAGAAGAATTGGGTGTTGAGTGGAAGCCCAAGCTGTTTCGAAGAGTGGATGCACGACCTGGATCCCCTGAAGAAGGCGAGGAGGATTTGGAGTGGATCATCAACGCCCATTTGTGAGGTTCTGTGCTGCTCTATCTCTGTCCTTGACTAATGATTTCTGTTAGGGATCCTAAAGCCAGCCCGGATGAGTTGATTGAAAAGATCCTTTCAATAGCTCCGATACTTCCGGGTCAAGTTGTGGAAGACTCTGAACAAGACACAAGGCGCCACTCGCTCCAGCACCGCGAAAATACGACTCAACAAGCCACCGGCCATCCTGATCAGAGCCATCTACACGCCTCGGACAATCTGATTGATTTCGATTCTCGGCCACCAAGCACAGCGCCGCCGGAGGATCACCCCAAGCAGCCACATTCACAACCACAACAGACCGCACAGCAGAAGACAGCGAATTTGATGGACGATGACAGCGAAATGTCACACATGAACAACCAAATGTCGAAGATGAACATGCATGAAGTCATGGTACCGGAGGGCCAAAAGCCACTGAGGAGGGCAGACACAGACACTAGCGAAGTCGATGTGTTTGTTGATGCAGAGGGCTGAGGGGCCCTAGTGAAAGCCGTTGGGCAGTGATGTGCCTTGACATGTCCGCGCGTTTGACGAAGTCGGAGGAACGAGAGGAGGGAGTCATCTTCGCCCATTCGCATCGACAAACGATCTCCACGATAACGAGGATATAGAGAGACAGTGGTCAGAACTGTGCAAGGCTGGCAGGCGTTGAGAGCATGTTCTAGAGCAGAGCGTACTTACCGCACAAGCACAAGCCCCCTAATGCATTTTTATGAAGGCTGTTTTGGTGTACCAGTGCGGCATAGCTCTATGAGCTCTTGCCTTCCAACCTGGAGCTTGCCACGTACCTGCGTCCAGATGCCCGAGTATTGCCGAAGCCCGAACGTCCGCTCGCAAATCAAACAAGGGGAATTGGCTCGTGCCAGCGCTAGTTGAGAGCCCTTAAACCCTTCTGAGACAAGCGACTTGTGGAGGATAAAGACACACCTTGGGGACAATCTGCAGGTGCGGGGAAGCCCTTGACCACCCACCTGACGCCTAAACTACCCTGGACCACGGTGCCAGTGCCAGTACCAGCCTTCGGTGCTCGGTAACTGCAACACACCCTTGGAACGTTTCATGTGATGGCGTGGCCCGGCGAGTGGGAAGGTGAGGTCGGTTGCAACTTGCAAGGGGGAGACAAGTCACCTGCATATAATAAATAACCGGCGCACCAAACTTCGCTCTCTTCTAGTCCATCCTCAACCCTCCTCCTTTCTCATACACTGCGAGACTCTTGTTTGCCCGTGCGCCTTATCAGAGGTCGACACCTGTAGTCACTCAACTCTCCACTCTGCATAGCTCTCTAAGCCCGTTCAGCGATTGACACATTACCTCACTGGCAACTCGCATCCTGCTCCTTCTGCCCCGGAGTTTGAGCGACACACTCCCGAGAATATCTATCTCACTTTTAACTCGGTTCAACCGTGCACCCACGACGATACTCGTGCAGCAGATCAACGCTTGACTCCTACGCCAGACACGTACGTTGCCAACAGGACACAAGTCAAACAAACATCCAGCCTCCCTGGTCTGCAACCCGACCATCAAGTCCAACCGCACAACGCGTCCGCCTCAATTACCGAACAACCAACATCCTTAAAATCCTAGCCACACCAACAACGTCACCCTCGATTATAAAACGAGAAAAAACAAAACAAGTCGCAACAATGCAGACCCGCACGATCCTCGGCGTCGGCGCACTCCTCGGTGTCGGGGCGCTCGCCGTGACCCAGCTGTCCATCCAGTCCCAGGAACGCCAGTACAAGAAGACCCTGCAGTACATGCACGACGGGCGGGAGAAGATCCAGGAGCGCATGAACCAGATGGCCAACAGCGTGGCGGGGAAGAAGTAAAATCGACTGGCTTTACTTCCTGAAACAGAAGAACAGACAGATATCCGGGGAGAGAGTTGGGTTGGTGTGGGGAGAGGGGGGTGGAGAAATATTATTAGCATGTTCCAGGAGGGCTGGGCAGTATCCAGCAAAGCGATAGTATGGAGGTTGAGGGTGGTCGGGTGGACGGAAATGGTCCCATAGACATCAGTGAGCTACATGGCATATTTCTTCCTACACAATCAGAGTCAAACTCATGTCAAAAAATGCATCGATGAAGGGGAGACACCCATATTGCAGCAGATTGCGCACGAGGACGACATGCACTGTTTCCTTCTAGGTAGAAGCCCAAAGGAACCAACAATTATTGAAATATACTACAAAAACACATAGATTTTCCCCAAGTTTCATATCTCTCGGGAGGCATTTTCGAGAGAAACTGGGTTCGTTATTTGCTTGCTTGCTTGCTTCGTAGCAGGCTAGCTAGCAAGCAAGCAAGCTACACAGGGAGCCCACCCTGCCTGCTCCATACTGAAGACTGCACGCACACACCCAACAGATACGGACACAGACACGGACACGGAATCTCCCGATCGTAGTTCATGTGCGCCTCTCTCTGGTCATATCCATGGAATTTTCCATTCGTATCAACCCTGGCCAGCCGGAGACACCAAAGCGCCATACGCCCTCCCAATTCCCAGTACCCTCCCATTTTTTTTATAAAAAAAAAGAGGTAGAGGGCCGAAAGGACAGTTGAAGCGAAGAACTCAGGCAACCAAGTAAGTCGGTCACTCCGGGGAGTCGGACACGTTCAAAAAGTCCGAGGAAACGGCATAACAAGGGTGATCGATACAATGGCAATACAACGTAATTCAACACAGATGCTTTGCGCCTCCCGTTGTACGTCCTTTTACGAATCCTCGTCCTCGGTCTCTGTATCAGTCTCGGATGTGTCGCTCTCTCCATCACCGTCGGTGTCGCTGTCGTCGTCCTCGTCGCTTGCTTCTGCAACCGGAGCGGCTTGGGTCTCGGCCACAGGGACCACTTTCGAGTCGGCGGGCAAGGCCTTCTTCTTTTTCTCTTTCGATATCACCGGAGAGCCGGTCATACCGCCCGATTTCATGGCCTGGATGTGACTGACCAGGGAATCTGTCGCGGAAAGATCGTTAGCATGGCCCGTTCTTGTTTTGTCATGTTGATGTTTGCAGCCTCTTTTGCGATGGGAATTCAACGGAATGATACATACCTTCCTCAGGTTCGCTAATGTCGTCGTCGCTCTCCACCACCTCGGCCTCTTTGGGATCTCTCACGTCCAAAACGACCTCGACCTTCTCGTCCAAACCGATGTAACTATCACACACCAAGTGCATGATAAACGGGAAGGCGTGCACCTGCGGTGGCGCTTGGAAGGGGCATTTCAGAGTAACAACATTAAAAGTTGGTTTCCCAGTGTCGGGGTGGAAAATCGGTCGATCGAAACTGGTAAATGTAAAGGGTGGTACCGAAATGCGGCCAGTACGTGCTTCTGCGAGGAAGACATGCCATCTAGGTGCATGATCCGCAGCAAAGTAGGGTGCGTGTGCCAATGGTGGTTGCACGCTTCCTTCTTTAGCATCGTCTTCCACGTAAGAGCCATCTGGAAGTTTCCTTCTCCTCGATTTCGCTGGTTTTCGGCCGTGCAGAGCATCCAAATCTCCCTCATCCGGGTCGATGTCTTCGAGATCCAGTGGGTTGACCGGTGGGATATCCTTTTCGGGTGTACCCGGAGGAATGACACGGGCTTTGATCACGAGTTGTACCAAGGAGCCAGGTGTGACCACCCGTTCGCCGACGACTTTGAAGAATGCCTTGGCGATGACAAGATGGGGGATCTGAGCTGCGACGGACATGGCTTGGTTGTATTGTTGATCTGAGAGATCAGAGCACAATTGCCGTCGTGTAGTAGGTGGGAGTGACATGAACTTTTGGAACGTCATCGGCGACTGCGAGGACTTGGTAATCTTTTCGGCAATGGCGGGCGTGAAGTTGGGGAGTTGGAGGAGTGCTGATGCAGATGGTGGAACAGCCTGGATGATATTTTGAGAAGCGTGGTAGGAGGCAAGGAGGGGCTTCACCATGCCAAATGGAAGGGTTATCGAAGCGAAGGAATTGTTCAACAAGAGAGCAGTTGGTGCGACGTCGAATTTCTCTTTCTCGAGTTCTTGGTCCTCCAGGTCGATCCGAGCCAGGTATGCCCACAGCAGGGCCAGTGTTTTCCGTCGCACCGGGTCGTCGATGGACTTCAACCGCGCCTTGTCTGCTTCATTCAGAGCATAGCTGTTGAGGACTTTGCTTTCCACCTTTGCAGCTCCCGTATCACTTCTGGCGCCTTTTAGGGTCTCCTTGAATTCTTCGCCCACACTGGTGATTGCCACCACGTCGCCTTCTGAGATGTCTTCTTTCCACTCTCGGAATAAATTTCCAGCGCTGGCATGCAGGACTTTGTCTTTTGTGAGGGCTTGTGTTCCGTACCACCACTTCCCCAAGGTGTAAGGGAGGATGATTCCAAGAAGGATGCCGTAGAAGGCGACCACAAACCAGCGGTTGCCCTCTTCGACCATCCATTTCGGCAATGCAATACCTATACTCGTCGACTGCTTCCCATCGGGGTTGCCGTACTGGAGGTAGTTGTTTCTGATCTCTTCGTCTGTCAATGCCTTGTAGGCCTTTGTCATTTCCACCCAGCGATTGTTCACATCGTCCATGGTCTCATTCTTGGAAGAATCGGGTTTGGCCTTGTCAGGGTGGAATTTCAGCGACAGTCGCTTGTAAAATTTGTCAATTTCGCGCTCCGACGCGCTCTGTTTGATTGTCAGCGTCTATTGTAGCACCTGCGTCAAGCGACATACCCTTGACACGCCCAAGATATCGTAGGGATCCCACATCTTTGGTACGGTTCTCTGGGTGACAATGATCAAGTATATCATGTAAGCCATGAAGGTATATCCCACCACCACCGCTATGATTCTTTTTGTCTTGCGATTCTGCCTCTTTCGTCGTCTTCGCTGCGCCTCGATCAGGTCAACATTGTGGGGTTTGAAATCTGATTTGACTCGGGCTGCGGTTTGCTCGAGATCTGTGGATGGTTTGAGGACATTATACGTGAGAGGTACCGTGATCAAGCCGGCCATGGTCAGCATAAAGAATGGGAAAAATTGACCCTGGTCATCGTAATTGTATTCGGAGGACATGGCGACTTATGTGGATGCGCAAGCCGCTTCGGGCTGCGCTGCTCGATTATATTAGATGATCAATGATCTTCGGGGAGCAGAAACGATTCTGATCAGACACAGACCTCGAACTGAGAAGAAGACACTCAAGGGCAGCGAGCGACGAGTGAATAAGGAAAGAAAAAGAAAAAGGATGTCGTAGAGTGGGAGCGGCTCGTGTGTCTCTCACTCCGCACACAAGTCGAGGCGAGAGGTGGCTTCAACTTTCTCCAAATCGGCGCTAAGGAAAATCGCCTCAGCCTCGTCAGGGGGAGGAAAAGGGGCCATGTGGTTTGTGACCTGGACACATATATCCTCTTAAGACATTGTATACATAATATCCTACTTCCTGTGCGAAGAAGCGACCCTTTGGAACAGTGCTCGGACGCAACGTGTTGTTCTTCGTGACTTCACAAAGTAGCAGGCACATATGCTCTGAGAACACGATATTTCCTTGCACGAACAGATGGCACGTGAGTCTCCCATTTTCAGTACAGACTACGTGGGCAGAAAAGCTGGCAAGAAGGCAAGAGTCTGGTGGAAATGTCACGGGTGAGGACATATGATACCACGGGTACGCAGTACGAGTCATCGAGGGCGAAGGGGCTCAGCGGCGATTTAGGTAATACGATGTAATTATGGAGTATTACCGCCTTTAGCCCACCGCCCCAGACACTAACTAGATTGGCGCGATAGTGTTGTTCCTCAGCTTCTGAGACTTCATTCCAGGCAACCCTCTTCATGATTATCGACAGGACACGACTATCCGCCGTTTCGATTGTCCTTGCTATTCTGAGTGCAAGAAACAATGGTCAACGATGCTCGCACTGTCGCCATCCAAACGCTGTGCGACATTCACCTCCACAAATCCTTTATTCTGCCTGCCTCCGCTGTTCCCAATGCCAGGGAGGATCTACGGATTACCTACTCAGACCTTGGCTATCATCCAGATAGCACCAAAAAGTTGGCTGACGGCGGCGACGGAGATGCTGGCTCGGATCCATGCGTCGTCTTTTTCATCGGTGGCCTCCTAGGTGGGCGCTATATACTCTGTCGCTCAGCCAGCGTTGCCCGGCGTCTCAAGATCCGCATCATCTCCATGGATAGGCCGGGGCTCGGTGGATCAACCCGGGTTCCTCTCGACCAGCGTGTGGCAACACAGGTTGCCGCTGTTCCTGCTCTGCTGAGTCACTTGGGCATCAGACACGTCACTCTAGCATCCCATTCTGGAGGAGCGCCGTACTTGTTCGCAACTCTTCTGGCACACCGTGGGTTGCTGCATCCAAAGCGGCCTCATATCGTCATGCTCTCTCCATGGGTGCACCCAGAAGAAGGAGGCGCGCTTTTGATGCAGATCACGGCAATGCTGCCGCTGCAGGTGGTTGCCAAGTTCTCTTCGTGCGCCAGAGCTGTCAATCGCACCTTTGCATTCAGCTCGGGCTTACGTGGGAGATCTCCCAGCAAATTAGCCCCTGTTGTCGCACCCAAGTCTGGAGAGATCAATGACCAGAAGCTCAACGAGGGTTCTTCTGAAAGAGCGGTTCTGACTGAAATGGAGGCCTTGATCCCTAAGTACATGTTCGCCGAAGATATTGAAGGCTCTTCAGACGATGTCATTTTATTTTTACGGAAGCATGTGCACCCCGTAATCGCCACAGGAGACACCGGCGCTGTACAGGGCAAGGACTGGCTGCATTGCCGGACTATTGCTGATGCCGTCGTCGAGCAAGAAAAGCGCCTGAACCAGAGCACCGTCGACTCGGAGAACCTCCACGTAGATGTGCTACATTCCGAAAAGGACATCCTGATTCGGCCCAGCGGATCAAGACACTTTGATGACTGCTGGACAAACGCTGTATCATCATCGAAAATCACTTTCAACCCAAAGATTATCAAGGGTACCAGTCACGATTCCATCCTAGATCCTATCCACGGTGCCGACGAGACTTGGCTCCAATATGTGGCTCAGCGATGGTACGGTTGATCGAACGTCTCGATACTTTGTCCTTTTGTCCTGTGGGCGGAATTTAAGTCACAGCTTTCCGGCGAAAGATAGCACCACGACCCTTGTCTTTATACGAGAATACCCACATCGCCTACCCATAGATCCTTGATATGCGAAAGATAACAGTCCAGGTGATATGAGCTAGGCTGCCTGCTACATTTTTCCTCTTGCGCTCTGGTGAGGAACCGCCCACTTAAGATAGCGAGGCTTGAGATTGGGAACAAGAGTGCAGCAAGCGCCTCCTGATCCTGGGATGGTCGAAGTGTGGCAACACCAGACTGCTTTCCGAGCGCCGCAAGGGGGATGGCGGCATAGAATGCCAGAACAGTCACGACAGTCTTATTAGCAGCAAATTCTCCAGAGCCCGTGCCTACGACTGTCCGTGATTCGAGATGTCTTACAGTTTCGTTTCGATGCACCTCCATGATCTTCCTTGTTCGCTTTCAGATTCACGCAACTAGAGTCGGACCCATTCGCCCAATGGTTATGGCCGGGGACACAGTAGTCAGTGTGCCCATCACCAATAGGATACCACCGAGGATGCGGGTGAATCCTTTCAGACACACCGGTTAAGACGATGACCCTCGTCTTTTGGATTGGTGGATATAACCAACACAACTGCCTTCGCAAAGAAAATTTAGTCTCGCAGGGGAAGGTCAACTTCCAAATGTTACTTCCTGAGGTTCACCCCCTCTCCCTCTCTCTTCCTTCTCCTCGGTCGCCTGTCAACATCTCGGAATACATTCGTGACAGGGCTCGATCCATCTATGGATATTGTTGGTTCAATCTCTGCCATTCTTGCCGTGGCAGAGGCCTTCGATCACCTTTTCAGAAGGCTTCGCCGATGCTATCGCTGTCTCAAGTATGCGAGGGACGACGTCAAGATTATCAAGGACGAAATTGAACCATTCGGCACTCTTCTCTGCCTATTCCACAGCGCCGTCACGGACGAGCGCTTGGCCGACGAAGGTCTAACCAGGAAAATCAAAGCGTCCAACTTGGCGCAACGTATCGTTAACTCAGGGACAGAAGCCTTGAATCGGATGGATCGTATTTTGAAAGGACTCGATCCCCTGAGAACCGACAAGGCCTACCCAACATACCAGAAATGGTATACTCGCTGGAAGTGGACCACGCGCAAGGAGGAATGGGCCGTTGTCAACATTATGCTCAATTCTATCAAGGGAAGCGCCATTCTGCTCCTGTTGATTGTAGATTTCAACCACCATCTTCAGGAGCTCGACCAGCTACGTGCTGAGAGGAAAATAATCCCGGATGACCTGCATCAACAACTGTAAGCTTGCTGATTTCATCGACTTCCGAATCAATGCTGGGTGCTGATTACCATTAACAGCTCTTTGTATGCGCGTCAGACCAAAGCCATGATGTCGAGGTTTAGAAAGACCGAAAAAGAGTGCAGACGAATGCAAGCCCAGCAGGCAGACGTGCTGCAGACTGCTCGAGAGATGGTTGCGGCGGTGTCTAGGCTGGCTCGATTTCAGCTTGTGTCGCACCCGGAGCTCGAAGCCGTCCTACGCCGCAACGGTGATGCCCCTTTTGTCACCAGTAACTCGACGATGCCGATGGATTCTGGTCCATCGGACAGATCCGCCACCCGACGTCCTCATCCTCGCACCACCAGGAATCCTCGATCGAGACCTTCTTCACGCCATGTACTGGTTCATGAGGCGTCTCCGGGTGCCACAGATCAAACACCTGTGGTTATGATTCCACCACCTCTTTCAGTTCGTCCACGAGTGCCGGAAGACCCAACGACTGCACGGCATATACCTAGACCTGATATGCCGCCCAACCAAGCACCCTCATCGAGAACGGCTAGCCCAGACTCTGAGTCTAGCACCTCTGAAAAAGCATCATCGCATTCGGCTCCAGCCGAGTATCCCCGAGGCCGAATCCCGACGGCGCTATGGGGGCACCCAGACCCAAGTATACGTCCATCAGATCCTCTACGGTCCAATGCAAATCTGTCGGAGCAGCCGGTCATCGTAGATGACGAGCATGGCCTTCGTGAAGAGTTCCGTCTTCCAAGGAGGGCACGAAGATTGCCCCGCGGTGACTGAGCTTCTATGTTCATGGTCCTGTATCAGAGAGAGTGCGGTCAGTTGTAAAATACAGGCATTTGTTCATTTGGGAAGCGCCTCATTTTCTAGGTATATAATGTGTTACCAAGTTTAAACGACATCTTGACAGGTACAGAACTGTGATCTCAGTCGAAGTATTTAATGCAGCTACTCCTTTCCCGGAAACCTTCCTCTGCGATCCCGCCCAAAGATGACCTACCTTTGGGCTGCGCGTAACACGACACCTCGTCAACTTGTGACTCAATGGAGGAACAGGATGGATTCTACAGGGTCCTGAGACGTGTCTGACTATACACCATCGAGTAATATACGAAGGGGTAATTCGCGGACAGTCATTACATACACTGGGCAACCCTGTCAGTCACGAGACTTCGCCTGTCGCTCGCAGATATCCAGGCTCGAACCTGGGAACATCTCCTCAATCATCAACATAGCAGCCACAGTAGGTCGCACACAGGCCCGCGGGACAGCTTGCATATCCCGAAGGATAGAGACAAGTGCACCGCTGCCAGCACATGCTGTAGATGTAGCTCCCGCTGTATCCATTGCCATTGTCGCATTCAAGCTCAAAGCGCTATCAAAGCATGAACATGGTCAGCTTATGCGGATACGAGACGGAAGATGGCACGGAAAAGGCCAAGGTGCCGGAAAATAAAGATAAGAGAATGCAATGCGCGTAAAGTAAAAGAAGAACTCACGTAGGGCGAGATGAGACTCGTTTCGTTTGTAGCGGCAACATCAGTGGTTGGCAAAGCAGTGACCAACGACGCAAAGATGGCCAATGGCAATGTATAGACCTGGAAACCCTATCAGTATCGTCCTTTTGGTGGTTTGTGATATGGTGCTTGACGTACCAGTTTCAATTTCATGGTGAGATCGGGCGACAAGATGCGACAGAGTTTTGGGACTGGAGGTGGTCAAGTAGGAGGAGCGAGGAAGAAAAGCCCCGTTGATGATTGTCGATGATTCCAATTCCACTCTCAAGCAGGTGGTAGGATGTACGGCTTCTTATAGTTGTTGATTCCTTGTGAGCCCGCTTCGATCTTAGAACCCTGTAGCAACACCGGGACTCGTTGGCTGTCCAGGATTTTGAGAGGTCTCAGAGGATTCTGACAGCGCGAGACTAGGACACGACTTGATCATCTGTGGCTGTATGTACCAGCGCTCTACAGGAAATTATATGGGTTGACGTCTGCGCTATAGGTCCGTAATACTTCCCAACTTGTCTATCGTCTCTGGGATTACTCCTGGTCTGAAGGCGTACAGACCAGTGCACCTGGCGGAGGCTACCGTGAGTGTTTACCTGTGTAGGTACGCAGATGTGATAGGTTGCTATCTTTTCGTTTTTGGGATTAGATGTTTCATAGACCGAAGGATCGGAGTGAGGATCGTAGTGGTCTGCTCGTGGGCCACAACGGGCCAGTCCAGTGGTGCGATGCTTGTCGTGAACAAGGCACCGACAGCTACTACATATACCAGGTCTGGAGAGTGCACTGTGATTGGAGCAGAATCTATGATCGTCCCACGAGGCTTGAAAGTAGGTTCGAAGACCGTCGTATAGTCTCGTTTTTTCACCCCCTGCGCTAGGGTATATACAGTACTAGCACTAGGTCCTAGGGTAAGAACTAGGCCAGGAGGGCCAATCTCATGTTTTACCTCGCGAACGATGAGGGATTACACAACAGTACAGAGTAGCTCTCCGGGCGGACCCGTGCGCTAAGGGGGTGTAGACATTATCCAAGAACGTCGTAGCGCTTATGGTTTGGCACTCGGACGGACTATATCGTTGTGTTAGGACCTGTACTACTCTGGATGTAGTATTGGGTCGACGAGCAAGTTACCCTCATTGGGTGACCACCCACCAGACGTCCTTTTGTGCAATGGAGGCCTCTCCGTGTCTGCTGGCTGCTGTGGCCGTCGTCGGGGCACCTGCTTCGCCAAAGAAGAGTGATCGAGAAGATTACACCCGAGACCATCCGCTGGCATCTGTTTATCCTGACCGAAGATATCATCTCGAACTATTCTAGCTGTACGGCTTTCGTTGAACAGCAGACAGAAACTGCATTAGATAATGCTATCCCGAAAGGAGGGGTAGGACTGATAACGAAGTTGACTACGGACGGTTCCTGGTGGCGAGGGCGGGCCCTAGCTAAATACTTTATCTGAACCTTCGTCACTTAAGTCTGTTTATGTAGTCCTTTTTAGTGGTTATGAGGTGGAGAGACTCATAGTCCGGTGCCTTTGCCGGAAATTCTGATGGTGGAGCACGTCCTCCCAGATGATCCAGATATGACTACACCACATTTCGAAGCGTACGAGACCGAAAGCTTAGTTTATCAAATCCTTTGGAGAGCACCCTTGAGTTGCTCCGTGTCTGTCATGGCGTCGGTCGCGGTGGTTGCTCGAACTCAAGTTCTATCCTAATGGCAACGTCAAAGAACTACCTCCGTAGAGGTCACCTAAGTACGGCCGTGACCGACCAAAGAACGGTAGGTCATGTGAATAATCGAGAGTGTCTACTACCTTCCTTCTCAAGGCGTGAGACACGGTGATCTTCTGGACAATACAGTCGAAACAATTCAGACCCATCACCGAACACGGCATCACAACTTTGCCAAGCGCAAGCACTGATTGGCAACGCCAGCGAACCAATCAAATGCCCCGGAGGGTCGCTTTGTCAAACCGAATTCCTCGCCGCTCTAGGTAACTGACGCGAAGGGGGTGATGGAGACAAACCATCCCTTAAAAGAAAGCTTTCACAAGATCGTGTCCATCTACATTTACTATTGTCCTCCTGAAACTCTGTGAATGCGGGCGTTTGAGATTGCCGTATCATGCAAGACGACCCGTCCTTGCCAGTTCTCTCCACCTCCGGACTCAAGTGGCTTGGAGTCGGAATCTCGGGCATGGTATATCCTCTTGATGAGCAAACTGTCGTAAAGATCGCTCCCAAGTGCGACAATGACTACGCCTCCAACGAAAGCCTTCAGGACCTCCAGATCGAGAGATCCGTGTATCGACACCTGGGATCCCATCCCCGAATATGCCGCTTCATCTCCTCGGTCCAACGAGGAATTGTTTTGGAGAGGTTCGGTGAGCCGCTCCGAAAACATCTACTAGAGCTTCACAAGCAGAGGAAGACTCCGTCGCGCAATCAAGCTCTCAAGTGGTCTATTCAAGTCGCAGAGGGTGTGGCATATCTCCACCAGAAGAACATCATGCAAGGAGACATCGGCTGTCACAACATCCTTCTCAAAGACGACGAGATCAAGTTGTGCGACTTTGGGGGCTCCTCAATTGACGGAAAGCCAGCTGAAGTTGGGTACGAATGTCGATCTCAACGTTGGGACGACACTCATGAGAACCCATCCATTCAAAACGAACTGTTCGCCCTTGGTTCAACCATCTATGAAATCTGGACGACAACGCGGCCTTACCAAGACGAACCCGACGAGAAGGTCGAGCAGAATTACAAATGCCAATGCTTTCCAGACGTCCAAACCCTTCCGGTTGCCAAAGTCATCCAAAATTGCTGGCATGGCACTTATCATTCTGCGAACGAGGTCGTTGCAGCCCTGGAATCCCTTCAGCCCGAACGAATGAGGCCATACGAATCCACCGATGCTAACAATCGAACCATGCTGGCCACTTTCGCCAGCATCATCACTGTCTTCATTCTAGCAGCATGGTTCGAGCCAGGTGAAGTTGTAGCCACCATGCGAAACAGTTGGTTTTAGTTGTACTTCTGTGGGACATTAGGCTCATGTTCCTTGTTGGACGACGCATTGAGACAAGCTTACCGAAACCATTTCTGGTCGTTCGCCGTTGCACACCGGGCATTCCTTGTTCCGTTTTGTGGAAGCCAGGATCACACATGGATCGGGAGTCGCATCTTGGCATTGACGTTCCAGTCCTTTAGGATTTGGATTGGTACAGATGGAATAGTTTCGGTCAGTCACTCTGTGGTGCGCGGTACAACGAGAAAAGACAATAACCGTGTCGATGTACTTGCACATTTTTTCGTTCTGGAACGACTCTGGGGGCTTGTATTGCTGGCTAGATCAAGACTTGGTGTGTTTAAAGGAGAGCCGTAGCGGTAGTCACCTACGGCTTCAATGGATCAGTAGCATGATTCGGATATCAACGGTTGCATGCAGCATGGCTCGAATACTGGGCGTAAATCTCTGGTCCACTCATAGACGGCCAACTGTCAATCATGGTTTCACTACATGATGCAAGCTCGAACGAACTGGCATGATGTTGAAGGCTAGGCGAGCCGACGGGTCCCAAGCAAGTAGCCCGAAGCCAAGAATGGCTGGGAGATCATTCTGCATCGACGCGGGCGTCGTCACCTTGACCATCTTCATTGCATAACGCCTGGAGCGGGCGCAGGTGTACGGCGCTCTACATGTTCTCGATGGCGTGGGGCTTGTCTGCCAAAGCACAGCATGACATACTGTAAGATTTCCCAGCTGGTCGAAGAACGAACGCTTGCACTCTTTGGTCGGAAGCGCTAATACCCAGTCAATATTGGCGACGTGTTCAAACAGCAATACCGAATCATCACAAAGCTAGCCTATGGAGCATACTCCACCGTTTGGCTTGCTCGAGATGCACAGTCCACCGCCCTGGCATCTTTGCCAATACGAACTGACTCTCATTTAGATCAAAGAAGTATGTCTCGCCGAAGGTCTGTGTCAGAGACGAATCAAAATGGTCGCACGTCGTCAGCGAAGTCAACATGCTGCGGTGTTCAAGGGTGTGTCCTGAGGAAGCTGATCATCCAGGCTCGAACTTCACGTGTCTTGCTCGGGACGTCAACGCCGCTTGAGGGCGACTGATACAAGCTAAATGTCCACGTATCTGCCGAGAGCAATGCGTATTACCTGCTGCTTGGTGAACAGGTTTATCGGTCTAAAGAGTGGGGGATGTCTCAGGACGGCGATTTCCAACGGCGGATTGGCTAACAGATCTAGTTGGCTGACGTCCGTGATCGTTGTCCAATAGCCGCCCGGCTTCACCGTCAAGCTCTCCACTAGGAGGACGAACAGCGATATTAGTTGATGCTGAAATCATAATAGAAACATAAAAAATTACATTAACACTGGCACTGGACAATGGGCACTGGGCACGGGCACTGGACACTGGAGCTTGCAACGTCAGGAAATAGATCCATTGAGATAGTCTGTGGCTTGTCTCCGTAACTGTTGAGCAACTACAAGTATTGATAGTCTTTGTCATGAGCAGCAACCCCTTCGAACCCCAATGCCGGAATGGGACAAAGCTTTTCGAAGCCCAAATCCACCCATTCCTCGAAATCATGTTGAAGTCGTGCAGAGAGTGCCCAGAACGACCTGACTTCAGTCGGTGCCAGCCGCGCGTAATGAAGCCAATTGCGCTGCCAGCTGTCCCGCCACCCCAAGCTGTGGCCTCGCCGACGATGTTGATCCCCACAACAAGCGCTATACCTGAGCTTCCGGAGAGTTCAACCCCAAAACGAGGCTGGTGATGTCGTCTGAGGAAATATCTGGGGAAGGTGATGCGAAAGCTTCGAGCAATGTCTTTCTGATCTCATCCTGTGACCTAGCAGTTATCAACCGTATGGCCTCCGCAATTTCTCGATCAGCCATTTTTTACTTGAAGTGTGCATGGCTGGGCTCGGCCAGAAGGTGGTCCGGGGGGATAGCCTCGTTAGCGAGCGAGACTGTGGTAACATGACAAGAGAATAGCTGAGTATCAACAGCCTCAACCGAACACCAACGACGAACCAGGTTTGCTGTAGGAGCGGCCTGGCGCACGATAAGGAAATTCCACCGAGCGTCCCTCCCTGCCTCACTCAATAGCAATGTCGCACGAAATTCCAAAACGACTCGTTCTCCGTTTTAACGTGGATTACGAGCTTGAAGAAGCAGCCATCATCGAGACCTTCTTCACAGAGTTCGGGCCCAAACCTACTAATGATTTTTATTCCCATCTGATGGCTCCAAACGAATCCTCCAGAATGTACATCATCCTAGATGTGCATTGCAACACAGACCCGACAGTCGAACTTAGTGAGATGAGCTATGAAGCTTTCAAGGTTAAAAAGAATAACATGTTGTATGTTGGCTTATTCTGCAAGAAAACGTCTCTAATCGATACCAGTCATTTTAGCCAACTCAGTAAGAATGCATGCGAATATGCTCGCTCTCGATGCCGGGACCTTCCATGAGGCACTAACTGACGTCAATCCGGGGAATTGGCCGGGTATCTCCGGTAGATAGGGCAGTCTCACGGTAGATTGGTGTCTTGAACATCAAGGGACAATGGCAAGTCTCTGAGCTTCCCGGTTGGACGCACGTATAACTTGCGGTTTGAACGTGCTTCGACATCAGCGCAGCGGAGATGCTGGCCGCGTTCCCGATGTTGAGGAGTGGCTCTGCAATTGCGATACGTCTTGGTCTCAATTGCGCACATCTTGTTGCGTCTTGCGTGCGGTAACAGATATTGTATCTGTTGAAACGATCGAGCGACGTACAGTACATTAAGCTGTGACTGAAGCTGCGCCTTTATGGCACTGCGGGGTGGTGTTTGGTGAGTTGAGGGGCGAGGGGGGCACCTCCTGGGCACCTCGACTAGAGTTAAGATACCCTAGTCTGTCAAGACGAATTACGGTAATTTACGGAGTATAACAAGAAAAAAGCCTCTTTATTAGTTCCTATACTTCTTAATGGCTTCCGCTGTCAGCACGCTTAACTATTTATGGAAAAACAAGCCCCATTAGTTATCTCCACTTCCACCGAAGAGAATATACTGTAAAAGCGAGTTTCTAGAGGAAGCCGGTTTTGCAATTCACTGTACTCCGTACAATTTTGGTGGTGTTAGATTCTGCCGAAGATTAAGCGAAGTCGCGAAGTCGCCGTGGTACGAAGCCGCCTTCGAAATCGCCGCTCTGATCCATTTCCCAAAGTGATGACTTAATACTGTCATCATGACTTTCCCACCCAACCAAGCCTTCGACGAGGTATATGTAATGGCGAACGATCGAACATCACGGCGTGTCGACGGGTGTCGTTCCAGTTTCCGCTACAGCCACAGTCTTGGATGAGGGTATCTTGGAGACTTGCTCGGAAATCGAGGTTCGACATTTTATTTCTTGCCAGCAAACCCCAAAGCCGCACAATGTCGTCTCTCCTGGGCACCAACACGTTCAACCCGGACACGGATGTCCCTGATTTGTCTGGCAAGGTATATGGCCCATCACACGCTGCATAGTACCACCCTCTCTTTTTAACACCTTTGGTCAGAATTACATCGTCACCGGGGGCAGCGCTGGCATTGGATTTGGCATTGTTGCCCACCTGCTCCAGCACCATGCCGGAAGCATCACCATCCTGTCCAACAAGGAAGAGCATGCTCACTCCGCGCTCGAAGAGCTCAAAGAGTATGGAGATGCGAGCAAGGCTCATTGGGTGAAGTGCGATCTCGAGGATCTCAAGTTTACAGAGAAGGTCGCCAATGAGTTGGCAAGTTCCCAGGAACAGCTCCATGGTGTACGTCGCCGGACATTAAACCAAAACATTCGAAGCCGTAGCCGCTAACTCGGCGTCTGACAGCTCATCCTCAACGCCGGTCTAGGTGTGGGAGTATACAACGAGACCAAAGACAAGCTCGATTCACATTTTCAGGTCAACCACCTTTCGCAATTCCTCCTGCTGCTGAAGCTTCTTCCTCGGCTTCAAAACACTCCCGGATCTCGTGTAGTTTTTCAATCGTCAGAGTTGCATCGTGGCGCGGAAAACAATGTGCAGTTCGAAAACGAAGCCGAGATCAATCAGGATATTGGGCCGACCAAGCTCTACAACCGGACCAAGCTTGCTCAGATTTTGACTGCACGAGCGCTCCAGCGCCGGATCGACAGCGGACAGTTGGGCTTCGAACCGGGTCACAAAATTTATGTCAACGCAGTGCACCCAGGAGCTATTGCGACCGATCAGCCGCTTCAAGCTGAAGAGGCTTATGGGAAGCTCGGTGTTATTGGCCACAAACTCGTCAGGCCGTTTATGAGCGACCCAGTCGCCCAAGGCTGTCGGTCGGCGCTGTACGCAGCGACAAGTCAGGACATTGAGGAAAAAGGCATCAGTGGACAATATATCGTGCCGGATAAGAAAGTGACTGATCCAAGTAGTAAGGCTACAGACGAGGAGCTTGGTGAACGCTTGTGGAAATTGAGTGAGAAGTTACTCAAAGAGAAACTAGAGTGAAGTTTTCGATCTGTGTGTGTGTGTGTGTGTGTGTGTGTGTGGCCTTGTTCATTACCTACAAAGTTCAAAAAGAAAATACATGTAGCGGGATTCGAACACTGTGCAGATGTCCCAAATGGCAAAAAGTTCAATCCCAGGTTTGGCGTCTATCTTACCTTCCCCCCCGTTTCTAGTATTCTACTAGAATCGCGTTACTGTTTGGTACCTACACCGTGAGACCTAGAGTTGACGGCCCAACTGCAGCAGGAAATGTTGAAGAATGATATGTGCTGAGACCTCGTGCTACCCTTAGGCAACAGCGGGCACATATTCATTCTTCAACTAGGGGGGAAGGCCCCTCCCGCCAAACCCGATAGAACATTGTGAGGTTCCATATCCCGAACTTGAAGTGGTAGCATTCTTGTGAGGTCTCAGATTATACTCCCGCTGTTGCACTTCTTTCGAATTGGGCTATGTTGACAACATTTCCGGCTTTCCAAAATATATAGAAATGATTGTGTGGGAGTGGGTCTACCTGTTTTTTCTGCCTCCCCCGTGTGTGGGCTCGTCACTGGGCGGGTGTGGCAGATTGAATTTCCCTATATCGATCGTACGTGTTGGGGGTGACCAAGAGTCCAGCCGTAGGCCTTGGCGGGAACATCGAAGTGATTCATCACTGCTTGCCAACTCTCCATCTTCTCTGCAAGGCATCAGTCCTGTATCACAGGCAATTCTCGTGGTCGCTGATGATGGTTGCCGGCAACAGCTTGTGCATTACTGGCACTGATGTGATGTCCATCCAGACCATCGCGAAGTAATGAGTTGTATCAATGACCGGGTCGCTGAGACGCTGGAGTATCAAGCATATCGAAGAAGACCTCACCGTGAAAGAGTATGTTGAATCAGCACCTTGCTGACAGTCTGTGTTCAGTTCCCTCTCGTTTCTCGTATCGCCTACGACGCTGGTGGTTGAGTTGCAGCCAATCAAAGCCCTTCGCTCACTTGACGACCACAGCACGCCCAATACATGTTTCCGAATTTGACTCTATTTCGCGAGAGAGGTACTAGCGATGTTTTCCTCCTTCATTCTGCCATCTTCTCCCTTCGTAATCCTGCTGCGAGTCGACCTCTACGCTTCTGCAAGTTCGTGAACATTGAAATCCGGGGACTTTGCTCGAGATGCCAGATCAGGCAGTTTACGCGAACGCATTCGTCCATCGTCCACAAGTTCGTCAAGGGCCCGACATCCCCTACAAGAACGAGGCAGGCTCGAATCCCGTGCTTCGAGGGTTCCCCTTAGCTGCTGTATCCAAAATGTACGGATGAAACTTTTGTCTCTTATGCGCCATGTGGCTAAGACGTTTGAAGCATTTCGTCGTCCGACTGGCTGCAAAGCCTCCTCTGGAAACTAAATGGCTTCGACAAGATCAAGGACACTAAGTATCTCGATGAATATGAGATTCGACTCGACCCAACGGTCGTGCCTCGATCCGCTACCTCTGAAGATTTCGTTTCCAGCCTGACAGAACTACCGCTGCCCCGGCCTCGAGCTTCGAACACAAACTACTACACTTGCGCCGACTACCATGAGTTATACAAGTCTGGCAAAGTCACCCCCTCCGACGTGATTGAATCCCTACTGCCCCTGATCCGACGAGATACCCAGCCCGCTGGTCAATACTCTGTTGCCTTCATCGACTCCAAGGTCGACTTGGTGCGAGCTGCTGCGAAGGCGTCAACCGACAGATATCGAGCTGGCAATCCGCTGAGTGCCCTGGATGGCGTGCCGCTGGCGGTGAAAGACGAGGTGGATCTCAAGGGATACAAAAAGACCCTGGGCAGCAAGCTTGATTTCACCGACAAAGAAGACCGTACATCATGGTGTGTGCAGAAATGGCAGGACGCAGGCGCTGTGATCATCGGAAAGACCAACATGCATGAGGTCGGCTTGGACACCACCAACAACAATCAGACTTGGGGGACTCCGTTGAATCCACACAATAATGGCTATTATACTGGCGGCAGCTCTGGTGGCTCTGGTTTCGTCGTTGCCGCTGGTATCTGCCCGATCGCACTCGGGGTTGATGGCGGCGGTTCGATTCGATTACCTTCGGCGTTCTGCGGTATCTACGGGTTGAAAACCACCCATGGCCGCGTATCAGCCAGAGTTGGTAAGGACTGGGTGGACAGCGTCGTGGTTCACGGTCCCATGGCTTGCAGCATCGATGACCTCGCCCTGGGCTATCGTGTAATGGCTCAACCTGATCCCGGCGCAATGAGAAGCTCTGGTTTTCCCAACAGTTTGATCAAGAAACTACCCAGTCCAACAAATGGAAAGAAGTATATAGGGATTGATCGAAGCTGGGTCAATCGTTCGGACAAAGTGGTTCTGGACATGTTCAACGCCGCCGTCGATGGATATGTCAAGTCTCACGGTTACGAAGTGGTCGATATCAAGATCCCCTATCTTCCGGAAGGACAGAAAGCGCATGCCTTGACCATTTTGTCCGAGAGCCGCAGCCAACTTAGCCGGCAGAAGGTCTCCAAACTGTCGTGGCACAACCAATTGCTCCTCAATGTGGCAGGATCCCACGCGACCGCCCAAGACATGATATTCTCCCAAAAACTGCGCAATCTTCTGATGTGTCATCTGGCCTGGCTGTGGAATGAGTATCCGGGGATGGTGATCCTGACGCCGACGACGCCCTGCGCGGGATGGAAAATCGGCAAACCGAGCGACATCACCAGTGGCTACGGCGTGAGCGACGGCGACATGAGCTTGAGGACCATGGAATACGTCTACCTGGCGAACTTTACGGGGAACCCGGCCATCACCTGTCCAATGGGATATACGGATGAGAATGTCCCTGTTGGTCTTATGGTAATTGATCCCCCCGCTCCCCCCCGTTTCCCTCCCTCCTTTTTTTTAATTTTATTTTTAAACCTTGCTGTTCGTCTACGAATCAATGATCCGCTAACTACTGACGCACAGGCCATGGGCGACTGGGGCAGCGAGGAGCATCTGATCGCCTTTGGAAAAGAAGGCGAATCCTTCCTTGCCGGCGGGAACGGGATTCGGCGCCCGAAAGATGAGGAGATGTGGATCGACGTCCTGGCCGGGAAGAACTCTGAGGAGTAATAGTCACTCACTCACTCACTCACGCACACCTCCAGTCTCGTCGTCATCAGAGCCATATTATGCCCAACTATCCATCCTCTTTGTCGAATTAAGGGCGCAAAACCCTGTATGTTGCCCTGGAACACCCCAATCCAGCGGTGATCACCCGAGTTCGTTCTCCAGATTCTTCGGCCCCAAGCCGTCGTGCCCTCCTGTCTCTCTCTCTCTCTCTCTCTCTCTCTCTCTCTCTCTCTCTCTCTCTCTCTGTGTGTGTGTCTCTCTCTCTCTGTGTGTGTGTGTGTGTGAGAGTGAGAGAGAGAGAGAGAGAGAGAGAGAGAGAGAGAGAGAGAGCTGTGAAAACACAAGACATTGGGGCGATCCATTCCAAGAGCAGGCGACGGAGTTTTCCTCTTCTACGCAGGAAGGATAAATATAATATAACATAAGAATAGGTCCGAGACGTCGCCGACATTGCGTCGCGTTCCAGGATCTTCAATCGCTTTCATTTTTTATCCCATTTTCCCCCTTTCCATCTTCATCATCCTCGTTTCGATTTCGTTTCCTACGGATTCAAGCATTAGGGTTATATATACAAAGGAGCCGAAATCCAATGATTTTGCAAGGTGCTGCACCCAACTCGCTGCCGACAAGATGGCTGCTTATCCTTCCAAGTCATCCTCCTCGCCGTCACCTTCCCCTCCAGCCTTCCCAGTTTCCTTGATCCGCGCCTCCTGCTTCCTATACAGGCCGGCCAGGAACTCGCTCGTACTGGCCTCGTCAATGCTCTTGTCTTCTCTCACTTTCAAAAACCTGGGGAACCGCATACTCAACCCCCTCTCCTCACTGACCAGGCCGATCGCGGCCGTGTACGTCGGGGACAAGGTGATGTCTGCAAAGGCCATCTCCCACACTTCCTGCGGTTCGAACCACACGTCAGGCTCATACGCACTGTACTCGATGTAGCTCGGTTTTGTCCGCATCGTGTTGTCGCCGTCCTCGGCGTACTTTTCCTTGTTCGCTTGATAGAACTTGTCCGTGAATCCCGAGATACACTTGGTGACTACCTCCAAGCTTCCAGTCTCGGGATTGCGGCACGCGAGGAGGATGGGAGACCACCACTTGGCTTTCCGACCTTGTCCGTGCCACCCAGCCACGGGGATGAGGTCGATCGTGTCGGCAGATTGCGCGTAGTCTTTTTTCACTTTGAGCCAGGAATCGAGCCGTTTATCCGGCTCGTACGTCGCGAGGAGGGCTTTGCGACGGGTACCCTTTTCTTTCTCCTCTTGCCTTTCAGCTTGGCCTTTCTTGCCAGCTTTCTTCTTGCTTGGGGTCACCGGTGCCGACGCGGGCATTTCTTCGTCGTCTTCTGGGCCTACAAGGTCAGGATTCGGCAAGTTGTCTAGCACTTTAACCATGATACCCTCGCACTTCATGTCGGTGGCGGACTTGAAGAACTCCAACACAGTCTCCGAATCGGCAGACGTGGCGTCGATGCTGTTCACCCATGTGAAATGGTGTTCTTTCTCGACGAACATGCTGCGGAGCAGGCCGCGTCGCTCGCGAAAGGGGCGATCAAGCAACGGTTCGCCATTGAGGTACATGAGATCAAACGCAAACAAGCAAACATCGATTTGAATGGAACCAATATCGACGTCCTTCTTGGCTCGGTTTGTGAGGGTCTGGAAGGTCTTGAGTTCACCTGTACTCCGATCGACAGCAACCACTTCTCCTTCTAAGATGAAGCTGGACACCCCGTCGCCGCGGATCTCAGGTACCAGCGCCACTAGATCGGGGTATTTGTCGGTCATCACCTCAAGGTGGCGAGAGAAGATGGAAACTTTGCCGCGTTCGTCGCAGTGAACCTGCGCTCGCTGGCCGTCGTATTTGAACTCACAACTGAAATCTCGGCCTTGTAACTTTGTGAGCATCTCGCTCAAGTCCCGGGTGATGCTACCAAGCATCGGGCGGAGAGGGATGTGCAATGCCAGGCCACAACGCAGCAGCAGTTCTTCCGACACTCCGACCTCCAGGAGGCCAGGCACAAGATCATTGTAATTTGGCCGCCGTGCAAAGCATGTCTTCACGATCTCTTCTGCTCTGGACCATAACACGGCCAATTCCTCTTTCTTGAGCTTTGTTAGCTCGGCGGGGTTTCGGATGGGGAAGTCTGCGCCTGCTGGACGCGAGAGCTGGAAAGCCCGTGCCAGAGCAATCAGCATGGTCGTCTTCACGGCTCCGATACGCAGATGCTGGACCAGAGTCCTCACGATGTATCGAGATTCTTCTGGTCCTCGCGCATCTTGCAGTAGGCGCTCCACAAGTCGCTGCTTCTGTTCGACACTGCCATGGCCCTTACTGTTAGCAATCTTGACGAGTGTTTGATATGCGCTTTTGATAGTAAGCGGCTTTGGTTTCCTCAGTGTGAAGCTCTGTCGCTTCTTTGCTTCGAATGCAACATCTCCTGCGTCTCCATGCTTGTCATAAAGTGTTTTCAACCCAGCACCATCGAGCCCGCACACCTTTTTTAAAGCCTTGGAAATAGCAGAGCCGCCCAGCCCTAGTTCCAGAGAGATGTAAGGTGGCGAAATGGAGTTGGTAGCTAGCCAGACAGCAGGCAAAAGACTCTCCGGGTCGGCCTCGATGATGACCCTGAGGCAATTGACCAATGTGTCCACGATTTTGATTCGACTTTGAGTTGAATTGACCAGCACAAAGCACCGAGTTAGAAGCGCGTATGAAGCGTTCCCTCCGTCCGCCGCCCAGTGCCTCTTCAAATCAGGGACATATTGTGAAGGATCGAACAGCAAAGGACTCTGGTCAAAGGGGATCGTTAATGTGATGGTATCTTCTTCTGAAGCTGTAGACTGCAATCCAAGTACACCTTTCTTGTGCGTGTTCGACGGCGGCATTGGTTCGGGTGGAGGAGTCTTTTCAAGAGCAGCGGATACAAAATCTTTAACATCTTCTTGGGCTTTGTGCTCGTGGTCTTCTGCGTGGTTTGGCAACGCTTTGCCACTGGCGCCCTTGAAATTGCTCTCGTGCTGTCCATCTTCTCTTGCCCATTCTTCTTGGAGCCTTCTGGCCAGCTCCTCATCGGTTCGCTCCCTCTCGGAAGGTATCGATTCCTGTACCTCCACGTCGTCGCGCTGTACGGTACCATTTCTTTCTTCCTTCTTTGGTTCGTTTTGCTTGCGAAAGAAGAAGTCGAGGCTGCGGTGCGGCACTGTGGCAGGTTTGGAATCGTTCTTCTTTCTTCTCTTGGCCGGGCTCTCCATGGCTGTTGAATGTGACGGGCACCGGCACCGCCGCCAGTGCCATCCAAAGCAATTATTTAGCAATCATTTTGCACCTGCATTCAAGAGTCGAGGACGCTGGATTGGTGGTGACTTCATGACCAAAAGTTCCGGGATGGTGGCGGCGCGTCCCCAAAACCCATGACGCGCTGGTCGCAGTCGGGGAAAGACGCACCGAACACATATCCCACTTTCTCACCGGAACAGCGTTGTCAATTTCGCCCATACTGAAATTCAGCTACTACATTGCAGGCAACAAGTATGGTTGAGCTCCACATGGCCAACAATGTGGACGTACAGACGCGGGTGGAAGACTACCTGAATGACAAGATACAAACAGCTGCGGACTTGGAACAGGTGGACAGCCTCTTGCAGCGAGTGCAGGAACAGCAAAATATATTGCGGAAGCAGGTGAGGATTCATATCTCGACTCTGGGCTGCTTTTAACTGTGTCTCAGCTCGAAGACGCCCGGAAAGACCACACAGAGGCTGTGAACAGAGTCAACCAACGTTCCAACGAATTAAGAGCGAAGGCCGAAGAATGTCAGAGGGAACACGCCGAGATAGACCTGCGGCTCAGAACCCTTGCACAATCCAACGTGAGCGATGATGCGGCGCAAAAAGTTGAAGCTCGGATGAGCAAGGTGCGCAGTCTCGAGGTTGCTCAAGGCTATCTGGAATTGGTCCAGCAATTGAACACTCTGAGCGATCAAGCGAAAGAGAACTTAGTCGCCCATCCGGAAATATCGGTCCAAGCATATGTTCAGCTAAGAGGCATTTGGAAGCACATTCAAGATGCGCAGTCGGCTGCGGAAGGGGCAGCGCCTCAGCTTGCCTATGCCTTCGAGCAACGATCGCAGCAGCTTTATACCAGCATCAAGGAAGCTTTGGAAGGGAGTCTGCGGGAAACCCTTGCACAAATGAAATGGCCGGGAAAAGAGTTGAGCATGCTGGGCGACATACGGGAGAAGTGGGAGAAGGAAGTCAGATTACTTCTCCAGCTCCAAGATCCAGACCTGATCGGAGCATTCGCAGGCGTCGACACTCGAAGTCGGTCTTCGACTCCTGATCCTGTCGTGCTCCTCCCGCTTGAAGTCATGGTTCATCCGTTGTCAGTGAGATTCCGCTACCACTTTTACGGGGACAAACCCACGAACCGACTGGACAAGCCCGAATATTTTCTCACCCACGTCCTAGATCTAATAGAGACGCATAGCGGTTTCATGACCGATATGCTGGGCCCTATATTGGACGACAGAGTGATTCAGTCTGAGGCTCTGGAATCTATCTATACAGATGCAGTCTCCGCATTCATTACGGCACTGCTGCCCATGGTTGAAGCAAAGTGTCTGTCTTTTCTCCCCCAGATTTCGCAGCAGCCACAGTTGATGTCTCATTTCATGCACGAGTTGATGGTATTTGATACTGCCATTCGTGACTCGTGGGGGTACATCCCGATTCCCAGGATGTTGGCAGAGTGGAAGGGGATTACTTGGAGAGTGCTGACCACACACGGCTACTTTGCTCTGTGGCTCAAGGTCGAGAAGGATTTTGCTCTTGCTCGATACAAGAGCATCAGGGATGCTTCGGACAGCAACGAAATTGACTTTGACGCAGACGCCACCCAGACGAAGCCGACAAAGGGAGCAATTCGTGTCAACGACCTTTTAGAGACAATCACAGATCGTTACCGAGGCCTTTCATCTTTCAGTCAGAAGATGAAGTTTCTCTTGGAGATCCAGCTATCTATATTCGATGATTATCACAACCATCTCCACGGCGGTTTGCAGGCATATCTTGTGTCGTCCCATACCGCCGGCCGGCTACTGCAGGGACAGTCTGAAGCCGAAGCCTTCGGTTTAAAAGGGTTGGAATCGCTAGCCAAGATATTTGGTAGCGCGGAATTCCTCGAACGGAAAATGTCGGACTGGAACGATGAGGTCTTCTTTCTAGAGCTATGGGATGAACTTCAATATCGTGCCAAAGCCAACAGCAGCACAGGTGCATCCATTGGCACCGATTTGAAGGTGGACGATGTCGCGGACAAGACCTCGGCAACCATCAAGTCAAACGGAGCCGACCTGGATGGAGATACAGACGGAAGTGGCCTGTTTGACCAGACTGCTTCAGCATATCGACGTTTGCGCGAACGCAGCGAGGAGGAAATGCTCCGTTTCTTCGACGTCAACATAAGAGGCGCACTCCGGCCATATGTGAAGCTTGCCCAGTGGTCGTCTCTTGGTGAGACTATATCCGACCCAGCTGCCATGGCACCTTCCCCCAGCCTCGATGGCTTTTTCCAAACAACGGCCACCCTGCTCGAGTACCTTTCTCGCGTACTAGCTCCGGGGTCCATGCGACGGATATGTAAGCATTACTGCTCCTCGCTGCAGAGAGAGATCTACGACAACGTGATAATGCACCACACATTCTCCGCTACTGGCGCAGCGCAACTGGCAAGGGATCTGTCTGAGATCAAGACAACCATCGAAAAACACAGCAGAATGCGAGGAGTGACGGGGGCGGGTCTCAAACGGCTCGAAGAGGCAGTCTATCTACTCTCCCTGGAGGCGTCGCAAAACAAACAGAACGGCGAAGACGATGATTGGGGTTTCGATGATGACGATGACGACGGGAAGCCGAAGGGCCAAGGTACTGCAGATGAAGCTATCACTGATGATGATGGAGGTGTTGAGAGGCTGGGACTTTGGGATGTCGAGAAGCTGATTTTCGAGAGCAACGAAGCAGCACGAAAGGCTCTTGGGGATATGGGCGTATATCATCTCAGTGAAGGGGACGCCAGGAACATTTTGAAGCGGAGAGTTGAGCTAAATGGCTGATGGGCAGGTGCTGCCGAGAAGGTACGTAGCCAGTGTGATGGTTCAGTGAGTGCTCCTGCGTATATCCCTGGTATGTTGATGCTACGTCTCCATGGTAGTGCTTGCGTGCTCCGCATTGGCACCATTTCTCTAGTTGATAAGCCCACGCTCTCTTTGTGACTCACAACATCTCCCTCGCATCAATGACCGAGCGGATTTTATTTGAGTGCATTGACAGATCCTACATCTTCTGCCTTGACCACTCTCAGTCTCTCAGCACCGTGAGAAAAGCTCTGTGTGGTCCCAACTGAATCCTTGACCCTCCACAAGGTAGCCTTGACTTCACCAAACATGTCTGCTCAGGACACCAGACCATTGACCTCACTCCCAAGCCTCATCATGACCACGATACCATTTGTCTTTCTCTGGAGCACATTGAAAGCCTATGTCGCGAACAACGGGCCCTTCACTTTCGCCCGACCGGTGACCCGTCTCAACAACCAGGTCTACGCTTTGTTCTCGCTGGCACTCGCCTTATTGATCCTCAACGACGTCGTCCAATTCCAAAACCTCCAGCAGGTCAGGACCGCAGACCTCGCGTACACTTATCACCTATCCAAGTTCTACGAGTACATTGACGTCTTCAACCTGTCCGCGGCGGGCAGTCCGATCAACCACCACATGGCGTTTCACCACATCACGACACCCCTTCTGACTCACTTCCGCGTCTTGAATGCCTCAGACTGGCAACCTTTCGCCTTTCTCAACTGCTTCCACCACTTCTGGATGTACGGCTACTTTGGCGGCGTGTCTTCGTTCCGGCCCGTCATGCGCGTCACCGGTTGGGTGCAGCTGGCCGTGGGCATTGGACTCGACCTTCACTACTTTGTTACTCAAGGCGCAGATGCTCCCGAGGCTAAGAGCCGCGCGATCAGCTTTGTGCTCATGAGCCGGTACGCGATGCTACACTATGCAGAAATAAAGGAGAGAAATGCGCAAAAGGCGGACAGTGCAGAAAAGAAAGGCGAGAAACCAGATTAGCCCATTTCGGTGGATTCTGAGTCACTGTCCATCACAATGTAATGAGCCATGGGCCCAAGCCTCAATTGGCGACGTTGATCAACATGGACTTGACGCTCAGGTATTCCTCGATGCCCTGTCGTCCACCTTCTCGACCATACCCACTTTCCTTGACACCACCGAAGGGACTCTCGCAGGCGCTGAGCATCCCGAGGTTGACGCCAACCATGCCGACTTCCAATGCTTCTGTGACCCGGAATGCTCGTGGGATATTTTCCGTGCAAATGAAGGATCCCAGACCGACGTTGCAGTCATTTGCCATTTTGATGACATCTTCCTCGGTGTCGAATTCGTACAGCCCGACCACGGGAGCGAAGGTCTCTTCCCGCGTGGTGATCATCTCCCTGTTCATCCCTTTGATGACTGTTGGCTGGAGGAAGTAACCTTTCAAGTCCTTCAACGGCTCTCCTCCAAGGACGACCTGACCGCCGTGTTTCTTAGCATCTGTTATGAGTTAGCCGCCGTTTGGTGAAGAGCTACCAGGTCTTGCGCTTACCATTGATGTGATTCATCGCCTTTTCGACGGCTCGCTCGTGCGTCAACGGGCCCACAAAGACTCCTTCCTCAGTTCCTGGTCCGACTTTAAGCGATTTGATTTTGACCGTCAGAGCTTCGGCGAACTTGTCATAGATGCCCTTCTGTACAAAAATCCGGTTGGCAGTCACACAGGTCTGGCCAGAGTTTCGGAATTTGGCCAAGATGCAAGCTTCGACCGCCGTGTCGAGTTTGGCGTCGTCAAAGACGATGAACGGGCTGTTTCCACCTAGTTCGAGTGATAGTTTCTTGAGGCTATCACTGCATTGTCTTGCCAGGAGTTTACCGACGCGAGTACTGCCTGTGAAGCTCAATTTCCGGACCAGACTGCTCTTACACAGTGCGTCGCCGACTTCACTGACCAGATTGAGGGTAGTGATCACGTTGATCGAGCCTTTGGGAAATCCAGCTTCATGCGCAAGGACAGCTTGTGCAAGAGAACTCAACGGAGTTTCCCCAGCCGGTTTCCACACCGTGGTGCATCCTGCTGCCAACGCTGCGCCCACTTTCCTTGTGATCATGGCAATTGGGAAGTTCCAAGGGGCGAGACATGCTGCGACCCCGATTGGTTGCTTGAATGTCAAGATGCGTTGATTCAAATTGGCCGTGGGAACCACTTCACCATGCACTCTTTCCGCTTCACCAGCAAACCATTCGAGGAAAGAAGCCGCATAAGTGACTTCACCTTTGGCCTCGACCAGGGTCTTGCCATTTTCCAGAGTCAGAATCAATGCAAGATCGTCAATATTCTCCAGGCAGAGGTCGCTCCACTTCCGCAGCCACCTTGCACGCTGACGGGCGGTCGTCTTTTTGAAGCTCTGAAAAGCTTCGTGTGCAGCTGCGATAGCTTTGTCGGTGTCCTCGGCGCCCATTTCGGGGATAGTCGCGATTTTGTCCAGCGTCGCTGGGTCGTAGACATCGAATGTCTTCCCCGAGGCTGCATCGACCCAGCTGTCATTGATGTACCCTTTTGTCTGGAACAGGTCTTTGCGCTTCAAATCGTTCAAAGTCTTGGGCGCCATGTTTGCTTGCGGGAGTCGTGGTCGTCTCCTGTCGTTCTCTTTCTGAGTGTACTGGATACGCAGTGGAATTAAACAAGTTGCTGGTCGTCGAAGTCGTAAGTATAGATTGAAGTAGGACCTTGGTTTGAGTAATCCCAATAGGATGGCAAAAAAGCTAGGTCGCTTGGGATCGGCACTTCAGCTTTTATATATCACTCGAAGACCGTCTTCACACTGACTCTGCCATCCAGAATGCAGACACCTCATAGGCTCAATCCCCACATGATGGCGTTGGAGAGAAACCGCCGCAGAGAAACCCAAATGAACCACTTGTGCGGGGGTTTGTTGGAGGAGTTTTGTGAGATGTTTCCTGATCGCCGAGGATGTGGCCGCCATGGGCCAAGCTCGGCTTCAATTCTTGTTGGAGAAAGGCCTTATGGTGCGGGTGATGAGATTTAGACTGGAGGGGTTGGGTGAGACTCTTGTTCCAGACTTCCCTCCGCCTCTGTATGTTCCGTCAGGGGAAGTGTCACGCGAGGCTTTAGAAGGCTAGGAGAAAAGAGAGATCTGACGAGGCTGCCAGCAAATCTACACAATAGTTCGTGGTCTCACTGGCGCCTTGGACTCCAATTCTTAGCTCTCCATCTTCTCTTGCTGCCGTCTCGCAGATCACCCGTCGTGAAAGAAGTGTCGCACCGATTTTGGTTCTGGAAACCCAAGAAGCTCTTGGCGGGATGTCTTGGTATGTAGCACGACATTCTGAGCAGGATAGTAGGTTTTGTCGACTCTTGTTTCAGGCATATCACGTTCCTCACTTTCGTCACATTGGCGAGGACGGCCAGTATGGAAGCCCAGAGGGTGGACACTACCTTGTGATCTTCCATAAGACGTCTCAGGCTGGGCTGCAGCCAATAAAGCTATGTGATTTGCACAAATATCCCGCAAAACAAAAAGTGTAGCAAGAAGATATCTCAAGGATCCTCTAAGTCGAAGTTCGGGAGCACCGCAGATGAGGTGAAAAGAAAGCCCAATCCAGAAATGCTCAAGGTCATACATGATACTTGTTAATGCATACTAGGGCTGGCACCAAAGAGAGCAGCAAGAAAACTGGCGTGCCAGCCCGGGCCACCGGGATACATGAGAAACAAGCAACCAAAGCAATTCGGAGGAGCTTTCGGATGGATGCCGTACAATCGCACGCCTTAACAAACTGAAACCAGGACAAATCCTCAATCCCATGGTGATGCGATCTTTTCCTGCGATAGACTAGGGACAAAAGAACATTGTCAGAAAGTGGATGCCGAAGGAAGATGATTATGGGGACCAGATTTACTAGCCGGCGGTTCTTTCGACCACAGAGGGAGCTTTTTAGGCCAGATACAATTCGCTCGTTCAGGGAGTGCATACGAGTAACGAGTACCGCGTACAAGATACGAGGAGGGTTTGTCCCCCCGAGCAAGCACGCTGAGGCTGGCTGGCATCAGGCCCAGGCTAGGGAGTCTGGCAGGTACAGGGCCTGAAATTGAGTATTCAGGCTCACGACTGTTTAGCATCTCCCTGGCTCACCCGGTGTCTGATGGATCACGAGATATTGTTGCTACATGTTCACAGGATGGAAGACAGACATGCCGGAACTCTTGACCCCCTTGAACCTTCCCACCAAAAAAAAACCAACAGCAGCAGACCATGCGAGACATTATTTGACCTCTCGACCACTCAAATTGGCTGAGATCTTCTTTCGAGCATGGTCTGGACTATCCCCTGGGCCTCGAGCTGGCGTGGCTAGTAGGTGCTAGGGGAGCCTCCTCGCCTCCTGGCCTCCTGGGGAGCCCTAAGTGCTCGGCTGGCGCCCGTTAAATTAGCTTTGGTTCCAGATGCAGCTGACGCGCCATGGTGAAGGCCGGGAACGCCTCTTTTGCTGCCCGAAACGGCGAATTAAGCACCACGTGGAGATTGGAGATTGTGTCTTATCCGCAAGCTAACCCGACTTTCCCAAGCCTAGTGAGCCCTATCGAAGGCTCTGGACCACCCTGGGTGACCCCCTGGCATTTCCCTAGCTGACTTATCGACCTGTATGGACATGGCCACCCAAGTGATTAGCACTGACTGACTCCCTGGGGACTTTTCGCCAGCATATCTGCGGTCAGCATGCCGAAGTAGCAGACCAGACGAAGAATCCTGAATATACCCAGCCCAACATGTGTCTCCCGAGTACCGAGTACCGAGTACACAGGCATTAGGTGAGCATCAATTCACCATTACCAAGGCACCTACCAGGCTTCCCACCATCCCGGACGTGCGGTCTCGGTTCTGCAAAGCATGGGGTGTATTAACGACCTGGGCGCCCCGAGCGCTAAACAGAGGGGTGGCACCCGGTGGCTATGCTGGCCAACCGTTTTTGGCCATTCCCTGTTTCCACATGTTGACTTCGTGCGTGTTCCTTTGTTGCGCCTCTGGACACTTTTCACCACATCCGACACACGACACACAACTCTACGAACCGATGGCCCGAAAGTCTCACGCTGACGGCTGTTAATCCAACTCCTCATTCCTCCCTGCGACGGTTTGGGCTAGCACAATATGGCTGACTGCAGGTGTCAGGGGTCCGTGCGCCTCTGGACGCCCAGTGTCGAAGCCACTAGCAGGAGAACGCACTTCCCTTGGCCTCCTTAACCCTGTACCTACTACACCTACTGTACGGGGTACAGGAGCACAAGGTGGGTAGTCTACACGAGATAGCATGTATATTAAGTAACTTTCACGTCCGCATGGCAGTGGTTTTGTTCTTTTAGCTTCCCACCTTCGCTGAGCCGCTGCATTCAAATTCTCTGGTTGTCCCAGCCTGACGGTGTCATTTTGTTCTCACACTCGTTTCTAGCTTGTGCTTCTTTCCAGAACGAACGTCGAAGCGATCACCACCACACTCTCTTCTTATTGCCTTCTCAAAATGGGCGCTCCAGGTGCTTTACAAGTGGGGATTTGCGGCGCTGGTGTTGCTGGACTGAGTGCCGCCATCGCTCTGAGAAAGATCGGTCACGACGTCGAGGTCAGTTCAAGAACGTGTCTCTCTATACTCTGGTTCAGATTCTATGATCGGGGAAAGCAACTGACACCTCGGGCGACTAGATCTTCGAACGCTCTCAATTCAAGAACGAAAATGGCGCCGCCGTATCTATCCCGCCCAACGGTACCCGGGTTCTGGAGCATTGGGGATTTGACCCCGTCAAAGCCGGCGGGATAGAGAATATTCAGGTACGTCCGATTATTCGAGGATTCGCATTCCAGGAACCAACCATGGCTACCATACCTCCGCGACGGCGATCCTCGTCTGCCACCAGTAGAGGGATCTCCGGGCGGCTGACAGACGCGCATCTAGGTCCGTCGGCCTAAGGGTGACACACTGGAACCCATGGCCCCAACATTGAACTTCTCCAATGTGGAACAACTCTACGGCAACAAGTGGTACTTCTATCACCGGGTCGACATGCATCGCCGCCTGAAGGAACAAGCCGAGGAAGCGGGTGCGATCATCAGGCTGGGGAACCAAGTGATGGACGTGGACCCGGAGACTGGGATCATCTCTCTGAAGGGTGGAATCAAAGTGCAAAAGGATCTTGTCATCATCGCTGATGGCCAACATGTGAGAGCATTGTTCCCCCCCCGTCGTGACCGACTTTCCTACGACGTATCCCGCTGACTCGGGTTACTTCTAGGATCGCCTCAACGCGAAGATTACCGGCAAGGAAGTTCCCATGAAGAGGAGCGGCCAGACCGCATATCGGTGCCTCATCCCCATGAAGGACATCCTGGCGGACGAGGAGACCAAATTCCTGTTCGAGAACCAACCGCCCGGGTTCTGGGCCCCGGCCCTGCCAGCCAAGGGCGTCATGGCCGTCACTTATCCTTGCCGAGACAACGAAATCCTCAATGTCCTGGCCGTGCACCGGAGACTCGGCCAGCATGCCACGAGTGAGGACGACGTGGTGATCGAAGACTGGAACTTCCCCGCGACCCACGACGACCTGGAGAAAGTTCTCGACGGGTTCCATCCGGCGGTCAAGAAGGTGTTTTTGAAGTCCCCCGAGGTGAAAGTCTACACCCAGATGAAACGGGATCCCCTGAGCAAGATGACCAAGGGCAAGGCCGTCTTGATTGGCGATGCCTGCCACCCCATGCTCTTGACCCACGCTCAGGGCGTCTCATCCTCCATCGAAGACGCTGCAGCCCTGGAGCTCTTCCTCGCCGACGTCCCTGCCTCCGGAGATGTGACTGCCGCGCCGTCAGAGAAGCTGCTGCAGCGCCTGTCGCAGTTCGAAGCCTTCCGTCTGCCCCGAGTTTCCGCGACCCAGATCCTGACGGACCCCGTTGTTCCGGGTCCTCAGGCCGCGGCCAACTATGCGAAGCAAGAAGCCGAGATCCGCAAATACTATTCCGGCCCTCTGCCACCCACGGGCGCAATGCCGCACAGTCCACCGATCTGCCAGTTCTTCTTCGGGTATGATGTCCGGAAAGAAGCCATGAAGTTCCTCGCAGAGCTCAACGGCGAGAAACAGACGAACGGCGAGACCCCGGCATCGGTGACTGCTGCTGCTGCTGCTGCTGCTGCTGCTGCTGCTCCAGCTCCGGCCCCAGCTCAACCGCTTGTCGAGGCGAGATCCGTCACACCCCCCGTTGCTGCCCAAGAGACAACAACCACCGACCCCACCGCGATGGAACTCAAGATTAAGGACCTCGAGCGCCGACTGGCCGAGATGGAGAGCAAACTGGCCGGCATGAGTGTCCAAATATCGTTCCGGGAGGTCCAGCCCACGCCGCCCGAGTCGCCGCCGACCACGTTCGGGAGATCGCCGTTCATCGTGACCGCTCCTTGAGAGGGGAAGAGAGTCGTCGCCGAAGAGAGGCCTCTTGGTCCAGAGCGGTATTTATATATATATAAATTTATATGGTCCTGGATTGGAGGGAAGAAAACACAAATGTTAGTGTATAACATTGGTTGGATGTGGGAGTTAAACGGGAAGAAGAGATCCAGGGTATGGGATAATGTGAGCGTATTGAAATTAGCGCCATTTAATGAAAGATATTTTCTGGTTCATTAAACTAGTTTGGTTGTCCCAAGTATGGAGTCGATCACATGCTAATTACTCGGTGCTGTATTCAACGTTACTTGCATATACCGAGTACCTCGTACAGCTCGACAGGATACTGTATATGCTGGACGCGCTAATGTGCTGTAAGTCGCGGGCGCGGCTTGGCAGAACAGATCCGATCGAAACTCCAACCCGAATCTTTGCTTCCCCATATTAGAGCACAAGCACGAGCACGAAACTTACAAGACCTCAACTCGCTCGAGGCCTTTTATTGCGGGGGTTTCCCTGCCTTTCCTTTGCTTGTGTTCTTCCTGTTCAATCCGGTCGTCGGCGCTGGGTGCATGGGACAGGTCTGCACCTGGCGACGCACAAACATGCGGCTCCAACTCCTCATCCAGCGCAACTCGCTCCCACCAGTCACCATCATTCACACCACAGGCACCGGCCCCTCCTCACATACGAAGTCCCGCACCGCTACAATCGCCGACCTCCTCGCTGACGTTAATGATATCGTTCCCCTAGAGTCTGCGGACGGCGAATGGGGTCTGGAGGACTATGTCGTCGAAGTTGCGGCCACTGCGGACCAACACTTGACATACGAGTGCTTGCATTATCAACCCTTGCACAGTGTGTTGAGAGAAGATGATGAGGTGGTGATCAGGGCGCTGAGCAGTGAAGATCTGAGGGTCAGGAGGCTAGGTGGGCGCCATCAGATTACGGGTGATGGCAGACATCTGATTGATGGTGTCGCATTCGGCAGACAGTGGCTGAGGAAGGCCGATAGACCGGGTATTGTCATTCCACCCAGGAAGAGAAGGAGAATTCTACTCGACGAGCATACCGATGCCGCGAACGAAGAAGACCCTAAGCGCATTCTCTCTGCCGCTGATGAGGAGGAGGACAATCCCATGCATGCTTTGGTGCTATTTGCGAACCAAGAAGAAGAGGACGATGACGATGACGACGACGACTATGTGGATGAAGGCGATGCTGATATCGACGAGCCACAATCGCAAGTCACCATCAGAGAAGATTTTGACGACGCAGATGCCGACTCAGAAGACGAGGACGAGCCAGATGGGGATGATGCAGACGAGCCTCTCTCCTCAGAGCTGAAGCACCTGCTCGAAGATGCTGCCGAGATTGAGCAAGCTGCCAACATGGCCATCGCATTGCAAGTCATTGACAAAAAGCTAAAGAGAAAACGAGACATCAGAGACGATGGTGAAGAGCACGAACATGAGACATTTGAAGGGTTCTCCAGTCCCATACACCGTTCACCTGCTACGGGTAGTGGCGCTGAGCTGGAGGACGGCGCAGACGAAAGTTCGGACAGCATGATGAAAGAGATCGCAGATCGACAGGCCGAAAGACGTGCCAGGAACGTTGTTGAAGATGACTCTGACGACTCTGATGATTCCGATGTAACTTCAAGCTCGGATGTCACATCTTCTGACTCTGATGCTGATACCACGATTGAAGCGATTGCCATAAAGCAAGCCAAACAGCGAGCTTTGAACCTCATCAGAGATGAGGATGATGACGATGAAGACGACACGTCGTCAAGCTCTGCTCCAGAGAAAGATGAGAGCGATGATGATATCTCCTCGACCTCGGAATCCGAGTCTACATCTGGGGAAGACAGCTCGTCAGAATCTGAAATCACGTCTGACTCCGAGTCAGATATTGAAGAGACGAAGTCAGAGAAGGCCTCCGTATCCAAGGCAGCTCGACCCATAGGGGCTCTCCCAACAAGCACGGCTCCAGGACAGCGGGCAGTGTCATCGGTCGGGGTTCCTTTTCAGGGAACAAATAAGACGCACTATAACAACAAGAGGGTGAAAAGAAGGAAGCGCCTAACCGAGCTTAAGAAGCAGGGGTTGCTACCTGAAAATGCAGGCTTTGAGGAGCTAGCGAAGTACGAGATTGCGCAACAACAGGCGACGGCGGCAGAACAGTCAATGGTCGTCGAGGAACAAGTTGAGGGCCCAGCACAAGATGACATGCAAAACGTGGAAAACGGCGAAGAAGCAATTGCCCCTCCGGCCGTGAAGGAGATCAAGAAGGACCATATGAAGCCTTCAAATGACGCCGAGTCTACCACAACCAGCGCTGCTCCTGTCGATCCTAGACCTACCGAGCTCAAACCACTCGGGACCTCCGAGATTGAACCCACAGTGGCTGTGGGATTGGCAGCTCCAAAGAGAGCCAGACTCGATGTGGCCAGTACCCGTCGCCTGGTTTTTGGATCTCTTGGTTTGAGAGCACCGAAGAACGCCGAAGAGGTGCGTGCACTGAGGGAGAAGCTGTCACAAAACCGTCGACAGCCAATACTGTACAAGGCCCCTGGTGACAGCAGTGCTCTGGAGTCTCCCAAGGTCCCGCCCGCGGTCAAAAACGATGACGATCTCTGGAAGAACAAGCTGATTGTGGCTGCGGTTGAATGTGAAGAGCCCGGAGTTTCCTTGCCGCCGCCACCATTTCCCTTTGAACAGGGCTGGGCACGGCCGGGAAAGAACAAGCGGAAACTACGCGATCAAAGCCAGTATTATCAGAGCGGAAGTAAGCGGTCATGCGAGAGAGCCTCTGCGCCTGATGTTTCAACCCTGAGCTACGACGAGGTCTCGGATCACGTTTCCGCTAACCATGCCGTCCCGACTGTCGATGGAAGTTCCGGTACCGTGCCAGCTCAGGAGGATCTGGACGAGCTCCCAGAGCTTCAGCAGGCCATGGTCCTTCCCGGAGCCACTATCGCTTATAAAGAATTGCACGTCGATGCATCGACCAACTATCAACCAGAAGTGTCTCAATACAGGGTTGGCCAAGTGTCGCAAGTGGATGAAGACGGCACTGTGCACCTTCAGCTGGAGAAGAGCTCACTGGCCACAAATGTGAAAGGCAAAATCGATCCACAGACAGGTCAAAGAGTCTACGGCAAGTTCGAGCTGGTGGGTGAAGATCCAGATGAAGGGGCAGACGATGGTGTTCGCGAGATTTCGATCTCGGACATGATTTCTGCGAAACTGGTCAAACCCTCTGTGATACAAGTTCCCGACAGCAACCATGTTAGTGACACAAAGAGTGGCGAAGTACCCGGACTGTCAAGCAACGACGAATTTGCTGCCATCCCGGAATCAGCGGAACAAGATATCCAGGGAAATGATGCAGCAGGCAAGCCCAGTGCAGCCGCACCGATGGTCGAGACCCCTCGCAAACAAGAGATCAACGGGATAATCAAAGCTGCCGGGTTCAACTCAGCTCTAGATGCGGAATTAATGCAGCCCATTCGCGACCCTACTACCGGGGATGCCGATGAAGCAATGGCAATGACTCAGACGCAACAACAATATCCTCACAGATTTCGTCCCGGATCACCTGGTGCCGATTTGTCTTTGCCGGGTATGAAGACTTCGTCAGACGCAGACACCAGAGCAGATCACGCTGACGGCCCTGGTGATGGTGACACCACAGGGAGTTTCCAGTTTCCTTTACCGTCGTCACCATACATGCCGACCCAGGAAACTGTTGAATATCCCCATTTATCTCAAATGCAAATTGATTCGTCGGATCCTACGAACACCACCAATAGCACCGCACATCAGGATGCACAAAAGTACTCACCAGCTCCGGCTCTTGACCTATCCTCGACTGCGTCTGACTCGCAGAAAGCTGGGAAGAAAAGTGAACTAGACGCCGAGCACTTCGAAGATGAAAACCCGCGCCTTTCAGAGGACGTGCCTAACTCGCTCAGGTCCGAGGTACCGGAGTCTCAATCCCCCAAGACCTCGATGATTTCTCAAAACACTGAGGCAGACGACGAAGAGAATGCAGACAGAAGTTCTTTTTTAGGAGGACCTGGGTACGATGGTCAAGACTCATCGTACCATGATGACAGTGAACTACCTTCTTTCAATGAGCTTCCTCCACCGGGCCAGAGAAGACGCAGGCGGACCCGAAAAATGCATCCTCCGCCATCCAGGAGGTCTCCTCGACATGCCGTGAAAAAGACACGAACGAGCCTGGCCCCGTCAAGCAGCCCTGAAATCTCGGCTTCAAGTCAGCTTGACATCAAGCAGTCGCAAAGCCAGAGAAAGCCAAGACTGTCTGAGATTCCTTCCCAATCATCCGTGGTGGACCTGACTCTCTCGGACGATGGTGATAGTGATTCAACGTACGGCCAGAAGCAAATCGAAGTCGAGGTCAAAAGTCAGGATCGGAGCACCAGTGCGAGAGGTGACAAGAAGGATAAGGGGATCGGGAAACGAAGATTGCTCACAACGAAGAAGGCCAGTGAATATTACTGAAGACAGGAGCTGCATACGCTGCAAGAACCACGGACAATCATAGGCCGTAGAAACTCATGAAAAATATGATAGAAAGCCGAACACTGGCACCGTTTGTGCGACAATGGTGATTAATGATAAATTCTGCTGGGGTGTACAAGTAATAATAGACAAAGTGAGGCTCAAGGCTAAGATTGGCGTCATCCGCTTCCGAATGCTTCGCGACAGTCTGGCTTCTTCACACGTTCACTTTTTGGCCTTATATTCGACTCGGCTGCTGTCTTCCGTCGAGGCTGTCGCTCGTAGACGCTCTGCCGTTTTCATAATGTATCATCGGTAACGCTCGCATGCAACCTGCCGTGATGGCTCGGAGATTCGATGGGGTCTTCACGATCCTCCTCTGTAAGTCATGCGCATGCTGGAGTCTGAACCTGGGCTAAATCAACATCGCCTCCAGATTTGTCCATCGCCATCACTATCCTCGTCCCTGCCTCCCGGACCTCGACGACGGTCGGCGCCGAACTCGTGGACGCGGAGCTCGATTCCCCACGAAGCGAGCAGGAGAAACAGAACTACTGGGCGCAGGGTGGAAATGACATCGTTCATGAGATATGGTCGGTGCTACGGGACTTCGAACCAACGTGGAAGGACAGTGTGACTCCGGCACAACCTTCTGGCCTCCTGGGCACCGTCTGGCACTACACGAGAATCATCTTCCGCGCCCTGTTCATGAATACGCCCACGCGAAACGACAATAATGCCCCCCGGGTCAAGGGAGACTTGAAAAAGGGCGTCGATTCCCTCCACGCGGCGGCCTCTTTCGATGACCCTGATGCCATCTTTCTGCTGGCAGAGATGAATTTCTATGGCAACTTCTCCTACCCCCGCGACCTCGAGCGAGCCAAATACTGGTACCACCGGTTGGCCGACTTGGACGGCAATTCGACGGCACAGTACATGCTGGGCTTGATGTACGGCACGGGCATTGGCGGTTTGGAAAGAGACCAGGCAAAAGCTCTGCTATATCACACGTTTGCCGCAGAACAAGGGAACATCAAGTCGGAAATGACGCTGGCGTACAGATATCATGCCGGCGTGGGGTGTTCCCGCAGCTGTGAAAAGGCTGTTTCTTACTACAAGAGGGTCGCCGACAAGGCCATGTCGTATTGGCAATCAGGACCTCCGGGAGGCCAGTCGTTTGTGCGAAACTCGTACCGCTGGGTGGAAGTTGACGGAGGCATCTACGGCGAAGGCGCGAGTGTCAGCTCCTCCGGCCCCAATGCTCCCCGAGATGGTCTCACCGCGGCACACATCGACTATGTCCTCGACTATCTCGACACGAAAGAACGACAAGGAGATTTCAACGCCATCATCACGCTGGGCAAACACTACTACGAAGCTCCTCGCGGATACAAGCGCAACTTTCGCAAAGCACAGCGTCAATTCATGAAAGTTGCGCGGGTCTATTGGACCAAGGACGGCAAAGTATCCCCCAAAGCACCAAAGGGGATTGAACGGGTGGCAGGAAAAGCGGCAGCCTATATTGGACGCATGCTCCTCCGTGGCGAGGGCATGGAACAAAACTTTGAAAAGGCTCAAGTGTGGTTCAAGCGAGGCATTGCCCTGGGTGACTCCTTCGCGCAATACCACATGGGCCTGATGTATCGCGACGGCCTGGGCGTGCCGCAGGACGGGACCCGTGCGGGCTCGTACCTTAAGGCTGCAGCGGAACAGTCGCTCCCCTTGGCACAGTCGGCGCTGGGAGTGCTTTTCTTGGATCAAGGGGACATTGAGACCGCGGGACGATACTTTGAACTCGCCGCGGGAGCGGGCGTGATGGAATCATTCTACTATCTTGCTGAGCTCACCAACCAGGGGGTCGGTCGCGAGCGTAACTGTGGCCTGGCAGCTGCCTATTACAAGGTGGTCGCTGAGAGGGCCGAGATCTTGCATTCGTCTTTTTTGGAAGCAAACTCGGCCTACGAAAGAGGAGACTTTGAAAGAGCGTATATCCCTACGATCATGGCCGCGGAGCAAGGGTATGAGAATGCCCAAGCCAACGTGGCATACTTGCTCGACCACAAGACGTCGGTGATTGCGCTGCCCAACGTTGGTATTCCTCTGCTCTCGACCACCAAACCGAGTTCGAAGAAGAGCCCACTGCTCGACGACCCCTACCTCGCGCTGGCATACTTCACCCGCTCCGCCAAACAAGCCAACGTCGACTCCTTGATCAAGATGGGCGACTATTATCTCTCCCTGTCCTCCCCCACCAACGCTGCTCTCACGCGTTTCCCGAATGGAGACCATGCTGACGCGAAGACCAACCTGGAGAAAGCCACGACGTGCTACACCACGGCTGCCGAGACGCACCATTCGGCCCAAGCCTCTGGAACCTAGGTGGATGCACGAGAACGGCGTCGGCAGCGTCACGCAAGATTTCCACATGGCTAAACGCTACTACGACCTTGCGCTGGAGATGAACAAGGAGGCCTATCTGCCGGTGACGCTGGCGCTGGCGAAACTCCGGCTGCGCAGCTGGTGGAACGGCGTGAGTGGCGGCAAGATCAACGGCATCAAGGACGAAGAAGGGGACGAGGAACAGAGGAGACCCAAGACGTGGATCGAGTGGGTGAACCGGTTCCTGGACGCCGCCGAGGAGATGGACGCGCGCGAGGCCGAGGCTTTCGCGCGAGAGCAGAACGCAGACGACGAGCTGTTGGCATACGCCGACCCGGGAATGGCTGCTGGCGGCGGCGAAGCCGAGTACACCGACCGCCACCCGCACGCACACCACGGGCAGCCGGGCGGAGGAGGCGACGTCTACGGCGCGGACGAGTGGGACGAAATCGACGACGGCCTGGTCGAGAGCCTCATCATCATCGCCCTCGCGGGCGCTTTGGCCCTGCTGGTCTACGCCCGCCAGGCCCGGCAGCGGGTGTTGGAGGAGGAGCGGCGTCAGGCTCAGAATCAGAATCAGAATCAGCATCAAGCGCCCGCGCCTCAACAGCCACAGCCACAGCCACAGCCTGGACGAGGCGATGGAGATGGCCAGCAGGACAGAGGCATGTTCCCGCCCCCCGGGGATCTGGATTGGAATAACTGGGTTGCGGGCGGGATCGGGCATTGAGAGCGACAGAAAACGGTGAATTATCATGTTTATTATTATTGTTATCACGACCGACGGACGGGGGAATAAGATGATGATGATGATGGTGATGGGGGTTGTCTCTTCTTCTAGGGCTCGCGTCCAGAGCCGAGTCAGTAACATAAGATTTCTTCAACGCTATCTATCTTTGTACATCCGAGACGTCCAACCGTGTCCGGCGTACATGTGGGCTTGTTCTTTTGGTTGAGCTTGAGTTGAGTTGAGTTGAGTTGAATTGAGTTGGGATAGATACATCCATCCACTTTACACAGACAGCTTCAATAAATAAACTGGCTCCGGATGCCGCTTCATCGCCGACTCTGAGACACGATATCCGCGCTTTTTCTGCTCTGCTCTGCAGTGCCGGGTGTCTCTCGACCAGCATGTACAACGGTGTAACGAACGGTATGAGAGGACGAAATCGAGACATCTCGTACTCGAGCAAGGTCTAAGTCCCCCAACCGAGATATATGAGGTTTCATCAAATGCATTCACACATTGCTCTGGGCGTCGCCAGGGAAAGCTCTCAAGCCGTGTGATTGTCTTTTCCGTATGAGAGAAGCGAGATGCTTTGCTCTGCCTCGTTCCCCGCGCTGGAGCAAAGTATTGCAGTGTGCCAGACCCCCTTCCACGTCTCAATGGTCCCCAGGGTGGTGGACCCTGGTTGCAAGCAATCAAGTTTGTGATTGCAGACACAAACGCGGGTGTCTGTACCGTGTACCGTTGTTGCCCTTGGGCGTCGAGCTTGTCCTTGTTGTCCTTGTTGTCCTGGCCAGGACACTCTCGGGCTGTCGTTCATTTCGATTGCATTCGAGAGTCTTGGTCCTCGGGGGGGTTGGCGGTGTTCAGGAGCTTCCGTCAACCGGTCCTTTGCACGAAACCCAGTTGGGCACCACGTTGCTGCTGCTGTCAAGCACCACTGGTGCTGTCATGCACGGTCTGCACCTTCTTATATTCCTCCTCCAGCTGTCTCTGCAAGTCAAAGTCGGCCTGGCGTTCTCGCTTGATGCGTTGTTGCTCCATGTCTCTGACGACACCGGCGTGCATGGCCTGCCCCACACAAGAATGAAAGAAGTCAGTCTCGAAGTTCACACGTTTCATTGAACCATGTCCATCACAGACGATGGGTCGAGGTCCGGAGGAGGGAGAAACGTACAGCTTGTTCGGCAGTCTGGGCCCAGTGCACAAAAGCGACGATGCCGGCGGTGCCCAGAATAGTGCTGAGGAGGGTGACTTTAGAGGCTGTAGACATTGTCTTTTGAGTCGTTGAGTGCGTCCAGGGGAGTAGTGGTCTGTGGTCTGTGGTCTCTTGGTGTTTGGTGTGAGTGAGAAAATAAAATGTTTAAGCGGATTGGAGTTGGAGCTGAGTTGAGCTCCGCAGCCTTTCTGAGGGAGAGCTCCGCCGGGCAGGTGAAGGCGCAGCGCAGGCGTCATCGCAGCACAGGAAGATAGCATTCTTTTCTTCTGCGCAACTCACTCTGTGACTTCTCGCGAGTCCATCCCCTCCTGCTTTGCTCCTCGTCGGCCTCTTTCTCTTCCCCTCCTCAAGCCTTTACCATACCAACATTCACAACTCCTCAATAGCAAAATGGTACGCACAGCTCTGTCCCCTCCCTCTCTCCCTCCGCGGCCTTACGTTTATGCTAATATCCGTGCAGTCTGCCCAAAACTCAGCGGGCATTCAGACCCTGCTGGACGTAAGTCGACGATGAGATTGAGCAGGCTGTAGAGGTTCTGAAGGTGTTGGACAGGCAGAAAAGGAGGCCCAGAAGATTGTCCAGAAAGGTACACCCCCATATCCCAGCATGTCCACGTTTCCATGCTAACAGATCCCCGAAGCCAGAGAATGTAAGCTTGCGACATCACGTCTCTCTCCCTTCCCTCGATCCCCTGTTCCCGGATGCAGGTCTAACACGTCCGTCCGCTCGCCCGGTGACCAGATCGAACAAAGCGGGTAAAGGACGCCAAAGCAGAAGCTCAGAAGGAGATCGAGGAGTACCGGAAAAAGAAAGAGGAGGAGTTCAAGAAGTTCGAGGCCGAGGTGCGTATTCTACGGTAGCCCGCGCGAGTTCGAGAGAGAGTTTACCAATGTTGTGTCTGTGTGTAGCAATCGAGCGGGAACAAAAAGGCCGAAGACGATGCCAACAAGGACGCCGACGCCAAAGTCAAGGAGATCGACCAGGCAGGCAAGAAGGCCGGAGCGAAAGTCGTCGAGGACTTGATTAAGACGGTCCTGACCCCTCATCCCGAAGTGCCGGATAAGATCTCGAGGGAGGACTGAGGCAAACGGGGAGGTGTTTGTTTGATGTTTCCGATATGAGAGAAGGGGGGAGAGGGAGCCCGGGTGTTCTTGAGGGAGGGTGGGTGACTACCACTATTACAGAACGGCTGGCGCAACGGGAGTCGAATCGTCCACGAGAACATACTTAGACAGTGCCCATGGCCAGAGGGGGGAGGAGGGCATGCTATACAAGCATATTGACTCAATGTCATCCAAAGGGGCCAGAAGGACATATACAGTATGAACCCAGACTTTCTGGTAGTCTTGTGTGTATCCGGCCAGGCTCGACGCCTTGGGAGAGGGAGGCATTGTCATGTTGCCTTCCTTTCCCGCTCTCTGATCCATGTTGAAATGTACGCGGTTGAAAGACAATGTCTGTCTCTGTCCGCCTTCTCAACCGAGTCATGTCTAGAAATACAGGTTTACAAGCATTGCCCGCTCTCTCTCTTCCCTCCTCCCTCTCCATCTCTCTCAACGGTCAACGGGGGGGTCGTCGCTTAGAATCCCTCCTTCGCCAACTCCTCGGCCACGGCCAAGTAAAAAGCCACGGCGTTGAAGCGCTCCTGCACCAACCCGACCCGGCTGGCCATCTTCTTGAGCCGGTTCGTCCAGTTGATCAGGTCGAGGTGGGTGACGCCGGCCAGCGTGCCCTTGTACTCGCCCCACTTGGCCGAGCGCACGCTGACCAGCCCGTCGTTGGCGCCCTCCAGCACCGCCACCAGGTCGTGCGACAGTCGGAACACCGACAGCAGGTGCGGCGTCGCGCTGGCCCCGTACGAGAAGTACTTGACCGCCGGGTCGTTGGGCGTGCGCGGGTTGAATTCCTGCGTCACGTACTGCGTCGTCAGCTCCGCAAACGCCCCCGACGCGACGCCCATGCGTCCCAACAGCCTGTAGATCCGCGGCACCAGCTCCGGCCCGATGTCGCGCATCAGCATGTCCGCCGCCGAGCTGCCCCGGTGCGGCGTGGCCACTGTCGTGAGCGAGCGGACGCGGAAGAGGGACGGGGCCGGGCACAGTCGCGAGATCATGTACCGCGCGTCCAGCCCGCCCATGCTGTGCGCCACGATGTTGACTTGCCTTCCTCCTTGCCCCCCGCCCTCCTCGCGGGCCGTGGCGGCAGACAGTCTCTCTGCGATCTGGTCCATGAGCACCTGGGCGCGCTCGGCGATCGACGCCGTCCGGGGCACCTCCGTGGTGATGCAGGTGATGCCTCGCGCCTGGAACGCCTCCTTGATGCCGCGCCAGTAGCTGATGCCCGGCAGCAGGTCGCCCGCGAGCCGCAGCTCGTCGAACCCCATCAGCCCGTGCGCCAGCACGATCGGGTACCGGGGCGTCAGGTAGTGGGCGCGGAGCTGTGCGTAGTCGTTGACGATGAGGCGGCCCACGTCGGCGAGCGAGCCCGAATTGTCCGGGTCGTAGGACGGGACATTTCTACTCTGTTGGTCGCGGTCCAGATCGCCCAACGATGGTTGTTGTTGGGAGGATGTTGATTCATGTCGCTGTTTGTTGACACGCAGGCGAGTGTTTAAAGATGAACCGAAGGTGACTCGTCGTCTCCATCTCAATGGGTTTCCAGCATGAATATGGCGCAGGGCCCTCCATGGCATGCTACCGTCTCCTCGAAGAATCCACACTGTGTTGATCCCTTAGTATGCCGGATGGTTCAGAGTGTCCCATTTGCTGTACGAGGTAGTGTTTGTTATATTAATGGTTGATCAAAACCCGGAATAATAGATATCGGCTGGTACGTAGTGTGCGCCATTGGCTTCGGAGCTGGTTTCCGAAGTCTTTGCCGAGTATCAACCTCATGTATATCACACGCATCCACGAGCAGAGAAAGCAGAGCAGAATACAAGTCGATATATTCTCGCCGTCTATATTCTATGTACGATGGAAGCGAAATATACCAGGACTAGCACATCTGTTCTTGGCCGAGGCGTCTTCATTCTGTGCGTCGGTCCAACGACGTCGTAGTCCTTTCCGCTAAGCTCACAGGACTCGACTCATGCCCATCCAGACCGTTCATGGCGGGAATCCTGGGCGACGAGGTCGGCGTCTGGTACTGACTGAAACAAACCTTGACCGCCCCGTTGCTCCTCAGCTTGGTCAACTCATCCCTGACCTTGCCTCTGTTGGATTCGTCCCGCATTATCTTCCCTGCAGCGTAGGCACATCCCCCGTACGCAAAGCGAATCAACGAGTCCCCAGTCAGACTGCCGGTGATGAAAACACGCGGCGCAACTTCGAGGTCTTCATTCGCTTTCTCCCGCAGTGTCTGAGCTGATATGAGACCAGCACTTGCATTGCGTATCCCGTCCCCTTCCTTGGGCATTACTTCCCGAAGAAGGGTTGGTGAGAGATAACCGAGCGAGCCTCGTCTTCCGACCACGTATTCCAGACCACTCACGAGGCGCTGAAAGGGCGGTTCGCTCTTGCTGGCGTTTTGAAAGGTGACAGTCGCGGCGAGTCCGTCACCAGTGACTTGAACACCGACAACTTCAGTATTCGGCAATCCCTCGTATGTCGCGTTCCAGTCGCGAATCGAATCGAATTCAGACATGACGCGACGATATCTCGGGCGTCTGTCCTTGGGCTTGGAGGAAGTATTGGCGGCAAGTTTCATCCGCCGGTACACACCTGCATATTCCGGATAAGCTTGCTGGTGGCACGCACGCAAGGGAGAGGGTGAGGTCGACGGTGCCCACTTGTATATGTGAATGATCTTTTGGTCTGGCGGGCTCGAAATAATCACATCAGCAGCGCTGAAGCCGGAGCCAATGACAAGAAGGGGGTGCGGAGACGGTCCCGGCTGTTTGGCAAGAATTTCGATGAGTGGACGGAGGAGAGGGCGTGGTTGGATGAGCTCGCTGAAAATGCCAGACGCCAGGACGAGATGGCTGCACCGGAGATTATGCGACGCGATATAGAACCCATCTCCTCGACGAGAAACGCCCCCGACATGCTCCCCGTTATGGATCGAGTCGGCGATACCCACCTGGTAAGGATATTCGGCGAGATAGTCGGCCACAGCGTGTCGGGATGGCCTGAGATAGACGGGCATGGGACAGCCATTTCGTCTTTGGTAGTGTTTATCAAACCCGTAGCCTGGAAGGGAGATCATTCCGGCATAACTGAGGGTTCCAATGTCCCAACTGGCACGGACAGGGTTATCTACCCACTGGCCACCCGTACTGTGAGTCTGTCCAATGACCATATGAGAGACTGCGCGCGAAGGCTCGTATGCCCACCTGACACATGTCTTTTTCTCCGCGTCGTCCGTTTCCCCCAAGGGCCTCACTAATGTGTCGAGCAAGACGTTGATGGGCAAGGCTTGTGTTGAGTAGGAAAACCGCGAACCCGCAAAATGGTCCGTCAAGTAGTCGACATCGACATCAAGGAGATCGTGTTCCAACCCGAGCAGCTTCCCATGGAGGATGGCATCAGGATGTGGACTGGATGTATCATAGTAGGGAATGTGTCCATGGAGCATGTAGGAGAGAATCAAGGCGGAAGGGCCGTTTCCTGCCGGAGAGTCCGTGGTCAGTCTTGTTGCCCCTCTTATCTGTGTGGGAGAATTGAAGACTCGTGCAAGCCAGCACGCACTTACCGACGATGACAGTGTCAACCTGGTGAGGCTCGCCATGAGCCATTGAAAATCTCGTCCCCTTGAGGATTCTGGCATTGTCCTGGGGGTGATAGGAAATGTGGATGAATTACACTTCTGTCTTTTTCCCTCTTCTTTGGTGATGATGGTGGTGGAGGAGGAGGGGCGCTATCGGTTCATTCCAACGGGAGAAACGGGGAGGAGTTCTGACCCGCGGTAGGTTGGCCTGGTGAGCCAAGAGCCTGGAGCCTGGAGAGGCTGTCACGCCGCCTGTGGGTGAGGGGGTCACGGGGGCTTGCCGCCCCAATGGGATGTCATCATCGCGCCTGGAACCCCTAAAGCGCGGCAGGTTTCGCTAGGTTCGCAGCAACCCGTGGGGGCTCACTAGACATGAGGCCTAGCTATACACACTATTTAAGGATGCAGCTTTTACGCGAGGTCTCGAACCTCGTGCTGTCACCACTGTTGAAGATTCCGCCGTTCGTAATCACTTCAAATCGATCTTGAGAGAATACGCCAACCCGTCACCGCTGTCGGGGGGACTGTGGTAGCAATGAACCCTCCTCTGCAGCTAGCAAACTTGGCTGGTGACACTTCCCCAGAAGCATCGCAGACGATGCTGCTGCAGACGACCACCGGGTCACCCAGGGGTCGTCGAGACTTATTTAAAGCTTCCACACGGGCGGCCTCTTCTCAAAAAAGGCATTGACACCTTCCCTGGCATCGGCGGATCTCGCATGGAGAGCCATGAGCCTGCCTGTCCATGCCACAGCATCTTCATAACCATCACCTCCAGAGGCAGAGTTAGTCCCGTACAGTCCCAGTTGTGTCCAATATCCCCATTTGCCCAACGCCTGTGGCTGGGCAGCAGTTTTCTCGGATAACTGGCTGACTATTTGGGCAACCCGCATTTCCAGAGCTGCCCCATCTGGAAGCACCTCAACTGCCCTTCCTGGGAGCTGATCGGCCCGAACTGGCTCGGCTAAAGCTAGCATCCGGTATGTGAGGGCATGCCCCAGTCTGCGTGCAACGGCAGTGGACGGAGAAGTGCAAGGCAGCCCCAACGATGCTCCGGGCAGGCGGAATTGAGTGGAAGCACACGCCAGCGGGAGATCCGTCGTCAGAGCAAGCTGGGCCCCAGCGGCAGTCGCCAGGCCCTGGATGACCCCAATCACGGGGGCGGGAGACCGCCTGATCAAGGACATGACTTCGGCGCAGAGGGCGAATGTCTCCTTTACTTCCTCGTGGCTCAATCTTCGTAGTTCGCCCAAGTCGTGGCCCGATGAAAACACAGGTCCCTCAGTGCGTAATACGATGACATTGGGTAGTCCTTGTCGATGCTCTTGCCACTTTTCGATGTCGAGAAGCCATCCGTGTTCTTTTGCTGCCTCGGAATTCCCGTCCTTTGCGGCCACTTCTAATTCCTCGAGGATCTCCGGTTTGAAGGGGGGAAGTATCCTTATGCGGCCATCAATTGGTGACTTATTGTACGAGTGCAGCTGGTCGCGCAAATCTCGCAAGACGGCAAGCGACAGAGCATTTCGACGTTTCCCATTCTTGATGGCCAAATAAGCGGCGCGATTTGGCAAGGCTGGCCAAGTCATGTTGAAGGGCAGTCCTTATTGGTGGGCAGCCTTCTTTCTGAACAAGTCTGCCCATCTGCTCCGGACAGTGGACTTCAGAGAAAATTCATTACTCGGCGGAGACGCACTGTTGCGAAGCTCCCAAATATCGCCATTGCTAGTGGGGTACAGCAGCACGGGGCAATTCCCGACCCGAGGTTGAGGGCCGTCTTTGCTCGTCATTTCATCGCATGACAAGACTTCCATTCCGTTGATCCATAACATCTGTGCCTCGTCGACGATATGTGCCGTTCTCCACCGGCTTGTTCTTATCGTTGATGAATGGCTTTCGTGGCCAAGATCGTGCAATGTCGATACGCGATCGAGGGGCCCAGATCTCCAAGAACAGGAATATGAGATAGTCGATGATGACGCAGAGACAGAATAGCTTCCCAGCCCATATGCCGCATCCGTAATATCGTTTCAACCGGTCAATCAGTGCATATCCTCGGACACGGGAGGCGCTCCAGGGGCCATTTGCATGTTGGCCGTAAAACTCTTGTTCAGTAATTGCACCGGTGATCCCGTCATACACCCGTTCCGTCCTTTGCGCGACGTCGGTCCAAGAATACATCATCTTGACCTGATCGTGGAATCGTTCCGTTTTCACCTTGCCCGATCGCAAAGCAGCAATAGCTTTACCAGTCGCCAGGACCAAGTCGTCCTCTTCAGGTTTGGCAAAGGTTGTCATGTGCGCGGGAAGCACCTCAGGGATACCTCCAACTCTAGTGCAGACCACGTACAATCCACAACTCGCGGCTTCGACGATGACAGTCCCAAAAGCTTCGGTCAAGCTCGGATGTAAGTAGATATGCCCCTTGACCATGACGTCGCGGACTTCCTCATGGCGGACGGGTCCAAGCAGCTCGACTTTATCCTGAAGCATGCGCCGTTCGAGCATCTGCTCCAGATCGATGGCTTTCGGCCCTGAGCCGGCGATAATGAAGCGGACATTGGGATGTGCTGCGAGGATTCGTGGGATGGCTGCAATCAGAAGGTCAGTTCCCTTGTTGTAGAAGAGTCGGGAAATGACCACGATCACAATTGTGTCTCCAGGACCAAGGCGCTGCGGAAGCGGCTTGGGCCTCATATACCCGGTGTCGGTGTTGGACTTGGGGACGTATGACTTCGGTTGAAAGTTCTCAGCGACCACAGCATTCGGTATCACCGAAACCATCAACGGGTCAAGAGACGCTCGAAGAACAGTATTTTCTTTGCATGTATGGCTCACACAGATCACGTGGTCGACATCACTCAGAGCGAACTTGAGTAGCTTGTTCGTCAATATGGACGCAGCGTCTGCAAACCCGAACAGTGAGTGATCAGTAAAGACGGTGCGTAGACCCATTGTTCGAGCATGCAGAATAGCCTCGTGGCAAAAGCTGCTCAAGCTTCCATGACCGTGGACAATCTGGATCTCCTCCCTGATAATGATATTGCGGAAGATGGGAAAGAACGAAAAGACCGTAGGCATGGTGGTCTCCCGGTAAATGATCAGAAACGGAACGTGGTAGACTTTCAATCCATTTGTCAGGTAGTGGATACCTGTGCGTCCCTCGTACGCATGTGTGATGACCACCACCTTGTGTCCACGATCGATCAACTTGGTAGACAGCTGATATATATGGCTTTCCACTCCACCTGGCTGGGGGAAGAAGAAGTCGCTGACCATTGCAATGTTGTAAGGCATAGTGGGCTGGCACTGTTTGTCTGATGTCGTTGGAGCATCGAGAAGGATATACCACACTCAACTATCGGGGCCATCAATGACAACGATGGCGTGCCTGGTATGAATCTGTCGTATCAGTTGCTGTGAGCAGGTTGTCAGCAATGAAGGGGAAAAAAGGGGGAATCGGGCATTAACGAGTCCGAAGGCGGTGAGGAAATTCTGCCGGCAAATCGCGAGACTTTTTTCAACGACCTCCAAGTTGACTGTAAAGGCTCGAGTCCACACCACGGGGAATAGATCCTCTTATTGTCCTTAGGTCACATCCTTTCTATTCTCAATCGCCGTATCACATGTCTGGCTTCTACGCACGCTACGTGCCCTCAACGACAAGAACTGACGGCACCGCAAACACCGCCGAGGAACCTGTGGTCCATGGGGACAAACGCAAGAGAGAACAAGATGCAGCGATCCACGAGAAGAGAGGCAAGAAGCCCAAAACTTCAAGGACCCCAGATGATCCTGTTGAAACCCCTCATCTATCAGCCCCAAAGAAAGCCGCTGTAGCCGTCAAAAGCCCTCCGACTGTGACAGGGAGGGCAGTTTTGGACAAATATCGCGTGATAGAGGCTGTAGGATCAGAGACCACCTCAACTACGGTTAGACCCAAGGCCTCGGATGACCTGCAACATGACAGTCCTGAACTGGAAGATGGAAACCAACAAGCCCAAGACAGCTTGAGAAAGAGAAAGAAAGAGAAGCGAAAGAAAACAAGGGAAGAAAAAGAAGAGAATGCAGATGCCGCAGCACATGCACAGAAGCACACTGCATTGCTCACGAAATATGAAAAGTCAAGACAGCAAGACCAGATAGAAACCAAGGCCAGTACAACATCAGACGAATCGCCCGCAGAGCTCCACGGTCTTGAACCCTTACCTCAACCAAAGCAGGTAGAGGTAGTATCAGAGAAACCAAGCTATTCTATCCTTCCACGCTGGCAAGAGGATCCTTTGATCGTTTCTTTGAATTCGACCTCATCTTTCGAGTCACTCGGACTTCAGGAGCTCTTGTTAGACAATTTGAAAAGACAAGGACTGCGACATGCTCTGCCGATACAAGGATCAGTACTGCCTTTGTTGCTCAATGGACCTAATCATCATCCGGGTGACCTTTGCGTATCAGCTGCGACTGGCTCCGGTAAAACTCTCTCATATGTTCTACCCATTGTGGCCGATTTGAAGGACATCCCAGGTACAAAGCTCCGAGCTGTTATCGTTGTCCCAACACGAGAGCTTGTAAAGCAGGTGCGTGATCTGTGCGACACTTGTGCAGCAGGGACGTCTCTCAAGTTTGCAACCGCTGTGGGAAGCAAATCTCTCGCCGAAGAGCAAGATCTGCTTGTGAAGGAAGAAAAGATCTACGATCCAGAGGAATACGAACAATGGCAACAGAGTCCCATCGACTGGACCAATTTTTCGCTATTAAGGCTGGCTCACAGTGTGAAAGATACGGATCCGATGGAGTCGGTGGGCTATGTCACACGGTATAAATCCAAGGTGGACGTACTCATTACGACACCCGGTCGATTAGTCGACCACCTCAAGTCTACTTTGGGTTTCACTTTCGACGACGTGAAGTGGCTCGTGGTCGACGAAGCAGACAGGTTGCTCAATGAAAGCTATCAGGAATGGATTGCCGTGGTCAAGCCAGCCCTGCAGTCACGGGCTGCAACCTCAAGAAGGGATCAGATTCTCCGCCACATGAGGATGACAATCCCGAGACGAAATGTCACCAAGGTCTTGCTTTCTGCGACCATGACCCGTGACTTATCTAAGCTCAATGCTCTGGGGTTGTGGAATCCACGGCTGGTCGTGCTGGGTGACAACCAAGAAAGGACCGGGACAATCAGAGAGGGCACTGCGCCTGAACGGCTTGAAAAGCTCGCGGAAAAAGACAGTGAACCTGTCTATCTACCTGAGACCCTCAACGAAGCCGTTATTCCTGTCACCAATGGCGCTGAAAAGCCATTATATCTCCTGCAGCTTCTTTACAATCATATCGGACTGTCTCAAAAGCTGTTAAACATGGACGATAGTGCTGGGCGTTCTTCACCACAAGCAAGCGTGGAATCAAACCCCACTTCGTCATCAGAATCCAGCTCAGAAGCTCCGACGTCTTCAGAAGATGAGCGGGACGCGGATATGGACCCTGAATCAGACACGCGTGGAGGTTTGACGGCTTCCAGTCTTGACGTGAAGAATGCCTCAGAGAGTCAAAGCATGACAAAGGTACCGCGAGCTTTGATTTTTACTCGCTCGACCGCTTCAGCAACCAGACTCTCTCGATTGTTATGTATCATCGAACCTCTTTTAGCTCCTCGAATCTCGACCCTGACGCGCAGCACTGCCTCGTCTGCCTCGTCACGCCGGGCCTTGGCTTCTTTCCGCAAGTCAAAGATATCAGTCTTGATCGCCACAGACCGCGCCTCTCGTGGCCTGGATGTACCTGGTCTTGAGCATGTCATCTCCTACGATGTCCCAAACAGCCCTTTGACATACGTGCATCGTGTCGGCCGAACTGCTCGGGCTGGCAGAGTTGGCCATGCATGGACGTTCGTGGAACACAGGGAAGCAGCTTGGTTTTGGCGTGAGATCGGAGGCAAAGTCAAGCACGCAGTGTCGGGAACGGGCATTGGCGCAGTTTCGATTCATAGGAAGACCAAGATTTCCAAGCTCAATCTGAGCGTGGAGGGAATAGACCTCAGAAAGAAATACGAGGCGGCTCTGCAGCAACTAGAGAAAGAAGTGCTGGGCAAGTAACCATGGATGAATTGGTCGACCTGTGGCAACATCCGTGAGCACAAGTCTCTTTCCTATACATACTTCTGGTTAACTCCTCTGGCCGACAAATGGGAACCTGGACCAGATCTGCCGATAAACATGAGAATTGGCCCAACGATTGCACGAAATTAACGTCCTCCAGCGCAAGGCCGTAGTCACCCGCAGGCTCACTTTCTTTTATTGATGGCCTTTGCCAAGTCCAACAGGGTCTGTTCTCTGTCCACAACGTCGTATGATTGTGGGGAGTCAGACCGACTTAGCTTCGCCCAACAGAAACAAAATCAACGAGACCTTGGCTGGCATTGCTGTTGGCATGGAGCCTTCTCAAGTTGGGACGATGCAGCAGGGCACCCATGGTGTATACCGACGTTTGGCTTCTTCACCTCCGACGTCAGTTGCTATGGTCGAGATAAGTTTTGAAAGGCAAGCAGTGCTCGTGGCTGATCTCTCCACCTGACATTTTCGCCCTGACCTGATACTGAAGCCGTTGGTCAAAGCGGATACAACGCCTGGAACCTGACACCAGACATCTGCACAAGTTGCTGCAGCTGTTCCTCAACAAATATGTATCAACCGCCAAGAATGTCTTCTCAAATCTTTAAACCACCTCCTTCGAGCCTCGAGAATAGTGTATCTTGCATTCCAAACGCGGATTTCTCTCGTGTGCGGCAGGCGAGGATCAGTAAGGCATGGCTCGAGGTTTGCTCCAGTCAGCATGACTACAAATCTGTTAGCATTGTGCCCGTACAAGATCAGTCTGTGTGTGTGTGCGCCATGTCTCGAAACGAAAAGAACGGCTTCCAGGAACACGACATCTCTGTAGAGAGATCAGCTTCGATCTGTGCGACAAGCGACGAAGCATGCAACTGAATCTCCTAGACTGGAACATGATGCTGTAGGCAACGAGTGTCCCCATGGCGACTTGGTTTCGTCTCTGCATCTGATGTCAAGCTGGAACCTTTTACTTTGTCTTCGTTTAATCCTGGCTGAGTCACGTCGCAGGTGGCTGCTCGCCCAAGTTCGGGATGCGGGCCGTATGAGTGTCGAGCTTTTATCCACAACGGGCAACCATCAACGAGGCTTTCAGACACTTTGAAAGCTGGATGAAGCTCCATGCCGCGAACGGTAGGCCTGCCACGTTGGTATCAGTCACGCGGAAGCCGTCATGTACGATGTTGTAGTTGAACTGCAACCCTCTGGCCAGCAACTGTTGGCGGCCTCCAGACCTTGAGCTTGACTGCGTTTGCAAACTAGGTAGCAGGACGCGAGGCCATTCGAAGCCACCAGTGACCGCCACGACGGTCACTTTCAGGCGGTGGCCAGATGGTTCAGTGTCTCTCCGCAAATGGTATCCTCAGTCAGCCTGCTCGTGGTTGCCTGTGCCCCGAGGCGCCTCTGGTGGGCTGCCAGGCCTGCGGAGCCCCTGAGCGAGGGCTATTACAATTGCCGATAATCTCGATCGTCATCGACGACATGCTGGGCTGATTAGCAAGATATTGGTCACCTTTTATCCAAACCAGATCTGGTAATCGACTTAACGTAAAACCAACGATCGTCGGGGAAGACCTAACTATAACGACACCAAAGAAAAACGGCCCTCGGAAAGCAGGCATGACTTCTCCGAAGGCCCGTAGGCCTTGACTACCTCAGCAGCCTGTGCTCGCTGTTCTGTTTCCGATATCCACACAGTGACACCGATCCGGCTGAGTTGAGCTTGCATCAGAGCAGGCCCTGGGCAGCCCCATGAGCCAATTTCTCTCTCGACTTCGGACTTTCCACCTCCAAGTTATTTCAAGAGGCAAGCATGAATCTGACTGGCCCGTATACGACTCGTGCGTCCCATCGGTCCCTTGAAGCTATGTCTGCAACCTGGCTGAGGAGAAGCTTCAACTGGAGGCCCAGCTCTTCCGTTCGGGGGCTGCAGATTATCCCGCGAGAATGTCCTGAGTGGCAGCAGGAGATGTTTCCTGACCCTGGCTTTTACGGGTCACTGTGCCGAGTGGCTGCCACAAGACGTCCTCATTTGTGCAACCACACGACTTCGACTTTGGACGACTTTCGACCCAACAATGATAGCCCTGACAAAGGACCAGCTGTTGTGAGACCGGCCTCACGAGATATGGAGCACAATCTCCTGAGCCCTGGCAACTCCCGGACAGATTGTACGGATAGTCATAAGCTACGTGAAGGTCCAAAGCCCGCAGAACTACGATTACCATCGTCCCCAGACGCTAAGTCTAATGGCGATATCACAGAAAGACAGCCATGAATTGAAAACGCGAAACCTAACGAGCTCTCAACGAGGATACTTCCCAGCTTTCTGAATCACAAATCTCGGGCAGGAAGCTTTGCGCCAGAGCGCCCATTGGATTGACCTGTACCGGTCTCAGAAATCGTGGTCTTCCCAGCCTTCGGTCTTACATAGTACCGTTCTGCCTCCTTTTCATTTCGCGGATTTTTAATCAACAACAGAATTACTCGGAGAAGTCAGCGAAGCCGACTTCCTTTTTTTCCTTTTTGCCTTCTGTTCATGAGGCTTTTTTTTCGTTTTGTTTTTGTTTTTGTTTTTTGGAATTTGCTGGCCCTCGTTGAGCTTGTTGCCAGCGACATTCTCTTGTCACCTTCCATGTCTGGCAACGGATACTTTCTTATTTCCTCGTACCCCGGGGCGCGGACCCTGAGCCCGAGCGTCCTCATTTCTGGCATGGGGATATGCAGATCAATTCGAAGCGAAGGCGTTGAATTTAGTGCAATTGGTGTCTACAACCTGGTTGTCCTTGAGAAGCCATTCTCACTGTCTCAGACATCGTCCTCATCGTCGCAGCCGAGTTTCGTCCTGTTTGGTAGTTATTGGGGACTAGGAGGTCCCCCAGCTTAGCATGAAATAAGGGGCACAATGTCCTCAAATGACCTGTGTAACAGATATTGCACTCTTGTATGACTTTTTATATCGTGGCAGGTCATTGTTTACCGCTCACCTGTTGTGCAGAGAAGCGATGGTCTCCGTCTATTAGAGATTGGAACATCTGGCGACAGTCGTATTATCCTATTGCCAAGCAGCACTTTCTCCCTCACCAGTAGAGTTCTTAATCACTGCATCTTCAGTGGGGAAGGTGCATTCGGCATGATGCTTGCAGAAGTGCCAACTGATGTATTTAGTCCAGGGATGCAGGTGCATGCGATCCAGAAGCAGTGGTCTGTCTAGGCTCTTCAAGATCAATTGCTGAGTTTCAAGGTAATTAGGCACACATCTTGCCAAATGGATAGGGAAGAACGATCTCGAGTTGAAGTCCGCTGTCGTCGCCTCCTGGAGAGACAGGAGAAAAGAGCCTGGGTGGCATGTCAAACTAAAACACCCCGGATGTTTCTGGAGTGTTAACTACCTGCGACGTGGCTTGGTACCCATGTATTGACATTATCCAGCTCAATGTTCTTCGTCGAGCAGCTATGTCTGCCACCATCCTACCCCTCTCTCCACTCAATTCACCCTGATCCAGGTCGTGGATCCCTATCGCAAGCAACAAAAACCCGCTCTAGATGAAGGTTAAGCGTCCACTGAAACCGGCCGTCGTTGGTTCAGCCAAAGCCAATTCCTGCGTCTTTCCCTGCGTTTTCCTCCTGCTCCACCCGTGGCCGGCGCTCGTACTTCCTGCTAGGGCATCAGTATTGCCTGAACAGACAATACGCCCAGAAAGAGGAGATCAACGCACACAGGAGGTGGGCAAGAATCGTGAGACATCTTGGACGGGTCAAAGATCATGAATCATCTCACCTCAACCGTTCTTGACACCACACCTACGCTTCTCACCTTCATCCAGGCCGAAACAAACAAAGTCAGATTAAGGCTTTCGTGCGTCAGCAGGCCCCGAATCCTCCCTGCCACCACCCTCCGACTCTCATCTCGTATCATCCGCAGCTCCCACAATCCTCCACCATGTGGTCCCCTCCACAGCTAGGTCTTCGTGGGCCGTTGACGCGGGCGTCCCGCATCACTGTGACCAGGTCTTGACATGCCCAGACACAAATTACCTCCCGTCGGATTCAGAGACCATCCTGATGCTATGAGATGCCGTGATCGCAGGCTCGAAACATTGTTGGACGCCATCCGCAAGCAAGAATTCCACCACCAAGGTCCCTTCACTGAGGAAGGCTGAATTCTGAGGGGTTACGCATTTCCTGAAGAGGAAGCGAAGATGCCGATTCCCATTGGAGCCCACAACCCGACCAAAAGAGACCCGAACGATCTTTCACGATTGGAGACTATAGAGCTGCAACCTCTGCAACCTCCCTCCACAGCCCTTCAGGTGATTGCTGGGACAGCCAGCCGTCGCCCTGCAGCCCGAAGAGTGCGAGGTGTGAATAAAAGGAGTTGGAAGCAAAGGAGGGCCCGAACCACTTGCCGGGTGTACTCCACTAATAATCATGGAATTATTATTATGGGGCTGGCAATATTCATCTGAGAAAAAAGCGTCCAGGCGAGAGTCGCACGACGCTAGAAGACATAGTCCGAGTCATGTCAACTCTCTCGGGCGAGGGAGTTGAGAGCTTTGGGCAATTGTCCCACGAAATGTCGTCCCGTGGTCCATTACCTCATCTGCTGCACAAGCACGGCTGACTATCCAGCCTTTTAGAGCTCTAAAGCTTCTTGCGGTATCCCCCGATTATGCTGGAGCCGGTCTACTCGCTATGCCGTGGCTATCAGCGACACGAGCAGCTCCGCACTGATATCACCCAGTCCAGTATGGTTCATCGACAAGGAGAAGGCTGAGTTGATTACAGCATGATTAGTTGCTTCAATCATCCCTCCCACGACCGATTCGGTCGGGCACACACGGCCCTTTTGCTGTCCAATTCCGATCTGTGTCTACACCGAGCCACCCAAGTTGGCGAAGGTGACTTGCAGTGGAACACGGGCCCGAGGACCTGCTTCTTCGTCAAGCTCTTCTGCGTCTTCTCTTAGCGGATCTTGCGTAATCACCACTCCGCATGTCACCCCCCAAGTCGCGACTAAAGCAACCAAAACTAAAGCCTATCGGGCGACGCCTGATGAATAATACCAGAGTTACGGAGGCCGTTGGAGCCACTCACCTCGATTATCACTTGACCATCCAAGCTCGGCTACCACATGAAAAGCAGCCTCCGGCGGTCCAACGAGAACATCACGCCACGAGGACAAGCACTTGTCTATATTCGCTGCAAGCCGGAATGTGGTTTCCAGAATGGGAGGCTGTCTTCGTTTACACTAAATGATCGACAGGCGGGTACCGCGCGACACCATTCCCGACAACGACCCTTGCATATCCGCTCAATTAAGCGAGGGGCAGAAGAATGCTGTTACGAAATAGCCATGTGTCACTCTTCCACCAAACTTCTATGTACAGCCTCATCGCAAACCACCTCAACATGACCTCAGCTTGCTTGGGTTCCCACTCAGCCTGGAGCTGGGCTCCACCCATCCACTTACAGCTCTGGGAAGCAATCCTTCCTTTGTCAGCGTTTCCCTCTTCTTCCGCCCTTCAAGACATGATTGAGCGGGCTCCGGAGGCAGTATTGTACCGCGCGGTCCTCTCGAAGACGCTGGGGTTAACTTCTCTCAGGTCGACCGGCGATGCCGTCTGAGCCTCTCTCACAAGACCACGGCAATTTGAAGGATCTAGCGTGCAATGAGTGATAATGCGAGGAAGGGAGAAAAGCTCCCGTCCAACTGCTCGAAGCGGTAATATTCTGTCCGCGCCAGGCAAACCTCGACTTCCTTCACAAAAGGCCCGGGCCTCAAGTGTTAGTCACTGCAATGTAACTGTCGCGACGCAGTAGGTCTGTGTCGGCATCCCCAGTCCCCGACGCCGTGAGAGAGTTCTTACCCCTCCGACAAGTCAGGGGGGACGTTCAGGCCCAAACCCCCAGAAATGGGATAGTCTGGCGATCGGCCGTGTCTTTTAGTTCGTATCTACGAGTAGCACATTACTAGCTGTCGCTCTCAGGAGGGCAAAAAGGAGAAGACGGCCAAGACCCGACCGACAACGAAGGAGGTGGCGAGTTTAACGAAGTTTTTTGCCGTGCCCGATGACTTCGTGAGGGATTCGTCTACAATCACTCAGGAAGAATATGCAGAGAATGTCATTTGCTCGGCAGATCTAGAATAGAACACTTTAAAGCCCCAATGCTTTCCTCCTTTTGGGAATTATCGTCGTGTATATTAATAAGATGTAGGGGAGGTTAAACCTAGGTGGGTTGCGACGCGAATGCGATGCTATGCTAATGCTAAGGCCATGCTGTGCTGTGCTATGCGATGCGATGCGGTGCTATGCAGTAGTCAAAAACACGGGGCGGCTCGTTTAACGTACGTAGCCAGCAGGGCCTGGCGGTGAGGATTCCATAAACAGAAAATGCTGTCCTGCCTTGTAGAGGTCAGGTCCGACGAGGAAGCCGCGCCCAGAGCGGGCGTGAATCCTCCTCAAAAGTCCACTCCTCTGGCACGTTTCTGATCGGTGGCGTCTCGCTTCGAGCGCTGGCTGCATCGGAAGACAACGTGTCCACGGGAATCATGGATGGCGCGAGGGACTGAGAACATGCCTGCCGCCGTTGTCACTCTGCCTTGCTGACGAATCCAACTCTCTTCGGTAGTTCGCAGAGAGCCTCCTTTCTGCTTTCAAGGCCGGTGTGCTTGGATGCCGGACCTTAAGGTAGCATTGTTCGGGTGTCGGCTCCACGGTTCATGATGTTCTTCAAGGCATTTGCTCGTCCGAATGCTTGGTATTGGTCCAGGGCATGGGGCGCTTTGAAGGTAGGATTGGAGTGAGAATTCATGTCTCTGTTAGTCCGTCCGCTTGACTCGCAGGCGATAGGGAAGAATACAACAAGAATTGGCGTCATCCACGTGGTTTCCTCAAGAGCCCGAGTCGACTTCGGTCGCCCTTTACCGAGCCTGGTTAATGGTGCTATATCGAAGCGTGACAGGAGACGTAAGCGTTCGTGTGGGATGGCGATTCCCCATGTCTCGAGCACTTGGTCGAGACTTGGTTCCAATCACTCACAGGCAAGTCGTGCCATCACCACTGGAGACTTGCGACAAGTCAAAAGTTGTCCCCAGTGTGACAGCAGGACTGTTGGAACAAGGTACCAAATAGGAATGTAGGCAAGTCCGCTGGCGCAAGCGAGCAGTGCCGGGTTTCGACAGAGCCCAACGGTGGGAGAGGTTCTCGCATAAGCAAGATTCTCACCAACGAGGTCAATATTGCCACTGTGAACGCCACCTTCGTGCCAATTCTGTTTGGCACACCCACACCCGACCCCTATTTTGGTGACCCTGAATTTCATGCCAGTGGCTAAACGCTTCGACATTCTGCATCTGCTCCGAAATTCCGCAGCCCGCAATTACCCCGTGGGTGCTCAGTGCCTCAAGTTTATCAGGGCTTCCCTTCCTATTGGTGGTCCAAATTGGATCAACGTCCGTTCGGTATATTTGCCCCCGTAATGGGAAGCTCACCCTTTCTTCTTCAGCCTTTTGTGGGGATTTGTGGTGTATACAATGGACGCATGGTCTCTGTCCTGATATGTTTCGCGTGACGCAATCTCCGTGACCTGTCGAACCCCGATCCAGCATGTCACTTCACTCGGACGGTTTTATGTGCCAGCATCCAAATATGAGGTATGGGTCCAGTGGAGCACACGTCGACCACAGCCAAGAGGGAAGTGGAACGCATATATGAACGACCAAGGTAGGTCGAGGCTTCATCGCATTAGTAGCCTTTCGGTTCCCGACGTATCGCTTTCGTGTTTCATCGATTGAATCGCCCCCGATAGAATGTGACAACAAATAGACTACCGTGTTTGAAGATAACCCATCCAATCCAAGAACAAGGTATATGGCAGAAGATCGGTCAAGCACGACCCGCAATGTTACGTAAGGCCATGTCATGTCATGCAGTTGTAACGTCAGATGAGGTGAGGTGAGGTGAGGCAAAGACGAATGAGGCTGCTGGGCTTGTAGGCAGGTCCGCTCAGTCATGCCCTGCCTGCCGTATGCTCTGATCCCCGGACAGCAAGTTTACGAATTCGTCTCGCATAGGACAAAGAACATCCGGAGGTAGCTGATGCGGCAGAAGTTAATCAATGTGATATTGTTCCAGTCCATCGACAAGCGGCAATTGCCGAAACGGGTAAGATCCAACGAAGGAAGGCATTTGCCAAGGTCGGTGTGGCGGAAAATACCATCCAGCTCAAGAGTCGCGGAAGGCGGTGAGATCCGGGATAACATCCAGCGCGGGAGGAAGACAGAGCAATAGTGCCGATGCTGGAGTGCCGATGGCATCAGTTAAGGAATGCCCGTCTGGCGTTCCGTGCTCGCTCGCTCGAGAAAGCGTCGATTTTGACCCCAACGAACACTATTTCGAATCCTCCTCGTATCGAGTCTTGGGAGTTGGGTTGCACTCGGAGTCGCCACTGTCCGGTGCGGATGGTCCACTCCCCAAGATCTCCTTGACTGCTTTGCCTCTTCCTCTTTTTCGCCGAAGGCGCCTTGAGTCTGCTCGTCTGGATTGGGGGAACGGGTAGGGATCCGCGGCCTGCAGCTGTCTGCGAGGGCGCCGCTGCCGGTGTCTGTCGCGTTTGAGGGCGACGTTGTTGACCCCCAGCCGTGGAAGGACCAGGGTTGACTGTTGTTCCCTCACTCATGACATCTGATTCGGACTCCGATTCGCTGGGCGCAGTTGAGGGCCCGTGGAGCATGACCTGGCCCATGGAGCTTTCGAAGTCGATCTCAAAGTTTTCTCCGTCCAGTATGATGTCCGTTGCGGGCTCAAACCGGACTTTCACGCGGTCTTCGCTCAGAGGTGTGTGTCCAGGGCTGGCCGATTGTGACGTCCTCCCTCCCGATAACATCATCAGTCCCAGAGGCGCGTTCGTCGGCAGATTCATCTTGTTGGCCACAACCTGGAACAGAGACGACACGCGGGCCTTGGCCAATCCGTGGAAATCTGCCCTCATGTCTGTCAAGTCCAGTAAGGTGCTTTCACCCCCGATTTCCACGACCATTTCGTAGGAAGTGTCGTCTACAAAGGGCCTGGCGTAGTAAACCCATCCTCCAGTTGAAGACTTCTCGCCGAGAAAGTCGTCGCTGGTGTAGGACACCCCCGAAGGCTTGACGTCCTCCAGCCGCAGACAAATCTCCTGTTTTTGTCTCTCTGAATTGTAGCTGATCTCGTGGGCAATAATCTTTTGCTCCAGCCCCCTCAGATGGAAGTAGCGGCAATCTCGTAGTAATTCGGCCCGATGTGATTCGTTCCTAATATGGAGAGGATAACCTCGTAAAAGATGCAACAGCTCTGCAAAAATCTCAGCCGATCGACCTGGGACGTACGGTGGAGTTATCGAAGGTGGACGAAGAAGTCCTCGACGGTCCAAGCCAGGAAAGACCTCTCCGGGCGTCGAGAAGAAAACGGCAAATCCGAGAGAGAAGAAGTTCGGAGAATTTCCAGGTTCTGAAAAGATGTCTTTGGGGATTTGGAAATGTCGTTCTCCGATCTGGATGAAGATTTCCGACTCGAACAGCTGATCTATTAGACGAGGTACTAGGGGGAAAATCAGCATCAACCCTAGGGAATCTGCACCGACCTACAGCTGTAGAACTGAGCATCCGCAAACAGCTTCACAAAGTGGCTCCCATCCACCGGTTTGACGTAGTAGCCTTGATCAACCGTCAGCGCCAGAGTCCCTGCTCAAGCAGGAAGGGACCGAACCTTGTAAATGTCTAGCCACGTCCCGGAAAGTTGCAGGATCTCGATCGATATAGAGCGTCCTGACTCCGCCGGATTCCTCATTCTGTCGGATTTGTTCCTCGAAAAACTGGGTAAAGTAGGACGGAGCTATTTAAACCGTCAGTCTTCGCTTCGCAACCGCCCCGTTCGCTGCCTGCCCCAATTCGTACCGTCGGAAGATATAGAAGCTCCAGATAGCCTGAACAGATCTGATCCAATCTGAATGGGGAAGACCTTCTCAGGAGGGAGGATTGATGGGGGATGTCCTGAGGAAGTGCGCGTCCCTCTCTGCCGGGTCGAGGATTGGGACGAAGTCGTAGGCAGCACTGGAGGTCTCGGGGTCGAGCCGGTGGACTGGCGGGTTCTGCGGTTGCCAGCAGGTAAACCTGGGAAGGCCCTGGAGCCAGCTGGGAGGTCTGAAGAGGTAGATCCTTCATCAGGGGACGTTGGACCGACGCCTGACATCCGCTCAAAGGTGACAAAGCGATTATTTGCGACGGCAGATTCGGGTCCGGGTCCAGGTCCAGGTAACACCCTGACTTTCTTGTCGCCGGAAGATTCGGTCGGGGTCGTTGCAACAGAGCTAGACTTGCGTTTCAGAGCAGATCGAGGAAGCAAAGGCGGGATGAAAGCCGTCACCGAACCATTACCATTGGTAGTGGTGGCCACGTCGGCCGAGTTGCTCGTTGGTGGTGGCGGATTCTTCGGAGTAGTGGAAGGGGGAATTAGAAACCTCGAAAAGGAAGGGGCGTCGAACTCGTCAAAGGTGTGAATGTTTTCGTGGATCAACTCTCCAGTAGGCTCATATATTGGTTGAGGCGCGAAATCGAGAAAAGGTCCAGAAGGAGCAGCCCAGGGCTGTGAGCCAAAGCTTGGGACGCCTAGGGTATAGCTAGCGGCAGGAGGTGCATGAGTAGAGGCAGCCGCTAGGTGGTGCTGAGGGTCTGTATCATGTACAGTGACGGTAGGGTATTCTAAATCCTCTGAGAGGAAGACAGGTCGCGTGTCTGGGGAAGGATTAGCGGCGTCAGCAGGCTCGGCATCAGGGTCAGAGATAGTTGTGTAGGCACGGACACTGGGTGTGGTACGGGGGTGATTAGTAGCTTTGGGGCCTGGACCATGCCCTGAAACTGGACCGGGACCGTTGGCAATACCGGTGACGGTGGCAGCGGTGGTACTGGGAGCACCCGTACGACGACCATTGGACATGGGCGAAATCGAGATGGCTGGGGAGATCAGATTGGTGTCAGTCGTCGTCGTATCCGAGTGAGTGACATGATTGTGATCAAAGGCAAAGGTCGGATGTGGGTCCGTCATCACTCAGATTGAAATGAGCGCCTTTTCGAGTAGGCCGAACTGGAGGCTCGGGGGACGCTCAGGGAAAAAAATCAGCCCACAACTCCTACCTCTGCCGCTTGGGACCAACGCCCACTGCATGGGCTTTGGGCACCAGCAAGCCAACGACCCGGGCGTGAGGGCAGTGGCAGTGGCAGCAGTCCCTTTGAGCAACCCGACGGTCTTACCCCCGAACGTCGCCTGCACGGGGCCTTCCGGCTAAACAGAACAAGGCCTTGGTCTTGGTTGGAGGGGGTGTCCACAGCTCTAGGAGCGCCCACGAGGGGGACCATCGGCTAAGGGAGGGGGGGTGGGCGTTTGCCTCTATGTCGGGGCGGGCAGTGGGTCGGAAGGCTTTTTGTGTTTTTGGCTTTTTTCTTGCTCTGGCCTGTCCTCGTCGACTGAGCGTCGTGTGGCGGTCTCCGCAATAGGGAAGCAGGGCTCGGGGAATGACGAGATGGTCTGCAGGTTCTGGGGACCACTGGAAACCACTGGAGAAGGGCTGGCGGCAGCGATCAGGAGGCTTTGGCGGGCGTTGGTTTGTCTCTGGTGTGTGCCTGGTGTGATTCTGGCGGACTCTTTGCGGTGCTTGAAATTCGAGGAGCGCGAGATCTTGGCTGAACTGTACGATGAGTAAGCCCTGAGTCATAGGCATGATGGCAGCACTATTGGCCACGGCGGTCTGACAAGTCCCATGAGACGAGTCTTGTGACGCATGCCGATTACCAAGAGCCGGCGCCATCGAAAGTCAGTGTCGGAGATGTGAGATGTGGACGGGGGAAACAGGAAAATGGGTGATGAACAATGATGCTTATGGTGATGAGGGAGGAGCACAGACGGAGCTGAGTACGTACTAGAAATAGGGGTGGGTAGACGACACTCCGGCCTTTCCACCTAGCCGCGGCCGGGCGGGCGCTTAAGCTGCCTCCGGGGAGGGGAGTGGCTCTCTTGGACAGCTTGGGTAGCTACTCGTAGGAACGACCTGGGCAGCCCGAAGGGGGCCTGGAGCTGAGCCAGAAGCCACCAGATGCCAGCCTTAGGCTTCCTGCTACCCGTCGATGACGATTTCCGAGATTTGCTTTCCCAAGCAGCGAGCCCTGGGAAAGGCGGAGGGCGACGGATAGTCGGGACAAATGCCTACTGCCCTGCACGACGGGACACGGCAGATCTCACACTTGCGACAAAGCGAGCAAGTCAACGGCCGTCTGTCCCTTGATCTTCAGCTCCCGTCCCGCCAGGTCAATAGGCAACAGACACGGCACCCCTGGAAACCACGGGAAGGGAGCAGCAGCGTGAATCTGATGAGTCCGGTGTTGTTAGCTTGGGACCGTGGGACAAGCGAGGTAGGGCTCGCGACGGTATGGAACGCGGAGGCCCGTCTTCACTCACTTAACCGAGGGTCGGTACAGATGAATGACGTGCGTGGTGCGTGTTTGTGGGAGATCGTATGTCCAGGAGAAACATCCAAAGAAGAGCTCCCAGGTGAACGAAGTCGCTAGTCCCACAATGGCGTTTCGCGCAACAAGCTCCGGATTGGGTTGGCCAAATGAGAAACTCAGCAGTCGGAAGGAGAAGGTGGTGCCCGAACTTGACGGTCCAGAACTTTGGGGTAATTTGAAGACGAAGTATGCTTTCCGACCAAGACGAGGCTGGATGGTTCGAGGAGGAATGAATGGTGCAGGAGGCGCCCAATTAATATCACTGCCCCGAGCCAACCTCGTGCCAGCACGGGGATGGGCGTGTTGGTATATGCAGCTCTCCTTCTATTCGGCGATATAAGTAGATGGACGGAGACACACCGCGGCACTTGGATCGTAATACTCGATTGTCATGCGGGTCGGCGTGCAGACTGGCCCTGTATCTGTCCTCTTATATCTGCAGGAGATTGCACCAACATCGTATTGCCTGTCGTGTCGCAAGACCAAGGTATTTATTTGCATCACGGAAACCCAACCTCATGTCATGATCGTCAGCATCATCGGGGGCAATATCGAAGGTGGCGGCATCAGGCCCAATCCCGTCTGGCTCACGCTCGCCCTGGCAAAGAAATTCTGCCCCCAAGGATCTGAAGCGAAGGCGCTTCACCATTTTGTTGAGGACTGGTCGATCTACACCTAGAGCGCCATTGCGGCTGAGGTCAACCACCAGCCACTAATACCTCATTTGCCTATGTCACCAGGTCTAGAAATGACCGTAGAACGAGGGAGGTGAGATACTAGCACTAAGCGGGTTGAGCTGAATGAATTCATCGTTGAGGAATGGATGAGGAACACCTGCTGCTGGGGGCCAATTCGGTCCAGACTGAGCCAGCACTAGTCCTACTACTGATTTCACCCCCAAGAATTCATCACGGCTCCCCTGAGGAAAGGGGCGAGAACACGACGGGTGGTAATTCAACGATCCGCTGAGACCAGGTCGACCGAGTAGGTGAAGGGAGCCTGCTTCACGGAGGATAGCAGCTCGACACACTCTCCATGCTGCCCACACATTTGGACCCTCACAAGGTGGTCTTGAACTCGCCCTCAATTTCCACAACCTTTGCAACTGCACGTTTGTACGCATCTCTTTCATGGAGCCGCTCGACGTAGGCCCAGATCTTGGGATATTGACTCTGCGTGAATCCCGACCGGGTCTGACCAGCTTCCAGGGGGAACAAAAGCATAATGTCTGCTGCTGTGATGTCTTTCCCGCAGAGGTAGTCTCCCCCATCCGGGGATGTTGCGAGTTGTGCTTCAAGAAAGTCGTAATGGCTCTTCATATTTCGTTGGAGATATGACGATTCGATCTTGCCAGCAACACTATTTGTGATCGGCTTGATGAAGAAAGGAACCGGAGCATTCCTGATGGCTGATTTCGTGAGCGCCTGGTGCCTTCTGCGAGAGACCTGAAAATACTCACTTCCAACTATGAGCGATAGAACCATAAACGGCATGAGGCTGCCCTCAGCATAGTGCATGAACATCCTGTAGCGCAGCCAGGACTCCGTTTCCGCTCCAATTTGTCCATCTTTGCCTTCTTGGTACCTGCTGGGAACTAAAGAGGTCCCTTTGCCATAATAGTCGCAAAAGTACTCCGCAATCGCAGCGGACTCCGCCAGCACAATCGGTGTGGTCGAGCCTGGGGTTTCAATGGTGACAACAGGGGATTTACCTAGGGGGTGAACGTCCTTCAACTCGGGCGGTGCGAGTCGTTCTTTGGTCCGTTTGTAGGTTTTGAGTTCATAGGGAACTCCGAGTTCCTCGAAGAGAAACAGGATCCTATGAGCCCGGGAAACCTCAAGCCTAGCTTATGTCAGGACGGGCATTTGCACAAGCAAAGTCATCTCCGGAGAAACATCTCTCTGCTCACCAGTGAAGAATGATTTTTGGTTGTCCGGGCCCCGTAGTTTCGCCGTGCGCAGGGGAAGCCATTTCACAGCAAGGTACGATGCAGCCAGATCGCTGCCGTTCCAGCGACTGCCACGCCGAACGGGTTGCGCCAGAGTAAGCGAGGGCTCTGTCCTTGTTGGCTCGTGCCCCTGGCTAGCTACGCCAGGATGGGGCGAGGATCGCTTGGTGTCAGCAAGTGCTTATCACTTCGTCAAAGTGTGCGATGGATGGTCGTCAGAAGATATCGCCCCAGGAGGGTTGCAAGTCAAGTACCAGTTGGGTTGACGGCCGCTGAAGGATGTAGAGATATCCGATTCCTGATGTAAAAACGTGGTTGGGAATACGTATCATTACTCGGCGAGTCGGATATGCAAGTCGAATAATCGAGGTAGAGAGGCTTGACGTCAATCAGATATTCATTCCACATGCCGCTCGATCTCGATTGCTTGGCTACGGAATTCCCCCAGCGCTTCGCTGAGGGTATGTTCTCCCGTACATGGTAGATGCTCCGGAGAACCGTATGTAGCTCTATAGCAGATTGTGCATCGCCACTGCTCATGCACCAGCCACAGCTAGCCATGCCAAGAGACCAAAGCCACTTCTAGCTGACCTCAATCCATCCTCCTTGGTAACCTCTGACACCGCAAGCACCTCAACTTGACCCGCCAAAACACCATCTTACGCTCAAGCGGTGGTCAATCATGGCTGGACCAACACGTATGTACATATCTCGAGCTTACACCGAGATCGAATTGTGAATAGGAAGCTGACGTCGTTGTTCAAACAGCTCTCCGCCATGATCCCGCTCTCGAGAAATATAATCGTACGTCTCCCACCCTCGCAGTCGAGGCCAACATGCCCGCGATGGAACCTTATGATGCGACTATGGCCCTTTCAGAATGAGATGAGCTAGCCAAGGGACAAGGAGCTGATTGCAAGCTGCAGAACTGAACAAAGAGCGATGGAGATACTTCCGCTGGACGCCGCGGACGGCTTTCATTTCCTTCATGTACGCCATATTCGTACCATCGGTGGTCGGATATGCGTTTGCAAAAACAGATGTGAGTCTATCAGCATCATATCCTCGGGTTCTAGGATAACACCAAGATGACTGACTGAATCCCGGGAACGGATAGGGCAAATGGGATCTGCGCGGGAAGCTCAGAGGTGATACGATCAGCGAGTTTTAAATCTTGGAAGGAAGAGCTTGATGGCAGCCAAAGGCAAATCCACAGAAACAAGAAAAATTTGTACATATGCATCTCTGTGGCAAGAGATACGGTTCGATCAGTAGCAGCATGGATGGTCTATAAAAGCAAGAACCTGGCTCCCACGGCTAGACGCTCGGCCATTTGGGCAATGATACAAGTCTACGACATGTTCTGGACGGTTCTGTGATTCTTCTGGTTTCGAAATCGATTCTCTCCAGGTTTCCACCAGTCTTGGAAGCAGTTCAGTGCTTTACGCAGTGGTTAGCTGTCCATGACCATCCGCAACAAGGGTTTGTTCACCGACATAGCATGGCCAACCACAGATACCATCCTTTGACCTAGGCCTGATGATCTCTGAACTATCGAGGCAACTTGCCGGTACAACGGGTTCCAATTTCCGGCCCCCTGCGACATGGGAAGAACGCGTGAAGCCCTATGGCGTGGATTTCCGATTGGCACTGTGGCAACAAAGCGTACAGGCCTCGACTTTAAGGTATCCGCAGGGGTGCCTAATGGAAGTCCGAGCTTCTTCGCCGAGAGGTTATGTTTGGTAATCAATTCGAGCTAGCCATCGACTTACACCTGGGTCCTCATGAAACCGAGGTATGAGGTCTTTTGATTTGTGTCTGATGCAAAGGCGAAGGGGGAAGGTGGGCTGATTCCTACCGCCGTGCATCCACTGTGGGATCAAAGGACAGGTTAAGTAATCTCTGACTAACATTCGGATTTGGCAACGAAACTACTTTATGTGCTCGCTCGGAGCACACATCTTGTATGTCTTGACAAACAAGATATCCATTCTCCACGCTAATCGACTAGCCTGCGTGGAAGAGCAGAGGATTTCTAGCGAGATGCCGCAGAAGTGTCGAACGAGGCGTTCTTTGGTACAAGTTTTACGATGACAAATTGCCCTTCACTGGGCAGATATGTCGTCTATCTTCCAGTCTGTGGAGCCTCCATTTCCTCGGCTGTATGAACGGTCAAAGCCGGCCGAGCATGATTCGCCGTTTCGTGTGGTCGACGCAACGCGCACGCCAGAAAACGAATATGACCCCGGAATCTCAGTGTTCAGCGACGAGATACCGAAGGCTGAGACCAGGAAGAACATGCTCACCCATGCCACGTCCACGATCTAACCTGGTTCAGGGTACCTCAAACCAAGCTCTTCAAGGGGCAATGCCGTTCGCCGATCTTCTGATGAAGTTGGAGAGTGAAGGCAGTCTAATCCATATTCGCTATGGGGTGAAGGTATCTCAAGGGTGCGTAAAATCGCTCACCAGGAGAAACAGCAGGCTCACACCGTGGCTGGGCACTCGGAATGCATAAGGTTGATGAGTAGCTGCTGCATTACTGGGTGTCCTGTGACGGGAGTGGAAAACATTACTGCTAGCTTCAACGCCGCTGGTTCTTGTGCAGACTCGCATGGATGATGCAAATGAGCAGACGAAAGTGGAGTAAAGCTACGGAATGTCATTGCTGAATACGCAACTGCTGCATTGGGGCGCCACTGGGTCGAAGAAGAGAGTCCTCACTCCCGTGCACCCAGTTTTTCGAGCCGTGGCAGCTGAGATTGACTTCCTCGATACACATTACTTTGACCATGCAGTGTCCGGGTCGAAGTACTGAAAGGCGCGTGATGTCAGGGTTCGCTGATGCCCATGCAAGCGAAATCTTTGACGGATGCCACCTCGATATTATGCCGAAAAGCTTTAGTCCAGGCATGGTTACACAGTAAATCTGCTAGTGGCCAGCTTTGTGCAACCACCAGGACGATCCTGTCGCTGGACCAACAAGGGCAAGGACTCCAACGACCGGTAGATAGCTCGAGGAACGCTTCTCAATTCTCAGACTCAGACACAGGCTGATCGCCTCAGTTACGTTGAAAGGGTCTTCGAAACAGGTTGCGTGGGAACTGTTGGGACTTCCATGGAATACTTGGTTGTTAGGGTACCCGGTGGGAAAGCGTATGCGTCCTCATTTCTCTCTCTCTCCGGATTCTAAATTCAATTTCATATCTATCAGCTCTTTTAGATTTTTAACACCGCGTGCGTATAACTATTTACTTACCAAGCTGTGCAGAGAGAAAAAGCCATTGCTTGCTTGTATCTCTGAAGGTAAGACGAGGGAGTGTTCAAAAGAGGGCACAGTGATTTGATGGCCATTTAACCGGTTGCGATTCACGTCATTCAAGCGTGGTCAATGTGATGAACTTTTGAGGCTGCTTTCCAGGCTTTTAGGGCTCAGGCCCCGTTTGTTGTTTGGCCTTGCGACGTGGTCGAGGGCTCATACAGCTTCTGGTCCCTCCACATTCCAACATGCTCGATCCCTTCCTCCATCCAGCGACCCAGTCTTTCGTCAGTCACAAATCCCATCTTCTTATACATGCCCTCCACGGAGACTTGTGCATGGCACAGCACAAGACCGTCCCACTCAGGAGCTATCTCACTCCGACGCTTCCAGGCGAGATGAAGCGCGCTCTCGGCCAGCCAACGGCCTAGGCCTATCCCCCGCAGTTCGGGGTCTGTTGCGAAGCGCCCTAGCTTGAGGTATGGTTTTTCATTCGGGTCACTGAAGCCATTTGGATGGGGATCATGGGGAGGAGGGACCAGCCGTACGACCGCCGCTGCCACCCTGTTATTTAGCCTCGACGAGTCATAGACGACACAATGCCAGGACCTGAGGTCATCCTCATCTAGCTCTGACTCCAAGGAACAGTTTTGCTCCTCACAGAAGACTTTGACGCGAAGGGCCATGGCATCACGAAAAACTAACGACCCTGCAGTCGGTCGAGGATCTGCAGGGAAGCCGTCGGGCGCTACCTCTGCGCCTGGAGGAGCGGTCACCGAGATGCTGTATTTTCCGTGCAACATCGGAGAAGCTGCAGAATCAGATCTCTGCTCCATGTATATCCCCAATCTGAATGTAGGAAGCCGAATGTTGGAGGGCGTCAAACCGTCGTGTCGCCGTCCTATCGTTTGCTTGGGGCCGTCGCCAAAGCTGTTACATGCAGGAGCTGTGAGTCAAGTGATGTCGGATTGTATGATCGAGTCCCTAGATCTCTTTGTTCGTGGTCGGGTCAGATATAAGAAGGGAGAGGAGTTTGTGTGGGCATTGGAAAATGGAGCATCGTGATTGGCTTGTTGTCAGGGGCAAAATAACCTCGTGGAAACCGACTCTTCATCGACGCCCACACGCCCTAAGACTGCCTCAAAAGGCGCACAATCTATTGAACAGATCGCCCTGCGGTCACTCCTGTAATGTCTCTGTACTATGATGCAGTGACTGTCCTCACCGCTAGCTCCCATGAGGGCTCGTTGAAATCTCGAATCTACGGGAATACGCTGGCGTTGAAATCCAAGCCAGCACACATCTATGCGCTCATTTCGGAAACGGCAAAATACGACCGGTTCATCAAAGAAGTCGTCGACAATGCGGGCCTCCTGGCTCAGGAACCAAAGGTTCGACACCATCTCCCCGAATTTGTCGTGTCTTTACTGACTGACTCAGCCTTTTGGCTTCTCCTGATAGTTGACACCGCTCCTTTCCCTGCTTCTTGTCCACGACCATCTCTTCTCGAAAAATGGTCTTGCCGCGCCCTCTGCACATCCCCTGCGACAAACGATCGAAAGGAATAAAGCTAGGCTGCAAGCGGAATTTACGAAGGCCAGGCTGCGGAGAAGATGTGTTACGGTAGACGAGTTGCGAAGAAGTCTTTTGGCAGAAAGTCCGCGAGCATGCCGCTCTCAACCAAGATGGATTCGCATCAACACCTTGAAGACTAGCCTCGCGCAAGAGTTTACTACGACCTTCGAAGGCTACCGGTGTGTTGCCACTATCATGGAAGTGACGAATGCTTCTGCTACGGAAAAGGTCCTGGCCATTGATCGGCATGTTCCACATCTAATCGCTCTACCTCCCGAGGCAGACGTGACGAAAACACAAGCTTACAAGGCTGGAAAACTCATTCTGCAGGACAAGGCCTCCTGCTTCCCTGCATACATGCTCGTCGGAGAAAGGGACGATAGTTCTGATATTGGTGACTGCATCGATGCCTGTGCTGCACCCGGAAACAAGACTTCTCATCTTGCCGCGCTACTTGCTGAAAATGGGAGGTTGGGAAGCAAGGTGTTTGCTTGTGAGCGGGATTCGCATCGGTCGAAGATTTTACTATCCATGATGCAGAAGAGCGGGTCAGAGGCTGTGATTGTTCAGCCAAGTTGTGACTTTTTGACCCTCAGCCCACGAGATGCTAAGTACAAGAAAGTCACACATCTTCTGCTGGACCCGAGCTGTTCCGGCAGCGGAATCATTGGCCGCGAAGACATCCCTGCCTTAGCACTACCTGTTGATCGAAGATCTGAAAAGACATCTGCCACAACGTCTCAAAAGGCCTCAAGGAAAAGGAAAAGAGATCATGATCACAATGGGGCTATGACCAATACAAGTGATGCCGAAGAAACGAGAGAGGCGGTGCTGGACGGCACAAGATTGCTGAAATTGTCCAATTTGCAGGCCAGGATTGTTGAGCACGCTCTTTCTTTCCCTGCCGCAATCCGCGTTACTTATTCGACCTGTTCAACCCACGTGGAGGAAAACGAAGCTGTCGTGTCTCGAGTGTTACAGTCTGGGGTTGCGAAGGAAGGAAATTGGCGGCTGTTACGAAGGGAAGAACAAGCTTGTGGGATGCGTGGATGGGTGTCTCGCGGTACGGCTGTGGCACGGAACGGAGCGAGTCGTCTTTCATCCTTGAACGAAGAGGATCGTGAGGCATGCATTCGGTGCCATCCAGGAGATGACGAAGGGACGATGGGATTTTTCGTATGCTGCTTTGTCCGTTCGCCCGCGGGGACGACACAGAGTACCTCTGAGGTTATTGGTGCACAGGAAGGAGAGGATAGTTGGGAGGGGTTTGGCGACTAGGAGACTAAATCCCCCTCCACTCAGACTGCTATATGAGTTGGACAAGAAATCAAGATATCCGCAAATGCCCCAGAGCATGACTTCGGCGCCGAGACTGAGAGTATACAGTAATCTATACTTTTCCAGGGGGACAAGACCCTAATGGCACCAGCCAATCATATCTGACGCCAAGCCCGCTCTTAACCTAAACAAGCACTGAGCTGATCGACATCGCGATGCCAGGTACGCAACAACGAAGCCTCCTTCCAATCTCACATCATCCTTTTTGAATTGTACATCTTCATAACATCAAATCCACGAATACGTATGGGGCTTACAGCAATAACAGAAATGGTCCTCACACTGACGCAGTTGCGATGATGAGAGGATAGAGCTACCGACGGCCACAACCTCGTCCCAACTGTATTTGTCAGCCTGCCCGCTCGCTAAAACGCACCGTTAAGGCACCCCATAAAACGGTCGCAACGAGGGTCATCGAGCAGAACATACCTCCAGTGTTTGGCCCAGACTCGTCTACGATGTTTCATTTCAGCGCTGGCCAAACAGCCGACGAGCCTTCCGTCTTGAATGGTACTAGGCCTAGCTCAAGCCAGGTCAGGCCTGAAAAACGTCAAATCACAAGAAACCGAGCCAGCTACAGCTGCCTTACTTGTCGAAGGAGAAAAGTCAAGTGTGACAAGGTCCATCCAATATGCGGAGGCTGTCAAAAGGCCAATGTGGAGTGTTTCTATAGCCAAGATGATACGACGGCCACTTCGGCACAACCTGATCTGCCAAACGAAGCCGCCGGCCCGGTTTGGAAGAAGCGAAGGTCGAGTCCCGTGAGACAAGGCTCTTTTGGAACAACTACGGCGCCAGACGACTTCAGATCGCCTGCTGACCTCAAGGCGATAGAAGAGCAGCTGCACCGCTTGACCAAAATGTTCGATGCGCTTCGCCAGGGGACCGGAAGTGATCTGCGACTGAAAGAGCTGCTGACACCTGAGACATCAACCACAGACTCAGGATCTGATGGAAATCCACCAAGAACAAGCCTGAGTCTGGATATGTTTCAATCCACGTACCACGGACTAGCGAGGGAACCTTCTGACCTCAGCATGCCTCTCTCGGGTTTGAGATTGAGTAATGGCGAATCAAAGCCAGAAGACCCATTTTGGACCCATATCTCTGATGAGATTGATCAACTCAATCACCTGATGCGACGTCGGGATAATACCTACGCAAGCTCGATCAGCCCAGAGAACAAGCAGTGTGACCGGCCTCGAGAGTGGGTTCCTCCCGCCGATCCAGAACGTGAGCAAGAAGAAGACACCGTCGGTACAACCGATTTTCACAAAGAAGCTGGAGACAAGATCCTGGAAGCCCTCGATCCGGACAGCCATTGCCCAATATGTCAACTAATGCCATTTACAAAATCCAGTCTATTACAAGATATCCCAATCAAATGTACGCCAGCGACCGCTGTGCGGCATCTGGCGCAGAGCTTTCCTACCAGAGCACAGAGCAATGTCCTTTTCAGATGTTGGCTATCAGGAGTGTATCCAATTCTAGGCCTTCTGCTTCCCTCCGAGGTGAGCAAGAAACACGAAGAATTCTGGGACCAGGTCGAGTCGAATGGATTCTCAGAGGCAACTCTCAGAGACTTGGACTTTTTGGCCGTGCTGCATGCGATATGGTATGCAGGGTCGTTGAGCATTTCCACAAAGGGCCTTCGGCAATGGTTTCCTCACAACTCGAGAGCCAGGCTTAGCACCCGTTTCCACGATCAGGTGGTGTTTTGCCTTCTGATCAGTTGCTTCGCCCAGAATATCAGCCTGTACAAACTTGCGGCCTTGGTCCTCCTGCAAAGTATGCCAATTGCTGAAGAAGATCCGTTACAAAGCAGCCTGTACCTGTCGCTGGTGGTAAGGTTGGCATTGACCATGGGCTTACACAGAGAGCCCACTCTGTTTGGGCTATCTGTAACCGAGGAAGCCATGCGACGACGGCTCTGGTGGCAGATCATCCAGCTGGATATCTCTCATGTTGTCGCGAGCGGCTACCCTTCTCAGATCTCTGAGAAATTTTGCGACACAAGAATCAACTGCGAGGACAGGGATGCTCGAGTGTCCGAGGATGGATCCACAGGCGCTGATTCGGACAAGTCCTCGAAGAATTCGTCGCCCTACAGTGCAACGTCGAACGGAGAGAGCAACCCAAGAGCCTTTGGTACAGGCTCACTTCTGGCAAGAGGGAAGTCGATAATGGCGTGTGCAATGCGAAGCGTTGTGTCCCTTCATCTAGAAACGAAAAGACTCACGAATGGAGACATGCAAGAAATGAAAAGCATCATGACTGAAGCAGCAGTCCAAGTCAACGCGATTTTAAGGTCGATTCCCAGCAAAGGATTGCCGGAAATGGGATTCATCCCAGATATGACCAGAGAAATACAACAACGTGTGGCAGATACCGATGTGCTGATGAGCAGCCCCATCACTTCGAATGATGTTGCGTTTTACAAGACCCCTGCCAACAAGAATGATAGCTCGTGGCCATTGGCGGCCTACTATCGTCAGAAGCAAACTGCCTACAACAAATGGGCCCGAATTCATCTATCTATGCTGATCGATAAACTCCATTGTGTTTCGTATGCGCCATTCCTGAAGAATACAAAGAGTAAGCTGTGGGATATGGGCAGACAATGTGCCCTGCATAATTGCCACAGCTTCCTAAGAAAATTCATATCACTTGCAAGTGATCCGGACTTGGAACCTTTCCGTTGGGGTTGGCCCACGGCGTATGGGCCCCTCCATGCGGCTTTGATAGTTCTTGTTGATCTTTACGAAAGGCCCACTAGCGTTGAGGCACCTAGGTCGAGAGAATTAGTTGATAAGATGTTTGAGCTGGCAGCTCCCGGGGCTGGCATCGTCGGCGGTCCCGATGGTGTCACTGTTCAACGACCGCTACGGGAGGGTGGTGTTGAAGCGTGGGACATGCTGCGAGGCCTTCGATCAGCTGCCTGGCAAAGAGCAGGGCTCGATCCCACAGTGCTTTGGACAGTGGCCGATCAAGTCGAGCTTGGCATCGCGATCCCATTGACGGATGCCCAAAAGATTGCTCAAAGTCTCCGGGAAGATTCGATTTATGACACCAAACCCCTGGCTTCTGAACATCCCGTTTTATATACGGAAGATTCACAAACAGAACAACAGATCACGGAACAAGGCGTCAAATATCTCGAGCAATTGGCCCACAAAGAACTCGGTAGTGAAGGCAGTGGAACGGAAGGGCTCCTTTGCTCTCAAGCTTTGCGGAACAATTTTCCACAAACTCTTGTCAACGACTCTGGATCAAATGGCGGCCGAGTACTGGCACGGCGTGACGGTCAGCCGAAAATGCCATTCCCCCTCAGCAAACGCATGGAGAAATGCTCTGGTCACGCAGCGGCCGCCGACTCTGCGCCGGTCCACACCTTGCATCTCCATTCACATGTGCCCAGAGCGGAGGGGGAGCCTCGTGCATGTCCTACACAGACCACGCCGCCCTTGGGCGGACTTGAAGCGACGAATGGCACACAGACCGTGCCGCCAAATTCGTATGCATCGGGTCAACATAGCTGGGGGCAAATGTCCGCCAATGCTGTAACTGGCACGCAGCAGGATTTATTTAACAATCAGTCACCGAAGCAGCAAACCGTTGAGGCATCTTACGGAAACGGCTATGTGAATGGTTACAGCGGCGGACTGCCCGAGCACCATGAAGAGTCACACAAGGATCAGAGCTTCGTCTATACCGAGTTACACCGGGGTGACACGGATATGAACATGGGCTTCGACTGGGAGCGTTGGGATTCTGTGTTTGGGCAATACTCTGGATTCACGGATTTGATGGAGGATGTAACTGCATGGAGTGAGTACGTCGACGCGTGAAACCACCAGAGAGCGAAGATAAATTTTGACTTCCCGACAACGGATCTGAATTTGTATGCGACTGCCCCATCCCAGCATTCTGATATGCCAGATGGAGTCCACCGACGATCAGACTATTTACACACCTGGGGATGATTTATTCGACTATTCCAATGTGGTAACATTCGCAGCCGGCTCTGGCAACAACCGCCAATACTTTACATTTGACGGACCACGACTCTGCCGTGAGTCTACGTACTTCGAGGGCCGGCTGCATGGAGATTCGCCCGAGGCAACGACTCGACATTTTGACTTCGCAGACGTCGATCCTGCCGCCCTCGCCTGTATGCTGTACTGGTACCGTGGCTGGAGTTGTGGCTCCTGCGAGGAGGACGTCACTCATATCAATACAACATTGTCACTGGCCGAGAAGTGTCGCATTCCCCGGTTCAAAGAACACCTGGTCAAGAAGATGGAGGCACGAACAAACACTACGGACGTGGACAGGGCACAACGTGATCTTTCATCGTGGCTCTGTGGGGATGACGAAGCGAATGTTTCTGCCACCGACCTGGCCAAAGGTCAGGAAAGCCTGCCCTGATTCTCGATCTGTGCATGAGAAGAGAGCTGTTTGATATCAGTCTTCTATGCCAGCTCACAAGTTCGCCCGGCTCCTGTAGTCAACCCGGAACCCTGCCTAGCAATCGAGCATCTATGGGCGACTTCTTTGTACGGTTGGGGGCAGGGTGGGTAGAATTGACCTGTTCCCGTCGTGGGAAGTGCTGACCATGGCGGTTGTATCCCTCGGAAATCAGCTGCATACAGTCGTTTGATAGAGGCATGTTGGAATCCATGAGATCAGCCGTTGAACAGTGAATAGGGGATCAAAGCGATCCGTCCAGCAAGGACACTGATTCTGCAAAGTCCATGGAACTCGTCATCCTTGATTCACTTGCGCCAGTCTGGAAACATTCACTGTCATTGATTCATTCTTGGGACTATTGCACTCTTCTTTCAAACACACCTTCTGCTCCTCCAACCACTTTTCCCCTCGACAGTTGAATCGTCACGAAATAGCCTCGTCCTTTCTTTATGTTGTCACAGTTCCTCGTATGTTCTTGACTCTTCAGCCCGCCCTGTCCAGCGTCGCTACCGACCTACTGTCCCTCAACCGTCAAATTCTCACGATAAGGTCAACCCATGTCCACCCACAAACCCAATCCCATGGAGTAAGTCCATCCTGGACCCAAGTTTGGAATGATCCACACCTAATTCGTGTTATAGGTTCACCATGGAACCCACAGTTGCTGTGACGCCGATGGGAATGTGGTGTGACCCAAGTAAATACCATATCCACAAAATACTCATTCATCGCCACTTTGAGATTTTTGAGATCGGGCTGTGAGATCGAGACGGCGAGAGCATCTGCGTCTATGTCGGAGACCATGTCAGGAATGCAGATTTTGCATTCTTTGTGACATGGCTTTACAACAATGATATACCTGAGCAGGACATTCGGACCCATTTCGTTGGCCTTTGGCATCTAGCTTCTCAGCTAAAGTCCGAAAGCTTCGAGGGGTACATCAAAAGGAAGGGCAAAGAATGCTTGGGGGAATCTGATTACCTATTCCTCGCTCGGGATGTCAACAGGCAGCCCGATGACCTCTTCGACCCATTCGAGCCACTGCACCGATACATCTTCCAAGGCCTAGTCGACAAGATTAATACCAATGGGTGGGTGGGCTTCATTGAAAGGTCGATGGGAAAATGGGAAGAATTCATGAACCACAAGGACGACGCGATCGGAACCAAGGGAGAGTTCATTTCCACCCTCATGTCATGGCTGGACAAGGATCACGATTGAAGAGACATGCGAGCTCAGACGACTCAAAGGATTGCTGTCGATTTTGTGAAATGCGGGATACTTGTGTGCTCTTGGACTGGCAGCGCTTGACACACCAAAGATGCAAAGGGATGCGGGGCAAGAAAACACGAGCGGCAGAGCTGCAGAGCTGGCAGTTGAGAATGACGAAGAGAACACGATGAGGGCCACGACAGAGACAGCAGGGCACTGTGTATGCTGGATGGGGGTTGATCCCAACAACATAGCAGAGAGGCACATCTCAGCGAAGTCCAGAATATTGGTAGATACAATACGAAAATGCTGCTTGATTCGAGGCGAAACAGCACTTTATGGGAACCATAGACGTTGAACCCGAGCGAGACAGACGGGCATCGTCTCCCTTCTTCATAGAAAACATCTGAGGGTAGACTGAGAGGATTGTCATTGTTGCAATCGACACCCTGACACCCTGACTTCACCGTGAGATGAGCCAGTTGTCGTTGCTTCACTATCTTCCTTTTTCTCCCACATCATCCTCCGTAGGGAATCCGCCTTTCAATCTTCCTCTTAAACTTCTTTCACAATTCACCCTCTGCTGCCAGACATTAGCGCCAAGCAAGCAAGCAAGCAAGCAGCAAGCAGGTTCCTTGCAGTGCCGTCTGTTCAATCTCAATCTCAACCTGAACCTGAACCTTTGATCACCTCCATCGCGAACTCGTTCGACCACGCCCTCGCCCTCTCTTCCCTCGCGCTGCCTTTCCAGATTCATCTCAGAAGCGCCTTCAGCTCATCCAAATATCAACGCTAGAATCCATGGCGGTGTCACCGGCAATGACCTCCAGGTGAGTACGCGACAATTCCAAACCAACGAGCCAGAGCTGACTCTCACAAGCCACGCTCGATCCCCCGTCATCAAGGTGATTGCAGGCGAAGACGAGATCTTTGGCGAAGAAAGCCCGGATCTCCCTATCAATGTCTTCCACGTCAGCAAATCACTCCTGCTGGAGAACTCAAAGTACTTCGCCATCATCCTCGATTCCTCCCCCGATCGCACCACCGTCCGTCTTCCCACCAACGACTACGACGTCCTCGCCGACTGGCTTGACCTGATCTACCAAGGTGCCCTCACCAAGTCCGGCAGCAGCGAGCCCCTGACGTTTGACGACGTGCAGCGTTACTTCAAGTTTGCCGACCTCGTGGGTTCAGAAAAGCTCCGCAACACCATCATGGACTCGATGCAGGATGTTCCTATGCATCACTGGGACCTGAATTCCTTCTGGCTTCTGAACGCCAAGTATTCCTCTTCCCTCGGCGGCTTGTGCGACTATGTCTTGGAATGTCTGGCATACAAGGTCGTCGTCGGCGGCTGGGCGGAATTCACTGGGAGAGACCGGGACGACGAGGAGAGCACCTGGGCCACCTTCGTCAGCGAAGCGACCAACCTCGAGCTGTTGAACAGGTTGCTCCTGAAAGTGGATCAGCTCAATCAGGAGAAGGATCACAACCGACTTGTGGCCCCAGCGACGCGCAAGGATTGCAAGTGGCACGAGCACGCAGGTGACGACACCAAGGCGAAATGCCCGAGAAACGCTTTGCCCTCGTGGCAAGCCATGGTCACATACAAGGACGTCGTGAATGGACATGCCACCGCTTTGGGTGTGAACGGTCATGGGCAGGAGCAAGGAGGCCTATTTGCCTAGCTGTGCAGGTCGAGCCCTGGAGAAGAGGACATGGTTCGGTGCCTTCTCGAGGACACGGTAAGCAATGTGGCAGCTTCATACTGCACGGACATGATTTTGCTAGGTGTTGCGTCCCAGGGGCTTGGTCAGAGAGGGGACAATATGTAGCTGCTGGTCCTTTTCCTCCATGCAGCTGCCTGCCTGCGCTGGGAGCTACAGAGATAAAGTGGTTTTGCCTCAACATCGTCTGCTCTGGCTACGTGCGAGACACACACATTCAGAGTAAAGTTCCCAGCCTGAGACCGAGAATTTCAGTCTTATTTGCAGGGAGACCGACCGATTTGGTTGAATGACAGTGCTTTGAGCTTCCAGCTATAGTATCAATATTCGGATGGTCAACATCGTGTCTTTGTGTAGCCGAGATTTACCCGTAAATTGACCACACCGAAACTTCTCGCCTGTAAATAGTTACAGAGTCATCAAGTCCACAAAGCACACGCACAAGAGGTGACGAATGACTGCTTGATCCCGTCCATCAGTTGAAACTGCCGCTTTTGCACGTCAAGGGTCCCGGAGCAAGAGCACTGGGCGACTAGGATGATAGCTCACACTCTCCGTGTCAAACACCCGCCTGTGTGCAGGGTCGACACTGCTCATCCCACCATTACCCACCCAAAATGTGCGGTAAGCCATTCAAGGCCATTCAAAACTGGCCACCAACCAAGATGAAGGTCATGCGAGAGAAGAGAGACAAACGCCCGAGGCGCAAACAGAGGTACAGGACCCGTCCAGTTTGACGGACCAGCCCTCACAAGGCGAGAAGACGACAAAGGGAGTTGTGGACATAGACCCCTTTAGGAACCGTCCTGCCTCCGTTCAGTGCATATGCCGCTGATTCTACAGGCAAAGGTCGTCTTCTTGGTCGCCATTTGAAGCAACAAACACTTGAACTGGCGGAGATGGATGAACGTTAAGAGAGTTGGGCTGTGACAGACCAGCGACCCCTCGTCGTCACTCTCTTTCTCCATTAATACCCGCACGATGACATCGTCGTCGCCGAGCATGCAGCCAAGGCTGCAGCACACGCGACTCTAAGAGATCTGGAGCAAATTTTCTGGTATAAAACCCGGCCCTGGTCCGGTCCACGCTCTTTGTCTCCTTGACAACTCTCCATCTTCTCTCTTGGTTCTTCTCCGACCGCGCAGCCTCTTGTTCAGGTCCCAACTATCACAATATCAACCATGTCCGCCCCTGATTCTTCCGCCCGCTTGCTCCTGGCGTCTCTCAACCACGTTCCGCGGGCTGAAGTCGCGGCGTACGTCGCAGATATGTATATCGAGAGGTCAGTTGATTGCCACAGCGCGCATCCTCTGTATATCCATCCTGTCTGACGTGAGTGACGAGGCAGTGCCGACAAGGTCAGGTTCCTGGTGGGTTGGTACGGAGGGCACGCGCCCTTTCAAATATACGTTTCATCAGCGGCGCTCCGGGCGTCTTCAAACCTCTTTGCAACAGACGGAGCTCGCAGCACCAACGGGCCCGCGACTGTCTCGCCCTACAGCTTCCACTTTCACGAGGTGGATGGCCAGGCGGCCGTGGTGTTCGGGTTGTGGCTGGGCTTACACACCGCCAACTACAACGAGAGCGTCTACGACTCCTTCGACGGCGTGATCCGCTTCAAGTTCGAGCGTTCCCCGGGCCTGCTCGCCGACTGCTGGAAAATAGCGGAAGACTTCGAGTCTCAGCCGTTCAAAAACTACCTCATCACCACCATCATCGACATGGCCGATGACGACTTTGAGGTGCTCATTGGAGAAGCGGAGCGTTTCGCGCGGCGCGGCTACGACGGCACCGGCATTGTCGGCGCCTTGATCGAGAACATGGCCTTCGTGTACGTCGAACACGACCTGAACTTCACCGACATGCTCCGAGACTGGATGCGTCGCCACGACCTCATGAGTTGTGGGCCTATTCTCCTCAACGACTTTCTTTATGCGGTCGAAGAACTGGCGGGCCTCGAGTCCCGAGGCTTGCCGTACCATCCGCTCCAGCGCATCTGCGTGAAGTGGCACAAGCACCGAAACATGGAGGAGCGAATGGGGTGTCACGACTTTGACGCATACAATGACATCATCCTTGACCAGAGTGACCATGGGGATAACGGTGATGACCATCACGATGGCCATGACGAGAATGGTGATGACGATAGTGAATCTGGTGGGAGTGAGAGTGGCCCTAACGAGGAGAGAGGCGACGACGACAACGATGACACCGATGACAATGACGACGGTGGCGACAATGGTGACGGTCAAGATCAAGATCAAGAGGAGGAGGCAGGTAACGACGAACCCAACTCCGGTCCCAGCGGTGGCCACCAGAGCAAGAAAGCTCTGAAGAAGCCGAGATACTACGAAGCATGGGAGCTGGACGCACAGAAGCTACATGAAGCTCGTCGTCGCGTTCGAGAAGCCGCTGAAAAAGAGAAGAAACGAAATGCCGAGGCGGCGGGGCTTGATGATGATAATGACGGCAAGGGCAAGGGCAAGAAGAAGGAGAAGTAGAAGGAGAAGAAAGAGGAGAAAAAAGGATCGATCGACGCACGACCGCAGAAGAAGATCAATTCATGGTGATGGTGATTACAGAACGAGCCATGGAGCACTTGACATGGACATGGAACACATGATGAGAAAGAAGACAACAAGACGAAAAGAAAAGAAAAACAACATCAACATCAACTGAATTCCAACCGAATGAGACAAGAAGGATCGATGAGATGGGATAGGATGAGACGGATGGAACGGTTTGAGAATTCGGGATGGGATGGAGAATGCCACGCCATGCCATGCCATGCCATTGATTTTGTTTTGGGCTGTTCAGCCTATGTATGTAGGTTTTGCTGGACTCTTGAGAGCACAAGCCCCAGCACCCGCCTGGGAGGACACGACAGGACTCTCTCTCTCTCCCCCCCTGTCTCTTCTTTCTCTCTCCCTCTGTCTATCTGTCTGTCTGTCTAGTCCTCCTCTCCTCTCCCCAAGGAAGAGCTGGGCTGGGCTGGGCCAGACCAAGTTGCTTACATACATACAGGAGGTACGTATGTGGCTGTGGTGAGTGAGGGTGAGGGTTTATTTTCGAGCCTTGTTAGGGGCGGCGGGGGTTTGGGGGGTTCATATACATAGAATTGCTCGTGTCGTGTCGTGTCGTGCCGTGTCGTGCTCTGCTCATTGTGGATGGGTGGATGGGTGGCTGGATGGATGGATGGCGGCGAGCCTCTACTACCTCTACCACCACTACCAGTACTTACCACTTACGACGACGACGACGACAACAGACACACACATACACACACACACATAGCGTTCTTTTTCGCAGGAGAAATTCAGTTCTTTTTCTTATCTTTCTTTCTCTTGCCGCTCGGTTCCCCTCCTCCTCCACCGCCCATCATACCACCCAGACCGCCCATCCCCGCCCATCCCGTTCATCATGCTCTGCAGCGCACTCATATCGGGCATCCCACCACCGCCGCCGCCGCCGCCCGGGGGCAGCTGACCCTGGCTCTGGGCCTGGCGGAGCTCCTCCATGGCCTCCTTGAAGAAATCGTCCTTGACCCCGCCGCCGCTCACGGCCGCCGAGTGCACGGGCAGGATGGTGCCCATCTTCCAGCCGCGGGGCACCGCGATCTCGGCCTCGCGGAAGTTCTCCGGCACCGGCAGGCCCGGCAGTCGCAGCTCGAGCGGCGAGTCCTTGGTGGTCGGGTGGTCCTTGAGCCAGCGCCCGATCACGGTGTACAGGTGCGCCTTGCTCCGGATGTGGCTGCTCAGCGGCGCGTGCGACTCCGGGTCCTTGAGCAGCAGCCGCACCCGGCCCGGGTTCGCCCAGTCCTTGGGGTGCGTCTTTTCTGGCTCGAACGCCATCTGGAACACGTTCTCCCCGACCGCGAACCGCACCGCGCACAGCACCTGCCACGCCAGCGGGTTGGGGATCGCCAGCTGCGACGACACCCGTCGGCCTTGCTTCTTCGTCCGCGTGCTGTCAAAGTACACCGGGTACAGTGTCTGGAACCGCTTGATCTCGTCCCGCGATTGTTGTCTAATTTGCGGCATGGATCCCGGCCCTGATGATCCGCCGGGCGGCGGTCGGAAGAGTGTTGGGTTCGTGCCTGATGTGGATGAGGGAGGGGTCGATACAGACGCGAGGGGTGAGGACCCCGTCTGGCTCGTCGGTCGGATGATGTGGTCGTCGGAGTGAGGCAGGAAGTCAGAGGGGTCGTCGATGTCAGGGTCCGAGTCGGACAGTTCTTCCACCCGTGCGTGCGACATTGTGCGGCGAAGGAGGAGGGAAAGGTGGGATGAGGTTCTCGGTGTAGATGTTTTGTGTTTGCCTTTGCCTTTTCTCAAATCCTGCCTAACCTCCGGTGTGTAGGTCGGTATGTAGATTTATTCGTTCAGTGAGGATATGCTCAGTCCCAGGCACGAGGCAGTGGGTGTTCAGGTTCGGTCTCGGGGTGTATGTAGTTCAGGAATCGCTCTCGTCTGTGATTGCAGATGCCCAGGTGCCCTGCCCAGCTGTCCAGCAGCCTTCCGGAGAAGATATGTTTTCTGATCGTGGCGGCGTAGAATCGAAAGTGAAAGCGTCCCCCCGATTTTCTAGCAGTTTGCATCAACTTCTTTCCATCAATCAATCAATGGCTGGTCCAGATCCCAAGATCCAAGTGTTTGTTGCATGTGGGGAAATTTCCCTCCCAGAATGCGGGCTTGGCATGGTATTACATAATAAGTCACTCCACAGCCTTGCGCAAACGGATGCTCAGCCTTGTTCGGGAAGAAGACATCACGGTTGCTCCCAAGCAGGTGTATATTTATATATATATATATATACATTATACCACCCCCGAACTATGCTTTATCCCTTACCATTTACGTTCGGGAAAGGGAGCGCGGCCGCTTTACTCGGGCGCGTGACGGAGCATTGCAGGTGCTCAGCCGAGCATGGAAGAGCGTTGAGGGAGCCACGGCAGCTTACTGGGAGCGCCACCCTGATGCCGGTCCGTAGGAGCTAGTTCGGGCTCGCATCGGGTAAACGGGCCGCCATCTAATTGGCTCCTGAGTATTGTAATGAGGCTAGAGTATGTGCGACTAACAAGCGAATACATGCGAGGGATTGCGGTTCACGTGCAGAGCTGAACGCCACGAGCGCCGCGATGAAGCTGAAAGCGGAGAAATGCGGTTGGCAGCATTGTTGCTGAACCCATAAAGACAGCCTACTTAGATCTCAGGATGCAGCCCTCCCAGGGCTCCAAGAAGTGCCAAGTCGAGAACTGCGGCTGCTCTTGGCTCCAAGAATGTCGTCGACGACAAAGCTGGGGAGACTCTGGGCCAAGAACCCTCCCCCTGATAACGCTGATGCTTGCCTACCTTCAAAGAGCTCGCGGTGGGACTCGTCGCGGTTTCGGAAGTTCCTGAGCGGGCATGACAAACCCCCAGAAGACGACTCCCTACAGACCCCCCCAGTGAACCCGGATGCTTCTCCCAAGGCCGAACACGACCCAATTGGTCTTGTGGCCGAACATGATGCCACTGCTCCTGGCGAGCCTCACAATATATGGGTTCGAGCAGAAAAGAAATTAACTAAGAATGACAAAACAAACAAAGTATGGCAACAATACCTTGAGATCCTGGAATCGGAGCTCGGAGCAAAACTCGAACCCAGCGGGACTGTCGAGCGTCAGCAACAGCTATACAAACTTCTCGAGATCAAAGCCAAAGAGCTGGTTGACAAAAGGTGGAAAGTCCAATTGGGTGGTCATGAAATACAAGTCAGGACTATAATAACTCAAGCTTGCAAAAACCTTTTACATGCAAAGGATCAAATTCAAGGGGTAGCCAAGCATATCGCTCCTCAAGCAGTGCACGCTTGTACCGGAATGGCCATGGTTCTCACCGTAAGTTAGATCCCTGCCAGACTGGTGTTATGTATTTCGATCCGGGCGAATCAACCCCTCAAAGATGGAATTTGCTGCGGGAGTCCTTACTTACGCACCCACAGCTTATCATCCAGGCCGCAGAGCACAACGCCGCCCTTCTTAAGGGCTTGAAATGTACTTCTGCGTTAATCTGCCGCCTCCCCATTATGGAAGATCTCTATCTACCGACGCAGCCTTGGTCTGCCAGGCCAGCACATTTCGACGCATTTCAGCAGAAATTTGAAGAAGGTCTAACGACATTATATTCTCTGGTTCTCGAATATCAGGCACGGGCTCTTCGCTACCTAAAGCGTGTTTGGGCCGCCCAGGTCCTGAGAGACATGGCGAAGCTAGATACGTGGGAAGGGCTTCTAATGAGCATCGAAAAGTCCGAGGACGCTCTGCGAAGCTACACCCAACTCCTTGACGCCGAGGAGATGAAGAGGCGGTTTGACGAAATTCGTGAAACGCAAGAGAATGACGTTAGGTTTCGTATAACATCGACTCTAGATCAGAAAGTGAACAAGTGTCTTCAAATCCTCGACACCTGCCCCTATCGAGAGCGGAAAAACAGAAATACCAAGCGCGTGTTAGGAACGTGCGAATGGTTCACTTCTCATCCTCGCTTCCATGAATGGCAGAACAAAGGCTCCGGCCTACTCTGGGTGTCTGCCGATCCAGGATGCGGGAAGTCTGTCCTGGCCAGGTACCTGATTGATGAGGTCGTTCTCAGCACTAGTCAAAGAACTACGTGTTACTTCTTCTTCAAGGATGATTCTGAAGACCAAAAGACCGCCGCGAATGCGATCTGTGCGATCCTGCGCCAGCTTTTCTTGGAGAAACCCGATCTTTTACAGGAATCAATTCTTAGCGAGTTTCAAACAAAGAAGGACACGCACGTCTCGTCGTTTTCCGATCTGTGGAATACTCTTCTGAGTGTCGCCGCAGATCCCAATGCTGGAGAGATTGTGTGCATTCTGGATGCATTGGACGAGTGTCAGGACCGCGACCGATCCCGGCTCATTCAGGCTTTAACAGAACTTTACTCTACCAACTACCTGTCCAACTTGAAGTTTCTCTTGACCAGTAGACCATACGGTCACATAGGACGCGAATTCCGGGAGCTGGAGAAACTGCTACCGTCCATTCATCTCAGAGGCGAGAACGATGACGAAATTAAGAAGATTTCTTTGGAGATAGACCTCGTCATCAGAAGCAGAGTCGAAGATATCGGCAATAAGTGGTCTCTCAAGCAATACGAGCGCGTCTTTCTCCACGAGCAGCTCACGGCCGTCCCCTTTCGCCAGCGTAGCTATCTCTGGGTCCATCTAACCCTAGATGCCATCGAAAATATGGAAGGCTTCACGAAAGGCGGCGTCAGGAGAGCAGTACAACAATTGCCACAGAGCGTCGACGGCGCCTACACCAAGATCCTAGAAGGGAGTCGGAACCCCGAAAAGGCCAGAAAACTCCTCCATATAATCATTGGAGCAACGAGACCGCTCACGGTGGGAGAAATGGCGATGATGATGGCCCTCGACGGAAGTCATAAATCATATGACGATATTGAACAGGAACTGGAGCCGGACGAGCGATTTGAAACCACTCTCCGAGACATCTGTGGCCTTTTTGTCGTCATCATAGACAAGAAGGTCTATCTACTCCATCAAACGGCGAAAGAGTTTCTAGTGCGGGACAATGCCTCGCCACTAACAGACTCCCACCCCTGGAAGCATTCGATACAACTTGAGGAGTCACATAGGCTGCTCGCCGAGAGATGCATTTGGTATCTGTGTTCAAACTTCATTGAGGCTAGTGGAGGAGTCTTGCTTGACTATGCCTGCTATAACTGGCCCAGTCACTTTCGCGAGGCTGGTATAAGTAGCAACGAGAAAATAACCGTGTTGGCACGGAAGCTGTGCAAGGAAGGTTCGAAGGAATATACCGTATGGTTTGGTAAGTACGGATCAAGATACTGGTTTCCGAAGTCCAGCAGTTCCCTTCCCATGGCGTCGTATTTCGGACTTGCCGGGTTGGTGGAGCTGCTCCTCGAGAAGGGCGCGGCGCTGGAATCGAGGGATTCAAGATTCGATCGGACGCCGCTGTTTTGGGCTGTGCGGAATCGGCACGAGGCCGTGGTGAAGCTCCTCCTCGACAGAGGCGCCGAGGTAGATACTAAGGACAAGACTGGACAGACGCCGCTGGTGTGGGCAAGACACCGCGGGCGTACGTCGTTGGTAAAGCTGCTGCTCGAGCATGGCGCCACCAATCCGGCGTGATAGGCAAAATTGGGCCATTGGAATAATTACATTAGGTAGCTAATAGCAAACTGGGTAGTCTTAAAGAAATCAACTCCGAGCACTGGAAGAAACGCTTCTTTATCCCGGATTGCGAGAACCGACGGGGGTGGGTTAACTGTTCGCTTCTCTTTTAATGTGAAACTGTGAAGGTCCTATTACTAGTCTTGGAGCGTCAAAGTTGGAAAAGATTCATCTGAGCACCTAACAATTGATAGCGCACGGATAGAATATTTGAACAGGACCTTCAGTCTAGTGCCGAGTCCGCTGACTATATAGATATATATTAGATATATATGTATGGAATCAACCTCCATCAAGGGCCCTCTGCAATACTCTCAGGCCCGGTCCCCATCTTGGCAACCTGCGTGTTCGTCCGTCCGTCCGTCCTCCGGTTTAACGAGTCCACCCCTTCAACGATAGGAGTACGAGGGCCAACTATACCGGGATTAACATCCTACGTCCGGGGCAACTCGCATAATCCCCAGACTTCGACAACTACTCGATATCCCACTCCTCGTCCTCGCTGTTCCTGATGTACGGCACGGGCAAGTCCGTCGGCCCGTACTTGGTCTCGGTGATGGTCAGGCCGTTGCCCAGGAAGGCAAACACGTTGCTGGGGTCCTTGTACTGCAGCTCGTAGTGCTCGAACCGTGGCCGTTTCATGAACTTGAGGTGGTGGAACAGGCTGCCCGGCCAGATGTACACGCGGCCGTCGGGTTTGTTGTCCTGGGGGGATGGTTAGTAAATCACCGTCAGCAACACACACAAAAGTGGAGGATCTGGTTCAGTTCTTCACGTCCCTTGATGACCAGGGTGGAAAGGAAGAGAAGGTGAACTCACTTTGTACCAGCTCTTGCAGTCCTCGGCCCACACGCTGTGCTTCCGGTGCCAGGCATCCATGTACAGGTTCAACTGCGTCGTGAGGTCCTGCTTGGGCACCATCCAGCGGATGCCGTCCTCCTGCATCTTCCGACAGCACTGGAGAATGTACTCGCTGTGCACCTCGTGGCTGGGGAGCACGCAGCCCTGGCCCCAGTTGCCCCGGGGCCCATTGACCACGAAGTAGTTGGGAAACCCTGGGGCCGCGATCGACGCGTACACGTTCGGCTCCTTCTGGTCCTGCATGACTTGGCCTTGGAGACCGGTGATCCGGAAGTGCGGGAGATACGCCACGTAGAAGCCCGTGGCGCAGGCCAGGATGTCCACCTTGTGTTCGGTCCCGTCGCTGGTGACGACGCCCTCCGGGGTGACTTTGACAATGTCCTCGAACACGCACGTCACGTTGTCGCGGATCAGGGATTCGAGGTAGCCTTCGCCGGGGGTCAGTCGACGGCAGCCGGGACTCCACGCGGGGATGAATCTCTGCTTCAGGTCCTCCCGGTCCCCGAGTTTCCGGGCCATGTCGTCCTGCAAATACTTCTTCGCCGCCAGGTTCATCTCGCTCCCGCGCAGGAACATGCGGAAGATGCTGGCCACCGAGCGCTCGACCTCCTGGCGGTATTTGAGGTGGTACTCCGGGTCGTCGCGAAACTTCTGCTTCTCCTTTTCCGTGTACGAGTGCTTACCCGCGGCACCCGGGTCTTGGGCCTCCGGGTCCGCCTCCTTGTTGGAGACGGACCCAAACGGCGTGGCGATATAGGTCTGGTTGCGGATGAAGACGGTGACGTGTTTCGCCGTCTCGGCCAGCTTGGGCAGCATCTGGATGGAGCTGGAGCCCGTGCCGATGACGGCGATGGTCTTGCCGGCCCAGTCGATGCTGTTGTCCCAGGCGGCCGAGTGCACGAGCGTGCCCTTGAAGTCGTGCAGCCCGTCGATACTGGGCCACTTCCACTTGTTGATCACGCCAGCGCCGTTGACGAGCACGTCGCACGTGTCGCTGAAGGTGCTGCCGTCCTTGCGCTTCAGGTCGACGGTCCACTTCGAGTTCGTCTCGTCCCACGTGGCGGCCACGACCTCGGTGTTGAGCTGCACGTACTTCTCGACGCCGTACTTCTTGGCGAACCGGACCATGTAGTCCTGGATCTCATCGCTGTAGCTGTAGTAGCCGCTCCACTCGGCGTTGGGCTCAAAGGGGAACGTGTACGTGTGGGCGGGGATGTCACAGGCACAGCCAGGGTATCTGTGGGTCGGGAGTCAGCAGAGAACCCGGAGAGCTGTGGACAGACCAGACGATCGCACCTGTTCTCGTACCAAGTGCCGCCAATGGCGTCGTTCTTCTCGTAGCAGATGAGTTCGTAGTTCTTAAGCATTCTCTCCGCCTTGTGCGCGAACAGGAGACCCGAGGCACCTGCGCCGACGTGGATCACCTTCAACGGCTGCGGCGTGCATTGAGGGTAGTCGGGCACATCGTCCGCCGTGTAAGGTGCTTCGTTGATAAGAGGCATGTCGTCTTGCTTTGCTTCGCTTGGTGCGGTGAGTATAGAAGAAAGAGTAGAAGAAGGACACCCAGAATATACCCTCGTTTCCTCCTATATATATATATATACGCTCTATCCCACTTACTGCTCGTTCAAATCTTGCCTCAGGAAACTCTTGTCTGTGCTGTAAGACTGAGTCAGTCGGTTCTGTTAGAAAGAGAATGCAAACCCGTCCGCCGTCTCGGCTTCCATCCACACTGGGTCGCCTATCAGGCCACCACCGCACATCAAGTCAAGCAGGGACGAGCAATGTTTCTGATACGCCAATCCGACTCTTTCGATGGGGGGAGTGGGAGGCCGCATTGTCCCTCGGTTCATTTCCTCCTCAGGACATAGGGTATCTCACTCCCTCTCTCCCAGTCTCTCTCTCTCTCTCGCTTTCCCCCCCTAACACTTCCAAAGCCACATTCTCCAAACTTCCCACCACAAGGGGACGTCGTGACTTTGCTGGAGAGAAAAAGGCGGGGTTTGTTTTACCGAGGTCATCAGACAATGGGAATTGCTTGAATGGCATTGGCGGCGGGGCGCAAGGCTGAAGGACCGCAACAACAATACATAACCATTCCTCCGGCTGGCTCAGGATTTTAAATCCGGGTCTTGCTGGGCTCGCCGTGACAGTGGTGGTTTTTACATGGTTCGTATTGGTTATCTCCGGCAGCAAGACCAGGGCCACGACGGCTGAATTGGGTTATCTCGATTCGCTATTACTGCATGTTTCTGAAGGTAGGGCGCCGGCGAGTGCATAACCTTCCCTCCCGACATAGTCCTTGAAACGAGACCGTGAGAGTTTCTCGCCAGGAGGATTCAAAGAAGTCTGAGAACCCAAAGTTAAGTGAAGACTAAAGCAATTGCTCGCAATGATAATTCGGCATGTCTTTTGATCGTTCTAAAAGGTGTACTTGAGAGAGAAATCAACGGAGATAATGCTGCGTGCCCCTGGCCCCATTCCCAGATTCTCCACTTCAATGCATGCATGAATGAAATCTATCTACAAGACGGCAGCAACACCGGCCGCGACCGCACCGAGGACCATCAGTCCGTTCGACACCATGTTGGCGCCAGCAGCGTTGCCAGAAGGCGAAGCACTGGATCCGGTTGAGCTGCCCGTGGGCGAGGGGGAGGCGCTGCTGCTGCTGGAACCCGAACTGCTGGCAACCGCCGCACCGAAGATGCCACCTTGGACGGTCTCAGGGGAAGATCCCGTGGCGCTTTGGGCGGCAGACTTGTAGGCGGAGAGGGTGTTGCCGCTTGACCTGCACAATGGGGATTAGTATATCGGTTTGTGGCAGAGAGGAGCCAAGAGAAACTTACGGAGGGTTGACCACCATGGCCATGCCACCCTCGCAGTGACCAGTGGCCGAGCAGTACAGCCACAGAGGATCGGTGCTGTTGACCTGGATCCGCCACACATCCCCGTCGTTGGGGAATCCCGAGTACACACCGGCACCACCACTGATCGGTACGCAAGGAGCCGCGAACGAGCTCTGTGCGACACTGTGACCTTCACCGAAGGTGAACTCCACCCAGTCACCCTGTGCGGCGGTGACGGTGTCTGGTGTGAATGTGAGGCCCGGCCCGACCTTGACCGCGTGAATGTTGGAGGCCGAGGAGGCGGCGGCAGCAGCGGTTGCACTGCTCGACATCGACGAACCCGACGACGAAGACGAAGAGCCAGAGCCGTAGTCGTACTGAGGGTTGGCGAGAACGGATGTGGCCAGCACACCGAAGAGGAGGGTGGTCGATGAAAGTGGAGAGTGCATTGTGTGTGTGTGTTGTGAGGAGTGTATAATGTTCTCGACGAGGTCCGATGCTAGATCAGTGTAGCTCTGCTGGAGAGAAGGGTATCAAAAAGGGCAAAGCAAGTGTAACTTTTGGTGGACTGTGTACTCGGGAGTTGAAGATGGAGGCTCTCCCTCTGACCACAACCCGGAAGTCTCCCAGCTCTTTATATCCCTCATGATCTGTGACCCAGGGGAGTGCCGGCACAGGGAACAGCCATGGATTGGTCAGGGTTAGCCAAACAGGGACTGTTTGACCAGCCTGACTCGGGTTCCTGTACGACGAATGGGCAGATTTGGGACATAGCAGGGAGTGGAGAGCACCGACGGGAGTCTGGCCGACGCGCAACCTCCTCCTCGTGGCCCTGGGGGCGACTCAAGACTCTTCACGTCTGAAGTTTCCCGTGTGGGAGAAAAAGGAGGACGGAGTATGAGAGGCAAAGGCAAGTCGAAGGATCCATGAGCCAGCTAGCCCGCGTCGACTCTCCGAAGTTGAGGCCCAAGACGGTTTAGTGGTAGATACCAAGATCCAGGGGGGAGAGATTGGACCAGAGCAAGCGCCTGTTTAGCCTGTTGCACAGAAGGGGCATCATGGGGGTGCTGTTGGATGATGGACGAAACGCATTGGAAACACGAACCGCATCTCCCGTATCAGAACGAGGCCATCACATCACCGCCAACAACAACAACATCATCATCACCACAACCACCACTCTCAACTCCTGGATCCTTCTGGCCCCCATCGCAGAATAGCCGGCTGAACAGGAAGAAAAAAGGAAAGAAAAGCCCTTCAACGCCGTGCGATCCACAGACTGATTGCGTACGACGTGCTGCGGTACCTGGGGCAATATCCCAACGAAGCCAGAGACGGGAAAGGCTCGAAGTCGAAAATAGATTTGTGGTGCCATTTGTTGATGGGCTACCACGCTCTGGAGCCGGTCTGAAAAGGAAAGAAGGGAGAGACGCGCTCTAGCTCGAATGATAGCACCAGTCGAGGGAACGGGGGGAGTGAGAGACCAGGAGCCACAAGCCCGGGGGTGGATGCTGGGAGGGGAGGATCCCAGTAGCGGGTAGTAGTTATTAGTGATGATGGATGAGTTATACGTATGCTGCCCACTAAGGGTTTTAGTGGGTGCTAATAGGAGGGAATGTCGTGGGCTGTTAGGTGACGTTAGGCACCTAGTGGCACCGGTGGGTGCCTAGGCACGAGGGACAATGGTACTGGATACTCCGTATTACACAGTTAGTTACCTACTGGACACAGTACCTCGTAGGCAACGCTCAGCCTTCCCCTAGTGACCAAAATAGGCGCAGGCAAAATGCGAGGCTGCCAGCCATTGACCTCCATCAACCAGCACTCCCTCCCGTACTTACCTCCAGACGCCTGTCATCAAGACAAACAACTTCTTTCCGGTCACTGTCACAAAGGGGGTCCCGCGCCACCCAGAGAAATCCCACAAAGTTCGGAAAGCGCCCAAGATTCCCGGCCATTTTTCTCCCATCTGGCCATCATCATCATCACCTTTTCTCACCCGGGAAACCGTCCACAGCGCGCGGCCTCTTTCCGGGGCAAAAATATATATTTAGCCCTCTGCTCTGCTGCTGGCTCGCGGGCCTGGCCAATCGGTAACGGTAACCCCCAACGCCATTTTTTTTTCCACTTCATCAACCTTTTCGAAAAGATAAAAAATCCAATCCTGCCGAAAAGACGAACGAACCACCAGCACCAGTACCAGCACCAGCACCACCCACTTACCACTGGGCTGGCTTCATTTGCTTCCGACGGATTTTGGAGATAGTTGAGGCGGAGATTTGCCTGGAGGTGGAAAGCGTGCGATCGACCGACCCATGGCATCCCAAGAAAACTAACTGGTCATGACATTTCTCCATTCTAAACGAAAAGCTACGCTGCCAAGGCCCGATGATGATGAGGATAGTAATGACTGAATAATGGATAAAATGAACCTGACCGAACAACCCTCATTTCCGCTATTCCGAATGTCAACAGTGTGTGTGCTAGGTCGGGGCAATACCAGGAAGGGCATCCACCTGCCCGAATCATACCCCTTCTCCGAAGAATTTCCCTTGCATGCTGCTGCTGCCGCCGCTGCTGCTGCCAACTGTGCCGCCAGTCAGTCTCCTGGTCAGATCTTGGTCCCAAAAATATCTCTGACTTGTTTGGAGAGTGACCTGTAAGCCAACAGCGTCCACACCACGGTTGCATGCGCTCTGGATCTGCCTGCCCAGTTGGCACGCTGGGGACCCATCTCCTCCCGTCGCCATCAAGATGGCCGAAACCCAGATCATGCCGGCACGACGCTCGTTCGTGATTGGGGCGATAGGCTTTCCCACAAGGCCCATGCAGTGCAGGCGTTGAGCCCATTCCATGACCGAGTAGATCGCCTCGCTGTTCATGAAGATGCAAAAGGAAAACAGGCCGAGGACCAGCAGCCGCTCCGTCTCGTCGAGCTGGTCTTGTCGTTGAAGCAGGTCAAACGCCCGAAACGCATCCAACGTCATGGCATGCACGATGGCGGCAGTCTGCTCGCCATCCGCCCCGGTCCCGGGAAGATCGGCAGCCTGCAGAATCCATTGAGCCATCCTTTCCACGAGATGCAGCACCTGGACCTTGACAGCAGTGCTGCGAAATAGCTCCGTGAATCCAGGAGGGAGCTTGGCCAGTCGCTCGCGGGATACCGGCGAAGGTTGACGGCGAGAGACTTCAGCCATCGGCGATGCACCCCCGAAGCTGGAACTCTTGACATGGTCAAAATGTCGGTAGTTCAAGAAATTTTCGAACCTGGGAGATTGATCAGCAGTGACACGGCGCAGTCTGGGGACGGCGCAACTCCTACTGCAGAAGCGGAATCTTCACCCATTTGCTTAAGGATGGGGATTCCATGCCACCCCGGAGTTGGATGATGTGCCGCAAGGCCCCGAGATGAGTTCCCATCGCATCGATATTGTCGTGAAGCAGCTGAATTCGTCATTAACAGGGCTTGCACCGAGACTGAGGAATATCTCACCTCAGTTCCAACCAGCAGAAGGATCGTCATCATAACAGCATCGGAGGCACATGACTCTGGGGAAGAGATCCTCTCGCGGAGCTCTCGGATGACATCGTTTCGCTGTGACAAAAGAACTTCCTTCGCACCCTGCCTTCCCGATTCGAATCGCTCTCGCATATCTGCCGCCCAAACCAGGACAGCCTTGGCGACCATGGTATCATGCAGCATGACCCCGTCGAGGAAGTCCCCAGGCTCAAAGAGGATGGTTTTATAGCGACGGTGTATGGCAAAAGGGGCATAACATTGAAACACTATCATGGCGAGAATTAGCTGGGACAGAAACGTGGAGAGGAAGAGAGTGAGGGGGCTCACAGAATTCAAACGTGGAATTGGGATCCAGCTCGTGGTCTCTCCTGAAGTTGTCACCAAGGTTCCAGTGCTCCAGGAGTTCGATGACGGTCTGAAAGGCAGCACTGCCTCCGTCTGCAAGCATCTCGTTGCCCGCAGACCTGACAGGGACAGGCTCCGTCGGAATTGAAGACTGAGCATTAACGGATGACGACGAGGTGGACGACGAGTGGCGACGGTGAGCAGGTTGGCTACTGCTACTGGCGTTGGGTGTCGGATTCCCCAACTTCATCCGGTACATGTAGCCATCCTGCGTCAATTTGGATCGGACAGATCCCCAGGATGGGTTTTTGTTGCTGTTGTTATTGCTGTTGTTGTTCTTCATCCCGTCCACGGATCGACAAGCTGAGCCTCAAAGAACTGGCAGCGTTTGAGGTTTCTGTGACCAAGGCAATGGCTCCTCCACGGTTTGATCGGATTCATCGACACGACTCTTCATTCATTCCCAGACGGCGTCTATATAGAAAGAGCGACCTGCTTGCCCCAGCTGGGATCCATGAGTTCATCATCTCTTTCCTGGCCGGAGCGTGGAGAGTCCCGCGTTTGATCATCGCGCAGCCTTGTCTTGCCCGAGCAAATTACCAGATCTGCCACAGACACGATAGTGCTGCTTCCCATTCTGATCGTAGGTGGGGAAACACGGCCTGTGATATGAGTTTCTTCTGGGCTGCTCGGGTCGAGTCTCGTGGTCCCCAAGGCTAAGAGGCCGCACCACGATCTAGCCATTGAGCAACAGAACTGCCTCACCAGGTATTTGTCTTTGATTCTCCGAACTTCACACTCGTGCAGCCGCATTCGCTTACCTAAATCGTGGCATTGCCAACAAGCCATACCCGATGCAGTGTTTGTCCAAGTCTCGACGGCATTGGCTGGGCGTTCCTGGTCCGTGCGCTGGCCACATCCCATAGGTTGGATTGGGTTGTTCCTGCTGAGCTCCTGCAGCATTAGGCTCACCGGCTATTCACATGGCCTATCATCGTCTGTCATGGCCGCCGACCAAGCCACTGTCGGCGATCCCGTCGCGCGGGTCCTGCAGGTGGTGGTCAATTGCAAATGGCATTTTCGGTAAGGCTGGTTTGTTGTTCCTCCATAATCCAAATCTAATCGGCGAATGTGTCAGCGTCAAAACCCCCTTCCAACGAGATATGCAAACCCTGATTTTGGAAATTTTAGGCTGGTGCCGTCTTCCGTGCAGGGGAAGAACAAAAGGAGGGTTTTGCGCATCGTCCATGTGAAAGAGCTTCACCTGATACCCTGATGTGATGGTGTGTACCGCACTTGGATCGATCGTCCACACACTCAAGGGTCCAATCCCTTCCAGCCAAGGCGCAAAACGCATTCCGGCTTCAGCTATGTTGTCATCTGGTGATGATGTCTTTTCGATATCGGGAAAGTCTTCAGATCTTTGGAGAGGAGGTCTTTCTTGCCGACGCTTCCAGACAACGAAACTTGGACCCCATGTTACTAACCTTGGTAGGAAATTTCACTTCCCTGTCCTCCAGCAACACTTGTCATCCTTGCGCGCGGCAGTGGTGTTAGGATTGATATTCTGCATCATCAGAGATATCCTGGCCGGGATCAAGCGGCTAAGAGTGTCTTGTACGTGAGTGGTTGTGAGGGTATTTTCCGTAGGACAAAGGAGGCAGTTGTGAAGACCTGATCTGCTGCAGAGCTTTTCATGTGCAATTTGCAAAAATCAGAACAAGCGTAGTTGTCTTGAGAGTGAAGGAACAAATATAATATCCGACTGGTTGAACGACGCGACACAAGCAACGAGATAGCTCTTCCAAGACCAAACCGAGTTGCATTATCTCTGGCCTCTGTCTGCTCAGATGCTTCTCATGTCACCGACCGACGCGAAACTCAGAGTCGAGGCCGACTCGAGAAGCTGGGCAAAGCAGAGGCCTCTGAATAGTCCCCAGCTCTGTCTGGCGTTGAAATGTGATGGTGGTGTCTGTCTGGATCAGACTGTAGGCCAAACCAAGCCAAGCTGTCCTGCGTCCACGGAATGCCCATGGCACAGGGAAGTGGGAGCTTCATATCCTTATAGGACTGACTTCATGAGCGTTGTGGCCTCGGCTTAACAAAATATTCTGAGCACCAAAAGAGTAAAAGGAAAACGGGATGGACGATGTCGGGCGGGCTAGTGATGCTGGATTGCACATGTGAGCACCAACCAGCCCAGAAACCGACCTCGGGAAATTCGAGGGCCAGGCCGGGCATCGAGACACACACACGATCAACAAAAAGTGGTGATATCATGCACCTCCGGCCTGGGGAATCGGGAATTTGTGGTTACAAGAACGTTCTGAAAAATCTAGACCGATGACGCTTGCATTTGCAAATATGACTGCTGCCGTGAACCCTCCCTGCTTCATAACAGAGTATCAGACGCTTGAAAATGTCCCCAAACCCCAGACGCTGATTGGATTTCTCAACCCATCAACTTCCCAAGACGCACGTCGACGAAGCTCTTCCTCAGAAAATGCCCTCCTCAAAGGATAAATACACCGACCCCGAGCTCCGAGATGAGGTTAAGGAAGACATCCAGCAATCGGACAAGGGTGGTGCGCCGGGGCAGTGGTCTGCTCGCAAAGTGCGTCCAAAGTCGCTTCTCGCTTTAGTGCTGCGGACTAATCCGTTTCCCTCAGGCTCAAATGATGGCCAAAGAGTACAAAAACCGGGGTGGTGGTTACAAGACAGACAAAAAAGACCAGGACGAGACCCAGAAGCATCTGAGTAAATGGACAGAGGAAGAATGGCAGACAAAAGAGGGCAGCGGGCAGGCGAAGCAGGACGACGGCACCAGGAAGCGCTACCTTCCAAAGAAAGCTTGGGAGGAGATGAGTGAGAAGGAGAAGGAAGAAACTGACCAGAAGAAGCAACAAGGAAGCAGGGAGGGCAAGCAGTTCGTGCAGAACACCCCACGTGCAAAATCTGCTAGGCAGAAAGCCACTGATGGGGAAGACGCCGCCCATGAGAAGAGGGAGAAAGAAAAAGCGACGCAAGGAGAAGGCGGGCAGGAAATGCAAAGTCGCTCGAAGCAGCAGTCCGACTCTGACTCTGAGAAGCCGGAGCACAGAAGCAAGCAAGGACGGACATCTCAAAAGGCGGGTCAGAAACGCGATCGGGGCCGAGACACGACCAACGAGGAAATGACCAAGTCCCCGATGAAGAAACTGAAGCATCAGACCGAAACGTCAAAATCCCAATCCAACGGCCCGTCGGCCTCCATGGAAGACAGGGCGAACGCGCCAGCTGAGCCCGCTTCGAAGTCGAGGCTGCCGGAAAAGGGGCAGACAGCCCATTGGAAGGGGACATCGGGCTGGACAAAAGGAAGCGTGGTGGAGGTGCTCAAGGCAAGCAAAAAGGTGCATGGCAAGCATGTCAACGCCACCGAAGCCGATCCACGCATCGTGCTGAAGAGCAACAGCAGCGGAAGGATATGTGTGCACAACCCAACCAATGTGTACTTCGACTGATGCACGCCCTCAAGTGGCATCCTCTTGGTTCAATATAGGGGCGCAACGGGAAACTTCGGCGTCCAAGGGTGTGCTTTTCGATAGTATTTTGGGGGACATGATTTTGAATATGGTCACATCTATAGTTTGGCTTTGGCAGCACCACCAGCTTTCGCGAGAATAGGCTCCATCTTCGTCGCTGCGTTGCTTGTCAGCTTCTCACCCTCACCGTCCAGGGTCGACTGATTTACCTTTCATGACATTTCCCCTGACCTTCAGCTTGCCGCTCATAAACAAAGTCTGAGCTTTCGACTTGCCGGTGAGCAACTTGGCAAAGTCCTCGTCGGAAAGAATGAGTGTCACTGTTGGCCGTTTAGTCCCTTCTGCATCCTCATGCAATGGCGACTGTGTATCCAACTAACCATCGGCCTTTTTGCCTGCGGGCGCCTCGCCTTTGCCAACCTTTCCAGTCTCCTTGAGATCAATGTACCACGTCTCTTGCTTCCCGCTGCTGTTTGTCAGCTTGAAGGTGAACACGGCGCCCCCTTGCTTGATGGCGGTTTTCCGTTCGGCGTCATTGGAGGCGAGGGACTCATTGATGGCATCGAAGGCCACGGAGGAAGGGAAGGCCTCTGAAATGATACGTCAGCAAGGTTGTGCCGTGATAACCTAAGACAGATTCTGAAAGCATACCGTCCTTGAGAGACATGGCGTGGCAGAACTCCGGAATCGAAAGGAAAGTACTAGGAGACGCGTAAAGCTGGAATAGCTCCGGTGACGAGAGAATGCAAGTTCAAATAGAAAGGATCTAAGCCTGTGTGAGTGACCAACTGGGTATTTGTAGGAGACCGGATGCAAGAGTCGCACTCGGAGGTGATCATGTGCGGCGCAGATGTAACGGCGAGGACGGAAACCGAAGATGAAGTCATCTCGCGCTGGGGAATCGACATGTGAAAGACTCCAAACGCCGAGGCTCAACAACTCACCATCCATGAATACAACAACATTCCCCTGCCGCTGTAATACCTCGTTGAGGCTACGGTACATCTATTTATAATCTCCTCCTTTCTTCGACAAGCATTTTGGAGGGAGCTCTGCAGGAAGTAAGACCGGGGATGGGAACGTGGCAGGGAATGTCAGAACAACAAAATGTCTATACAAAGGCATGGGTATCTCTTCGCTTTTAGGAGTCCACTTCACACTGAACCACATTCCACACCACAAGATCTCGTCAGAACTCTGGCCTAACCACAGCATCCTGACATAGCACCGCCATCCGCTTGAAGAACCTTCGCCACTCCAGCGGGTCGCCCGAAGCCTTGACGAAACACACCTCTATCAGTTCTTCACTGACCGCTTCCATGGCGATGTTGCCGCTCAGGGGACATCCACGACTATCTTGGGTTTTAACCTTGACTAGAAACTCGCAATCTTGAGCCGTAGGCCGAGGAATGTTTGGAGTTGGCACTCCTAATCGGCTCAAGGCCTCCAGGACATGGGGGACAAGGAGATTCAACGCCCAACCCGAGTAGAATTTTGTCAAGCCTGAAGAGGGCAATATGTCGTGAAACCGACGAGCCATCTGAGTCCGGCTAAGAGGGACGCTCGGGTTGGACTGGAACTGTGACATCGACGGCTCGTCTTCGAGATATTGCGCTGTTGACATTGACTGTGTCGCCGACGTGAAGCCTGATCCCACCTGCGTGCTTGACGTAGCAAGGTGTTTTGGTCGACCCCAATCAAATAACATATCCTCGCCGGGCGTCTCGGGTTGGGTTGAGGCGAACCTCGCCTGAAAGCCTCCATCAACCTCCATGGAGTCTAGGTTTTGACTTTTCTGCGTCCCTGCAAATGGATCCGCGTTGAAGCTGACCCGGAGGGATTCAAACATGTTTGTGGCCAGAGTGATCGGGTCTTTTAGTCGACCCATTTGGTCCATGAATCTGTTCGGCCGGGTAAACCAAGGATGCCGGCGTACATCCTCAAGGGAAAATCGCGTTTTGACATCGACCCTCATCATGCCGCGGAGGAGAGAAGGCACCTCTGGGGGAAGTGCGTCCCACAGCTCGTCAGATGGCTTCCCATTGCTCTGAACATACTCACTGAACTCATTTGGTCTCCCGTACTCATCTCGTCCCTCCACCGGTCTACTCCAGGGGGTGTTTCCTGCAAGCAAGACGAACAGGACGACTCCGCAAGACCAGACATCTGCCATGTTGGCTGCATAACCACTTCCTTTCGTGCCAGCCTGTGTGCTACACGACAGAACCTCTGGAGCAACGTAAGGCGGACTTCCACACAGCGTGGTGGCCAGCTTCGTCCGGCCGTGATACTCGAACAGGGTGGCCATCCCAAAATCTGCAATCTTGAGATCTCCATCGGCAGAGAGAAGAACGTTCTCCGGCTTTATGTCCCGATGGGCGACGCCCTTCGAATGCATGTAGCCAATTGCACTGATGAGTTGGGTAAAATAAACATGTGCAATGTCTTCCGCAACGCCAGCATCGGCTTCGATCTTGTCAAAAAGGTCACCTCCTTCGGCCAGTTCCATTGCAATCCAAACCCAAGCATGATCGTGACCATGGTCGTAAAACTCGATGATGTTCTTGTGGAGGCCAATGTGCTTGTGTAGGGATATCTCCATCTCGAGCTGCTTCTGCTTGATCCGGCCATACTTCTGGGCGAAGAGTTTATTGATAAACTTGACTGCAAAGACGGGATTGTCGGCGTGGAGAGGAGCGGCTTTTTTGATGCTTCGTGGAATCATTAGCAAATCTCTGTATGGCACTTGCAGCATGGAGGGGCAGGGGATCAAATACCATGCGTATGCACCGGAGCCGATGGTGGGAGAGACGATCCGGAATGGCACTTGGTCAGGCAAAGGAGCCAACTGAGAATGAGGGACCCCGTTCATGACAGAGACTGGCAAGAGAGGATGACCAGAGTTTTCGTAAGAACAAACGTCGAAGCCTATGCAGTGATCATCGTTGATCCCTTGGTACTGGCACTGGCACTGGAACGCACCCAACCGGTCCTACCAAGCCCAGGACGCGTCGTGTTACAGACTGAGGCGTGGGACTACCGGTGAATTGGTTGACTGAGACCCCCAAAATGCAGTCGACGTCATTTGGGGGGCGTGTTTAGTGGTGCTAGTGTGCTGTTACTGTTACTGCGGCGACCATAATCCCGTCCGCCACGACCGCGACGGGTAAACACTCTCTTCCTTCTCCGGGCGCAGTCGACCTTGCCAACAGAAGCACACCTCCAACCCTACACCTTCGACTTTCGCTTTCCCTGACTATTATTTGGACTCCTTCATCGTCTTTCCATCATCCTCAGTCTCATTCATTATTCTCCGCATTGTTGGTCTACAACTACTGCTGCCGTCAGAAACTGTAGTAGTCTGGACCATTCTTCCGTTTTCAGCATTCCTTTACTCGCATTCTCGCCGTTTGCAGCCCGCAGCTTAAATACAGCTCCAACATGGATTATCCATACGAGAACTCTCAGAACGCTGCTCCAGCCATCCCTACCATGGCCGAGCACCGGAAAGTCGGTGTCTCCTGCCAGAAAGGAGACATCCAAACTGTCACGAAACGGTGGGACCATCTTTTCCTTTGACGGGCAGATGGCACGGGGGCTTATCATGCACAGACTCCAATCCGAACTTATGAGCCTCATGATGTCTCCTACCCCGGGCATGTCTGCCTTCCCTGACTCCGACGGCAACATGCTGCACTGGACCGCCACCTTGGAGGGCCCTAGAGACACCGCCTACGAGAACCTCACGTTCAAGCTGCGCTTCGAATTCCCCACCAACTATCCCTACTCTGCCCCCGACGTCACATTCAAGACCCCGGTCTACCATCCGAACATCGACTTCAGTGGACGGATATGCCTCGATATTCTAAAGGAGAATTGGAGCGCTGTCTACAATGTCCAAACTGTGCTGCTGAGCTTGCAGGGTCTTCTGGAAGAGCCGAACAAGTAGGGAATCTGCCTGCATCCAGAAAAAAACAACCAAGCTGACATGTGCTCGTAGTAAAAGCCCGTTGAACAGCGAAGCGGCCACGCTTCACCAGACTGACCTCGAGGAATTCAAGCGAAAGGTGTTGGCTCGCCATCAGGATCTCAAGGACTAAATATCGGAGACTCAATGCGAATGGGGACGACCTGGGTCATTTGCTTCGGAGTTCGCCATGGCTAGAAATGATGGTTACGCGCATACCCTTGCATGGGTCCTTCAGCGTTGGGCGTTGGTGAGAAGTCGTCATTTTGACTTGAGAAGCGACGGAGCAGGATTGGGGTTGCATACATAGCAGGTGTCGACGGGGCAGGCTCGAGCAAGCGATGGACGTCCTGGTGTTGCTGGTCCAGAGCGTCATCCCTTTTGGAAGTTTTGCTTTCACACGTACCAAGCGCAAAATATACCGCATGGCTTCCTTCTATCGTTCCCTCACGATACCTAGACTTCCCAATACATCTAGAGTGTTTTTTGAATGCTCTTGCCAACTAATTTTCCCCGACACGCCCGCAGGCTTGCACTTCCTCGTTCGCCATGAAGCGACTACTACCATCATCCAAGCCCTCGAACAGCTCGACCCCCCAACTCTTACTGGGATTATTGAACCTCGACCTCTTATCCTGCTCGGCAATCTTGAGCATCTCCTTCTCGGTGAAACTCACCTTGAGCGACCCCAAGTTCTCCTCGATCCGATCTCGATGCACGCTCTTGGGGATCACAACGGTCCCGCGCTGCCTGCCCCAGGCGAGGATGGCCTGTGCCGGGGTGACGTTCTTCTCGGCGGCGAGATCGATCCAGAAGGGGTCGTCGAGGACGTGTGGCAGGTCCGGGTACTTGTCGCTATAGGTGGGATTCATATTGGCGAGCGGCGAGTAGGCGATGACGGTGATGTTGTTCTTGCGGTGCCAGTCGACGAACTCCTGCTGCTGCAGGTAGGGGTGTGTCTCAAATTCGTGGGCCCAGGGCCGGATGTCGCAGCGGGCCAGCAAGTCGTCTAGCTGGCGCGGCGAGAAGTTGCTCACCCCGATGTGCCGGGTCAGGTTGGCCCGCACCAGCTCTTCCATGGCCGCCCACGTGTCGTGCACGCTGGTGTCCTGGTCAACCACGGTGCGCCCGGGCTTCTGGCCCGGCAGGAATGCCACCGGCCAGTGCATCAGGTACAGGTCCAGGTAGGGCACCTGCAGGTCATGGAGTGTCTTCTCGAGCGCGGGTCGCACGTGCTTGGGCTGGTGCGCCGTGTTCCACAGCTTCGAGGTGATCCAGTACTTGTGGCGGTGAGGGGAGAGGGACGAGTTGCCCAGTGTGCGGCCGACGAAGTCTTCGTTGCCTGTTCAGCCGTCGCAGGAGGAAACCACATAGTTAGTCAGGTGGTTATGCCGACTTCGACGCCCGTTTCTCGCAGAGATGGGTGGCGTGGGTTTCAATCAATCAATCCCGTGGGGAGATGATGGATGCCTCATCCACTCGAATGATGATGGATCCGGGGGTGTCTATTCCGAAACAGACAGAAAGACAAACGTACCATAAGCAGCGGCCGAATCGAGGTGTCTGTACCCGGCCTCGAAAGCATACTCGACAGCATTGGAGGCCTAGAAAACATTGGCACAGGAGCAGCATTAGTTAGTGTACGAGGAGAGCCTTTCGAGTATCAAGAGGAGAAAAAGCAGAAAAAGGGTCGGCTGTTCCATTTGAGGAACAAAAGATGACACATGTGAAGGGGGGCGGCGAAGCAGACATCTTCATCCTTGGAATTCCAAAGCCCCAGACCGACTTGGGGGATCTCCTTGATCGGGCCTTTTGTTGACAGAGGCTGTTGGCGGTGGAAGGGGATTTGGTCTGCCAGGGACGCCGGCAGAAGAAGCGTTGTTGTCAGGAGGCACCAGGCCAGGAGGTGCGGGGATAATAGAGGCTGCATATCGAACACCCGTTGACAGTAATGGCAGTCAAACAAAACTCTATAATATAGTTGGGAATGGAGGTAATCTATATTCGTATGTTGTTCAGAGATGAAATAGACATGAATGTGATGAATGCGTGTATTCGCGTCGTCAGCCATCGTGATACTCGACGTCGATGTCGTCATGCGGAGTATTGATGGTACCCTGTTCCGGGGGCATCGGAGTGCATATCCATTATTACCAGGGACAGTGTTGTGCCGGATAACGCATCCGCGAATAGGTAGTACATTAATAGGGGGTGGTCGTAGCTATGGGTATTAGCTATCATCATCATTAGGTATTTGATTAAGCTATCAATCCCGCCTCTGACTCGCTATTGTGCGGAGATAGCGGCTTGGCAACTTTGTGCGCTTACTAGTACATAATTAGCTAGAAAGGGGGTCGAGGTACGAGGTACTGTCCTCCATAAGCTAGACGAAGACAAATACAACTAACAGAGTCTCTCAGATGAGGAATCATGAAAGGAAACGTTTCAGAACAGAACAACTCTGCATAAAATACCCCTCCTCCTCTACTGCTGCCACAATCTTCGGCTCAGGCATGACAGGTAGGATACTTGGATAAACCACTATGAGGTGGAGACGCGGCTCAGTAAGGTAAAGGCCTGGCAGCTTGTGTATGATCAGTATATCGGAATCGTCCTTTTTCTCCCCAGCCACCATTAGGAAGGAAGATCGTGAGTGCTGTGGCGGACCGTTTTCTACCACGCCTTCTATATTGATTTTCACACTGAATGACGGCAGTGAACTCTTCTATGCACACATCTTTGCAATCGACGGACAGATCGGGACCACACTCAATTCAACACATGCGCCGCCTTAACCATATCCGACGCCTTCTCCGCCACGGCGTATATGGTGGCCATGGGATTTCCCGAGAAGTTGACGGGCAGGACGCTTGCATCGACGACACGCAGGCGCTGGACGCCGAGGACCCGCAGCTGCGCGTCGACCACGTCGCCCATGGCCGCGGTGCCGATCGGGTGGTGCTCGGTGCCCACATTCCCGCGCAGCCAGGCCTCTTCGGCGTCCCTGTCTCCCAGCCCGACCTGGGCCGCGAACGAGTACCGCGGGTGCAGTTGCTCCTTGATCCGCGGGGCCAGGGAGACGGCGTTCAGGAATGGGAGCGCGGAGCGCAGCACGGCCATGTCGACCGGGTGGGCGAGGAACGCGTTGTCGATGGCCGGTTGGACTTGCGCATCGCGGCTCGTGATGTGCACGCTGCCCCGGCTGAGCGGGTACTGGAACGCCGCGACGATGCTGACGTGGTTGGTGTCGCTGTTGGCCGGCGGTGTGAGGAAATAGGACTGGTCTGCGAGGCCCTTTTCCGTGTTGATGTAGGCCGGGATAAAGAGGAATTGGATTGCGGCCGCCTTGGGGTCCTTCAGCTTTTGGAGTACCCGTCGCTGTTGCGCTTCGCTGAGGGGTGTTTCGATGCCCCGAGTCGATTCCACGGCGTCAAGCGTAGCTTGCAGTTCCTCGGGTGCCACCCTTGCCCCGTAGCTGATGTATCCCATACCCGAGGGAGGATTCGCCAGTGGTCCGGTCCCAGTCTTCTGGTATAGCTCCATGAAGGGCTTGACAACTTCTGGGTTGACGAAGGCATCGATGGAGAAGCCTCCGGGGGCCAGCTCGAATGAAACAGCAAAGGCATGATGGTCTTGCATGTTGGCACCGACAAGCTTGTTCGCGACAATACACTCGACCCCTGCCGCCTGCAGGACTTGTGGATCTCCAATCCCGGACAGCTCGAGAATCTGAGGCGTTTTATACGTCCCGGCGCAGATGATGACCTCCCTCGTCGCAGTCGCGGTGTACCGCTTCCCACCATGCCAGAAATGCACTCCATCCGCTGCAGGCTCCTGCGTGGAGCCGTCAAATCTGACGCTATCCACGGTGGCTCGGGTGAGAATCTTGAGATTGGCTCGTCCGAGGTTGGGGAGCAGGTACGCTGAGGCTGCATAGCTACGCGTGCCGGGACGTTCAGTTCGATCTACGGTCGACAGTGCGTTGAAAAAGTTGTCTCGATTTCCAGTCGTCGGATCCTCGGAGGTCGGATCGAAACCTGCAACCTCTCTGCAAGTATCGAGAAGGTCCTTCTCGATGGGTACTTGGGAGCGATTGGTGCTGGTATGGATCACACCGGTCGTTCCGTGGGTTTCAGAAGGATAGAGAGGAGCGTCTTGCGCGTCCAACCGCTCATGTTTCCGAAAATACGGTAGCAGACCGTCCCAAGACCACTCGCCTGAGCCGACAAAAGCCGCCAACTCATCGAAATCGGTGCGCGTTCCCCTCATCCAGAGGCTCTGGTTGAGACCACTGGTGCCGCCCAGCATTTTCCCTCGCGGTAAAGAATATTCGAGGTTGTTGGCGTGTTTCTGACCCAATTAGCAATCTCTTTTTTGTGACCTGTCTACATCCACGAGTACCTGAGGGACACTCTTCAAGGTCCAGTCATACTCCGGCTTGTTCGCCCCCTGCATGTAGAGAGTCGGGACATTGACCAGTGGATCATCCAGCTTGTTGGCGCCGGCTTCAAGGACCCCAACGCGAAACGCATCATTTTCAGAGAGACGGGCGGCCAGAACTAGTCCAGCAGTGCCTCCACCTGCAATGATGAAGTCAAAGGGGACGGAGACGAACTCGTCCACCGAGCACAATACCGACGTTTCTGAAGACATGTCGTGGCGCTTCGTATTTCACAGATGCAGAGATCACGGTGCTCTCTGGAGCATGAGAATATCTTTATAGTTAGTTCCTCTTGAGCACGCACAACTGTCATCAAGTATAATGACTGATGAGTAATTCCTTCGACGCATCTAGGCACCGTTGATTGTGCACGACCATGAAGATGTTTTTCAACCCCAGACCCCAAGCGGCCGCATGCGCGAAATCGATCACCAATGATTGCGAGAATGAAGGGCCTCCCGAATATTCCTTTGCTGACACCAGCTGCAAGCTGATCTGAACATTGCAGGGCGTCCTTCTGGCGAGGTGGCCATGAAGTCGGGGACGAACCAATCCAGATCAAGTCGACCTGTCATTCGCCCCCAGACTTCTCCGTATCCGGCCACCGGTCTTGACTAGGGCGTTGGAAGAGAGAGGTTAGTAGATGCTTCAGGTAATTGTCGCGTGCACTTGGGAGGCACGCCTGAGATCAGGGACATCGATGAGTAATACCTCTCATGGACTCGGCTAGCCACGTTTGGTAGCAGTCGCAAATACCGAGGCGAACTGGCGGGAGCGTTGGAACTGACTGCAGTCTATATTGCAGCTGTGTTCTTGCTTGTGTCCTTGACCACGGAGCAATCTCGTTAGATGTGGTGAGTTGTTTGAATGTAATAGGCAAAGTCACTCGGACTGACGTCGGATATATGTTCGACGTCAATTGGCGTCGATAAAGTTCTTTCCTATTCGGCCGACTGGGAGCAACTTGAGTTATATATCGAGACTCCGCAAGTCGGGGGGCAACCCAACCTGCTTGGCTTCATCCTATTGGCAGGACCGTGGACAGACTGCTCCATCAGACCTGTCTCGGGGTTCCACGGAGACGACTGAGTGCTGAGTGAATGATGCAAAGGTCGAAGATTGTGTCTCAAGTGCCGAGAAACGAAGCCCTTGATCCAGGAAGCTAGTATGGGTCATTGCTACTAAAAGGCAGCGGTGGTAATCGAGGAAAATCCGACAAAGATAGGAAGGCAACGTAATAACAGACTTCGTTCGGAAGACGCGCGCTCGCCATTGTGGAGCCGTGACGGATGACCCGTACCTGAAAGCATAAAGGGAGGCTGAAAAGACGGTTGAGAAGCCCTTGGATACCGGAAATGGCTCCCAGAAAGCTCGGCCAGCATTGGCAAGCGAACGAAGACACCGGATCGCTAATGACAGGGGAGAGGATCACCAAAATATCCATAAAACGACCCGCATGCCCTCCGTCCTTCTTCGGCTATGAGGTTAATTCATCAGTTAGATTCGAATCGACACAAACTACAAAGTTCGACGTGATTGTGGACCGGAACCGAAATGGTTTCTTAAGTTGTTGAGAATGCCTTAATGGTATGAACACTTCAGAAATCGACCATGATGATGCTTCCTCAGTGTTGTCTGCTGGACTCCGCCCTAATGCTCCAGACTGCCATAGGTATCTGCAGAAGCGGCCAGACAGGTCAGCAGCTGCGTTTCCTATTTCCAGGGTATTCCCATGCCTCCAAGCAGCCTCTTTCGACAGTCGCCAGCCAGTTTGGGACTACTCTTTGGTACGTTCCAAGGTCTCAGACAATCTTTATCGACGTGAAATCCAACCACGGATGAAGTTTTCGCGATTTGCGATCGACCAAGATGTGCAATGGATATCTCCACGGAGGCCAAGTCCTGCAAAAGCCGGATAGATATGTTCAAGTCGGGGCGTCATTTGGTGCTCCTACAGCCTCGGATCTAGTAAGTCGATCAGACCTAGCCTGGCGGTTATTTCCTCAACGGTTAGTAGTCGTAGATACGCAGCCATCCGGGTTTGCCTCCAAATGTTCTATGGCTGACCGCAACGTCTCCGGCTGAAATCAGACGACATGTATCCTAGCGCAGCAAATGGAGGTTCACCTACCGACATATGCAAACTGATAGAGGACATTTCATTGATACTCACCTGGCATGGTCAAGGCTTTCCGCTAAAAGATGGCCAAGATCAGGCTCCATATTTCACCTCAAAATGCCGCGCCTAGGCCTTCCTTTCACTGAAGCCAAGCCAGAGTGGGTGGGCATTACCATCATGGTCAGCTTACTCCCATCAGGCAAAGGCTTTCGTATGCACATGGTAATTCTCTCATCATGCAATCCGAGCGCTTTCGTGGGGTGTTCCCGTCCTGATTGTTGGGGGGCATTGCCAAAAACCTTGATGTCGGATATAATGGTTTCCCGATGGAGATCGAGAGCCCTCCTTGTTCGAGTTTCGTCAGGTACAGAGGGCAGGAAGATGCCCCCTCTCATCTGTATCTGTCCATTTATCGAAGCCTCTGGAGGCTTGAGGAATGACGGCGCGCCAAAGGGACCAAGTAGATGTCTTTCACCATGTATTCTGGACAGATCATGTGTATGGACAGGCTTGTCGCTCATGCTGTTGCTCGAGCCCACAAGAGTATCTGCATCGGCTCAACAGAACCAGTTTATAGCCGAGCAAAGTCGAGGGTAGACGGTGACAGGCGAGAACTCCATCATTCGGCACTGCGGTTCGCCTCAGCCTTGTACATTGTGGCCACGTGCTTCTTCTCTTGTCTAGAGTGGCAGTTGACGCAGCAAATGAACAGTAGTGGTGGTGTAGAAGACTCTGTGCTGCCTCGGGAGGTTTGGTGACGCGGCAAGAAAGGAGCTTGGACCATCTCACCACAATGTTGAAATCTGCGAGAAACGAATCATAGGAGGCCAGAATGATACCTCAGAGACAATATAGCCGAGGAGCAAATGAGTACGCGTCTTGACAGCCACTGACGTCTGATTGACGATGTCTCATTTATGTGAATTCTCTGTCACAACGTCAGCCTCATCCCGCTATGTGGATTTCCACGAATTGTGTTCAATCCACCCAATTCAACACCTACTACTATTGAGCAGACGACACTCTGAGATGCTGGAGGGTTTTCAACAGCGGCAGGGAAAGCGGTGACGGGAGACTTGACGGCCAAAGAAATTGAACCTTTGCTTTGTGATGATCGCCTATTCTCACTTGTCACCTTCTTCTGAGTTCCTCCCTGTTGGGAATAAGGTCACCGAGGTGTATGGTCCTCATTCGCAATGACAATGGAGCCTCGGATATGCTATCTCCATAATAGCCCTCGAGACTTACCTCATCAACGACCTGCCCGGGGCTGGGGGTGTTTTTCTCTGCTTTCTGCCTGACAGGAACCTTCCTATGCACTCTCCCGCTCTGCTGACATCCTAAACCGGTCAGTGCAAGGGGGACTCTCAAGTATTTCGAGAGATTCGAAATTAGGTTGATGATGTGCCTTCTACCGATCACGGTGGTCAGCTGTTCCTTGCCGAGCCATGTTCTGTTCCGATCGGGCCTCATGTGAGGGCCATGCTACCTGAAATGACTTGATCTATATCCAACAGGTGTCGAGAGATCTGGTCTGCTTACATGGACTGCGTACAAGAGATGTCCCTGTGGGATGGAACCTGCTGGTACGAGATCCGCCATGCTTCGGACGTTGTTGCTCTAGCGGTGCCTTTATAATAGGTGATGTTCTCAGTCGAGTCAGGTCAAAGCGTGAAGGGGAAATTCTTTGCAGTATCAGTTGCTCTGTTTTCCAGCTTTACGGCTTGGCTGCGCATGAAACATCATGCTTGATACAATCCGAGATGCGCCTGTGGGCCAATTTCTGCGATGGCTGACTCGCAACCGGATACTTCTTTATCCCGACGAGCAGCAGGGCTTCGTGCTCCCCAAGCTTGTGAGTCTACCATCAATCTCCCAGAAGGGACATCCATGAAATGACATACGTTATAGGCATCTGGTACTCCCCTCCAGAAGGAGGTCGCAGCTCCCGACGAGTCTGAGCATGAAACAGATGAACAGGAGAAGAAGACTTCCCAGGCACCTGAGGCCGAGAAAGCAGAGGAAGCAAAGTTCGTGCCTGGGCTGGCAGATTCCGAGAGTGCTGCACCCGCCGGCGAACCGTCAACGCGCCCAACGGAAAGAACAGAGAGAGAAAATGCTTTAGAACCAAGTCTCTCAAGACAACAGAGTCACCCCTTTACAGAAGAGCGTTTCTCACTGGATCAGCAGCTGGAGATTGAAAAGACCCGGAGCAAGCCTATATCATTGCACAAATCCGCCGACGGCACCATCCTCATCGACTGGTACACAACCGACGACCCTGAGAATCCCCAGAACTGGTCACAGTCGAAGAAGCTCTTTGTGTTGGGACAGATATGGTATCATTTCTTCCTCCCCCCCTGTCGATGGCGAAGAATAGCTAAGGTGAGACATCCAGCTTGTACACATTCGCCATGTACGGAGGCTCCAGTATCTACGTCGTGAGTGAAAGGTAAGTCCCCTCCACCTTGGCCTGAACTTGTACACTGACGGACTCCTAGAGGTGTCATGCAGAGATTCGGCGTGGGCGAGGCAGCTGCGGCAATGGGCCTTTCCATGTATGTTATCGGGTGTACGTTGGATCTCTCCCTCCATCTGCCAAAAGATAGCACTGATCACGTTGTTATACAGACGGGATTGGCCCCCTTCTATTTGCGCCCCTGTGTGAGATTCCCGCCATCGGCCGCAACGGAGTCTATACGCCTGCCTTTATCCTCTTCGTCATCATCTGTGTGCCAACGGCTGTGGTTGACAACTACGCCGGTCTGCTGGTACTTCGATTCATCCAAGGCTTTCTGTCCAGCCCTTGCCTTGCAAATGGAGCTGCCTCCGTTGGCGACATGGTAGGTTTCTCTCACTCTATGCATGAGGTGAATACGACAAGAAAACCTAACACCCATAGTTCTCCCTCTTGATGCTCCCCGTGTATCTCTCCTCTTGGACGGCCGCCTGCTTTTGGGGCCCTGCTCTTGGACCAGTCGTCGCGTCGTTCGCCGTCACCGCCGAAGGGTAATTAGTGGCCTTTCCCCCAACATGTGGTCCTCGTTCACCTAACAAAGAACAGATGGAGATGGTCGCTGTGGGAGCTGCTCTGGCTCAGCGCCCCTATCCTGGTCCTCTACCTGATTGCCTTTCCCGAGACCTCGAGCGCCACGATCCTTCAACGACGAGCCGCGCGACTGCGGAAACTCACGGGCAGGACCGACCTGCGGTCCTGGAGTGAGATCGAGCAGGACCACATGAAGTACTCTGAAGTCTTTTTCGATGCCATCATCAAGCCGCTCGAGATCATGATCAAGGACCCTGCCGTTGGGTTCACGAATATCTACGTGAGTGGCCCTTAAAACCACTATTACCAGCCATGTGAGGGCTTGCTTTTCTAACCTGTTCTTGTTGTCCTTCCCCCACAGAGCGCCCTACTCTACGGTGTCTACTATTCCTTCTTCGAGGCCTTCCAGCTGGTCTACATGGGCATCTACGGCTTCAACCTCGGCGAGCTGGGCTTGACCTTTATCAGTATCGGCGTGGCGACCATGGCCGCGGTCGTCGTCTATAATACGTATCTCCTCGTCTACCTTGTGCCTGACATCGTCAAGAACGGCCTGCGAGCACCGGAACATCGGTTGGTCCCTGCACTGTTCGGCGTCTGCACGTTACCTGCAGGACTGTTCCTGTTCGGTAAGCTCGGTCCCACCTCCTCTTTCTCTCTCTGTCTCTCCGCCCTGTCCCATATCAAGTCCCTTCACGATCGTCTGAAAAAGCGAAGAGACACAGACTAACCACATCGTGCCCCTCGCTCCGGCTCATACAGGCTGGACGTCCCGCCACGGCGTGCACTGGATGGTCAGCATGATGGGCGTGGTGATCGTGGTGAGCTCGAACTTCGTCATCTTCCAGTGCGTCTTCGTCTACCTCCCGCTGTCGTACCCGCGCTACACGGCCTCGCTGCTCGCCTCCAACGACCTCTTCCGCGCCCTCTTCGCCGCCGGCTGCGTTGTCTTCTCCCGCCCCATGTTCGCCAACCTGGGAATCGGCCCCGCCAGCAGTCTGCTCGCCGGTCTGTCCTGCGTCGGCCTCGTCGGCATGTTCCTCCTCTGGCACTGCGGGGCGAAGTTGAGGGCCCGGAGCAAGTTCGCGGCGAGTTAGGCTGCACGGACAGGAAGCAAGGGGCACAGACAGCGCCCCGAACGGCCGGAGAATCGAGACCCCAAGAGACCACAGTTACACACTCTCGAGAGAGGAAATGAGATATATGTATATAGATAGTGGAACTCAGCTACCAGAGAGAACCTGCCTAGAATAGCAACCAAAAAGGGTGGTATATACAAAGCTCTGAAGCTTGATTTATATGTGGGCCGTATCTAAAGGGCCCTGGAAGAACAAGAGACGGGAAACGAAGTCCTCCATTACTCCTTACACGGCATCTGCCTCGACAGTTTGTAACGGGACATAATTACCCCGTTCCCTCTCTTGCGCTCGTCTCCTTGTTGCCACGCCTTCAAGTCTGTCGAACATTGCCTCCGTAAACCCTTGGATCCTGCCCATCCAGCCGCCGTTGTTCATCAGTTTCTTTCTCCTCTTCCCTCCAATCATGGGTGCACTGTATCTGTTTCCTTCCATTTTCAGAGCTTCAACAGTCAACCACTTGGGTCTGCCAACCCACCTCAATGCCAACGAACTCAGTGTCACAGAGATGCTGCTGAACATCATGGCGGTGGCGCTCATCAAAGGGGGCATATGGTAGCCGAGCGGCAAGAAGATACCCATAGCAAACGGTAATCCGATAACGTTGTACGCACAGGCCCATATGAGATTGAGCTTGATGCGTCGGAATATGACACGACACAGATGAAGGGCCGTCGGGATATTGAGCAGGTCGTCGGAGCGCATGATCACTATATCTGCGGCTTCGACAGCGATATCGCTCCCAGAGACAAGACCAATGCCGACATTAGCGGTTGCAAGCGCCGGAGAGTCGTTGATCCCGTCTCCAACCATAGCGACGATTTCACCTTGAGACTGAAGGTCGGAGATGATAGATTGCTTTTCACCGGGAGAGACGGATGCACGAATGGATTCTCGGGGTATACCCACTAATTCGGCAATGGAGAGCGCCGTGTTATAGGTATCACCGGTGACAAGGCTGGTGGAAATACCCATTTTGTGCAAGGCAGTGATGGCGGCATGGGCAGTAGGCTTCAGCGTGTCAGAGAGGCCGATATGACCCGCATACTGCCCGTTGATCGCAACGTAAATGGTTGTGATTCCTGTCTTGGATTTACTTCGGCTTGTGGGAGACAGAGCCGCATTGACTGCGTTCTCAACGTCGGCCGGGATATCGATCTTTTTATTAGCCAAAAATGCAGAATTACCGACATAGACCTTGTACTTGGTTTCGTCACCTGGATTGTTGAGCTCAATGATGGCCGACACTCCTTGGCCGACAGTGACGCCGAAGGTGCCGACCTGGCCGGGAAGGCCTTCTTCGACTTCCAAACCAAGTCTCTCCCTGGCGGCAAGAACGATGGATTTCGCAATGGGATGTTCGGATCCAGTCTCAGCGAGCCCGACAAGCGTCCACCACAATTTCTGACGCCATTCATTGGAGCTCCAGAGAGCCGCATAGCTGGTGTCAGCGACGTTGAGTCTTCCAAAAGTCAGAGTACCCGTCTTATCCAAAACGACATGGGTGATACGTGTGGCTGTTTCAAGAGCAGCACCTCCCTTGACAAGAATGCCTTGTTGCGAAGCAGTCCCGGTTCCCACCATGACCGCTGTTGGAGTTGCCAATCCGAGAGCACAAGGACAAGCGAAAACAATGACCGAGATGCAGAGCTTGAGGCAGACCATGAATTTCCCGCCATTCTGTTTGTCCGTAAAGATTTTCGGAGGATTGGGCATGATATGGCTCAAAATCATCCACCCAATGAACGTGATCAGACCGAGAAGGATGATGATGGGGACAAAGTAGCCTGCGACAAGATCTGCCATTCGCTGAATGGGGGCTCTGCTGGTCTGGGCCTCCTGCACAAGATTGACAATCTGGCTCAGTTGCGTGTCCTTTCCCGCACGGGTAACCTTGAAGTCGATCTTGCCGGCACCATTGACGGTACCCGCAATGAGTGTACTACCCTTCTTCTTCTGAATAGGCATAGGCTCACCAGTGACCATGCTTTCATCCACGAAGCTCTCCCCGCGGGTCACGACTCCATCTGCGGGTATTTTGTCTCCAGGTCGAAGAATGACAACATCTCCGACTTCGATAAGCTCGGTAGGAATGGTCTTTTCAATCGCGGAAGGACCCGATGGGCCAGGGCCTGACGGCACTCTCCTCAAATCCGCAGTTGGCATCTTCTCGAGCACCGGAGACGAGGGAGCAGTCCAAGCATCGGCGAGCTTCTCCGCGTACAAGGGGTCCTCATATATGGTTGCCATGCTCGGAGCTAAAGACATCAACTGAGATAGAGCTCTGGATGTCTGGCCCTTTGCTCGATTTTCGAGCCATCTACCAAGGGTGATGAATGTGATAAGCATGGTGCTGGTGTCGAAGATGGTGCTGGGTTTGTTATGAGGAGGTATCAAGACCGCCACAATGACGGCAAAACAACTGAAGAAAAAAGCCGTCGAAGTACCCAAAACAACCAACACATCCATCGTCGGTGACTTGTGCTTCAGACTTTTGTATGCTGAAATGTAAAACCGCTTTCCAATGCCGAATTGTACAGGGACTGTCAGGGCGAAGCAGATAACGTCGCCCAAAAGAAGGCCGGAAATGATCTCAAAGCCTCCAAAATTTATAGACGGAAAGAACATGGGTATAATCATGCTGATCAGAAGCACGGGTATCGCAAAGCCCAATGAAGTAAGGAATGCTTTCTTCCACTCCTGGATTTCTTTTGTTTTGGCGAGGGACTCGAGCTGTGCGTTATTGTCTTCCGAGTCTGCAACCAAGGCGTTGAAGCCAGCGTCCTCGACGACCGCGACAATCATTCGGAGGCCGACGAGGGCAGGGTCGTAGGTAATGGTGGCTCGAGAAGTGGAAAGACTGATTACCGCACTCTTGACGCCAGATAATGCCCTGAGGTTGGTTTCCAGCTCAGTTGCAGTCTGTCCATCCGGAAGACCATAAATCTTGAGTTGCTGAGAAACATTGGTTGAGCTCTGTACATTGGTCTCGGCCTGAGAGGACACAATCTTGGCATCGAATCCGGCATCTTCAATGAGTTCAACGATCTTCTCGGAAGGAAGGGCGACGGGGTCATGGGAGATGACTGCTCGTTCGGCCAGGAGGCTGATGTTGAACTTGATGAGACCCGGAACGTTCTTGAAAGCGCCTTCAACAGAAGACGTGCAGGCTCCACAGGTCATGCCTTCAATGGCTACAGTGGTAGTCCATGTGTGGGATTGCTCATTGACTTCCGCATTCCCGGCTGCAGCCTTGATAGTGTCCTGACGTTTCGAATCGACAATGGTGGCGTCAAATCCTCGATCTTCGATGATTTCGGCCAGTGCATCGGCACTTATGATGCTTGGGTCGTGCTGAACGATTGCCCGCTCCGCCAGAAGAGAAACGCTCATACTCTTCACACCGGGAACATCTTTGAAGCCGGCCTCAACAGAAGAAGTACATGCCCCGCAAGTCATTCCTTGGATGGATATTGTTGTGGTCATGAGCTGGGGTTCTGAATTGGACACTGCGGTCGAAATGGATAGAGGGGGAGGTCTAGGCATGTCGGTGGAGATGACGGTGGCATCGAAGCCACGGTCCTCTATGATCTCTGCGACCTGCTCGGGAGACAACTTTGTCGGATCATGATGTATCACGGCTCTTCCCATCATCAGGCTGACTGATACAGCACCAGCACCCTCGACACCCTTGAACCCTGACTCGACCGAAGAGGTGCAGGCACCGCAGGTCATTCCATCGACTTTGAGGGTTGTGGTGGCCATGTGCGCCGGGCTGGCCGACACTTGCGGCGCCTCATGGCCCCTGTCACTGGCAAGACTCATCTTAACGAACGTTCAATCGGGAAAACCAGCGGCGCTGAAATAGAGGGGGCAGTTATAAACGCATGGTTCGGGGGCACGCGTTCTGGGACCGACTTCGGAGGAGAAAAGGGACTCGAGTATATCGGCGTGGAAGATCGTACGAGAAGCGAGACAGGACTTTAAAAGAGCGTATTGAGGAAACGGACAGCGAAGACAATCAGTAAGCGGCCTTGAAGATAGGCAAACGGACCGACGTGCGTAAAGTCAGGGTGAGACGGGGGGGGTTGAAGCTGAGAAATGCCTTGAGGCGTGCGGATCCAGCGCCTGAAACCGAACAGCGAAAAGCGAAAAGCGCAAAGCGCAAAGCGCCACTATTGACGGATTCGGCCCCAGAGGCTCCTTAATTAGTATCACGCCACCGCTAGCCACCATCGAGGCATCGCAGGGCTGGTGGGCAGCCTCGTCCTGGTCGAGGTCAAGAGAGACTAAACAATAGAGGCATATCTGACCGTAATGGCATTGAACAGCTGTTATGGTAGTTGTTTAGACCTACTGTAAAACAAGTTGCCTGACGGAAGAAGCCTGGCAGTCTTCTTGGCACCAAGACACGTGACAGACGCACCAGCCACATCAGCCACACTAGCCTCAGCCTCAGCCTCGTCAATGCCAAGCTCTAACATCTTCCGCCCGCAGTGACAGCCTCATCTTCGACTTTGAAGCCCGAGTATCAGTCCATCAATCCTCACGCTGTCTTCCACTCTCGTGCGCACTCCTTCTCCCCTCCGCTGCTCCAGATGGTCACCTAAAATGGATCAATCCCAGACAAAAGCCCTCGCTGTGATCCAACCTTTCATTCACCTCGCCACGACTACAAAGACTCCTTCCCCGCGTTTCATTGCTGAACTGATCAAGGGAGCAATCTCGGCTCCTGGGGCGTACATCTTCACCGAACTCCTTTCCGTGCCGGTGATCCAGAGTTTGAGAGGCACGGAAGCAGAACCATGGTTGAAGTTGTTGGAGATCTTCAGTTGGGGGACGTATGAGGAGTACAAAGGTATATACACCTTCAGGGCGATCCAGTGGTGGCAGATGTCGTCAATGTGACCTTATGTGCTGACCTTCATAGCCAATGCGTCTCTACCACCCCTCGACGAAGCTCAGACCTTCAAGTTACGCCAGCTCAGCCTCCTGACTCTGGCCTCGCCGTTCGCCCCGACCAGCAAGAACACAACAGCCGGTCCTTTGACATACCCTGGGCTCCTCGCCTCCCTCCTGCTTTCCACCCCGCAAGACCTAGAATCCTTGATCACACAATCAATCTACTCCGGCCTCCTGACTGCTCGTCTCAGTCCCACGTCATCCCCACCGACCGTACACATCATGTCCGTTGCGCCGCTTCGCGATCTGCGCCCGCATTCCCTTCCAATCCTCTTGCAGATCCTGCAGACGTGGGAATCGCGCTGTGCCTCCGTCGTCACCGACCTGGAAAACCAGATTGCCGCTGTTCGATCGACGGCGCAACAGAGAGCCATGCAAGAGAGGGCACGGCAGACTGAGGTGGACTCGCTTGTCCTCAGCAGTGACCGAGCGCAACAAGCAACAAGTGACAATGGCTTCGCGTCGGAGGCCAGAGGTGGAAATGGACGTGCCAGTCGCGGTCCTGGTCAACGCCCTCCTAGCAAGCGGGATCTTGACCAGCAGATGGAAGGCGAGGGTGACGACGCGGATGATGACTACGAGGAGGGCAAGATGGACTTGGACGAAGGCATCGGTGAGGGTCCCGGTGGATTCCCAGCGTCGGGAACGCGAGGCAAATATGGTTGGGCTTTACGAGGTGCAAAGCGAAACCGCGGACGAGGGTCAAAGTGACTTTGACTTGATCCCTTCGGATCTGTACATTACTCACAATTGACTGGATGATCGAATTGACGGCGTCACTAGGAAGTGGCACAACCCGAGTGACCCAAGAGATTCTGCCTGGGACAACATAGCTGGGCAGAGCCCGCAGAATCGAGAAAGATGCCAACACGAATCGAAGTCGAATTTCAGCAACTGAAGCACACCAATTGTACGGTTTGGCCTACTGTTGCTCTCGCTCAAGAGCGACGAGACCCAGTGGCCCTGCGCGATGTATTCTCACGACCATATATATGCCACGACGCGACCAGAGAGCGAGCGGCCCGATGGAATACCGACGTGAGGAGCTTGGGCGGATAGTCTTGAGAGGCTTTCATCAGGAGCTCGTCTTCTACGCACCCGAAGCCCCCCTAGAGCTGATCAACACGAGGGTGGAAGGGACAGACAATATGTCTCGCGAAACATTAGACGTGATAAATGACAGCGATTCAATACAAAGCATAACGAACTTCGCTCCAATCCATCTACTCTGCTCTAGGCTACTATACCCTAACCTACCCTGTCCAAATTCTTATCCTATTTTATCCTATCCTTTCCGGTCCAGGTCAGTCCCCGTCTGCCACATGCAGCCCCGGGACAAGGCGATCCGGCAATCCGGCGCGTAAAATCTCCAGTGTACTACGAACATAGATAGGTATCATATACAGAAGGGGCGGTCGAACCAAGTTGAATCAACTCTCAATGGATGAAATTCTCGCATATGAACGGGCCCATGTGTCCAGCCAGTCTCTGCATAACTAACAGAATACATTTCCAAGCTCCATGTGTCCTTTCCTGTGTTTGTTGATCCGCTTGCTCGCTGGCCCAGCCTGGGGCGTTGTTGTGTTGCGAGCTGTCGTCGTACCTGTAAAGAACGTTTCGCCGCGTCTGCAATCCACTGTTATCTTCCAGTGTTGGACCATGTTTCATCGTTTTTGTTGCAGTTAGATCGATGGCTGCATGTTGCCTGTTCACAATGGCAAAACTCTCCCCAACGCCATTTGTTCCCTTAGAAAACAGAGCCCGAATCTGCTTGCTCACTGCTTCGCTGGACATGGAGCATTGAACCACCCACTCCCCCACCGTTCTTCAAGAACACTGAACGCCGAAGCAACCATTGTCATTGTACATCACTGCTAACTCATCACAGTCCCACCAACCCCTAGAATCTTGTGCCCGGTACAAATATGAACAAGACACTCAACGCCACCGCCGCTGCCGTAAACATCAAGAATGCAATGGTCGCTCGCGTCAGAAGCAGTCGACGCACAAACGGCTCCCTGACGCGAGACCAGTTCATCCATGTGTATTCACTAAATCCCAGGTAAGCGGCGACGATGTCGAGCTTGTATTGATAGGAGACGAGGAAGTAGCAGCCGATGGTAAAGGGAAGGATAAGCTGAATACTTTGGTCAGTGGATTCAACGATGGTGAAGCTGAGAGAAAGCATGCTTACCCAGCAGCGAGTGGCCCTCGACCTGTCCCTCAGAATCATGTAATAGCCAGCCCAAAACCCGGCCATCAAGCTCGCCAGGCCAATAGCCAGCCTGATCAACACACTCAACGGGACCAAATTTCCCAGAGCCTTGGCCTGCAAAAACCCCGGGAACGCGTCCCTCTCCATTGCTTGGAAGACGTAGTCCTTAGCATCGTCAAACACCTCGGGATCGTCTCGTCCTTCCTCCTCAATTGCCCGAATAATCCTGTTCAGCATGGTGTCTGGCAGAACTATTTCTCGCTCCGATCCCGGCAGGACAAAGGTGTAGAGGATCTTCTCCGCACTGGCTTTAATGTCGGCCCTAGCGACACTATGCCCGGGAGAATTCGAGTCCGTCCGCACTTCAGGGGTGGAGTAGGTCGGTTGTGGCAGTTCTGAAGGCGAGGGCCGGTCACCGGAGGGGCGGCTGAGGTTTCTTGAATTTGCAGACCCCAAGCTGTGGGAAGGCGAGTGATCGGTAGCACCACCTTCTCCTCTGCTTCGGGGTGGCTTGACCCCTGCAGCGGCACCTCCGTTGTCTGATCTTAAGATGGCAGACACCCTTGACTCTTGGCCGCTCTTTCTCGGGTCGACTCCTTCCAACTCAAATTGTTCGAGCATCGCAGAAGATCTTTTGCTGGTAGTCTTTTCCATCTCGGGCGTGTCGACGAGCATCGAGCGGCGCAGTTCTCGGACATAGTGACGACACAAGGACATGTGTTGAGATACATCGAGCCTGTTGAATGGGTCAGTATTGACTGAAGCCTCGGGATCGGGCCGAAAACATACCAGAAGTCCAGGTAATCCACGGAGCGTTGCTGGTCGCGCATGTAAATGTAGAATGAAAACAAATCGACCGGTGCCAGTGTCCTTCTTCCCAAAACCTCCATCAACGTGGGTAGTCGGTTGCGGACCTCGACATCCTCACCCCGGCTCCCTGGATGTGCCATTGCGTTTATTGACAGCGCGAGGCGCGCAGAAAACTGATTCAATCGCGGTGTCGCCCAGAGGTGTCGGGAGCAACGAGTCGCGACGTCGTCCGAAGGGGAAGCGGTCAGTTGCAATCGCTGCACTCTGCTTTCAGCAAATGGACTTCGTCTCCGTATGTGACTTTGGTGTTTTTGAAATGGAGAAGAAGTGACGTGAGGACTAAGTTACGGGGTCGCGAGTGGGAGGCTGGTGGACCTTGGATTACATGGTGGACATGGTGGGCAAAGGGACGGTAGCGAGCGTGTCGAAGTGAAATCAGCGAGCGAAGAAGTGGTGTACAGGTTCAGCAAGACCTGGGCCGTTTGGTCGCGGGCTCGTCTCGTCTCGGTTGAGGTCGAGATGGTGGGTGCATCATGAGAAAAGCAGGGAAGGGAGCGAGCGACCTTTGACGACGGAACCTTGAATTGGCTGCGACCGGGGCAACCCCCTGCATCCCCCTGGGACACATCTGATTGGTTCCTCAACTGCTCCGAACAATCTGCAGGTTCCCGAAGTCAGTCTTTGCTGGCAGCCACTCGGCCACACAACTTGCACATGGCAGTTCATCGTCTAATCACGAATAAATTATCTGTGTCATGGAGTACCTATTGTTGCTGGTAACTCAGAGTTTGCAATTCCGCTCGTTGGAACCTGCAGACGTGTCTTTCATGGTGTCACTGGGGAGAAGAGTACTACTTATGTTCTGTCGTTTCCGTCCCCGTTGTCGTGTCTTCATGATCAGGATCATCCAATTGATAAAACGCCTGTGATGCAGCCTGGGTATCATCTAATATGCAAGCAGAAATCAAGCAAGACCATCATGCCAAGTCATCGTCCACCCCTCACCACCCAAATCCGCCCAAGTGAACGCCATCCCCAAGAGATAGTCGGTCGAAAATTAGGTGCTTATTCCGCCAGGTGCTATAGACGCCATGTCAGTGTTTCGGAACTCCGATCCATTGTCAGATTATAACCACTCACCGACCATTCCGGGATATTTTTGATCTGTTGCCACATGAACTTTTCCAGCTTGTTCGCACTCTTAGCGTATGGTGTCGTTTCGTTGTTATAGCGCCGGCAGTTGTCGAAAATGAGTTTGGCGTCCTTGATGAAATCTTCCGGCCTGGGGTACAGGTCATTCTGAAGCCGTTCCTCCATTGTCGACAGGTCCATCGGCTCCTTGATGACTTCATAGTAATCGGGGACCTCGTCCTTGTTGACCGGCTGGGCAAACGGCCAGGCCGCGGTGTGGTTCTGCATGTCATTGAGCAAGTGAAGAAGCTGGTTGTAGTTCGGACCATGTCGAGGTTGTCGGGAGAGTTCATCCATCGAAGGAGACCACCCAGACTCTTTGATTGCTGGAATCGACATGGGGTCTATCTCGACAATGCCATTCTTCCATTGTGCTGGTGGTGGATGAACGATGTGGGACTTGCTCACTGCTCGGATCTTGGCCATGACTGCCTCTTTCTGCTTCTGGAGCATTCGAGGAGCCTGGAGATAGCGAATTTTGGGCAACATGCTACATTGCATGATTGTGCCTCCTTCGTAGTCTTTGATATACCCCATCCAGATCGACTTCTCCAGGGTGATCTCTTTGGTAAAGCCCTGCTTCTTGAAGTACCCAATCGCATAGTTGTCGGCGTAAGTGAGAAAATACATGATCGGCGAAGTGGCTTTGACATAGTCTTTCAAGTGCGCCATCAGATGAGCCCCGTAGCCCTTGACTTGCTGATCCGATGAGATCGCGCAAAAGACGATTTCCGCAAACCTTCTTGAGTTAAACGGTCGGTAGGTGATGCCGCCAACGACCTCGAGAGGCTGCTTGACAATGGCGATTGATAAATGTGTTTTGTCGTATACAAGGCGAGCGATGTAGTCCTTGGGCATTTTCGGCAGTTGTTTCTGAAAGATGCATTTCAACCCCGTCAAAATAATGTTACTTTCCCTCGAGTTGTCATTGTTGACCACCCTGAACTCAATAAGTCCCTGTTTCTCTTCGACGACCGCCGGCTTCTCGGGAAAATCGACGGGGGTAGGGGTGATGGGAGGATCGTTGTCGGACTGCTCACAACAGAGATTAGTCTCGATTGTCTTCAATGCAGGACGCTCAGCCTGGAAGTTCCAATGATGAGGAATGCCGTAGTCCTCAAGATATGAGAGGGATATCGTTGACACCGAGTCTGTGGACGTGTTTGATACGAAGCGATACAAGTTATCGTCAGGCGGAAAGGTTCCTGCCCTGGGAGGGTTGAAAGGCATGATGACAGATGTCTGGGAAAAGAAATAAGTTTACCTCTTCATGCTTGATACCATCCTCCAGCACCGGCGATTCGGTTCTGGCCTTTTTGGAGCGTGAAGATGCCGCATCCTCGGAGGCCTTCCTCTTCGTATCTGCGTTGTGCAGGGTCAGTAATTTGTGAAGGCATCATTCTGCCGCACCCAGGGGGAGGGGCTAGGGGGGCGCTCACGTTCACCGTTTATAGGCGCCATCGAGGCAACTCCGATACCCTGAATATAGTGAAACAGTCCCTTATATGATACGTCTTGAGGTTGTAGAAGAGGGCGTTGCCGCAGTCCAGCTTCAGCACCGAGTTGTCATCAGCCATGAAGTCGTGAGGCGATTTCGGCCGCGGCTGAAGGACGCCGTGAGGATCATTTCCATATATAGCTTAGCGCATTTCCTCGGAAATCCTTCCTGAAATAGACTCATTGGTGTCGCGTCGTCTTTTCGGGGAGACCACCTTGCACCTGCGAACATTGTGATATACATCAGACCAAACCCCTAAAGCAGTGTCCGTTCGACCGCCTTGCTGCTCACCTCAATGTCGCTCTACGAAGTCTGGCAAGCAGCCGCAGGCAGCCCTTTCCAGCCTACGGTCGGCAAGGAAAGCCAGTTGACCGTTGGATTGTTTCTGTTGCTCATTGGTAAGACTGCTCTTGCGTGCACAAGGGACTTCTTCTGACTTGTGCAGGGGTGATACTTACTGGTCTCTTCGCGTTGAACAAATCTCCTCTTTCAATACCTATCTTCGGAATACCTGCCTCCCTGGCATTTGGGTGCGTGCAGGAGAAAGACGACCGCTTGACATGAATGTTAACACAACAATAGGTTCGGGGCAGTCTATGCAATCTGTGGATTTGGTGTTTATGTTTAAGACTCTGTCGACCATTCTCTGGCTTTACCTCTGCATACCTGGATCAACAACCGCGGAGATTTAGCTTGCCTGAAAGGATACAGTTGTTGAAATGTCCGGCCCTCCCATATTCACTGCAGTATCTACATCTGCTAGGCAGTTGTATCTGTTGCTTCGGTGCATTGCCTTCTCCCAGCGGGCGGAGGTCGAGATCACCCAACAAGGAATCAAATTCTCTGTCGAGGAAGCTCGAGTCGTCCAAGGCCTGACCTTTCTCGACAAAGCCCTGTTCTCGTCGTACAATCTGAGACTCACAGATGAAAATCATTCGCTGCCCACCTTTTCAGTCTCAATTGTTGCTCTTCTTGAAACACTCCAAATATTTGGCATCGCTGAAGCTTCCACCTCAGCTCGTAATCCCTACGGTGGATTTTCATCGTCGTACGGAAACGCCTTCAACACCCCGGCTCTGGCACTCGGAGGCACATGTCGAATTTCATACCAAGAGGCTGGCGCACCGCTCACTATCACCATTCAGGAGGGATCAGTCACCACAACATGTGAGATGAACACATACCAAGCTCATGATGAGTATGGTGACGATGGCGGAATCCCTTTGGACCGGAACGCGCTTTGTTTGAAAGCCATCATGCGGAGTACTTGGCTGAGTGATGCCATTGGAGAGCTCTCAGGTACCAACCCAACTGTTCTTGCGATCAACGCGTCAAGCCGCTCTGCTCCTTTCTTTTCATTAGAGGGTGAAGGGGGTCCATTTGGCGATAGTACTGTGGATTTTATGCCCGAGTCGAAGCACGAGCCTACTCCCAGCGGACCGAGAGCAAAGAAGCAGCCCTTGGTCACGGAAACATTTTCGGTGGTTGCACCATCTGGAAGCCACGGCAGGGTCTGCCAGAAATACAAGTTCGACATGATCAAGAGGGCGGGGAGGGCCATGGCCTTGGCCAGCAAAGTCAGCATTCGTCAAGATCAACAAGGAGTACTTAGCCTGCAGTTCATGATTGACTTGGGGGACGGTGCTAATGCCGGCCTACGACGAGATGACGGTACGGCCGTCAATGCACCACCTACACCTGGCAGTGTCGCGTTTGTTGATTTTAGATTTGTTCCACTCCTGGATGATGACGAGGAGGCCGGAAGCAGTGCCGAGCTTGAGGATGAAACGTCTGAAGACCTGGACCTGGAACCAGACAATGGAAGTCCTTGATCCAACCCATGACCAGGGCTTTCACATGCAACGTCTATAGTTGTCTGGATTGCCTCTCTGGTTTGTACCTTATCTCTTCGATTTACTTTTCAAATAACGTCTCTTTTCTTTCACTTTCAACAAGCTGTACCTTTACTTTACTTGCCAAAACACTTCACCATCCATTCAGCTTCCACCACAAATAGTAGGCCCGTGGACAGAGGAGTCTCATTTCTTTGGCCGCCCTACAGTCAAGGAACACCGTCACCGTAGACGCCGAGGATCAACAGCCAAGCGAGATGCCAAGTCGGTGGACGGACAAGCCCTACTATTTGGAGGTCAAGCCAGAAACGGCCTCGTGAAGACAGTTGGCCACATGGTTACGATCCAGGGCCATGTGTTTCTGGTTTACATGGATCAGGAGGACGAGGCTCAGTTGGTGAAGCTGGAAGACGCAGTCGAGCAGGCGTGTCAAGGCACTAGGCGAGTGGGTGAATGAAGGATCCAAGACACGATCTTGAGAAATCTGAAGTTGGGAAATAGATTGGTCGTGAGAGAGCTCTGCCTCAGATACAACACGTATTGGCCTCTGATCTGCTCACCGAAACCGACTAGTCAATTGCCTGCTCCGTGCCTCTGAGAATGCTTCTGACAAGGCTTGATCTCCTTGCCTCCAGCGGTTCCCATATGGTAGTTACCTTGTCGTAATTAACTACCTATTAATGGGGGTTCTTAGCCCACTAGCCAGGCTAGACCACTATTTGTCGGCTATCTAGGAAACCAGCAGGGGGTGAGTGGGCTAGTGTAGGGTAGGTACCCAGTATTCGTTGCTGGTGGTCCCTATTACGTAGTTCTTGACTAAGCGCCCCCAGATCGGAGTGGACAACGCCCGCCACTCGACCGGCCAGATGGCCGCGCCGGTGGCCCAACATCGCCGGGGGCAAAGAACCTTAACCAACGTCATCCATATACAACTTGCTGTACCTCCACATCAAATCTGCAGGGATGAAAATGTCCGATTTGATCTGCCCTTCTTCATCTCTCATCCTGTGCTGCCGCCAACGTCCTCTATCTTTACTACTATCATGGCTGCTGTCGACCCGGCCGACGACGACGACGACGCCCGTATGCAGCGCATGGCTTCCAACAACCCGGCCATGACGTTGCCGGCCAGCCAGAAGATCTCGCGACCAGACCTCAACCAGCTGCGTTCGCGAAGTAGCACGACACACACCCCGAAAAAACACAAGCACCGCTCCGACCCATCCGGAGATAGCGAGTCCATCACCAGCAGTATGTCGAACATGCCCACCTCATCAACGCCGCCCAACGACGATGCCCGACTCCCCTCCAAATACGACGTGGGCTGGCGGCGCGTGGTGCGCAACTTCTCGCCATCATGGTTCAGCGTGACGATGGGCACGGGCATCTGCTCGTTGCTGCTGATCGCGATCCCGTTCCAGGCGCGCTGGCTGTACTGGCTGTCGGTCTTCTTCTTCGCACTCAACGGCGTGCTGTTCAGTCTGGCCCTCGCTGCCTCCTTGCTCCGCTACACCCTGTACCCGGCCATCTGGTCCGTCATGATCGCCGACCCAAACAACTCCCTCTTCCTGGGCACCGTCCCCATGGGCTTCGCCACGCTGATCGAGAGCTGGATCTTCCTCTGCTGTCCCTATTGGGGATACTGGAGCGTCTGGGTCGCCTGGATTGCTTGGATGGTCGATTCTGTCGTGGCCGTGGCCGTGACCGTGTCTCTGCCCTTTTTGCTCATGAGCCAGCGCGACTCCCAGGGCCTGGACAGGATCACTGCCGCGCAGTTGTTACCCATCGCGAGCACCATTGTTGCTTCGGGCGCCGGTAGGTTATCAGATTCCTCCCTTCGGAAATCTTGAGACTTCGAAGCCGGTGCCTGTGCCGTTTGTCAACTCGAGGAGAACCCATGATGCTGACAACGTGCTTTCCAGGAAGTGAAATTGCCGAACTGCTCGATTCCCCGAACCACGCCCTGGGCACGCTGACCACCTCGTATGTGATGTGGGGTATGGGTAAGTGTACCTTTTCATGACTTCCATATCGATGGGGAGAAATTCTTCTACTCGACTCATCATTCGTATACTCTCTCCTTTTGCCTGTACTAACGATCCCAAACAGCAACCCCCCTCGCCATCACGGTGCTGGTCATGTACTACCAGCGTCTGGCACTACACAAACTGCCACCACGCGAAGTCGTGGTCTCGTCGTTCCTCCCACTCGGTCCCCTCGGCATGGGCGGCTACACGATCATGTACCTGGGCAAAGTGTCACGGGCGGTGTTTCCACGGGCGGGCATCTTCCACGCCGTCAACCTCTCCGTGGCCGCCGGCGACATTGTCTACGTGCTGGGCTTCTTCGTGGCGCTGATCATGTGGGGGTTTGGCTTGTGCTGGTTGGTGTTCGCACTGGCGACCATCTACGCCACGCGCCCGTTCCCCTTCAACATGGGCTGGTGGGGGTTTACGTTTCCCTTGGGCGTCTACGCCATCTCCACCATGACCTTTGGCGTCGAAATGCCCAGCCTGTTCTTCCGCGTCTTGGGCACGATCTTCGCCACCGCCGTGATTCTGCTGTGGTGCGTCGTCGCGGCGGGGACGGCCCGGGGAGCCTGGTCCGGCCAGCTCTTCTACGCCCCGTGCTTGCGGAATTTACCGGGCCAAAGCGACGACGAGAAGAAGGACGATGAGTCGATGATCGACAAGGAGAAAGCGCCGAGGAATTGATTCTGGAAACAAACGCCTATTTTCCATGTGTATATATGTGTGTTCATGTCTGTGCTTGTATCTTTGCATCTTCCCACTTGGGTGACGAGTCTAAGAAAACCCCAGTTTGGTTATGGAACAGGTGGGTGGGTGACTGGGCAGCGGGCGTAAAGTCATGGCTGGCCTTGGGATAATCAGAGCTCAGAGTCGCTGCTTCACGAGTTTCAGATGATAGCCCTTTGGAAATAGCATATAATGGACCCATCCCCTTGAGGAACCAAAACAAGACTATGTATGGGCACCGTGAAGTTCTGCCGGTAATTACCAAGGACCAAAAAGGACCAACAAGCTCGACTCCGACACGCTATGGGGTCGGGCTTCGTGTTGTTGACTTTTCTCTGGTCCCCTTGTCTGTATAGTAGATATACCCGACCTCGAATACGAGAGCATCCTTCTGTCTGTCGAGAGTCTACCTGCATGGAGACGTAGAAAATATATGTCCTCCTGGCGTGCCTAATAGTATAACGCGGTCTGCCACCAGGCGCAGCGGCGATTGGCGTCCGGGTCCGTCATGTGTGTGATGCCGGTAACATTGAGGACCGTCTCCACCGATTTGGGCCCGTAGAGCGGAAAGACTGGCACACCGGTCCCGTTGGCGCTGCCGGTCTGGACGAAGTCGATGATATACCGCTGCAACTCCTGGGCGACGGAGGCCACCACGCCCGTGCCGTTAACCACGCCGTTGAAGAACGTGTACGGCACGTCCTGGCCGTGTAGGGCCGGCGGCACCGCGAACTGGTACTCGGACACGTTGGCGCCGTAGGCCTTACCTAGGAAGTTGACGTTGCACGTGAAGAAGCCCTCTTGAACGATCAGCGTCGCGCGCTCCGTCGCCGTGCTGTACGGCATCGACCCGTCGTACGTGGCCGGGTACAGCGTATTCAGCAAATAATCCACCATCGAGTCGGAAATGTCCGGCAGCGAGAGCCGCAGCCAGGTGGCCTCGTCGGCGTTGGTGCGCAGCCGCGGGTCGCTGAACAGGGGGCCCTCGTTGGTGTTGTGGCCGGCCAGCACCTTGAGCGTGTTAGCGAACTGGCCCCGTGCCAGCAGCCGGCCGGGCTGGTCGGGCACGAAGTTGCCGTCGACCACGGGTCCGTAGGTGAACCCACCGTAATTGGACATGCCGATTTGTAGGGCGTTGGCCGCCATCACGGCCGCGGACGACAGGTTGCGCGCCGCCTCGATCGACGTCACGTTGCACAGGGCAAGGAACGCCTGCGTAACGTTTTCCTTCTGGAAGTTGCTCGAGACCGGGAGCCAGGCGCCCGACTGGGGGATTGCCTGCTGGAACGGCACCGGCTTCAATCCGCCATAGGCGGTCATCTGGTGAATGACTGATCCGCCGCCGGCAGACTCGCCCATGATGGTGACGCGGTTTGGGTCTCCTCCAAACAAATGGATGTTGGTCTGAATCCACTCGAGCGCGAGTCGTTGATCGTACAGACCAGCATTCGACACGCCGCCCTCGGCGGCTTCGAGCGTGGGTCCAGAGAGCCAGCCGAATGCTCCGAGTCTGTAGTTCAACTCGACGAACACAATTCCATCTGATCCGTTGGCCTGGCTGGTGTGAATGAGACCGGCCGGATTGCCGGATCCAGCCTTCTGGCCGGCCGTATACCCGCCTCCATATATCCTGCGAAGGTCAGGTTAGCCACATCGATCTGTGCACTATCATAAGAGGCATCCCCCAAAACATTTAGATCTCAACAGGGCAAACTCCAGAACTATGCACCAGAAGACAATAACAAAACTCACCAGACAAGCACGGGAACGCCGTTGAATCCATTCGTCTTATTTTGAGCCTTGTCAAACACAGACTTTGGAGTAAACACGTCGAGGAACAGGCAGTCCTCCTTCACCCTTGGGTCGGGCGGAGATGGCGCTGGCGGGTTGGCTTGGAGCTGGGCGACGACCGCGCTGTAGTTGAATGGCTTTCCTTCCGCGAAGGCGGTGGTAAATGCCTCCGCGATGGGGAGCCAGTCTGGATCGGCTTGAGGGCAGATGGCGCCGACACTGCCGTCTTGTACCGTCGTGTTGCGACCCGTCGGAGGAACAGGAGCGGCAAAACGAAGTTTACCCACCGGTGGCTGGGCGAAGCGGATGTTGCTGAAGTTGTAGACTTGACCTGTAGACTGTGATCAACGGAGCCAGCTCAGTCAACTTTGTTCTCGTGAGTTGGTGTAGATGGCATACGTTGAAAGAAGACGCTTGCTGGATTTGGTATCCCAAGTCGACCTGAGGCAGACCTTGCGCGCTGACCATCCCCCAGAGACCCCAGCAGCTGGACCACAGCCAGGCAAGTGTGAGAGTTGAAGGCATCATGGCTCTGAAGCTTTGACCGAGGTGCTAATACGTGAAGAGCCCTCCGAATCGTTCAGAGGAGCGGAGCAGAGGAGAGATACCCGCTCTGAAGGAAGCCCCTCCACGACGTTATTATAGCCAGGTTTCCCTGGGTCGACTAACCACGATAACATCCTTACACGCACGTCCACATCTGGTTACACCTCGGTGTAACTGATGTTGTCGGCGCGGGGTTCCCTTGCGAGCTTTGACGCTGGTTATTGAGTAAAACCTCCGAGTGACATGGTCCCGGCAGTTGAAGGACGCATCAATCGACACGCTACGATCGGTGTGGATCTAGGATCGGTTAACACGGCGTGCGCAGGTCTCTAGCGGAATGACTAGAATGGGATATTCGAGCAGGCAAGCGAAATATACCTACCCCGCGTTGACGGAGTTGGTTTCGAGATGCGCCTTCGGGACGGAATCTGGAATTCCCAGAGCCTTTGAGACGTGGACTGCATCGTACTAGAACGGAGGCGGTCAAGAGGACGTGCACCGTAAGAGCTTGATTGATGGATTTTGTCCGGAAGCTGGCACCGGTTTAGCCTGTGCACGGCTGGCACTAGGAAGTCAATGACGTTGACATGGGCACCAGGTCGAGGAGGAGGGGGGTGGCAAGAGCAGCGTTGGCTGTGGGCAACAGGAGTGAAAGAGAACCTCGGTTGGAATGCTTATGCACGTATATATCGGCAGGCCTACTCCCTGCATACAGTCAATGGACTGAATAGTGGTCGAGGACCTACCAATATGAATGGAAAGGTGGGACATATAGAAGCATGCCAGAACTCGACCCACAGCGGAGAGGCTCTGAAGCATGGCGAAAGCTTGGTCAGCCAGCCACGCCGAGATTCTGGGGTTATGCTTTAGATAGACCGCGATGCATGCGAGTGGCTGACGTTTTTCTGAAGTGGCGGTAGAACTATCCCTCTGAGTCGGCAATGCAGCACGAGACGCTAGGACTTTCGTGTTGTTTTCCGTCACGGGAGTCGGTAAGTTGCCGAGAGAAGCGGGTTTATGACATATCAAACCACCCCACGCCTGTACTCCCAGAAGCATCATCTCGTCAACTGCTGCTCGATGCCGAGGGAGTCCAGCTGCGGTAGTGGGTGGTCGTCAAAAGAGGCGACGGGCTGATTTTGTCGTTCTTCCTCTTCCGGATAAAGCCTCGTCGGATGCCGATATAATTAGGATCAGGCGGGGTGCAGAGATCACTGGTTGGTCTTCTCGGCTCCAGCAGACTTTCCTTGGTCGCAGTATAGAGCACAATGGAGCCAAGGTCAAATCAAAACTGTCCAAGTTCTGTGCGTAGCGTGTTAGAAGGAAGAACCTAGCTTGGTAGAAGAGCAGAAGCTTCTTATACAGCATTTCGGTGGACATGTAGGCCGATGGAGACGCCAACACCGCCGGTCAATCGCATACCATGACTTTTAACCGCTGTGTCGTCAGTGCTGGTTAGATTTTCGACCCTCTTCTTCCGCACTCAAGAGCAATTGAGAGGAGGCCACGGACATCCATTGCATCTCCAAGCCCAGTTGAAATCGGTGTTGTCATTTTGTATATATGATATAATTTGTCGGGATTCAATTCGATCAGTCAAGCCCGATCACACGCCTCCTGTCGGGTGCGTAGGGTCAATCCATTTCACTCCTTCTGGGTTCTCCACCGGCACGACATCAGGGAGGTTCACCGCAATGGCCTCGCCGTCGCTTCTCATCAGCACACACTCCAGCTCTTCGTCCTCCTTCGCGTTGATCTCTTGGTGCGGCACGTACGGGGGCACGTAGATGAAATCCCCTGGTCCAGCCTCGGCGGTAAATTCCAAGCTGTCTCCCCATCGCATGCGTGCCTTGCCCTTGACCACGTAGATGACGCTTTCCAGGTGGCCGTGGTGGTGGGCGCCGGTTTTGGCGTTCGGGTGGATCTTGACGGTCCCTGCCCACAGTTTCTGCGCCCCAACGCGTGCGGTGGTGATGGCGGCGGCGCGGTTCATCCCCGGTGTCTGCGCCGTGTTAGCGTCAAGGCTGTCGCCAGGAATGACCCGGACGCCGCTTTCTCTCCATCCGTCCGGCGGTTGGTCGCTGGAGGAGGTCGCCTGGAAAAGATGAGCTGGTACAGAGTGAGGGTGGGAATGGGAGTGGTCGTGAGCGTGTGAATGGTCGTGAGAATGAGAGTGGGAGTGCTGCTCGGACATGTCCACGGTGTTTGCTTTACTATTTCCTTGAGTCGATCCGAGGCGATTAGATTGTGAGAGGCTGAAGAGGCTGAAATGAAAAGTGTAGGGTCCTTTTACAACTTTTATCAGTTTTTGACAGATCAAAGAGAACTTGTTAGTCTTGGGAACAGTTACCAGCCTTTTTGCAATGGCGAAGGGCGTGTGATTTGATCGATCAACTGAGATTTTGGAGAAGAGACACGAGGGTGGTGTGGTGTTTCTTCCCGAAGCCCCGATGTCGCCATAATTTCGTCTCTTTGCCTGTATAGACCGCAGTAATCATATGAAAAATGTACGGTGGGTGGATGCTATTTTCACACGCGTTGTAGTTCAGACCTCTTTTCCCTCCACCAGGCAGACTTCTCTTCAGAGGCTGACCCAGATCGTGGGCAGGAATGTCCCTTCCTCGACTCTCCCACACAGTGCTCCCCGTTTTGACGACCCTGATAGGATTGGGGGCTTTAATTGTCGGCTTGTGGAGCTTCATATCCCCAGCTTCAGCTGCAGCAGCTTTCGGGGGGTACATGGTACGGGTATCGGAGGCATCATCGAGTGCATCAAGGGCCTATAGTCCAAGGCATACAGAGTACATCTACTCCCATGGCATTCGCAACCTTGCTCTAGGGCTATCAATCCTAGCTCTTACAACATATTGGCAATTTGGGCGACGGTGTCGGAGCTCGGCCGTCGCACGCTTGACGGCGCAGAGATGCTTGGGGATTGTCATCACCGCCAACGCGGTGACGCCGGTCGTGGATGCCGTGGTGAATCTGTGGGCTGCAGAGGAAGGCCATGAGGGAGACCTGGATAGGAATGCTGCACGGTTGCACGCAACGAGATCGGTTTTTTGGGTGGTCGGTGGTCTCTGGTGCCTGTTCGAGTGAGGGTGCGCGTTGAGCTGGTCTGCAATTCATTATTTTCTGTGTGTGAGAGGGGGTTCACCTTACCGCCATATCATGATGTCTGGTTGCTGATTGTGCTGGAGATCTGTGCTCGTAGGAGTTTCTCCTCAATCTCACAACTTTGTCGCTGTTGTCTGTGTAGCATCCTGTTCCTGTTGCAGCCGAGCTTTTGATCTTCCCCCAGCTGAGGCTGACGTTGTGACAAGGGGAGAAGAGGCTTCAGCGTTGCAGACTCTGCAGGAGGGAATAGGCATCTTAACCATCGATGAGAGACAGCGCTTTCTCTTCTCCTGAGCTTGAGAAAGGGCAATGGGAGAGGCTGTTCGCCGTGGCAGAGGCCAAGCGAACGAGTCACAACACCACATTACTGCCAGTTACTCACTACAAGAACAACACCAGCAATCATTTCACTGCCTCACACACACGGCCACCACTCTACAGTGCTGGACACATCTGCTCTTCTCCAAGGTTGAGCGTAAAGCTCAAGCGATGATGAAAAGTATTTGAAGAAAACAACCTAGAGACACACTTGTAGTAGTAAGTAGTATCAACAAAACACACAGAGAAAGGGAAAGGGATTGATTGCGTTGCTTTGGTGTCATCTGAGGAACCCGCCACCACCCACCTCCAGCCCAGGTTGCAAGCCAGGATCAGGTGAGACCAGAGCCCGAAACAAAAGAATAAGGTGAGAGTAAAACAAAAGAATAAGAGTGGGAAATAGCCACACACTCCCTGCTGGACTGAAGGCGACCTCAGTATTTGCCGGACTTACCTTAGCAACTTGAGGAAAAGAAAAAAGAAAAAAAGAACAAGTTTCAAAAAAGGGGAGAGAGGAGGAGGTATAAATAGTCGGCGAGGCAGGACTGCCCTTGGCGGAAGTTGATCTGGCACATTCCGCGGGTCTGGAGGTGAAGTCTGAAGCAGTGAAGATAGTGACAGTGAATCTTCAGGTGATACCTGATCGGATCAGGGTCTGGTACATGCCACATCTGGATCAGAGGTGAATTGGTTGATCCAAAAGGTTGGACCATGATCCCATCAACGGTAGAGCCTCGTCAGGAACATTCGCCTCTCGATCACTCTTCAGACTTGAGATAGAACCTGGACGAAGACCAAACACTAGAGTGAATTCGTACAGTCAGTGTAGAAATAGCCAGTACCATGAACTTGAACTCGAAGAAGGCCTCACAGCCTGATTTCCGCTTCAAAGCACAAGCGCCGTTGTCACTGCCGCCGCCGCATGCCCAAAGATTTGCTGACTCCCTTCCCAGTGTTACAATCTCATGAGAATTCTCATACAATTTCGTCCATCCTCGCTAGACCCAGATACTGTCGCCACAATTCGTCACATTAAAGTCGCACCCTAGTCCTGCTTCCTCACCCAAGGCCCGAAGCTGCCCAAGTATCACATCCCCTGGTGCGGGACCGTCTAGCAACGTGTCCTTCACATGAATAATATGTACCGTCACACCTTTGAGAGGTTCGGGCAGCCTTTCCCGCTGAGAGGTTGCCGAACCAGGGAGCAAAGATGAGTGTTGGTGATGCTGAGCAGGCGACTTTGATCCCGCTGCGAGGGCAAGATCGCCCGAAGATTGGGCATTTACAATGGTCGAGTCCGCTTGGAAAGTGACACTGCGACCGCGCCCAGGAGTGGGCGGAGCGTTTACGTGGTCGCTTTCACGCGGCTCGTGTGAACGCTTTCGGCGGGTCGACGAGACCGCTCGGTTCCCTACATAACCGCTGGATATAGCTTGAGGCGAAGGCAAGCCGCCAAAACCGGCGCGTGCGAGTTCCGGCGTGATGGCTAGATCGCCGTTCATTGCCCGTTTTCGTTTGCGTTTTAGCTCTGATGGGGTCGGTGGCTGCCGCATTAGCAAATCTGGTACCGACGAACCTGTAACGGGCCGACTGGGTGTTGGCCCGTCGAGGTTTGTTTCAATGAGGGCGCCGTCGCTAGAAGTCCTCGGTTTCCGCCGATTGATGACACAATTGGCCAGGAATGTGAGCTCGGCAACCAGATGTCTTGGGCACAGGTGCCCATAAAGATCCTCGTTGCGCACGCTGTCATCATATGAACACTCGATGAAGATGGCTTTGAGCATGCCACTGGCAACCTTGCCAGCCGCGTCATCCCAGACGATATGGTTGCGAGGCGACATACTGACCAAATCGGGTTCGACATCGCCAAAGATCAGCAGCTCGTTGCCCGTGGCATCGTTGCGAATGAAGAAGGCAGAGCTGGAGACTGGTTCAAAGAGATGGCTGTTGTCCAAGATGCTCGAGGCGAGAGGACCGCCAGGTGTCACTGGACCGGTAGACATCTGAACTGGACCTGGGGGATAGGCGCCAGCATTCTGCGATTGTTGCTGAGCCACCGCGGCAAAATAGCCGTGGTCATCTGATATCCTCGATAGTCTCCTAGATGGAAAATTATAGTCAGGGTATCCGAAAGAGTCGCCATGCTGAAAGGACGCGCTGTGTTGTCTTCGGTGGCATTTACCGTGGCTGATGCTCCAACACTTGGTGGCCAACCCGTCGCAGACATTGACATAACCTCGAGATTCACCCAATCCGAGACGAGGATTTCCACCCTCAATCAGCCGCCTGTAGGTCACAAAACCAACTCCGTTCCCTTCATCCGACAAGTTTGGCCACAGCCAGTCGTTGAAAATGTGATTCTTGATAGCTTCAATGGTGGACGGTAAAGCCACAATCGCTTTCGCCTCTCTGCCGTATTCAAGCGCTGGGGTATTGATCGCCATGCCCGAGAGATGGTCCAGGTGCGGATGCGTGATGAGGAAGCCATGGAGAATTTCGCGGAAGATGTATAGTGCATTGGCCTTTGCACTAATATTGGGAAAGCGAAGGCCAGCAAAAGGGCCCTTTTCCAACAGCTGCGAGTATCCCTTTGCCGGCACTTTCTCAGAATTCAAAGGCATTTCCCTCTGGAGGATGCGGATCATGCTGGACAAGTGGGCTCCAGCATCGACCGCGATCATGGAACTCTTGCGCCATTCCGACTGGGGTGCCCGCACCAACATCCCCGTGATATTGTCCTCACGAGGTCCACCGGTCGATCCCTAAGACGGGGGTCAGCCTCTGAGACATTTTTGTTGGTATATGCACCTGCGGAGAGGAGGAAACCGCGTGCCACAAGTGACAAGTATATGCGTGTACGGGCAAAACCTCAACTTACCAGCACGATCACCTGAAAAGATGCGTCATCCTTGTTGCCCAGTTCGCGAGGCTCTGGGCCTGCGTCGCGTGCGGCATGACTTCCTCGCATCGAGGACTTTTGGAATACCCTTGCCTGCACAAGTTCCTTGTTTGATTGTCTGCCGCGTCCCGCTCTTGGAGTGCCGTGGCGCACTCCACAATGCCTTTGTTCTCTTTCCGCAAATCCCCAAGATTTGGGTCCGGCCGGGGTCGCTCGATGTTTCGGGAGAGGTCTCGGGTAGCTGCTTCAAGAACTGGAGCCGAAACAGCGCAAGAACGAGCGGAGTGAGGACGAAGATCAACTAGAGCAGCCGAGGCGAGGGGGGCGAGGTCTTGGAGGGAAACAAACGAGTCCGGGTTCTTTGTGTACGTCGGCTTGTTAATTATTCGAGAGGGCTCTCATTGTATGCGGCGGGATCGACGAGGTTGCGAGCTTTGGAATGTAAAGCAACAACCTTCCACGCCCGCATTGTCCAAGGGGGTATGTTCCAGAGTCAGACAGACCCTCAGATCGCGGGATCAAGGTAATGATGATAAGGATAGATGAATGTCACGGTTCGGGCAACGAACGATATGCAAAAAGTCAAATCAGGGGCAAAAAGCATGTTCCTTGCAATAGTTCAGCTGTCCACGTCTTGCATCCCTCAGTTTGGGGGAGAGATAAACATTTGTGAGTGGCTGCCATGACGCAGTGTTTGGGGAAGGCAGAGGTTCTGCAAGTCCAGAGCTGGCCCCTGGAGCCCCCTTAAAGAAACCATGGCTCCGGTATGGGTTTTAGAACGAACTGAATACGAGGTGAATGTAAACCAAGCCAAACGCGCAGGCGGCCTCAACGGTCGGGGGATCCCTAAACAGAAGGCATATCCTAACGATTGGACGGTGGGCGGCCAGCATGGTCTCCCCAGGAGCTGTTGCATGACGAATTGCTTTGATAATGCTGCATGCTCACGTTCCCTGGGTATCCATCAGCTCAGGGAACCAATGTGTAACCCGCTTGGTGTGCCAGCTAGTCCCCAGAATAACTAGACAGATTATATCACGTGATAGACTATCTCCAGGCTGGCTTAGCGGCTTTGTCAGGTACCCGGCTAACCTTCCCATTCGGCAATGATCTCTAGCCCTATCACCTCAACTACTCTTACCGGGGTTGAACACCATGCCTAGGATGTGCAGTTTTTCCTCTTCGCCGTCAACCTGGACAACAGCTACCACAACCTCCCGGAAACCAAGGTGTCCATGCAGGACAGACCCCATCGGGCTTGCAATAAGGTGACAAACCAGTCATGTCTCGCGGCGTAATCCAAACCCCACCGACGGAGCTTTGAAGCAGCCCTTCGACCTTGGTAGTCGGGATCTGTGGCCAACAGCTGTAAGTGAAACTGTTTGTCGCCAAAGACTTCGTCTATGTAACAACGTTTCGCTTTCGTCATTGACAAAGCGTCTAACATTACCGTCTGAATCTTCGTTGCTGGGCATATCGATCAAATTGACTGTCCATTTGCCGTCGTTGTTGTCGAAGTACTTTTGCCACTTCCGCCTGATGTACTTCTCGTGGTCCTTGGGATACTCTTTGCGATGACGGTAGCGATAGTTCCATTGGGGATCTAAAGGCATGGCCTGCAAACCAATACGACCCATGTCATCGACATCGGCAGGTCCAGCTCGTCGTTGAGTCATGTTGTATATACGTTGGCGCGGCTGCGACTGTGATAGAAATCTCACAAATCCGATGTATAGGCGGAGGCGCCATAAAACGGTGGTAGATAACAGTCCGCCTAGAAGAGATGACCATAACAAGGCTCAATTCGATTGTCTGTGATCTCGGGACGCAGTGGTAGTCATGCAGGACGTGGGAAACACGGTGACCCGACATCGCATCGTTAGAATGATGGTCCACCTACTGAAGCGGGCGCTCTGATTTGCCTGACAGTCTACCCACCCTTGTTCTAAGCAAGTTGCAATGCGGGCAAGTGGGTTGGCACTCGATGTATATACTCCTCTAGAAGCAAACATGCATTGACAAAAGGTCAACTGGAGTAATAACGCTCTCTTTGGAATCGAGTCTAACCACAGAAAAAAAGTATTCAAGTCATATTTACAATCATACTCATAAGCGATATTTATTTCATGCTCGGGGGTATCTCGTCATGTATGGCTGGGCCCTGCCGCTTCGCCCACAGCAGCATCGTAGGTAGGAATGGGTGGTCCTCCTGTCCGATCACGCAACAACTCCTGCCTCTCATCCTCGTCGCCGTCACCACTCGACCTTCGACTCTCCGGGGGACTGCTATACTCGGGAGGGGGAATAATCTGCTGTCCGGCCGGCGTATTCTCCACGGGTTGATTCTGTATATCTCCCATATCCAGAAGCGCATTGCCTTGGCTGGGAAGATCTTGTGTCGATATATGCGCAAGTTGCGCCAACGATATATCCGTGGCTGACCGGACGGGCCCAGGATTGCCAGCTGGAAGACCGAGTCTTGCCAGACCACTGCGGGTTCGCGAGTGTCCAGGCTCATATGTCGACTGCCGCGTTCCTTCCCTACCAGTCTCGAGGAGAATGCTACCCTGCTCGCTTCCATAAGGTGGAGGTGGTGCAAGACTTCCTGTCATGGGTGCCAGCCCCCATTTCTTGACATTCGCCTCGATGAACACGAATCCCATCTGACCAAAATTCACATGTACGTGGCAGGGTCCATTGGCGCCCACAGTCGGGAAGAAGTTCTGGGTCTTCAAGTTGTGCGCAATCTCGTCTAACTTCTTCCCGTTGCGTGTGAAAAATATGCTCCCGGTTCGAGGTCGGTATCCTACCCCGATCACATCTCCTTGTACATAAGGCGGACCATATGTGCTTGCAGAAAACGGTTGGTTGTAGCGTCGATGTCCCGTGGAAAGATACGCCACCGATGTTTTATGGAACCCTGATCGGTCAGCACATGGAGTCCCAGCATCTCTTGGAAGAGGAGAAGGACTTACCCGGCAATCTGAACAGAGGGTATGGTTTCGTGGTCATACCAATACTGATTAGGCTGTTCTCCGGCTTGTCGTAGATCTTAGCCTCCCAATAATACACTTCATTCTGCTTGGGTACCGGCAGGTTGCTCTGTACACTGCACTCTGAATCGAAGAACTCGATTTCGGTTCTCGCTTCGACAAAGCAATTGGCTATTTCCAATTCTGGCTCGAATTCCCACGCAGAAACACCTTTTTCTTGGATCGCCAGGAACTGTGACAGCGATATATCAGTTTGTACGGATTCTGGAGGATTCGCTTGTATAAATGCTGTGTCGCCGTTAGAATTAGAGCGAGAGTGAGGAGTTTGTTGTGAGGGTAACCCATACCTTTTGCCCTCAAATACTCGGCTCGCTGCAACTCGTCCATCGTCTCCAAGGCCTCAGCCTCTTCCTGCGCAAAGGCTTGCTCATCGTCAAACTCGCCGGGCCGGCCTATCCGGTCTAACAGAATACGGCCACGAGAGGTATATCTGAAGAAAAAGAAAATCGCAAGAACAAGCACCGCAACACCGGCGGAACCAAACGCAGACAACAGCCCGATAAGGATGCCTCGACCAGTTGCGCCGCCATCGCTGATGTTTATGACAATCGAGGCAGGTGAGCCATCGGGGTGAGGTCTGAAAGGAAGTGGAGAACCGTCTCGCCAGCCATCGTGCTCGGCGAAGGAGGCTGATGTAGGAACGCGGGTCGGATCGGAGGATAAGGGCGTAGTAGACTGGTAAAGGGAGGTTTGAAAGGTCATCGTGAGTCTGTCATGTTGCAACGGTTGACCGCCAGGACGCATCGCTCAAATAATGAGCTCAACGATGGGAAAAAGAGAAGACAAAAGTGGAAGTAAGAAGACGTCAAGAGGTGGCGAGAGGGTGACGAGCGCAGCGGATGAGCGAAGCAACCAGGGCGAAATGGCGCAGGCGGGGATGCTGTTAGGCTAATCGATCGTAGAGAGCGCGGGCTGGTTGAGAGGGTGCGCCAGTGTTAAGTTTGGAGTTTGCCGTCCAACGAATAGGTGAAAATCAATGCTATCAAGTGCGATGCCTCCAAAAGGACGAGAGGCACAATACCACCATCTTGGGTTTCGAGGGAGTAAGGAGTCACTTAGGAGTTATTGATCCAAAATGGTTGAGATGACTTGGGGATGAAGGAGGCGCAAGGATGGAGAAGGAGGTGGAGGTGGAAGGGTCGAGACACAATGGGACTTTGCTTCTGGTGCTTCCCATGGCAGTGGATGAAACGCTGCCCGTGGCAGCACCAGAATATTAGGCTTCGTTGCTGCCGTCACTCTTGGGAGTCTTTGGGGGGGCAACCTGCGTCTAGAAGCCACCTACCCACCAACAATTGGTTGACGGGTCGGGGAGCCCAAGGGTCCAGGGAACGCCAAGGAGCATCGCTTCAGTTAAAGGGCCTCAGACGTCAGTCACCCGTAACTCAACTGGATTCGTGGCAACCACAGCAGACACCCGGTGCCACTCCGGACCTGATCATCATCGAGCTTAGTCTTGATGGCATCCGAATTGTTGTATATGAAACAAGTCAGGACTGATCCCCTATAGTAGATGTGGAATTGCTTTTCAGAGTTTTTCTCTTCAGGTTGGCTGGTAGGTAACATGTTGAATCAGCCTAGCACGGCACACACGGCAATCGTGACACGCGAACTGTGCCCATCCGACGAAGCTGACTAGCTACCACTCCACAGGCGTCCATTTTGATTCTATCCATCTAGATCTTGTTGTCCCTCTTCTTCGCTCTCCAGCCAGTGAGGGTGCTGCCGCCATCAATCTCAATCACATTACCCGTCATATGGGCTGATGCTTTGCTGCTGAGGAAGATGACCAGTCCTGCAAAGTCAGACGCCTTGCCCACTCGTCCGGTAGGCTGGCGTTCGAGCAATGTGTCCATGTACTTTTGAATGCCAAAGTTTGTCATTCGAGATGGGAAAACGCCACTGCACATAGCTTAGTTCGTGGGCCTTCTCCGTCTGTGGAAGCATGACAGTGCAAACTTACGGGCAGATGCAATTGACCATGATGTTCAATGGGGCCAATTTGGAAGCTTGTAACTTGCTGAGATGGATGCACGCAGCCTTTGATGGGCCGTCTGTATTGAGATTGTCAGCATGGCTCTTCCAATGTGCAGATGCAAAGAGCATGCATACAGCTGAAAGTGCCGTGACCCGGTGCGGAAAGTCCGCCTTCTCCCGTTGTGGTGACGTCGCTCGTCTGGATTCCGGCCATGGAAGCGATGTTGATAACTCGCGAGGGCGTGTCGGCGTTGGTCCCCTTGAGCAGCAGGTCATGCAATCCGACCGTCGTGTAGAAGATGGATTTGACATTCAGTGCCATCAACTTATCCCATCCGCTTTCTGGGAAGTCATCATAGGGAGCTCCCCATGTAGCACCCGTGTTGTTGACCAACACCGTCAGACGATCCGTTCGCTTCTTCACCTCCTTGACCAGCCCGTCACAGCCAGCCTTGTCCTTCAAGTCGGCGACGATGTACTCGCACTTGCCCGGTCCCAGGCCATTCAGTCGGTCTGATGTCTTTTTCAATTCGGACTCTTTGCGACTGGCAATGAAAACACGGGCGCCGTTCTGGACAAATCCTTGAGCTGCCATCTCACCCAGTCCGGTCGCTCCTCCAGTGACCAGCACAACATGGTTGCTGACATCGAAGAGTGAGGAGATGCGGAGATCTTCTGTCGAAGTCATGACTGCTCTCTTTTTCTTTGCGACGTTTCAGGCCTCTTCCTTGCCACAGGTCGAAGATGCTTTTGGTATTTTCGACTCTTTCAGAAATCAGATCCAAGAGCACTGAGAATGAGACGGGAGCTGGTGGTTTTGATCCGCGGCAAACGGCCACTTTTGGGGGTATCGATCGATCCCGCCTATTAATCGCCAACCAGAAGCCTCGGTAATTGCAATGCTTCCCCAGCTTCTTGGTATCCGCATTGCGCCTTTCGCGCCATGGTCCGCCGTAGCAGGCGCCAAGACCACCATTCCTTATTCCAGGCAAGTGGCAATATGAAAGACCTTTCCTCATTATTCGTCCTAGGTGCATCCCCGTCATGAATAGCCGGTGCCCAATCCACGTCTTGATTGACCCCAGATCCCCTCGATCCTTTGTGCTTGTGCTATCTTTCACGGTCTAGACCCTTAGCAAATCTTCTCCACCATTCAGCAGTCACCACGAGTCACGCGATGCAGGTTGTTGGGAACTCATGCTACTAGACCACTAGTGTCATGACTCATGGGCGCCTGGCCGGCTTTCTCAACGGTTGGTACACGCCACTCTGTTTATGACTCTCACACCACAGAAGCAGTTGTGCCTGTTTGGACAAGGTTCAGACGCAGGCATACCCAACAAGTCGTCATGCTACTCTCGCCCTGACTTCTTTTTCTCTTTTCGTTCAGATGGTAGGTATCTCTCATGTGACTCACGCTAACTATTTCGCCATCCACAAGACTCATGCATGAATTGGGCATATATACCTCGCTCTCGTGCTCGGTCACCACTTTCCCATGCTTTTATCGATTTCCCATTAAACCTGTCCAGCTGGCACTCACTTGATCTCGCGACAGCATTCCCTCGGTCCTCCAGTCGTCCTACCCAGGATACTTTACCATGGCACACAAACACAACCGCAGGCGGGTCCGTCCTCGCAATCGCAACCATACCTCTCTAAACCCCATCTTTGAGATGCCAGACGAGCTCTCAGTCCGGTCAGATTCTTCCGCTCTATTCCCACCCTCTCCAAGCACCGATCTCGAACAATCTCCCTTGCCCGGAATATTGCGCGTTGCCAACCCTACCGTTGCGTCGCGGCATTTGTACAATCGATATGTTGCCGGGCAAAACCGTGACAAAGCTCAAAGACGCGAAGCTGCCAAGATCGAGGCTGAACGGATCAAACTATTCGGAGGTTATCCGGGTGACGATGTCGGACTATGCTACAAGATGATGGAAGTGTTTGAAGGCATGAATTGGATCGACACGCTGGATTAGACGATAACCCAAAAAGGAAAAACATTGATGTCTCGCGGAACAGTGCATCGATTCTGTCCAGGAAACGGCATTGAAAATCAACTCACAGGAACGGACTCAGTTCAAGTTCGGCTTGTAGCAATGAAGGCCTTTTCCGGACACTGAAGCGGAATGGCTGGATTGGTCCATTTTACTTGAACCCGTCACTGCTGAGGAAGGTGTATCCGTGGGAAGTGGTGACTGGTGCTCGCGCATTTATGCAAAGGAGAGATATGCGTGTCTATACTATACACCGCGCTTGAGCTCGTTGCCGCAGGATCGGTGCGTTTGTCGACAAGAGACGGAGGAACTAGCTATCCACTCGTCCTACTCTTATGTACTCTATGATCTCTCGACTCATATCATCCCCGTTCGCTACTTTTAGCTTCTGGAATATGACCGTGTACCATTAGATTTGCCATCTCATCTCGATCTACAGAAGTGACAGCACCGACAGCAGCTGATCTCTTTGCCGTCATCGAGGCTTTCAAGCCACACCGAACGTCAGCCAAGTCTCTTGGCATCGATTAGCGTGACACAAGATTTCCCGGTTTGCACTTGTTCTTTTGTGATCTGCATGCTTGTCTCCAGTCCTGGTGCTCACCGTCGCCCTTTTTCGTGCAAGCGACGGCATCTAGCTGTCTGAAAACAAGGCAAGGGCGTCTCACTTAGGTACGGATATGACATCCCACCAACATGCTAACATTATTCCCACTGCGTCATTCACGGCCTCGTGGCACTATGACTGTGCGAGGGGGGAATGGGAAATACTTCATATTCACCTTCGCTGCTTCCCATCACTTCCGTTTCACTGAGATCGAGCCGGTACGGCAGTGAACGTCTGCGGTTGCCCGAGGTCAAGAAAAGTGCCCTCACCCTATTCTGACTTCTCTCTCAAGTCTCTATCTCTTCTTCAGCCTTCCCCCACTGCCTCCCTCTTCGTCTGTTAATTGATCATCACCCTTTCTTTTCGTACCTGTTATCGACCACCAACAGTCAATATGGGCCTCTTTTCGCGACGAACTCACAACACGGCGACAAATGGTCATTCGAGCAACGGCCACGCTCTTCGTCGTGAAAAACGAAATGGTCGAGCGCCTTTTGACGTTGACTCTGGCGACTTCAACCGCAGACCGAGCTTCGGGCAATGGTACGACCCAGTCTCGCTTCCCATGCACAGAGAAATATCTGACAGAGAGGCAGGCTCAAATTCACATGGGTGGATATTTTGACCATGGCTGCCATGGGCGCCATCGGCCTCGGAGTCTATGAAGCCAAACCTGCTCCTAGCCGCTCATTCCCAGTCACGTTCTCAGATGGAGAGATTGTCTACCCCGAGTTCGCCTATCCCTTGCGCCATGAAATCGTCCCGATTTGGCTCGCCGCCCTTCTTGCATCGTTGATCCCGATTTTCATCGTCTTGTGCATGCAGATTCGCATTCGCTCTTTTTGGGATGCCAACAATGCGATCATCGGTCTCCTGTACTCTCTCATTGGAGCCGCAGTATTTCAAGTGTTCATCAAATGGCTCATTGGTGGATTGCGACCCCATTTCTTGAGCGTCTGTGACCCAGACCCGGCATTGATGGCTGCTCACCCTGGCCGAGGGTTCCAAAATATCATGTTCCAGAGAAACATTTGCCGGGGAGATGTCGACCAGATCGACGACTCACTCGAGTCCATGCCTTCCGGTCACACCACCGCTGCATTTGGTGGCTTCCTCTACCTCTTCTTTTACCTCAACGCCAAACTCAAGGTCTTCAGCAACCACCACCCGGCATTTTGGAAACTCATTGTAACCTATGCTCCATTGCTCGGTGCTTGTCTGATTGGTGGCGCCCTTACCATCGACGAATTCCACAACTGGTACGATATCTTGGCCGGTGCCATTATTGGGTCTGTCTTCGCTATCTCAAGCTATCGCATGGTCTATGCCTCTGTCTGGGACTTCAGATTCAACCACATTCCCCTGACTCGCCACACTCCGTTCTCCTACGGTGCAGGCGCTGCCGGTGCCGGTGGCTTTGAAACTGCGGTCTTCACCCGACAGGCTGGGTGGGGATACGGGGAGCACTATGGCGGCGCGCCCTTTGATGCGGCGCATGGGCTTAGAGGGCAGGCAGCTGGGTTTAATACGGGTGCAGTGCATCATGATCGTTACCTTAACAAGGCCGAAGGAGATGTAGAGCGCGATGCTGGCTTGCATCCGACAACCGGTCTCCATTCGACAACGGGCACCACGAACGGCTATGGAAATGGAACCTCGTCCGTGAGAGATCCTCCCGCTGCCGTGACAAACGGCACAAATGGCTACGGCCGGACGAGCTTGGAGCGCAAACCTGTTCCCACTGCAGCATGATTTATGATTGGGTGGACGAATGATACACAACGGAAGCGAAGTTGGATGCATTGGAAGAGGTGCTTTGGAGTACGCTGAAGGCGCTGCTGGGATGAACACATTCAGGGCTACAACTGCAGCAAGCATGATGATCCTTCAGTACTACTCACAGATGTAATCATATGAGAAGTAATAACCCATGACAAGATGAGGATGCTGGCGTCGTCTTCTCGGGCTGACCAGCAATGTCATGTTACTATCTTCGTCGCATCCAATTCTTTTCTGATCTTGAACCCTTCAAGTAGGGTCTCCTTCTGCTGGCGCGTTGTAAACACCAATTCTATATTCTCTCTTTTTGCCCTACCCTCCCTACATTCCTCCTCCGTCGCCCATACATAGTTCGCATGCTCGTTTGGATCAAGCCTGACCTGCAATACACCAGCAGGGCTTCCGTCACCTCCCTCAACCTCCACGAGGAATTCGAACTTACATATGCTCTTTCCACTCCGCGAGAGGAAGAAGTGTCCCTGGCCAACGAGTGGGCCGATGCTTGTCGCGACCAGCCCGGCCTCTTCCCACAGCTCTCGGGCGACCGAGTGGAGGATGCTGGGATCTTCGAGGTCGCACGCACCGCCAGGGATCTCCCAGCGTAGAGGCGCCGAGTCATGCGCCGCTCGCTGGACAAGGAGCACCCGAAGATCGTCGCCTGCGGTGCGGTCGTCCCTGTCGTTGTCGGTGGTCTGGTTGGTGGCGGTCGGTCTGGGAGAGCGGGAGAAGACGTGAGCGCCCACGGCGACGTAATGGTAGTTCAGGCCCCCTGGAGGTGTTGGCTGGCCGGCGATATATGTCTGATACGGCACGGTGAATGGCGACACTGAAGGGTGAGACGTGAATGTAAAGTCCGGGCACGGTATGGCGGAGGGAGCCATGGTCTGCTTCTTCCCTTCGTGTCTGATACCTTGGTTAGTCTTATATCAATGAGGTTGATTGCAGTCCAAGGCCAACTCACCTTGAGCAGTTTAACAGTAAGTTAAGGTCTTTCAAAATCTGGGATGCTGTGGAGGTGCAGATAGCTCCTGTCTGCTTCTGGCCTCTATAATATCTGGGTATTTCTGAGCAACAGTTTCAGTTTCAGATCACAGGGTAGAAGGACTTGTGCTTTCTGCCTTCGAGTCATATTTGGTATGTATATTGATTGCTATTGGACAGAAGTGGTGCGAGGCAAGGTGAGGCCTCGCGTTGAGATGAGGTTGTGAGCGCTTGGCACTCTCAGCGTCAACACACACCCCCGAGTTATTCTTCGCTTTCATTCTGCCTCTCCTCTTCAATTCACCAGGGCTGCTCTGTGTAGTCAAAGGGACTCCTACCAAAAATGTAGTTGCTCATCCTTATGAGATGGCCCAAACCGGCACGACGAAAAAGGCCCCTGCTGTCGTCTTCCCAACACAAGGCACCGAAAAAAGTACAGAGCTAATCAAGCGGACACCGAATCCTAACAGGCTCTACCAATAGCCACTGTTTGGGAGATCAGTATCCCCTCGACACGAGAACACTCTCTTCGTCAATGCGGCTGTTGCAGACACTGATGGTTGTCTGACGCAGAAGGCATGGCTGGTTGAGATGGAGCTGCAAAAACCTCGCTAGGCATATTTCCGAAATATGGATACTATATGGCTGTCGCATCCGTCACTGACTGATGACGTGGCAGGCTTTTGGAATGCGATAGGGATAAGGGAAATCCCTCCACTCAGACTTTGACGGTTACTCTGAACCCAGCTTTCGACACCCTCGACAGCAATGTAAACACCGCTCCTCCCATGATCATAGTCCCCGCGTACACTTTGCCGGCATCATATGACCCGCCATGCATTTCGATGATAGCACCCATGACAGGTGGCCCCACAAGCGACGAGCAAGCCATGGTCAAAAACAAGACACCCATCCTCCCCCCAAAATGGCGCAGGTCTTCAGTCATGCTGGCCACGATCGCAGGAGGCGTGGCGATGACTGCGCCAGAGAAAAACCCGTACAGAACGGTGATGGTGAGCAGGCCCCCAATTGTCCGGCACGGGATCCAGACGAAGACGAGCAGGGCAGCAACCAAGAGCGAGGGGCCCTGTATGTTGACGGGACCGGTGTAATCCGCAAGGAAGCACGGGATCAGACGGCCCAGGATGCTCGCAGCATTCAGCACCGGCAGCAAGTACTCGAGCGGGAAACCTGACTGGTGGTCGAGGCCGATCGACTCGGCCCAGGCTTCGACATAATTGTAGTAGCCAAAGAACCCAAAGTACGTGATGAACTGGCCTGTGACCCAGAGAGCGAACTCTCTTTGTTCCCGCAGCGCCTGGTACTCGATGAACCGCGCCCCTTTCCTCGGTCGAGGTGGAAGCCGTTGGCGGATCAGCAGGTTGCTCACCAGCAGGGTGACCAGGAACATCAGGGCAAGGATGCGAACCGCCCAACCGAACCCCACGGCCGAAATGCTGTGCCTTAATCCGATGGGGATAACAATGCCGCCCAACGACGCCCCAGAGCTCACGATGCCCACGGCCAACCCTCTGCGTTTGTGGAACCAGGTACTTGGCAACGCCACGCTCGGGATCAACAGCATGCCCATGCCTAGGCCGATACAGACGCCCTGTGCCAGGACGGCTTGATAGTATTCCTTGACAAAACTCGTCATCAACGTCCCAAAGACGACGAGAAATGTGCCCAGGCCGAGCATTTGGCGAAAGTATCCGGCGTCAAAGTACTTGCCCCCCAGCGCTCCGCCGACCAGCAAGAGGGTGTTTTGGATGGATCCGATCCAGGAAATGGCCGAGGCGTTCTTGGATGCACTTTGCAGTGGATAGCTATTGCTGTGGGCTATCTGGGTGGTATAGTATGTCTGGAAGGAACCGTACGAGACCACTAGGCCCCAGCTGTTGAACATGAGGAAGTGTCCGGCAATGACTTGGAGCCACGGTTGAAGACCGACGTCAGGAGGTGGTATTGGCAGAGCACCAACATTGACGTTCTCCTGGCCTTGTTCTCCAGGAGGGTCATCTTGGATCTCCTTTGTTGCAGGGTTCACTCCAGCTCCTTCATCCATTGAGGAATGTTTTTCGTCATGTTGGCTGTTGCATGAGGTCTTGGGAGACGGGGAGCTCAGGGCACTGGTTTTGTTGTCACCTTTGATCTCGACGGGCACCGGTACTTCACGTCGGTAAGTCAGTGCATTCAACCAGCTGGGCAAGGAAGACAAATGTGTGCTGCATCGCGAGACGTACATTCGTGCTGACGAACGCTCTCGATTGAGAGAGCAGTTGTCATTGCCCTGGCCTGCCAGTCTCAGACCCGGCAGCAATGCTCTTTCCTCGGTATACCGGATCACAGGGAATGGGCCATGCGCGGATTGGACCAGTTGTGCAGCAACAACTTGGGCAAGAAGGTCTGAGCGGCTGGTGGTGCACCTAGTTTGGATCGTTCGTACTGGGCTTCTGGGCCTCGTCTGGGTATGTGTCTTGCTCTGATCTGATCTGTCCAAATCCCGGCTGTTATCCAAATTCCCAAAAAAATCCAGCTCGAGAGTCAATTAACGTTTTATATGCTGAAGAGAAGCTTCGACCACCAGCCTACTTCCCTGGATATATCCATATATATGTGTACACACTCCATGTTTGTGCATATATGAGATATGGGGTATGCTCTAATACCACCCATGGACACCGAAATCATGGTTATCCGGGTCAGGACCCCGACACCCGCGCCCATTTCCCTCTTACTCTCGGCATAATACCTCGAAGCATCATCGCCTTGGACTTCGACTCCAAGACCGACAGCCGTAGCGCCGTGAGCTAAAGCCCAAAGTTGAGATTCGGTGTCATCGCGAAGGGCGTTTTTTAGTCCCCCAACTTTCTCCATCTTTCGGCAATCCCGGCACTCGGGGCGCCGTCGATCGATCCCAGTTTAGACGGCCTGAGCTCGTATGCGGAGAAAACACGGCGGACAGGAAGTACCTTGAACTGGAGTCCACAAGACGACGTGATATGACATGACAGTCCCGGAGGATTTGCTTGGGTTGTTCATGGGAGAGATGCTTTGGTATCTTATTCCAGAGGCCACTACAGGGCTCATGGGACTGGCTGACTGGTAACGGAGCTCACCCACTGACTCACCGACGAGCCAGCCCGCCAGCCAGCCAGTCCGCCAAAGGAGGTTCTTTTATCTGCCTACTCACCTAACTTATCCCTCCTCCCTACTCTGTGTTTGTTCGTAGACAGTACTCCCGGTAAACCAACTCAACAGGCCAGACTATGTCAGTTCGCGAGCGAGACAGGAAACGCACAGAGCCTCACGAGAATCATCAAGATTCCTTAGAAACTGAAGATTTCCCCCTACCTTTCCTTCCTCAGATTCTCCACCACGAGTCAAGCGAGTGTTAGAACTTTCTATTTCCATATGCGCTGCTTGGATAGGACAGGACTTGCCATCCCATAGCCGGCGGCCCGGTGGAACTTGTGCTCGTTCGTTCCCGTCATTCCTCCCTCCACTCACTTGCTCCTCTTCCCCCTCCAACTACCCTCCCCTTCCCCATAGAACTGTACACCGTACACGTACATACGTCTTCGTGTATAGGCACCTACTACCTACAGTAGATACCTGAGCTACCGCCGACTGACTGACTGACTGACTGACTGACAGGGAGAATAGCGGATGGAGAACCCTCGGGCCCCGCGTGACCTGACTGACATCTACCCGTACGAGAGGAATTGCCCATCATGGATACGTAGGTACATAATAGAGTAAAAGTAGGTGGCCACAATCCCGAATTACGTCCGGTGTGAATTACCCTACTAAGATAATATACTAAGTAGGATCCCATTGGACGCATTACCCACCCACTCCATTACCTACCCGATCTGGTATTCGTTATTCTTGCTGTAATTATTCATGCACAACAGGGAGGGAGGGGGAAGGGAAGTGTCTTCCTACCTACTTACAAATACAATACGTACACGTCGTCATCATACGTGCGTCTACGTACTCCGGAATGAGACCTGGAGGGCGATCATCATATATCCGCCGGAACGGGTGAGAATGCAAGTAAAATGGCTTCGTGCCTGGTACAGGAACTCGGTATATGTGATGTGCAGAGTCACTCACAAGCCTCTTCATAAAAAAATTATATATATGTATATATATAGTGTGTGCAATCGGCAATTACAATGGATATTGTACTGTCTAGGTTAATTTCGTATCCGTTCGTGCTGCCATTCCTAAGCTCCCCAAGGATGAAGTCTTGGACCTTCCAGAGCCAGGGCCCGTAGGAGGATGTTAGAAGCCAGACTCAAAAGCATCAAGTATCCTGCCCCCTTCTTGTGCCCTCTGAAGCTAAACGGAAACCCCGTTCCCGCCCAGGTCATTATGCCTATGGCTGCCATCAAGCAGAGTCAAGGTTCAGATTCATTCCCTTCACTCTACTAGCATCCGTTTCAAGCCTCCAGTGTACTCGTTGTCTTTTGTTGAAAGCATTGGCGTGTGTGCTTCCAATATTCCGTCGCATTTGACCAAATATTGTTCACCGACGTTCCTTTCGGATTCGTCTTGTGCACCTGAACGCGGGAGATGTGGACTGCTGAAGACCAGATGTGATCTCCCCTCACTCCAACTCAAGCGCCTCTGACGCCAGATCGCTCATCCTGAATCATGTCTTCGCTGGGTCACTGAGAATTGTATCACGCTGTACAACATGTAGAATTCCGTGCTCCTTTTGATACATGATTGCTCAGACGACGTGCCCTTTTTCGCCGTCCCGCTTAAACTTTGTGAGAACATCTTTCATCTTGGGCACCAGCTCCGGTAGCCGGAATGGCTTGCTCACGACGTCGTCGATTCCGCTTTGCAATGTCATTTCGATCTGTTCAGCTCGTGCATTCGCTGTTACTGCTATGACAGGGATGTGCCCAACTAACTCGCCAGTATCTTGCATATCTCGGAGTTTTCGTGCGCAGGTCTGGCCATCCATGACGGGCATTTCCAGATCCATGAGTACCACATCAATCTTAACGCCATCAAGGACATGGTCACGATAGAATCTGGATCTTCGAATATGATCGATGGCTTCGCCTCCGTGGTTGGCCACATGGACGACACAGCCGATCTTGCGAAGCTGTGCCGCAAGTACCTTTTGATTGATCAAGTTGTCTTCAACGATGAGAACATTGACGGGGTCAGCCTGTACGGTCAGGCTGGTGGACGTTTTTGGGGAGGCAGACGAATTGGGAGAAGCAGGCGAGGTTGCGGACGGGGGTTGGAGCACTTGCATTGTCAAGCCCGTCAGCGGCGTTGTCTTGGAGCCTTTCCTACTGTGTGATCCTGAGAAGCTGGGGTTGTCATCCAGGTTGCTAACATCGCCCTCACTGCGGCGAGCTTTGATGTAGAATGCAAATATACTGCCTTTCCCACTCTCGGAGGCCACGCCGATTTCACCTCCCTGGAGTTCAACCAACTCTCTGGAAATGAAGAGACCCAGGCCGGAGCCGCCATAGGTGACATGCGTGCGGGGACTGGCTTGAGAGAATCGCTGAAAGAGCTGCTTTTTCTCAGGTTCGTCCAGACCACGTCCGGTATCTTGCACTGCAAAGTGCAGATACACCGTGTCGCCCAGCCCCCATTCTGCCGCCGCAGTGACATCTTTGTCCTTAGGAGCTCGAGAAGGGATATACGTGAGCCTCCATTTGTCCTCTTGAGACGGCTTCTCTTCTGAAGCGGCAATGTGCATTCGGATGACTCGATTTTCTTGGGTGGTCGTGAATTTGATCGCATTGGTCATTAAGTTAATCAGTACCTGTGATAGGCGATGCGGATCTATTCGGACCCAGTCGATGCGCCGGTTCGCGAAGGATGTGTCGATGATTAAGTCCAACCGAATGTCCGCCGTCTTCAACTCCGCTTCGAACATTTTTAGCACCTTATGCACAACGGCGATGGGTCGTGTATCCACCGGAGTGACTGCCATCATGGCTGAATCCAGCTTGGACAGAGTCAAGACATCGTCCACAATCCTCTTCTGATGCTGAGCACACAAAGTTATTGTTTGAGCAGAATCAATGGTCAGGTCGAGAATTTCTTGCTGAGGCTGCGTCAACACATTCGCATCCCGCAGCTCACTCAGAGAGCCGGTAATTGAATCGGCACATTGGAGGATGGCAGACAACGGATTGCGCATTTCATGCGAAGTCGTATCAATGTAGCGCTCTTGCTTTCGTTTGAGTTCGACCGCTTCCTCCATTCTGCGGGTTTGTAGACTTTCGGCGAACTTTTGTGCACTGATGTCAGTCATTGACCCAAAAATCTGCCGGATCCGCCCATCTTCATCTCGTTCAGGTGAAGCACTGGTAAGCACCCATGTTTGACCCATGTTTCCGAGTTTATCTCCCCACGGGACCTTGAAGCGAAATTCCAGGGAGATGGCACATCGCTTCTCCAACATCGTGTTCCACATTTCCCTGACTTTTGCTTGGTCTTCATCCAGAACATAGTTGATCCAATCGTTGTCAACCGGCACATCGCGAGGATACGAAGAAATATTATACCAGGCGTCGTTGGCGAAGTTGATCTTGCCATCGCGGTTGCCAATGAAGATCCCGACTGGGGCCAATTCCGCCATTCTCGTGAACTTGTTTTCGGCCTCGACAGCTTGTTGAGTCCTGGCCAAAAGTTGATTGCTCAGCTCGATGCGGTCTTGAGCGGCCAGCTGAGCCGCTCTCTCACCTTTCTTGATTTCCTCCTCAAACAGGACCACGGACGCAATCGACGTGGCAAGCTGACGACCTAGAAGCTGGACAAACAAATCGTAATCTTCATCGTACGGACGCCTTGGATTCGTGGCCATCACCAGAAATCCCAAAGTTGATTCCCCGGTAGTAGGATGGATCGGTGATATGACAACAACTCTCGATGGATCGCCAAATCCACGCCATTCAATATTTTCCAGCATGGTGGGATCAAGACTGCCATCGTCGACCCGTAGAACAATCGGTCTGTCGGTTGTCAGGGCTTGTCTGAACGAAGCGGCGAAACCCTTAGTGCCCGTCTTCATGTCGATAACAGGAGGCGCTGCTCTGTGGCCGGCAGGAATACCTAAGCTGCCTTCCAGATAGCATACTTTGTTAGAGGCCGCACCACTGGATCCCGAGGAAGCAACTTCGCTTTCCGCCAAATCCTCGCTGAGAGAGTAGACCAAAACCATGGGGGCATCGTATTCGTTGTACTCCATGCCTTGAAGCAGCAGACCCCAGAAATCAGAGACTTGTCTCGCTGCCGCCGTCCGCTCGCCGATCTCACGCAGCGTCAACATGCGCCTTTCGGCAATTTTGCGCCGCGTCTTCTCGAATGCCGGGTTATACAGCCCGATCACCCCTCCATCGGCGCCAATCAGCGGAATGATAGACCAGGAAAAATAGGTCTCTTCCAAAAAGCCATTGCGCATGATGAAAAGGCAGTCGTCATCTTTCATTGTCGCTTGAGCGTTTTTAAAAGCATTGTCGAAGACTTCCTTCAAGGCGTCCCAGATCTCAGGCCACGCATCGCGATAACGTGCTCCCATTAGGGTTGGGTGCTTTTGACCTGCGAGCAGAACATAAGCTTCGTTATATATAGCTACGTGATCCGGTCCCCAGTACATGGCTGAAGGGTGTGGGCTGGCCATTATCAAATTGCACATGCCTCGAAGTTCGACAGACCAGTCTTGAATGGGGCCCAAACTAGTGCCAGCCCAGTCAATGCCTCTCGCAAATTGTATGTGCATTGGAAGAGAGGGCGACACCGGTAACCGCGTCCAATCGAAATACCCTTTCTCGTCGACGGTAACCAAGTCGTTGTCCATGTCAACATGAGGGCTGGCGGGCATTGCCCCCGGCTCGGAGTTTAGCAGCGCAGATCCAGATGAAGGGTCTGAGGATGCCATATCTCCGCTCGGTACGGGCGATGTTGAAACGAAATTATATGGAGAGACGTCTGACACAGGCTCCGTCATCAAGCGGTTGAGTGTGCGTGGCACCTCGCCGCTGGTGCGCGGAGAAATATCGAAATAACCCTGTGTTGTCGTGTCCGCGCGGGCGCCTCCACTCGAGGATGTAGACACGGAGCCAAGGCCATGATACTGTTGCATAACAGGCCGAGCACCACCATCCGCCATTATAGGAGGTGAAAAAGGATGCTGGCGACCATGAATCACCTTCAGCTTCTTACGTATGAGGGCACCTTGCCACAACCATCCTGCGAAAGGAAACGTGGGGACGATGTCGGGTTCTGTCAAGGGGCTCAGAGCCCAGGCTTTGAAATCAGAGAACGGCGTTCCCACATCAAGCAATAGAGTAGGGTCCTCGGACCGGCCTTGTACATGTTCGAAAAGAGGCGTGCGATTCTTGAGCGCCGTGTTTGCAAAGATCACGTTGAGGCGAGAAGCGTTGGCATTGACAGCATCGGCAATGTCAACTACAAAGGTGGGCCGCTCGTCTAATTGCAGATATTCGATGAGGGGAATGGAATGTAGCAGTTGCGCCTCACTTGGTCTTCTGGGATCTGATGTTGCGCCGCGCCCATGTCGACTTCTGGCACGGCTGGCCTCGGCGGGCGTCCGGACGGGCATTGCAGTTGCAGCTGTCCCTATCGTCGACACTGGTGTTCTGGAAGACGGCAACTCTTCTCCTTGACTGAGCGCCGTCGCAGCGGCCTCCAAAAGGGATATATTTTGCGCCAAAGGGGGCTGCATGTCGGAACCGGTATAACTGATACCCTCGTCCTCCTCCTGCCCACGCCGCTCCTCTCTTAGGTGACCATGTCTCGCAGGCGGTGACCCATTCGAAGAAGATAGCTTCGCGTACTTTAATGATGGTTGATCAGAAGAAGCGGAACCGGTGGCGGAGTCATGAGGACGCTTTAGTGATTGAGGAGGGAGGTATTCGGCAGCGGTAACAGGGTGGCGGGGAGGAGGACATGTTGGGATGTCGTGGGTATCTGGTGGGAGGGTCATTCAGAACGCGCATTCTTGGACCAATCGTGGCTAAAATCAGATCCCCTAGGCAGAGGCTGAAATGGTATGGCCGAGTGGGGAGGAGGACGAGCGAGAGGTTGAGCCAAGGGAGGGTTGGCAGGTCGAGAAATGGGATTTAGGGTAGATACTGTAGGTAAATGACACAGGGGCCGTCGCCAGCCCACATGTATCGTGCCCGGGATCCAACGAACGTGAGGAGCTAGACGGAAAGTTTGAGCGACAACACTAGCAGCAGGGTTGGCGACATGGAATGATGATGAGGAGGTGGTGGTACAAGTGTCACTACTCGTAAGGACATCGATCGTTTGGTTGGAGTGGGAGGCTAGTTCAAGAGCGGGCTCCAAGCCATCCACAGTGGGAAGCTGGCGGTATTGGACGCGGGAAGATGGCCCGGGTGTAGCTTTTAAGGGATCGTGTTCATCGGTCAGGGAAATCTCGATACAAGATTCATCACAATGAAAATGATGGTGGAAGGAGAAGGCCAGAGGGGGTTTGAAAGACGGTGTGAACATGCGGGTGACCAGTGGCGGTCGTCAAAGGAGGGTTTGCCCAATTTAGATTGAGTCACGATGGAGACTCGACCGTTGCCAATGGCTTGATTTGGTGTGCATATGAGAAAAAGACCGTGGGATCCTTGTACAAATGTGAGTCTGTGTTTGTGGGTGATGATGGGTAACTGAGCTGGGTGCATGCAGTTTGCGAAGCAGCACATCTGATCTAGGCAGATCGTCGACTCCAGCAGGCACCAACGTCACCATTATTAGTCCACCATCCACCCTTTTCTTCCCATCTCTCACCACTTTCTGCTTCGACGAGCAATGGCATTCTTGCACTTTCCGATCATGCAGCCCTTCGTCTCAGGGGAGAACCTTATCCCTGCTTAACGCCTGCGCTTAAACCAAAAATGGACCTCCCAGAGGAGGCGTCCTCAATCGCCCTAATTTCGTGCGCGTAACCATCTTTCAGCCCAACTGGATCCAGCTTTCGGCTCGTCCTTTCCAGGGGTCACCACTTGTGTGGGAGGCTTCTTACAGTGCAAACCCTGCGTTGAACGCCAGCTGAAAGAAGACAAACGGCTGGTTAAACCATTCAGGAGCCTTTGGAGACTACTTTCTGGGAGAGAACTGCAAACTGAGTACTTCATTCCCACACTTCCGTACCATGCTTTCTCCTTGGGCTCCCCGTATGAAAGTATGGGGATAATTTCCAAAGCCTAGTGAAAGCCACCGGAAAGCAAAAATGACATATGTAGAGGACTGGTCAGAGCGCCTGCAAAGGGTAACAGTGGTATCCTATTTTTTTCTAGCAATATGTGATATAGCGGCCACCTCAACACTATGTGAGACTGTCATGCTGTACTCTTTTCTTCCCCATTAAGTAAGTACGAGAGATACGCTGACACCGGCCGCTTAGCCAAGCTTTTCGTTCGAATGATAAGCCTCCCGGAAAGGATTAGTGGGCCGCATGTTTAGATAATCCGATCCGAGTCCTTTTCCAGGCTGCGATCATTCGCAAACAATGATCTTAAACCGCATGAACCGTGAAGACACTTTGTTCTGGCAATCGAGCAAACAGGATACCACTCTCGAACACCTGATATAAAAGGCAGTGCCTACAAATCCCTGTTTGTACACGTACATCCTGCCCCTCTTATCATCGATTCAAGGTCCAAAGTCTCGGCATACCTCATCACGAGTTGCACATGCAGTGACACGACTCCATCTCCAAAACGCGGATCGTGAGCAGCCAACAGCAAACCAGGAAACGGGCGAGGTGCGGGCACCAGAGCCTTGAAGCCACCAACCGAAACAGCCAGGTCCAAGAACCAGCTCCACTGCCTTACACAGCCACTCCCCTCGCCGCGTCTTACTGGAGGATTCCTTGGATTCTGTCCCGGCACGCCTAGAATACCCAGCCCCAGCCCCGGTGTTGGCCACCGAACCACGACATACCTCTCATCTCCCACGCTTATCCCGCGACTGGCCACGCCTGCGTACTGCTGCCTTTTAGCTCAGGTCGTCCTCCCCGCCTCTTTGCGCCTTTCCCTCTCAAACCTTCCAATATCCATCCCCCTTTTGGTGATCCTGCTTTAACAGCAAGTCTGTTACACCTCGTTCATTATTTTCTTCCAACGCCCACTCATCCGCCGATGGTCGACTCCGCCGACGAGCCTCCGCTGTCAAGTCGTCTAATCTCATGGGCTAAGACCAAGACTCCCTCGGCGTCATCCTCTCCTACTCCTCATCAGAACCCCCCGGACCCTTCGGACCAATCTCCTCCCGGGCGACATCGTCCAGACACTCGCCGACAAGATGCTGGGAGTAGCGCCTCTGCAGCTGGTCCTGCAACAACCACAGAGCGTTCGACTGCTGGAAGATCGGATAAAGAGCAACAAAATCCATCAATTGTGGACGAGAAAGGAGATGGAACGCAATCTTCCTCCCTAGGAAATCCGGCTCCCAAGGACAAAGCGCCCTTGGTCAATCGTTTCTTCCGCGATGTCAAGCGCATCCTCTTCTCCAGCTGGGTCAATTGGCTGCTTGCCTTTGTCCCAGTTGGCATCATATTGGGGATTATCGTCGACTGGATGGACAGCCGGGTTGTCAGCCCAAGCGCTGTATTTGCCATCAACGCAGTCGCCATTATTCCCCTGGCCTCCCTTCTGTCGTATGCAACCGAGAGTGTCGCCATTAAACTAGGCGACACCATTGGTGCTCTTCTGAACGTTACCTTCGGAAATGCCGTTGAGTTGATCATCTTCATCATTGCTCTAGCAGCAAAAGAAGTGCGCGTGGTCCAGGCCGCCGCCCTAGGTTCGATCTTGTCCAATTTGCTGTTGATCTTGGGCATGTGCTTCGTTGCCGGTGGTCTTCGATTCCGGGAACAACTGTACAATTCAACCGTGTCTCAAATGAGCGCATGCCTGTTGTGTCTGAGCGTCATCAGTCTCCTCTTGCCGGTAAGTGTCGGAAAAGAAAACCACCGCATATCTCTAGTACACCCAACTAATCAGTGTGCAGACAGCGTTTCATGCTTCCTTTTCGAGCACTGTCACGGCGGACCACGTGGTGTTGAAGGTCTCAAGGGGCACCAGCGTGGTGCTCTTGTTGGTCTACCTCCTTTACCTCCTGTTCTCGCTTAAATCCCACTCCTTCATGTACCAGAGTACCCCTCAACATCTAATTGACGAGGAGTCGCATCCGGGAGTCCTCGCCGACATACTCAACTCCAGTTCCTCGAGTGACTCATCGAGCTCAAGCGACAGCGACACAGATTCCAGTTCTAACTCGAACACGACGACCAAACGCATCAAACGCGCACTCCGCCGCAAGCGGCGCAAGTCAACTTCAAGCACCAAGGACAACGCCTCTGTTGTGACATTCACCAGAAGTTCATCCATGCTCACTGGCCCCGGCGGCTCGATGATCCAGGCTACATCTCTCACTTCGGCGGAGCTGGAGCCCGTCTTTAGTGGCGACGAGGCTGACATCGACGGAGAAGGAAGGACAACTCGCCATCGCACTCGCACACACACTGTTCACTCACGCGACTTTGAAACCATTCAGACCGATCAAACCTCAGAGAAATCCAGGAGACGCCACCGAAAGTCCAAGAAGTCCAAACGCGCCAAGAAGGACAAAGACAAAGGGAAGAATAGGGAATCAGAAAAAGAAAAGGAGCCCATTGCTGAGACGGTGACTTATGAGAGCACCCTATCGACTGCGGACACGCTAAAACCACAAGTTGGATTTGCCTCGGACATCCAAGAGATCCCTAACGATGGCAATGTGAAGCGATCGTTCAATATTCGCAACATCTCCGAAGCTGTAAAGCCTGCATTCACCTCTGCCAATTTCCCTCACCACCAAGCCACCGGTAGGCCTCTCGCAATCCCTATTCGTCCCACTTCGCAGCCGCGAGCTGGCCCTCGGCCCGTGCGTCGAACTGCTTCAATGCCGGATATTCTTCGTCCTACGATTTCGAACAACCGCTTAGTGCCTACGATATCTGCACCGGCTCAGCATGATGCACCGTCATTAGACAGTACTGCTGAGGTTCAAGCGGATGATGTCGTGGAGCCTCAGACGCACTTATCCCGCACCTCTGCTATCGTCCTGCTTCTGGCGACCACAGGGCTTGTCGCTTTATGTGCCGAGTTCTTGGTAGGTAGCATTGATTATCTGATCGCCAACAGCGGTGTCAGCCAAGCCTTTATTGGTCTGATCATTCTTCCCATTGTCGGCAATGCTGCAGAGCACGTGACAGCTGTGACTGTTGCCGCCAAAAACAAGATGGACCTCGCGATCAATATTGCTTTGGGCAGCAGTATCCAGATTGCACTCTTTGTCACTCCTCTGATGGTCATTCTGGGGTGGATCATCAAGACAGATATGAGTCTGTATTTCAGCCTTTTCGAAACCGTCAGCTTGTTCGCCAGTGCCTTTATTGTCAGCTTCCTCATGATCGATGGCCGCAGCAATTACCTGGAGGGAGCGTTGCTCATTGCAGCATACGTTATCATTGCTGTTGCTGCCTTCTTCTATCCCACGTGTGATTTGAGCTCGGCGAGCGGTCCCCTCGACGGCACTAATCCTGTGTGCTAAGATTTCACACCAGGACGACTGGCCATCTTTTGAGTAGGACTGGGAGAAAGCAGGCAGAGTATGAGGCCCTTATTTCTCCAACTACATTCGTTTAGATTGGTTCTTGGGGAACGGAGGGACGGACAGGCTTGGAGTGACAGGTTGATTCACATTGAGGGAGATGTCGGGTTTTATTCAACACACATTCTTTGCTGGGGAGAACGAGTTCATGATCAGCTTGACGGTGTGCTTGCTGCCGCTCTTCTGCGGCCACTTGCAGCTGCTTGCAATTTATACGATGGATCACCACTACTTTGTGGTCATATTTGACTAACTCATACAGAATATGACTGGTATGGCTCAGGGCGCATGACCCGAACATACGTCTTCACAACGATCGTCAATCTGCTCCAATGTCTTTCTTAAGTGTAATCCTTATCTGCATGATCTTCAGTGCTGCCTTACACCTGTGAAATGACCTTGTGGAGTGACGAGGTGAGGCCTAAGGCCACCAATGGCCGTAAAGTAAGATCGATCGAGCTTCATTCCACTCACTTCGTCAAATCAGTCCAAGAATCTCTTTCACCATCTTTGTTTCATGCATTCCGCTCTCCAGCTACAACACACCAGAAAAGTCAACTGCTTCGGATAGGTTTACTGCTTTGGCCAGCGCTGGTGCAGGGACCAGGGCATGCAGTGTAGCCTGGGGAGCCACAACGTGGGATGAAGCTCCACAAGCCCGCAGCTATCGGCGCTTCAGGCATGGTTTGCCTCTCCCGTTAGCATCTGTGATCTTCGGCGTTGGGGAACCACGGAGCAGGTTGTGGAGGCCGAGAAATGCTTATCATGACATCGTCTTGGTTCTTATCTTCAGCGCCTTCTGTGAGTGGCAGCTACTGATCCCCTGTGATGCTTCGAACCACTTGGCTTTAAGGGCGATACGAACATCCTGCAGCTACCCTGGACTGGCATCCCGACAACGCTCTATTGACTCGTGTCACGCAGAACTCCGATGGTCTATCTCTCTCCTCGTTCGTGGACGATGGCACCATGCGGTTTCCAGGTTACTTCATCGCACGGCGTTGGTTTGGAGGCGAAAGAGCAGGTCTTTGAACCTGGTTGAGCACAAGTTTCCCCACCATGCGACAGATTGCACAAGGGGATTAAATACGTCCATATTCCCGAACTTGTGTCCCGGGTACTGCGAGACTTGTCTCGTTTTGCCGAAGAGGCGGATTTTCAAGCAGCAGAACGACTTCAGTTTTGGTCGCTGACCCTGTTACCATGGCTTCCATACCTTCGGACACCAAAGGCCGAAGCCTCAGTACGGCGGACGTCAACCCTCCGTCCGAGCGCCGTGGATCCCTTGTCGTCGATACCGCGCTGGCGAGCGAAGAAGATGCCGCGGTTCTCGCAAAGATGGGGTACGTCACATCTTCACGAATCACTTTGACTCCCACCGCATTCTATTAGGGCCGAAGAAGCCACACAGACTGATTGTTGAATTGATAGGTACAAACAAGAACTCCGCCGGAACTTCAGCATGCTTGAAGTCTTCGGGATTGCCTTCGCTATCATGGGATTGCTTCCGTCCATCGCCAGTACACTCTCCTATTCGATCCCCGCCGGACCTGTGGGCTTGGTTTGGGGCTGGTTCCTGGCTTCGGGCTGTATCTTCGTTGTCGGCCTCGCCATGAGCGATCTGGCAAGCTCAATGCCAACGAGTGGCGGGTATGTGGTTTCAGTCGGGCGTCCGTGCTCTTACAATTGACATATATCTAGGCTTTACTACTGGACTCATTATTATGCCTCACCGAAATGGAGAAACCCGTTGAGCTTTATTGTTGGATACAGCAATACTCTCGGCTTGGTGGGCGGTCTGTGCTCGATCGATTGTCAGCGTGCCCCAATATCTATTCCCCTCTAGCGACTAACTCGGTGACAGACGGGTTTTCCCTGATGTTTCTCTCCGTTATCGTGATAGCCCGCGATGGAAACTGGTCACCAAGTAACGGCACTGTCTACGGAGTCTTCATCGCCACCGTAGCCTGCCATGCCGCCATCGCTTCGACCATGGCGCGAGTCATGGGCAAAATGCAGACCGTGTTTGTCGCCATGAATTTCATCTTGATCTTTGCGACCATCATTGCCCTGCCAATTGGAGCGAACAAGCGCAACAGCGCCTCATACATCTTTACGCACGTCGAGAACTTGACTGAATGGCCTACGGGCTGGACCTTTATGCTCTCCTGGCTCAGTCCCATCTGGACCATCGGCGGGTTCGACTCGGCGGTCCACATCAGCGAAGAGGCCACGAATGCGACCAAGGCAGCACCACTGGGGATCCTGTTCTCGATCGGTTCGTGCTGGCTGTTCGGGTGGATCTGCTGCATTGTTATCGCCGCGTGCATGACGCAGGACCTGGACAGCATCCTGGGCTCGCCTTTTGGACAGCCGATGGCCCAGATCTACTATGATGCCCTTGGCAAAAATGGAGCTCTTGGGTTCATGGCCCTGTTGATGATTGTCCAGTTCTTGGTGAGAATTTGCAGTGTTTCCGCGCCGAGGAGGATTCTGTTTTACTGACGTACTCAGATGGGTGTTTCGATCCTGGTCGCCGCTTCTCGTCAAGCATGGGCCTTCTCTCGAGATGGAGCGTTGCCTTTCTCCAGATTCTTCCGTCACATTTCCAAGAAATTTGGCTACATCCCCGTCCGCACGACGCTTGGTTGCGCCACACTAGCAGCCGTTCTTGGTCTTCTCTGTTTGATCGCCCCGGCCGCGGCTGCGGCTCTATTCTCCCTCGCTGTTGCGGGCAACAATCTCGCATGGGGCACTCCAATCCTCTGCCGTATTATCTGGGGCCAAAAGAAGTTCAGCCCTGGGCCGATATATACTGGCAGAGCTTCGACCCCCCTGGCCTGGGCCGCCGTCACTTTCCTGGTGTTCGGCATTCTGCTGTGCATGTTCCCTGTGGGCGGGCCGAACCCGACTGCCGACAGCATGAACTATACGTGCGTGATTAACTCGGCAGTGTGGGGAGGCGCTTTGCTCTATTATTACATTGACGCTCGCAAATGGTTCCGCGGACCGCAGATCACTATCGATCTGGCCCAACTTACCGAGGAACAGGCGGCGGCGTTGAGAGAGGAAGGACTCAAGGAGGAAGGAGGGAGCGCTGTGCTCGGTGGTGGGAGCACCAGCGTCTCTGTCGACACGAAGCACAGCTGAGAAGGCACGTTGGGTTGCTGGCATTTTATCCTAGAGGACACAAATGTCATATCAGTAGCATAGTCAGCTATCTACAAAGACGACAGCTCGGGCATGCTATTGAGACTGCCTGATGTACGGAGCAGAACAGGTCATTACTGAAACTACTTATGGAGATTCAACACATATTCATGGTGGAGTCTCATCCAATCTTGATTGCCTCCGCCCTTCGTTCCATGGACGAGGCTTGGGAAGTCAATTGCGGTGTGGCCAGCTCTGTCCACCTTCAACATCAGACAACGGCACACTGACACCAACACTTGTCACGACTGCACTAACGGAGACATAATCTGCGTATACATGCATCGACAACGTATCCCAATCAGTGTTTGCCGTAGAGTGGGCAATATTCACCCAACCATGTTCAACTTTCCCAAACGGTCACGTGCATTTCCCTGGTATTCTGGCGCACCCCCTTTTCCACCGAGCCTCGCAGGTTTTATTGAGTGGACCAGCCACCGACACGACACATTCACACATTGTTCGTGGACCGTGAATACTTGACGAGCCTCAGTGGGACTGTGACAATGGCGAAAACCATTCACTTCATTTTGCAGAACAACGGATCCGCCTTTTGGGACGACATTAGGACGAAAGTTTCATTCATTGTTCCCAAACGACGAACTCTCCTCCTCCTGTGGGCTCGTTATTGACACATTAACGAGCCAGCTACCCTGGACCGTATTTAGAAGTTCAGGACAATAATATCTTGTTCTACTAGATTTATTCCCCCCCTCCCATTGAATTAGAAACAGAAAATTACTTCCATTGACTTGCATCATATATACAACATGTACAACTCGATTCCTTTTTCTGATACTCCTGCTTGCCTCGCAGTAACACACCTCCATTGAACTTGAACTTGAACGCTGCATGTTCTTTCTCCGTCTTCTTGCTCTCTCTGCTCTGTACAGAAAAGAATCTTTTCTTCCGCTCAAGCTCAAGTTCAAGCTCGATATCAATCCCAGGCACAGTCTCGGTCTCAGTCTCAAGTTTCAGCGACATCGATTCTTCTCTCTGCTCCACTCTTCGTCCTCGGGTAAATTCCGAGACCTGCCAGCTCTCTTGCACTCCGACATCCAGGGTCTCTCTTGCCAAGCCAGCCCTTGAAAGATTCAAGTTCCCAGTTCTCAGCCCTCTTGACCACATTCATACACATCACCTTCCCAGATATTCTCTCGTTAAGGTCATCAGACATCCGACACAATGGCCAATTCCGAGGCGTACGCAATCTTCTACCCCGAAGCAGATGGATATCTCTTCTGCAGTTCTCTATTTGCCGGTACTGAGAGAGCCACGTCGATCGTGCGCTCTGTTGTCGACAACCAACTATGTCCGCAAGAACATCAAGCCCACGGCGGCGTCGTCTCAACACAAGAGAGGCATCTGCTGTGCCGGAGTCAGTCTCTATCGCCCGCACGCGCGGATCGTCCACACAAAAAACTTCATCGTCCTTCCTGCCACCCATCCCCGCGTCAACGAGTTCAAGTCTCCGTCTGCTCTTCTCCTAATGCAATGGCGGCACTCTCGAGTGCTTTATCACCGTCCTCGAATGCGAACGTATCCTCTGCCCGGAAGTCCTGGTGTGGCACGTCCTAGACCAGCTCCTCGAGGGAATTGGGCACCTCCACCGCGGCAGCCCATCCGCTTCCCACAACGACTTGCACCCAGCCAACTTCTACCTCCACTTCCCGACTCCGGAGAGCAGGCTCCCGGAAGTCTTCATCGGAGACCTCGGCCTGTCGCGACCCGTCGATGAGAGCGTGCTGGAGGTGATCGGAAACCCTCCCAAGCGTCGATTGAGAAATCCCAACAGGGTTAGACAAGAGGAAGAACAGGCCCGGCGAGTGTAGCAGAGCTGAGGTACGCCGGCATCGCTCCTGAACGTCTCCCACCACCGCCCGCACCACGCACTATGTAGATTCAGTGTATGATCGAAGACCTTAAGAATATCCACTCCATGATGGTTGCACTGCGACTGAATCGCGATCAGCCTCCCACCACCGCGGCACGACGCTGCAGTATCTCTGTGCTCGGCACAGAAGTCCTGCCCTCCACTGTTGGCTGATCGAGCAATAGTTTAAGGGGCGAGAGACAAGGGGGTCAGGTACACCCTACTAGTACCTGCTCTACGAGGTAGTAAGTCAGTGAATGCACGGAGTACACGATTGGGTACAGTGACTGACCGCCTCTTTGATGCCCAACTCCCAGCAGCACCCTTTGCCATATGGCCTAACCGGTTCTTTCCCTCTACGGAATGATCAGGGAGATTGCCTTACGATAGGTTTGCAGCAGTCCGCTCTGCTGCTCGTAAGTGATCGGTGCTAACCAGCGTGGCTTGTTCTCTGTCAACACCAAACTCGCTAATCAAGACGAGGCGCCTTTAGTGTCCAGACTGATGCTGTTGCCAGGATTTCCCCGGGCCGCTCAAGCCGTCGGCTGTCGATCTTACCAGCGCGCTCCGCTGCTTCGCCGGCTTACTAAGTACACGAAGTCTGAGCTTCTCGAGCTAGTTAACCGACGAGTCGAGGCATGCGGGCTGTGGTTCAAGTTGACACGTTCTTCCCCCGGCTGGGCCTCAATGAGGCCACGAGGTCGAGGAACGACCTTGATATGTTGTTCCCAGCAGAAAGAGCTATCCAAGTAAGTGACCGGATAGTGGACACTCGCTGCCTCTTAGAGAGAAGCGCACTTCAATCACATAGGAGAACGTTGTACCGTCATTCTCAATCAAGTTTCGGCCCTAGATTGACACAAGTTTCGCAGAATAAGTGCATGCCACTAACCGGGGAATGTCCTAGAAAAGAAACGAGATTTTTATTCCAGGGCGACACATCCAAGAACTAATACCCTGGCGATCTAGGCCGCCGAACCAGACGATGCCAACTTCCTCATCTCTACAAGCCCCTCCCCAGCAATGGGATACGCCTCGAAAGTTACTTCCAATCCCGCTAAAGCCGCCATCTGCTTCCACTCTCGACTGCTCCTGATTCTGCCAGCGTACAACTGAATCATCGTGGCGTGCATCTTCCCATAGGTGGAATTTTTTGGGAACTCGTGGATCAGCATGCGGGAGTACGGCGCCATCGCATCTGACACCTTCTTCATCAGCCTCAAGGCTTCGAGGTCTGACAAATTATGGTAGATGTGTGTCAGGCTGTACACGAGAGCCCCGGTGACGGGCTCGGGAGACTCGTCCTTAAAGTCCCAATGCTGAATTGTCACTTCATCAGCGTTCGTTTGTTCGGGGTGGTATTCTTGCAAGATTAGATTCCCCTTCTTCAGATGCGGGTACGCTGCCTTTACTTCCAGAAGCATCTCTCCTCGTCCGCCCCCAATATCGACGATGGCGATTTTGTTGGCTTCGCTCTCCAAGACAGAGCCCAGATCATATCCAAAGGATTGCACCCGGTCCGGCATGGTGCCAAAGCGGCCAAATTTGCCTTCCATGAAGGATGAGAAGCTCGGCATACGTCCTTGCATGTGCATTATCGAGTAAGTGTGCTCATTGACAAATCTCTCCTCGCCAATCAATTTGTATCCATATTGCGTGGGTGTTTTGTTCTCCTGGAACGGGTATTCGAATCTGGTATCTCGAAGTTGTTTCATCAAGAAAGCTGCCGACCAGAGAGGCTCCGTCGTGCTTCTAAGATTAGTACTCGAGATGTTATCCGGGCTGTTTCACTTACAAATGCAGCATGCCATGCAGAGAGGATGGCACAGCCACCATGTGAGTCGTGATGGGGTTAACCTGGTATGTTGTATCATCAACCAGGTCAACGAGGCCCAGGCCAGCCATCGCGTACATGGTGTCCTCTACAGACGTCAGACGCGCTCTAGTCTTCGACAATGTGCAGACCTGTTAGCCGCAAACCTGGGTTCACGTCAGCAAGACCTCATCAGTGCAGCAAATTTCATACATAACGGTGAGAACAATTTGGCTTCATCGCTCCTCTCAGCATCGGATGCTTTGGTTAGCTCTTCGGCTGTGGCAATCGGTCCAATTCGATTGAGCAAGGGGAAGAAATTGAAATGAACAGCCACAGGTATGAACCCGAGGGCTGCAATCTGTGCACATAATTGTTACTCCTGGCCCATGTATCTATCCTAGGCCTAGGTGCTCTTACTGCGGTCACCGTAGACGCCAGGACTGCCCCTGGATCGCTCATCTTCGTTGGATTCGATGAGAGTGCCGAAGACTGTCAAACAGGAATTCAATAGACTGAATGCAGCAGAACGTCCTACTGAGATTGGGGAGTGGCAGCGGTTTCTTCCAAGGCTGGATGTACCACCCTCCAAAAGCGGACAATGCAATGTTTCCTTGCTAGGTGCCTGCGGTATGATGAAACTTCGTTTATGTTGATCATGGCGATGGGCCTGTCAACGCCTCGTCCTTTTGCTTGAACAGCAGCTGTTCGGTTAATTGGGTCTCTGAATCTTCCCCACCCGGGGAAGGATACCGCGTATTTCCGCACGCCACAGTCGGTAGCTTCCGGGTGATACACAGTACTATGGCGATAGTTGGCGGTACGAAGGAGAAGACTAGGGCGAGCGGGCGGGCCGTGGGCTGATCTTCCTCGCTTATCCCTCAGTCTCCGGAGCTTGCCCGACCTTAACTCTACCAGAGCACAAGAGTAAAGAACACGCTGTGTCAGTTGATTAAGGAACTATCATGGATCTTTTTCCGGCCACGAGTATCATCTATTCTCCTTGCCACCAAGTGGACGCCAATCTTCTGATACAGTCTGCATCCGGCCCTCCTAGGAGAGACTTCGTGTGCTCCAATGCCTGCTAGGTGGCACCCTCGCCGGATTTTACATATCCTTGCAAGACTCCTCGCCGAGAAGCAAACTATCGTCCAAGTTCCCAGCTAGCAGACTTGTCATTGGAAGCATCCATGCAACCTGAGGCCCACTATGCTTTGTCTCGCTTTGCAGACCCCGAACCTCTACGCCGGGCGTTCAGGTATTACCTTTGTCTTATCATCCTCCCTAAGCACTTTGGCGCGTTCCGTTTCCCCTGGCGCTGCATTCATATGCATGAGTTCAGGACTCTAGGGCGGGCCGGTGGCCGGATCTGCACCATGCTGCCTTGAAACGATTGTGTATCCAGGGTTGCTTCGAGACGGCTCACGCACCTACCGGTTCTTGGCTGCCAGCTGTTCAACTCCTGGTCAGGGGGGTCGAGCCTGTCTGCCCTGTTAACCCCCATGGCAAGCCAGGCATGTCTTTGGTCTACGCGAGGTGGTGGAGATGAGGCCCAATCTGGTGCCTCCGTGATGAGATCGAGCCCTTTTCAGGTCTCGACCTGCCCTCGTCTCCTGCTACACATGGAGCACTAGCTGACCACGTTGTAGACGAGCTTGTGGCTTCCTAGTTTCTGAGAGCGTCTGGAATTTTCGACTTCTGGAAATATCTTTTTCATTGTGTCGTCCTGCTTTCATTGACACTCAGCTGCTTACCGCAGTTTTATATTTCAGTCGGAACAGGTTGTATTCCCTTTCGCATTCTGTATTAACGATGAGTGCTCCTTCATCTTCGTCTGGCGTTGGTGAGAAGCCGCCTACATCCGAGAAGAACGTCAATACCGAGACCACAGTTGTCCCCCTTAACAATGAAAGCCATCAGCCTAGCGTCCTCGACGGGCTGGGTTCAGACGACAGTCAAAGTCCCCAGAATTGGAGTCCGTGGAAGAAGCGACTTGTGTTTCTCGCGTTGATGTCCAGCTCGATACTTGCTGACGGGTATGTCTCTGGTTCCTTGTCAATATTCTGACTGAAACTGACTCCTCTTGAAAGAGGCATGACCTGGGGTGCAACTCTCGTGGCTCCTCAGGCTATTGAATGGCACACCTCCATCACGCACTCCGCCACGTCTCTCAACTATGGTATCCTACTTCAAGGCTTTGGCGGCATATTTGCGGTGCCTTTTATCGACGCGTACGGCCGGTCAGTTATTTGAAGACAATTCCAGTTTCATGTTGCTAATTCTCCTTGCAGCCTTCCCGTCTGGCTCTATCCACAGGTTATCACTCTCTTTGTCGTCCTTGGCTGCGTTTATGCCCAATCATGGTCCGTTTTCACGGCGTTACGTGCCCTGCAGGGCCTCTTTGGGACAGTCCCCCAAGTGATTGGTCTGCCAATTATCCATGACATGTACGCTCCGCACGAATGGCCACGGTACATCAACATTTGGGGAACCACGTTCCTAGTTGGTCCTTTCCTCTTCCCTGCTATAGCGGGATACATTTTGGAGGGCACCGGTTCCTGGCGTGACTGCTTCAAAGTCCTCACGAGTTTCTACGGATTTTCCACACTGATGATCCTGGCATTCGGCTATGAGACATACTACAACCGGTCGGCAGGCGTCCAGCAAACCAACCGCATCAAGTCGTTCTTAGGCATTGGCAACACAAATCTGCCCAAGGCACGGACACTCTCGGAGTCGACCATCAATATCATCAAGCTCACCTTCACCTTCCCCCTCCTCCTTGTCGGTCTTTCCACCATGATCAATTTCACATGGCCTATCGGAATCACCACAACTGTTGACTCTTTTGTCCGAGCACCCCCTTATCTCTTCGGGAATGTCGCTGATGCTTCCATCCGCTTTGCCGGTGTCATCGGTGCTCTTTTGGGATTCTGCTTCGGATACTTTTTCAACGAATGGATCTACAATGGATCTGGTGGGAAACGCAAGTCGCACTGGCGAAGTGAATACCGACTACATGGCGTGTGGTTCCCTATCGGCAGCATGGTGTGCGGCTTGCTGACATATGGTCTCACACTCAATTACGGGAAGAGCTGGGTTGGACTGGCATTTGGGTGGGCTATGGTGAACATCGGGTTGGTGGGCACCATGGTTGCTATCACCGCTTTTGCTCTCGAGAAGTATCCCACGCACTCTGCAGTGGTGTCGGCCATTATCAACATGTGGCGCACTTGTGGCGGGTTCGCCGTCGGATATTTCCAGCCAAGCTGGATCGCGAAGGATGGCGTGGCTGCAGTCTTTGCCACCCAGGCCGCCGTTGTGGCTGTCTGCGCCGTCATTCTCATTGGAGCAACCATCTGGTTGGGAAGACGTGCTGCAAATCGCAAGACTGCGGCAGATGTCACTGGTGAAGCGTGAATGGTGTTTCTGTGATCGATTCAGAACAGCGAGAAAAGCAATATTCACGGGGATTTTGGTTTCGATTGTATCCGAATGGCGAAGTCTCCGGCGAGCGAGGATGTTCTAACCACGGGGGAGAAATATAGAGAAACATTCGATGGGCGGCGAAAGAGGATTGGAGGGTTTTTTTTTTCATTCCAATGCCAGTCTTCTGTCGTCAGTCGAGACATTTACTGGTTCTCTTTTGCCCATTTTAAACAATCTACATGTCCAAGGGCAACATCCACGAAACGGCCAAACGAGCCGTATCTCACAGTTGGTTTGTTGGACTGGTGTATTTCAGTAATTTGACCTTGATATCTACTGTACTCGCACGCTATGGCACAAAGACCAGGGGCGTATAGATGAGTCAAAATGCTCCATGTAGGGGAGAGGATGGATTATGCACTACTGAACGACGCATGCAGGCAGGCCGCTTTTGCAGCTGGGAAGTCCTCAATGCTAGACAGAGGTATTGAAATGACAGTGACACAAATGACACGGATATGAGAACGGCTTGGAAACAGCCGTACGCTGGGCTGACCACTCGGAATAGGTTCCGAATATGCTCCTTTTTTGGCTTGTCGGAACGACTCCCATTCGTTGCAGCTTCCACCACCGCACAGTCACACCGTCACTGTCGTTGAACATGAAAAGAATGCTTTGCGGGACAAAATATGGTTCTCTGCTGGTCGTGGTTGGGCATCGCTTCGCCCACAGATGCGTTTTCAGCCGCACTCGCTGCGGCACTGATCACTCCGATGGGCTCCTTGTGCGCCCTGTTTCTGTTGTCTGCTCCGCAAGCCCTGCTTCCCCAGATTTTTGTGATTGGGCCCGGCGGGGAACGTCGTCATAACCTCTCTGCAAGCCATGTACTTTGTGGCCTGGACAGGTCATCCATCCGAGCACTGGGGAGCAATGTCGGTCTCGAAAGCATCGACCGGGATAATGGAGATATATTGGCCCAAGTTGACCCAGGAAGAAATACTTGCACCTCAAGCCTTGCACTTACACACTTCACTTGATCCTAACTTGCTTCTACTAGTGCTATCTACGCGGCACCAAGCTCATGGCTCTGACCATCGCCATCCTTGGGGCAACAGGAAAGACAGGCCGTGAGGTGCTTGAACGACTCCTCCCACGGCCAGACGTGAACATTCGGGTCTACGTCCGGTCAGCCTCAAAGCTCATCGATCTATTTCCATTGCTGTCGTCCAATCCGCGCGTTTCCATCTTCCAAGGACCACTCGGAGATGTCGAAAATATGCGCAAATGCTTGTATGAGGCCGAACATATCATCTTCACGCTTGGCGAGAATGACAACCTCCCAGGCGTCAGCGTGGTCGAGGACGGAGCCAAGACAGTCGTCGCTGCTCTGTCGGCGTTGCGCAACGACCAGGATATAAAGCAAGAATGGCGTCCCCCGCGCGTGCTGGTGCTGTCGTCCGCGACATGGAATCCCACCCTGGCCGCCGTGCGCCCCGCCGTGATCCACTGGGCGATCAAGACTGCGTTTTGTCACCCGTATGCCGACCTCCAGCGTGGCCAGGCGATCCTCCTCGCCGCCGCACCATCGCTGCTCAGCGTTCTGCTCGTGCAGCCCAACGGGCTGATCGAGGACGAGCCCAGCGGGCACGAGATTAGCGTTGACCGCGCCACCTTGACTGTCACGTATGGCGACTTGGGCGCCGCCTTCGTCGATTTGGTGTGCATGAGGGAGTTCGACGACTTGCCGGCCGTCGGAGTCTCGAGCAGATGCGGCGACAACGCCCTGAAGTATGGCCCCATTCTGGGATACAGGATTGTGAGGGGCTTGTGTGCGACCTACATCCCAGGGTTTTGGCACGTACATAGACTTGTACTTTCGGTGGTCGCGACGTTGTCCTTCAAGAGGAAGTCGAGCTGACAGTACAAGTGGCGATAGCTCAGTGACTCAGACGGATCTGACAGGGAGATTCTTGACGTACACTCGGACTGGGATCGAACCGGCAATGTCACTACTATCATAAATCCGATCTCTCTATCAGTTTGCTCTTGGCGCCCACTGCGTACCATGCATTGTTTCCTCGAAGCTGTCTCGCATGGAAGTCGGAATCAACCCAATTTTTTCGTCTAAAAACCCTTCTTACACGCTTCGGGGAACAATGTGTAGCCAGCCCTGGAATAAAATTCCTTCGCACCATCGTGGAGAGGGAAGGGGGCCTGTGCTATCTTCTTGGGCTCGAGGGGATAACTCAACGGACTCTTCTCCGGCGCCAGATGCTTGTACTGTCCCTCAATCAAGTGCCTCGTCTCAACCAGGCACCACGCAAGAAGGTAAGCCACCTCTCTGGGCATGTCGTCTCTGGCCAATATTACGAAGTCTGAGAAGTCCAGCGCCGGCAGCTCCTGGGTAAGGTTCTTCCAGAACCCGGCTGGGAGGGAGTTCGTCCGCATGCCCAAAGTCCGGTATAGGGCCTCCAAGGCCTCGCGCTCGGCGGGGAGCGGGACAAGTTTGTCACTCTCGATCAGCCCGCTCCACCACGGCGTCATGATAGCTTCTTGGAGGAGAGCGTCTGCTTTACCCTCCTCGATCAGCGCCACGCATTGCTCGGGCCTCTGGGCGGTCAGGATGGTTCCTCCCCACTCGTTCACCAGGGTGGCCTTGGAGATGCCGTGAGCGTTCAGAAATTCCTCAGCCACGAAGCCGATGAAATTGGTCCCGTCGTTGACCGAGGTCGCCAGCCGCAGGGCGGGCTTTCGCTCTCGAAGCTCCGCGTACGTCCGGACGCCGTGCTTCGGGTCCAGGGCGAGGACCATGCGGTCGTTCTGGGGAAGTACGCCTAAGGCGCGCAAGTGTGGCATTGGCGTCGGAAAGGGACTTTCTCCCGTAAGAGCCCTCTTCAATAGCGCGGCGGGAGTAGCGATCGCCAAGTCGGCGGCCCCTTCGTGCAGCTGCTTCAGCGCATCGAGCCCTCCGTCGCGCAGACTCCAAATCAACGTCCGGCTCCCGGGCCCAGCGCGGTCGCAGAACTCCTGCGTCAACCACGAGCAGATCCGGTGGAAGTTGGCGCCGCCCCAGTCGCCGACAAAGCGGAGCGTGTAGGATCGGAGGAGTTTGGGTTCGTTCTTGTCATTGACCGTGAGGCCTTCCATTTCGGGGACCGAGGGCGTAGACATGGCTTTGTGTCTTTAGATCTATTGCTCATCCGGAGAGTAAGAAGGGCACCAAGGAGATGAAGCAGACTTTCTGACCGTGAAGGATCAAGATTTGAAGTAGCCAGTACATGGGAAAGCGACAAGGGGCTTACTTTGAAGTAAAATAATACGGGGTGTTCCGGTTCCGGGAGAGTGTGTCAAGTGACAGCCGATTCCTGGTGGGTATCCGGCTTGGTTGACAACCAGTGTTCGCCTATTGCGCCGATAGTTATGATCTGTCCACATTGAAGCGATGCTATATCATATAGTATGGTATATAGTATTTGGCCTGATCTACTTGAAGTTGTAATTGCTAATTCGCGGATATGAATATCCATATCGCACGTTCGCCGTTCTTTTCTCTCAGCAAGGCACACGAATTATATACCAGGAATCTTATGTATGTTACAGGAGAGGGAGCTTTCGGTTGTGCCAGCTTTGTGACCAACTACAGGCCCCACAACGTACTGAATTGCCTCAAATTGCGCTTCATAGGTGTTCCATCTCCTATCTATGATGTTGCGAAGCACTATTAACCAGGCAAGGCCAGCGACCTCTTGATTTGGAACGTGCATCCTGGACAGACTCCTGCATTCTCACGCAGCTGGACCATACTATGATGTGGTCTGAATGTGTGGTTAAGGTCGTCCCATGGTAGCATTCAGCTCGAAAATATCGCTTCCCGGGTAATTTCCACCAGGGAAACGCTGGAGAAGGCCCCACAGGTTGAATATGTGCACCAGAATGATGTTGAGTAGAATAGGGGGGTGGTTAAGCCTCACCTCGTCGTATATGGTTTATTGCATCCGAGAAGTGGAGGAAATGGCACTACGTGCCAAGGAAAAAGGCCATATGGGACAGAGTGCGTTCTTGCGTAGCATAATTCTTCCTAGGTCCCGCAACTCACCTTGGAACTGATAATGGTCGTATCTGTTGGACCCGGTCGGCGACGGATGCAGCTGGAGATCTGTGATTGTCCCATAGGGACTCTTGCGTGTCAGTCGGCTTCAGAGGTGCCGTTTCCGGGTCCGGTGGGGGTATACATTGTCCAGTCGGAGACACATCCTGCTGTCCCATCTGCAAAGGAGGATATGCCCCAGATCGTATACACCGGATCAGTGACAGACTAATGAATGGTCCCACAGAGTATTGTTTGAAAGCAAACAGTCAAGTCAACAGAGTCCCAATTCGCAGATCCAAGGGGTTCCGTAAGCCGTAGCGGATGGGTGGCAAGGAATTACCCTACAGTATGGTAGTCTGTGCCGCTTCTTCGAGAAAATGCTCGGTGGCTTCTTAGTTCCTTCTCACATCGGTATGTCTCGAGCTACTGCTATGCCTGAAGGAGTGTTCTTACCAGTCATGGTGTGACCATGGATCAAAGAACGAATGTTAGCGGATGAATGAGAGCTTCGGCGTCGGTCTTTGGCCGGGCGCGGAACACCAGGCCCTTTACCCTGCTGTGACAAGATAGCGACCAACCTGCCTTTTTTGGCCACAAGTCATCCCTATTCCGAACCTGTTGATGGTTTCAACAGCCGGTCTGAATGATACAGGAGGATGAGATGCTCCACGTGAGCTGAATTGCCGAACGAAATAGGAATAGCGTTGCCCTTCGGCAAAGCTGCCTTTGGTGGTTCCCCCTTGCAATGCGTCCACAGACGACGACATGCAACTGCAGCGGTGTCAGCGACAATATGTAGCTCAGTCGTTGGGGTTTTCGATCACACTTCACATCTGAACCTCCCAAAGAAGAGCCAACGCCCCAGTCAGAGCCACATATACAATGACATCGTTCACTCTAGGCGGGCCCAGCCTGGGCCGGATGCCGGGCATGACTCGGCGATCCGTGGCATGCAATCACTGCAGGGCCCGAAAGATCCGGTGTATGGCACAACGTCTAATGGCCGAAGAACCAGGTTGCTAAACATTCGATAGGCAATGGTGGCATTCCATGTGACAACTGCTTGGATAGAGTAGAAGAATGTGTCATTCCACGCAGGCGACGTCCGCGTATCCAAAGCATCCCCAGACCAGATGACTGTATCGCTGTGCAAGGAAACAGCAGTATGTCAGAATATTCTACCAATATTTGGCTATACCTTCAAGTGGCATAATACATTGACTAACAAAGCCATCCAGTCGGCTGCTCTGGAGTGGATGTAAGTATCGAGCCCATAAACGCAGTAGGCAGGATTCGACAAGCCTCTGTCCAACCGCAGCCATCGTAGCAAATTATGAAAACACATACCAAGGATCCAACTGATATTCCTCAGAATGATGTATTGGCACCTCCCCAAAGCCAGGATATCCTTATGGTTCCAGGATTGCAACAACTCATCTCAACGTCACAAGAACCCGAAGGCTCGAGAACAACAATGCAGTATGAGTATGAGCAAGCCATCGACGTGTTTAGCGATCAGAATCCTGGAGATAACAGTCTCTACGCTGCAGACACGGTAAGTCACTAACCAGTAGACTCTCTCCAATAGCACTGATTGTTCGCATAGATCAATTTTGAGTGTTATGGTCCGTCAATTTGTTTCGATCTAGAGCAAAATATTGATATATAATAGGCCCGCGCTGTATGATGTCTTTCTACACCCAGTCTGCAGTGGACTGGATGGATTCGAAAGTAAAGTCGCCAGAGTATTCCAGCACTGTGAAACGTCTCATGCTGGAATCGGCTCGAATGCTCAAAATGAGCCGCGGTGTGTTATCATCGCCCCGAGAGCCAGAGCCTGCTGCAGAAATTGCATGGCAATATACAAATGGCAAGTCTTGTTGAACTCTGTCTACGGCCACTTCATGCTGATACGTCGCCCAGCTTATTTTGAAGAGGGAATAGACCTCGCTTGGGGCTTGGTCGACCGCACGCTGTTCGAAACTCGACTCCATGCGCACTTTAGTGGCGTTAATATCCCGGTCGCAGACGACACAGGCTGGTACGCACTACGGAACATCATCTGGGCGCATGGGTGTCAGATTGTTCTTTCCAAAACTAGGACCTTCCATGAGACGTTAGAGACCTCATGGGCTCTTTTCCGAAATGCACTTTCTGTGCATACCGAAATCGTACTTCTACATCCTTCCTTGATCGGTGTGCAGGCTCTCATCTCAATGGTAATTGCCATATTTACTCAACCCTTCAACTATGAGTCTAACTAGCGTGAATAGGCGTACTTCAGTGAAGGCATAGGTGAATTAGCGTTGCAGTATACATTATGTACGGACGCTCTACGACTTGCGTGCTCGAAAGGCTTCCACAGACAGCCCTCTCCCTCTTGGAAGATTCCACCACACGAAGTCGAACATAGGAACTGGACATTCTGGTCCATTTATTGTCTGGAGAAACAGCTTTGCTCCCGATCGGGTCGCCCATCGGTACGTTTCTCATGGTTTTCGAACTACCTTACTGAATTCCTCTGACTGTGGTAGATGATGGACGATGATGAAATAGATTGCCATGTACCTCAAAATGCTCTTAGCGGACGACCAAACGATACTCTATATTGCAACACATTGGTCAAAATGATGCAATTGTCATCTACCGTCAGAAAGCAGCTTGCGAGTGCGCGCGCCCTCAAACAGTCGACCCAGCAGCTGGTTCAAGCCATTCGCGGTCTAAAGAACGATCTCAAAGAACTCAAGTCATCGGTCAAGCAGGATATTTGTCTTGACAGCGCAATTGACGTTGCTCGACTACCAGGTGGTCTGACTTTACGCCAGGCACAATCGCTTCAATCTCATTACTTCTGCCTGGTGCTTGATATTAACACCCCTTTGACCTATCCTTGGCTAGGGATCTACGCCTACCTAGCGGATACCGAGGAGGCCGCCTCTGAAATGGATGCTTCGCATGGCGAGGTGGCCCAGATTTCGCGTTCTGCTATCATGGCCACCAGACAGATCAACATCCACGGCAGTTGCTCAGCTCTGTAAGAGCCCTCTCCTATGCCTATCTGCTTTGCTTAGTCGGCAGGATTGTTGTCTGGTACATGCTAACCATCATTCAGAGTCACACGATATGCACCGATGTACAGTTTTGTCAATCTCTTCCTTCACATTTTACGGGATTCTACTTTGTCTGCCGCTCCATCAGATTTATTGCTCTTAGGTATGTGTTCGGACCAAGTTTGTTCTGGCTCGGCTCAGAATGATTGCATCTCTTTATCGACGACAGATAAAGGGAACTGACAAGCTTCTTGAATAGAGGTTGCACTAGGCTACTTCTCCAACCTCGAATATGTTACTAGTTTCCGGCTGCCACGTCTTTTTGTGAGAGAGATGTGCCATTATGCCCATCTTGCCATAGAGCATAAGGATGGCATCCAAGTGAATAGTCTCGAGCAAACACCCAACCGGGAAAGCGAGGCAAATGAAGCTCCTCAAGCTGCGGATCTAATCATCGCTCCAGAGGACCTAAACTACCCGAGTTCTCATCATGCATTCGTAAGTTTCCATAAGGAATGGCCTGCTCCTCTACTATCGCCCTTCCCAATCATGCATAATGCTGATATAACATCTGCAGGAGCATGATTTCTCTGGATTCCCTCTGGATGAAGACCTTGAGACGTGGAATACTCTTATTCCGTTCGAGGAAGCCCCGGGCTCGATTTTCTAAGCCTCGACCCAGGCATCAATCTCTATCTGTCGGAGCACCTTCCATGAGCACCAGTGTTCCCCGAGAGTGGTGGAAGACGGAGCTCAAAATGAAGGAGTTTCAATAGTTCCAACTCCTCATCTTCAGAGAAATGAGATGGGAGGGAGTAAGGTAAGGAGAATTTATAAGCCTGAAGCCTTAAGCGCAACGAGTTAGGATCGCGGACTTAGCAGGGTCGTGCCAGTTTCGATTACACTGTGTTATTTCATTCAGGCTGTTCTCGGCCTATTGACCTACTGATTCGCCCACTGCCTTCGTGGATACTACTCGAGATCTTCTTATACGGCGTTCCGAGTTCACAGCTGGGCTCGAGAGGCGGTATCTTGCAGAGAGGGAAAGAGACCCACACGCCCTGTCGGGATTTCCCCAAATGTTCGGCACAATACTGCCTTCGTCCTGGACAACAGCTAAAGGATTCTAACAGCAGACTGCATGTCCGGCCTCTGGGTGAGATGGTTACAAGCCGGACCTTCCATCTTTGACCTCAAACTATAAAGTCTTCTGTCAGGCCAACTTGCTGAGACTATCTTGATCTAAGAAGGACTTCTGCACAGTTAAATTTCTTGGTGAGAGAGACTTCTACCTCAAGATTCAGAAGGTCCCTCTTTACATGGCTCCGCCTACCGCCATAATCACCGGTGGCTCATCCGGTATAGGGGATGCCCTGGTACGGTACCTTTGCTCCTTGAAATGGAGGGTCGTCATCGCAGACATCAACCCTCCAAAAGAGTCTTTACTGGATACTCTATTCATTCGAACCGACATTGCCTCATGGGATGATCAAGCCGAAGCATTCCGGCAAGCGTACGCCTGGAGCGGACGTCTCGATTTCGTCGCATTGAATGCTGGAGTCGACGGTGGAGAGGAGATATTTAGTACGCTGTCCTACGAAGCGGACAAGCTTCCATCGCAGCCGAACGCTAGACCGTTTGATGTGAACATCACGGGAACGCAAGTTTCATGAATTATGCTGTCTTTGTGGTCGCGCTGACTCTTCATGCTTCAGATACTATGGCATCAAACTTGCGACTCATTACATGACCATCTCAAGCATAGGCGCCGGCAAGCCCAGCCCTGGTGGTAAGATAGTTATCACGGCATCTGGAGGGGGAATATTCCCCATACCCATCCTCCCCCAATACACGGCCAGCAAGCATGCCCTGGTCGGGATGGTCCGGGCTCTAGGAAGAAATGAGGCTTCGTCCAAGGTCAACGTACGCATCAACGCCGTCTGTCCTGCCATCGTTGATACCCCTGGCGTTCCACGGAGCCTGCTGAGCAAACTGCCATCCGATCAAATCACACCAATGAGCACCATAATCCGATGTTTCGATACCTTGGTGGATTTTGCACATGCTAGCGACGAGGACTGGGTCCAGCGAGGAAAGAATGGCGAAACTCTGGAAGGCAATGGGGAGGAATTGATCTGGCACCATCCACCAGAGCCGAAGGGTGGTAAATTTTCGCGGGAGACCGGCGTTCTAGCAGCCGCCCAGGCGTACAAGGAGAGAGCTGCAAAGGTCGAGATGTGAGCCCACGAGCACGTCCCTTGTCCAAAAGGGATACGACTATCTTGATAAGGCGAAGATCTCAATTACTATCGTCCTTTCGACTGGAATTGCACAAATGGGAATGCAATTTCGCATTATGATTGTGATTGCTTCCATGATACAGAAAGTGCATTTGTTGCCTCAACTTGTAAATACCTTGACCAAAGAAGGGAAAACGCCTACTTCGTCGCCACGGTGTGGGATACATAAGCCTTGACTCTTCGGAGTTGCCTTTCTGGGTCGGTATTTTTTGTGGCGCCCTCCCCGCTTCACAATATCGTGAGTCGAGCCAATGAGGGCACAGGAGAGTTCTCGATAGAAGTCGAACAGTCAGTCCCTCCGAACCAGTTGGGGCGAAGAAAATGGGGGTCCAGGGAGTGTTGGAGAGCAAAGGGACTTCATTATTAGCCAACCGCGACTTGATAAGTCGCGGGTTTACATCCATGTCCAACTCTCAGCATATCCAGTCCAAGTGACCAAGACTCAAGCCCTGACTTCTATATTCTTGCCAGAGGTAAGTATTCTCTAGCTTGAGCCCAAATGCTCGAAAGCCTCTGGTCATCCCACCCTTAATTGGCTCTTCTGCGGGAACATAGAGTCCTACAGGTCCCACATTGTGCGAATGCCTGTAAGCATATAGCCCATGTGTATCAGTCTTGCATGGTGCCCCCCAAGTTTTCTTCATAGATGCATCATACACAAAGCAAAGGACCAAGCTCAGGAATCTCTGCAAAATCTTGATATCTGGGGATTGCGAAAACTCCAACACAGATAGCACCCGTGCGACGTTGTAACCACCAAACGCGGTAGCCGTAGCACGTGCCTGGCCCGGCCTCCAACCAACTTCTTTCCGAAGTGCCAGCGGCGACATCTCAAGATCTCAACCAACTGAAGAGGCAATTCTGAACAGGCCATTGCTATTCGACAGTCTGTATGCATTGAGATGCAACCTTCGTGACAACTACATACTTCCCATTCGTGGAGCTATGCAAGCCGCAAGAATCAAGAGGCAGAAGGTGAGTGTGGCATGCCAACCGTGCCGTCTCCGGAAGACCAAGTGCGACGGCCGCGGACCCGTGTGTCAACCCTGCCAGAAAAAGGCCGGAATTGGCCTCATATGTACCTGGAACCTCAGTACGGCGGCTGCGCTTCCACCGCCATCTACAACTACAGGGCCTACCCAAAGAGCCGGAACACAGGCTCCGCTCCCAGCTCCGGCCACTTCCCTCGAGGGGTCTTGGCCACAGGGCGCACTTGCTCACGGAGAGCCACCTCCCGGTCGGACACAGCCCATTATCTATCAATCCACTCGTCACCCACCGCCTCATTCGCCGCCTGCGCCTGATTTCCAGCCACGCGATGCCGGTCAGCGTAGCTTTGCGAAGCTCCCTGGAGGTCAGGATGCCGCCCCGGGACCGCAACATGTATCTCCTTCCGAGCAGTCAGTCCATGCCATCATCGGCGCCGCTTTGGAAGAAGAGAGTGGGGCAGGCTTCTTTGGTAGCTCGAGCGCCGGAACTTTTATGCAAAGCGTGAAAAGAATGATCCAGCAGAAGGTCACTGGTGCCACGCAACCGGAACCCCAATCTCTGAACGAAAGCCCGCAACTTCGACACTTGCCAGCCTCAGGCAACCGGCAGATTATACAGAAACAGATTGACTACATCCTTCCATCTCGGCGTAGGGCAGACAATTTGATGTCTGTGTACTGGGAGTTCGTCCACGTTCTATACCCGTACTTGGACAAACTCCAAGTTCAAGAGGATTATGAGAAATTATGGAAAGGCGACACAGAACCTATTCATGATGAACGGTCTTTCCTCGGTCTCCTCAATGCTATGTTTGCACTGTCTAGCCAGCTGAATGAATCAACCCCGATCGAAGAACGAGAGCAGCTTGCTCAAACTTATTACCTAAGAGCGCGAGGCCTGCTGGATATTGTCGAGGGCGGATCAGTACGCTCTGTACAGTCATTCTTGATCCTTGCTCAATACTTTCAGAGCACTAATCAGCCGCATCCATGTTGGATGTTTGTTGGACTTGGTATACGCACTGCACAAAGCCTGGGGCTCCATCTACCAGAGACTAGTGGAGGTGCCACTGACATCCGAACACGAGAGCTCCTCCGCAGGCTTTGGCATGGATGTATCCTGATGGACAGGGTTATCTGCATGACGTACGGCCGCCCGTGCATGATCGGTCCGAAAGCAGCTGTCACAGTACCACTTCCCCTCGCGATCGAGGATGAGGATCTCATGCGCAGCCCTTCAAGAGGACAAATCGCCGACGTACAGCGATCATCAGAGGTCGAGGTCTACGTCTACTCACTTCAACTATACACAATTTTGCACGATGTGTTGTTCAATTTCTATTCTGTCAACTTCCAACAAATTCGTCCTCTGGATGCCGATAGATACTTCGGCTCTTTGAGCGAAGGGCAGTCCTCGGTATTTGAAATTGAACACCGACTGTTCAAGTGGGAGAACAGCATCCCCGACCACTTGAAGATGGCTTCGAGACCTCAGGGCGATAGCATACGATCTCAGCGATATCGACAGGCCGTTATCTTGCATCAAAGGTTCGCTCGCCACAAATAGTAAAGCTTGATTTGTGTGCCCGCTACTGACATTGTCATAGTCAACTGCATGTCCGCCTATTACTCTTAAGACCTGTTCTGTCCAGTTTTATCACCACCGAGTTCTACGACGGAGATCGCTCTGTTCCCTTAGCCAGCGCCTTGTCCCACAGAGCCTTCCTACAATGTGCAATTGTTTGTGTCCGCGTCGCGCTGGAAGTCATCCACATAATCTACCAAGAAAGGGGCCACAACGCTGGTGATGTTGGAAGTCTGGCAGCATGGTGGTATAACGTCCTTTATCTATACACGTCAGCAACGGTGCTTATTGCCGCTCGACTCAGCCCTGCCATCCTGGTTGATGTCTCTGAAGAATCGATCCTTGATGGCTGGCGCAAGGCCATGGAGATCCTCGATTGGTACAGCCCCTTCGGCACATCCATCCAGCGTCTCACGACGACTCTGCGTCTCCTTTCCGACGCCGTCCCGCAACAATACTCTCGATTCAGAGGAAGCTCCCAACAACTTCAACCGACAGTGCCGTCAGCAACTCAGAATCTCGGCCAGAGCTCGCCCTCCATGTACGCTTGGCGCCCGCCTGAGCCAGTAGACCACATGCCGGCGACCCTTGACGGTACAACAGGCGTCATTACTCAAGATGATATTTACCCCCTCATCAACGACTCTTTCCTTGATTTTGACTCGGTATTTGATCCCAACGATCTTTCTTGGCTTATGACGATTCCTCTGGATAGTTGACACCTACCGTCAGTGTAAGTGTGTGGTCAGAAATCCGGATGCGGCTCTGCGGATAATGCATCTACAAAACCTCAGCGGATCTCCGTGCTGTACACATCATATTCAATGCCAACCGCACTAATCAATCGGTGCAACCTTGTCAGACCATCGACGGAACTTTGAGGCCCTTGCTGAAATATTGGAACCGCCGAGACGATCAGGTGACCGGTGGAATGTGGTCCATGAGTCTGTAAGAGTAAAGGAGAAACCTGCAGGCATCTATTTTCATCACAGGGATTTGCAGAACGGCATGCTGGTGACGTTCTCCGCGATACCACACCGCCGGAACAGCCTTGTCTCTTCCGGAACCTGTTTTTATTGGAGGCGCCGGTCAAGCTCGGAGCCAATTCAGACCGAGTCCGGCCCTACCGGGAGGCCCCGGCGTCCTGCATATATAACATGTGGTAACTGTGGATTCGTCGTATAAGCAAATTTTCCGATTCTTGATCTTGAGGAGACAGTCACTGCATCCTGTTCTATCACCGGTCGTCGAGTCATGGAGCCTTCCAACTATATACGCGCAGCGAAAGTCATCGGTGTCACTGGAGCAGCATGGCTAGGTGGTGAGTACATACTCAATTGAGGAGTCCCAGCAATATATCAACACTCAAGTGCCTCACGAGTTCTTCGAGGTGTAACAGAGCATAAGTCTTACTAACTTCGAAACAAAGGCAACATTGCTGCTTTGTCTCTGATAGCTGTGCCAGCTCTGCGCCGCTCAGGCGTTGAGGCTGGTGTGCCATCAAGCATCCTCGCGAAACAGTGGCGGTTTCTCTACGACACCGGAAAAGCCCAGAACCCGCCCATCGCGACCGTCACCGCCGCAGCGTATCTCTATCTTGCGTGGTCCGCCCGTCGGATCGCGCCACTGGGTCAACTACCGCTTTACTACGGCTCGGCAGCGGTATTGACTCTGGGGATTGTGCCATTCACCCTCATCGCGATGCACTCGACGAACAACAGGTTAATGCAACATTCGGAACAAGCGGCGTCAAAAAGCGTCAGTACGCCGCTGCAACCGGCCAGTGACGACGAGGTAGACGGCCTCATTGCGAAGTGGATCATTCTGAACGGAGTAAGAAGTCTTTTTCCGTTGGCAGGAGGGATTCTGGGCATCATTGCCATACTGGGTTGATGGAAAGCAAGTTTTTTGCAGTAACCAAGGCAAAACTTCATGTGTTCCATAGATTTTAACTCTGCTCCGACTCCTTACGATTAATATGAGACGAAAATACAATGACACGATTCTGTTCCTGTTGGTCGTCCCTGTGTTGAATCGAACTTTGTTGCTCTATCGGACAAGGATGCAGGTCACAGACCAGGATACATTTGTCTGTCATGTTCAAGTAGTTGACCCGTTATAAAACTAATTGCTAGAATCCTGACCTTTTGTATTGGATACACAATGGTCCGGTGCTGATGTGGTACATATTATGGACCCAAACAAGAACTTGGTATTTACTCCCCTTAGTAAATCCGCAATATCCTGTTGAATTTGGCATGATATCTCACAGAAATCCTTCTTCCTCTTCTCCTTCTTCTGTTTCTCTGAAGTCCTCCTCGTCATCATCGTCGTGGTCGGCCATCTCGCACGCGTCCACCCAAAACTTCCGCCCAGGCTCGTCACAGTACGTCTCGAACCACAGGAACAACCTCATGGTCTCCTCGACGATGGGCCACGACTCGGGCGTGCGCTGGACCGCGGCAAACTCCAGCAGCGTGGCGAAGCTGCCCAACAGCTTGTCCCGCTTGCGGTACCCGTCCGCCTGCTCCGTGCACATCCAGCCCCACGCCACCGCGCACAGGAACAGGTCGGGCTGTTCTTTGGGAATGCCCGCCTTGACTGCCTTCACCAGGATGCGCCCCAGCCGCTCGGCGATCTTGGACTGCAGCTTCGTCCGTGGCGGCATGGGCACCACGACGAACACGGCGTACGCGAACAGGATGTGCCGACAGATCTCGTACACGATCCGCTCGGTCTGGGTTTCGTCACTGTCGCTGCTTCCATCCTCATCGTCGGTGCTGTTCTCGGGCAGTGTGAGCATGTCATGCAGCACGCACCAACGCATGTACCGGACCAGGGCCATGTTGGGGGTGTGCACCGGCTGTTGGTCTTCCGGGAGAAGGTACGTCCGCAGCAGTTGATCGAAGTCCGCCGAGAAGATGCTCACGCGGTCGGCGATCTCCACAAGCGGCTCGAGACTGGTGTAGCCGTCGCTGATCAATTTGTGGAAGCCGGTAGTCAGGGTTTCCAGCATGGCCTGTGCTATAGCGTCCGATTGATGGGTGCGGTTGCCGATGTGGAACGTTGTCGGAAACACGAGGTCGAAGTGGGGATGCTTCAAGTCCCTCCAGGAGGTGAGAATATCGCATCTTTTTTGGTAGCCATTATTAGTCGACGACTGAGAAAGGAGGGCTTAGAGTCACACTTACACTTGAATCACAATGGCCAGACTCCTCCGCTTCAACGTGCGAAGCCCGCCCCACCGGTCCACGATGGCATACACGGCGTTCAAATGTTCCATGCCCGTATCCATGTTCGCGTAGTAGTCGACGTCGTGGAGATGGGACAGAAAGGGCAGCTTCTGGCGCTTGTACGCATCGTGGCCCCTCAAGTTCTCACCGGTGCCGTGCGAGGCCAAAGTGGTGATGCCCAAGAGGGCCTCCTCGGAGACGTTGTCCCCGTTCTGCTGGATGTAATCGAGCAACGACCGGATGGCCTTGGTCTTGTACGCCAGCCGGAGCTGTTCGTTCTGCTTGGTCGTGCCGCGGCCACCGTACTGGTAGGCGTTGTGCGTCGCGCCGGCGAACACAATCGTGTACCAGGTGATGGGGCAGTGGATGACCGACTGCATGATCTCGGCCCTGGCGGCGTTCTGCCCGCCGCCACCGTCCGACAGGCACAGCTCGGTCCAGTGGCACGAGATGGCGTGGTCCAGCATCTCGTGCACGTACAGAGGCACCACCCCGCCATTCCCACCGCCCTCGCCGATCGTGTGGAAGGGGTCTGACCGACTGGCTCCCAGCAGGATCTTGACGGGCGACTCGCGTTTGGCTTTGGCTTTCAGCTCCTGGAGGGCTGACTCATCGGTCCATTCTGTTGTGGCATTGGACTTCCTGGGCGGCTTGCGACTGCGGTCATGCGCATCTGTGACTTGTCCCTTGGCTTTGGCGGCGGCCCTGCGCAGTTTGGCCTTCTTGTGGTATTCGCGAGCGGCGTGCTGCGTCCGGGTCACGCCTTCGTCAGAGACGGGCTTCCGGGGCCGGCCTTCACTATCGCATTCGATGAACAGCACTTTCATCGTGACGATGACGGACGCTCCGACGAGATGTGGCTTCGTTGCGTGCCATGCGCACAGGCAGTAGTCACAGACGCAGGTTTGTCGATGGTGGTGATGGTTTGAGTAGGCTAGTCTATCTTTACGACAAGACGCCCTGATAACCGCCCACGCTGGACGCACCACGTGTTCAGCTCACTAACCCCAAGACGTGCCGACCATCCGCCTGCATGAATCGAGAATGGGTGCTGGACAGTCATTGGCGAGCTCGTGTTCTACAGCGGTCTGGAGCTGAATACCCCTGTTTGTGACTGGTCTGTTCATAGGTCCGTGCTTCAATTGTGGGTTCTCGTTTTGTGCGCAGGAAAGGATGTTTCAGCCGGTAAATCTCAAGCCACATCGGTAAGTCGACGGGAAGAGCAACATTGCTCTTGAAATTTTCCACGGGGTCAAATGAATGAGTGCTGCGAAGATCAGAGCCCGGATACGAGATGAGCCACCAGCTGTCTCTGACCAGATATCTTCTAGTGACATGTCAAGCGAGGTCCAATAGTGCCTCTTCTCGCCCCAGAAGGATGGTACGTGAGGAGGAGAGGACGAAGAAAAGCCCTGTGCAGGTAAGCGATGCTGAAAGTTTCATGCTAAACCTCCTCACTAGCTGCTTCGAGCCCAGGGCCTCGTCGACGATTTTTACGAGGGCTGCAATTAGAGGCCCAGAACTCGCTTACAATATCTCCTTTCTCTCCAAGTAGGTGAACTCAAATTCTTCTTTGGTGAGTCTTTGTAGCGTTTTGATCAACGAGAACCACTTGAAACAACAAAACGTTCGCTTGCTACAGATCTAGCGAGAGAAACAGGGCTTAGTGTGCGCAGTCAAAGTAAGCATTAGCCTGTACCGAGTATCTTACGCATGATCTCCCTGAAACTGCATCGCCCAGATCATTGTCAATACTGGCGCGAATGCGTTTAGTGGGGACCCCCTCAACGGGATTGTCAACGTCGATTCCCAGTTTTCGAGTCTAATCGTCGTCTCGAAGATAATGGAAGGCCAAATGTCAAATTAGCCCACTTGATCTCGCAGCATTCGACCGGATGTTTCTGCAGGCACAATTGCTGCTTTCGCTCTGAAACCCTTCGGAGCCTATGAAGGCTACCAGGCTGTCACCATACCAAAGTTTCAGAAGCTTGCAGGTATGTACAAAGTGGACCGTTGACCGCAGACAGGCAGAAAGACCCCACTGGAGCCACCCTTACGGCAAGTCAGAACCAGGAGATTTCATTTCAAAGCGTTATTGCTATTCGCAGACGCTGCGACCAAGGCTTTGGATGATGATAAAGGCGGTGTCAGAGGTGAAACGAAGCACTTGAACCAAATACGGACGCAAGACAAGTGTCAAGGGAGTGTGCTTCTCATAGAGGCGCTCTGAGACACTCCGAGGACGAACAAAACACAATACTATCGCCAGATTATCGTTGCACCTAATACCTACGAAATGCCTGCCCACCCACTGGGCACAATATCTGTGTTGGCCAATTTACACCCGAGATAGACTCTTTCATGATAGCTAGTATCAAATGAACAAACAATGCTCGTGACAACTTAACCTCAAGCCAAGCTCAAGCCCACCCCAGCCAAGCATCGCTGCGGCTCTAACCTGATCATTAGTGTACCGTAGCACAGAGGCTTTCCACGTTTCACGCCCTACGCAGAGCACTCGGTCGCCCCATTGCGTCCTTACAACGCCGGCAGCATTAAAGTTGAGGAATTAGAGATGATGATATGTTTTCATAGCTTCACATTGGCCAAGGGCACCTCGAGTAGCCAGTCGAGTGCTTTCAGCCTCGGACGGCGCTTGGGAGACCAAGTCCAAAGCGTTGCTAAGTGGCGAGACAGGGATGATAGCCCTATGGCGCAACAATGCGTTTAGACAGAGAGGTCGAGGAACAGGGCAGGAGGTATGAAGCTGGATATCGGACCGCTGGACAAGTCACCTCGCTGGGCTTTATTGGGCGACTTTGGATGGACGAGAGTAAGCCATCTGATCAGCCACATTGCCCTCTATATTTTCCTTGGGATATCTTCGCGGTCCACAAGTAACATAATGGCACCAAAGCTTCTGATGTATTCTTCGTGTGTCCTCAACTGTCGGCCACGCAATGCATCGAAGTAGCTGGCTTGTGAAGTACATTTCTAACCACTGGGATTTGACAACATGGGGGAAATATAGAAGCTGGGAGAGATAAATACTGGTATGCTGTGTGGCGCGATCCAAGGCTCCCGCAATTCAGGGGTTAGAATATGTAAAGGGGAGAGACAGATGGACACTTGTCACCATGTATCCTCCACCGAGACCCGGTTCCAAAGTAACCCGATGCCCACGAATTGCCGCGGGGGCCCTCATCCTCCTCCTACCGCTAAGTTCTCTTCTATCTATTTCCCAATCACGCATGTTCTGACGCCGACCCCGAAATACTCCATACAGAGAGAGAAAGTGACCTGTTCCTCATATTAATGTGGTACCCTCGGTCATGCTTCCGATTGGACAAGACCCTGTTCCGGTCCCGATACATACGGTATTGTCACTGGCAGGTAAAATATCCCTCGACGAGAATCCCCACCCCCGCTTTTGGAACGAGGACAACGGTGCTAGTATGCGAAAGACGAAAGGACTGGACATCAGGCCGGCCTTCGGGAGGAAAGATGCTCGCTCCATGCTGCCGATCACAGGTTTGCTGCATATAAAGATCGCTATCTCATGGCCCCAGTCCACATTAGATATCCAGCCCAGATTACGAAGTAGGAGGGACAGCAAACCATGTCGAACACAATGACCAACACCGCCGCTACCGTCTCCGACAGTGAGGCTGTGCGCCTCCCACCGCCCACGAACAAGACCGAACTCGGACCAGCGCCCATCTATGATGTCTATCAACTGTCCGATGACCGCACGCAGACGCTCCGGAAATTGCTGGAGAAAGGCCACAAGACCGTGGCGCCGCTGCGCAATCCGCAACTCATCCTGCACAGCCATTTGCCACATGTACAAACTCCGCCCGAAAAGAGGAAATATAATAAGCTAAAAGACCATTGATCTATGTAGCTAACGCTGGGGTACAGCTTCTCGGCTCTGCCTACGCGCTGGGCGCAGACGGCGAGCAGTTGACCAAGACGTACGAGCACGATATCCAGTCCCTGGTCAGGATCGATGAGACTTTCGTCCGGGGCGACAAGATCACCAGGGACAACTGGAGGCAGTTCCTCGGGAACAAGGAGTCTGTGCATTTCCGTTGCGTTCGATGCTGGCGGCGGCATATTTTGTCGGTCACTAACTAACCAACCAAACCTCTGTTTGCTTGTAGGTATACCGTGGCTTACGTTGACTTTTTCGACGACGAGATCCGGAAGAACGGCGGCGACTGGGAGAAGGTCGTGCAGGAGTACCTCTACTCCGGGGACGAACCTCTCATCAATGGCTTTTGTGGCGGTCGTAAGTTCTCCTGTCCTGTTTGACTACTGGCCCACACAGTGACAAGAACAACAAAGTTGGACACCCCTTCATCCATCTTGCGTATGGCTACGAATTTCGGATCCCTGAGGTCGTTACGCAAGCCTTGAGTCTCGGATGCACCGAGTACGTGGTGTGCCACGGGCTGATCGACAATCCGCCGCCGATCCCGTCGCCGTACAAGACGCGCAGCCTCGCCGAGGTCATCCGGCGGGTGGAGGCGGACCCGCGCTTCGACGGCATCATCGAGTTCCCCGGGACCGTGAACTTCGGCATCGTGCTACAGCACCGCTTCGAGGCCTTCATGGAGCACTGGAATGCCTGGGAAGTGACCGACCCGGTGCAGCAATTTGAACAGTGCTGCGACCTGTCGGTGGTGTTGGCAATCAGTCCCACGGCGTACGGCGAGGGCAAGTACGACTTCTTCTACGCCCACATTATGACCGTGGCGCATGCGCTGCGAATTCTGTTCCAGTACATCCCCGCGGACAGGCAGGTCTCGATCTTGCGACAGTACGCCTTCTTCACCATCTTGATCTATATCCTGCAGAACAGGCTTTCGTTTGGCATCGAGCGCATCGAATCCGTCGACACGAGTCCTCACGAGAACTGGGACGCGCTCGCACAAGCCGCGCTCAAGCACCGCTGGGCCCTGGACGACCACTTCTTCAAGGTGGTGCGAGCCATCAAGGCATTTGCCGAGACGTACGGCGAGAAGGACGGCTTCTATCTCAAAGCGGCCACGAAATATGTGACGGACTTCAACGGCTGGGAAGGCTTTGGGGAGGGCATCATGGGCTTCCTTCCCAGTCGCGATGGGTATATTCCAGCTTGAGGTGTGGCCAGACTCATCCATGAACTCTTCCGTATGTAATGTCAAAATATAATATTCGACCATGTCTTGGGTACGTCTTCGTGCCAATCGATCATTCTGACAGCTTCACCAGCCTGTCCAATTGATGAGGAATGGGGTTTTGATTTGATCTGCCAGGCGCTAAGCATCTTAGGCTGTGTTTCATCCCCAGTTCTGCCATAGTGGCTCGTCGAGGAAGTCAAGAACGTTGAACGTATCTGGCATCACGCACTCGCTCGGCAGTCCAAGCATTTCGGTGTCAAGATCAGACATCGAATTATCCAGTTGAGCTCTTCTTGACTGTTCTGCTTTTCGCGCTTCGTGCACGGCCTTAATGTCTTGTATCTTCGCTGTCACCGTCAACCAGACTAGCGGCACACTGCGGGGCAGTGAATTCGAGAACGGTGTGGGGTCGGCCAATTGATTGGTTTGTAGGATAAGCTCCCTTGCTTCATCGGCCTTTTTCGCCAATTGCTCCAGCACCTCGCTGAAATTTAAGTATGTAGCGACATAGTTCTGGTCCCAGCCGTCGTGTTGACAAAGAGACAGCTTCGACAGGGTCACGTAGAGATGGCTGACGATCGTGAACGTCGAGTATGGGACGTCGAAATGGATTGAAGCTGGCAGTGAGTGGAATATCTCAAAAAAGTGCTTTGCGGAGGTGAGACACGCGAACAGCATGTCGAGGCGCGTGACGGAGAAAGACCCATATCTGGCGGCAGGGATATTGTCGTCCAAAGCGATCTCGCACAAGAATGTCTCGATGGCATAGTAGTGCATGAGGAGTTGTACTGCCTCTTGTCAGCATCCCATGCCGCTATCTATGGCAATGGGTAACTCACCACTTTGAGGAAGCTCAAAATTCATGGACCCTTTGCATTTGCGGAGCTCGACCTCGAGAGACTTCACATAGGCCCCTATCGGCGCCGATATGCTTGACGAGGAGTCCCACTCTCTTTGGATAATTGTGCGGCTGATCTTGTCGCAGAGGTGGCTCAGCTTGATCAGTTGGACAAGGTAGATGTCTGTCGGGTACTCAACTGCCTCGGAGATCATGGTAAGACACTCTTCACTGTACTTGGTATATCGGATGGCCTCGAAATCTCGAGCCGTCATGGATATCCTGGTGTTCGAGCATAGCATTAGCATTGGGGGTTCTTCCAAAGAATCTCTCAACGGAAACACATACACCGAAGTCAAGTAGAAGCAGCCCAGATGAGCTCTTCGGTCTTCGAGTGTTCGTGTTGCTGCCTCATGTCGATCCATGCGGAAATAATCCCTTTGAGGCTTCGCGTATTTTCGAGGAGTGTAGTGCTTGTTCAGACCAAGATCGATCATCACCGACATGACGAGGTGAACAATGACTGTCAATTGACCGCCGAGATGGATATTGATATGATACCTGTGGCGTTAGGTCAACCTCGTCTCCTCAATGGGAAAGCCGACCATACCACGCCAAGAAGACGAGAAGTCCTTGCAGCAAGTCCAAGCTCTGCTCACCGTGAGTCATCATCTTCTGGCCAATGATTTCTTTGACCGCCTTTCCGATCGCTGTCTGTCGTGGTATGTCGTGTCGACAGGCGACCATCATGACAACCAGCAGGAGAAAGGGCTTCTTTGCCCGGAGCTCCTCGACACTCATGTGCTGGGGAATAACCACGAAGGGGAAATGAAGCATGTATTCATTCCGAAACACATCGAGCATTAGCCGTGCCTCATCGGTGCTTTTGGTGAACTGATCGATATATGTGCTCAAGGAAAGCAAAGGTTGGCCGGGAAGTGGCAGCGAGGCGCAGGCGACCTTGGGGGCGCCAAGCTCGGAGGCAGTAAGGATTGCAGTCACACCGTCGAGCTTTTGTTCTAAGCGAACAACATCTCTGAAGGGGGTAAGTCTTTCAATAGAAAATCACACAACACCAGGTTAAGACTTTTCACCTACGGTTTCTGTCGGGGCTTGCGTCTCTGAGCGCCCGGTGGTTGGGCGCGACATGCCCTATTCAGCCTCAGACAGCTTCGCCAACGGATCGTCAACTAAGCAATTTTCACACAAGTGTACTTGTGGACATACCGCTTGCAGAAGGTCTCTCCCTGTTCGGTCTCACATCGTACCTTGGCAGCGGCACACGGGACACAGGCTCTCGGAGCACGGACGCCGCTGGTGTCGTCAAGCTGCGTGGGTGCCTCGGGCATGTCGTGGCACTCGTGTCCGGCTATCTGTTATCGCAGAGACGAGGAGCTCGGGAGGAAGATTCGAAGAGAAAGCCTTGCCCGACGCTACATTCTGAAAGGATCTAGGTAGGCACAGAGTAGAGGAAAAGGAGGAACGGGGAGGAACCAGAACGCAGAAGCGGAAATTCCGGTGCCGACGATCGCATCAGCTAGTCAAAAAAAATGCATCCGTCTGACAAGCCCAGCCAGCCATTGAATATGCAGAGACCAATCGTCAGACGAAAGAGTTTTCTAAACGTCGCGGGACTTTCAGCCAATCAACGTATTCTCCCCGTGGGGCAAGGCTATGGAATCCATCGGACACGGAGCACTGTCCCGATAGACACAGAATTGGTTTAAATGCAGAAGGAAGGTTTATGCTGGTCTTCCTAGGCTCATTGAGCAGTAGTACGACATCCCAGCATGGCGTCTCTAACCACTTCAGAGGTCTCAGTCAAGGACATGGAACTAAAGAGCTGCAATGCTGCCAGCTCCGAGGGAGACATCACCAATACTACCAACCAGCACACAGAGAAGATGGACGACACGAACACGAAAGATTCACCAATTGCAAATGGAGAGCAAGACAGTCAGTCCAACCGCAAGAAAGTTCTGGGAGGTCGAGTCTATATCCTCTTCGCCGCAGTCTTTCTGTCGACCTTTCTCATGGCCCTCAACGGCTCTATCATCGCAACAGTAAGCCTTAGACAAAGCCTTGGCTCAAACTGGCTGTATACTGAGTCTCTCAATGCAGGCCATTCCGAAGATCACAACGCATTTCAACTCTCTCAAGGACATTGGTTGGTACGGGAGTGCGTATCTCGTCGCAACGTGAGTCGTCCAGCCAGCTCTCAATAAGGACAAAGCATTGATTCCCGTTCCAGGTGCGCTATGCAGCCTCTTGTTGGCAGGATCTATACCCACTTGCCGACAAAAGTGAGAGAAAGAGAAATACGACTCTCTGCAACGGTACTCCTCGTTGCTGACCAGTTCTTCAGTATACATATCTCACATTCGCCTCCGTCTTCTCGATCGGGTCGCTTGTCTGTGCCACCGCTCCGTCATCGAAGGCTCTGATTGTAGGGCGAGCAGTGCAGGGCTGTGGCGGTGCCGGCGTCGTCAATGGGGCTTTTGCAGTCATCGCTGCTGTGGCCTCCAAGGACGATCGCCCATGTAAGGCCGCGGTCAATGATCTACCCCAAGCAAGATAACTGAAACTAACGACGGTCTCAGTGCTCATAGGTATTGCTGTCAGTCTTACCTCGTAAGTCTCCATTACCGTGATTATCCATGACGCACTCAAGAAGCTAAAGTGAGTGCAACCATTGCGTCAAACAATAATATTGACTGGAGCCTGTTTGTAGGATTGGGACTGTCATCGGGCCCCTCGTCGGTGGCGCTCTGACGCAAGACGTGTCCTGGAGATGGTGTTCGTGCTTCTCTGATACTAATTTACCCCAGATCTGCTGACACTCGTAGGCTTCTATATCAACCTGCCGCCCAGCGGCCTCGTGATATGTACGCTCCTGTCGCTGCCCATTCCAGAACAAGTCAAGAAGGAACCCGTACGCCCCAACCTCAAAGCCATCGTCACGAAGGAACTCGACCTTGTGGGCTTCGCCATCTTCGCCCCGGCCTGCATCATGTTCCTGCTCGCCCTGATCTGGGGAGGTAACCAGTATCGGTGGGACTCGTCCGTCATCATCGGCCTGTTCTGTGGTGCTTTCGGCACCTTCGCCACGTTCGCCGGCTGGGAGGTGTTCAAAGGTGAAAAGGCCATGATCCCGCCGGCCATTGCCAGAAACCGGCTTGTGATCTTCGGATGCGTCACGTCGTTCCTGCAGATCGGAGCGTTGTTGTCCCTCAGTTACTATCTTCCCGTGTGGTTCCAGGTTGTCAAGGACGAGAGTCCCGTCATGAGCGGAGTTATGGTGCTTCCGACAGCCATTGCGCAGGCTATTAGCGGTGTAACGGCCGGCAAATTAGGTGAGTTGTGGCATATCCCACGTCTGGAAGAAGCGTTGCTCAAGGCCACAAAGTCCAGATTGTTGGCTACTGCACGCCCTGGGCACTATTCGGCTGTGTCCTGACTTCCATCGGATCCGGGCTGATGACTACCTTCACCCCTTCTACCGGTGCGGGACCTTGGATCGGGTACCAGATACTCGCTGGCACGGGAAGGGGTTCCGTAGTGCAAATGGTGAGACGATCCAGCTCCGGGCAAAGTTCAGGGTGCATTGTTGGCTGACTGAACTGTTTGGTGCTTTAGCCAGTCACTGCGATTCAAAACCTCCTGCCACCAAAGCAAATCTCCATAGCCACCTCGCAGATATTCTTCTGGCAGTATCTGGGAGGAGCGATCTTCCTCGCTGTCGCCGAGACAATTTTCACCAACTCCCTGAGATCATCACTGAAGACTTACGCTCCAGGTGTGAATCCCGAGCTCGTCATTGACGTTGGGGCCGCTGCAGTCCGCTCAAGTATGTCCAGTGGCCAGCTTCCAGGTGTCCTTCGCGCCTATAACCACGCTATCGTATCGACCTTCGTAAGTTGGACACCTGGCCAATTTGGAAATGTGCTTTGAACTGACCCCTCGCCCAGTATCTTGCGGTGGGCGCCTCCTCAGCAGCATTTCTCACGAGCTTCGGCATGGGATTCCAGAAGCTGCCCAAGAAGGAGAGCAAAAAGAAGCCAAAAGGCAACGAAGCATAGTCTTCCCGGCGCTGCAGCTGGAGGCTTCTTCCCCACTAGAACTTTCTGGCTATCTTTTCAGTCATGCTATATCTGATCTCATCTGCTCCATGTACAATAGTTCAAGACCGCGGCTTGAGAAAACTGAATTCTGATTGTGGCTCTGGTCAAAGACTCGACTCCATAAGATTCACTTGGCAAGGCGACTCATTTGGGACTTGACAATTCGTGTAAGAATAGAAAATCATTCATATGTGTCAATCTCTCAGTTTCCCGCAATCCAAGACCTATAATGCGCCGAACAAAATATAGTACTGTGTTATGTCCACTCTAGAGCGAGACAGCACATATCGAAACCCCCTTGTTGCAGGCGAAGCACCATAGAAGTCTCATTCTCGGATCGTTGGAAGCTCACCTCCTCTCCCGGCTGAATGTCTTCAAGTTTGACGAGCCGACTTGACGTGCTCTTGCCAATCTCACTGCCTGTTATCAAGCTTATGTTGCCATAACGCGGTGGCTGGATCTCTACCACGATCGCAAGGTCCGCAGTGTTGATCAGCTGTGGTGTGTCTGGGCTGACGCGGACTGGCACACGGCTGTTTGATGTGAGAGTCGAGCTGGTAATTGTGCTTTCGGAGTTGACTTCGCTCAAGACTGCGTCATGAGACTCTGTTTTGCTTGGCGTGCTACTTCCGCTGTGGTGTCGTGTGTCTGTCTTCAAACTTGAGTTCCACCAGGAGTCAGTAGTCGTAGTTGTCTCCCCGTCGGTGTGCGGCGGGGAACCGTCATTGCTGAGGGGCATTCTAGATGCTGCCGAAGCTCTCGAACGTGGAGCGGGAGAGCCCAGGAGACCTTGCCCAGTCTCATCTGCAGCTGGCAGCAAACTTGACTGTGTGTCAAACCTTGCACTTAAGAGGGTAGAAAGCGGTGAAAAAGTCGGCATTTCGTATAAGTTTTGTCTGCTCGTGAGAGGGTGATAGCCACGCCGTGGGTGTTTCTTCCTTCCCAAGAGCGAACAGTCGCGATTCATTCGCCGTATAACAGTCCGAAGCGCTGTAACCTGTCCTGGAGTGTACTCTGCAAGGTCGGGAATAGTCCATTGGTCGTATAGTCGCCCGTGTGTAGCTGTGACCAAGAAAGTACCAATCCGTTTGATGAATAGGTGACACAGAAAACATGCTTCCTTGCTGGTACCAATCACTCGGGGCAATACCGGGGTCATTGAGAGTAGATAGTGAACAACCAACTGTATCTCTGCGTGGACATAACAAGGAGTTTTCTTTCCGTCAAGAGATATTGAGCTTATTCGAGCTTCAAAAGGGTCGATGTAATATGCTTTGACATTTGAGAACAAATGCCTGGATTTCCTCCGGCGAGCTTCTCTAGCCAACGTCTGTGGGATCCGGTGATACGCGCCAAGCTTGTCAATCTGCGTGATGTACTTGTTGTTGAACCATTGTTGAGCACTCAGACCAGCGTTCTCGAGATTGAGACGGAATGGCATTTGTCCCTCGGAAGTGGCAATGGCGTAACATTCCTTGACGACCTCCTGTAGGTCCCATTCCAGCTGTGGATTTTCTGGACGTAGGACATTTTCGAACATCATCCTCAGCTCGGATAATTTTCTGACGAGGTCGAGGGCAGCCGGTGTAGAAGCTGCAGCTTGCATTCGGCCCAGAGCCTGTTCAGGACCGGACGCTGATGAGCTTGATGAATCCCTCTTGTGTGGAACAGGTGCTAAAGGAAGCTCCCCAAGAAAGAACCGCATGCGAGACATAATACGTTCCTGCGAAAGGCTCAATATCAATCGCGATAGTGTCGCAGTGCACCCCTCAAGCTTCATACCTGCGAGGTGGTTAGAACGCACATATGGTGAGGAGGTCTATACTGACCGCCCCGTGCGCAAGACATTAGGCATCCACATATTTGTTCCAGCGTGCTCTTGACTTCCGCCTGGACTCCTTCATTTGCAGCAACACGTATGATAAGGCCCGGAGGTTCTGGAATTTCCTCAATACAAACTGCAGTGGTGCTCTCAACTTCTTCTTGAGCTCTCAAGATGAATGCGAAATCATCTGCAAGGCGCTGCTCAGTCTTGAAGGACAATACCCGAGCTCCAGTGGCAGGAGGCAGCTCTTGGGTACTAGCTGACCGTGACACCGAGTATTTCGAGTCACCGGGCACACCTTTAGTCGCAGCGGAGAGTGCAACGATTCTTCGACGGAAAGCATCTTCTGGTACATCCTGCCATATAGAGTTTCCCGCTTTAGCAGTCTGGACTGTTCGTGCAACAGACATCACGCAGCACGGTGATCGTGCCGATGAATTATCAGGTCGAAGAGGCCCTCACATGTTAGAGCTTTGGTACATGAGCGATCGGCTTGAAGTTCATGCGGCATTCAACCACCAGTAAGGACCCGCCAACTGGCATCGACAAATGTTGACGCTTCGGGTTGTGATTGGATCGCTTATGTGGGCGCATGCGTGTCGACCATCAACGGTGTAGGAGTGTGGCTCAGATTGGAGACGCTAAATGCCGAAGACCTGACCGTGGCACATTTTGGGGCCCAACAGCACATTCTGAGTAGTTATGTGCCATGTCTCAAAGAACGATTGGTAACGAGTAGCGAGTGTCAGGTCTGGGCGTGTCCATTGCGTGGAGTTGCTGAGCATAAGACTTCACCGTTTCAAATGTCGAGTGAGGCATCATTTCGTGGGTTGGTCTCAGCCCATATCCAGACCATCTTCGTTTCTTAGTCGCAGTGACAATTTATTTTCAGCGCATTAGAAGAAGTCTGTGCTCCGCTTTCGGTACAACACGAAGTTGCAAACAGAGCCCTGCCGCCTCAGACACAATACAAAGCTGAACTGTCTTTCCGTAATAATAATGACCTTTGCTTCTTTCGTTATAAGTTTGCGGCGTTAGGTTTTGGCACTATCTGTTGATATCCGGAGCTGCACAAATCGAGAGTTTCCGGTTTCCAGGACCAATCCGTGTTCTGCGATTCGTAGATTTGGCCCCGATATCAACCTAGTAACCTCACGGGTCTTTTAAACAAGCTGGGTGGTAGAGAATTTGACCGAGAATCATGGATCCGGGACCATCGATGTTGAAGATCCTGGCTGAAGATCCGAAAAACACCAAAGCACTGTGTCCTTTCAAGAATATTCAGTCTTTCGATGACAAACGTCTGATCTCGTTCAGAAGTAAGCTCGGGGGCGATGATCCCAAGAGGTAGCAGGATGGCCGTGTTGAATTGGGAGTCTTTAGACAGCGAGCGGAAAAGGTCGATGGCACGTTTTGAATACTTTTTGATCTGTTTGTGGGCTATGAATGGCGGATATGCGAGCGTCGTCGGCGTATCTATCAGCCCATCACGGTCTCTGAGCTGCTTGAAGAAGTGGATTCGGCTCGAGATACGGTAGATTTCGCCTATGATGATCTTTTCATCCCTCTTTGCATTGCTTCCGGCACCAGTTGTAACGGAAGAAGGCTTCTGCGTCAGAAAGACGTCGGCAGCTCCCGCATGCTCTGCGGCTTTCCTTCTCATGCTGCAACTTGGGAGGAAGTCCAGGCTAACATCCCAGCAGTCGATGTCAAATGATGAGACGTGTTGCACAATATTGCTAATGCGGCAGAGTAAAACCGCGAAGTTCGGTCTTTTCTGGTGAGATGAATTTCTGAGAATAAATTCCTCGTAACCACCACAGGATTTTGAGGTAACACTTGTGTCAGCCACCAGTGCCAGGAGTTGGTTGTAGGAAACCAGGTTGTAGAGGAACAGGTGTAGTGGTGTTTTAAAAAGTCCTCCATTATCCTGGCTAATCCCTTGACGGCGCAAATAGTCCTGCGCAAATTCCAGATAGGGTCGAATGTCCTCGTAGACTTCGCCGGACAGCTTTCCAAAGACTGCCATTAGGGCGGCCGTAGTAACCAGGCAAAGATCATCAGATTCGACGTTGGTAACCCGAAAATAAAATCCGGCATTCGTGATTTCGTCGCTCGCTGAATTTTGTTCCGGAACAGCTGGTCTCCAAGTCCTCCTAGAGATCTGATGGCTTTTCTTCAATGCGCGAAGTCGCAAGCGGGAGATCTCGCGGTCTAAAGAAGGCAGATTCCTCGACTTGGCGTGCAGCCCTGCAATAGCCATCAGAGTCCAACGGACGGGTTCGTATTGAATAGCAACAGGAGCGAGGCACGACAAAAACGGATTGTCTATATCTGAGTGCGTTGGATATGTTCTTGCAAAGCGATTGATGTAATGGTCCCAGAGAACACGCTCGACAAAGGAGTCTGTGATTGCAACACAAGGAAGATACGGTATTGTAGCAGGAACCTGCCAGTCGTGTTTGCCATGTGAGACCGACCCACCTACGTCTTGGCTATGTTCCTCGATATCCAGCTTTGGAACGGTTCTGCCGTATGCAAAGGCACTCTGGGATGGGTGCGCCCGGCGGGACGATGCGGGCCCTCTGCGCCGTATGCCATCTCGCGTTGGATCATCTTCCCATAGAAGTCGTGGCTTGTAGCCTCCGCACGCAATGTTCAAGCGCTTGCAATTGTCGCACGAAGGTCTTCCAAAATCGCATTTCTTTTTCCTGGGCGATTCGGAAGATATTCAGTTGTTGTACCTGAAAGGGCGCCAGATTCTTCGCGTGTCAGCGGACCTACCTCCGTTTGCACGTCAAGCACCCACCTCTTTCTCGTTTCGCTCGAGCCATCCTTGCAGGAATGGATTTCAGTGAACTTCTGGGGAATGTGGAATGGTATAATCGGGTCCCTGTTTCCAGATAGGTGATAGCAGTACTGTGCATTTTGTATGCGTTCTTATCGGTTGCCAACGTTTCTGCCCTCGGATAAAGCCGTCACTGACATGATGGAGATGACCGCGAGCACCTGTACGGAGCCGTTCAACATCTATCGACAAACAGTGTTTTGGTATAACTAATCACGGGGCTTTCATTCTTGAACAGAGAGTGTCGAGATAGTGTCGTAGGGCGCGATGTCTCACGCAGCACACGTCTCTAGAGGACAGTTGCACCCTTTGGGGTGTTGAATCAGGTTGACGGCGCATCAGCCCTGATCAATAACTGGACCATAGCACGGCCAACACTGATATCAAGACAGCTAGGTTAATCAGAAGTATTTCAGCCAAAAGCATGCCATACCACGGGAGGGATTCTAATACCTTTAGTGGCTCTCGGCGGCTCGTAAGACCCCAACATGGCATAGCTCCCTTTCCCGATGTGGTGCCGCTCTCCGACAGACGATCTGTTGATATGGTGTCCTGTTGTGGGTTTTATGATAATGTCTGAAGGTGTTGACGCTCCGGAAGGTACTTATATGAGGAAGCTGTTGGCTGCTGACCAGATGAATCTGTGCTTCCAGATATTTCTCTAGCATCTCTCCCATTAGGCCAAGTTATACAGACCTCGGAAAGGGCAGACACACCCCAGCAGACAACATGGCTCCAGGAATTCTTGAATACCCTCTCACTGATGCGGCAACACAACCTCTGAAGTCAATCACCACAAAGTCAACCTTTCAGAAGTTTGATCCTGTGAAACATCTTGCGTATGTGGCGCCAAAGAAGATTCATACTTTGGAAGACCTTTGCCTGCCCCCTTCGCCAATTTCGCAAGTTGCCTCCACCGATCCATTCCCCTTGCTGTCCGAGGAGGCACTTCTCGAGCATCGACGGGAGTTGCTATCCGATGAGGTTCTCAATAACTGCATGTACAGCACGAGAGAGCAATCAGTTCAACTCCGTGGGATGGCCCCCAGATACGCCCCGTTTATTCATCAGTTCTGGACTTCTGCAGAAGTTCTCAAGATAGTCAGTGGTCTGGCAGGAGTCGATTTAGTGCCTGTCATGGACTTTGAAATTTGCCACACCAACGTCCAATTGGGTCCAGATGGTCTACCAGGGGTCAGAAACATACCAATCGTCCCACCCGGAGCTCCCGAGGAAGACACAACCCCAGCAGTTCAGGCAGTGCCCGCAGAGCCCGCAGTGGCTTCCAAGAAATCGGTCGTCCCCTGGCATCGCGACTCATATCCATTTGTCTGTGTTGTTATGTTGTCGGACGCCAGGCACATGAAGGGCGGCGAGACCGAGATCCAAAGAGGTGATGGCAGAACAATCAAAGTCCGATCTCCACAGATGGTGAGTACCACGCCAAACCCTGCCAGTACTTGAGGTGTTGGGTCACTGACAAAATTCCGCAACCACATCAGGGTGGTGCGGTGGTTCTCCAAGGCAGGCACGTGTCTCACACGGCGCTTCCAGTCGACAATATGCCCGAGAGAATCACCATTGTGGCTTCTTTCAGGCCGCGGGATCCCGTGCTGCTAGATGACTCTTCTCTGATGAATGTTCGAAATAAGTCTCGACTGCCGGAGATGTATTACCAATGGACCAGCTATCGTCTGCATTTGCTCGCCGAAAGATTCCGACTCGAAGCTGAAAAACTTGATGCTGTCTATCGCAAAGCAATTGAGAATACCGACCAAGGCAAGGCAGGGGCTTGCAACATAGACGTGGTTGATGTGGAGAACCTTGAAAAATGGATGGAAAAGCAAATGAGATATATGAGACGAACCATGTCTGAGATGAGACCGGTCACGGAGGACGACAACATCACCAAGAATGAGATTGAGGAAGTTTAGATGTAGATAGGGAGGGTATACGGTACGACGACTTAAGAGTTCTCGTGCCGTGCAAGAGACCTCCCTCGAAATAAACCATTTTCCCATCCGCAGCCCAGTCCGGGCTACCCTGCGCTGTCTTGCCTGACTTTCTGAGCTTGGGTCCTCTGCTTTTTCGTGCTCCTCGTTATCTTCACGCCTCGGCATTTTGGTGGTCGCTGTCAAACGTTCCAATGCCTCTTGTTCTATCGGTGTCATCTCTTTCATGCAGTCTGTAGTGACGAGGGGTCCATCGGAATCGTAGCAGAGATCACGGAGGATCGCAACAGGCTTGGTAAGCTTGACAAGGCGATGATAGACAGCGACACTTTGTCTGGTTCGAATGCTGAGGATTTAGCTACCAGAACGACAGACATTCCGCACTGAGGGAATGTCGGGCGCAAGCTGGAAGCTAAGCTCGGAGGAGGGAGGCAAGAAAGAGTCCCATCGACCTGTCCATCATGTCAAGGCTTGATGTCAAGAAGCTGCCACTCCAGAGAGATCTGCTTGAGATGAAATCTATCTCCCACAAATATTTGCTGAAACTTGGAAAGTGAAGCTGTGATCGCAATCCTGTGTCGCGGAGAACACAAGAGAACTGTTCACGTGTTTCATCCAGGGACACGTGCGCGAAATCTGAGTGGTCAATCCCACGGCTCGACGCCATTTCGTCAGGACACCTCTGAGCAGAACAAGCTCTCAATTTCGCCTTCCTTTCCAAATTACACACTGAGCGTCCGCATCTCAGTCGAGGAATTTACTGGGGTGGCGCATGGAGAAGCCTCCTCCCATCATTTACGCTCACGGCATCCTAGCATGAACTTGGTGGCTGCTCACTCAACCGAGTGCCTCTTTCCAGCGGTCCGCAGAAACACGTATACGCAGAGCCAGACACTCACATACACACCAGTGATGACACAGTTGCTATGGAGCATTGGCCGGGCTAGCATACGCCACCGACAATCCACGGATTGTCGCAACTTATCTCGTTCAGTCAACTTGAGGATATGATTGTGGGCATCCTGGGAAGAGAGTGACTGCCTGCCAGGCAGTGCTTGTATATTCTAGGCTGGTTCGGCAGACTCACAACGGATGCCAGACCCATGCGAGCCTACCCAGCCCCGAGCCCTTCTTTTTGTGCGGCTGCCGCGATGGAAACTGGGAATACTGGACGCAGTCAAGGGCGAAGCGGCAACACTGCTCATCGTGTCTCCCTGTCCAAGCCGAATGAGCGAGAAAGAACCGCAAGAGTACAACGATTCAATTGTCTTTTCGCCACAACTGCTCTATGTAAGATCCAGCACGATCATACGTAGATGGATACATGAACGGAGTTCCGGAATGCTCTGGCCTCCCAGGATAGATAGTTGTTAGGCCTTTTTGGTCTTGTGCGGCCCGACTCATTGCGAAGGCGAACAGATCACAACGCCCTGCCTGGAAGCCGAAGTTTTCCTGACTTGCTAGCACTGTCGGTCGAGGTTGTTGATGCCTGCAGGCTCCGGTATCGTTGCTCGGCATGGTAAGAGAAATTCTTGTGGCAAACAGAATATACCTCCATTCCTGGAATGCGCGATGCTACTGCTAAAGTGGGGATCCATGAATATAGCAACAGTCAGGAGACAGAGTAAACATGGAACAGATGAATCTTGGTCCGACTTCGGTCTGTGGAAAGGAAGTCCTCACTGGATCGCTTTGCATAGCGTTGCAATTTCCGCCACCTGCCCGAGTGCCTGTCAAGGAAGTTGGTGTAGAAGGCGTCTCACATAGGGTCAAACTTAGGGACGGCATTTGACGACCAAAAAGGCCTAACAACTATCTATCCTGGGATGTCACGCCGAACTTCAGCAAACATGAGACAATTCGCGAAATCCCACCCCACTCTTCGCTGTCAAACTTTTTTGCCAGTGGACAGAGCGACTGTCAGAGGTTGATGCCGTTTACCGGAAGGCCAGAACTCTCTGATTGTAAGGAGACCCACGAACCTTTCAGAGAGGCTCTGGCTCTTGCTACTACGACGGCTAAGCCTCAAAGAAGCTCTCCATACGGCATACCACCTCCAGGAATGGCGAGAGTGTGTCGCTTCACGGCATAACAGCACTTTCAGTTTTCCAATCCAACCTGGCAGTCTTCAATACTCAATGCAATGGGCAGTCTGTGGGCTGTCGCTACGGGTGTCTTCGTTACAAACGGGCGAAAGGATGGCGGTGTCCAGCGTACACATCCCTCGAGCATCGACCGATCAATACAACACACTATCCATTGAGTGGTCCATGCGCCCTTTGCCACTGAGTTGGTCCCTGCAGGCTGAGCGGAAAAGGGGCGATGATCAGATAAGATAAAAATTTTCCAGGTCGTTCAGAAGAGCGTGATGGAGACGAGGGACGGGGCAACGAGGGTGGGCAGGTGAGATTTCCAAGACTCCAAGACTCCACTAGCTAGAGCATGTGGCCTGGAGAGGGGCCTAGAAGCGAGCAGGGTGGGAAGCAGGACATGGCACACCTGGCGAACTCCGCTCCTGTCCGTCGCATTACGGTGCCGGTTTCCTTCCCTGGCTTGTTGGCTTCTCGCTACTTAGCTTGTCCTGGACAGGTTCTGTGAGAAGCGAGGGGGTGGAAATCACGCGGCTTGGAGCACGAAGCTACCACTTGGGCCACATGGTGCACAGGTGCAGGAGTTCCTTCGGGCCGTTATTTTCATGAACGGGGATGGAAAAATTCCTGCGAAATCAAACACTGGGAAAGAGTACCTTTCCCGGTAATGTTCCTTTCGAACCCCAGTCGTGCCGACCTCAATGAACAGTCCTTACGCAACGATGTCGGACCGATTTCATGTGGTGATCCATCTCACAAATCTACGAACTCGGCGATTCCCTTCTCTTACGGATGTTTCTGTCTGTTCTTGTACGCACTGTCGATTTGGGAATTGACAAGATTTTCCATATTCATCTAGCAAGCCAAGGTAAAGGCTGTAACTCAGCTACAGACACCAAACCATCCAAGTTCGATACGAAGTCACTACACCATCGTCCACACCTTCTTTCCATTTCAGACACCTTTTCTGTTTTTCCGACAGTCGCATAGCTGCGGGAAGTCCTAATAAGTCGGCAATTGCCCTCTCCGCTTTACTTCGCGCTCAAAGGTCTCTGGAGGCCCTGCGTGAATGTGTGGCTCTGCACCTGAGCAATGACATGACTCGCATCACCTTTTGGTGCATTGAGTTTGCCGAGATGGCGTCTCGCAAGGCTTTTGAAACCGGGAATCTTGGAGAGGAACCGGAAGAAGGACTTTTCGAGGGGAAGAGCGCCCGTGCGTTCCTCGTACAGCATGAAGGAAATGGACACCATAATGAAGATCCAGTAGACATTGTAGGAGATGACGGAGCCATAGGTGGCCGTGTTTTGCCAGCCGAGGATGGCATTGAAGACATCCCAGCCGTTATCAATCTCCGGGTTGCAGCAGTTCACATGCCAGACGGTCTGGTCAATGTTGTATGATCCCGGGCCGTCTCCTGCTTCGGCAACATCACTACCAACTTGCTGCGCGAACTTGTGGAATTGCAGACTCCAGACGGACTTGGAGAACATGCCGGCGGCGATGAGGTAGAGCACGCAGGTCGAGGCGATCAGGAAGTACTGGATGGTCATGTAGTTGCCGCCGCGGTAGATGAGGTAGCCGACGAGAAGGCCCGCGAGGATGCCGGTAATGACTGGGATGGGGAAGGCAGTTGCTGGCAGTCCGAGGGAGACGCCGCCCACGAAGACGACCGCTTCGAGACCTTCACGGAGAGTAGTGATCAGAGGGAGAATGAACATGGCATATCGCCGACCCCATTCGCCCAGTCGGGAGGCCGCATCCTGGTGTTTGGTCTTTGCCACGAGGGCTTGTGCAATCTTGACCCTCCACTTCTCCTTTGTCTTGTTGATGCGCAGGATAGCCAGGCCCATGATGGTGATAATGATGCTGGCGATGAGGTAGAAGATGCCTTCCCACAGATCCTCGGACTCGGCCCAGATATCATGGCCCAAGCCGTAGAAGACGCCGATAAAGGCACCCCCAATGATCAATGCTATGAGGATGCCTAGTAAAGATCCCGCCCATACTTGTCGTTTGAGGCGTTTATAGATGGCCGGGTCCTGGGAGGGTTGACCCAAGCACTGCTTCAGGAAGGACAGCAGCACCGAGATGATAATTACCGCCTCGAGACATTCTCGAAACACGATGAAGAAGACTTGGACGCCGAAGACGTTGGTCATGGTGAAGGAGACAAGGGAAGGGACCGACGGTCAAGCTTTTGAGCGTAACAAGTAAAGAATAATGGGAGACCTCACAGGGTAATGAAGTACGTATGTATACCCTAGAGAGAAAAGCAAAAGCTTCGAGAGCTTGGAAGGTCACACCAAGAGGAGTTTGTGTGCTTGGAGCTCAGGAAGCAAGCGACTCGATCCCAATGGGAGGGCATTGGCACAGATATTTTACAGCAACAACAGCCGCAGAGGTGGCCGAAGTTCGGGAGGGGAGGAACTGCACGGGGCATGGGCACTGACTGAGCCTGCAGGAGAAAAGAGGATCCCGGGCGCCCGCAGCGTCGCAAATCCGGCCAGCACGGGGTGATTGAGGGTGATTGATCATCTGATAACGAAAAAAGATAAGATAATCAGCTGTCATGAGAACGGGCATCAGCGGAGCATGTGGAGGATGGTGGATGCTTCGGCAAGGTGGCGGTGGGAAGCATTGCGAAGCATTGGTGGGCAATCTCCTTGAACACTCCCTCGCGCCATCAGATAACTTTGATGCCACGTCTGGCCCGCTCGCTAATTGATCTAGTTGATCTAATTGATCTAATCAACTCCTCCCTATCTGATATGATTGGGTAAAGGAGCTCTCCTTCGGAAGCTGTGAGAAGAAAAAATCTTCTGTCCCACGCAGAATAGGCGAGGCCTCTCCCCAAACACACGCAACAAGCAGAGCCCAGGGAGGGTGGCTCACTGGCTCATCCCATCATGGAGGGGTCTCGCCGGCATCGGGCAGCCCAGAAAGGTTCATCAGCCTTTGAGCCCTAGGATCAACCCGGACTGGTATGTAGACTACCGGTCTCCCACCTTCAAAACCATCTGGCTCCCTGGTGGACGACGGGCAACGTACATCTCTTCAGGTCTCGTCGTCTGAACAAGCCCTTGGCAAGCTTCTGCCCAAGCTTCACAGCAAAGCAAGCCTTGTCACGATCAAGACTCTAGACATTCGAGTCTCGCGGCCATGGCGAAGCTTGTCCAGGCGTTGCTCTTTTCGCTGGCGGTCCTGCTGCTCACCGGCTGGACCACAGCCAAAACAGTCACGTACGACTTCAATGTCAGCTGGGTCACGGCCAATCCTGATGGCCTGGCCGAGAGAAAAGTTATTGGCATCAATGGACAATGGCCGCTGCCTGTCATCGAGGTCGACAAGGGCGACCGACTCGTGGTCAACATGTTCAATGGCCTGGGCGACAAAAACACCAGCATCCACTTCCACGGCATGTTCCAAACCAACACAAGCAACATGGATGGTCCGTCGATGGTGACCCAGTGTCCCATTCCTCCAGGGTACAGCTTCACGTACAACTTCACCGTGAACCAGAACGGCACCTACTGGTACCACTGCCATACCGACTTCTGCTATCCCGACGGCTACCGGCAGGCCTTGATCGTCCACGACAACGATGCGTTCTTCAATGAAGACTACGACGAGGAATTCACCATCACCATCAGCGACTGGTATCACGAATTTGTGGAGGACATCCGTTTTCTGTCGCTCTACAACCCCACCGGCGCCGAACCCGTGCCCAAATCGTTCCTGTTCAACGACACGCAAAACTCCAGCCTACCCGTCAAGCCCGACACGACGTATCTGATCCGGCTGATCAATATCGGGGCCTTTGTGGGACAGTTCTTCTACATTGAAGATCACAGCTTCAAGATTGTCGAGATAGACGGTGTATACACCGAGCCAACCGAAGCCGAGACCCTGTACATCGCTGTTGCCCAGCGGTACAGCATCCTTCTCACGACCAAAAACACCACAGACAAGAACTACCCGATCGTCACGGTGGCGGACTCGGACCTGCTCGATGTCATCTCGCCCGATCTCAAACTCAACAACACGAACTGGCTACAATACAATGCCGACGCCGCTCATCCAGAGGCTGTCATGAAGGTGGAGGCCTCGTCAGATCTCGTCCCCTTCGACGACATCACGCTCGTCCCGTACGATCACATGGAGCTGCTGCCAGAGCCAGACTTCGAGATCAACGTGACGGTCATTATGGACAATCTCCGCAACGGGTTCGGGTATGCCTTCCTGAACGACATTACCTTCACCGCGCCCAAGGTGCCCACGCTGTACACGGTGCTGTCGTCGGGCGGACTAGCCACCAACCAGGAGGTGTACGGCGAATACACGCACCCGATGGTGCTCAAGCACAACGACGTGGTGCAGCTGGTGCTCAACAACGCCGACAGCGGCTCGCACCCGTTCCACCTGCACGGGCACAACTTCCAGGTCATCGACCGGGCCCCCAGCTACGGCGAGCACTTCTACGACTACCTCGACGGCGACCCAGTGCCGTACGACCCGAACAACCACTCCGCCTTCCCAGCCTTCCCGGCACGCCGCGACACCTTCGTCCTCCCACCCCAAGGATACTACGTAATCCGCTTCGTGGCCGACAACCCGGGAGTGTGGATGTTCCACTGCCACATCGACTGGCATTTGTCGCAGGGCCTGGCCATGGTGCTGATCGAGGCGCCGTTGGAGATCCAGAAGACCCACCACGTCCCGCAGCAACATTACGACGTGTGCCGCGCCGCGGGTGTGCCGTTCGAGGGCAACGCCGCCGCCGACTCTCAGGACCTGCTCGACCTCGCCGGCCAGAACACCCAGGTGGGCCCCTTGCCCGCCGGCTTCACCGCGCGCGGCATCGTCGCGCTCGTGTTTTCGTGTATCAGCGCTTTCCTCGGCATGGCCTTTATTACCGTCTACGGTCTGTCCGAGCCGAAGGTTATTCAGAGGGATCTTGATCCGGTCGATGACGACGCGCTACATGAGGATGTGGCGGGCTCGAGCATCGAGCCAAAGGCGGCCTCGCCGGCGGCTCAAGGCTAGATAGGGTGTTTTGCATAGAAGGTGTCAGCGTACGTTAAGCAGTCGTTTGCAGCACTTTAGTTTCATATGATATCCCCGTTGAATTACTCTTGGTTCCCAGTATTGACCTTTTTTCGCCTTCCAACCTGTGTTCCTGCTCCAGGCCCGAAAACAACCTGACCGACCTATTGCTCAATGGGCCATGTTAATCGTCTCAGGGTCCGCGGAGGAGCGAATGCCCTGCGCTGCGATACTGAAGTCCAGAGAACGTCCAGACGTGATCATTAGCGCTAGGGCAGAGTAACATCCCCCTGCTTCACGAAGGAGATCTCTTGTATTCTGTTCTTCTGCTCTCTCAGGCACAGTATATCCCTCCAAGGACAAACCCGTCCTAGGCTATGTACTCATGTACACCCCGCCGATGAACACTCAGCTATCAATAGCTTGACGTCCACGCGCATGCCGTTTGACACACACAATATTCAGAAGAAAAGCCCTTGCCGATTAATCTCTGGTTCTGCTACTCGCCAGGACTGGCTCCGGGAACATGCATGGGTTCATCGGGCTCCGACATACGTAGATATCGACATCGCGACAACCAGTTACCGCCCATGTGTATGAACACACGACCCAGCTTGGCCTCACCCAGCGAGACCGTGAGATTCAATGGCTGCAAGAAAGGGCCAGACCGTGCTCCATGCCAACTTGTCTCCCCGCTGAACGATATGGACGAGATGAAAGCGCATCAATTCGGTCGGAGTTCCGTTGAGCACAACCACACACCGATCGAAAGATGGGGCAGTAACGATTCTCGAGACAAATAGTTACAGGGGCTGTATCACGCAACAGCGGCCTGACCAGACCAAGTGCATTGATACGCTGAACGAAGCACAGAAGGATGTGTTGAATTGTCTTCATTTGCTCGGAAGTGTCCGGGATCCGTGACTTCCTTGTTGCTCCTCTTCATCTCTATCCGCCTCAACAGCCTTCCCCATCAGCCGGGACATCGTCCTAGAACAGGAGAAGTTTCTTGACAAGTGCAAGCTGAGATAGGTCCTTTGATGGTGGCACTTTCCCGTCCAGGAAGGTCTGACATCTCGAGAAGGACAGGCTCAAGTCACCCACGAAGCCTGCCGATGCTGCTGTGCCGATGCTCCCTGTCCCTCATGCGTGCGTGCATGGTACTAGTGTACCAGAGCCTGGAAATTAGGCAGAAGGATTTCTGGGTCCGTGGTGGTAAATCCAACGCAGTCATCCGGTAGGAATGTGTAGACACCTCTTTGTCCTCTTGTCCAGTTGGCAGTGTTCATTTGTCGGGGACGAAGATAAGGCCTTTCGGCTGGAAGGTACCTGGGATGGACAGATGAGCACCCAAGAGAGTTGTGAAGCGCCAGTGTGGAAGGCATCCTCACATCAATAAACTCTCAGCTTGATATCCAACTGGACGTGTAAGCTCTTGTTTCCGGCATCTGATAGGACGATTTGATCGGCCGCATAGGAATAGGCACACTGATGTACCTATGGCAACTCCCATTGTGGTCTCTTTCGTTCAGCAAAGCTCGCCTTGATTGGAGGACCGAAGAAGACTTGATAAACGCACTCCTAACGCAAAGGCTGCACGGCAAATTCCTGGCCTGGCAGGAAGCTGGGGAGCCAAAAGACTGCTGCTGATATGGCAATGCTGGCGCAGCTGCATAACTTGGAGCTCAAACGTGGAGGAGAATGTGCTTCCCATAGCTCAAGCAGTACAGCAGCTGGACCACAGAACCACACACGCTGATCGGTGCGACCAATTCTCTAAGTAGAAGCAGCCAACCGCAACCGAGTCATCAGCTGGTGAAGCGTCCAGCCTCGGGTGAGCAATAGCTACAGCAGGTAGCTCGCAACAGCGACGTCCATTCAGCTTGCGAAGATTGGACGTCTGGCGCGTCCTCTTAGGTATGGAAGCCTCGCTCAAACGCTCGCAGCAGATCTTGAGATATTGAGCCGACGCGTGGTTAAATCAACTCTGCTCGCCTCGTCCGCGCGTCAGCAGAAGTGCATCCATTTGAGCATCGATGACGGGCTTGCGTTCATCAGGACTCTGTTATGCTACTCAAGGACATCTCTTTTGAGCGGAAGAAGAAAGCCACATGTCAGAGAAATTTTGTATGCGACCAGCAACCCACGCCGTCTCTTACCTACACACTCACAAACCTTCCCAATACTCCTGCCTTGTGGTCAACAAGAGTTTGGCAACTGGCCTGTCCAAACGGCCAGGACGTCGTCAGGGGGGTCAATTTCCAGAATAATAGTTACTATTAGTTAGACACTTACCCAAGGTCAAGTCATTATGTAGATCCCCGCGGACAAATAGTTTCGAAAGCCCGGGCCGGGTCTGCCACGACAAGCCGTCCCAATTTCCCCATCCATCACTCTGGTGTCTCGGGGATGGGCAATTGTCAATCCCTCATCCTCTGCACAGCCGTTGGTCGAGGCCTGAAAGGTGAAGCGAGTCGCCCTGGCACTCTCACTCCGCTCGCTCGCTTATCTATCCTAGGCAGCTACCCTCGGCAGTCAGTGCCAACAAGCAAATACGAGAACGCAAGTAGATAACCTCGAATTCCTCGTATTCTGCTGTGCTCGCTACGAGGTACAAACCAACTGGTATTAACCGGGCCTTTATCCTCTTTTGGATACCCGAGTAGTAAGGAAGTACGTACCCAGCTCCGCAGACTTTCCACGTGGATGCCAGGGGCGGCAGGCGGTGGGGGTTAGGGCAAGATGGTACCATGCATTCACATTCAGGAGTCGCATCTTGAATCTCGAAAACCTTGAGAGCATGTGGGACTGAATCTCGGTGTAAATCTATGCATGGGCTGAGGATTGGGGATTGGCGGCGTACGGCAGAGAGGTACAAAGGACGTGGTTTACGGCCAGAGCAACGTAGATATGAACATAGTTACTTTTGAGACCAAACTTTAGTTTCTGGATGAGAAAGATGGCTCTAAACATTCGGAGGTGGTGCATGAGGCGACTGTTACCACTTCCTTACCGAGCCTCACTTGCCTCCGTCGTGACTCTCCCCTGCATAGATTTACACCGAGATTCAGTCCCACGTGCCCTTAAGGTCCCAAGTCCCACTCAAATCTCCCAGACATCTCGGCCGAGTCGAGGTTCGAGGGTCGAGATTCAAAATGCGACTCCTGAATGCCGGAGGGCCAGTAGAAAGTGAATGGACGTTTCTGTGCCCTTGTTTATCAACGGCTGTAAAGACATGCGATACAGGAACCGGAATTTTTCGAGGCTTTTTTGGAACAACGTTTAGAAACTCCGAATTTCAACGCAGATAGAAAGTAGAAAGGGCCGCCGGTAATGGTGCCGCGAATCGTTTCGGAATTCGCTACATATATTAGAATTTGAAGCACTCTCAGGTCTCGCGCGACAAACACACCAGGGTGTGTGATATAGCGACGATCTTCCTTCATAAGCCGGAGAGGCCCGGCATACGCATATGCCGGGTCTACAAGGCGTGCCGGCCTTTCCCATCCACGTCCTCGACCCGCTCCGCCTCGGTGACCTCGGTGCCGACCTTCTCGTTCTTGACGCCGTCGTTCACGGTGTCCGGGTAATCGTGGGCCTCCTGAATATTGACGGCGACCTCGTCGCCGAACAAGGCGGCGATTTCCTCCAGTGTTTTGCCCACCGTCTCCGGATACACAAAGTACACGACGGTGATGAAGATGGCGTCGCAGATGATGAAGATCAGGAAGTACTTCCAGGCGATCTTCTCGACCGCGATCGGCGTCACCTGCACCAACATGATGGTGATGGCATTGAACGTGCAGAAGGCCACGGCGTTGCCAGCCGCGCGAATCGGCGTCGGCATGATTTCCGAGGGGTACGTATAGCCTGTTCTATGAATCAGTGGGACATATCACCAAAGCTGCAAAAGATGAGAACATACCGAATGAGTTCATGATAAATGCGTAGCCGACCAGGTAGACGAACATGAAGCCCACAGTAAACCGTCCCAGGAGCAGATTGGTATTGCCCGAATCTTGGAATTTTGCCCAGACTAGTGGTGACCAGCATTAGTTACGGCAGCTCTCGAGAACGCACCGGAAACAGAAACTTACAGATAACCATGGCAATAGAGGCCAGGAATTGCACCCAGAGAGAAATCAGTAGAGACTTCCTACGGCCCAACTTGTCGAAGAGCAAGGCACCGATGGTCGAGAAGATGACACCACACGTGCCCCAGACACCCACCATGACCAAAGCCATCTTGTTGGTGACGCCGAGGTAGGTGTACAGGATGAACTGGTAGTTCTGGAGCGGGATGATGCCGGTGAACATGGCGAAGGCGAACTGGAAGACGACGATGAACATGCGCTTGCGGTACGAAGGCCGGCGCAGAACCGCGGCGAGACTGACGCGCTCACGGACTTCGAGCTCGTGCTGGGCCTTGATCTGGTTGAATTCACGGATGTAGAAGTCGTCGTCCTGACCCGCGGCACCACCGTGCAGTCTCGTAATGACTTCCAGCGCCTCGTCGTAGCGGCCTCGCATAATCAGGTATCGGGGCGATTCTGGCAGCAGAGGAGTGCACACGGCCATCAGAACCGGGGGAACGTGCTGCAGACCCAAGAACAACCGCCAGGCAACGTTGGAGGTAATGTAGCTGAATCCGAGACCCATCCATTCGGTCACTGGCACGAATTTGTCAGTACACAGAGAATTAGAAGCCTTGGTCCAGACTGGTATAGTCCTAATACCGACTAGTCTGATCTCATGAGAGGGGAGAGAACTCACAGGTATAGCCCAAGTTGATATTAAGGTTGTAGAGACCTCCTACTCTCCCACGGAATTCTGGTGGGGAAATTTCGGACATGAACATCGGGCACACGCCAAAGATAATACCTGAGGCTATACCGCCGATGACACGGCCGACGAACAACATTTCGATGTTTTGGGCAGCAGTCTGCAGGACGGCACCGACGAGAGCGCTGGTTGGTGGCCCCGTGTCAGCGATATGCACTCCAAAGGGGAGATTTAAGGAGAGAGCACTAACACAATGCAAGCGATGTAGATGGTGGGCTTTCGGCCATATCGATCCGGGAGCCAGAAGTTCAGTGACGACCCGAAGAAGCTGCCGGCATAGTAGCACGATCCCAGGGCCCCAATGGTGTTGGAGTTGAAATTGAAATAGGAGATGAATTGGGGATATCCAATGATAGAGGTGGTGAGGCCGGAGTCATAGCCATAGAAGAAGGATCCAAACGACAGGATAAGGATCGAGTAGATGTTGTCTCTGCGGTACGGTTAGTGTTACTGCAAACGACAAGAACCAGTCGGCACAACTCACTTGCTGAAGTGTCTCATCTTGGACCACGTCGCCGCTGTCCTCCTGGGAGAACAGACTGGGGTTCAAGGGATAAGAGAGTAGCTTGAGAAAGGAAGAAAGTAGAGCACCTGCAAGGCTTCTCCAAAACGGTACGTATACTGGATAGATATACTCTCTACCTAATTGCCCCCGCGAGCCCGAGGTTATGGGACTCCCTCGGCTACGTATAAGGTTGATTGGACGCCACAGAGTTCGCGGGGTAGAAAAGCTGGAGAGAGACGGGATGAGTGTGGGGAGGATGGGCAGCCGTAAACGGCCGGGGTTATTATCTGGCACACCAAGCCCCGTCGGTGATGTTCGGTAGACCGCGTCTGGACACACATATCGTTTGACGGTTGAAGCGAGGTCTGAGCCTGGACCTTAATGGGCATCCACTGTAGTGCACATCCCTTTCCCTGGGTTGGTCGGGCGTCTCCAGGCACTACCTGCATGCTGGAGGATAGCCCTTGATAGCGAGTTGCCCAGTGGAGTCTCTGAGTGGGAAAAGGGTTGGCACGAGTATTGGGGAAGTTGGCGACGAATCCTCACTCCCAAAAAGGCAATTATCCTCGGTAACCTATAAAACTGGTTGATGCCCTGAGGCATGGCGACATGTTGGGCTCTTGGATGGTCTTTGTCTGTGGTGCCTGGGTCAACAACACCGTGAAGTCTTCTAGCATCCAAAATCCCCACCTCAGAGGTTCACAGAGACAGGTGCTCGATGCCTCCTTCTCAGGATTCTTCCCGCTCAGTCGTCAACTGAAAAAAAAAACCTCTCTTCTGCCGTGAAAGACAAACAACCCATATCAGTCCACCAAGACATCTTCTGCCTTACCGTGTAGACACCACCACCCGGACTCCGCGGATCTGCGAGGCCTGGACCTGTACCATACCGCTGCGCCGTCGAGCGGTGCACGAATGAATCAATCAATGATCCCCAACTTCGTGCTTTGTTCGTTGAACGCGTACCCACCTAGGGAGCAGGGCGCTCAAAACCTAGTGTCCAGACCATGATCTTCATGGTCTTTGCCGTGCTCGGTCATGGCTAGTCAGGCTGCACACCCTTGTCTGCAGGTCCACCCCAGGGCGCACGTTGGTCAAAATTCTCTTCGTGGGTTATCATCCGTGGGCTCTCTCGCCACCTCCGACGTGAACAAGCTGTATTCCGGCGTACTCTGGTCATTTTTGCCCCTTTCCTCAGGAAACATCCGAGCTGTTCCGGGCCAGTAGCGACACGTGGTGTTGAATTGACTGGGCACGCGTGTCGGTTCTTCGGCTGCAGATGGCTCAAACGCTCATCCCTTAGGACCATGCCCTGATCACCACTCTATCGAGGTTTAACACAGCGTATCCGCGGTAAACCGTCTTCAATTCTTGCTGGGCGATGGACTCCTGCCTTCCCTCCTTTGCCCGCGCTGATCGCGGCGGTCATCAGGGGCCAATCCCTCGGACCGCCCTCGATCACCCAATATCTCTAGGGTCCTTGCCACGTTTCTCCTAGCCAGGGTTCGGCTATAAGGTTTGGCCAGATCGCCTTCCACCGCTTGACCTTCTTGTCATACGCCTCTCTTTTGCCCAGAACCGGGTTAGGCCTTACCACCATGTTGAAAAAGTCAGACAACCCTCGAGGGGCATAGACGATCCATTCCCCCGTCTCATCTAGCCTGATCCCCAGCATGGCACTTGTGGAGATCCATGTGTCGATTCCAGCCTCGACGCTGGCATGTGGTCGACAGGGCACCCCATACTTCTTTTCGTACCACAAGTGGACCCGTGCCTGGTTGCGAATTTCCACCTCCACGGAGATATCGCCGAACTGACGCTGGCCGGCCTGAATGGCTCGGTCCTCCGCCTCGTACGACAGGTCGGAATCATCATAGTAGACGAGATCGTAGTCGCGGATCCCTGTCTCTAGTGGCAGCTGTGACACGCTGTTCCAAATTGTCTGCGACAATGCGCCACCGGCCAAGTACCAATTTGGCAAATTGAGAGCCGCAGCACGAGTGAGCACAGTCACGAGAGTGGGATTTGAAGAAAGGACTTCCCGCAGACGCTTGATTTGAAGATGTAGGGGAAGCTGTCCTGGGTCCATTTCGCCGAGGATGCCGCCGGGAGTGATGTGCTTCCCAGCGAGATTAAGTGATCAACGTCAATGCATAGATTGCATGATGAAACCCTCTAGTGGCTATATTTCACTGCGATCACATAATTGAATGGAATTCGCACGGTGGGCAGTGATGAGGTTGTCGTGGAAGTGGCGTCGATGAGATACGAGAAGGTGAAGTCCGAGCAGCTTCGCTCCCCTCCAGATGCCAAGACGAGTAAACTTACTGACCTTAGTGGAGATCGACGATGACGACGATAATTGGCCTGGTCAAGCTTTCACGCCCTCTATTAAGTCGACAGGTTGCTTGAAGGTATTCACCTCAGAGCAATCTATTCCAGTCCTGGCTCCTTCACCTCGTCGCCACCTGTTTGGTGTAGACACTTTTGGTGTTTGTGCTGGAGTAACGGACCTGAGCATTGCCGCAACGGAGGTGCCTGGAGCTTCGGAGTTGGCTTCTTCACATCGTTCAGCTAGCCACACAGAAACACCGTGGTCGTTTGGGCCAGCTGAGGAAACTGTTCGAGGGGTCACGCGGGGCACGCTGACTCCCCAGTCCATTGCACCTTCGAACAGATCTGCACATGTGCAAGGAACAAGCTGCTTTGTCCAAAAGCGGTCGACGTTTTGCGGACAATGATAGCGTGCAATGCGATGCAGCCTGGAATATTCGACAGTAAGTCGCCTAAACGGAGCTGTCAAGAGGATTGTCCGTTACCCATACAGCAATCGTGCAGAGGTCGGCCCTTTGATGTGGCGTGGCGTAGCTGAAAGCAAATCGAGAATTTAGCCAACTCAGGCTCTCTCATTCAGCATTGATATATTATATCCACAGAAGAATTGAACGAACCGGGAGCCCAGAAGTGGCGAAGCTGGAAGCCGTCAACCCTTGCTTGACTCGACACCTACCATATTTCAATTAGCCTGTCGGCTAGATATCCTCATCCTCACGCTCAACCCTTCCAGCCAGCCTTGTTCGACCTGGCTCAGCTGGCTTCAAAAAGGGTTGCTGTTTTCGCAAGCGAGCATCAAGACCAGGGTGACACCCATCAATAACAAATACGTCAAACGTGAGTCACGTCCGTCAGGGTTGCCTCGTGTTGGAGTTGAGCTGCAATATCAACTCGTATCACATTGATGTGACAGCTCTATCACGCTCTTCAGCCTGATACACCCCAACATCTGGGACGGCCACGCTTTCAGCCTCAGTGTTCAATGTCGTTGAATCCAGCCCTTGCTCCCTTGTCCCTTCCTCGTATGGCCTGACCATCAACGAGCTCTTGTCCACTCACTCAGGGATACCATACCGAGATCTTCTTTGCGATTGGTCTGTTCAAAAAAGCGGGATGGTACCCTGTGTCGACGCCCGGTGATTCCCATCACACCGCGAGACCATAGGCGGAGCGGCTTCAGCTTTGCTGCAACAGCCCTCTCTTCTCGCATGGCTAAAGGAGGGTTGCGCGTCGTTCAGCACAAGTAGATGACCCTGCGATATCCTATGGAAGATGCAGTTTCTGTGGGGTTTACCTCAGCTCGACAATGTGTGATCCTTGTGCGTGATGGTGTGTTCTGATATTCAGCTCAGGTCGTTGACGCCATCCATGATCATCCACATTTCCCGTGAGAAGGTCTAGTGCAGACAGCAGATCCGACGAGGTATAAATAATGCCTCCAATTCACTCGAAACGATGATTCCAGCCCACAACACACTTCATACATCATCTCGTCTCAAAGCAAACACTACTCAATCTTTCTGTCGCACGACATCCCTTTCCCGCCAGTCATGTCTACCACCACCACGGACGACAAGGCCTCGCCCAGACCACTACCCGCCGACTGCCTGGCCGCCATCTTTGATCGGGACACCAGCTATCTTTATCTTTACGCCCAGGGCAAGTATGAGACGCCCGCCTTGACTTCGTTTGTCGAACTACCATGGATCGGAGCCCGCAAATTTGAGTTCCAAGGCCTGTACCTGATCGGCTCGGAGGGTGGGACCCCGACAGAACATCAATATGCCCAGAAGTTCCCGGCAGGATCGACGCCACATTTCCCACTGAAGAGCGTTCTGATCGTCGTCGCTGATGGTGAGGGGGGGAAGACTAAGACCATCGTCGTCCCCGTGGAGACTGTTACGCTCTTCCAGGGTGAGGGACCAAGTGCGTAAGTCGCATCTGGCTTAGAGAAATCGATAGGGACGGCCGTTTGAGAACGGAGGTATTACGGACGAATGTGTTGGATATGGGATGTCGGAGACCAAGACAGCGTGACAATGGAGCAAAAAGAGATGGTGCAGCAAGAGCTGTTTTCTTCGACAGGTGGAACGATATTCAATTGTTCTCCGTGATTGGGACAAATTGCCATTGGTGACTATTGGGACTTCCTTTCCTTTCTTATGGCGACAACCTGGTCATGGTGACTGGGTGTTTGTATCTGTTGACTCGAACTTCTCCCATAGTCTCTCCCTCGCTCCTTTTGTTCGTCTCTGATTGAGTCTCGGTGCTCATAGGCAAATAATGCATAACTATTTTTTTTTTATACAGCTCAATGATTGAGCTGGCTGACCAGCAACCACTGAGGACTGAATTGATCACGAACCATCATATAAGCACAACTTCTGGACCTACCGAGTACTTGCTATAAACAGACTAACATGCACACAGAGCAATTCGCAAGATTTGATTCAGGAAGGGTATCCAGTACATAAACAAGCCCCTTAGCCTCACAAAAACATATTGCCACTTATTTAGAGCCCGGAGAAGACACCTCGACCACGATCTTCCCCTTCGCACGACCGGTCTTGAGCTTCTCAAACGCCTTGGGAGCCTGCTCAAAAGGGAACTTCTCATCAATCACGGGCCTCACCTTGCCCTCCTTCATCCAGTCTGCGATCCGTTCCAGATCTTCTGGCTTCACCTTGGGGAAAAAGCTGACTGCCTGTCGCTTCCCGCCACCTAGAAAAGCGGGCCACACTTTCCGCAGGATGGCGTCCACAACGAAAGCGCGTGTGAGCGGTGCGCCAACGATCATGAACAGAGCACCCGGTCGCGTATACTCATGGCATTTCCAGTACAGCTCGAAATTCGAGCCGACGTTGTCGACGACGTGGTCAAACTTGTGCCCGCTGGCTTTCAGGGCCTCGAGTACGTTCTGGCTCCGGTAGTCGATGACGGAGTCCGCACCCAGACCTTTGCAGAGGTCGATGTTGGCGCTCGAACACGTCGTCGTGACGTTGCACCCTGCGGCTTTGGCGATTTGGATGCCGAAGACACCCGTGCCCCCCGAGCCGCCGTTGATGAAGATCCTATCGCCGGCCTTGACGTAGGGGAGGATCGATTGGTGCGCGGTCAGCCCTGCCACGCAAATTGCAGCCGCTGATATGTGGTCCAATCCCTCTGGGATGCCCACGACTTGGTCCGCTTTCGCGACGGCGTATTCTGCCAGGCCCCCTCCAGCGAAGTGGGATGTGCCCGACGCGCCGAAGACAAGTTGGCCAGATTTCAGGGCTGACCCGGCTGCAGGGGTGACCATGTAGCCTGCGAACTGGAGGTATTTGTTAGCACGTCCAGCCTCCGTAGAGCAAACCGCCGCTGTATTTTAGTAATAAAACCCGCTGGAGGTGAACGTACATCAATGCCGGGCGTTGCTGGTTTTGAGATGACAAAGTGACTCAGAAGCCGGATCTCAGCAGGCTTGTAGTCAACTGGATTTAGTGCCGTAGCTAGAATCTGTACGAGATGCTGATTGGGGGAGGGACGGGGTACGGGAGCAGACGTATTTAGGTGGAGGCTCTTCTCGATGCCACCTTTGGCGCTGGAGTATTGCCATGCTCTCATCACAGTCGGTGGAGAAGACATCTTGCAGATGAGTCTCCTATCGGGAAATGTGTTCAAGCAAGCAGTTGCACGCAATGCTTATCCTCTGTCGCTATCTGTGATATATGGTTGATATATACCTCCTCCTCGTCCACCAACGCGAATACGTACGAGCTCGGACGGTCGGACGGTCGGCGTTTCGGGCCAATTCTCGATTCCGTCAGGGCGTCATCACTGCTGCATTTGCTGCCTTTGTCTTGATGTTCATTATCCCAGACGGGACCTTTCTGCCCATCCTTGCACATTTCCTTGTTGTTGACAGGCTGGTGTTCCAGCCTTCTTCTCTTCTTCACGAAAGTCACTATTGGCCCGTGCTCCCTCGCTCGTAGTTGGGTCTCGAGCTGTTTCGGCTGACCTCATGACTCTAGATTGTTCTTTTGAGCAACCAATGGTACACACCCTCTAGACTGGAGGAATGGTTGGCCGTCATCGGCTTGTCGTTCACTCTCATGACTGCAGCAAGAGACCAAAAGGGCCACAGGAGAAAAATAAATTCCTCCCCGAACCTTGAGAGTCGGTGGCCTGAAGCAGGAGAAGGAGGAGATGACATGCGAGCTGTAATATTATGTGCCATTAACTCCTAGTCTTATTGAGACAGGTTTACTCTAGGCTGCACACGCCCTCCTAGGGATATGGTTATTATGGACTTTCTTGTCGCCATTTCGAGCATTCATCATGCGAGATCTGACAACCAGGCTCCTCTATGTCCGGTCAGAGGCTCGCATGACGTGTTGATCTCGCTTAACAGGGCTAGGGGTTGGCGCTTTTCCGTTTTCAGGATTCATCCTGCGACGGGCGTTAGCTGAGCCCGGGTGATTAGCGGACGCGGAGCAGGCAAGCGGCCTTACGGACGTTTCAGTGGAGGCCGGGCATTCGATCAGTATGTGAGGCCCCCTTTCACATCCCCATACCGACCAGGTATGTCACTAGATCTTGGTCGTGATCCATACAATACGCACGTTGAAATCTGCAGAACGCTTGTTCCATGATTCGCCAGGGAACTCCTTACCGCTCTAGCTGCCACGTCTAGCTCGCATCTAGGCAACATTCAAAACAACCTGAACATGGTATGGAACACGAGTTCCTCCGCACACGGTACGGAGTATACTGTGCTGTGCTCCCGAGACTCTGGCGCAGGTCAGCCAGGCAGCGATGCTAAATCCATTCAGACAGCTCGATTGACGTATTCGGACAACCAGTGTTTGGCATGTCTCTCTCCGTTGTTCATTGGTGCACAGTCCAGGAGACAATCCAAGTCCTACGGCCTTATCGCAAGCAGGACAGACTTCAGGATGACCGCTATGGCTATGGCTATGGAGACACAGGGACTCTGTGCCATGCACCGCGACAAAGTATCTGACAGCTATCTTCACATTCCTGGTCAGCGACGGTGAAGGCACTGCCAGATCCAGGCATGTGTTCTGCTGGTCTATAAATTTGCCACGGGAACCTGTCGAGGAAGCATTCGCCAGTCATACCCACCATACCAACAGATCGTATACAGAGTATAGCATAACCATACCACTACTACGCTCAGTTCTTTAGCACAAGTTACCTCCTTGTTTTAGCAACCTTCAACACTACAAAAGAACCACCATATCTCCCAGTCTCTGTCCTCCTTCCTCTCCTCCACAGATACTCAGAGCCTTCAAGATGACGCACTCCAACATTCCCATCTTCGTCACCCCCAACGGCACCGTCTACATCGGCGGCGGCAGCGATGCCAACTGCACAGTCTCGGTTTGTCCGATCGAGATGAGCGTGTACGGCTACCGCCCCTCTCTGGGCGCGAGCGGCGCTCTGATTGCCCTGTACGGCGTGTGCATCGTGGCCCAGCTCGTCCTGGGCTTCCGCTACAAGACCTGGGGCTTCATGAGTCTCATGCTGCTGGGCTGCGTCGACGAGATCATCGGCTACGTGGGCCGTATTCTCTACTGGCAGAATCCCTGGGCGCAGGCCGGGTTCATCATGCAGATCGGTAAGAACATCCTAGATCTTGGTATAGAAGAAGGTGGTTGTCTAACGAGTGAACCAACTATTCAGTCCTGATCACCATCGGCCCCGTCTTCTTCTCCGCCGCCATCTACGTGCTGCTCGCGCAGATGTAAGTCTCAGTCATCCACATCTCATACCCATCTCATCTGGAACCTAACACGGCATCAGCGTCAAGTACATCTCCATCCCCTCCTCGCGCTTCGCACCCAAGTACTTCTATTGGATCTTCATCCCATGCGACATCGTCAGCCTGGTGCTGCAGGCCGCCGGCGGGGCCATGTCGTCGTCGTCGAACGGCTCGTCCACAGCGGGGGTGGACGTCGCCCTGGCCGGCCTGGCTTTCCAGGTCTTCACGCTGACGGCGTTTGTGGCCCTGGCGCTCGACTACGCCGTGCGCAGCCGCGGAGTGTGGATGTCTGTCCGACGGCTCCCCCAACGCTTCGTCGTCTTCGTCGCCTTCCTTTTCGCTGCGACCGTCCTTATTCTTGTTCGCTGCTGCTACCGCGTCTACGAGCTGAGCGGCGGCTACTCGCGCACCAGTGACGCGTTGAGGGATCAGACACTGTTCATTGTCTTTGAGTCTGTGTAAGTCCCGAGTATAGATCCTAATACCTGTCCCCATTTAATGAGCCACGCCCAGCCTCATGGTCTAGGCTGATTACTGACTCTCGCCTCTCCAGGATGGTCATCCTCGCCGCCTTCTGCTTGATCCCTGGCCACCCCGGCTTCGTCTTCAAGACCGGCAACGAGCAGCTGGTCTCGGAGGAGACCCTCGCCGAAAAAGACATCTCCTCCACCAGTATCGGATCTGCCAGTCCTCTCCAGGTCCAATGAGGAGGTATTGAATGGCATATGTCAGAGCGACTGCCAATGTTTGCCATAGTGTTCGAGGAATACCCGCATCGAGGATATATATGTGTGTGTAGATACGACAACGGACAGGCGTCAGAAAATGGTTGTTGCTTCTATTGCAAACGATGCTGAATAGACAAAAATCAAATGTATTCCTTTCTACAAGCCCTTTCGAAGTCGAAGTTATGAATACTCTTTTTGGTGTCCATATAATCTCCGCCCTACCTATGTAGTCGGGAAGAGACCATTAGAAAGAATCAAACAAATACTTCACCCAAAAGAAACCAGGCCTCAGCCTTTGTTGCTGGTCCATGCGACAACGCTCGGCAACATTGCACGACCCGCATTCTGCACGCTGCGAGCAATGCGGAACTGACCCGCAGAAGCAATGGTGTCGAACAGCGCCTGCACCTGGGCGTGGTCCTCGGGGATGGCTCTCAACTCCCACCGGACCACGCTCAGGGGGAAGATGGCTTTGGAGCGTGTATGCTCGACCCGGGTCTGCAAACAGTACTGCAGAAGGCGGAGGACCTGCTTCGATAAGGCCCGTCGGCGGGGTGGGTCTGTGTGCGAAGAAATCTCTCTGAGGAGGTCTTGGTGCTCGTTGAGAAAGTCACTCGAGCTCTTCTCGATCAGGGCCGCCGCGAATGTGGAGAAGGCCAGGTCGAGGGCGAGGAGGGTTGCGGAGGTAATGGCATAGGTCGTATCGCCAAAAGGAAGTTCGTGCAGAGCATCCACGTTCAAGGGATGGGGGTGCTCTGTCCGTACGGAGAGGAGCTCTTCGTGGAGCATTTCCATGCCGCGGTAGCTATCCCTGATCTGTTCCAGGATCCGAAGAAACTCTGCTCCACCCGAGTGCTGGTGAGCCGTCTCACCCATATGGAAGAGGTTCGACAGCGTAAAGCCGTAGTCGTAAAGCCTCTGATGGACATCCTTGGATGTATCTCTCCAAGGTTGCATTACCCAATCCGGGTTGCCGAAGAAAGACGACTCCCGCCGGGTGAGAGACACGATCATGGCGCTGTACCGCATGGATTCGAGGATGGAGTTGGACAGGGGCCCGCGGTGGCGGGTAGGGCCTCGCAGCTGGATGATCCGACCAATGCCCATGATGTGGTTCTGCCACGCAGCCATGTCCCCGGACGTCGACTCGAACGCCTCGTACAGCACCATGCACCGTGCCGCGGCGAGGATCTCGTCGTTGAGCATAAGCTCTGGGGAGTACAGAGCACTCTGCATCAACCGCAGAGCCTGGCCATAGATTTCTTGCCCCTTTAGAACGAGGTTTCGGCTGTGCTGCAGCCTGCCAGCGCGGACGTATGCGAGAGAAAGCAGGGCTTGTCTCAGCGGAGTGGTGGGGAATGGGATATTAATCGAATGGTACAGCCAGAGGTGTTCTCTGCGCCCCGAGTGCGGAGTGGAATCTCCTGAGTAGCTTTCCCAGAAGGAGGATATAAGTTGATCCTCGTTGAGTTGTGAAGAAGAGGGCATGGAGAAGACCATACTACTGTCTTGATTCTGCTCGGCAGGGTGAGGTGGCGTGGATCTGGCTTCTTCCAGGCGCTGTCTCCTCTGAAGACCAGCCTGGTCCCGGTTGATGAAGACCGGGTATCGTCCATATCCCTCACATACTCTGTGTGATGAGATGCATCTCTGACACTGTGGCTTCTGCAGGTCACACTGACGCAGTAATTAGAGGATGCGGACGGCCAGGCGAGTTCGTACTGACTCTGATCTTTCTTCTTCTGCAAGTGTTACAGCCTTGCGACTTGCCCGGGATGCCGACCATTACTTGTGCCAGCCACCTGTCGATTTGTCTTTGTCACGGACTGTTGGAGACGACGTCTTTTGGTGTTCATCCGGCATACGCGAAAGATGACCGGACTTGCTCCACTGTCTTCTCCAAATCTCATGGGATTCTGCTTGGCCCGAGGGAGTGGTGCCCCCATGATTGGTGTCGATCTCGTCCAACCGGCTCGCCTCTGCTTAGCCACGAGAGAGACGTCGGTCATGCATGGCGGGGTTCAAAGATCGTGCGGGCGCTTCTGGATCGCGTCTAGGCTCCCAGCTGTCCCTCCACCACCCCTGGTTCAGCATTGGATCGAAAAAGACTTCAGATATGCACCATTATGTCGCTTTCAAACGGCAACCTTGGGTCTTGCGATGAGCTATAGTGTAATTCTTCAGTCCACCGAAAGCTATCGTGTCCCCATCTCCAGTGAGAAGGCTCTGGGCTGTATGGTACTTGTATCCATTTTCTCAAGGCATTAATTCGGTGACATGGGGATTCTGCCTTTCTGGCGTCAAACTCAAAACACACTGAGATAATCGTATTTACGGCTCGCCCTTGGCTAGTCTACGGGGTTTATCTGCCTGCTGAAAAATCCGAACAAGCATGAGAATGATAAAGGCCGTGGCAGGGGCAAGTAACGTATCTTATTTGACCAATCTTCGACTCTTCCGGCTCCAACTTAACTTATTTCCTCGACTTGCGATATCATCTCTGGCGCCAACCCTGCGAGCTCTTTTGCTAACATGGCAGCGTACCCTCCTGTGGCACCTGCAAATGGTGGGCTGATCATGGCTTCTTGTCCAGAATGTAGTAGGCATGAAAAACTGACCTGTACGAATAGGAGCAAATTTCACTCAAGTAATCCGCAACGATACATACCCATTCATCGACTCAAGGACCAACCCAAATCATATCGGCAGGGCTGTTTTCGTGACCGGCGGCAATCGAGGCATCGGAAAGGCCATTGCCATATCATTTGCTCAAGCGGGTGCTTCATTCATTGGTCTCGGATGTCCTGACGGCTTCGGGGATCCTCCCGTCAGTATCGAGATCGAGAACGCAGCCAAGCAATGCGGCAGAACTCCTCCCACTGTTCTCCTCCTTCATTTAGACGTGACGGACAGTGCCTCTGTGGCGGCGGCAGCAGCCCAAGTCCAGAAGGCTTCGCCTCGGCTGGATGTCCTGGTGAACAATGCAGGGTTCATGACCCCGGCACTGCCGATAGTGGACGCCGAGACCGACTCGTGGTGGAAAACGCTGGAGGTCAACTTGCGAGGAACATTCCTGATGTGCAAGCACTTCACACCCCTCTTGAATAGCACACAAGCCGGCCTGCAGACAATCGTCAATATCAACTCGGTGGCGGCTCACAATCTCCGCCCTCAGGCGAGTGCATATGGCACGTCCAAGTTCGCCGTCCTCAAATTCACCGAGTTCCTGCTGGTCGAACAGAGAACGCAGGGGCTGCTCGCCTTCTCGGTGCACCCGGGGGGAGTGATGACCCAGCTCGCCGAAGCAATGCCCAGGGAAACTCATGCGGGTAAGTGACACAAATGGCAGGATGGCAGGCTCTGTGACTGATCTGAATGCGTTCCAGGCTTTACTGATAGTCCGTCGTTGGCTGGTGACACGATCGCGTTCCTCACGGGAGAACGACGAGAATGGCTTGCCGGGAGGTATCTTAGCTGTACTTGGGACATGGAGGAGCTGTTGGAAAGGCAAAAGGAGATAGAGGAGGGTGACAAGCTGAAAGTGCGGCTTGTCCTGTAGTACTATTCGTGGCAGTGGCTGAATGTAGAAGCTGCTGCTGTGCCGTAAGCATTACCATGTGAGAATCTGTCCCGTTCCCGCTTTTGTGAATACAATGTACTTCGTCACAAGACCCCCATCCCGGACCTCTCCAGGGTTAGGGCCTAAATGCACACCTCTCCTGCCATCGGGAGTTCGACTAGACCAGCCGATAGCGCGCAGTGCCCCGGCTTCCCGTCAACAGGTTCTCTGTGACTCCTCAAAGCAACGGCTTGACTCCCTAAGTACTTCTATCATGAGGATGGTGCCGCATGGCAGAGAGAGCAACACTTGTCGTGCCGACAACTAGGATTTGTGCGTTGAGCTCGCGAAATCCGCATGCGATGAAACACTAGCATGCAGATGAGGTTCCTGGAGCCGATCGCTGCAATGTCATGCTGCCAATTCCCGTCACGCCCGATAACATGGATGTTGACAGGGTATAGACTGCGCTCCACCAAGGATACTGGACAGGACGAGCAAGCGAATGATGTAAGACCACAGCAGATTGAGCCGGAGAATGTAGAACTAAGCCAAGCCGCATTAGATCGACCAACGAAAGCCCAGTCATCCCTAGTGGTAATTCATGTCTCCAAGCAGAGTCTTCGAGGTGTGCAAGGCCATCCGCAAGTGTCAATGCAGCAGCTGTAAGTATCAGGAGAGAGCGGCTCCTGCGTCAGTCACGATTAAGAAACCCCTTTGCAGAAGCCCACTCACGATAACAGAAAGGATAAACACCTCGATTTTGAGGCAACAATGCACAATCTATCAGAAGGCACAGGCCGATTGGGACACAGCTCAGTAAAGGCCCTGTAAGCGTTCGAGCTTCCGGAATTCCAGAGTATCGAAACCTTGCTGCGATTCATCTTTAAGTATCAGCCATCAACCATGAGGCCGTCGTTAGCAAAGAAGACTCGGCAGGATCTCTCGACAAGGGTTTGAGCTCGCTCAGATCACAACTGACGAAGGAGATTCAAGGTCATCTCAGATGCGCAAGCGCAACCCACCTCCCAGACCTCCCAATGGAATTCATGGGCGATTTGGACAGACCGAAGACGTGCTAACAAAGCTCCATCAGGATTAGTTCAGCCTCAGGAAATACTCGGATGGAGTGACCAAGTTGTAAGCAGAAGGCAGCGAAGATCAAGCTGAACCGTCATGGCCCATTCTTATAGAAATTATGATGATTGGTAGCGAATGGCCAATCAAGGGGGGTTTTCGGCTGTGGGATCAGGGCACAACCCAGACCGACTTTTGACACCACCATTCAGCCTTGAAATACTCAGCAGCAGTGTCAGCGGCAGTGCCAGCACTAGGGCCAGTACTATCCTATCGCGCCTCTATCATGAGATTTCACTATAATCGTCCTAAGGATCGCTATTTCTCCTTCTCTGCTCGTTATTACTGTAAGAAGTAGGAAGGAGAGGGCTGAGCGATGGAGCTGGGCGGCTATTGGACGACAACCACGGACGTTAGCCAATTAGATCCTTCAGCGAAATTCGTTATGTTTTGGCCCCATCATTCAGCCTTGAAATACCGAAAACGGGTTGGCTGAAGAACAGGACTGCATTAGTCTTGTATAAATACAAGGAGTCGGTTATGTCTGCGAGAAACCCACTGCCGGAACCGGAAAAGTTTGTGACACGCCCACGAACGCAGTACTTCGAATTCAAGATGCGCTGATCAAGACACCATCTGTATATATATGCCCATACCATCCGCTCTGCTCGAGTGAGAGAGAAGAAATCGACATTCGATATCTATTTCGCAAAGCAGCAGCATTTCCAATCCCTATCCCTTGGACCGTCCCATCCAACCATCCAAGCCTCGAAAGATGAATATTAAAAAGTTTCATCTCCTCAATATCTCGCTCTTGCTAATCAACGTCGCGTATTGCTTAACCGTTACATGTGACACGGGTGGCAACTTAGTCCTGACATCCGACTACGAAGAACTCTCCAACGACATCCTGAGCAACAACTTCAATCCTCCCCTTTCAGATCCCATCAAGCTCGGTCCTACCCAACAACAACCATTTCCGAGAATTGGAACCGCGGGAGCTTGCCTCCACAACGACTTCCTTTTCAGAAGCGCCAGCATCGCCCTGAGCGACGTGCAGGCCGCAGCAGCGGCTATCTTTTCACAGTGCTTCTTGGTTCCAGGGTTGACGGTAGCAACCGGAGGACAGGCGACCCTGACTTCGAACGATGGGAGTGGGATCACGGTCATTTTCGAGGTCGGACCGCCTGCTCTGTTATGTTAAGTGGCGCTAGACCTGAATGTGTCAAGGAGTGAAAGAGGAGGCGTAGGTGACGCTACAAGATCGGACAGTTTCCAAATCAGCTTTCCATTAGTTGGACACGAGCAAGGGACATGTACATAACTTGAGCAACATCGTAACTCTGCACACCTTTCTGCACGTTGTTTCCGTCTTTGCCGCACGTTTCTGCAACGAAGCTCACGTGTACTCGTCCGACCTTGCTGGCGTCGTAAGTTTAAGGGCCTCTGCCGGCCGCTTGTATCGCATACTCTCAGATACTGTAACGACGCAGTGACATCAAGACTCCAGCGATTGAGCTCCGCTCGTTTTGCCCTCCTCACTGTATCGCACCTCGCAAGGGCAGCGCCTGGTCTTGAATTCGAGCTGGCATCCTGTCATCATTGCAGGGGACACCGTATTTGTGCACTTGAGCCATGATTAGGTCATAGTGCCATTTCCACAACTGAATCCCTGAGTCGGGGACCACAAACCCACTCCTCCTTTGAAAACTTTCTCCTGATCGCGAACAGGGGGATGATTGATATCGGAGGGCTCATTTACCTTAGGTGCGTCAGAAAAATGTGTGTCTTCTGCCTCGTCCCTGTTGTCAGAATCTCAACCTCCAAAACGCTGCTATATCTCGACTTCAATTTAGACGCGCGTATTAGCGCAGTCCAGTTCCACCCGGACTCGCAGGTCGGTGGCCCAGCGGATGGAGGTGCGAAATTGTGGACATCGAAACACAAAAGGAGTACAGTCACTCAACAGACACCACTCTGGGTTGCACAATTCACAGCTGCGGTAAACAGGTTCAAGTAGCACGCTGGCTACCCGAGTGAGCCGCACACAACGCTCGCGATCCTACAGCTTCGGCCGGTTGGGTGTCGTTGGTGTCTTAGCCGGGGATCTGAGCTGTTTCGGCTATTGCTATCACTTGGTCTACGGCCGTTAACACTCACACTTCCTTGCAGCTTGGTTGTTCGCTGGTATTTGACGTGGTTGAAGTTCGTCGGTGGTGCCTGTGCCGTGGTGGTGGCAGCATTTGTGGTGGAAAGGCCAGTCATTCCCTCACTCGCTGGGATGAGAGCCTGGTGCGTCGGGAAGAGGGCCCTTGTTCTGCGGCGTCGAGCGGATCTGCTTAAACCATCTCGACAGAAGAGGAGATGGCCAGCATGGGTGCGTGATAGGGAATCGTTGCCTCTGGGCCTTACCAGTGTCCCTGTCCAGATCGTCGGTATCAAACTCAAAGTCGTAATCGGGGTTGCCTCTCCAGACCCTCGGTCTCTGAAATGACCGTGTCTGTTATCGGTCCCTTCGCCTGCTCCTCAGAGGCAGCGCAGCCACGGCAGAAGCCTCGAAGGAAGTAATATCATCAACACTATCAGAACAGCCTTTAATCTCATTCATTAGTTTTCAGTCGATTCAGTTGAGGTGGCTAGATCCCGCCTTTTCCCACTGAAATTCTACAGCAAAGAGGGGCGGAGACTATTACGCAAGAAGTACTTAATGTAAACCAATCAAAAAATGCCTAATTACTCGCTTCGCTGGTGCCTTGAGAAGTCCCTAAACCGGTTTACGCCTCACAGTCTATTTTATATATTCGTATACCCCCTCGTCCCGCTTCGTCGTATTATTTATGCTATAGGTAGGTATATATAACATCGGCCTCTTCGGATCTTGTCAGCTACGCTTTCAGATCCATTGGCCAGCATTCAATTAAATACGACCGCGAAAGAGCTGGAGGACCGTTCATCTTACCCTCTGCTAAACCCGAACCCTACGCCATGTCGACCGTCCGCTACTTTGACTCCGTCCCCCACATCGCGCGCTACGGCATGCATGATGACAAGAACGGGGGCAAGTCACGTACACTGTTCTACCGCAATGGTGTGTGTTTCAAGATCAATGTCGCGGGAGGAGACGTCTCTGGGACGGCATTTGCAGACACCTGGAGCAAATTGCTCGGAAGGCCCGACGTGTCCGATCAGAAACAGAGTTGGATTGCTCAGTGGGATGCGTTGTGCGACTGCGTCATCACGCCGTGTTTGCCCCTGCTTGAGACCTTGGCTCCCAGCTCGCATCAGTGGGTGACCTTGCACGACTACATCCACACACCGACGTATGACCTGAAGCTGGTCGCCGACGAGGCGAAGACGGGGGATGTTGTGCCAGAAATTACCGACGGGCCGACGGATCGCCCCTCCTACGAACACCATCTCATGCACTTTGCAGAAATCAGCTCACTCTCCGAGCATCATGTCACCCAATATCGAGCAGGAGATCTCGTTGTCCTGGGGCAAGACAAGAACTGGCGCCGTCCACCGCACAAAGTTCGCGCCCCCAGCGGTGATGTGTTTTTCTTCAGAGCCTGCAACAGACCCTCGAGGAACGTCAGTACCGGGCAGATCACCAACAGCTCCCTGGACGTTATCAATGCATTCCTGCGGCTATATCCGCAGTCGAGTGGGGCGTCTTCCTCAGGGGCGGCTGAAGGAGTCAATATTCCAAGACTGCAGGGAGTTGTTGTCAGCCATGCAAATGCCGGACTGGAGGAAAGCACTGCACCTTCAGCGGCAGACGAAGGACAAGCCAAGCAACAAGAGGAAGAGTCACTTTGTGCTGGGATACTCACGAACTTTGTGCCAGGGGCGAAGACTCTGGCAGAGTTGATAAAGCTCTCCAACAACCGGGACCAGACGATTGACCTCTCGAAATACAAAGAGAAGTGGAAAGATCAGATCGCTTTAGCGATAAAACATCTCCATGACCATCGCATCACGGTGGGAGGCCGCTCTGGTGCGAACGCATGGTATCTGATCAATCAACATACCATCCGCGTCGCGCCGAAGATCGACGGCGACGACAAGCCCGACAACGCACCCGGAGCAGACTTCCATGACGCAGACGCTTGGTTAACGCTATCAGGCGGCTGCACAGTGCACCCACTTGCGGAGGGGAACAAGGAAGAAGCAACTGACGGAGAGAAATTCAAGGAAGAGCAGGCCATGGACTGGGCGGCTCTCGAGAAAGTGTTTCAGTTCTGATCGGCACGAGCAAAGAGCCACGCCACAGGAAGGAGGAGGAAGTCCCAGCCCCCAAGTCCACGGTCTCGTGCTAGAGCGAGTGTGGCAATTCTTGGGTGTTGTAGGGAGGCTCTGACGATACTTCGTCAGCCACAAGAGGTACATCTTGCGTGGGAAGGGGGTAAGAAGGGGCACTGGCTGAGATGCCTTAAAGGCCTGTCTGGCATAGGTCAAAAGCACCAGCGACACCATGATGCTCAGCATATTCATTCATTCACTTGCACCTTCCTCTTCTGGTTGCTTGAGAGATATGATGGATGCGGTAGAAATAGCCTGACGTGGACGGTCTGTTGTCATGCTGATCCACGACCCATTTGTATGATGCCCCTGAGGCAGTCATGCATGGATTCAGTCAGTCAAGAAAGAAAGAAAGAAGAGGGGGGTTTCCAGACAGACAGAGAACCACACGTCCTTGTCGACAGAAAAAGATAACTGGGAAACATGCTGGCCCCCATGACGTGCGACATGCATTAAATCATCGGGCAATCTAGCTGATTCCGGGATGTGATATGTTTGCACCTCGTAGTGCGTACGCAGCAATAATTGCTCGATCTCGCTGACTGGCTGGCACAGGCTGGCACGCCTGACCGGCGCTAGTCGTTTGACGAATCCTACCGTATGGATACGAGCCAGATTATTACCCAAGCACAGGTAATCTAGCGAGACGAGCCCCTCCGGAGTCCAATCATGGGCGGCTGGCTTCCATAAAATGATTCTTACATAAACGATCTCGGAAAGGATTAGTCGCTGCTGACCTTGCTCTCCATCGGCCAGTTCCATTTGGAAAATAGTGGCCCCCATTCCATGGGGAGACCGAATGGGTGACTCTCTCTGGTTCAGTTTCAGGGGTATTGATAAATCAGCACGCGGTGAGGACTGGTAGCTGTCCGCCAAAGATCCAGGGGAAGCGTTTCACTCGGTTGAATGGAGTTTTCGGCCAGATATTGAGGAAGTGGTCATTCCCACTCCACCATTATCTCATGGGTGGTCCAATCGTTCCTGTCCCTGTCTTCACCATTCGTCGAGTGCGATTCCGCAGATCATCACCGCTCAGCCAAAGATGCTAACAGAGTCTGGAGTGATGGCCGCTCCAGTGGCTCAGGCACTAGCATCGAGGCAACCATATCCCTGGCCTGAGGAGGCAATTTCTGTAGCAAATGAAAAGCTCCAGTGGAACAGGCCTGGAGTTGCATCGTCGATTTTTCCCAGTTCGGACAATGGTCTGAGGAGGTGTAACCGATGTCGTCGACCGCGTTCTGTGTCACGTACGCCTGGTAGCGAGGGTCGTTGAGGGAGGCAGACGCCCATGGAATGGATCCCGTAATCATCACGTAGAACAACACCCCGAGGGCCCACACATCGGCTTTCGCCTTGTCGAACTCGAGCTGTGTGAAGACGTCTGGGGGCATGTAAGCTGTAGTGCCATAGTCTCCCGGGACGACGTTGACCGTATTTTCTGACCCGGGGGTTTCTGTCGGACATTCCGAGAAGGTGGCTGCTCCAAAGTCGATCAGCTTGGGTCTTCCGTCGGCCGTCAGAAGCACATTCTCGATCTTGAGGTCCCCGTGGGCTATACCCCTGTTGTGCATGTGCTCCACGGCCGCGAGAATCCCGCGGAATATCGCTGTGAGCGATTCCAGCCCGGTGGAGCGACGCTCCAGTGCCAGGCTCCGGGGACAGAACTCCGTCACCAAGAACCAGGTCGAGGATCGTTCTTCCAGGAGCAGCTCGTGAGTCTCTGCGATGCCGCCATGGCCGTTGATCAGCGTTCCCAGATGATACTCCAGTTTGACTCGCTGCATGAACAAGTCATGCCGATCGGCGACCGCGTCGGTGTTGTGGAACCGTTTGACCGCTACCGTAGCATTGTCGGCGCGCCGCAGAAGCAAGAATACAGAACCTGATGTGCCGGCACCAATTTCTTCCAGCGTGGGCCCATAGTCGGACTCCAGGTCCCGTGGGAGTGTAGTGTGACGGATCTGTGAGTAGTCCAGCCAGCATTCTGAGGAGGTGGTGGTGGGGCTCGCTGAACAACAGCCAATGAAGTCGACTAAGACCCGGAAGAGGAAAAGAGAAACAACGACCCAGGATGGTCTGTTCATGGTTTGTCAGCTGGTGACGAACATGTTTCTGGGGAGGAAGGGCGATAAGCTAGCCTTGGGCGAGGGCTTTCATATGTACCAGTCGACGTGCTGGACCCGGTTCCTTGCGTCGTTTGTTGCTACCGGCTAGCGTGGGACCCCACCATGGATATCGTTAGCATGCCGGCAAAAGGTCAGCTTTTCGCACATCCTGGCCCGTTCGGGATATTCAAGGGCTCTAAAGACTCCTCCTCCCTTCTGTGGGGGCATGGTCAGGCCTGCAAGGCGGATGCCCACATTCTCGCTGTAAACCCTAAAGCTGTGCATGAGAAATAGTGAGGTAGCACGAGATACCAGTGCATAATCTTTTCTCCCCCCGGAAAAGCTGTGAACGACAACAAACGAGAAAGCCGATCGTCCAAACAACGTTTCACGGACGACGCACTACGCCCCCGCTTGAGCAGCTATCGCGTGCTCATTTCCCCAATGCGGCGGTGAAGCCGGTGGTCGAAGCCTTCGGGAGTTGCCGGGTACCGTCGGCTCACCATACCTTCCTAATGCGGTCTAGTGTGGCAGGTAGAGGACTGTGGCCCTTTTCTCTATACGACAGCAATACGCATCTATACGGCTATGGATGCAGGAGTTCGCTCACAACGATTATTCCGTGGCATAATCGCGCTCGCCCAGTATACAAGGTCCCATATTGGACTTGAATCCGTCCTGTTTCTGTGGAGTTTTGTATGACCCAGAAGAGTTCCTGCAGATGCGGTACAGTGGAGCTCATCGGATCATCGTGAAAGGCGAGCCGAGCTTCATGGTAAATATAGAGGAGAGTGTCTCTATATGTCTATGTCGAGAGAAGTTTGATCTCACCGCCACCCCAGGCCCCCAGACCGTCGCTCCTGAGTCTCTACGCATTGGACTAGAAGCCTGATGCAGGTAACACTGCCTTGCCGATCCGGTGCTGGAAACGGGGTGTCGATGCGATAGGTCGTCGTTGCTCTGAGAACTGATGTAATGCATAGACCACCGTGCCAGGTTGCACCCTGCTCGGCTGTCAGAAGCAAAGAAATACCATGATCGACCCCGAGGCATTCTGGGTTTTTTTGTGCAATCCCTCCGCCTATTTGCTTACGGTTGGTGTGGAGCAGCCAGCCCCGGCTGAGGGCTTAACCTGTTCATTGCTGGCTGATCCTACCTGCTAGATTGCCGAGCTTACCCAATACGGTGTTATCTCTGAGTACCTGCTCGGCACCGCTGCCCCAGCAGGCTCCACTTTCTGGCTTAACATGATGAAACAGTTCGGCAAGATTGGGCTCTCATTGGCGCAAAAAGGGGAAATACCTCCAAGCTTGGCCGGACGTATTCAAGGCTCCTCAAGATAGCTCTGCGGGTTTAACACCATTGAATTCAGCAAGCTTACACCTACCCCCGGCCAGGCACGGACGCATGAATTTAGCCCTTGTCTCAGAATCTATTTCTGCTTTGCGATGGGCAAGTGAGCGTCACCATCAAGCCATTCCCTGCAAGCAGAATGCTCCGAGGCATATGCGGCGCCGTTCGAATGGGTGTCACGGTGTGACATGAAATTCAGCTCGAGCGGTCCATCAGGATCATCGGCGTCCGGCTAATGCTGTCGCCCGCTGTCAGAATGTAATGAGACTCTGCCTCAGTCTCGAAGCTTCGGAGGGATGGGAACCATCGTGGCCCACCAGGTCAGGCGCCCTCGAAGGTCCAGGGCCTCGATGTGACGGATCATCGTCGATGATGGCTTCGGGCGCTCCAAATGCCCTCGGTTCTTTCCGTCAGTATTGACAGTCATGGAGTCTATATATACCCAGGTTTTCTTTTGCTCTTCCCTGAGTTTTGGATTTTCTCTTCTCAGTATCCCCTCTCCTGTTTGGACGATATCAGCAAACATGAAATTCTTGCAAGTTACTTCTCTCCTCACGCTGCTTGCAGCATCGGCCTCAGCCTTGCCGACCTCTCCTGCCACGGATGCCTTGAGTGAGTGGTTTTGAAAACGGATGGGGAACAGGTGGCTAACAAAGGTCTCAGAGGCTCGCACTGCAGCGTTGATGGAAGCTGCTAAGCGTGAGACGGACATCTACCACGCGACAGCGAAGCGCTCTCCGGAGACGGATATCTATCATGCCACAGCCAAGCGGTCCCCAGAGACTGATATCTACCACGCTACCGCCAAACGTCGTTCCCCGGAGACAGACATCTACCACGCTACCGCCAAACGTCGTTCCCCAGAGACTGACATCTATCATGCGACCGCCAAGCGCCGTTCTCCAGAGACCGACATCTACCACGCAACAGCTAAGCGTCGTTCCCCGGAGACGGACATTTACCATGCAACCGCAAAGCGACGTTCCCCGGAGACGGATATCTACCACGCCACTGCTAAACGCCGTTCGCCAGAGACGGATATCTACCATGCTACTGCAAAGCGTCGGTCTCCAGAGACTGACATTTACCACGCCACGGCCAAACGGTCTCCTGAAACCGACATCTACCACGCCACAGCCAAGAGACGTTCTCCAGAGACTGATATCTACCATGCTACCGCCAAACGCTCCCCCGAGACTGATATCTACCACGCAACTGCCAAACGCCGCTCCCCCGAGACTGACATCTACCACGCCACCGCCAAACGCTAAATCAGTGGCTCAGATCCTACGACCTCGCGAGGGGAAGTGCTGAGTTGAGCATCGTGCCCCCTTGCACGTACGTATTTTCGAAATCTCACAGGGGCGACCAAAGAACAAGAAGATGGGAAAACAGCACTTTTCCACAACGAGGCGTGGAAAGAGGAGATGGGGGATTCCAATCAATCAGTCAGTCGCTCACTTACATCATAGGAAGAGAACGGATGGGAGGAGGCAAGGGGAAGGAAAAAGGGACAGGCAGGAGGGGAGCAACGAAGGAAAGGAGAGGAGAGGAGAGGAGTCTCACATCGCGAGGACAGGCAAATCTACTTCCAAGCGGTTTGTCTGCCCAACCCAATAGATTGCCAATTCAACCCTCTTGGTGGGAGGAGGAGCCCTCAAATCAAGACCATGAATGAATGAATCCTCGGCCGGGTGAAAAAGAAAAGGCCCAGGCTCGAGGCTGTAGAAGCGCCCCCCGTCTTCCTCTAACATGTGGAAGACGGTGTGCCATAATAAGGGGATCTGGCTCATAGATCGGCGTCCTCCTCGTAACATTCAGACATGACATACAGTAGTAGCCGGTGGTATTGATGGCCGGTCTAAGGAATGTAGCTCGTGACTCCAGGCAGGGAGGGATGGGATGGGATGTAGTTGTTGGGGCTGGCTACACAAGTCATTCCTTCCAGCCCACGGCTTCCATCCTTTCTATGCTCTTCGATCGTAGATGGCCTGAGCTGCTCCTGGGTGTCATTCCTCCTTCCAGGAATCCGTCACACCTAGATCCCAGCACTACAGCAAGCTAGCCTTCCCCGTCCACGTCAGAGATTGAGCCCGTTCGTAACACGGTAGAATCTAAGCCGAGTTGTTTTTCCTCCAGCTCTATACTGCGTAGCATGTTGATTCCCCACTGGTCCTGGTCCCTCCTCGCCCGCCCACGTTGTGTCAGCAGCACATATATCTCTCTCTCGCTGATCCGAGAATCGATCCTCCTCCTCTTCTTCCACTTCTCCCTCCTTCTCTCATCCCTCTATATACTTCCCCCCTTCGTAACCGAGAAATAACTCTCCCTCATTATTTCCCTTCGGATTGTTGCCAGTCCAAATGCCGTCTTCTTCGGAGAGTTCCTCCCGGTCTTCAGAGGACACTCTCGTCAAACATCACCCTCTATCTCCGTCGTCTATTGATGAGAAACCGCGCCACCACCGCCGCCACCACCGTCACCCTGCCTCGTCGATCCTCGCGAATGTGCTCCGACGCAAAGACCCCGACGAAGAAGAAGATGATGATGAAGACCCCAGCAGCGGCGGGGGCTATCTGATGCGCGACCCGCACGCCCACCGGATGCAGAAGCTGCTGCTGGGATGCATCGGTGTGCTGTCAATCCTGTGCGCGGGGCTCACCGGCGCCGTGATCAAACTCAGCGTCACGCCCAAGGACGTCTTTCGCCACGTCCCCGAGGCCAAGGCGGAAGTCATTCATACGCCGGGCGTGATGCCGCCGATCCTGGGACCTGAATGTATGTTGTCTGAGGAGTCCCTCTATCTTCCCTGTCTTGCCTTTTTTTACATATAAGCTTGTGGGTATATATGGTCTCGCTGACTTTTCCAAAACCCCCCGTCAGTCACCAAAAAGACAGTGCTCTTCCAACGAAACGAGTCGTTCATGGGTTCCAAGGAGAAGGCGTATCCGGCATGGCACGAGATACTGCATCGCGCGCGCCACGGCCGCGTGGCGTTTGACAGCATGCCCGGCGAATTCTACGGCGTCGCTGGGTACCATCAACTGCACTGTGTGGTATGTTTCTTTTTGCTTTTCCCCCCCTCCGGGCCTTGTGTTGATTGTCATCGGCTCGCTAACAATACTGTCATTCAATATATAGTGGCTTCTCCAGTGGGCCGTCGACTACTCGGTCCGCGGGATCGTGCCCGACGAGTTGACCGCCGATCACATGTTTCATTGCACCGAGTATCTGCGGCAGTCGGTCATGTGCTACGCGGATCCGACGCTGGAGCGGCGCTTTGCAGGCATCTTGGGACCCTTCAGCGCCAACAACACCCATGTCTGTGGCGATTGGGACAAGTTGATGGACTGGGCGGACGACCATATCTATCTCGGACCGTACCTCAATCCCACCACCAAGTTGCCGCCCTAGAAGGCGTGGAAAAGGTGGAGGGGGAAGATGTTCCATGTAGTCATAAAGGAGAATTGAATTGTCATTGGTAGTTCGTGTCGAGAATGGCGTACAACTTCAGTGTCTCTTCACCGAACTTGTATACGTCTGGCTTCATTCCCTCTTTCGCCGCGAGGCTTCTGGCAGCCGTGAGTCGTTCGTCTAGCGGGTAAGAAGCTCCGCTGCTGCACAGAGAAGCCCTTCAAAACAAGCCATGCCACTGTGTGACAAACGCTGCTTGCGATCGAGGTCAGCTGGGCAGCCACGGACGTTGCTCTTAGGGACAAGTGCTGGCGCTTCTCTTTCCTCCATCGAACCCTCTCTGAGGGGTCTCAGAGCTCGGAGCCTGTGGACAGAGACATTTGCCAGACAGTATGAGACAGCCTCAAAAGTGAATCCTGATAGCGAGGTTCTTCCCTTGCTTCGATTCTGACGTCCCACTTTCAACAAACATTCACACGCCTGGCCGTGTGCTCGAAGAGTGTGTTTTATCCCCGGTTCTCACCTACTTATCTACTATATTTTCTATTACAAGTTTGGGTAGGGTACGACACAGTCCGTCATTCCATGAAGCGGGCCTTGTTGGATGTCAGGCGCAAATGTGGAAGAGAAACAACAGTGAACGGAAGGAAGCAGGATTCCAGAACATTATGCATCATCCTTTCATGTCCCGTAACCGTGGTCACGGATTGACGCGGGGTAGATAGAGCATCCTGACATAGTCCTGGATCATGGTCAATTGCCCATATTCAGGGAACCAAGCGTGTAACAGAACGTCGTAATCTGCGGGACATCAAACTCGACTTGCGTAGGACAGTCATAGTGTGTCCTGCTTCCCTGAGATAGGCGTGCTGACCGTAATCGCAAGGGGGCCGAAAGTCACAGCCGCGGATTCAAGCGAGACAAGGTTGATGGAGTGTGTGAACAAAGGTTTGCAGCCATACAGGCGCCGGAGTGCAGGATGTCCGTTGAACTTGGTAAAAATCCGGCGGCATTGCATGCCCTTGGTACCGTCAACTCCCCTCCTGGACACTTTGCTCGACAGTGTGGCTTTGCTAAAGTACCTGAACAGTATTGTCGCAATCCTTTTGAATGCTAAGAGTTGTTGTTTGTCGAGACTCCTGTCCCAAGCTTGAGAGCGCTGCGCAATGACTGACAAGCAGATAGCTGACGTCCACCACACCACCCCGCTTATCAAGAAGAAGGTGGTGGCATGAAATGCGAATGATTCCTGATCGCGGCTTTATGTATTTGGGTTTGGGAAAGATATTCTGGGTCACCGAACCCGGAAATCCACCTACGACCAGCAGAACCAGTTGTGGAGGTACAGAGTTCGGACTTTTCAGCATAATGTTATTCGTCACGGCGTGTGGAATCGGCCATGGCGAGCCCGAGAGGATACCTCTTCTCGGGAGTCAGCAGCTCCGACGGCAGATATCTAGATCGGCTGATGTACAGCTCGCCAAAGGAGCTCGCGGGGCCCATTCGGTTTCCGAGGTCCGCATCTGACGCGGGGATTGTTGAAGCAGTCCGATCCATCGAGAGCGGGTTTGATCCGGCTGCATTTCGACGATCGCTCATATTAGCACCTCACCAAGTCAGCGGATATGGTATATCTCCCTTTAAGAACCCGGAAAATATTGTGGCGGCTGGCCCTGTTGTACGGGTCTGTTTGGGCTGATGGCTACTCCATTAGGACTAACATTAGGCACACTCCTGCTCCGACCATGAAACGCCATCATGATGTCGTCCGTGTCGGTCTCGACCGCCGGGTCTCGCTGGCTGGGTCTCTGTCTCCTCTTCATCCTGACCCGTTCCCGCGCGAACTTCAACTGATCCAGGGTTTCCTTGACGGCCTGCTGGCTCTCCTCTGCACCATCATCCTCGGCGACGGCAGCAGCAGCAGTCGTGGTAGTGGTGGTGAGCTGCTGTTTCACCTCCGACTCGGCAATCAATGCGTCGAGATCCCTCTCCTCGGCGTCCAACTTGCGCAGACGCTGGCACTCCTCCTCCCACCAAAACAGCATGCCGACGAGGTCCTTCTGCCGGTAGATGTTCAGCAGGGCCAGTTGGTGGGGGAACCGGGGCCCTATCTTGTGCGTATCCACCATACCGTCCTCTGCCCGTAGGATTTCGTTCTTCTTCAGCTTGGCGTACACCTTCCGACTCACGCTCTCCGAGTCGACGACGCCGGCCACGTAGAACGATCGTTCGTCCAGAGTATAGGGGTCAGCGGAGGCGATCTGGTGCATGTAGCACATGTCCCGCCGGTAGCCCGTCAGGTCAACCGTGCGAGAGGGCGTTTCATCGGCGAAGAAGTTGGGGACGGCGGCGTTGGCGAAACGGGTGAAGGAGAAGCCGAGAGACCCGTTGCGTTTGCGATACATGTTGCTCTGGAAGAGCTCTACGCCGCAGCCCGAAGCTTAGGTCGATGTAGCAGCGTATAGTGACCAGACGAGGAAGGTTCAGAGGACGAGAACTAACGAGACGCGGGGCAAGTAATAAACATCAGGCGAAGACGCGGCGCATTTGAGGCTCGGCAGCGTCGGAAAGGAAGAGACGATGTACTCGGTACAAGGGTATGTACTACATAAGAGACCGCACATTTGTTCTGTGGGCGATGACAATGGTATTGCACGTGGTTGTCCGTGGTTGTGTCATTGGTCATTATTATTGTTCGAGTTTGTCCAAGACAACGAAACCGCCGTGGCCCCATCGACCCCGACCGCCATCGCCATCGTCATCGCCATCGCCATCGCCGTTTGACTCGGATCTATATAGTATGAGACCGGCTCTTCTGCGTCGTATGTATCAGGAAGTCTACCGACGCTCTCAGGCTCTCATTCTCTCTAGCACTGTCTCTTCTTCTCTTGTTGTCTCTGTCGTCTTCCAGAGGGACTCGGGTTCTCGGAATCCCCAATCTAATTGTCTCCAGCCACCATCCGGTCGGTGGGTACCAGAAAATTGTTGACCCATGAGAGTTGGCATTCTGTTGTAGAACCTGAAGTTGATTGAATGAGTAGAGAGTAGAACGGAAACCCATCTCGCCTGAAACGCCAGCACACAGACCGACAACTCGTCCATCAAGTGGAGAGGTGGCGTGGCAACCGTGGTTCGCCATCTGTATATGGCTCCCCGGCAGCCTCGCGAGCCAGGTCGTTGATCCATCTCTCGTTCGGTTTGAGTAACTTTCCGCCCGTCACATTCGACGCAAGGTACATCCAGCTGAGGGCGTTCCCAACGGTGTGCACTTCATCACTGACATGCGTCCGCGCGTATTCGCTCATGCGGCCATACAGCTCCCTATCATTAACCAGGTCGTAAAGGTGCTTGGCAACAGCGTCGTGGTCACCGCGTTGGACAAGATAACCGCTCTTGCCGTCCTCGACCTGAAGTGGAATACCCCCAGCGAGGGTTGCAATGATTGGTTTTCCCTGTGTCATGTCAGCAACAGACGTCCACCTCGGCGTGAAACCCGAAATATAGTTACCTTGTGCAGGGCTTCCGAGACCTTGACCTCGAATCCTTCGCGTGTAGATAGCTGTAGTGCCACTGTGCAGAGCGACATGATGGCGTTCAGAATCTGGTCACTGGGGCCCAGCCGAACGACAATGATATCCTCGATCAAGTCGGGAAACTGCGTAACAATCAAGTCCATGGTCTGTTCATAGATCAGGGTCGCATCAGGATCATCCACCGAGCCGTGTCCACAGAGCACCAACTGGTGGATCTTCTCTTTGGGTTGGTCTTTCACCATATCGCGGAACTTGGCGTAGCTCTTGATGACGTCGGGAATTCCCTTGGACGGGTCAAACCGTGCAACTTGTGTGAAATACCCCCGTTCCGGATAGGCAAGCTGTGGTAGGTTTTGAGCCTGACAGACCTGCTTGAGGACATGGAGATAATATTGCAAATCCCAGTCATCCATCTGCTTGTTAAGACCGTCAAGCCTGGGAATTTCAGTCAGATACTTCACCAATGCTCAGTGCCCGTTCATATACTTACCAATCGGTGGTTGCTGGGAGCCAGCCCAATACCTCTTTGCGGACATCAGGTGGAACGAAGGTGCGTACAGGGTGGCTAAGGAAGACGTCGGCATGTTTGATGCTTGACCACATATTGCGCCAAACGTGCTGAGCGGCACTCCCATCTTCAAGTACTAGATCATCACGAACTTCGATGTGGCAGCGGAAAATGATCGGCCGGTCTGGTGCAATCTTCTTCGCAATGGGGATGAGCTCTGGCATTTGCGGGTCGTCGATGATGATGACATCTGCACCGCCGTCCTTGGGTGCAAGAAGTGGTCCACCTTCACCGAGCCAATACCGATCCGCATTGTCGACAATCCATTCTTTGATCTTCCCCAGCTGCTCGTCTGTTGCTCGGACATCCGGAGGCACGGCGCCCTGCAAGATGTTGTGATTTGTTTTGGTGATACGGAAAACGTCGGGCCGGGGTTTCGGGACAAACCTGGGAAACAAAAAAGGTAAGCTTCACACATATCGATTGCAGAGTGAAGCGGGACGTACCATTCGACGTTCACGTTGTAGAGTCTCAGGAATCGGAGCAAGGCGTGCCGCATCAGAGCCACTCCGCCTCCCTGAGGTGTCGCGCTGAAAAAGACGACTCTGAGCTTGCGGTCGACGACATCTTGAATATGTTTCTGCACGGCCCTCCAAGTCGGCTCTCGGACGGATGCCTTGTAGTCGTCGATGGTGGTGAGCTGGATCGTACCTCCCAGGTCGACCTCGACTTGGTTCACAAAGCTGATCGACAAACGCGGTTGTTTGGTGGGAGCATATAGCCTGACAAAATTAGGACCGGAGCAGCGGACAGTCCATAGGGTCGAAAACTTACGCGAGACATTTCCTGGCGGCCGAGTCGGCGATCTCGTCCACTCTCTGTGATCTTGCCCGAGCGTTGCCGGCTTGTAAAAGTGGATTCGACGTGACCAACATGGGGACAATGTCCAATTCGGACCAGAGCCTCGAGCACAAATGCGGGCTCTTCTCGTGAGCAGTCACAGTGACTCCGGCGCCGAGAATCTTGCATACGTGCTGCCTCCGGTAGTGGGATAGCTCCTCGATGATGTGGTCTGCAATCCAGTCGCCATCTCGGCCTCTCTCCTGCTCTTCCTCTTCGTCCAGGGAAATGCGGTGGACTGCGAAGTCAATGCCATACGTTCCATCATGGATCGCAATCCCGATCTTGAGTGCTCGGTCGCTTTCTTCTTCGATGGCAAGACCCGTCCAGTATTCCTGGTATAGAGAAGGCAAGGTCAACAGTGGCTTGGGGGTCATAGTCCAGTGAGTCGAGGTCCAGGCCAAATGGGACGTTGCGCATTTTCAGGGTAGCTTCATCGACGGAAGGAGTGTGGACTTACACTGAGAGTAGTTCCAATGTCGACACGATCGGGGAGTTTGATGCTCAATGATCGGGTCCGACGCCTCTTGAGGGCCCATTTGCCCTGGAAGTCATGGTGCACCTGGGTGCTGAAGCTCCTGCCTGGATCACCCATGGTACGGAAGTCTTGTTATTGGTCAAGGTGGAAAGGATGAGGATTTGTTTCAAAGATGTTTTGGCAGAGGTACATTCAGCAGCAGGAGGGTGTCTTGGTTTATATCCAGTTGGTGGCATACGGTGAACCACTGGAGTTTCTAGACAGTGAGCGAAAATCAGTAAAATGGGGGACAACGAAGCGTCGGTGCCAGGCAGTGACGTCGCATTACGGTCATGAGCCAGTCACCACCAAGTCTGAGCCACTTGCTTCACCTCGAGCTCCTACGGCGAAGATACTTGTACGAGTTACAAGACACGGATCCCTATGATCCCTGTCACCCTCCTTCGGCAATGCAGGATGAGACTTCCCATGTGCGCGAGCTTATGCGAGAAGATCACTGCGATCGGTAAACATCACCTGATGTTTCAAACAGCTCAGGCACAACTCATTTCCCCTTTGGTCGAAAGGAGGCGCGGCTGGGAGCTGCAGCTCTTCTCGGGAGCTCGTGTCGCCGACGTGGAGAGCTCGTGTTTGCTCAGATAATGCCGCTGCTGCCTCAGCTCCGTGCGCCTCGTCCAACGACAGGAGACAACCCGGGCGATGCAGTCGAGCTACGCGAGGCCACGAGGCGTGTTCTCGACGTTCCAAAAACGCTCGGGTGGCACTGTGCTCCGCTCAACTTCGTTGCCCCTCCGGATCTGTTAGCCTAGTGCCCAATCTTGTGCCTGTCGCTTTATGATCTCATCTAGATACAACTATGCAACCAATACTGGAGCCCGGAGAGCCTCTGAACTTCCAAGGGAGAATGACGAAAAGTGGCCATTGTCTTGGCTGAAGGAGGAAAGAATGGCTCCATAGTGCAATATTGCTTTATATACAAGGTCAAGTGGTGGCATTGCTAACATTCAATCTACGGCTATCAAGCAATCTCAATGTCACTGTCAGCATCTTCTTCCGCAGCCTTTCGTTGTTCTTGCTCCTTTCGCCCTTGCTCCAGCACCTTTCTCCTTTCTTCCCGTAACCTTCTTTGTGAAACAACAAACGCCCCGAGAGGAGTGTCCTGCCATTGCACGTCTTTCAGGAATGCTTCCACTTCCGCCCGGTCCTTGGGCGAAAAGTTGACGTTGATCCTCCTTTCTTCGATCCATTTGGCGTTGGCTTCCGACTTTTGTACCAGCACAAGAAGTGCTTGGTTGAGCTTGCCGTTTTTGTTTCCGCTCGGCTTGGAAGCCGTCTTGAGCCACCGCTTCAGCATGATGATGACCGGCAGTTGCAGCTCAGGATAGGCAATACTCTTCGTCCACAGCACAAAGAACTCGGAAAGCAGTTCGACTACCTGTTCGCCCACACCATCTTGGTACACTTTTGTTTTCAGGTACGACGTCGGGGCCCTTATGTTCGAGGCGAAATCCAAAGGACGCAGCGTTGCGGCTTTTGCAGGTTTCTTCATCTCTGCCGAGTTCAGCACCTCCAACAGAGCCGCCGACAGAGGAATATATGTTTCCGTGGCCTGCGAGATCCGTAGGAGTGCCCGCATCAGTTGAAATCGAAGAGGAAAATAGGTGGAAGTCGGGATCAACCTCAGTGCGCCAAGTGTGACCTGGACAACCGGGTAGATGAGTGGGCGTAGTTGCGAGGGCTTGCCATTCTGTGCTTCCAGAAGCGAGTTGCAGTGACTGGACAATACCCGAGACCAAAAGTCCAGAGAATGAACAAATTGCCAATTGTATATCGTCTTGTATGAATCCTTAGTCGGTTTGGTGATATTGGCACGGAGGTGGATGGCGAGCTGGCGGATGAACGTGAAGCCTGTCGTGTAGCTGACCTTTTGGTCAATGCCCCAGATCTCTGCCGCTGAGTTCTTCATCAAGTTGATTCCTGCAAGGGTATGGACTGTTGTGTGTCGGCTGCCCTTGACGACGCCCTCATACGTCGCTTTCAAGACGGCTTCACGGATCCCAGCGTCGCCAATAACCATTAGCCGGCGAATGACCAGGAAAGCGGTGATTCTAGTCGCCTCATCGGAAGAATTGTCTGACCAAATAGACGCCACGGCTTTCGTGATGACTTTCAGAAATTTGCGAAATTGAAGCAGATATGGGAGAAGCGGCTGGAAGGACTCGAGCGTCAGCCTGAGGGTCTTCGTATCTGACAAGTGCTTGAGCAAATAATGCAAAGAGGAGGCGTGTGATTTGATCAACGGTGCCAGAGTCTTGAACTTGGGTGAATCAGTCGGTATGCGTAGCTTGCCGCCGCTGGACTCCTTGACCGGGAGATGATGGGACAGCACCAGAGGAACGTGCTGGAGTGCCGTTATGAGAACCTCGTGATACACCTCTGGACTCGCAATGTTATACTTGAAGGCCTTATCCTCTTCATCGTCCGCGTGTGCCGCGGCGCGGAAAGCCAGCACCACCTGTCTGAGAGCCCTGATGGAGAATTGTTCGGCCAGGGAGGTCTTCCACTTCTTGACCATTGCCAGAGTAACATCATCCGATGCGTCAGGGTCCTCTTTATGCGCACCCTTCGTCTTCTGCTTCTTTGTAGGAGGCTCCTCTTCACTCAGATCGTCGACTGCTGCGAGATCGTCGTCTTCGTCGAATTCGAGTAGCTCTGCGTCGTTCTCTTGCAGGTATTTGAAGAATTCGGGGTCTTTCTCGGCCAACGCAGCCAGTTGGTTTTTATGGCCCTCGATTTCATCGTCTGAACCATCACTTTCGGCATCTTCAGATTTGTCACCAGCATTCTGTTCTCTTTTCCGCTTTCCGCTCTTGTTGTTCGTCTCATGCTCTGGTATATCCACAGCGTCCTGAAAGAACTCATCCTCGTTCATACCCTCAGCTCCATTGCCACCAGCCTCAACATCTGACCCCGAAACGTCATCCTCCTCTTTTGATCTCAACGCCGCTCTTTGTTTCTTTTTCTCCTTCTGCTGATGTCGCTGTTTGACTTTGGCAAACTCTTTGCGTCGTTCAATCGTGCCTTTGAGGCGGTTCTTCTCGAACTTCTTCGTGGCCTTGGTCTGTTTGCCCATCATGCAGTCTATGGGCGGAAATTTCCCCTGCAACACCAAGTTCTTCGGCGGTCTGGTGCAGGTGTCAATTTCACCAGGCTTTCGTGGCTTTCTGCAAGGTCCAGAAAAAAATATGCCAAGCCGAAGTTTTTCCGGAATTTCCCCGCACATGCCAATTTGTCCCCTCACCGTCTCTCTGATGTCGAGGCGCATCCTAAAGTCAGCTCTGTAGACTCCGTCCGTGTCTACATTAGCTGCTTCCTAGGCAATTCAATTGACTTTGCTGCTAGCCTGGCATCAAGAATGTACAGCAACCCTCCAAGCCGCACCCTCGCCTATGCTCCCACTCCCTATGCGCACCCAGCCACAAACACTCTCTCCGCCCGCATCAATCTCGACGAAGAAGTCAAACTCGCCGACTCGTCCGCCGAACGTGACCTGATTGACTCCCTCGCCGAGATCTACAGCATCATCCGTACCCTCGACGGGCTGGAAAAAGCATATATCAAAGATGCTCTACCGGAGACAGAGTACTCGGACATGTGTTCGAAACTGCTGAAGCAGTACCGATCGATATTGAATGATGAAAGTGTGGCTCGAGAGTTTGGAGACCTGGACACATTTACGCAGAAATGGGACATCGAGTGCCCCCGTGCCAAAGAACGTCTAAGAGTTGGACTATCCAGTGTGGAAACTATCACCGTCGCCAAAGCTACTCCTGGATCTACAGCACCACAAGGCAATCTTTCGGGCAGCTTGATCTTAGTCGCGACGGAGAATTTCATCACGTTCCTCGATGCGCTGAGGTTGAACATGGTCTCCAAGAGTGCATTGCATCCACTCCTGTCAGACGTGATCCAGTCGGTGAACAAGGTCACAGACCAGGACTTTGAGCACCGCGGCAAGATTATCCAGTGGCTGATCACGCTCAACCAGATGAAGACATCAGAGGAGTTGAGCGAGGAGCAGGCGAGAGATTTGTCATTCGACATGGAGCAAGCATATAACGGATTCAAGTCGATCATTCAATGATACCGTTGCATTTTGTCATCGGAGACAGGCCTCTCTTTGAGTGTCAGAGGAACCAAACGTGACGAGATCACAGTACGGTCTACCGGCCCGGAGATTGACGTTCTCAAAATCACAAGCTGGGTGACCAATCCCAACTCGCCTGGGCCTCCGCCGATCGCCTGCTTGCCGATGTTACAACCTTGATAGAAGTCCTTTGTACAGGAGGAGACCGGAGGAGTACTCCGACAACCGAAGACCATATTCGAAGATTTCGCTATATCTCACCACAGGCTGTGGCGCTTCATACTGTCCTGAGTTGCAGGAAATGTGACAAAGTCTTCCTTGGAAGAGATGTCTCGTTCCCCTTTCCCCCTTCTGACACGTCACGCCACTTTGAGACATTTTGTGTGAGGAACCGTGACACGTGCGAGAGGGCGCAAAACAAGAGGCCAGACAGGGAGGCGGAGGCTACCGATATCAATGAGCGACGAGGCGGCCAACATCAGACGGACAATCAGACAGACAGACGTGCCACGGGTTCAGGAGACATTGCCATCTCCTGGGTAAGGCGTACTTCCGCCTTGCGCTCTGTTCTCAACTGTGAATTACGACCGCCACGCCCTTTCGACGCCCCGTCGCAATCACGCACGGCGTACGGCGCTGTCCGCGACCAAAAAAAAAAAAAAGGCCGGCACTGATTCACGGCCGCAGCACGGTTTTCGCCCATCGTCCTCGTACCTGGGCTTTCCAATCGGACCTGTCTGAGGGGCACGTACTTTACGTGAGTTACATACAAGTACATTTGTTCGAAGTATCCACCAAGTGCTTGTACTTTGTGGGTACATACATATCTCTGACAGGGGGAGAAAATGAGGGGAGCAGCCAGGGGTGTTCAGAGAAACAGCTTTGGACCCTCCGATATCACGCGTTCCACCCCCGGCTCCGCGCCGGTCGACGAGGCTGAGCAGATGTGTACACGTACAAGTAGGCGAGGAGAACTTGCACAGCATATCCCAGCCCCTGATTGTCGAGGTCACCGTCACTGCCGGTGGGCTTTGCCTAGCTAGCTGCATTGTATGACACAGGTCCTCTGATGTTGGTTGCATGCACGGGTTATGGTCATGGGAATTCTAATTGCTTGTTGTTAAAAATGATCAATCCATCATTATTTCATCATGATAGTCTCGTTTACCCTCTATGTCTATGTCTCTATGTCGATGCCTGGTTGACTCAGTCCTGTATCGACCGAGTCATAACAGACCCCATAGTCTCGGACGCAGTCCACGACGAACCAGGCATTTGTGACCGACTGACTGGACGGGCCAAACCATCGGCCTGCAAACGTTACTACAACAAGAACCGGAAGCCCCTGGCGGCCGCCTCGGCAAGCACGGCCCCTTCCTGGACGATGATATGAGCGCCGCCCACGGGTTTCGCATCTCGTCGCGGAGAATTGATGGCGCCCTCGACCCACTCGCCGCGGTCCAGCTTGCGATTCAGCCGGGCGAGGATGAGCCGCAGCACGGTGGCAGCGCAGATGGCGATGAAGGCGGTGGCGGAGCAGACGCTCATGGCCAGGACGTAGCGCGGGCCGTCGCTCTTGGGGAACATGTAGCTGGCGTAGATGGACGAGGTGTTGCTGACGGCGTTGATGGCGGCGAGCGCCGCCGCGCGCTTGGCCGGCGGCCGCGGCATCGTGTTGCTGATCCAGCCCAGCGCCACCACGTAGCCCGTGTACACGCCGGGCACCATCAGCATCATGGCGACGTAGCGCGGGGCGGTCGCCGTGGTCGCGGCGGCCAGGATGAACGATCCCACCGCCACGTAGAGCGGGATCGTGACGTGGAAGAAGCGCTCGCCCGTGCGGTCGGCGTGCCAGGCGTTGAAGAAGGCCGTGATCACGCACAGGACGTACGGCGGGGCGGTGAGCAGCAGGGACGCAATGTCGCCATAGCCGAGCGTCTGGACGACAGTCGGGAAGAAGTTGGTCACCGAGCCGGACGCCACGATGCAGAAGAGCATGAGCATCTGGACAAATTGAGTTAGAAGAAGGGTCATCATCGGACACAAGGGAGAAAGTCAAGGGGGGGGACTCACCATGATCCACATCTTGATGTCCTTGACAGCGAGCTTGAACCCATGCCAGAAGGTCTGCTCTTCGACACCCACCCAGTCATCCTCCCCAATATCCTCCTCGAGACGCCACACGGCCAGCTCCTTTTCCTGTGCGCTCAGCCAGGGCGTGGTTCGAGGAAAGTTCGGCAGGATGAAGATTGCCACGAACGCCACGACAATGGTGACGCAACCTTCGATGATGAATAGCCATCTCCAGGCTCTTAAGCCCGCGGTGCCATCCATGTTCTTCGTAATCCCGGCGGCAATGAGGCCAGAGAAGGCGCCAGAGATGAGCGATCCCGAGTACAGCATCGCGGTCCGGAAACCGAGCTCCTTGCGCGTATACCACGCACTGAGGAAATAGAGACAACCAGGGAAGTAACACGCCTCGACAAAACCGAGGAAAAATCGAACAGCAATGAGACCTCCAAAGGACTGGGCAGCGGCGGTCGCGGCGGAAATAGTGCCCCAGATAATCATCGCTGTCGGCAGGTAAAGGCGTGGTTTGCCAATTTTGTTGAGGAACAAATTGGACGGAATTTGCATAAGCAGGTAACCGACGAAGAGGATACTGACTGGAAGAATAGGATTGTCAGTAAAGTGTGCATTTGTCTTGGTCATGCGTCGAAGACTAACCGGCCGTCTGGTATTGAGTGCCATGAAGCTTCAGTTCATCCTCGAGACCAGCCAGTCTAGCTGCTGCAATATTGTTGCGATCGAGGTAGTTAAGAATATACCTGATCATGTGTCAATATCAGGGTTACCCGTCGCGATGAAGGGGGTTGGTAGACGAACATGATAACGATCATAGGAATCAGTCGAAAGTCGATCTTTCGCACGAGGGCTCGCTCTGCGATCCGTCGCTCCTCCGGACTGAGTGACTTGACATAGGCAGGTGGCTCTCGTCTCAACGTGCTGGAATTTCCAATATCTTCTCGAAATTCTGTGGCGTCGACCTTGACACCGATCGAAGAACTCTGGTCAGAGTCATGGATGTAGTCCTGGGGGACCTCGTGAGAAGCCATCTTGCGAGGACACTTGTCAGTAAGGCAAGAATTCACAATGAGTCCAGTGTGTTCAATTCTTGTGCCTGGGAACAGCTTGACCTGGACGAGACGGCAAGACAAGGCAGCCATGTGAAGCGGGCGGGATAGCAGCACCCCTTATACATTTTCCTCGCCTTCTATGTGGGCGGACATCCACCTGGCCACCGCCTCGAGATCATGTTGAGCAACGACATCCCCATGTAACTCCAGAACTCCACTCGAAGGAGTTTTGGAAGGACACCAAAAGTCGCCATCCTCTCCATATTTCCCACAGAAGATGTGGATGAGGGTTGAATTTCTCGAGTCGTCGTCCCCGAGTGTCCACCGAAGATCCACGGTTCTTACCAATAAGGCCGTGACCGGCTAAATACGCGGCGAATCGACTTGCTGAAAACTGGCGTTGATCTGGGTGACTGTCTCCATCTCCGGATATGTACTTGGGGGGTTCACGGGCACCCCACGCCGGGGGGGATTGGCCACGATAACAGCTTGAGACAGACAGGGTGGCGGAAGTGGGAAGAGGGTGAAAGTCAACCTTGCAGCAGAAGGACAATCGTGGAAATGATGTGTACAGCAGTGCTCAACGTTGCATCTAACTTATCGAAAATTGTCTTCCCCTGCTTGGTCTTTTTTGTGGCGAGATGCATGAAGAGCCAAGGGAAGCTTCGACGCAGTGCAAAGATTCCGAGCCAACCTCCTCACTGGCTCATTTTCCCGCTCACTGGACGGGAGCATGATAGCCTCATCTGACACTCGTACAGTGGAAGAAGTAGTTGCCATTTTCTCGAATTTCGCCGCGGGCCTTGAAGCGCTGAGACGTGCCCTGGTCGTCTCATTTTATCTTCACCGAATTGACGCAGATGAGGCGACACACTCGGACGTTGGGCGGCCGGCAGAGTCCAGACGACAATGGGCCTACCGACTGCCATGTCGATTCCGAGCTTGATCTTCTCTGTCCTGTGGAGCCTCCATCAGCGGGCAGCAGCTCGTTACGAAGAATGGTTCATCGTCTTTTGTGAGAAAAGAAGGAATTAAGTCCGTCACACTGACCAGCAGAACATCATGACGACTGGACTCTCTGTATGGAGCTTGAGTTGCTGCCTTGCCGGCTGTGTCGTCGCACCTGTGCACCGGAGGGCCAGGCCAGTTTCCCTGCGACCGGGCCTTGGATAGCTCAGAATGTTTGGTAGCCAGGGAATACAACGGCGACCAAGTTCGGCAGATGGTCCGTTCCAGCTTTGTACGACCGTAGCATAGAGAAGTGAGAAAACAACAGGGCGGATATCTGGTGTGATAATAAAACCTCCAGATCTGTTCATAATCACACGAGTTCCCAGCAATAATGTTTGACATTTCGGATATTCCATCAATCTAAGTGAATTTTTGCTTCTTGGGCATTTTGCTTCGCTCATGTACAGTATATAATGTCGGACATCTCAAAACATTCTGCGTCAACATTCCACAAAAAAACAGAGGCTCTTATAGAATCTAGAGCCGTCCAGCAGTTTTCAGTCACCGGTTTCCAAACGCCACGCCATGAATTAAAGAACATATGAAACTCAACGCAATATTAGCTGCTGCTGCTGCTGCCGCCGCCACCGCTGCCTGTTTCGCTGTTCCTAACCGACACTCGTCTGCCCACCATTGCTTGCCGTATGCTCCCGGCTTCAGATGCAGTGGGCGTGGCGTCTTCGTCCGTCATCACGCTGCGATACATGGATGAACCACGACTCAAGGTAGGACGCAAAGCGCCAGACGCATCTTCGGGGGGATCGTTGAAAGGCGAGCCCTCGATAGGACTGACTGGAACCGAGTCTGCAAAGGGGTTTCGAACCGTGGAGCGAACCGTGGAGGGAGAGGGCGGTTCGCCGCCAACGATGGACCGGTACGGAGGTGGTGCGGTGGCTGTCGAGGAAGGTCGAGGAATGGGGTCAGCCGCATGTGTGGTGACATGAGGGATGGAGCGAGCTGGACTTGGGGGCGTCACATGGGTCACAGCATCTCGGTACGGAGGAGCCACTTCGTCGATGCTGTGCAAACTGGGTTCTCCGCTGTGAGCGCTTCCACGAGACACCGTGCCCGGCCCACTTCGAACGCTGGGGTCTCGACTGCGGATGCTGTTCGAACTCGAGAACCGACCGCCCATGAGCAGTTCAGCATCGAAAGAGAAGGCCCGTAGGTGTCGCGTCCACTTCTTGCCTGCCTTTTTAGGTGCCTTCTCTGACATAACCGCACCACCACGCCTCCTTCTCCTCCTCCTGGCACAAAAGAAAAACAAAAGTATGCCCGCAATCGCTGCAACGACAACCGGAACAGCAACGGCCGCTTTCAGAGCAGAGGAACACGAGATACTGTTACAGGAAGATTTTTCAGAGACGGTGACGGCGCCGCCTGTGGTGCTGCTTGCAGCGTTGGTTGCAGAGGTCCCGTAGCTGGAGCTGGAGTTCGGAGAGGGCGAGGACTCGCCGGAGGGAGCGACCGCTGTAGCGAATGTGGTAGGAGTTGTTTGTGTGCCGGTTGAGGGAGCAGAGCTGCCGGCGCTCGAGCTGTCTGAGCTGCTTGCCCCTGTCTGAGATGTACCACTGTTGGTACGTGTGAAGTGACTGCCTGTGGTCTGTGAGAACTCGCTGGCAAGGGACGAGGCCATGCTCGCCAGAGAGGAAGTGTTGATGTCCTGTCCGCCGACTCCTGTGAAGCCGGCGTTTTGAGCAGTTCCAGAGAAAGCCATACTGAACGATGGTGTATTGGTCGGATTGAACGATGGAGAGAGCGACGGAGGTAACGAAAGCGAGGGCGACGAGATAGATGGCAGGTCCCGACGGGCTACACGAGGCCCCGTGAGGAAGAGACTGAGGACGGTTGCGAGATCCAGAGTGATATCGACCCCGCGAGAGGGTACGAGTCCGACATGTAAAGGCAGAGGAGGATCGGAGGCAAAGGGGGCAGGACAGCGTCCAGGCTCGTCGCGGGTCAGCAGACGTTTCAGGCCCAATCTGCGGTCTGGAAGCTGGGTGGAGGAACCGAGCCAGGCAAGGGGAGTATTGGCGAAAAGTGTATTTTCAGGCTCGTCGCAGGCTCAGCGTCAGCACAGAAGGGGGAATAAGAGGAATACGTAGTTCGTCTGGGAGGATTATAATTGCAAGGAGTCTGTCGGAGACGAAGATGGGAATGATGAATACGAAAAGTCCGGGATCAGCGAGGCGCAGTGAAAGATGCCCGTGGCCGTCGCCAGCGAAGGATGGCCTAGGGTAGAGGATTTTAATGAGACCAAGGCAGGCAGGGAGTGGATGAAAAGGGCTCACTAGGCTCATGGGCGACCGCCCTCACGCAGGTACTAGGGCTAGTGGCACTCAGTAGGCTCTAGGCGCTGTCGGCCAAGCTGGGTGCTTAACCAGAACTGCCTCTGCCATGCCTGCCGAGCGGGATCCTCCCTGAGCCCTGAAAAGGAGCTCCCAAGGATAAACGCTCCGAAGCCTAACAGCCACCTATCCTTGGCGTGGATAGGGAGGAGATTGGGATTGGCCCTCCAGTGTTAAGACCACGTGCGCTAACCCCCTTTGTGAGGTTGAGGGGCTCTAACTGCATCACGTCAAGCACCCATTGGGACATGGCCTACAGATTAGCTCCCCAGCTGGCTTCTTCAACTTCCACGCTTCACTATGCCTTCTCAAGCCAGCGGACATCCGAACGCCATCTTATTTTTCATCCTTGACCTCATTCCTCCCCCCTTCCAAGCCTCCTACAGGTCTCGCCTATCGAATCATGGCCGGTTAGCCCCCAAGTTCCAAGCCCCGACTGCCGACCTGGGCTGGGTCTGCGTACGAGGGACTCGGTGTGTGTGCTTGACTCGTATTTTGTCTATGTACAGCCTTCCCCCATCCATTATTATAAACTATCCCTGGCCCCGACAGCCACCGAAGTCACTTTTTCTTGGAGGTCATTTCGGGTACGTCAATCTGTGTGATGCAGTGGCGTCGAAGGTTACTGAGTATCTCCTGGTCAGGGACTCCGTGCGCGCTTCCTCCGTTTACAAGGGCGCCATCCACCTTCCTCTTGGGCGTGATAAGTCGGACCAAAACCCTGCACCTAAATGGCCGTCCTCAAAAACCTGGAGCTGCACTGGCATCTGCACGCCGCCATGGCCAGCCTTCTGGCGAACCATTGCCGTGCCGGAATAAAAATGTCTATTAAAAGCTGCAGATGGTGTCAAATCCAGATGTCCGATGCCCCACACACCAGCACGTGTGGGCGCCATCATTGGCCACAGGTCACATGACACGGAGCTTGTAGATTGCGACTTGCCGACCTCCGACATGGTCAGTGAGTAATGGCCTGAGACAAGCTGCAACTACCACCAACACCTGTCTCCTCTTCATTGCCACGTTAACCCAATGGAGCCATCTTGACTCAGGAAGACAACTCATGTATCCCGTTCTGCTGTGCGGTTGGGTAAGACTTCTCAAGCCTTTTTTGCCTGATCGAAACCATGACGTCCTAGCGGGCTTCGTATCCTTGATTTTTGTAACAGCTAACCGGGACGAAACTTCTACGAGACGATCAGTACTCTTGGACAGCGACCCGTACTTGCTTTTGTCTTCTAGATGAACGGGCATTGATCCTTCAAATCACACCAACCTGGGTGAGGCAGCTTGAGGTCGAAAACAGCGGCAGGGCTGCATTTGATAAGAGGTGTGTCCGCAAGTAGGTAGAGCCCCCACCCCGACACTCACCGTTCCAGTGCAGCCGTTGAAAATATTGCGTGGCGGGAAACGGCTGCATGGAGCGGAGTTGCCTATCAGAGAACACGGCACCCGGGCCACGTTCAGCCTTGGATGCAGATGGCCCTCAAGAAATTCGTCCTGGGGTCTTGTGCGACCTAAATCTTCACCTTCAGAGTACTCGTATGGCCGCTGGCCCTGTGGCTTTTCTCGGCACATGTCGAAGGTCGCGTCGCACGGCATCAGCTTTCCATTTCTGTGCAAGTCGCGGCTCGAGACGCCTTGCATCTGCGCCTCCTCCTGTCCGAAAATGCCACCCCAGAAGCAGCCTCACATGCATGGTTTTAATTTGGATTTCTTGTCATCTTCTGACTCCCTGGCCACGACTATTTGGCAACGCAGGTCATTCAATTTGGGTTTCTTTCACGCCGTGGCTTGCTGAGGAGGCTTGGGCTAAGTGGCTGGCAACCCTCCTCCCCGCCACGAATTCGGACGTTGACCTCCGACGACCGTCATCAGGTTCGCCCACAAAATAATGTCTTCTCCCAAATTACACAACTTGATCTGGCCATGTGTGCGGATCTTGGTGGATGCGTTTTCAGAACGACATCAAACGGTGCAGTGTGCCAATTGCCGTTGCGGCATCGAAGAAATACTATTCTTGTGCTCCGCAATGGATAACAACTCTTGACCCGCTCCCAGCCCCCTTGACCAACCCTCAGCGCGCGCACGTCTGGGCCTTTCTTGTTGCCAGCGCCACTACAGATCCAGAACACTCTCACCCAGCATTATAGGTAACTATCATGTCACCGGGCAGGACGGGCTTGTAAGGCCGCCAACGAGGCAGAGATGCTCTGTAAAACCTGGGGCCAGTGGTATCGACAGGATAACCGATTAGATGATCCAAAATCCACCAACTTCACGTGCAGAGCCTCAATTGGATTTGTTCCGCGGGAGTTCACCGGCTGCTCCTGTCCCCTGTCCGGCACGGAATCCTTGGGCCAACGAGTTCGAGGTCATCTCACTGAGGGCTGACAATTGGCAGATAATGTCATTAGGCTGGGGTGGAGGAAATAGAACAGCAATCATTTGCGTCTCAGAAGCAGAACCATTCTTCAATTACTGACGATTACTCCTCGTCACGATACAGCTTCAATCAAGGACTTGCAGCTTCGAGGCCTTCGATTTGATCACCACATTCCGTTCAAGGTGCAGGTAGCGACTTCTACCTGAGTGCCATGAATCTGCTCGTCGATCCCGCAGCAGGGCTGTCGATCACCACGTCCGCAGCAACCCTGCATGCGCGGTGGAAGGACTCTGTGCATCTGCCACTAGCATCTGAATTCTACTTGATCCACTACAAGCGACAAGAACGAAAACATCACGCACACTCTCTTTGCTTCTCCCTTCTCCCTTCTATTATCGTGTTCCTCCCCGTTCCATGAAACTTATCAAAAAAGCCAAAAACACCCTCCAGTCCAGCAGTGAAGCCTAGAAGACCACCCCGCCTCTTCTAGAGCAGAGCAGAGGAGCACCGGCAAAAAATTCGAGCAAGCCACGCCGGACACTCCAATTCATGCTTTGCCGAGTTATTCACAGTGAGCACAAACTGTTTCCAAGCTTTCTTATGTTACCAGTGAACATGTGTTTGTCTAAGGGGTTTTCATAAGCCCCGTTTGTACTTGAGAGGAAGGGTGACAGATCGAACGGTGGGTTCAGCAGAAGGCACGGTCGTCGGTACTGGGGCGGGCATACCAAAATAGGTGGATTCGGAAATACAGTTGGGAAAAGGAGAAGGAAAGGACGGAGAGGAGTGGCCATGAGTAGGGACCCGTCCACCCTCTTAGAGTCCCACTTGGCCACGAGAATCGCCTGTCGATTTTCTTGTTTGCTCCCTCTTCGAAGAGACACCGTCACGGTCTGTCGAATATGATATATGATAGACGGTGCAGGGCATGACCACGTCGTCGACACTGACCGTTTTAAGATTCCTTTTCCTCATACTGGATCTCCTCTTCAAACCATCACTCCTACCCACCTCCCCGCCGCCCTCACTTGGCCTGTCCCGAGGAGTGCGGAGAGGGCACCTCGGAACAGAGGCAGGAGCAGCAGCGTGATCGTGACCGAGATCAAGACCGGAAATCCAAATCCAAATCCAAAATCAGAATCAGAATCAGGAGACAGATGAGGAGATCCATCCTTCGTGTTGAACGATTCGCGCACACACCCTCTGTACCTAGATTTTGCTCGCTCGCTGTGAAGCTAGATAGATCCCCTGGCTACAGCAGGCAGAACGGATAGATAACTTACTATTTGTCAAGATTAACTACCCACTGCCGTATAAGTTGTACTCCGCATAAATAGACCCAACAGTCACCAAAACCAGCAGCAGCAGCTACGAATTGGGTTGTGCACACATAGACCGTCTGATAGGTACGCTTAGTTTGTTCGGAAGATAGATGCATATTAACTCTGCTGCCGCATAAATATGTAATTGGCCATATCATCTCTGCCCACGAAATCTACAAACTCCAATCCACACAGCACAGGCTCCTCGCTTCTCCCCAGAATCATGAATAACTGGGCTTTGTCCCCAGCGGCACTGGCGGCGGCGCAACTCCCATCGAGCCAACGCTGCCATGCATATTTGCTGGTTTCTTCGGCGGTGGAGGTGGCGGCGGCTTGCGCGATATCGAGGCGGCCATCTCGGCGGTCTGGTTCTGCGGAGACACTTGCATGGGAGCGTTTCCGGGAGCGTTCATACTATTAGGCGATTGGGCATCCTCCGGGGTCGAAGACGAGTTATGCTTCTCGAGGAATGAGTTGAGGCGCCCTGTGACGTTATATTTCTTGTTCCACTGGTTAGCTTTAACGCCCGCTGCACTGATGCTCTCTTGGTGTCGTTCTCGAAAGGAGTTGGCGGTGCGGACAGCCGATCCGGCGTCTGCAGCAGAAACGGATGCAGGATCCTTGTAAGCGTTTTGGGCGGTGCGCATTGCGGCTTGCTTCTCGGCCCACGTCGTCCCTTGCGTCTGTCCCTGTGGTTGCGGCTGTCCCGTGTAGGGTTGTTGAGGGGGAGGTGCATTGGCGGCGGCCGGCGGAGGAGACTGGGCGGGCGTGACAAATGGAGGTGAGGTGTTTGAATTTTGTCCGGAGCTGGCATTGGAATTCATACGGGCGAAACGAGCTTGTAGTTCTGATAGCTGGTTTCCAGGCGGTTGGGAGGCGACTGGTGGACTCTTTGGCAGGCTTGTCTGGCTTTGCTCACTGCGCCAGGGATTCGAGTTTTGATCAGATCCGATACCCAGAGCAGGAACAGAGACACCGGCATTCCCTAACCTGTTGATGGCAGCTTGATTGACACCGTAATTCGTGCTCGGCTGTGAGCTGGGAGCAGCGGCAGGCATGGGATCGTACGCTGGCGGAGCGGTTGTTGGCAGAGAAGCACGTGCGACAGGTGGAGGTGTACCCCCTGTGTTCTGCCGAGAAGGCAGTCTCGGAGGCAAGCCTGGCTTGGGCTTGACTGGTGCGGTTTCCTCAGCTTCGGGTGTTCGATATAAATCACGATGAATGGGAGGAGGCGGTAGGTGGTCGGTCTTGAGCCCAGTTCTATCCGCACGATATGGCAAAGGCGGCCCTGCAGGCTTCCTCTCCTCCTCTTCCTCCTGGGGGTTCTCCACGGCTCGACTCGCGCTAGAAATTTGGTCTTGGGTCAAAGGGGCACCCCATCCCCCTCTCTGCGGCGTGATCTCGTTGGGCAAGGCAGCGCCACCGTGATAGTTGACGTTCTTAGGCGGCGGGCCAAACGAGGCCGGATCTTTGAGGGCGGAAAGAGGGCGTGACACATGCTCTTCGCCGTCTTTCTTGTTGGGATCTCTGTTTTTTCCCATCCATCCAGCCTGTTCCATTGTTCAGTACCTCTTCTCACACCAGGGAAGCCTCAGGATCTCATGACTGACCACTTGATTTATGCCTTTGAAATCGCCCCTCCAAGATTCTTTTCCCCCATCCCGACCTTTAGGATGCCATCCATCCTTCATCACGGACCTGAAGCCACTCATCTTGGGCAAGGGCTGGGGAGGAGATCGGGTGCTCTGCCAGCAGGACCAGAAGAGGAACGGTGCTGAAACTTGCTTTGCCCTGGGTGTTGTCTCGTTATCGGTCGAACAAATGGCGCGTAGGTCCTGTAGAGGAGGTGATGTCGGTCCTCGAATCCCTACACAATGGGTGACTGAGGCATCTGGCTGGGGGAGCAGGTGAACAGAGGGTACAATAAGTGGATTCGGGTCGCTGACGTCGCAGCCCACTTCTTCCCTCTCAATGCCAAGCCCGTCGGCCTATCCCGTTTGAGAAAGATGGTGACGCCGCCCTATTCCGCGACAGCCTTTGTGCCAGCACCAGTATGGTATTACCACATAACTTAGTATGTGTACTGACATTGAATAGCAGTCCAGACAGGTATCCAGAAGAAGTTTTCTCACAGAGGTAGTGCTCCGTCCGCCCCTGCACATTCACAACCCTTTAGCCCCCTCAGATTCCCGAGGATTGTATACGTTGCCGGTTAACTTGACCTCATGCTCAGCGTCCTTCCCCCTGCCTTCTGCCTCAGCTTCCGCACCAACGAAATGACCTCTTTTTAAAAGTTCTCAATCTCCTCGCCATAGTGGACAAATGCCGTCAGCAAGATACTAACACCGAGACTCTCGAGAAGCAGTATGCGATCGGCAATCTGCGTAAGTGTCCCGATGAGTTTTGCCTTGAATCCATCATTGTATTGCACCAGATCCTCCAACTTGCTGTTCGCCCACATGCTGGTCTTGTTGGCGGTCGATGCTCATGCGTTCCTGACTTGGACGCCAAATGCCTCGACTACCTCTTTATCCGCCTTACCTGAAATCTCTTGCAGGATACGGATTGTGCCTGCCCTCCCATTTCAACGGTTTGGGTTGAAGCGTGTAGTGATGGAAGGAGAGAGGTCGCTCGGAAAGTGAATTTTGTCTTCTGTCTAGAAGCCTTTGAGACAAGCGATAAACTCTCTCGATCGTCAATAGCGCTCAGCGTGGTCAAGCCACCATTGGTCAATGCTGGTAGACTCGGCTGTGAACCATCCCGAAACCACGTTGACTGCCACCCTGCCATTGGAATAGTTGTCAATGCTTGCGATCTACTTCGCTGCAACGGCGGGGCTCCAGGGGCAGGTAGGAGTGCAACAATGAGATTGAGCTTCTTGTCTTAGTGCAGCAGGGCTTGCGAGAAGGACACAGGCTCGTGCTGGAACTCGGCGTCGTACCCGGCAATGAACCGGATCTGTGAGAGAGCGTACTCAAAACCAACATTCTCGGCTGTTTGGGCGTATTTGACAATCGACTCGAGATCCCATTTGGTGTGCTGCGGGATCTTGGAGATGACAAGCCCGCCCGAGACACTTGGAACCCAGTAGCTATGAAGGCTTAGAGGTATGTCATTAGAAGGAGGATGTAGCCTTGCGCAAACTCGATGCAATCCGGGGCCGAGTTGGTGTCAGTCTGACCGGTAGAAACGACGATGTTAGAGCTCATTGTGCCAGCCTTATTCGATAGATCAAAGCCAAATAGTATCCAGTGAAATACCAGCACCTCTAGTCAGCCTTCACCCCTTTTTAATTGTGTCGTTAGAGGCACAAAGTCAAGCACGAGTTTCTTCTGCCGACTTCTCACAGTGAAGACAGTCAAGTTTCTCTACCCCTTTCCCCGTTAGTTTGTTTGACATCTTTCTTGAGCTGATAATGCCGGCCCATGACACGATGGTCCGACGGGAAGATGGGGCTTGGCCCTGAGATCTTCAAGTTCCCAGGCGGAATGGTACACTTTCCTTTATCAGTTGTGGACACTATGCCAATTTCAAGAGATGCCCACGAGAGTCAGATTCCTGCGCCGGAAAATCATGACAGCGTGTGTTTCAATGACCCCGCAGAGAAAGACGACAGACGGTGTTTGCTCGTGGATATGATGGCATATGTCTTCCAGATAGCGTCGTCAAAGTGACTTGCCATTGATGTTGAACTGAATCCGAGAATGGAACGAAATGCGCGAATCCGTCCGCGATGCTCCGACTCGAGACCGAATGCTCGCCATTGCGTTGCTACTTGCTGATTGGTCACAGATGAGCGTCAGCACAAGAGGAGAACCAACAGCCGAGTATCTTGGAAATGGTGGTCCTTCGAAACCGGCGCTCTAGATGTTTCTCTGGAAACCCGGATTGTCTTAGTGTTGTCGTCCTGCAAGGGAGCTTGATGAGGGCAGCCGGTGCATCTCTAGCTGTCCCAGCTCATTCTGGCAGAAAGGACTGGCGTTGAGACTCTCGAATTAGACAGAATGTCACTTATCGGGGCCAGCATGTGATACCCAGACGCTCCATTCATACATTTCCGGATCATGTGCGAATAGATGTGTAAAATTCGTGCTCGGGTCGATCGAACATGGCAGTTGAAGATACGAACAGAAAGAAAATCGGCCCTTGCACCAGGATCATTGTATTGGTTTGCCCTGGGTGGATATGGTTGTCTCAATTGATCGCGACACTCGACATGTGGTCCGATAACAATGCTACTTCCTGGCTAGTATAAAGGCCCGGCCTCAAAAGCGGCCAGCGAAGGTTCGTCCATTCTCTGCTTGTCAATATCTCGACGGTGATTGTTTATGACTCCTTCGAAAACGAGGTGTCGAACGGTCTCTGTCTTTAGAAATCTTTTCAAGCATCATGGGTTCAGCTGAAAATGCCACAACGCCCACCAGTGTCGACCAGCATATCAAGTTCTCCCAGGCAGGGCAACTCAGTACGCCCGAGGAGTGGGTTACACGCGCGAGGGACGTCGCTCAGAATCTTACCCTAGACGCCCCGCAGCGTGATATCCGGGACAAGTCGCCATCCAACGAGATACAGCTCCTAAAAGCTTCTGGGCTCACAAGCTCTTGGGACCCAGGAGTACGGCGGGGTTGCTCAGGACTGGACGGTCGCATATAAGGCCAGCCGTGAAGTTGCGAAGGGCGATGGCTCCATCGGCATGCTGCTTGGTTCTCATCTCCTATGGATGGACCACGGCCAACGTTGTTGGCACTGACGAGCAGAAACACCGCGTACAGAATTTGATCCTGGACAATAACTGGTTCATTGGTAGCGCGGTGAACTCGCGCCACGCCGACCTCAAGACCACCAGCGACGGTGATGAGATTGTGTTCAACGGCTAAGTTCTTCAATACTGGCGACGCCGTGTTGGACGCCACGATCCTCGAAGGCGTCTTGAAGGCACCGAGGACCATATTTTCACCACTGTACCTTAGGTACCCATCATCCAGGGATTCAGTTTGGCCATGACTGGGACAACATTGGCATGCGATTGCCCGAGTCCGGCAGCGTCAAGATCTAGAACATGTGTGTCCGGTGGGCGAATGCCTTTAGATGGGACAGCAAGATCAAGAGGCCCACCGCCGAGGTGCTGAAGGTCCCTTTCACGTCCCTGCTGTTGCCGACCACCCAGTTGGTCTTCTCAAATTTTTACGTGGACATCGTCCTGGGCGGCCTTGACGAGGCCAAGAAAATGGACCACGTCAAAAACCCGACCCTGGCCCTTCGGAGGAGAAAACAGGGAAAGGGCCACAAGAGGAGCACTACATTCTGGCGCGCTACGGCAATCCCCACTCCCACCTGAGGACGGCCGAAACGTTGGCGAATCGTGCTGGCGGGCAGATCCGTGATGTGCACACAGACCATGGCGAGAAGAGAGATGTGAACGGCCGACCGCGAGGGGAGGTGGCAGAATGGATGGCGAGCATCAAGGTCGTGGCCACCCATACCAGCCTACGAGTCACCAGTGACGTCTTTGAGGTCACTGGCGCGAGCTCCACGGCCAGAAAGGTGGGCCTGGATCGGGTTTGGAGAGACCTGAGGACACACACGTTGCACGACCCAGTGGCATACAAAGAGCGGGAGCTGGGGTCTTTCACCTGCTGGACGAGATGCCTGGGCCGACCTGGTACACTTGGAGAAAGCCCAAGCTTCAAGGCGTCAATCTGTTTATCCTGAAGTTAGAGAATATCGGGTTCAATAGCACATTAAAAAGTCACTCTTCCACGTGACGTGGTCAATTAGGTACAGCACTAGAAGGCAACTATTCTGAAAGTGGACTAAGGGACTCGGCTCTCCTTCCCTTCTCAAGGCTCCGTGCCTCCTGAAGTTTTGAGACAGTCACAGGTTGTACTTGGTATAGAACCGAGCGGCCACACTTCAAGACCACAAAACCAATTAGTTTCCCCCACGCAACAAGGAGGTGCATGATCTCTTCTCCTCCCTTTGACCTTACACCAAAGGGTTGTGAGAGACACCCAGTGACCTTCAGGTCTCCTACTTGTACTAGGCTAAATAACATCCAAGCTGGTTCAAATAGAAACCAATTTGTGATGTCCGTCACTCCAATGACAAAGTTCAGTCAGGTGCCCAAACCAAGTTGTCCTCGATTAGAAAAAGGGTGGGCTGAAAGGTCCAATGGTGAAATTTCCTCCTTCCTCCAGACTGAACTCCAAGATCAACATGTATTCTCTCTTGATGCCACCTTAATAACCATCCGTGGGTGATTGTTGCGTTGCGCCAGACACCTTACTTTGAACCTAATTTCATGATCGAGGTGAAATGCAACACGAATGAGCTTTTTTAAATGTACACAGGGCCCGTGGTGGAAAGAAGAGGCCCCAAGGAACGGATTCGCGCTGTCAACTAGCCACGAAAACAATGCTTTGCTGCAAATGTACTGCAAGGGTCGTAGAAATCGTGAGTGTTCTTGATGACTTGTATGCCAGTGATCACTTTTTGCTCAAGCGTCAACTCGGTGAACAGAGTGATATTTCTAAGATCGCCTGTTGTGCTGATCCGCATGCACTAGAAGAAATGCGTGTAGACTTTCGATGACTCATGAACCTCCATTTCCTGTAACTAGTTAGCATTTTCCCAGGCCGAACGAGCCATGCTGCGTACCATTTTGAAGGTGTTGAGCTCCTCTTTGATCTGCTGTGCCAGCATCGGAGTCAATCGATTGCAAGTTGCTATCTCACCCCGTCGATCGTACTCTCCACTGGGCCAAGTATCATAAAACTGAATTCGTGGGCTGAATGAAATGTTGCGAATTAGACCCTGAGGGGTCACCGGTGTATTCTTCGAGTCTAAACTGCCAAGTCTAGTCATGGAAGTAAAATAATCGTCATGATCGTTGCTTTCAATGGTGATCGAGTCAGTGCGGCGATGACCAGATCGCGGTGGTTCATCCGCAGGTGTACTGGGAGCACTTGATTTGGGCGAGTCGGTCATATGAGGTATTTGGGGCAGGTTGAAATCGGGAGCCTTGTAGTCGTATGGTTTGACCTTGGGCGACGGTTGGTTCGAATCGTTCCGCTTGAGGATGCCTTTCTTGACAGCAGCGAGGACCTCGGCACGCTCCTTCTCCCCGCCAACAATGCTTCGTCGTGATCGCGTGTCACTGGACACGGTACCACTTTCAAAGGAAAGTTTGGTGTCGATGGAGTTGCGCTCCAATTTGGGGAATCCAGTGCCGCCTCCCGCCTGCTCGTGGGGATTGATGTTGACGTTGACGTTCTCTCTTTCTGCCTCAACAGTGACCATTGACACTTCTGCTATAGTCGCTGAGGTCACGGGCGCATCGGCAGCAGGTACACCAACCACAGACTTCGGTCGAAACAAGCCGACCAGAGAGCGAGTGCCCTTCTTGACTCCTTTGCCCATTTTACGGAGCATAATCGAAGCCGAAGAAGCCGTCGAAGAAATGGATAAATTGTCAGTCGAGCCGGTAAAGAAGTTGCCCTGACCAGAATAAATGCTTTCGCCCAATCCTGCGGCCTCTTGCTTCTCTGCTATGCGTGCTTGCTCAGGCTCCAATTCATCCTCATATTTTGAGTTCCTCTTGGATGTCTGGTTGTTGGCCACACTCTTCTCCAGATTGTGTTGTGCAGTAGCCTTTCTAAGTTCCGCTGCGCTTCCGAAAGAGAACGCCCGCCGCAGTTTCGATTTAGGCTTCTTGAAGTCCTTCTTGCTCACCGCAGCGAGCTGTTCAGCAGCAGGGCTTGGTGGGACACCGATGTGAGGAGTCGTGGCCGATGCCGCTGGAAGCCCTTCGTCTAGACTTTCAGGGTGGATGTTGACGGGCCGCGATAAAGGAGACGGATGGCGAATGCTTGAGTCTCCGGGGCGAGATGGTGCAGCAAGTCTCGGCTCTTGCTTGGGGGAAGAGAGTGGGCTGGAAGCGGCGGCCATGGTCGGCTGTTCTGTTCGGGACTGTGGGAATGTAAGTAGGGCTTTCTCACGGTATGGGAAAAACGAAACTTACTGAGCCGGGTCGAGATGATCGAGCAGACTTCGAGGAAGCCACACTGTCAGAGCTAGAGTTGTGTCTGTGATGAATGGGTCGTTGCGGCGGGAGCAAAACACCTGCTTGACTCGACGAAGGATCGAGGAATGCCTTCGGATGAGGAGAGGCGGATTCTTGGGTATCAGAGGCATGGTTGAGACCGGCCGTCTCAATGCTGCCGAAACTGCGCCTCCGATATCTTGCAGCCAGCTCCGCGGGTTGGGGTCGAACCAATTGGAGATCATCAGCACTCGAGTTCTTGGGCTGAAAGTTGTTCCCTTGTGGTGAGTTTCTGTACGAGTGCTGAGAATGAAGGGATGGTGTGCTATTTGATTGAGCAGGGTGATTGTAAAGGGAGCCAACTGCTGCCATTCCAGAGCCCGAAGGCAGAGTGGAACCTGAAGGGGCACGATTGGAGCCGTTCTCTCCATCGCTTCGCCGCCCGTTTCTTCGATAACGATCTGGCGACGGCTTAGGAGCAGTAGTTGTCGACTGAGCAGTCATGAAAGAGCCGGAGGGTATAGGCGGAAGTCCCAACGACAGAGGACGATTTCCAGCATCGACATGTGAAAGGCTAATTGGAGAGGAGGGTTGCGAGGATGGAGACAGACTTGGTTGAGGGGCTTTTGGAGAAGAGATCGACCGCCCTGTGTTCAGAGCAAATGGGCGTGCATTGGTATTGGCATTGACATTGCTGGTGGCCAACTGTGGCGTGGATGTGAAGGCGTAAGGGGCGATGGGACCACTAGCTGGCATACCTCTGTACCCAGTGGCAGGCATGTTATATCGGCTGGGCTGGTGGCTTCTCATCTGGCCTTGAGAGCCCTGCGAAGGATAGCCCCCCGAGGACGAGGGGCGACCCAGCATTGTAACCGTCGTTGTTTGGGGGGGCAGTGTCTGGACCAAAGCAGCCATCTTCTCCTTTGACTATGTTTCAGCAAAAGATGCCTGGTACGGGCCAGGTCGTGTTTGGGTAATCTTGTTTCAATTTTGGGGGCCGGATAAAGGAGAGTCTTTCCTCGAGAAATTCGGCTGCGGGCACCCCAAGTCAGTGTCTTATTCAGTCAATTTTCAGTCCTGTGGACTCGACAAAGGGTCGAGCTTGAAAGGCTGTACACACATTGGAGTATGACTGTTCTTTTCTCTTTAAATTAAGGAACCAGGTTTCGACATGACAAGGCCAGGGCGGGAATGGGCCGAGACGAGATGGTGAAGCCCCGTTGACGAGTTGGGGGGGTCTGCTCTGGCCAAAAGTCGACCCAAGACCGAACTGGAACTGAACGAAGGTGGGATTATGTACGTGACGATAGCAGTCGAACGTCGAAGAAGAAGCGAAGGGCTGGAAGAAACTCGTCTTCACAGGGGACAGGAAGCCTCAGAGGCGAAACCCAACAGCTCAAGAAACGAAGGTTAACAGCGGCGGCGCGTTGAACATAAGTATTTGGGGAACGCGGCCGTGGACGGCAGGAAACGCAAAGGGAGGGAGAAGACGAAAGGGCAAGTGATAACGACGACGACAATAACGAAGAGATTGTGTCGATTGGATGGATATAGGAGAGGGGGGAAATGGATGGTGGTGTTCGTGGTGGTGAACTGAAAATGGGATGATAAAAGAGGGAAGGAGAGGTTCGAGCGCAGTTTGGCAGCCAGTGGTCGACAATTGACACGGGAATGGTCCAAGCACCATTCAGGAGAGAAGCCAGAGCCGGGAGTTTCTTTTGAGGTAGGCTAGTTTGCTCGCTAGTCCCCGATTGTGTCCAGGACCCTACCCAAGGGAGCACCAAGGGGAGCGGGATACGCGTTCCTGTGCTCGGTGCGTGCTGCGTGGTGGTGCGCGGTTCCCCCCAGGTGGTTGATGCCTGTGGTGCCTGATGCTTGAGGGCCTGTGGGTGCCCTGGTGCAGTTAAGGTTAGTGACATGCTAGGCAACTAGCTAGTAATGTGCAGGCCTCCAGGGCACCCATTGCGCATGGCGTCCGCCGCGGTCATGAATCTGGCCCGCCCATAGTCCGGCCGCTTCCCTGGAATGCACCCTTTACGCATCTTACACCTTACATGCTCGTATGCATAATAATAATACAGCAAAACTCCGACTCTCATCCATTGGCACACCATCACTACCCCTTTCATTCCGCCCTGCCTTTCTTTCATGGTGTTTCAGATTAGGGTTCGCTCCCTGGAGAAAAGGAAGAGCACGCGTTGAGCGTGCTCGTACGATACATAATGCTGACACCCATCACAGGACTCCCACCTCCGTGGATAGCTCTGACTGGCGGCCACGAACCGCGTCCAACAAAGCCACGGACTCCCATCGACTGACCACCCTGGCTGGTCGGAGCACTGGACTGTTATTAAATATATCGTCCTGCTTAGCTACTGCGCTGTCCTTTAGCGATCACGCGGAGATGCCTGGGCCCACGACCTCGTATCTCCTTATTAGCATGACGCAGACACACAGACCGCACAAATTCCAATCTCCCTCCCCACAAGGTCCGATATGGACAAACGCCGGGAGACGGAGAGTCAAAGTGGTAAGACTGACTCTCGAATCGATCCGACAATTCCAGAGAGAGCCTCCAATATCAATTTTCCCCAACCTCGCCCGCCAAAGTTCAATAAAAACGTTCAGGACGTTCCAAGCCATTTGCATTTGCATTTGTTTTTGTTTTTCTTCCAAATGTCGTTCTGAGGGTCTTTCGACCCCGGGACACCTCGATCAGTTGTTACCGTCGACGGAGTACTGACCTGTTTCTCCGTATTGCCTGCGTATGGGGAAGTTCCTGGGCGTTCAGCCATAGGCTGAGTAACCGAACAACCGAAACAAGTTCGATACTGATCACCTTTGGAGGCGCCCGCCAGGCTCCCTTGGGTTAAGCAAAGCCCCGCAGCTATCACGCCTACAGATCGCTCCCGCCCCTTCGCTGCCTCATCTTCCAGATTGCTCTTTTAAAAGAGATGGAATGGACACTCAGGATCACTAGGGCAATCAAGAAGAAATCACACTTGTGCTAAACAGGCATGCAGTTGCCACAATGTGCAGGGTCCCGTCGAACGCATTCCTGACAGCTCTGGGGTCATACGAGCCCAGATACGGATAAACTTGTGCGATGATGCCCGTCACTGCTCTCCCTTGGCTGCTTTGCGGGCCCCTGGACGGAGTATCGTCGCCTCACACGGCCCCAGAGAATGGATCCGAATGCACATGAAATCCAAGCTGCAACCTGGTCCCTCCCAAAACTAGATCCCTTTTGACGTTGCGTCACTTTGGCTAGCCGTGGGATTCCCGCTGGTTGGTTCTCTGGAAGCCTCTTTTTTTGTCCGAGGCACTAAAGTTACTGCTAAGGAGAAATTCGCTTCAGGTATGGATCTCAACACCAACGCAACCTTCGCAATCGTTTTACATACATACCACCAATATGCAGTACTCGTACACATGGGCAGTCGTCTCATAAAAATGAACGTAGCGGGTCCATTCTAAGCTGAGCAGCAAACACCAAAACTGAACCAGGCGGAGTAAATGCCTTGATAATGGACTTGGCCATTCGCGTCGCCTATTCTAGATCGGTTGCACAGGCCCATATGCACATGGAAGCGGACTACGTACGAGGTATTCTCCTCTCACATGCAACACATCGGCATCGAGCCACGATGCATGTATACTCCCACCCAAGAGGCATGCAGAACGCCTGTTTCAAGTCCACCGCACTAGCAAATCAGCTCGTCAGAGGAGCATCCAAAAGGACTCCTATGCCGTGCTCTGACATGCCAGGTCTCCGCATGACTCAAACTTTGATTCTTAACGGCTTGCTCTTCCACCATGTGTGTCCGCTTCGCCGACAGAGTGGCCCTCTCGGGTCATTTTCTTGCTCGTCCAACTTGAACGGATGACCTGCTTGCACTGAGCAATTTCCTTGAGAGTATCGCCTGAAGATCGTTGAAAAGGAGTGCCTACGACGATCCCACCGACCACGAGCCATTATGTTCCCGAAGGACCCTTGTGGGTTTCTTCATGCAACACTCAGGCACAGAGGGCTCCAGGCCAACCAATTTGTCCGAGCAAGTCATGTTCACCAATGGTCGCCTGGGAGCCAAGGGGATTTCTTGGAGCGAGGTCTATCATTCACTGCATCTGGATCCCCAACAATTTTCGCCGCGGTCATTGGCTCGAAATCTTTCCGCACTCCGTGAGGTGGGCTTCGTGGCTCCGGCTGGACCTTCGAAGAGAATTCCTTCATGATGCGGGGGAAACAGCGCTCTTAACATATGTACAGCCCAAGATGTACCGATGCTACGGCTGTTCTCATTTTGCAGTGTAAGTCACAACTGACGCTCGTGATAGACTTAATTCTCCAATCAATTGCAACAACAAGATCGTCACTCCCGTCCCATCTGCCAGGGAGACAGTTTCTTGCCGACTATATTGTACCCTGGGGGTGTCAATTGGTTCTTGGAAGCCGCCCTACTCAGTACAAAGTGCCCCTGCAACCCATTGCGGGGCACTGGCCGGGGTTCCCTGGAAGCTCTATGGCTGTATTGAGCGGTGTACGCCGGGAGCACATGCAATGTTAATGTTGATCGCCGCAGGAAGGACGTGATCAGCCAAATGTGCACCGGATGGCAGGCGCCATTTTTGTCCGGGTAATCCCAAAGACTGATTGTGTAATAATGCGGGAGGTTGGAACTCGGGTCTTCTGCATGTCACTGCTGCAGATAGCGACGACAACGATCAAGGATGACGCTGTGGTAGGGGTCTCAACCATCCGGGTCTAGCCAATATTGATTACTCCGATACGGCTCTAACAAAGTCGATGCTAGTGTGAGGACCCTGCGACTCCTAGCGACAACAGCAAGGTTTCCATCAAGGTACGTCTCTGCCAACGTTGTCTGCCTCTCATGTCATGTGACCCAAAGTTGAGCTCCGATGGACAAGTTTTGTTGGTGTAACGCTGTGTAAGGCCAGTGGTCTAGCGTCAATGTTTTGAAACAAACAAACACACACAAAAGTTTTCTGCTAAGCAATGTTCAGGGCAGATCTGATATGTTGGGTGGTAGGATTGCCCCGGGAATTCGATCGCCCCGACAACTACAGGGATCACGCAACTGAACTATCTGGGAGTCTTATAATCCTGTACTCTACAGTTTTCGAGATAATGATCAGCAAGTCTAGATCAAATCGGTACCGCAACACCTGACCCCATTCCTACGGGTTCTTGTCAACCTGTTGCTCCCGAATGCACCAGTTCCTCAGGCAACTCAGGATACCTGGTCGTGACCATCATTGGGCGTCCGGTCAACACTTCAAAAAGCTAGACTTGTTCTGCTGTGCGACTTGATAGTAGGCGGTCGTCTTCTTGCGGCAATGACTGCAACGTGTTCAGCCCGAGTGATTCGCGCCAGGCCACAAAGGCACTTCACAACATAACATGCCAAACACCGACGCACCTCGTGTGTCAAAATCGCCTGAGAACACATTGGAACTGCATTCCCAAAAACAGGTTCCTGGAGTCAACTGATGGGCTGCTTGGGGCATTCAGACTCGCTGCATGTGTTGTACAAACCTGGTTTGGAACCCGACTGAGCCGGCATATCCTACTGCTGTGCCGCTCTCAGGGCGTCACGGCAGCCTCACCATGAGACCGTCACACTGCGCAGCCGTTCCCGAGAGAAAGGCACCAAACGGATGGTTTGTGTAGCTTTTCACCTAAGGCACAACAACAAAACAGAGGGCGAACATGGACGAGATAAGTGGCATCTCAGCAGTGCTCGTACAAGGATCCATCAAATTCATATTGACGCTTCCGATATGGGTTAACATTGCGAGGTACGAGTTCTCACTGGCCAAGCTCGCGCTTTCGATTTCAAACGTCCGTTAGCTGGCGGGCGCAGCGGTTGACTTGGCCGCGTTGGCTGAAGCGTGGATCTAATTAGGCAATCCGCACGAAGGGCCGACAGGACTCGCCCAGATTCTTTGCCTGGAAGCCCCTATCGCCAACTCTCCCGCCCATTAGGGCTTATTCCGCCGTGACTAATTAGCCTCGAGGGCTAAGCTTTCGTTGCTCCGCTTCGCCAACTCCTCCAACGATTGGACTTTCCCCTCCAGGACCATGTCGCGATATCGTGGTTCTGGCGCGGGGCAGTGTTCAATGGCTGAATGCTCCCTGCTTGATCTTCGCGCTCCTAGCCTTGGACGGCGCGAGTGAAAGTGGCTGCCTGTGCGCTTCTTTCCAGCTGGATGTCCATCTTTGGACAGATATATACCTATATAATGTCAAAAGACCTCAACCCTAGGGAACACAGGCCTCGAAATACGACAAGGACAACATTCCAGGCCCTTTTCAAACTTTCTCCACTGTAAAGCAACGTTCTATATATCCCAATCCTCCACGTGAGCCCCGCTTGTGCTGCAATATCTCCCAATATCTCGCAGGCATGCCTATCATCAGCAAGCTGGTCAAAGGCATCGGGGCAGGCATTGGGGCAGCTTCGGAGGCCATCGCCGACCACAAAGAAAAGAAAGCTGCCAGAGAGCGTGGCGTTTCCCCTAATCCTCTAGGCGAAAATGAGACGGGTGAAAGCTCCAGGTCTACATTTGAGCCTGGAGCCCACGGCAGTCATTCAGAAGACAAAAAAACTCACGCACACGGAGACAAGGACGACGACTCCTCGAGCGTGGGCAGTTCAGACTTGGACAATGACGCGGCAGAATGGGCACTTGATGAGGCGGCGGAGGAACTTGACCAACCACCTCCAACTTATGAGCAAGCAGCAGCGACAAGCCCTGCGTCCGACGAAGAGGTCGCAAAGGCCTTTCTCAACGAGCACAAGATCGCTCCGACTCCGTCTCTGACATTGAAACCGCTCCCATCTCCAGTCATTCTCCCTCAACGCCGGCCTAAAGACAAAAGCCGGGGATTTGTTCGGGCATACGCTCCTCTCTTGGGTGAATGCGCCGGTATCGATCAGAAGACCTTCATCGATTTCGTCAACGACCTGGACACAGCTTCCAAGGCCAGCCCAGTCTTCGACGTGATCAACTTGGCGTGCTTTGCTGTGGGTCTGGTGCCCAACCCGATCACCATGGCCGTCAGCATTGCGGTACAGGTCGCCAGTGGCACTGGCAAAGAGCTCCAGTCCCGCTACCGCCGCAACACCTATCTCGACCAAATCAACGAATCACTCTTCAAACCGCGCGGGCTGTACTGCCTGATCATGACCTTCAAGCCGGACGACCCCCATCATCCGGTCCTCGGCATGGACCTGTCGAGCTCCCAGTCAACCGATCAGGCCCTCGTCAAGGCAACCTCAATCCCCGACTCGGAACTAAAGCAGAAGCTCGCCAAGATCCGTCTCACCTCCGGCGTCAGTAAAGGCGAGTTCTCCCTCCCCGAATCGGCGCCGCTCATCTACCCGGCCCTCGACGCCGCCGCCCAAGCGGCACTCGACAGTGCTGGAGGGACCTCGGGCGCCACACAAAAAGTCCTCCCTCAGAGCACCAAGGACAAGTTACATTCGTCCTCGGGCTTTCTCGCGAACTACCTCGATCGCCGGGCCCAGGCGTCGTACGCGGGCATGCACCCAGACAGCAAACTGGTGATGCCTCCGCCCGAGAAGAAGTTTGCGTCGCGGTTCTCCGACCCCAATCATCCCGCCAACTCGGGCACCATCCTCGGCCTGCTGACCGGCGGCCACTTCGACCCAAAGGCCAAGCGACGGGGCCGTCGAGCCCAGCGACATGCCCGGTGGCGAGGCTACGAGCTGAGCGAGACGGACGTGCGGAACGCCGAGATGGGCCGACTGCCCCGGCGGCACCAGGGGCTGATCCGCCGTGTCTTGCACAAGAACATTCTGTATTTGACCATCGTCAACTTGCCCAGCGAGAGCGAGATGCGGGAGAATATGCAGCAGCTCGAGAAGGCTGGCAGCAAGTGATGGATGCTGTGTATGTATGCTGATGGAGGGCGAGGCGGAGGCTTGGAAAAGAGAATCGAGCTTCACTGGGCCCTGAGGACAGGAAGAGGGGGAGGCCTGGATTTGGTCACTTCGAGCGAGGGTGTTCACACGCATACTGGCAGAGAGCCATGTGGTTGAAGTTTCACTATACGTACGCTACATGTAATAGGTACATGAATGAGATGATCATCACGACAAGACCCGACGACTCGATTCCCCCTGCCTGCTCAGTTTTAATTAATACATTCCACGAGTACATTAGAGCCATGTTTTTGATTCTCGACTACCTACCTGCCCGTTCTAGTCGGCTTTGTCTTTATGGCTCTCTCACATTCAAAAGCCTCGGGTTCGCATATCTTTCCTCCCCAAGGACTCTTTCATCCTTGCCATCAAAGGCGGAAGGCATTTGGCCCCGGCCCCTTTTGGGCTTGTCGGGGTTGACCGCGAGGTTCGATGGCGTTCGTCCGTGGGCCGGCTCGAGTGGTGCCTGGCTGGCTGACTTATATTTATCTCTCCCGCGCTCTACTACACGAGGTTGACCGTACCTTGTTTGGTTCAACTTTGGTGGGCTACCAAGAAACTAAGGATTGTGAGAAAATAGGATTGTTCATGTCTCTGGCTATGTACTTGCTTATCACTATCATGACTTTGGACCGAAGTGAATTTTGCTGCCGCGTCGAGTTCAAATTCGAAGCTCGTGCCTGTGGAAAGCCGTCCGTCCCGTCTCTCTACACATCCAGGATTGCATGGCAATCGTTGTTGCAACTGTTCCATCCCAAGAAACCGGAAGCACGGGCCCACTTTCTTACTTGATAGTGTTCCCAACCAGGCTGAGCACATCTTAACGTCATCATCTTCGAGCTTCGCGTCGTAAAATTGGCTAAGTTCGTTGCTTTGGGCTGTTGCCTCGCCACTTGAGAGGGCAGTCGATCATCTTCACGCTCCCTCGTCTTCCAGAGAGCATAGGGAATGAATCAGCGTCAGCGAGGTCGACTCCACATCAATTTTGGCCCTCCAAAGTCTCGCAAGGTGGCTAATCCTGAGATGCACCGAATAGCTGCGAGACTCCAGCTGTGTCGTACTGGCCAGTTTTCCACATGACATCTACATAACGGTCACCGTCCGTAGGCCACTTGCCGGTTCTGGGTATTATGAATTCGAACGTCATAATATGTCCATCCACGCTGAGAATCAGCTCATACTCAAGCTCCCACCACACTTGTCCCTGTTGGTTGACTCTGCGTGGAAATTGTTGGGCCTCCTCGAACGAGATGCGGAAGATGAGCGGGCTCGCCATAGGTTTTATTTCGTACCGGGGATCTTTTGTACATACCCCATCTTCAGAGGTCTTGTCTGAATAATACAACTGCTCCTTGACCCACCAGCCGCCCGCCGCTTTGTCTCTGAGCATGAGGCCTCGCCAACCGTTCAAGGGAGGACAGGAAAATTTCTGAGGATGGAGGCCCCGGCGGAGTAGGAATTTGGTGACACAGGCACGGAGCTGAAGGTCATGAGGGCTTTTGTACAGGCACGACCTCCGATAGTTTTTCTGTTCGTCCTGCGAGATTTCTATATGCCATTCAGCACAGAAACTTCGACGTACATATCTCTCCTTGATGAGTTTCTTTTCTGCCGACAATAACACGGCACCCCGCGCAACTGTGAGGGAACCTTGTGCCGCGTGCGGCGGAAGAGTGACTGGAATCACATAGGAAACGGGACTTTGCACGCCGCCAGAATACCGATCGCGGATCTGGTCGAGCAAGTATCGGTTCTGGCTACAGCCTCCGACCACGATAATCTCGTGGACTCGTTGCTCTACCGTCCTCCCACGTAAGCTGCGACCTTCGACGACACTTCTGATCGAAATATCGAGCATGTTGATGATTTGGTCCAGACATGGTGCGAAAGCCCTCCTGACATCCCCGGCTTCGAGGACCACTTTGCCACCTCCCTGGAGCCCGTATTCTGGGATGTCCGGAAGGCCCTGGATGCAGAGGCACAGTGCATCCCGTCCTTCGAATCGCTTCTTCTCCTTCTCGAATCTCTGATACAACTTTCGCTCAAGTTCGCGTTCGTCCGTAATTGAGCTGCGATTTCTTTGCAGGCCTTCGAAAACGCGGTCCTTGTTGCGAAAGCGATCCTTGATCAGCTTTACCGCCACCTCGTTGGTGTAAGCGCCCCCGCACCAGGCTATCTTGGACTCCTCTGGGATGATATGTTCTCGCAGTCGAAGGGGGTTTTCGTTCACCACTGTCCAAATCTGTTGGTCTGCCGAACCAGCTCCAATATCAAGAATGAGGAAAGTCTTTCCGACGAGTGATTGGCCGCGAGCTTTGTAGAGGTGGTAAATCATAGCCGCCGCCGGTTCCGCGACAGGGTAAGGATTGGGAATTCCCGCCGCTTTTGCCGCAGCCACCATCAGCTGTACCTGTGCTGGACTTGACCTAACAGGTACTGGTAGCGAAACGGTAATTCGCGGGTTTCCTGGAGGTGTCCAGCTCTTATAGTCCTCCAAATTGTCGAATACCGGCCAACCCAGACTACCATGCGACGTTGCAATAAACCGAAGGACGAAACGGTAAACGAATCCTAGGTAGTACGAAAACACCGATATGTTTTCCAGGTGATAGTCCCGGGGAACCTCTCCATAGAACTTCAAGCAGTCGCTGAGCTCGGTCTTCCGTTCTTTGGTGAGCTCGATACCTCCCTGGAAATGTTGCTGACTAGCGGTATGGGCGTGAAATAAAGAAGGTTTCAGGTGCCGAACAACCTGAGATTCGTTTATATCTCCCTTTTTCAGTGCTTGGTCCACTTCGTCTCCCCACAACATTCGGCCGTCTCTCGTAACTGCGATCTGGCTGAGGACAGAGCCGGCACAATTGGACCAGACCACCGTTGGTGGTGAGTCTAACGGCACTCCATCATCTTCCCCTTCACTGTATTCAAGAAGAAGGGAAGCCTTGGTGTGTTCCGTTCCCGTGTCCAGGGCAATATGAACTGCATGGAGCGATTGGAGGACGGCGGGACGACGTGTTTTGCTGGATGGGTTCTCGAACTCCGTCTTAGAGAGGCTGGTGAGAGTTGACTCATCTAGTGAGTCGGGGAGGGTGCGTCGCACGCCTCTCCAGGAAGACATCGTTGGACGGATCGGTTCACACGGACTGCCGATTTCCCTACACGACGAACAAGGGCCTGACCGAGTGGAGTTGGCCAGGGAGCAACGCTTCTGAAGCAAGTCAATAGACAAATTAAAGCGTAACTCTGGTTAAGACAGACTGACATGAGTAATGGAACAGTTGTGGCAACTAGGCATATTGGTAGTAAGTACTACCAGGAGGAAGAGAGAGAGAGAGGAGGCAAGGTGAAAGTGAGGTGAGGCAGAGACCAGGAGGAAAGAATGCCAGAAATACCTTCACTCTTGCCGCAGCCTCCGCAGCCTTCACACCACAGAGATTGATTGGCCTTTCCTGCTGGTCAATACTTGGCCAGGCTGCAACCACCAGAGGCAAGGGGTAGGCAGGGTTGGCTCAAGGCTGCGAATACTAGACGCAGTTCAGCCTCTTCGCCAAGGTTACACAACATCGCGACATAACTGTCACCTTCGTGTCACCCCCGCGATCGTGGCACCGCAAAGTAAATAAGCGTGTCAATACCGCCGATATCACAATACCTTCCTTCCACCTCAATTTTCCACAGCCCAGCCCTCTGAGACGACTCGAGACCACAAGCCTCTCCCACCATGGTTCGAAGCTGGACCGAAGAAGAGGAGAACATTCTCTACAACATTCTGGACCGCTGTACTCAGAACTCCGGCTCTAATGAGGGTACGGTCGTGCCAGAATTGTATTTCCACTTCGAAAACGAGAGTGGAGGAGGAGGATCCTCAAAGACCCAAGCACAAATTAAAAATAAGATCCGTACTATTTCTCGCCGCCTCGGTATCCGAAGTACTGAACTTGTCCCAAATTGGCGATTATATGCTGCAGACGCACGGAGGATGAGAGAGTCCATGAGACGAGACCCTCTACCACGAAAGAGGCTGAAGACAGGTTCAGACTGCGGTCTTGATAGGGACCCCGTACCAAGCAACGACGATAAGGAGGCTCCCGTTGCCAGTGAAAATGAAGGCAGTCGAGACTCTTCTCCAGAGCCACTTCAACCGCCGAAAATGAACGTCGGCAGCCTCCTTCCGTCCGCTCAACAAGGTGAAGGGGACGCATGTCTCCCCCCCCGCCGGTATTCCGCCGATCTTGACGAATGGGAGTATAAGTTTCTCACCGATCTTCGAAAACTCCGCGGCGACACGGGCTATATGGCTCCTCTTCCAGAGCAGGACATTCAGGACGTCCTGCGGAAAACCATGAAGCTCATTGACGAAGGTTTCGTTCAATGCCTGTTGGGTTCGAGAGTTGTCATGCCGATTTCGTCGAGACTGCCGCAAGAGTCGCTGGAGCTCGCTCGGTTATTGATTGAATCGAGAAAAGGCGATCCGACGGAGCGGCGTTTGAAGGCGCTAGTCAATGGACCTCGTGTGTCGGAGGAAATCCTGTTTCGTGCTTTTACAGCCGCGGCAATTTACCAATGGGCACTCAAACCATTCGACGAAGAGAATCTCCGACATGTCCCCTCATCCGATTGTGAGCAATGCAGGGTTTTCAATATCTGCGAAGAGTGTGCGTAGCCAGCGAGACACATTCTGTTCTGGAGTGACCGTAACTAACACATGTGACAGACAATCACCACATCGCTCGCAACCTGGGTGTCAGAAGAGCGAATGAGTATCTCGACAAGGTCATCAGGCCAAAGCTGCCAGCGCTTGCGTCGCAAATCCAAGAGAAGCTATACAACGTTTTCATCAGCATCTCCGTCCCTCTGGCAACGGTAGGCAGACCGGAGAACGAAGGTTTCCAGTCTCAAGAACGAAAGCTGCACCAGTGGCAAGAGGGCGTCGAAAATGCGCTTCTTCAGCTGCTGGATGTGAGGACCACCATGGCCAAGTGTTCGCTGCTGTACGGCTTCAGGCTCCCGGCACTCGGCAATCTCTTTGAGGCCGAGTGGATGAAGACGGTACACCCAGAGGACACGGAATTCACGTCAACAGACCGTGTTTACCTGTGTCTCCGTCCCGCTGTTTTTGCTCACAACCCTCGAGACAACGCACCAGAGGTGCTTATCTCTCCGGCTTTGGTTATGGTGGAAGGCTACGAGGTGGACTTGACGATGATTTGATCTCCTTTGTGCAATGACACGGCCGTGTTGGTAATTCCACAGGAAGCATATCCATGGTGCATGGGTCCTAGCTGAGAATCTCCACAAGCTATCGACGGACAGCCGTGAGGGAAGTGTCTAACTGACGGTCCGCGAGATGGGGATAGTTTGAGTTCCTAGGCGAAGAGAAAGGCATGGTAGTCGTGTTCGCCCAATGCAAGAACCCCCTGGGTTATTAGAAAATGTCTACTGTAAATTGGAAGCAAATGCTGAGCTGCCTAGGCAGAACCATCGGGCTTTGCCCAGCTTGCTCATCCATAAAGCCATGGCCCATGGTCATCTACTGTACATGTTCATCCTGGGACTCCAGCACCGTCGTCCCTCTTGAGCAACATTTCGCGCCGCGTCCGATGGCGATGTATGTCCTCCATCCAGTCAGTTTGTGGAAAATCAATCCTGCCTTCACCTTCCGCCCGTGAACTCGGCCTTGTGGGCTTGAATACCCCCCTTGGACAGCTCCCTCAAGGCCATGGTCGCGTATTGGCTCGAGCCCAGCTGGAACTTGAGCACCGCCGCGAACTTTGTGGCATGCTGCGGCGGCACGTGGGCTGTTTCGGCATCGTTTCCGCTCCCGCTCGCCTGTGCTGTTGTCGTGATCGCGCCCGCTCCATCTAGTAGCGATTGGGGCCGCTGCTGCTGCTGCTCTACACCGACAACGTCGGCCTTTTCCCGCAGGATCCGCTCCATGTCGGTCTCGACGAATTGCCTGTCCCCTTCCCCGTCACCGTACTCGTGGACGCTGACCTCAAATGTCTCGCCGATGCGCGCCACAACCTTGCGATAACCCCCGCTCAGACTGAAGTCCTTCTGCTTTCGGCGCATACGGTACGGGTCGAGTCCACCGCCAGCGTCACTGGCCATGAATGTTTTGTACCATTCCCCGCTGGCGTTGGCTGGGTAGACGACGTCGAAACCTGGGAGGGGGAGGACGATGTCGAAGATGGAGTATTGGCCGCTCTCGGCCTCGGCGGCGGTGAGGGCGCGGGCACGCTCGAACATGTCGTCCACGTCGTAGGCGCGGTCGTCGCCTGACGGCGCAATGACAGGCTCCCCATCTGCATCCACCGTCTGGTTCGATGGTTCGTTGTCGGTGTGCTTTTCCTTGTGCTCGTGGACCAGTACGAGATCACCTTCCACGACCTTGCCACCGAACAAGCGCCATCGCTCGCCGGCCGCAAGATTCCAGACGAAGGACTGATATGCATGGACATACAGGAGTCTCAGGTTGCGCTGAATTCCAAGAAGAGCCCCCAGATAGTCCTGCGGGTGCTTGCCCAGGTGTCGTATCAAGTTGGTCTCGGCCGAGAACTTGCGCGGGACCTTGTCGAGAGCATCGTTGATCCGGCCGGTTGTTCGCCAGATATTGATTCCTTCAGCACGAGAACGGTCGTCTTGGCCGACAAGGACACCCGAGTCTTGGGATTCTGAGCTGTTCAACGCGACGGGCGAAAATTCAAGGATAGCATCGCACGCACCCTTGAAGTCCTCCTTCAGGATCTTCAGGCCAACAACATCGGTGCGCGTGGCGAATGTCCCGAAGCGTTGCAGGCCGTAGTAATTCAAAAAGCCGTGCTCGTGAAGCTGACGGAGCGCTTGTGACAGGTACGACTGGATGGCGGCCTTCTCTTCGGTGGTGTTCAGGCCAGGGACCAACTCAACCAGGTGGCAGTCTCTCAACGTGACCACGAATTCGTTTCCGGTCAAATCACCAAGTTCTAATCCGTGTTTCTGGTACTCGAAATCTCCCACTGCTGCATATCGCAGAGAACGATTCAACGACGCCAAGCGCTCTGCTTCGACACGGTAAGCGCTGACTCTCTGCACGGTTACAGCACGCCGGTCCTTCGTCCCTGCAAACTGAAACGCCTTGTTGTTCGTTCTAAGTTGCTTTGTCAGATAAGAAATTACTTCAAGAGTATCCTTATTCTCCTTGTAAAGAGTAAAATGTACATATTCCCCGCCGCGGTCCAGCCAACCTAGCTTTCCTGGTCGCGAAGACTTTTCGTTAGGTTTTGCCCAGGCGCGGTTACGACCGTTGTTCGAGGATGGGGCCGTTGCGGTGAGGACCAGCACGCCCTCATTGTCCGTCTTGGAATCGATCTTACTGTGGAAGATACGGCGGATATCCTGATGGATCTGTGACCGAAGACTGCGGTCCGACGTGAATGGTGTCCGAACTGTTGAGAACTCTCGAGATTTCCTTCCAGGATTGCGTAGGATTGATTCATAGAGGGAGATTATCTGTGTCGCCGTCTCTTCGCTGAAATACTCTACGAGTTTGGCGCGGTCCTCGTCGGGAACCTGCATCGCGTCAGACTTGACCATTTCTCCAGACGATGGAACATTACCTCAGAATTCTGGAGGCCGGAGCTGTCCTCCCCAGTAGCATCCGAGGCTTTTGTATTTGCAGTTGTTTCTGCCTCTCGTGGAGTCTCATATTCCGCCGGAGATGGATCTGATGGCGCTGCCTCATGCCTTATATGTTCTGAAGTGCCTTGCGCCGTACGTTCTGAGCCATTATTATGCGGAGCGTGCGGCTGCAGACCCTTGGCATCCATTGATCGGAGGTGCAGGACGGTTCCGCCAGGGAGAATCTCGTTGACCAGGAAATCTGTATATCTCTTCTTGAGAATCCCTTGGAAGAGGCTTCTGGACCCGTCGACAAAAGCGGTGATACCTACCTCGCGTTCTTTTGCGCCGTCGTCAACTACGCCAACCGGACGAGGAGACAATGCCATTGGAACGTCATCGCCAGCGCCATCTGCCTGAGCTGTGTCGAGTTTGACTCTTTTCGGTGGATGAACGTCAGCAGCGTGGCCTTCCATTATTGCTCTAAGATGACTGCCAAAGGTCTCCCCAAGAACATTGAGAGAGTACCTCGTACAGTAACTTGTGAGCTGGATGTTGAGAATGAAATTTCATTAATGCCAAGAGAAAGATACAGCTAATCCGGTTACAGGATAGTGCTTCCCCTTTCTGTCGACGCCTTGCGATGCTGCCTCATGCGTGAAGTCGTCGCCATCATACCCATGGAAGATCAAGACAAAACCCTGTGCTCTCCATCATGACAATGCTATGGGACCCAGAGAGGCTTATGGCGGTCTCTCCCTGTTCAAAGATCAACATCACCCTTCCTGTCAGGCGTAGATCCCTTTTCCGTTCCGTTCGCCTTCTCAACCACAGTCCAAGGCCGCTCGAATCCTTTAAACTCTTCAGTGATCAGCATGCGCGTGTCCTCCCAATCCACTCCGAATGCGCCGCTGTTGAATTTCGGACTCCAGATTTCCCCTGGTTTGTTTCTGTCTGTGTGCCAAGCGGTTGTAGGGGAGAAATTCGAGGGACCAAAAGCCTCCAGTTGGACTCTGAGCTCTTCGAGCGCCATTCTTGTATGGGGAATAATCTTCGTCGTGGAGTCCTTGCCTGGGTTGTTGGTTTTCATATTTGGTTTTCCGTAGCCGATGCTTGTGAAGAGGCAAGCGATCCAACGCCGCGGCCTGCAAACTACGTCTCCTGTAGGGATGGTTTTGTTTGTACCCTTGAGCTTGATCATGATCTCTTGTTCGTAGTCCAAAGGCTGTGGAGGAATAAGCAAGCAAGTTCCAATGAGATCGTACGGTCGATCTGCTGTCTCGCAGTGCTCTTGGTAGATCCTGAAAGCTTGTGGGCACTTGACTGTGTCAGCGACAGCGAACAAACGGAACTCGTGTATCCATACCAGTCGTTTAAGATACAATGCGACTCCATAACCCCAAGCTCCTTGGCAATTGACGGCATCTGGGGTTAAATAGATTAGCACAAATTATCGAGCTCCTTGGGTCACATACGGACAATGACCGCTCTGTCCGGCGCATCGTCAAGGTCGCCTGCGAGGTCGCTGATCGAAAATCCTGGAGCACTTCCCGAGCAATTCTCATCTCTTTCAGCGGCTTCGGCCCTAAGTCGGTCGGCAATATCCTCAAACTCGAACGAGGGAGACCTCTTTTCCCGGAGTGGATTCCACATCTCACCGTTGTCGAGGCAAGATCTTGTAATTCGGTCTTGGCCTTGCACAACCTCCTTCATGGTGTATGGTCGCGTTGTCATGCGACGCGTCTCTTCTCCCTCCCCCAAGAATCTTGACAGCAGGGCCTTGTAAGCTTCGTCGATGAGATGTAATTCCAGCTTGGACTCGCTGTTTTCACTTCTCATGGTCCAGTATTCTGTAAGTTCAAAATATCTCTCGTCGAGCTCTTCTAATGATGCATCATCTCGCAGGCCGAGGAGCCTGTAGTGTTTAGCATGCTGGCTCAGATCCATATTTTTGAGCGATTGCGGTAAAGGAGGATATGGAAAGACGAAGAAGTACAAGTTCTGATGTACTGTGGCATTGGCGGTCAGCCACTATTGAGTATCTGCTACCAATTTGAATGGAGAGAGAGAGAGATCGATAAATTTGGCCCTTTGATTGACGGACGTACTGGAGAGGGAAGTGACAGTCATGAGACTGCCGGCGCAGGTGGAGTGAAGTGAGGAAGAAGAGAATGGTGACTGCCTCGATGAGAACTGAAACCAAGTGCTTGAATTTGATTTATGTACTATTGGATGCGCGGTAGCCAACAACTTGATCACTATTATACCAGGCACGCCACTGCGTTACTCATGAAATCTTCAGTGCTAAGAGTGAATGCAATCCAACCGGGTCCCGGTCATTTCCTGAAAAAGCCTAGAATACTTTGCCTCTTTTTGACGCGCTTTTTTTCAGGGCCACAGGTCGAAGTCGTTTTCAGCTCGGTGGTTTCCACTGTGTTGCAATACTGAGTTGATGGAGTCGTCGACCGGATCGATGGCAAACCAACGCGAAATCTCTCTGCGAAAGTTGGTGCCGTGGATCTCTTGCTCCGTCGACTCCTCTGTCGGCTGAGCGTCCTCATTGTACCATCTTCGTCGTTAGACCGTCTCTCCAGCTGCTCAATTTCTTGTAACGCAGTCATTCCATTGGTTGCCAGGTTCTCTTCCGTGACGGCGTCGAATCGGACAACTCCCCGCTTTGGCGGAATTTGAAGTGTATCATGAATAAAATCCTGAATCAAATGTGTACTTCTCTTGTTTTTGGTCGCTGCTATCTCTGACGCTAAAGCTGTAATGGTAAGATGGTATGCTGGTTCGGAATTACCCCCGAGAAGTATTGGAATGTCAGTCGTGACCATCACCATGATGCACGACGCAGGGCGTTGGTAAATCTCCGACAACCGGAAAGACAGGTCGATGAGAAATCCTTTCTCGGATTCGAGCTGCATTCACAGTCAGTCAAAGCTTAAGGTGCGGGTTTCCATTCCTACGCAGCAGTTGAGCTTGACTTCGGCCAGGATCACCCAGTCTTTCGCCACCCGTTCCTTTGCCGTATTGTTTGACTCTCGATAGGCGAAGGCATCATCGTAGTATTGGCTCCTCTTCTTGGACAACCGTAGCCTGCTCCATGACTGTTCTAAGCTGGCTAAATCCGATGGCTGCCCTTTTGAGTTCTTTGCGAGGAGAGTGAATTGGTTTGAGTGCGTAAGCTCAGGAGGAGTCGACTGGGCACGTTGCAACAAGGAAAATTTGTGCGGGGATGGAGACATGCGGCCTTTGAGGTCGAATGCACCCTCTTGCGCATTGTCGCCTGCCGGGGGAGTAGGAAATGCATTCTCAATAGCCGTCGCATGGATGCGGCTGGTAGTGGATGGTGTGGATGTCATGGGCACTTATTGTGAACGCGACGACAATGACTTCCGGGGCCGTTCTGATCTCAAATTGACGATATTATGGCGGGGGCGATCATTTGAGGATACTGATGAAAAAGGTGAATTCGCAGTCTCCATGCAACATGCCGCTGGGGCCCAATTCACTCTTGAGGGCAGAAAAAGATCATTAACAATGGGGCATTCCAATCGAGATCCAAAAAAGCTCAACAAAAGGCAGATCCTCGGGCTCTTGTCAAGCCAGACCTTTGTGAGTGTGCAATGCAGCAGACCAAAGACGGCACAGGGGGGTGAGAGATGAGATGAACAGGATGCAGGTCGCCATGCAGCTTCCTGCGTTGTCAACAAGACCAACATTTTGTGAGACGGGCAGCCGCCACCCTGGTCAGGAGATTAATACCATCACTTCTAGCGAGGGGTAGGCCTGTTCCAGGAGTCTTCCTCTGCAGGAACGCACCGCAACAGCTTCTGTTAAACAACATCGGCAATCTTTGATAGCCACATCGGAGAGTGGAAATGCTGCTGCGACGTGTTTGTCAGTTTTGTCATGTTTGCTAGATTTGCAGTCTTACAGCAGATCGACTCGTAGGAAGTCGAGTCCCCCGCACCCATCCTCGTATCTCAACTTGGGCATTCGTCGTCATAGATTGCTTCAATGGTATTGAGTTGCGTCTAGCTGCTGTCGTCCCCTGACGCGCTAGAGTGGAGAGTGTAGATCCAGTTGCCAGTGTCATGCATCTATTGGCTGGAAGACTCTTCGATGTTCTAAAGCGTTTAACCTGGAGAGAGGGGAATAGCATTGCCCGTCAGCACCCACGGGTCATGACGTCGTTGTCGCGATTGTGACACCAGTGAGGCACTGGAGGGGTGTTTGTGCAGATCGTGCCCATGAGAGTTGGTACAAAATACATTCAAGCACCCCATGTTTGTGCTTCTGTTCACGGGAACCTATACCCACTATATGATCAATCTGGAACTCAAGAAAGCCTGAGAAAAAGGTAAGGCTGCCTTGTTGACGTCAAGATGATGCGCAGAGCAACTCATACCATAGTCTTGTGGACTCTCAACTGACATTTCGACAGGTGCGTCAAATATAACCCTTCAACTCGACTTTGAAATCCCCTGTCTATAACTCTTGTTCACCCCATTGAGTCCAACTATGAACCGTCTTGCCAGCCAGACCAAACAAGCACACCGACTGATCTCCTTGCAGCAATCCAGACCGTTTGTGGTATATCGAGCCAGTGAGTTAAGGTTACCTCAAGACGCTGGCATTCATTCACAACAGTGCAGGAATGTCGGATCAAGATAAGTCTGCACTTGATGCCAACAAGGGTTCTATTGGCTCTCAGTTCAAGCCAGAGGGATGTAAGATTGACTTGTTCCTCGACGAGCCTCTGCCGTGAGGCTATGTGAGTTCCGGCGCAGGCTAACCGCGAGTGGCAGCCGTTGGACAAATGGGAGAAAAGGCTGGTGGTCCGCTCAGTAGTAGCGGTGCGGTGGGAAAGCACTTCACGCCTGAGGGTTCAGTGGGTGAGTGACTTCCATTGTCAAGTCTTAATGCACCACTTGAGACCGATCACTGACAATATATAAACTGCAGGCGGCACGGCACAATCGGGTATGTCGGGTTTGAGCGGGTTTGTCTGACCAATGTACTCACAATCGCAAGCCGCCGAACAAATGCAAGGAGACAAGAAGCCTATCTTTGACAAAGACGGCGCAGTAGGCAAGCAATTCACATGTGAGTCTGGAAAATCCAAGAGCGGAGAACACTCAAGATGACAGCATATTATAGCTGATGGGGCCATCGGCAGTGTCGGTGAGGTGAGTGCACCGGCCTGATCTGGAAGACCAGATGCGTCAATTCGCGTTCCAGGCACACGGCACATTCTGCAAAGTGTAGGGTGCAATATTGACTTTGTACTTCCAATAACAGGCCGTGGGCGGTCCCTTCTCGTCCAAGGGCGCCATCGGAAAGCAATTCACAGAACAAGGAGCAGTAGGAGGTCAGACACCTTCCCTATCACACCATCGTTGTTCCGCTGGGCTGATAAACATTTGCAGGAACAATCCAGGAGAATTTGGGAAGTGGCAAGGAGTAAAATCTGTCTAATATGCATACAGTCCATAAAGACTTGTAGAAAGATATCAACTGAGTCGACTATGGTCATATATTCACGACTACCGTAGTTGATATATCAAACGGAGGCATTGCCCCTATCTAGCTGGTGCATCAGTTTAATGGCATCTTCACAATGAGCTTCCATGTCTAAATTCCAAACCCAGTCCCACTGATGCCGCAAAACATGTCGGAATTGGTCAAGATCATCCCCAACCCCAGGTCTTTCAAACTCGTAGAGCATACCGGCCTTCCTGCTTTCGGCCACGAGCCGTTGATCACGCTCTCTCCTGGTTGCATCGTATGCCGCAAAAACCTTGACGAGTTGATATGCGTCGGGCGTTTTGATTGCTCCAAGAAGTCGACTGAGAACAGCAGCATCCTCGATAGCCATACCCGCCCCTGCGCCGAGATGCGGTGTAGAAGCATGGGCGGAATCACCCAAGAGACAAATTTTGCCGTCTTTGACAAAGGATTTTGCAGGGGGGAGATCAAAGAGCCCCCATTTATCTGGCTTTTTCAGCATAGACAGGAGCTTTTTCACCGGTTCGCTCCACTCCTTGAAGTCTTCGAGAGCGTCTTCAACGGTGGCGGGAACAACCCAGTTGCTGCCATACTTCCACTCCGAGGCACTTCGGAAGGCGACGACATTGAGCGTCTTGCCTTGCTCGATTGGAAACGTGACGAGATGGCCTCCATAGCCAAGGCTCATAGCCTGGGCCATTGCCATGTCCTCTCCTAGAGCATTGATGCCATCCTCGATTGGGAGGAGTCCTCGATAGGCATATTTGCCGGTAAATTGTGGTTCATACTTTTCCTGCTCCCCATGTAAAATGTTCCGCACTCGCGATTTGACGCCGTCGCAACCAATAACAGCATCGAAGGTTTGAGAGGTGCCGTCCGCGAAGTGAACCTTGACACGTTCTCCGTCTTCTTGCACATCAGTGCACCTTTTATTGAAGCTGACCAGACCTCCCTGGAAGCCACCAGGCAAGAGGTCCACCATCGCGTCCAAGAAAGCCGCTCGGTGGACATTGCGGAACTTGTTGTCATTGTGGACTGGACATATCTTTTCCAAAGCTCTTGCCGTGTTCGTCCCTCCTCTGCCGTCCATGCCCATGTAGAATTTAAGAAAGACTGACATCTCTCGGCCGTCGACTGTTACCGCTTCGGCTTCGTCTGCAATTCGGCTGTAGGATTCGTAGATTCTCGGGTCGATGGCACACATGGCTCGAACTGCATTGGGGAGAAATCCAACGCCGGCGCCGATTTCGGAAAATGCAGGAGCAGCTTCGTACAGGTGTGGTTTGATAACGCGTCGGTCGCAGTGTCTCAAGAGCCCTAGTAGAAAACTCAGTCCACCTATACCTCCTCCGATGATTGCGATCCGCAAAGGGCTTCTTGTCTCCCCTGCGTCTCCCATGATGTGTCAGTAGTAAAGACAAGCAAGAAACAGGGACTGGAAGAAGGTTGTGTCAAGAAGTGATGCGCCGTCCGCTGTACTGGCAGCCGGAGAGGTAAGGCTATTTGTAGCATGCCGGGCTGAGTCCTTGCACACTTCTCTTTTCCAATATTATGCAGCGAGGGGATTCAGGCCGTCGAATCCCAGTCAAGATACACCAATATCTCATGATACCGCCTCACATCAGTAAGCTCATGGTCAGAGGTGCAGCTGACACGAACGGCTTCGAGCATTTCAGTTGAGCGGGCTCACTCGGGTGAGTGCAAAGGTGGAGGCGTGGGCAACCAAAGCTGCCACCAAGACGATGGCATCGCGGACGCAGGCCATACATTCTAAACATTACCAACACGTTAGGATCTCACACGAAGACCAAGAAGGGAGCATGAAGTCATCTCTGGCTTAGGTAAAGCGATGAATGAATGCGGAGGCGCCACCAGCGCAGAGCGAGCATCATGTAAGATTGCGTGAAGCTATAACCTGTTCTGGTTTAGCGCATATCTCTCGGTTTACCTACTTTATTCGTGGGACGCGCTCTCGGCGGCCATTGTGCCTCCGTGTCACAACTTTCGTCCTTCATGTCGCATCATTGATCTGGGGAGTGAGCTGACAGTCTTGTCACTTCTTAGATCGTTTTTATGGACACGAGGAATAGTCCATCCTCCTTAGGGATGACAAATTATACCCTTGTGAATTTGATCCCTGAAAACTGTTGCCCCTTGAAGATGGTGAGGCATTGAAGAGCTTTGTAGCCGCCCACCCTTTTCTAGCCGCCCGCCACAGTATGCACGATTCATTACCACAAATGGGGTTCCAGCGTCAGGCGACCTTCTTCCGTTCCTGGCTTTCTAATAGCCCCTTAATTCCGACTGCTTGGAGAACATCCAACCCATGAGAGGCTGTCTACGCGCCCGAAGTTTTCGTGGCCATGGCCAAAGCTCTGAAGCTCCTGAGACTACGCCTTACTGTCCCGCCTCTCAATCGGGATTAGCAATGCGGGAAAGGTCTAGCATTCCTGGAGATATGCAGTTCGAGCAAGCGGTGAAGTGCCAGTGGCCTGGCTAACTATTAGCACTGTTTGAGACTTGATACGTTTCCTCGAGAGTTTGCTCCTGCATAGGCGCCCGCACGTTGTCACAAAGACAGGCGCCATACACGTGGTTTGACATATTACCAGGTAGGATCTCCCAAAAATCCTTTCATCCTCCTCCAGGTCGGCCGTGCACAGTACCTCCAGAACAGGCCAGCCAGCCAAGGACGGACTTTTGACCTTAACCTGGAGTGCATCATTTACACGCTTTGTCCGCAACCATGGAGACCTCGAGCCCGTTGCCAGACACGCAAGTGTCCTTGCTGAGAGCTATTGACGGTAGTCACCTTAGATGGTCCGACTTTCGAACGATTGTCCTCAGTGCGTTTCGGATCATCTTTACCGATAATCTCCAGCTGTCCGAATTGTCACGTCCTTTCTCTGACAGGTTGAAGCCATGCCTGCAGAAACTTGACCGATTCGACAACCAGGAGGCAGAATGGCGGAAACAGGTTGCGAGTAACAAGGGATTCGGATCGTCAATGGTGTTTCCTCCCAACATCCTCCCATCGACTGGTGTCAACCTCTCCCTCCATCGATCGCTTGCTCCCAAGCTCAACCGAGAGGCACTTCCCCCACGGGCCGTCAAGGCTCAGGAGAGTTTGTTCGAGTTGCCTGTCCCTCGACCGGGCCTTCTCACTGGCTTCACCACTCAAGCATTTAATGAGAAGGAATTGTCGGTTTTGCCCAACTGCGCATCTGCAACTGGGACAATCGTTGATTTCGAGTCGGGCACCGTGTCTCCTGGAACAACCACCTACTGTCCGTTCATGGTCTTTGAACGGGTGAATACCGCGTCGGAAGATGCGATACAGTCTGCCAGGAATCAGTGTGCAATTGCTGGCGCTCACTGCGTCCGGGCCTTCCAGCTTTTGTTCAGAAAATGCACCAGCCCTCGCCCGGTGTTTGAAAAGCCAATATCTTTCTCTTGCGCCATCAACAACTCCAACGCTCTTATCTACTATCACTACGTTGATGCTGACGGCCGCTATTGTATGTCAGAACTCTCCCGGTTCAATCTCGATGACACAATCGCTTTCAAAGAATTTCAGGGATGGATCGAAGCAATTGAGGACTGGGGATCGACATACCTACTGCCCGTCATTAAGATTGCTTTGAGACAACTCCTCAAGAGCCATGGGACGCCGCCAATATCACCCATGCCATCACTCACCTTATCAATCGACACTGCTGCAGGAAGCGAGGAGGTTCTGATGAAAGTCCTCCGCTCCACTTTTGGCGCCATCAAATGGAAATGTGAAGGGGAATGCGAAACCCCATTGAACAGCAGTATCGCTCATTGTGGCACGCCACTCGGCGCCCGGAAAATTAGGACCCTGGCTCTGTCGCCCACCTCACCGGCTGACATATTGGGTGCAGCGTCTGGACCCACCACGCCATTCTCCGTGTGGCGGATGAGGCCCGAATGGGCCAGCAGGTCTCCTACCGCTCGGCGACATCCACTTTCACCATTGAAACTCCGCTCTGATATTCCCGACTCTCCATGTCGACGGGCTACTCTTTCCCCATGCACCCCTCCGCCAGAAGCTCCCAACTCGGCGCAGTCCCCAATGCTCGTTCTACAGAAGAGAGTTGATCTGGCCATGGATGAAATCCAAGAACTGAGGGCGCTGGTACAAACATTGCAGGGCGAACTCGACACGAAGAATAATCAGCTTGAGCTGGGCAGAAAGCCTGCCGACATCGTCGTCAACGAGACATGCAAAGATATCTCAAGCGCTCCAATGGTCGGATTTTCCGCAGATTTGAGAGGTCGTCTTGAGCGGAGCAATTTCCCACCCACATGTCCACCATTGACCCATATGGCTGCGAGCCTCCTGACCTCCCGGCTGTCACTGCCATGGGCCCTGTTCTTGTTCTTGCTTGCCTCGGTCCTCCTATCCCATGACCTGTTCGAAGTGACTTTCTACTTGGCACAGACACCAGGAAGCGCGTTCGTCTGACAGCGCGATAGGCAAGGTGGAGAGGGCACAATTGCGGATGCAGGCTAGATTGGGCGATCTACAGTTCTATCGGTTTGCTGCGGCAGATCCTGTACTTGTACGTACTGTAGCTATTTGGTCGGAAATCCAGGGTCATTATGAAAGAAGTCGGCCTTTAAACACGCAGCTGCATCTGTAAGACGCGATCCATCCTCATTTCTCATGCGTGTCGCGTTGCGATAAACAGCGAGGATCGTGGACCCACAGGATGTGCCGATCATCACAGCGGTTTATTTGCTCCACCATGTTAGGGCTTCCTGGATAAGGCCGTGGACCAACCCGAGTTTTCAAGGTCTTTCTGTGCTATGCATGATCTCGTCTGTAGACTGCCCTACCAAACTGCTTTGTGCAGACAGGATCGCACGCGAATTTGGGATGGAGTGCCACTGCATAAAGATACCCGCGTCGTGGCTCTCTGGGCTGACGTGATAGAGAGACAAAGTTCACCACACAACGGATCTTAGCTCGGCTCCCCGCGCTGATATCGGCAAAAGATTTGACGCGGAGCTCGGATACAAGATCCAGGCGAAAGCCTGGCGAGCTTACTCTGGTGCCACGAAAGTGAGCAATCACCGGGCCTCGTCGATGGCATGTGAAAGTGGACAACTCTAATTTGGAAACTGCCTGCAGACAGTGGCGTCTCGGGATCTACCGGATAAGATGAAGGGCTGAGGCGCGCTGCAGTAAAGCGAACGCCACATTTATGCTCTATGGGACGAGGCTGAACGCCATCCTGCCGCCACTGTGTCACTGGACTAACCTGTTACGGTATTATACTGCTCTGCCATCCCCGCCCCCTGAATCACGCCTGGCGTCGCTCGTCGTCAAATTTCCCTTTGAAGACCTGTTCACTTCCACCAGGCCCGAAAAGGGTAGAAAACGTTCGAAGCATATAGGTATCGATACAGCCAGAAAGGAATTTTTACGTTAGCTACTATCCTGCTTTTAGGACTACGAAGCTGATATCGTCCATGAACTCTGCGCACAAGGTAAATGAGGCTATCTGCCAGAAATCCATCCTAATGCCCATCTCTGGCGAACGCGGAGAAAGCCTCCTTGACGCGATATGGATATGCCATCTTTGTGAGTCTTGCTCTTCTATATATCCTCGTCCACATGTCGCTTCAGGTTGCAGTTCAGTTCAGTCCAATCCATCATCTTCTCTTCTCTCCTTCTTTGCGTGCTGTCCCCGTTTGGCACCAAGTGCCGTCCACTCCTTTTTCATCCTTTTCAGTCACTCCTTCATGCTAATCATGCTGACTCCAACCCTTCTTCTCGCCTCTGTTGGCATCGCCACCGCTTGGACCAATGCTGAGGTGACGGTCCGAGTGAAGGAGACTCGGACAATCACTTTCTGTCCGCTTCCTACTGGACTGTCGGCCTGTGACGAGGCTGGTCAAGGTTGGGGGCGCGTCAATGATCCTAACTCACTACCTGGTCAGAGTTGGCCTGCGTGGAATGGAGGTGCAAACGGGCCAGGACAACATGGCGGCCTTCCGGGTGGAGCAGGATGGTTTCCACAAGACCCTTCTGGCAGCTGGGGAGAATGGGAAAGCACCGCTGTCACGGTCACGGCGTCGCCAACACCAGACCCCACTGCCCATTCAGCAACGCCGCTGATAAGGAGCTCTTCGACTCTGCTATCGGTGGCACCATTTGCAAATACCACTACCACTGCCCAGTCCACCTCTTCGTCGTCGGTCGTACTTTTCGAAAATACTTCGACAACAACGACATCGGGATCGTCAACGACTGTGTTGCTCGGTGATCCATTGTCTTTTACAACCACTAGGGCCTCAACTACATCAGCGACGTCAACATCTTCGACCACCGCATCGGCAGTCACGGCAGATGCTGCCCCAAGCCGAGTCCCCGGTGACGGCAGCTTCTTGGTTTCGCTGACATCGAGTGTGGGATCGAGGCTCAGACGCCAAACCACGGCGAGCTACCTGGGCTTCTCGGGAACTGTGGCCATTGCTGTTACTGATATCAAGGATGCCTGGGCCTTTGTTTTCAACGAGCAGACCCAAGTTCTTGGATTTAGCGGGAAATCTGGCCACGTGGGTTTTGATAGCGACAGGCTGACGGAACCCGTTCGGAAGACCAATGACGATGGCACATATGCTCCGGCTGCCTATGTTGGCTGGAATGTGGACATCACCAAAGGTACCATTGGCTTTGGCAGTGCCCAATTCTGCGTCTCCGCAAACGCAACGCTTTTTGCATATTGGGATCTCATCATTCCTGAAGGATGCACGCCCTTCACGTTGGCCACAGATATCAACGATGTCCAATCTTCGACCACCAGCACCGTGGCTGGCACCACGACCTCGAGCTCGGCTTTCTCGACTCTGACAACAACAGCCAGCTCAGCCTCGCATTTAGCTGATGACGCTTTTGCGTCAACCTCCAGCATTTCTTTGAGCGCTACTACATCGTCGACCACATCTGGCATCAGCTTGACCTCTTCTGTCGCTGGGTTGGAGCTTCTGATTGAGGATGCATCCTCAACCTTGACGCTCACGACCATTACTTCCGGCTCCTCGACCTCGGTGGACCCGACAACAACGTCCGTGCTCACGACCACCTCTGAGACCGCGGTTCTCTTTGCTGACGTTACAACTTCTTCGTTGTCGACAATGACTACCACTGGCTCGACAATGGAAACACTACTGGCGACATCAACTCTGACCACTACTTCGACCTCGTCGTCGAGCGGCACAAGCACTGTCTCGATCAGCCCTGTTGTGATAGCTGGGAATGCTGCAGTCACAACGACTACCACTTCGGCGGCAGCGGCTTCTACGAGTACTTCTTCGTCGACCTCCAGTGATTCTGACAGGTCTACTTCTTCATCAACCTCCGGTGACTCAGACAGTGATTCGGACAGGTCTACTTCTTCATCGACCTCCGGTGATTCGGACAGGTCGACAACCTCGTCGACCTCTGGTGATTCGGGGAGGACTACAACTTCGACCTCGAGTGATCCGGCGACCTCTTCCTCGGCGTCTTCGCGCTTTAGCACTTCCATGACCTCCTCGAGCCTGATGGCTCTCGAACAACTGGCTGCTCTGATTACCTCTTCCAGCACATTTTCGACTACTAAGCGATCGACAAGCTCGAGTGATACTACCACAACTTCGGGTGTGGCGCTCGGTGCCCCAGCTGTTGCCGCGAGCACAACTTCGAACACGGTTAGAAGCACATCGACTACGAGCGCGAGCAATGCATCCACCTCCTCGACCGATGCAACGACCGATTCAACGACCGATTCAACGGAGCTCTTGGATTCCATCGTGGACGAGGTGCTCGCTCTTAGACGGCGCCGATTCAGCGCGATGATGCCCTGAGCTTCAAGGATGAAAGACTAAACCCTTACTACGGCGTACACTTTTCTTTTTGTGTTTCAACAATGGCTTCTTTAAACAATGGGCGTCGAGACGGGAGTGAGGGAGGGATCGTCAAGGGAGAGACTGGATTTCAGGCTTATTGTTATACTTTGGTTCAGAATCCATATACGAATGCACTTGCGTGGCTAGGCTCAATGCCACCCTGAAATATGATCATCGTTTTCCTATGTTGACATATTTATTTCCGGGCTTTCTGTTCTCTATACCTAGATTGCCTTAGAGTGAGAAGCTTTTGACTCTATCCGGGTTGGTTTCAGAGGATGAGTGGCAGCTCGGGTGGGAGCTCCAAAACTGCCCTCCATGCCTAAACAGTATTAAGACCAAGCTGCCTCCAGTGGTCTGGACGAACGATGAGCAGCTGAGGCCATGATGGCGTCAAATGAGGCGGCTCGGAATATGACCAAGGCAAGACTGTCGACCGTTACAGCTACAGTAAAAGTTTCCTTCGTGTGAATTCGTGGTGTTTTGCTTGTGACCAAATTTCCGTCATTTGAACTAGGACCCCGCAGTGCCCGCCCACGTGGCTACGCGTTATCAGGGGACGCGCTGCGCGTTATTATTTCTCTTCTCCAGAGTCGCAGTCTAGCTGACACCACCTCTGCGAATACGACGACAGACGATGTTTTCCAAGCCTTTCAAGCCCTTGACTATTCATAAACCTGTTGCCGATGGCGAAATCCCTGATCAGAGGATACCTCCTGCCAAGCGGAGGAAGCTGAGTCCTCCTGATCATCAAGAAGCGACGACACTATCCAATCAGGGTGAAAGACAACCCCTCAGGTCCATCGCCAACCCTCCGAGTCCTGTTCTGATCCAGAGAGGGAATGGGTCGGACGGCATAGAAAGCTATTTCTCAATCCTCTGGTAAGCAGCTTATAGAGCCAGGAAATACCTGCCACTGATGGCCTCCGCAGGCGTGTTCCTACGAACAAGAAGAACAAGACTTGGACGGATGACGGTGTGCTCGCCGTTAGAGATGGATTTGCAACATTGTATACCAAGTCCGGAAAGAGCATCGGCCGCACTTCCTTCTCGGCTCCTTTGCTGCCCGAGTCAACCCTGACCATCAATGGAAAGGATGTCGAGGTCCAATCCCAAATCAGCAAGAATGCCTTCCTGGAGATCATTGGCTCCAAATCCAAGCCTGCGAACCTCGAACACAAAACCGCATCTAACCCTGTATCCGCGGAAATTTCCGAAACCCAACAAACAAAGCCAAGCATACAGAGTCAGATGAAAGCTCAAATGCAGAAAGAGAAGATGCAGGCCAAGAAGCGACATCCTTCATTGGTCAGCCGTGTCGGTGCATTTAAACAGCCGTTAAAGGAGCCAACTATCCTTCCGCAAGGCCTGGGTGAATCGCCGACCCCGCGGCATGACCCTCACGCAGACGGGGCACTGGTTTTCAAGAGACCCAGAAGCCCACCTGAAGGTCGACAAATCGTGGACGTGGTTTTAGACCCTTTTATTGGCAAAAAATTGCGGCCACACCAGCAAGAGGGGGTACAGTTTCTCTATGAGTGCGTAATGGGGCTGCGTGATTTCGACGGCCATGGATGCATCCTGGCAGACGACATGGGGCTTGGCAAGACGTTGACCACGATCGCTCTCCTATGGACTTTGTTGCGGCAAAATCCAGTCTTCAGGGAGCCACCTGTGATCAAGAAAGCTCTCATTGTCTGCCCTGTATCCCTCATCCGGAATTGGAAGCGAGAATTTAGGAAATGGCTCGGCTCCGACCGGTTGGGGGTACTCGAGTTCGAAGATCAACAGACTCGTCTTAGTAGTTTCGATGGGAAAGTCTTTCAGGTTATGATCATTGGCTATGAAAGATTGAGGACAGTCGCCGATGATCTGGCTAAGGGACAGCCGATCGATATTGTCATCTGTGATGAAGGCCATCGTCTTAAGACCATGAAGAACAAAGCCGCTCAAGCTATTGAGTCGCTAAACACGAGGCGGAGGATCATTCTGTCGGGTACTCCCATACAGAACGACCTGGGCGAGTTCTTTGCCATGGTCAATTTCGTGAACGATGGGTGTCTGGGATCTCAAAAAGGCTTTAGCAGAGACTTTGAGAAGCCTATTGTGAAAAGCCGTCAACCGGATGCTTTACCGGCGGAAGTTGAGCGCGGACAAGATGCCAGCGAGGAACTGAATCGCGCCACGTCGGCCTTCATCCTACGACGAACAGCGGACATTTTGGCAGACTTCTTACCCCCGAAAACGGAATATGTCCTCTTTTGCAAACCGACACCAGCCCAGGCCAAGATCTACCGGAATGTTGTTCGTTCACCCATGTTCCATAGTGCGTTGCGCAGCCAGGAAACGGCGTTTCAGCTGATCACCATTTTGAAGAAACTCTGCAACAGCCCAGCGTTGATGGACCCCAATCATGGCAACGATGAGTCGATCCCTTCGTCGTCACTTGTCACCCTAAACGAAATGCTTCCCGATGGATTGTCACGGCTGTATCAAAATTCCGTGTCTTGTAAGATCCGTCTTCTCGATCAACTCCTCCAACAAATTCGCACCACTACTGATGAAAAAGTCGTGGTCATTTCCAACTACACCTCTACGCTCAACCTCATCCAGCAACTGGCAGCAAACTCCAACTTGTCCTCTCTTCGGCTTGATGGCTCGGTCGCCGCGAAAAAGAGACAAGCCCTGGTGGACAAGTTTAACCGCTCAACGCCCGCCCAGTGCTTCCTGTTTCTTCTGAGTGCGAAGGCAGGGGGCGTCGGACTCAACTTGATTGGGGCAAGTCGCCTGGTCCTTTTCGATGTGGACTGGAATCCCGCGACGGATGATCAAGCAATCGCGCGCATCCATCGACAAGGCCAGAAGAGACACTGTAAGATCTACAGATTTCTCATCAAAGGTGGCTTGGAAGAGCGTATCTGGCAAAGGCAGCTCGTCAAGCGAGCGCTAGCGGACAGCATCATGCAAGGCGGATCGCACATGGTATCATCCGCTTCAAATGAGCCGACAAGAGCCCAAGGGGGCACTTCAAGTTTCAGTCAAGAAGAGTTGAAGGATCTGTTTCGCTTAGACGAGGGTGAGGGACTCCGAACCCATGACTTGATCGACTGTGGATGTGAAGGGGCGGGGCGGGAGGACAATTTCCAGGACGAAGGTGATGGCGCACAACAGACTCTTCGATCCGTTAGTGAGAATCACAAAGAAGGGTCTGACAACGAGGAGCTGGAAACCGTCACTCCAAAGACAAGCCTGACGTCGACAAAGTATTCAGCCAGCTCGTGGACTACAGCAAAGCACGCTTTGAGCAACGACACGCCACCACTCGCGACAGAACTCGAGGCAGAGAAGCACCAACTGATGCAATACAGGCACGTGGACACTTCGATGCTGAGCCAGAAACATGCAGATTCGGAGCTGAGGAGCCAGATCATGTCGGCTATTGATGATAGCTGTCTTGAGTATCTGGTCAACCTTGACCAGGAAATGATTGGAGGTGGTGGGATTTCGTACATATTCAAGAAGACCAAAGGCAGCCAGCGTCTCTAAAGCAAGGATTGCCCGCCGCACAGATGTCAATAACGAATATATGCTTCACACCAAGACTCGCAAAGTCTCATTACGGATCAGCTTGGATGAAATTGGCAAGAATAGCTCCCCTTTCGAAAGGAGCAAGATGGGTGTTTCTGAGAGTCGATACTCTGATGAGACTATCCCTGTGCTGAACAGGCCGTGGTATAGTGGCTAGCTTTATTCATCGTGGCTCCAGTTGTTAAGCTATGCGACCCAAAGGCTATATTTGATTGACGTCGCAGGAGGTACTTGAATCGAGGGAGAGCCCATTCAGCCTGCCTACGAATGGCAACAATAACGGTAAGATGTGAGCACCCTTCTCGAACAAGAACCTTTGACACTCGGTTTCAAAGTTGCGCTTATAACCAGACAATGTAACCCAACAGCCGATCTCTTTGCCAGAAAGGGGGCATTGTTGGCCCTCGTACGCAAAACCCTCGACTCGACAGTGAATATGGGAATCTTCCGATGCGAGATTAGAATTTGAATCCGGCGTCTTCGGCCCCTTCGCCAGCTTCAAAACGGTCTAGAGTCTATCCACAAGGTCAGCCTCGGTTTCCAAATCAGGCACTGGCGGAAACCACTTGCAGCCTTGCGGCTTCATGAGGTAAGTCACAACGGCAATCCAGGTCTGATTTCCCGGGGTTGGACGCTACGGGTTGCCCACCTGAATCATGCTCATATCACTGCAACTGTCTACCGTCTACGAGAACGATCTGTCGCGCAAATGCGGTCACCATAGCGGCTAGTCATACTCTAGTGTAAGGAGGACTCTGTGCTAGTGACCCCTGCGTGGCGTGTTGGCCTTCCCACAAGGTGCTGTGTTTGTATAATAGCTAAAGAGATACCCCCAAGGATACAGTGTTTTCCTTCCAGCATAGCTTTTTGGTCCTTGTTTCCAACCCTTCGAAATGCGGTGCCAACAGCTCTGTCTCGCCGTCCTTGGACTCTCAAGCCCAGCCTTTGCCGGTTGGTTTGGCTCGGACTGGGTTTGTGATGCCGGCATCTACGCTCAATACACTGCTCTGGCCAGTTATGCGCCGGCTTTGCAGTATTGTGCTGACCGTTTCCCTGAGCCGGCAGTGACTGTCACCGTCACGGTGTCTGGCCACTCTTCTCCCTGGTCGCACAAGCGTTCGCGAGGTCCCCCAAACGGTCCCCCAAACGGTCCCCCCAATCCGCTCAACTCGCTGCAGCAGCAGCTAGAGCATCTCCCCTCGGATCAGCAGAAGACGGCCTGCTCATGTATTGAGGTGCCCAAAACCATCACGGCAGGCATTATTGATCCCTACATATTCTGGACGATGCTAACCGTTTCTTCCAGGTTACAATTGAGCCCACATGGAAGACTTGGACCTTCCCAGTTGTTCCTACTACCTCTGCGACGCTCCCTTCTACAACAGCAACTTTCACCACCAGCACTATTCCAAGCACCACGACGACGACGACGACGACGACGACAACCACGACAACCACGACAACTTCTCCAACAACGACAACCACTACGACTACACCTACAACCACTACCTCTACCACTACGATAACAACTACAACCACTACCCCTACCACTAAGACAACAACTACAACTACCACCACACCACCACCACCACCACCACCACCACAACCACCTCTTCACTCTCCACGTGCCCGACCGGCGAATCGACCGTCTCAGGCGGAGGCTGCGGCGAATGTCAGTGGACCGTGTACTGCGGCCAGCAGCTGATCCCAGTGGCCGGCAATGACGGGAACCCGAACTGGGACATCCTCCCGCAACCGAACTTCGCGGCGTGCCTGCAGCAGTGCGACGACAACGGCTTCTGTGACGGCTTCAACTACAACGACGCGACCGGCGAGTGCCATCAGTTCCTCTACACGGGCTTCACGGTAGTCGCTGCCCCGGGCATCGACAGCGCCCAATTCATCGCCGGTACTTGCAGCGATACTGCCTGCAATGCCTACGAGTGCCCGAGTGCGAATCCAGAGTGTCCGTCATAGTCATAAATCAAGGTCAACAAACGGGCTCGGGGGAACCCTTTTGCGTTGTTGTTCGCCTCCTGCCGGAAGGCATGGTTGTTGTTAATATACATAATATTTTTCAATCACTGGGGGGTGGGGGGAGGAGATCATGTTTGCAAATAGGGAGGGCTTTCAAACCCTTTGGCGTTTTATATTTCATCCACTGTTCCCATGTCCCCTCCCTCTGTGGCGCCTGAGGCTCTTCTAGTACTATGAGGGTGGCGGCGGGATGGGGAAGGCTGCAAGCGAGAGGAGTGTGAGCTGTGATATGTTATTATCGGGCCAACTACCCTCTCTTCCATTCGTCTACCTCACAAGAACAAGAAGGGGCATTGGATCCTTGCGCAGGGCAAAGTCCTATGGTTGGACCTTGCGTGACATATCTGTCTTTGTTGGTGTTGAAGATGGCACGGCGTATTGAATATACGCGCGGAGATATATACGTATATGTATGCACGCAACATATAAGCTATACACAGCTCAACATTGTTGATACCTTGACGGCTATGGAGTGGAGGATCGTGGAAAGGGGGAGTTAATATGTGGATACACGAACAGGAGTTGAACTCGAGCGTGGATAATTCAGTCGTTTGGGGGCCCATAGCCTTATCCTGCCCTGTCTGTCTGTCTGTCTTGCCCAGCGTATGGACAAGACCAAGCGTCGGAACTAACTAACTCTTCTGCTCTGTTCCGTGCTTTCTCTCCGTTATCCCTGCCACAATCACCGCCGCCACCACTCCCCCTCTCCCACAACGAGTATCTTGTGTGTTATCGCCACGAAGATCACGCCTTCAAGACGGCCCGGTACCGGATCTTGCCCTGCTGCAGCTTGGTCACGGCCTCGGCCATGCCCGCCTCGTCCATCGCGAACTCCTCGACCAGCGGCTTGACGCCGTGCTGGGCCGCGAACGCGAGCATCTCGGCGTGCGTCGCCCGCGACGCCACCAGGTTTGTCACCAGGTTGTAGCAGTTGAAGAAGTATGGAAGGAATCTGGGAGGGCAGGCGGTGTAAGTGAGCATGGGTGCAAAGAAAATAGGTGAGAGGAGGAGGAGAGATGGAGGGAGGGAAGACGCAGGAGAGGAGGGGGAGGATATGAATATGAAAGGGAGAGGAGGGTAGAACAAAAAGGCTTACGGGAACTCGAGGCTCATGCCGATGGCGCCCAGGACCACGATCGAAGCTCCTCTAGCCACGACCTTTTCGCTCATGAACCTGTTGATGCTCCAAGTTAGCTCGCTGTCTCCCTTTTCGTGGAGCTATGCTTTTCCTCTTTGCTTGTGAAACATTGGAAGATGGGAGGGAACTCACGTCGACCAGTCCGGCGCCTTGTGGGAGGTGATCAGCAGCAAATCGACCGGCGCGTCCAACGTGTGCTCCTGGCCGAGCACGACGAAGCTCGACGCCCCGAAGTCGCGCGCCTCCTTCTCCTTGGACGGGCTGGTGCTGAAGACCGTGGTCGGGGCGCCCATCTTGGCCGCGAACTGGATCGCCAGGTGGCCGAGCCCGCCGATGCCCAGCACCCCGACGCGCATGCCCGGCTGGTAGTAGGTCTTCAGGGCCGAGTAGACGGTGGCCCCGGCGCACTGCAGCGGCGCGGCGATTTCCGAGGGCATCGATTCGGGAATCGCGTACACGTAGCCCTCGGTCGCGATGTAGTACGTCGCGAAGGTGCCGTTGCTGAAGCCCGCTGCCCCGTAGATGTCGCGCTGGTAGCACATGATGTCCTTGCCCGTGAGACAGTATTTGCATTGGCCACAGCTCTGGAAATTGACACGTCCGTTCGTTCGTTGGTTAGTGGATGTGATTCCACCGAGAGAAGGGATCGAGGTTGGTCGTGGGGATTTCAATACGTACGCTTCTCAGATATCCTCCTCCGACTCGGTCACCAATCTTGTGGGCGGTCACGGCACTGCCGACTTTCTCGACGGTCCCGACCCCTTCATGGCCCAGAGCACAGCCGGGTTCGATGTAGAACAAGTCGGTCCCACAGAGGCCGCTGTGGGAGATCTTGACGAGCACTTCGTTGGCCTTGAGCTCTGGGATCTCGGCCGGCGTCTTCTTCACCTTGCCTTCCACTCCTCGCATGACGAATGTTTGGGCCATGTTGACGGGTATAGCAAGCTGTAGGGCCTTGATGAGTGACTTGGTGTTGTTGGTGTTGTAGTTGTTGATGCTGATTCAAGAACTGTGCTAGGGCCTCAACCACCTAGCCAGACAGCCCTCCTTATATACATCTCCGTGGCCGTGTGCTCGTGCCGTCTATTGCGTTGCACGGATGTTAAAAGGCATTCCCATGTCGACGCAATGGTAAGACGCCTGCCGCAAAGGTACTATACGCCAGCAAGCTGACAAAGCGCATTGACGGCAGGCCACCGACAAGACAAAATCCTGGCGAAGCGACGATGTGGCCTACGAGGAGGGGACGTTGACTTTCAGATCCCCCAGCAAGGCCGAGAATGGACGCCGAGTCATGATAGTCCAGGCCAGATGCGGTAGTGCTCAAACAATGCTAGACCTGGTTTGTAAGACGAACCAAAAAGCGGCACCGGAACAGGCTGAATCATCTGTCGTTGTTGGCGATTGGCCGAATACACCATGACTGGTTGCTCCGGACTGGACAGATGAACCACTCGATAAAGGTTTGAGCGTAAGGGAAGAATCCGTCTGTATCGAGTATGTATATCTTACAAATTCACAGCTCTACATATGTTTCCCAGGCCAAATGCCGTTGTTTTAGGCAGGCATTGGCTTGTTGGGCGGAACGAGATATCGCCGAAACGAAGTTGAGCAACGTCCCAATCTGGGAAAAGTCAATTCCCTCTGGACGGATTAGCTAAAGGTCGAGAACAGATCAGTAAATGTCCCGAATGTGGACCGAGTCGACGATAACCGAGTGGCGGTTTAGGGATGGATCAGCTGCATTAGCTCGCAGGTTTACTGAACCAGCTCATAGAACATTCACTCCATTCGTTACCAGCCAAGACCGTAGAGATGCGAGATACCATGACAGCAGTCTCTGTAACACCTCTCCCTCCCTCTCTTTCCCACGGGGACATCGCGTGCGGGTCCTTCGGAACCGTGACGTGGAGAAAGAAGAAGACAGCCGACAAGCTTTGAAGGGTGAAGGGACTTGTCCATTTGGGCTCGTATATCAGACACCTATTCCGAATCCAGGCTGTGGAACGCGCGTGCAACGGCGAGGCTCACCACCGGATAGCTCATGATTCGATCATGGAGTCCATGCTTCACAATCTGTTCTCGCACCACTCCAGCATGGCCCCTCCACTCAACCTCCCAACCACCAGCTCCCAGCTCTGTTTTCCGCCGGGCCTTTTCAGCCTCGAGATCTTCAAAACTCAGGCTCGTTCCAGACTGTCCTGTTGCGTTGACGGCATTCCAAAACACCACGTCAGAGTGTGTCCACGGGATGTCGTAGTCGTCTTGTGCGTGGATGATGGTAATGTCGTATCTCGCCTTCCGCCCTGGAAGCTTCACAGAATCCAACCGGCGGATGAGTTCGGCCAATTTATCCTTTGATGGCCACTTGGTCGTGATAAAGCTATTGAGCCAGGCCAAAGCTTTAGGCCAGCGTGCCACAGGCGCAAGAAGCGGGATGGTTCCAGCAATGCTATAGGTTTGAGTCAAAAGTTCGACGTTCGCAAATGGCGCTACGAGCACGATTCCTGCAAAAACTGTGGGCGGCGATTGAAAGGCTAGATAGTGAGTAAGGGATATGCTGACTGCAGTGCCGAGTGACTGTCCAAAGACGACAATCCGCTCTGGTGGGATCCCTGCGGTTTTCAATGCAAAGTCTGCCAGAGTGAGAGCGTCTGTCAAGAGGCCAGCCTCTGACGGCCACCCCGTACTAGAGCCAAACCCTCGATAGTCAATGGCAAGGATATGGACGTTGGCTGCAGCAGCGGACAAAGCCCGATAGCTCTGCGGTCGCCAACCGGATCCCAGTGTTCCTGCTGCTCCATGTAGATATATTACCAGCCTGGCAGTCGGATCGTCTCTCAGTAGCTTGAAACCCAATCTCTCGGTGATATTGTGGCACAGCCCAGCAGTTTCTTCTCTCAGCGCCCTTTCATTTCTTCGATATGTCTCGAGGGGTAGGATGTGCCACGCATGGAGAGTCTCGCCATCCGGCGTGTGGAGGAGGAAGGGCGTCACCTGGTTCCGGAGAAAGCCCCAATGCTCAGGCTCATTGACATCTTGGAACCAGGTCAATGTCACGCGGTGTAGGTAGATCGCATGGTCTTGGAACGAAGGGATGGTGAGGAGGCTGAGAAAGGCAAAGTAGATGCCGACGCTGGCGGCAACACTGATGAGGAGAGGTCGAACGATCGCCGAGAAAAATGTCATCATCGCAACTTCTGGACAACACCACAGGAACGTCGGCAGGAAACTCTTCGGTGCTGAAGGGAGGCCGCCATCAGCAAAAAAAGGAGCAGAATAACAAGATATGGATTCAGTCTACCATATGCCCTGCACGAGAAATCTGTTTCGACACAAATAATGATAAGTACGCGCGGTGGGAATGGCGCGTTTCGATTCGCCCTCGACAACCACATGTCATGACCAACCAGTCAGTCCCCCGAAGCGCCTAGCAAAAAGCCCCCAACTCTTTCGCATTCTATCCTGTGCGCTGCACTGGTGAACAGGGTACAATTAATAGTATTCGGCTTTTGAAACCTCAATCTCCACCATAGACCTGGGAAGCGTCTCATGTCTAGCATTTCGCTGCAGGCCGCGGATTGGAACTTGAGTTCCGGGCAAGCGCTTCGCAGTCGATGATCAAGGTATGGACGAATGCCTGACTCGACCTCAGAGCTGCGGTGCAGAACCCATTGCCCAGGTTGAAGGAACGACTTTCTCGGATGCTGCCTGCGTTTACCTGGTGCAGATTGGTGCTTTGGGGGAACTGGCCATGATAGCTTACCATGGGCCACGGCAGAGATCCTGGTCGGCGTTGCAGCCATGTATGCCGCCAGAACCGACCCATCTACCCAGGGAAGAGACGGGATGGCTGTCTCAGCTCGAGGGCGAAGATAACAGCAGTGGTCGATGCTCGCCGCTTCTGCCGGTCTAACAGCCCTTAAATGCTCCTGGGATGCTCAGTTTCTCTTATCGTTACCCTCAATATCAGGACCAAGCAAATTCTAACCACCCTTCACAGCCATCCATGCACACCGTTGCTCTCGCCAACAGATACCACGGGAGGCAAGGGGTGGGGAAATGGCACGCTCAGGTCCTCTTGGGCTTATCACTATTTCCCATTATTTGCCAAGGTCACGAAAACAAGACGAGTACGACAGGTCCTGCTCCTTCTTCATGTCCTCAAGGCGCCAGTTTGCAAAGCACTTTCTCGTCCTCTACCAGAGTCAAACAGTGGGTAGACCAGCCCAACTATCGGGGGACGTTTGATATCCTGTGGACATCGATCGTCACGATTTTTATCAGCACGTATAGCATGTTGTGTCTCAATGTACCTGCTCCAAAGGACAGTTTTACAACTCGGTTTGGCCGCCGCCTCTTGTGGATGGCTCTGGGTATCTTGGGCCCAGAATTCCCTCTCACCTATGCTGCGGGTCAATGGAGTCGAGCGAAACAATCCGTTGTGTCGTTCAAGGCGTATAATCACAAGGACTGGCATATGCGGCAGGCATTCTTTGCCGACATGGGCGGTTTCATGTTTCACGCTCGCGACGGCGACCCTTTCCCTCTTAACGCAACTCAACTTCACTGGCTCGTCGTCAACAAATTTGTGGAATACCCCGCCATTACCAGCAGAGAAATCTGGGACAAGTCGAAGCAAGATACATTCACCAAAGTTGTCACTGCCTTTCAAATTGCATATCTGATCATACAGTGCGTTGCTCGCGCTATCCAAGGACTGGCGATCACCACTTTAGAGTTAAATGCACTTGCCATTGTCGTCTGCTCTCTCATGACATCTTGTTTCTGGCTTCATAAACCAGCAGATATCCAAACACCCATCCACATCCATTCCTCTTTCTCTCTTGCCGAGATCACGCTCCTTCGCGAATGGAGCCTGACGCCTCTAGACTTTATCGATGAGAATGGCCCTGGATATTCCGTCAATGTGCAACCTTTTATGAAGATGCCGGTCATTCCGGCACAGAGGCCCATTCAACGGATTCCCAATGACAGATTTCCAACGAATCCATATGGCATACAAGAATACTTTTTATGCTTTGCAACCTTGCTTTTTACAGCCATTCATGTCGCCGGCTGGAGTTTTCGTTTCCCTAGCCGGACCGAGCAGGTTCTCTGGCGTACTTGTTCGCTTCTGCTTTTCGGCATTACTGCTGCATTTTGGGTCTTTGAGACCGCGGCATCATGGGCTCGTTTGGGCCGGTGGAGAACCATATATCTATGCATCTTCAACCGAAAAGCCTTGGCAGAACACAAGATTCGCATGGCCAGAAGGTCTGCCACAATGAGGCGACGATCCAACCAATTACCAGTACCCTGGGAGTTTGCAACGATCACACCGTTGGCGATTATATACGGGGTGGCACGGTTCTACCTGATCGCAGAAGCGTTCGCAGAGTTGAGAGACGTGCCAGGGACAGCATATCTCAATATACAATGGACGAACTTCCTTCCACATGTATAACAAGGGGAAAATTCGAGGGGAGGATATTTGAGATTTAACTGATTAAAGTCTCCGTCTAGGCGATCGGAAATGTTGCGCTGGTGAGAGACAACTACCTGTTTTCGTGAATGCAGAGGTAGTTCGCGGTTGGGAAGGCAATATAGGGGGTTCTTTCCCACGGATCACACTATCATCCTGGCTGCGATACTGCTCTAACCATGAGAATACTTGGCTACTCGCCTTCTTCCTCCGTCGGCGTCAGGTCAGCACAAACTGCTGTCGCCATAGTGCTCGGTAGTATTTCGTCGAATGTAGTCGTCGTCACACCTGTCATTTGAATTGGTTGCCGGGACGTCATTTGACATTTGATTTCCTGAGCTGCACTACTTTGGCTTCGAGGGTCTGCGGCAATCGAACCTCCCCACACGACCTCATGTCCAGAAGCACGAGAGACTCTGTTGTCGTTATGCAAAAGCGTGCCCATGAATGGCGGGCCAGGCATCAAACTCCTTGAGAATTGACACGACGAATGAGCCTCCATTTCCGCCCATCCTTGCCCTCTTCTTGGTCCACTTCGACCATCGCAAAGGGTATGCCCATGCACCTCAGCGCACTGGCGCACGCTGACAACTCTACAGATACACCTTGGGATGGAATAGATCACTTGACGATGGTAAAATCGCAGCCCTCTTTGTATCTCACACCCATGTTGACTCGCATCTGCAGTCCCCGTCGAGGGTGTCGTCGAGTTCAAGTCCCTGCCGTCCGGATTGCACAACGTCGAGGAGGATTTGGTGTGAGTGATATATTCAAGAGCTGGTCAACATCGCTGAATTAAGGGGGAAGGTACTTTATCCACGATGACTATGCAGGACTCAGCGCTTTCGTCAACAAGGCAGACGAGCAGGCAGAGCGTGCTGCGCGAATGGTGGCTGTTGGCGCACTGGTTCCTTTGGAACACGGTCGTATGGGTCGCATCTGGCGCCATGCAGAATCTCTGATCGATCTCGCCAAGTAGGGTCTCGTGGTATCATGTTCCCGGTCCCAGTCATTGACATGAACAGGGCGCATATTGCCAACCCGGAAGACGTTACTGCCCTGGAAGAGTATTGGGAGAAGTACAAGTTACGACCTGAGGAGCCCACGGTGCAGACACCCCTGGACTCTACTGAAGAGGACCCGACCCAACGACCCAACGGCTATCTCAAGCTCAGGACAATGTCAACGGCGACAACCTTCATCTCTCCACATCATGCCTTAACACCTCACCATCCTGCGTTGACACTAATAGATTCGATCAAGCTATTTGGACCCCTGATATTTCCATTATATCGAGCAGCCTTGCTTCGCAAACGGATCTTGATCGTCACAGATGCACCTGTCGAATTCTGCTGTAATCTTGGTGAGGATGAACTTGCCCTACAAACCTGTCGGACGCTGACCACATGCGGTAGTATATAATTTGTCCATCCTTTCATCTGTCTCGAAGTCCCTCCTGCCACTCGCGCACGAGGTTGATGCTCCTAGTACACGCTTGCGCCCGCTGTTCACCGTTGGTGTTATGGACATCCCCCAGCTCGAGCAGGCTGGAGCTGCCGGATCCGGCCACGGTTTTATTGCTTGCACAACGGATGATGTGCTCACCTCAAAACCCAACCTCTATGATGTCCTTGTGCTCATGCCCAAGCCACACTCGCAAACTGCCGCGACGAAAGCGTTTCCTCGCATTATTGTTTCCAGCCCCGAATTGACCAAGGCTTTCCCCAAAGTCTCCATCAGAGCTACGCAACGGGACTTTCGTCGGTTTACGCACCTCATGCGTGGTCTTCGGAGGTTAGACCCCAGCGAAACGGCTGTCACTGACGATGGGACCTCGTCTGTTTCTTCACTTTCATCCTCGAACTCGACAAACAAGCTGGTCGTAGAGCCTCCATCCTGGTCTCGAATGGCATACACCTCTTTCGTCTGGTGGGCCTCCGCTGGAGATCGGCGCGAAGGGTTTGCCGAAGGAGAAGAACACGAAATGGAACGGGACTCGATACTACTATATGGGGAAGACGAGCAGGAGCAGAGTCGCGAAGTGGCCGTGGTAGCCTACTTCCACCGCCTGACCGCAACCATTTTTCAAACTGTCACAGCGTGTATTGAGCGGGAAGACAGCGATAACGAGGGCGAAGGGATCTATCACGACGACGACGACGACGACACAGGCCCCGGTGATCAAGTGGATCAGGAGGACGATCGGCCCTTGTTGGCGGAGCAGACCAAGGAGCCTGAGGTCGAGATCAGTCATGAGGACATGCTGGAGATGGGACTGGACAGCTGGAGCTCGTCGGACAAAAGATTTGTGGAAGATTTGACAAAGCTCTGGTGGAAAAGGCAAGCATCAGTGCGACCAGTCCCTATTGATTGCTGTGGACTTCGCATCCTCTGAACCCAGACACAGCAACGGAGCCCAGACATCGCTGCAAGGCAAATCACTCAGCCTCGTCGCGTTTGCCGAAAGTTTTAACCGTCACCATGACGCCCATGACTCGAATTGTCAGTCCATACAATGCGGCGTAAGTCGGCAGTTGGAATGCTGCAGCGATGAGACACAAGAATCACCAACTTGCTCTTTTTCATCCCGTATCTGCAATCTCACGTCGGCCAACTAAACCCTGTGGATTTGCGATGGTCATAAATACGGATGCATTCACGCTGGGATTCTGTCATGCAGGCACAATGGCCCTTCAGATGCCGAGCTTGCGCAGATCCAGAGGAAAGCTATGAGTTGCTGCAAGCGGCTTTGGCCGAGCTCATTCTTTCATGGGGCATGTGCTTTCGGAAATCAGATTTGCTATAGAGTCACTAGGGGATTCCAGTCAGATGAAGATGGACACCAGAGATCTCATATCCGTTGCGGCCTTGGCCTACCACAGCTCAGCAGCCTGCTAGTGACTCTGGGGAAATGAGACCGTCAGAACTTTGATGCATGCCAGTTTTGACAAATGCCCGCCAGATGGATCGGACACAGGTTTTCGTGTGGCATCCAATAAATTCAGAAATGCGTGCAGGGGTTGCTATCTTGGCCTCATGATCTGCTAACGCTTGGGGCTCGAACACACCGATACGAGATACCACATCGCTGAATCCTGTGCCAATGATTCCAACATTCCATCCCGGAAGGTACAAATCAGTATTCCGCCCGGAAGTCCGGTCAACTATTCAACAATTCCTTTCACCAAGAATGTTAGTCACGGAATGCCATTTTCGTTTTACCTTTAGTGTGGATGAAATTGCTCTTTCCAACGATGGGTCCAGACGAATGCGAGGGACCTTCAGCTTGACTGGACAGGCACCTTCACTGTGGCCGGGGAACTGTTCGTACGTCACGGAGAACCAGCTTTGGAGAGGTACCTCGCAATATGCGACGTCCATATGAAGGTCAAGCCTGACGCATTGCATCGACTATCATTCTTAGATAGCGCCGCCAATATATAACTTGTCACGTGCTTGTGGATCTGCCCTACGGAAATCAAATGACGAGATGTGACCGAACCGAGGCTCATACACCAAAACCACCCGTTCATCCGACTCCGACTCCTGCTCACCTCTCACCATTTGTGGACGCGTAAAGACAAAACGGTCATTTCTCATATTCAGGTACTGGTACGCCCTTCGTCAATTACAGAGGGGCCTATAATTCAGAAGTTGAAATCGCTTGTCCGTCCTTTACCTGCTCTCTAGCTACCAACACGAGATTTCCAGCTTATTAGCACACCTTGCATTGAAGCCTAAGTCTTTGGCACAAGTTTCTCAGCCATGGGAACCGGGGATGCCTCCTCGACAAAGCCTCCTGTGGTTCTTTTCGGCTATGACTGTGAGATACAGCCCTCTTACAGCCTTGGACTCCCGAGTATGCGGATGACAAGCTGACGTGGAGTCAACCCAGCGTCTCCATTCACCACCAAGGTCAAGTTGGCTCTCCGGTTGAAACAGATACCATACAGTACGTTTGCAAATACCATGCGCCAAAACGACCCCAGAAAACCGTCCTGTGGTCATTATCTTGGGCTGACGAGATGGTGTTGGCTTGGATAGCTCATATTGTTGTGCCTTCGATGATGCCACGCCCAATCCTGAAGGATAATTTCAATGTGACTTATAGAAAGATTCCAGTTCTGTGCATTGGACGAGAGGTAAGCATTCGTGTCGGCTCAATATCAGAATCAGGACCTGCCTCCTCGGCGGTGCCCTCCAAGACATATTCCATGCCCGAGCTGAGCACAAACATTACATCTGACAGATCTACATCGACACATCTCTCATTCTGGAAGTCCTCGAAAGTCGATTCCCTTCTACAGAGGGCTATGGAACACTGTACCCGTCCTCTTCGGCCTCCTTCCGACCGCTGGCACGCGGCTTTGCCTCATACTGGATCGACCGCCCCTTCTTCCGCGTGACCACGGGCCTTATACCCGCGAGTGTCTGGCGTACGCATTTCGGAGTCGACCGGGCAAACCTGATCGGGCACAAACTCGACGCGGCGAAATTGGAGAGGAAAGTCCCTCTGAATCTCAGCGGTATGGACCTGCACTTGAGTTTGTTGGAGCCGCTATTTTCTGGAGGACAGGCCCAACCATGGATCCTCGGAGCCGATGGGCCGAGCGTCGCGGACCTCGCGTTGTGGTATCAGCTCGATTGGGGGGAGAAGATCAGCCGCGGAGAAGGGATCGGCAATCTGACGGGTGGGGGCACGCAGGATGGCGACGGTGAGGGACTGGGCGCCGTGTTCAACAAAGACCGGTATCCTGGAGTCTTCACTTGGTTCGGGCGCTTCAAAGCATATGTTGATCGGCTGCCGATCGTGGAGACAAAGATCGAAAAGGACGAGCTTCAAAGAGTCGCAAGAGTGATGCAGCAATTGAAGCAGACGCCACTGTTGAGGGAGACCCCGCTGCTGCCAACCCCAGCTGGCCCACAATACGACCTCGATAGACGCAATGGTCTTGCTGCAGGAACGCAAGTGGCCATCGCTCCTGATGATACAGGTAGAGACAGTCCCACGGTAGGGACGCTGGTGGCTCTCACGCCGGAAGAGGTCGTCATCACACCTCTAAAGTCGAGTGACGGCACCGGTCCGGCTGTTGGAGATGTGAGGATTCACTTTCCCCGAATCGGGTTTGTGATACGGCCTGTCGTGCAGTCAAAGCTCTGAAGGATCATTTTGATAGAGCCTGATCAGGCATAGCGTGCCGAGCCCAATGGATTTTTGTCCATCTTGAGTGAGCAATGAGAAGAGTACACAGCGACTATCAAGGTGTTAGTGAAAGGGTAACTGAAGAAGGCTCGCCCACCACGTGGCTTATCCCTCAAATTGCACTTGGCGGCGGCACCTGGAACACCTATCACTCCGAAACGAAGATGGAATTTCCCCCGAATCCGTCAATGTCACGGAATGCTGACTAGGAGTCGGTATTCTTACAGCACATATACATTCAACAACCAATCATGTGGCTTTGTGAAATGCCGCCATAAGAGCTGTGCAAGCCCCAAGAGTGGTCGCATCGGAAATGCAGCCTCGGAAGACAGGTTGTGCTGGGCGTCTCGGATGTTGGCGAGCCTATCCCTTAGAGCACGATTTTTTAATGCTTCACGTGTTACACGCGATAGTCAGGAAGAAGCACGTTTCCATCGACCCTGGCACGCCTAGTCACTCTCTACCGCTAGGACCCGCTCTCTCCCCATGGGATCAAGTCAACAGTGTGCGGTAGCCAGACACCGCAGCTCCACGGGGCACGGCAGGGCTCGGACTTCGAACCCGCCTCACTTCGCTTGAGCTCCATCCAAGACCCAAACTGGCCAACCGAGTTACTTTCTGGTTCTCTGAAGCCCTTGTTGGTGACTCCCACTTCTCCACGCCTAGACCGAGGATGTCCTAATCGAGACAAGGCTGAGCTTGTCTGCGGGGACTCCACAATCTCTAGCATGGCGCCCACGAGCCCACGGTCTTCTTGGTGCCATTCAGACCCTTTCAGAGTCAGAAATATCCTACTCAGCATTGGCTGCTACGCAGCTTGTTGATCACTCGCCTCTGGACCCCTTGGAGTGGATACCGAGGATGCCCCGTTCGTATTTCCTATATGCATAACCCAGCCCACGTCTCGCATATTTAGAGAGCACCGCTCCAACATCCTCTCTTTCTTCTTTTCAGCTCTGATCGAGCAGACAACACACGACTGCTGTCAAAGATATTGCCAAGATGAATCGGTACAACTGGCTATGTGTGCTGTACGTCACCTTCGGGGCAGTCTTTTATGGCTATGACTCTGGTTAGGCTTTCATATCTCGTTGCTGCCGGCGAAACTGACATCTGTGAAAAGCCTGCACGACGTCGGTTCTCGGATACACATCCTTCCTCGAGTATTTCAGCTTGGACTCCACCACCATCGGTGCCATGGGATCGGCATACTATGCTGGTGCCGTTGTCGGCATGGCTTCGAACTGGTACCTGCCTAACAAATACGGACGTATTCGGACCATCCAGGTTGGCTGCCTGGCGTCTCTACTTGCTGCGTCAATGCAGACAGGAGCCCAAAGCTACGGCGTCTTCGTTGCCGGTCGAGTTATCGGTGGATTTGCCTCAGGCTTGATATTTGTCGTGTGTCCGGCCTATGCCTCCGAGATTTCTCCTCCCGCGATGCGAGGAAGAATAGGCGGGCTTTATTCGTAAGATTTATAGTGATCTGATCGGGCTATGAGCTGACAATTCCACAGAGTCAGCGTGAATGGGGCGTACTGTTTCACTGAATGGGTGTAAGTCGTGTTTAATTAATGCTTGCAGTGGACGAATGCTGAGTTATAATGCCCAGTGGCCTGGGGTTCTACTTTATCAAAGGCGATGTCTCCTGGCGCCTCCTGCTGGGCTGCCAGCTTATTCCCGGCGTCGCCATGTTCGCGTGCTCCTTCTTGATGCCGGAGTCACCCCGTTTTCTTGCATATGTCGGGCGCTACGACGAGGCTTTGGAGACTCTTAAGAAAATGCACGGCACGACACATGATGACACCTTTTATATCCGCGAGTTCCACCAGATCAAGGCCCAAATCGAGCTCGATCGGGAGGAGCGCCTGGGTCTCAAGGCAATCTGGCAAAAGCCGTCGTACCGCAAACGATTTTTGTTGGTCTTCTGGTACGCTATTGCATGCATGTAAGTACATTTCGCGGTTTCAGAGAGACTGGGAGCAGCTTCCGCTGACACATGATCGCAGGCTTTCTGGCGTCATCGTCATCCAGAACTACCAGGTCATTCTTTATACGAACGTCGGATTCAGCAACGTCATGTCCCTCATCCTGACCGGTGTCTGGGGTTGCGTCGGCACGCTGTCTGCAGTCTACGCCGCACTCTGCTTCGACCTGATGGGTCGGCGGCCCACCATGGTCAGTCTTTTGTCTTTTGTGTGAGGAATTCCAATGAGAACTTTTTCTGACCAAAAGACAGTTTATATCATACTTCCTCATCGTTGCAGGAACGCTCATCACCTGCATCACCTGGGCAGTCTACGAGAATGGCGGAAGCACCAACCGCTCGCTCGCAAAGGGCATCATCGCAGCCATGTTTTTCGTCGGTCTTGGGTATGGCGGGCCTGCCAACGCTTTCCTGGCAACGGTTCGTGTCCAATCCCCTGCCTTGCGTCAATCCGGAAGAAGCAGTTGAAGGCTGACTTGTTTGGACGAAATCTAGTACCCCGCCGAAATCATGCCTACCTCGGTCCGCCCCGTTGGTGTGGCCGTCAGCTACATGACCCAGCACATCCTGATTATCATCCTGGTGCAATTCACCCCGCAAGCCATCGAGACCATCTCGTGGAAGTTCTTCCTGATCTTCGTCTGCTCGAGTTTCGTTTTCGCCATCGTCTTCGTCCTCTTCTACCCTGAGACCCGGGGCAAGACACTGGAAGAAATCGAGGCGGTCTTCGGTGACAAGGTGAGCAAGATTCTGTCATAAACATCAAATTGCGCTCCGTCATTACTGTCCACTTTCATTTCCTCGTTGAGCTCAGATCTCGCTGACGAGTTGCGCTTACTAGGTCGCGGAGACGTTGGACGAGGCTGGAGAACATGTCAAGATCGAGCACGTGGACGAAAAAGCGCAGGCTCAAGGAAATGTCAGTACCGTCGCTGTCCATGAAGAGGGCGGCATTGAGAAAACAGCAACTGCCTAGCCTTGAGGAAGCTGGGACGTAGACCTGACTGGCGTGCAACACCAGATGGCACAGCTTCGCTGGGACTTCGACTGGAACAGGATTTATCATTGAGGTAGATTCCCCCTGCCGGCTATCCTTGATATGCTACATGTGTATGAGCCAGGCTGGCGCGAATAGCCGCAAAGTCTAATGCCGAACAATGTCAGCCGCCACAGTGCTCGAGCCTTGAAGGGAGCAAAGATATCCTTCTACCCCCACGATAAACCTGTTTGGACTCAAACGAAAGTCAAAGAAGCAGTTCAATCGAAGAGGGCTGGTTAGTTCAAGCCATTAGCTTCCGAGCTGGAAAACAGCCTGTCTATTCCCGTGTATAAAGACTGAGCACATATAGCATAAACGTGACAATGATGAGCGATGACACATATTTTTCTACCCGGAAGCGCAAGGGGCTTGGAGCCTTGTGAGGAGGAGCGGCATGAGTCAAGTATTCATGACTGGTCCGTGCCCTTGTCGTTTGGTGTTGATAGCAACTGTTAACTTACTTTATGTAGTAAGGTACGGAGACCCGTGTGGCGTCGTCTAACCCATTCGATGCGAGACACGTATTACGTCCTAGGTACGGGACGAAACGAAACGAAACAAACGGGCCAGGGAGGCGGAGAGAAATAGAATACGGTGTCCAGACAGAGAACGAGTTAGGGGATTTATTAATAGCGGATCAGAGAACACAAGAATCAATGAATCAATGAATCAATGGAGAAAAGACCAACTGAACTTGCTGGATTTGTCCTTTATTTACCCAACCAAATCATCAAGGAGTGGTGGATTGTTTCGGCAACCGCCCATTCCGACCGAGATGGCAAACATCGAATCCCATTCTCTCCACGACCATCTCCGTCGTCCTTCCCTGGAAGAGTCTGCGCCCTGAATTCTCCAGCCTCGACCTCACTACTCAAACTTCTTAGCTTCCCTTCTCCTTCTCCTTCTCCTTCTTCTTCTCCTTCTTCTTCTCCTTCTTCTTCTCCTTCTTCTTCTCCTTCTCCTCCTCCTTCTTCTCCTTCTTCTCCTTCTTCTCCTTCTTCTCCTCCTTCTTCGTCTCTCTCAGGAGAAAAAATCTACATCGCCTGTCTCCGCTATAGCCGGATTCTGCCTTAGGATGCGCTCCTTGCGGGCTCCGGCGGTGGCGAGCTTGGTGTAGTCAAAAGTGTCCCTTATGACGGCATCGCCGTGGGCGTCGACGAAGCTGTCCTTCTTCACCTTCTCCAGCCACAGGCCCGGCCACCGTGCCGCGCCTCCCAGTCCCAGGACGCGGTCCTTCATGCGGTCTTGCTTCTCGAACCACTCCGCTTCGGCTTTCGCCCACTCGGCGGCGCGCTGTTCGCCCCAGTTCTTTAGCGCGAAGCTCAGCATGGCTGGGCCGCCGTCGCCCGCGTACGCCGGGGCCGGCGGATGTCGACGGAGCCGGCGTTGCGGAGGAGGCAGACGTGGCGGCAGCGGCGTGACTTGCGGCGTCTCCTGGTCTTCTTCGTCACTGCTCCTGCTACGACGACGGAGGGGGATCCCGTTGAGCCACCAGTCATCACTGCTGGTGGTGGACACGCTATCACAATCATCGCCAATGTAGTCGTCAATGTCATCGTCAATGTCGTCGTAGTCCCCGCCAAAGTAAATAGGAGGAAGCAGGCTAGGACCGGCAGCGGCCACAGCGGTAGTAGCTGCGGTGTTCTGGCTAGTAGCGTTCTCGTTGGCAGCGAACGGCCGAGCCTGTTGGGAAGAGAAGAGCTGGGATCTGAACCATTCGTGATACCGAGTAAGGGCATCAGCCTCACCTTGAACATCTCTTTGACTTCTTCCGGGGGTGAAGGCGGAAGTCGGATGCCAATGAACCACCCCCGGAGTTGGAGAACGCGAAACGGAAGAAAGGTGCGCGAGGTCCTCTGCCAGTTCTTCATCGACGTAGTCATGCAGTGGATCCTCCTCTGAGGAGGTTCGGTTAGCCATTTTTAACAAGCAGAAGCAGAAGGGGAGAGGGGAAAGACTTCCTTTGGCTTCCACGGGAGGTCAGAAGCAACAGCAATGACTTGTGGAATTTTTGCCCTTTCGGTAACGTGAGCTTCTACTTTCTCTCTGAAAGTGGTGATGTCGAATGTCCTTGACTGAAAAACTCAAGGAGAGGTGTGTCCGCCTGTCCTTAGGTTATCAAGAACTCAGCTCTGTAAGACAATGCGACTGAACTGAGGCAGTAAAAAGGCCACTATAGCGTGGCACAATGACAACTGCCTTGCAGCAAAAATCTGAGCAGTGACAAAGAGCGTGCTTGGACCGAGTTGTGTGGAGCCAGACAGAGGAAATGGGCGGCGTTCCTTAGACAAATAAACAGCCGCATGAAAGGAATCGGTCGCTTTGAGGCTGTGAGGCTTTGAGCCCCCAGTGCCTTGTGCTTGCAGGGTTCCTTCTTCTCACATGAACCAAGAGGCCGATTCCACTTGTCGATGTCGGAAGGGAGAGGGCGGATCAACAACGGTGAATGATTTCGCTGCCTGCTTTGATTGGGATGGTGATACTGCGCGAGAACAAAGCCTGCCCTGCCCAGGAGTTCCTTCTCTCACCCTTCAACACGCCTCGGAACTGCCTTACAATGAAAGAGCACAAAGACGTGATGGCAGGACTCGTAGATGGCTGCATCGGCAGGGACCAAGATGTTAAAGAGGCTCAAATTTGATGTCGTTGAGAAATCCATTGGATTTAGAAAATACTTCATTAGTTACTCCAAAGGAGACGTTGCTACTATTTCAGCCAAGAGAAAGTAAGAAGCCGACACCGAGCTCATCCCCGAATGAGACGAGTGTGATGCCGCTCTGTGCTTACCCTGGAGGCGATTTTACTGCCTCCGAAGAATCATGCATGACTGACCAGACGAAAGATTTTGATCGACGAGGTTGTGTTATCGGACGAGAAAGCGGTATCCTCATGGGGATCTCTTTTCGTGGGAACGAGAGCACCGGAGGTTAGCAGTGACTTGTTCGAGTTGTTGGGGAGAGAAGTCTTGATGGAGGATTGTGGGGAACTAGGATGTACGAGGTAGTCGGTAGGGGACGTGTGCTTTCGTCGTTGTTGTAGCATAGGTGTACGATGTCCACAGCGACATATGAGCTGAGAGGCTTCAGGAGGAGGCAGGAAAGGGGATGAGGAAGTGTGCACTCAGTGTTTCACCCACCAGCTAAGTTAATCCTCACATTTGTACTCATGAATAATGAATATACTGTACCTGCTCAGACCGTTTCAGCCAGTCCTCCTCGGAAAACCTGGAGAGCCCCTAAATGTCTGTGCCTTGGCTGCTGAAATCCTTTCGCACGCGTATTCACATTTCCAGGTTGTACTTTGGCCTCATTGGATCTGGGAGATGTGGGTTGATGGTAATATTCCAGCCGGGAATGACTTGCTCGAAGATCTGACTGGCTGAAAAGGCCGTCGTCATTGGCCGTCGTCATGGCGGGAGCCCAGACCAGGCTAGCGCGGCAGTTGAAATGCTTAGCATCGAGCTTATTCAAAGGACTTGGGGATCTAATGGAGAGAGGGCCAGTTTCACACGCCTGTGTGGCCAGTAACCTCGATGGTCAACGGCAGCTCATTTCTGAGATCTGGCCTGCCGTAGCCGTTCTGCCACATCTCTAGTATTCAGACCGCGAGAAGGGATCCGGTAGCGCTGGTCTTCAAGCATCCCGGCTTACAGGACATATTCGTTCACCGGACACCTGAGAGGATTTGGCCAGTCTGAGGGACCGACTGTTCGATGGAGTGCGAGGAGAGGCCATGTTCTCAGAAGACGAAGACACCACCTCACAGTCACAGTCATTTAGGGCGGACCAATGCCCTGTTTCCCGCCGACGACATATCCTATGCAGTTTGGCCCAGGTGCCGGCCCAGATGCTTTTCCCTTCATCACAGCGCTGACTCTGGTCGGACCATATCTTATTTTCTATGCTTTGCTCCCGATAGGTGACATTGGTGCCGCGATTTTAGGCGCGTCTTTTTGGTTACCGTACCAGTTCTTCGGACTATCATCGCAGTCGTGGGTAAATTGGTGGTACTCGGAAAAGCGACGCCCGGTAACTATCCTCTGTACGGCGTCTATTACTGCCGATGGTGGCTCACCGACAAACTCGTCCAAACTCGTCAAGCTCATCGACACCGCCACCCATCGCCGAGACGCCCATGCTTCCAGCGATGATGAGATGCCTGGGTGCTCGGATCGGGAGAGGATGCTAACTACATGGGCATCCCAACGTATCGAGAATGCCCATTAGATACCTAGGAAATGGCTCGTATTCGTGTATGCGAGAGGACCATAGAAGATCAAAAACATTGTTCTGGAATTATTCCGATTGTGTTCGTATCGTCGGCGCTTGGTTGGCAGACTTGAGCCGCGCATTCCCCCTTTCGTCATGACTAACGACTCGCTGTGCCAGCCACGTTTTCGGAGTGTAACTTCAGAGAAATATTCACTCTCTGAGAAGGCTCAAAGACAATCCTCGCCCGGGGAGGGGACTAAGACGGAAACCAACACCATGCGCATAGACAGCACGGATAACGCCTCCCTTCCCATCCGTGTCCGTGCGTGCCATGGCTTCCTGATTCCACCCTGTCACGCGGGCAACCATCAAGAATGCTGTAAACCCCTTCTCTTCGCACGTTCTTACGACCTAATGAGTAAACAGATGCATGTTTGTGAAGATATTTGCGTTTAGACTACGATCAAAGTCAATGACAACTCGTAGAAACAATGTAACGAAATTCATCGTCTCGACAGCCATACATTATATCTACACCACATATTGAAAGGGTAACTGTTCCACAGAAACCCGGAGGACGGAGCTCCTGATCACCTTTCAGAAACAACAACGCAGCGATCAGACCGGATCACACGCAGTTCTCGAGAGCAGTATAAGGTGGACTCAGCAAGGAACGCAGCAATCTGAAACAGCATCCAGAGTCGCATACACGTCCAGAAAATTCAATAGGCTTCTCCTGCGATTCGAACGGTCTTGGCCTGGAAGATGTCTTCGACGCGCTCAACAAGGCCGCCGTGGAGATAGGCCAGTGGGAGAATGTGTCAAGTCTGCTTCTGCCTCATTTTAGAAACTTCTCAGTAACGCTGATCTCATCCTTGCACAAGAAAAGACGTCCATCCGGATGAGCAGCATGGTGTTCCCGGGTAAGACGCCGCTCGCCCAGACAATAGCCGCGTATGGCGACGGCGTCGTCCAGGCCGAGTATCAGATTTCCACCACCGTCGTCAAGTCGGAGAGGGCTATATGTGAGATACTTGACCATATTCATAAAGCCGACGACCAGCTAATGCCTATTTCGAGAGGTGTTGCACCTGAGAGGTTCTCACTTCGGTCGCCGCACACGTCGTATCGAGTCACGGGAATGGGCTCAACCAGCTGCTCGCAGACTTAGACGCTCAATTTGTGGATCTGACACAGCTGGTCAAACAGTGCAGGGGTGCAGTCGAGGGAGCGGAGCGGGTTAGGGCGATGGCTCACCTGCAAATAAGGAATGCTCTGCTCCACGTCCAGCCCGAGATTGATAAGAAAGGCATCCTGTTTAGCTTATTCTCCGCCAACAGTCCGCAGCACAGGATGAGAACGGCGCTGAGAGCACTTTTGCTTTCCCTTCCAGAAACCTTGGAGCATCTCGAAAGAGCAAAGGATATCCTCGGGGGACATCGACAGCACTTTCGAAGCACTCGGGTTGACTTTCTCAGCATGCATGAGTCTCTGACAGCCTTGGGGCTGATCAATACTCTACTGCAACTCCAAGGGATCATTAAACATCTGGCGCACACGAACGCCAGCATGCCGAGTGAGCGTGTGAAGGACGGAGAGCGGCAGGATGCGGAGAGAAATTCGGGCCAACATTCTCTGCCTCGAATATAGAACACTCTAGTAGAAGCTGTGGTTGGTACAGGGGGCATGAAGTCATGAGCCAGAGACCATCGCAGCCTCAGCAAGTCCAAGAACAGGTCGTTGCTTGTGGAACGACACCGACCTGTAAGTCGTCAGGCTCACTTTTTGGCGTATTCTGGATCAGTTTGAGAGCTTAATCCATGGATAGATTCAACCTGCGCATCCCCTGTATAACACGCCTCAGCCTCAAGGACTCGGCTTCGAGTTGGCAGAGCGAGTTTTGCGTCCGCTGACCATGCTTCATTAGGCGCCCCTGGGGAAAGTGGGCGTCCAAGACAACGTGGAAAAATCAAACGACTAATAGTCACCTCATTTATTGGATGTTACAGCCCAGTTGAGTCTTTCGAAAGCTCTATCGCTAGTAAGGACAGATTTGATGTATCGCCAAAGCCATGATGCAGGAGGTTGGTCAATATCAACCATGGAAACGCCGTCATATCATGAGCTGTAGAGGCTCATTTCCTCATATCTGTCTGAGCTACCTCAAAATGAAAGTAGAACGTCGAGAGATTTGAGTCTGTCTAGTAGTCGTTGTATCGGGCCTCATCGCGGCCTTGATCGTAGGCGTTGTCGATGTTGTCATCAAATCCTGGGTTGTCGTTAGCACCAAAAGAGCCCTGTCAAGGTTCAGCAACCTATCTTTGAGGGGTAACTTACGCTCAACGTCCCCAACCTTTCGACCAGCCCAGCCAGCAACGTCGTCGGGCACATCTTCGACGTCCTGCACGGCATTATCCCATTTGCGATCGATATCTTGTGGGATGTCCTCGACTTCTTGAACCTTGTCTCCAGTCCAGCGTGCTGCGTCCTCTGGAAAGTTCTCCACGTCTTGCACCCCGTCACGCACATCGTTCTCGACATCATACTTGGCGTCGTCCCATTTGTTCTCTGTGATGTGTCAGACAGGAATATCAGGGAGACAAGGGTTCCACCTCGATTACTCACCGACTTTCTCTCCTTCGTGCATCAAGAGCGCACCTCCAAGGAGACCTGCGGCTGCACCGAGAGCAACATTGCGGCCAGTGTGAGATTTCTTCTGAGGTTCTTGCTCGTCGTATCTTCTCTCCTCCTGACCTCCATAACCCCCTCCATAGCCACCTCCAAAGCCCCTCTCATCGTAACCGCCCCCGCCATAGGACTGCTGAGGGTGCTGGAAGGTACGGTCTCCGGTCTCACGGTTGACGAAGAACCAGCGGCGGTCACGCTCGTCCCACTCGGCGACCCATGGATGAGGCACTTGAGGAGGACCTCCGTATGATGGAGACTGGTTGTAGGGATCACGGCCGTAAGAACCCTCAGGTTGATCGTTGTAGTACGACATTGCGGGGTGAAGTGTGTTTGAAGTGGTAAAGAGGTCAGGTGGGCGTGGGAGTAGTCAGGTTCGAGTCAGGAAGCAGGCTAGGTAGAGAAAGACGAAACGAAGATGCTGAGGGCGATGAGGAAAGAAAAGCAGAAAGTCAAGGGTGAAAGACACACAAAAATGACAGGACGACGAGTGCGAAGGGCAGGAGCGTGACACGAGCGCGTGGCGTTGGCACGAAACGAGCGCTGACATGGCCATTGGAACTCCTGACACCAGGGGGGCCACTCCATGGAGGGGTAAAATGGCGAACCTCGCAAGAGCCACATAGCGCACGTCCATGAAATCTCTTTCTGCCTAACCCCCTTTAATCCTGCAGACCTAATACTACCCAGGTACAGCCGCCTAATGCGCTGATCATTCTTCACCTGCACAACCATGCCGGCAATGGTCCAGCTGGTAGCCATGCCGAGAGATCCCATCGATCGGCTCGCCCCGAAGCACAGCTTCTTGTTTCCCCTCTCCCCACTGCCAAGCTCAAGCATAAGCTTTGCCCAGTAAAAGCTTGGCACCAGGCTGGATGGGTGGGATGTACCCTCTCACCTTCGCCTGTGCCTACCATATGTGTTACCCGTGATCGACACTTCCATCTCAATGACGGGGCGAGGGGGATCGTGTTCAGGGAAGCTGCAACAATGCCTCGAGTGGACCTACGTCCCAGGTACTCAGCAGCTTCACAATGTTCCAGGTTTCACACTCCTCGATCAAGCTATGATATTATTATTCTTCGAATACCTGGCCTTCCTTGCTATCTTGTATCCTCCCTCTCGTTTGTCGGTGAATCTCAATTTGAGCCCTAGATTTACCTCGACGAATGGGAGCAAACAGAGACCAACCGACTGGGAAATCTGACGGGCACCCCCCACAAGGTGGCGGCTCTCCAAAAATATTACCTGAAGGTGGCACTGACGAATATGGGAGCGAAGATGATGATTATACAGGGAAAGCATTGTCAACGTCCATGGCCCAGACTATCCGAGAACTGGAACGATTGGTCGAAGAGGCTGTCAAGCTCGCTGAAAGCGCAGGATCTGTTCAAAATGACGACCATGTGCCGGCACAACGGGACGGAAATCTTCACGGCCCATCACGGCGGCAGTCGCTAGGTCTCGCAAAAAAGATCAGCACATACCTGGAAGAAGTCACTTTGAAGACGAGCGACGTTGCGGCCTCCCCCAAAGATGGCCAGTCCCCCAGGTCGCAAGCAACTGACAAAGAGACTGAAGACGCCATCATTCGCTGCCGAGGGGCATGCAGTACCGCTGACTTGAAAGTTATCCCTCCAGAGCCAGTCGCCGATTCTCTGGAGGAGAGGAAGAAAAAGTTGTCCAGGGATAGAGGATCAACAGCATTGCCTTCACACTCTAAAACCAAACCAGCTCATTTCCTAGCCCCTCCTCAAATTGGCCCTCGCATCGCATCTGCCAAAGGCTTCTCAGAAAGCAGATCTTCCGCTTCAAGAACAACGCCTACCATGACGCTGAATGGTGGGGACCAGGCGGTCCATTTTGACGAAGACAAGACACCGTTGTTGGGTAGCCCTCGGCCAGGCCACGAGAGGCATTTCAGCCAGGTGTTTGGAATCCCTTCCCGGCATGTGAGCATCAACCTAGCCCATCCGCCGCCCTGTCCCTTCTACACGGTCGACCTCAATGGCGTACAGCACATCGACCTCCCAGAGCGAGCTCAGGATTTGGACGTCCATGCCACTTGTCACCACGCACCCGTGGCACGCAACTGGCCAACATCTCGAAAGCGATTCGCTGCAACCGTGAGCTGCATCAACGTTGCCTGTCTTGGTTTACTTCTCGGCATATATGCAGGAGAAGTTCCAGCAATCCAGTACGTTATCGTCGACTTCGACCGTCAGATCATTCTGGGCAATCTTTTCCTCTATCTTGGACTTTCCATTCCGGCTTTGGTGTTGTGGCCTCTCCCCCTCTTGCACGGACGGAAACCCTACACCCTTGCATCACTCACATTGGCGTTATGTTTGCAAATCCCCCAGGGGCTGATGGTCACAACATTCAGATCGCCGGATCTCACGAGATACCGAATCATTCTGCTCCTGTCTCGTGGCTTGTCAGGCTTTGTTCTTGGGTTTGCTGACATCAATAACCTCGCCACACTATTGGATGTCTTCGGTGCATCGCTACAGAGTAACGAATCACATGAAATTCCTGATGCATACGATGTCCGCCGGCATGGAGGTGGAATGGGATTTTGGCTAGCAATCTGGTCATGGTGCTCTGTTGGCTCGATCAGCATTGGATTCCTAATTGGAACCCTTATCATAAGCAACACTTCAGTGGACTGGGGCTTTTGGATTTCGTTGCTTCTGCTGTTGGCCGTCATCCTACTCAACCTCATCGCGCCGGAAGTGCGTCGATCAGCGTTCCGGCGAACAATTGCAGAGATCATCGGCGAGGCTGGGAGCTTCAGCAGGGTTGCCCGTGGGGAAGTCAAGCTGCATCTCACTGGGAATGGGCCGTACTGGTGGGGTGAAGAAGTCATGGCAGCTCTCCGGCTGAGTTGGCGGATGGCCAAGCAACCAGGCTTGCTGGTCCTGTCCATCTATGCCGCCTGGGTGTATGCGCAATTTACCATGGTATTGATGGTGAGTCCCTGGCTGTGGGTAGCCGGGTTTGGCTAACATCAACAGTTGCTCGGAGCTTTGGCCTCCACTGATTATCTCTACCGGCCTGACGAGGTTGGACTATGCGTTCTTTCCCTGGCCTTCGGATCAGCTTTGGCAATACCTTTTCAGAAAGCATCTTGGCTGAGTCGTGCTCGGTATCATCCCCCTCGTACAGACAGCATGACCTTTCAGAAGGCGATGGTGTGGCGGTCACATACGGTTCGCCGGATATTCTTCACAGTCTTTCTCCCGCTGGTAGCTATCGGGTTCGCCTTATCATCAAGAAAGCCACCCTTCCCTATCGCCGTGCCGTGCGTGTTTGCCGCTTTTGTGGGGTTTGGCTCGAACTTGGCCATTGCAGAGTGTTATGCTCAAATGATGCTAGCCTTCGACACGTCGGACTTGCAACCTGGAATGACTGGACGCCCCGTGCGAAAACCAGTGGTCGGACGAACACGTCAACTGCGCACAAATTTCTCCTGTTATCCTCGAGTTAGTGCAGGTATGGCCGTAACTCAGTTTCTAAAGTTCATCTTCGGCGCCGTCGCCACTGGCATTGGGGGTCGAGTGGAGAGAAAGTATGGCGGTATGCAGGCAGCTGGCATCGTCGCCGGTGTCCTTATGGCACTAACTCTCCTTCTCACTGTGGTCCTCTTCAGACGGAAGAGTGTCCAGATGATCCCAGATCGACAGGATGGTGGAGAAGGAGAGGGGGAAGAATGGGAGCCTGTGATTTTGGGTGACCCAAGTGGGCGGACACGCAAGATCAATATCCTGGAGGCCGGCGAATACACTCGATGGTCAGTGATTCGACAGCGAAACCGGTTGACCAGTCGACGTGCCGGCGCGTGAGTTTTAGCCGTAGCCAATGTCTGAGATTTGTCCTCCAACCAAGGATTTGAACCGGCAACTGCCAACTCTTTAGGCACTCGGGAGGTAACACAAATAGAGTCCTGCAGCAACGGACACCGTTCGTCCCCATGCTGGTGGGTTAAGATACTTTCATTCTGGACGGAGAAAAACCATCACCGCGTAACTTCGGCGCGTTGTACAACGGCAAAGTAGGTAGCTGCGCGCTGAGTAATTTCGAAGTCGCAGATAGCGGCCGCGTCAGTCGTAGATTACATATTTATGCATTTTAAATTCCCAGGTAGTCTCTTTTCCGTAGTGCGATTTTTCAGAGGCCATTGGTCAGTGGTCTGGGAGGATTGGGCTCGATTGAGGCTTCGCGAGGAGGGAGAGAGGCAATCGGCGCCTGCGCCCAATCGAATGGGGACAAACGCCGCTTAATCAGCAGCCCGTGGCAAGTCGGAACACCAGTCGGCGAACGCGATGAGAAGCTTGCCCGAGAGCTTCGGGCGCCATCATTGGGCTTGGTTGCGGGCTCACTAGACTGTATGGGGCCCCCCATCGGCCGTTCGCTCCTCTGGCTGCAAATCATGGTCAATACTTGATGAGACTATTACTTGAAGAGGCATAGAGTCTTCTTACCTGATCCTCGAAGTTTTTGAAGGCCACTCAAAGGGTTGCAGGGGCTTGCAGCGCCCCTGGTTGTTGGCGACGAAACTCAAATCGATGAGAGGGAAAAAAGGGTTGCCGCGGGGGAGAAGAGAGCCTAGTGGCCCAGTGAGCCTAGGGAAAGCAGCTAAGATGCAAGCCCATGTCATTTTTGCGCAGGTGTCGCCCCAGCTGGTGCCATTCGCCTGCAGCTGCGTCATCATCACTCTCTCCACCGTTACCACCACCATCACCAACCATCATCCCGTCCCCCATCATCGCCGTTATTGTTGAATTGGATTTCGTCCCCAAGCTACTGCAACTCTCACTTAGCACACACACGGTCATTCTTTCTTGTATCCATCGGCGAATCGGTCGCATCGCCTGCATTGACTGACCATTGCATCCTTGATCGCCTTGAAGTTCAGATAAAATTATTGTATCCTCTCGTTCACGCTCCAGCGCCCTCTCTCTGAGCCTCAACCCTACCCTCGACTATATTTACCCGTCGCTCTGGGCTGTCATACCCTCGTTTCTCCCCTCCGTCGGATCTCTGCATCCCAGCCGAATACCGAACCCTGCATATCCCGTTCATAACCATTCATATCCGACTTATCGGTGCTTCCATTGTCGCGACCGGGCGCTGAGTTGACATGTCCGGCTGATTATTCCCCATAATTACATCGCCACCTCTGACCTCACACAACCGTACGAAAAAGTGGACGAAGTAATTCACTTTAAGACCGAGATATCCTTAGAGGCTCACCAGGGTTTGCCGTATAAGACAGACTTCGTCCTGCGCAAAGAGAGCACGAACACACCACACGAAACGAGCAGTTTCGCACATCTGCCAACATGGATGTTGTCGATCGGGATATGCAGCGGGCTGAGCTCCAGGCCACGCGCCAATGGTCTCATGAAAGTAAAGAGCGTCGGTCATTGCGCAGCCAAAGATCTCAGCAATCCGTCGCCTCCAGCTCTTCGGGTTCTAGCACATCTTCCGCTCCCGATATGGGTAGAATAGCCACTGCGGGAGCCTCAAGCGCGACAGTTCCTTCTGCAAGGGCTGTGAGAACAAGGACACATCCCATCGAAGACCTTAGGACGGAAACACATCGTTTGCAGCAGGTCCAGACTGTGGGAGCGAGCATAAAGTCAAAGGCAGACACCAGACCTCTCCCCGAATTTGGCGGTGGAAAACCATATCCTCCCGATCTGCCAGCGCAGGAGGAGTACGTGGTAGAGTTCGATGGCAAAGACGATCCTCTCCATCCTCAAAACTGGCCCTTCCGGAGAAAGTGAGTTTGAGATTGGTGCGATATGACAGGAAATGCCGATGCTGATGTGATTCGCAGACTCTACATGGGCGCAATTCTGGCTTACGTCTGCTTGTGCAGTACTTTTACGTCCTCGATATTCTCCGCGTCCACGTTCAGCGTGGCCGCTCATTTCGGAGTCAGTCCCGAAGTAGCCACTCTTAGCACGTCGTTATACGTCCTGGGATATGCGTTTGGCCCGCTGATATGGGGTCCTTTCTCAGAATTGCGAGGTAACCAGCGTTGAGAACGACAGGAAGTTGACATGCTAACAGAGTCGAAACAGGTCGAAAACTCCCCATCTTGATTGGAATGTTTGGCTTCTCGATCTTTTGCTTCGGTTGTGCCACCGCAAAGGATCTACAGACAGTTATGATAACCAGGTTCTTTACTGGGTTTTTCGGCTCATGTCCCCTGGCTGTCGTCGCCGCTGTCTTCGCCGACATGTTTGACAACACGCAAAGAGGCACGGCCATCGTCATCTTCTCCTCCATGGTTTTCATGGGCCCGATGCTGGGACCATTCATTGGAGGGTTTATCAACAAATCATACCTGGGATGGCGCTGGAACCTTTATATTCCAGGCATTATGGGCTCAGCGGCTGTGTGTCTGGTCTTTCTATTCATCCACGAATCGTACGCACCTGTCGTCCTGGTGGGCAAGGCCGCCGAACTACGCCGCCGAACTAAGAATTGGGGCATCCATGCGAAGCAAGAGGAAGTCGAGGTGGACTTCCGAGAACTCATCACTAAGAATTTTTCTCGTCCGATTCGACTCCTGATTTCCGAGCCGATCATTCTTGCCATCACCTGCTACATGTCTTTCATCTATGGCCTCTTGTATTGTTTCTTGACAGCCTATCCTCTGGTCTTCCAGGGCGTTCACCATATCACTCCTGGTGTGGCGGGCTTACCCTTTTTTGGAATGGTTTGTGGGATCTTCATTGTTGCAGGCTTTATCATATGGGATTCCAAAGCCTACAACAGGAAGCTTGCTGCCAATGGCGGGATTCCAGTCCCAGAGTGGCGTCTCCCGCCGGTCATGATCGGAGGAGTGCTGTTTGCCGCTGGTCTTTTCTGGTTCGGCTGGACGGGCTTCAAGGAATCAATCCATTGGATTGTTCCGACCCTGTCTGGTCTCTTCACCGGATTTGGTCTGCTGGCTATCTTCATCTGCTGTTTCAACTACATCATTGACTCATATCTTATGTTGTAAGTGGATCCTCCCTCATATGTCCTGTTTCTGGTGATGAATCACGCTGACCCTGTATAGTGCTGCTTCTGCCATTGCAGCAAACACCTTCCTGCGGTCATGTCTTGCCGCAGGGTTTCCCCTTTTCGCGCGCCAGATGTTTGACAACCTTGGTATTGAGTGGGCCGGCACGCTTCTGGGTTGCATTGCTGCCCTGTGCGTCCCGATTCCTGTGTGCTTCTACTTCTTTGGCAAGAAGCTCCGCCAAAGATCAAAATTTGCACCTACCATGGCGATTCGGAAACCCGTGGACGAAGAGAGTGGCAGTGAAGATGATGATGAACATGAAGCCAATATGGCCGCTTTGCATGCGACTCGGAGCCGTGCGCACCATGATCTGGAGGTGCGGTCGAGAAGAACTCGCACAAACGGAAGTCTGGCGACGACAAACACCAATGCCGGGGCCGACCCAGAGAAGAGCGCGTAGGCCGCTATTCCTTCAACAAGAATAAACCGGACTTATGGATGAAAAGGAGGCTTTGTCTTTGCGTGGAGTCTTGATAGCCGCCGAGGATGGACTCTTTTTCCCACTTATCTTAGAAATGGAGATTGCAGACTGCACTCTCTTGGTTCCTGAGAGGAATTGTCCACACGATATATGGTTCCAACATAGCAGATCGTTCTCTGACCTGTCGATTACTTTCTGCAGCATCGGAGTAGATCGTTGACATCGGCATGTTCAGGGGAAGTGTCGGACCATTTTCGCTCCAAAATCATGGTCCGAGGGCCCGAGTTGTGGCTGAGATGAAAGCTATATAGACTCCAACCTCGAATCGCATAATCAGTGGTCGCGCATCAATAAGGTGGTAGAGATGATACAAGGTATGGATCTGCCCAGACGTCGTGGGCGTGTTGCTCTCTCCGACTAGGGGAAGCCTTGGCTGTTGGACATCACCTATACCGACCACCTTCACGAGACGAACGAATACCACCGAGGTTTCTCAGTACTTTTTGAACGACAAGACAAGTTTCAGATCAGTGGTAAATCCAGCCACCCAGCAGCGGAAGCTGAACTGCCGAAACGCCATCTAGAAGGACGACGAACTGCTCCACATTGTGGCTCTGGACTCAATCAAAATTTCTCCCGTCTTGGGCCTCAGTCACGAATCATCGACGCTGCCTCGTCGCCGCATCTCCATTCTCGCCCAGAAGTGCCCAAATTCATCTTGACGCAATCCTCGCTGCTTACGACATCATTACCAGCCAGAACTGACAAAGCGCGGAATGTCTTCCAGCCTTGCAAAGCTACTCACACAGATTACCTACCGAGCCAACGGAGCCAGCGGAGCCACAAAGCCACCGAACCACCACCAGCAAGCTATCCACCAGTTAGCTATCTAAAGGGTGGCCATAGAACCTTCCATCATTCAATCACCAAGTTATATCCGACCCAATCTGTCCCTGCAAGCGAACACCCTCCACTTTTCAGCACCTGTTCTTCACCGTTGGCTCCATATCGTGGACCTCGATTTTGTGCCAGGATCGGTTCAATCTGTCAAGATCGGAATCAGAGAAGACCGCCAAAAGGAGCATGCGCCTGACAACGCCATCCCGGACTTACAGATATATAAGTATCAGCCCAACTCGCGCGGCATCCGTCCTTCTTCCATTTCACAGACACTCCCTCAACAACCCTCCTTCATTTACTACAAGTCTTCCAAAGTCAGCTTCGCAGGCTCGCCAATTCACGTCATCCACCAGCAAAATGTCGTCAGGGGCCTTTTTGGAAGCGGTCAAGTCCCGCCGCACCTACTATGCTCTGTCGAGTGAATCTCCAATTCCCGACTCCAAAATCCATGAAATCGTCAATGAAACTGTCACGCACGCGCCTAGCTCCTTTAACTCACAGTCAACCCGCGTGGTTGTCCTGCTGAACGAGGAGCACAAGAAACTGTGGGGCGACATTGTGATCCCCGTCGTCAAGTCGGTGGCGCCGGCCGAGGCGTGGCCTGCTTCGGAGAAGAAGCTCGAGGGATTCAAGGCGGCGTACGGCACCATCTTGTTCTACGAAGAGCCCAAGGACGTCGCCCAATTGCAGGAAAAATTCCCGCTCTATGCCGACAAGTTCCCTCAATGGAGTGAGCACACCAATGCCATACATCAATATATTTGTAAGTACTCCCCGTGTATACCCCTTTCCTCTGTGTAGTCTAGGGCTGACTCAGCTGCACAACAGTATGGACCGCGTTGGAAAAGGAAGGCTTTGGCGCGAACCTGCAGCACTACAACCCCTTGATCGACGAGAAGATCGCGGCGACCTGGAACGTCCCTAACAACTGGAGCTTGAAGGCCCAACTGGTCTTTGGCAAGCCCGCTGCCGACCCCTACCCGAAGACTTTCAAGCCGCTCGAAGAACGAGTGTTTGTCCACGGGGCTAAGGAATAAACGGTTGTAGTTTGGTATTGGTGTCTGGGAGTTGGTACAGAAGGAGCGCTATAAACCTAGAGAAGTGACTGTCAATGCATTCATTGTCTTTGCATTTTGCAGAGGTTTCAACTACGCTTGTTTCCCATGAGATGTGCTGTCTCCTGGTCATTTGCTTGATTGCTTGCTTACATTATGCTGGAAACACACAAGCAGGCATCACCAATCAGTTGATGGCATCGGTGTTCGTTCGAGCCCTGGAATTGTCATTCTAAACTCCGATGCCGTGTTGTTGGGCATGCTTCGTGGACATGTTGTGCCGCATCCTGCTGATTTGAGGCTACCTGACTGGATTTTGCAACACATTCAGTTTTGAGTGCTACGTCGTTCATCCTCATCCACGACCGCGTTCCAAAGAGCCACCTGTCCTATACTAATCAGCCCATTCAGTTCGCTTGGTTTGATATCATATAATATGTGCGGCTGACTGGCTTATTCTGCAGTAGGACGATCACCTCCCTTTCAACATGAACTTCCACCACTAGTAGCTTTACTATAACAGCTAGAGCATGAGAATGTGATGCTTTGACCAGTGGACATATGTCTATTCCTTGAGAGATGACACGTGTGCACAGATCGGCTTCATCCAGCACCTCCGTGGATCATGTACAGTCTCTGATACTTCGCCCTTGCCATGTTCACTACTTCTCTGATTCCCTGCCTTCCTTCACACTCTGCCCGGACCTACCTAGAGTGATCTGTTCACTATCTCTCACCAGTGCAATCTACTTACACATTCCGGTGTTGGATATTGGCTCCCTCCCAGGTGTTCTGCTTCTTCAGCACGATGAGCAGTCAACTAGTGTCAACACAGACACACCTCACCGTAAGTGTTCCGCAGTTTAGACGATTCCATCAATGGATATGTGAGATAAAAAGAAAACCAGTCTCAAAAGTAAAGAGACGAGTTTCGCTTGTTCACGCTGCACTGCGATGCTCACTGGGCGGTGTGATTGTTGGGGTTGGGTGGCCAAGTTTTTTTTTCGCTCTTTTCTTTTTTTCCCTCGTCCGGCGGTCTTCTTGACCTTTCCTTTTGGTCTTTTGGGGGGTTGCGACTGTGTGTTCCTCACCTTGGCGCAACTCCGGAGCGTTCGTCAATCCGTAAGGGAACCGTTTCCGGTAGAGACCCTGGGCGGCTCAACATAAAGCCAGCGTAGCCGTCATAGCAAACAAACCAAGCAAGAATCGCCCAGGCCTCTCTGTTCTCTTTCTTCTCACCCAAGCCACTGGACATAGAAGGGTAACCCGAGGCGTAATCAGTGGGCGTGATAATGCCTCGTCGAGCCGGACAAGGCTGAACAGCGAAATGCGGGGAAAGTATCGGATCGGTGTCCCGGAGAAATTAAGTTCCGAGACAGTCTCCCATCCGAAGGAGCAACCAAGAGAACAACATCAAGCCCATTGCTTTCTTGCCATGTCTTCGGTTTTCATATCGGTATTTTCTAATGAAAGAAGTTTAGCGACAGCCTCTGACATCTGCTTCTTTTAAAGGCGTTGGCCTGGGCAGCAGAGAGAAGCCCGACTCTGTCTCCGGCCAACCGAAACACTTACCGAAAGCCAGCCGAAATCTAGGGAGGCCCATCTCTCTCGGTTGCGGCTCCAGGGGGGCTTGATCCGATTGAGAGATGCGTATATACATAGGCTGATAATTTGAATCTAGCAGAGCGGACCGAGAGTAGTGGCGTGGAGGTGTCAGGCTGCCTATACCAAAAGCTGTGAATAGGGATAAGACGTTCCTCAGCCCAAGTCTATCCAAAACGATCCTTCGAGACTCATCTCACGGTGTGTCCAACAAAAGTCTGAATACGTCATGATGGCTCGAACTTACAACTTTCTCGTGGGCACGTTCGACACCCCTGAGCTCTACACGCTGAAATTCACACCTCCCTCGTCGACCTCGGAAGGCAAACTCCAGGTCGTTCACTGCACCTCTGCCATCGGGTCACACTCCTGGCTTCATCTGTCTCCCGTTAAGCAAGACGGAACCCGCAACCTCTACGCTACGGCATGGACAGAACCCCCCTCTGTGGTCGCTTATACCGTCAAGTCCCCAGCAGATATCCAGCTTCTCAACAGTGCCCCAACCCGATCCCGTAGTGGGTACGTCACAGCGAGTGATGTAGCCCTATATTCGGCCGGAGGAGCAACCGGAGAGGTCTTTCGCCTGGATCCCAAGAGCGGCAGTATCATCGCGCCGCTCGACTCTGGTGATGCTCAAACGAATGGGGTCGTCCAGGGCGAGAGATCCTCCGCAATCAAACCGCTGCAAGTCCTCTCTTTCGTGGGTCAAAGTGACGCGCAGCGTGATGATGGCAGTGTCATGGACTTTGGAGGACTTCGCCACGGAGCTCACTCTGCCGACCTCTCGCCGGATGGCCGAGCCCTCTACGTGGCTGACATCGGTCGAGAGTGTATCTGGACATACTCGGTCGATCCTGAGACGGGGAAACTCACGCTGGGAGAAAAGCACAACACGCCTCGATGTGGTGACGGACCGCGACACGTCTGGCCCCACCCGAGCGGGAAGTTCGTCTATTGCGTGCAAGAACACTCGAGCTTCGTGGACGTTTTCTCCACCTCCGACGACGGCGTGTATCTCAAGCATGAACAAGGCTTCCGAATCATTCCAGATGGACAAAACGCGCAGGAATACTGGGCTGACGAGGTCCGGACGAGTTTATCGTCGGGAGACAAACCTGAGTACTTGTACACCAGTGTACGGGGACTCGAAACCGGCGTGAAGGGATATGTCGCAGTGTACAAGTTGACCGGCGAAGGCAAGGTTGACGATTCAATCCCTCCTCATCACACCAGCAGATCGATAGGCAAGAAAGTCCAACTGGACGACAAAGATCAAGGCTGGAATGGCTTGCTCTATATGTGGGAGACACCCACAAGTGGCGGCTGGGCGAATGCCATCCAACCCGGACCAACCGTTGGTGGAGTGGAGTATCTGGCGATGACAGATAGTGAGGAAGGATTTGTGTTTGTTCTGAGCTGGAATGGCATCGAGATGAAAGAGGTTGCGAGAACGAAGCTGCATGCCGGAGCGGGAGCTGCGACCGCAGTGTGGCTGTGAACAGATGGAATACATGTGGGGATAACAAGGCAAAGACGGGAGACGAACGAGAGACAGACCCAGAAAATGAGCACGGCCTGTGACAAAAGGATACCTATGTATATGGACTGTTCTAGACAACAGGGGCTTTTCCTTCGACCCGAATCGAGACCCGAAGCGGCCGAGTGTTTAAGCGTTAGGCGACTGGGGCTTGATCGCTGACTCCGTACATTATGTGTGTATAGCCTATGAAGAAGTTCCGGAGGGGTAAGCCCATGCCCCGGCCGCATAGGTCGGGACATGCGAGGGCTCGTTAAATTAACGGAAACTCTCCCTTGTATGTACATAGTTAGTGAGCTGGCGGAGCATCGCCGGCCGCAAGCTGCCCATCTGACAGGAGAGGAGATGGGGGCCACTCCAGCCGGGATTGTCAACTTCTGCCCACTGGGACGAAATGAAGGGGCAAACGAAGGGACAGACACCTGTAGCAGTGAAGGATATCAATGTACGTACACTGCCTCTCAATAGTCCTGTCGAAATAATAGGGACAGGAGAAGAAGACCGAAGCGTCCCCAACGAGGCTGTGTGAATATCTGTCCTCGATACGTGGGGCAGTTCCGTATCTAACAGGGAGGGATATGAGATGCCTCCCATAGCCAGATAGCTAGATAGCTAGATCAATCGATCTTCCCTCGCAAGTCATTTCCGCAAGCTCCTCAGTTTAAACCATTTTGCAATGGTGGAGAAGAAATAGCTACGTACCTCCTACAAGTAATAGGATTTCCTTTCCTTCTCTCGCCCTCTCCGTCTCCACAAAACTCTCGAGATCTCGATATCCCGCGAGCGGAATCGGCGATGTTTGTCGTGGTTCTAGAAGAACTGCCACGCTTTTCTCTTTCTCTTTCTTTTTCTAGTTCTTGTTCTCGTTCTCGTTCTCGTTCTCCTTTTTCGGTTTCTCTCTCGTTCTCCGGCGAGTGCGCACCTTTGTGCCACCACATACCTGTCCACCTCACTTCCCATCTCAAATCTCCAGTTGTGCGAGGGAAGCACAAGCAGGTCCAGCTCGTTTCAACTCGACTCAGGCAGCGACGCGCACGGAGGGGGCGAGGCTTTCTTGCTTGCTTACCCGCCTCCCCAGCCGGCGGCGTATTCTTTCCAGTCTCCGGCTGGCGTGAAACTCCTCGCGGGCGAAAACAGGGAACTTCTGTGGGCGGCGGTGGCTGCAACAAACGAACCGCACGCTTCGGGGTTCACACAAAAAAGGGCAAAGTCGGCCAGTAGGCCAGCCCAGGCCAGGCCTCACCCAGGCCTCGTAGATATTGATTATCATCATTATCACTATCACCGGTAATACTAGGTAGGCATACCCATTCCCCCTTTTGGGTCAAGGACCCCGAACCCTGCCTCCCTTCTGACGTGGTCCCACGCCCAGAATGCTAGACTGGGAAAAAGACTTGCTGGTCTGCCATTGGGGGCATATTTCTAGGTATGTAACTTACCTTGTCAGCAGCAGCTCTCTAGACCTCCCTCGTTTACGGTTTTTTTGTGAGAAGCTTGAAAGAAACTCTTGCTTGACGTCGATCGATCAGCGGGCGGTCCTGGCGAACAACTTGCGGTATTGTACATACATCACTGACCCTACAGACCAATAGATTCCACAGTGTAAATAAGAGGCGTGTGTTTTGATTCTTGGCTACCAGTTGCTCTCTGAACACAAACAAGGAGATATATACATACATGCCTCTTGGTTGTCCGGAGGGGTCTGCACGCTTCGAAGAAGCAACGAGATGCCCGCCGAAAGACCCTTCGAGGGTGACTTCCTGTTTGTCAATCACGATGCAAATCAGATGAAAGCCCTGCCCAACAGACGGAGAGTCTTCTCTCATGTGCAGAAGCAGTATCGCAGCTGGAAGCGGCAGGAAGAGATTCGAGCTCTGCGGGCTTCTATAAAGGCTCCTTTTCCTGATGCCCAGTCAAAGGTGAACCCCCAGGGGTCCGCGTCGACACAAGCCCCAGCGCTCGATACACACCAATCACCAAACGTCAAGCATACCAGGCGTGTACAAGGCCCAGGAAGAACAGTCTCGGATGCCGAGAACCGTCCACGAGCGTCTGCAAAGATGGCGATTCGCTCGCTGATCAACCACGAAGTCCTCGACCAACCAGATCAGGCAGAGGGGATGCACCAGGCACATATAACGCCACTTCAACCACAATCTCTGATGACCATTGTAGGTAAAGGTAACTCGGACCCGTTTGCCGCCTACGCCGTTGAGATCACCCCGACCGCCAACGACATACTGAGTTTCCACCGCGACTTCGTTATCCCGGCCCTCTACCACACCACCAAGCGCAGATGGATGACGAGCGCCAGCGCGTGGCGGGATTGGCGAGACTGCGTCGACGGACTGGGAGACGGGGTCGATGGACTGGGGGACGAAGGTGCTGGGTCAGGATTCATCGCCAGCTGCGCGGCCGAGGCGGCGGTGATCTCTCTGAACCCGACCGTCCAGAAGCAAGCCGTCTACTACCGGGCCAAAAGCGTGGCCGCGCTGCAGAACCGCCTCGCCGCCGGCAAGGTCCATCGCGCCCAGCTCTACTGGCACATCCATCTCCTCGTGAGCGCTGACGCGCTGATGGGTGACTTCACCGGCACAGCCACACACCTCAATATGCTGCGGTGCTACTTCGAGCACGACGGGGACAAGCTGGACACCAACCTGCTGCTGTACGTCCTCTATAACGACATCCACCGCGCCTCCATGTTCCTCTGCAGACCCATTTTCGACATGGACGAGTGGCTCCCCAAACGGCTGCAGCCAGTGGTTGACGCGGCGAAACCTCACCTTCCAGACCTGACAGAGGTGAGGGCGCGATATCTCGACCCGGCGATCGATAACCCCAGATTACGAACGCTGTTCATCGAGCGACGAGAGAGCCTTGCAGTGTGGCTGTTCCAAAACTGCTCCGCCGCAGAGTCCGGACAGCACACCACGGCGCTGCTGCGCTGGTTACTCACCCGAGTGTACCTCCACCAGGGCCGGCTTGTGAATTTCTTCCTGCAAGCAAAGGCTCAGTATGAAGCCATCCCGCCGCCAGGCCTCGTAAACTCCGTTCTCTGTCAGGGCTACATCTCCCTCGCGACACTGCTCTACATTCGGGCCATCTCGTTCAACGCCGCCGTGTGCGGTGTGCGCCTCTTTGACGCCACGGCCATCATCCTCTCCAACATGCAGGAAATGCTCCAGCTCAGCGAAAGCTCCGGCTTTCCCCACTACGAGAGACACCAGCATGCCCGCCTCTGGGCACTGTACGTGGGCGCCTGTGCGGAAATGTTGATGGACCTGAAGCCTGAAGGGAGAGGCTGGTTCACTACGCACTTCGCGGCCAAAGCCATCCAGCTGGGTGTGGCCGGCTGGGATGAGGTGAGAAGCGTGCTGAAGGGTACCCTGTTCACGGATCTCATGCATCCGGACGGGGAGGAGTGGTTTGCAAGGGTGTTGAGCACGGCGCAGAAGAAAGACGAGCTGGGTGGACCTTGATGGCATGGAAAGATTGAGGGCCTGCTTGCTCTGTCGTCTGATGGATGAGTGAGTGTCCTTTCGAATGCTTTCGAGGCTGTTCAAAATTAGGTATGTCGAGCAGAAGTCAACTCGAGTGTTTATATCCACATATATATCTGTACATACATATATTTCCTGGCACGGATTTCACGAGTCATTACTCCCGAGGAGCCCTTGATCCGTCCATGCACTCAGGACAGCTGTGGTTAGATAATACTGTACATCGGAAGAGGAGTATTATGTACTCGGTAGTGTGAACTGGTAACAGGCGCCATATGCTCCCCAGCCAGAGCTCCTTGTAAGGAAGGTCAGCCGCGACGCGGTCTCTACCACACGATGCTCGTCCCGCAGTTGCGCCACCCGCATCGTTTGGCTGTTTGCTAATTCACCTCGTTCGTCGAGTTCTTCGGTCTCTTTTCTGTTCTGTGCCGGGCTTGGATACTCTGTGCAGAAGAGGAAAATCAAAAGGGAGAGAGGCATACTTGTTACTTCGCTGTTTTAGATGTCCCTGAGTCCCTGGAACCTCCCCCGTTGGCGACGCTTTCGAGACAAGATGACGTGAATGGGATCAGATAGCTACAGAGGCACATTCATCCCTGGCTTCACCGACGCATTGTACATCTCGCCTGCGTACACTACTCCTTTGCGCGATCTTCAAAGATTCTTCTCCCTTCTGAAAGGAGCAGAAACCCTCCGAGTCCCGATCTACCGCCTCCCCAAGAACATTCTCCCTCTCAAACGAACAAGTCTCCTCCTATTCTCGGCCTCCCTCTCAGAATGTCGCTCGCCGACCCCTCAACCGGCGAAAACCACCGTCGACCGTCAGTCCACCACGCCCTTCCTGTTGAACTTCTGCTACCGGTCCTCCGCCTTCCACAGCCTCACCGAATTCCCCGTACCGACCCCGTCAAACCCGCACCCGCACCTACCTGCCCACTTGCAGATCTACACGTGGATGAGCTGTACCTTGCGAGAACTCGCGCTGCTGTTGACGCAGGCCCTGCCGCAAATCTTACCTGATCCGGCCGTGGGCACGAGGTTGAGCTTCAGACTCGTCTACCCTGACGTTCACGCCAGCCGAGGCGGAGGGGGAAGGCTTGAAAGCGAAGGAAGAGGGAGATACCTGAGCAAAGAGATAGGTAGTGTCGTTGTCTCGGCGCCGGAATATTCCAATGGCGGTGGCGGCGGTGATGGTGTCCAACTCGAAGGAGACGACGCTGGCAAGACGCTGGAAGATGCACGGTTTGTTATAGGAGACTTTATCGACTGTGCCGTCTTCCCTCCCTTGAGCGACGGCACCGTGGTTTCTCGAGGAAGTGTCAGTGGCAGAGGAGGTTCCCGAGAAAATGGCTATGGGAGAGTGCGAGGAGGCGGGTACGGTCTGAGCAGTAGGGGCAGCTTCAATGGCTATGGGTCAAGAGGTGACTTTGGCGGCTGGGGCAATATTCCAAGCGGTGAATGGAGGCGAGGAGAAAGGCTTCCTGATTCTGGTGGTTACCGTGGGGGTGGAAGAGGTGCCAGGAGAGGGTATTGAGGCCGAATCGGGCTGGCGAAGACAAAGGTCGATGGAGCGTGCAGGGCGCACAACCTCCCGAGGTAACCTTCTTCGAGGATACACCTGAGCCCGAGTCCTAGTGGTGAGAACACGGCCTCCGCGACGGACACAAAAAGCATTCATGCTCCAACACAGCGGACCTTGGTGGCAGGATGGCGCATTTTCGAGTCATGTGAAGACACCAAATTTTATAAACGGCACGTTGCAGGCAAGGTACTTTTCTCAAGTTGCTCGGTATGTCTCACAGATAACTAGGGAATGTTTCCTTTTGGGGAGATACAGCCATGTCTACCTCGTACGCGCAGTCAAAAGCAAGCAAGTCAGGCACCGGATGCAGGTATCAGCCTTCCGAGACTGCGGTGAAAGACCTGGACTTGTCTGCGAGAAAGGTCTAGAACAGCAGAGGCTGGGAGACTCGGCACGCGGCAGGTGAGCGAGCAGATAAGCTACATGCAATAGCTCTCGTAGGAGCAGCGAAAATGGAGCTCTCACAATGTTCTGTATCTTTCACCGCCATGTTGGGCACCGGCCTCACGTGTCATGTTGATACGCTGTTGACGAGGAGGGAAAAAATTGGGATGGGCATGACGTAGCCACGCACCAATGGGCCAAGCGGTTGAACCAGCGGACATGGTGGCGCCCACACAGGCACCGCCAAAACCCTAACGCCTAAGGGCCCCGTCAGGCGCTCCCGAACCACCTGCCCGCCGCCTAGGTATACTGCCTCCCCCCCCTCCCCCCCCACCAACCAAGGGACCCCCCCAAATCTTCCAGAGGTCCTGACTGGACGTGCCGCCTTCCCCAGCTTCAAACAAACCCCCCACCAGTCGCCGTCCAGCGCCAATCGCTGCGCACCGCTGCCCGATCTGCATGGCTGTTCCTCCCATAAACAAAAACTTATCAGAGTGTCACATCCCACTCTGCACTCTGACGTTCCTCCCTAGAGTTTCCAACACATATCATCTCTTGTCCTGCAGATTTCTTCTTTTCGTCCTCCCTTTATAGACTTGCTCTTCATCTCTCTCTCTACTTTCGTTATTCTAGACTCAGAATTAGCTGATCATCACCGTCACGATGGGCAAGGTCGGTTCATTCTCAACAAATCCCCCCCCCTCCCCTCCAAACACATCACTGTTGACCGCTCATTCACCCCGCCGCTGTACCACCCCAACACAAAATCTGCAGTAAAAGAAAACTGACGAGATACCCCTTCCAGGTCAAATACATCCTCCTTGACTGCGACAACACCCTCTGCTTGTCGGAGCGTCTGGCCTTCGAGGCCTGCACGGATCTCACCAATGAACTCCTCGAAATGTACAACGTCAAGGAACGCTACACCGTCGATATGCTCCTCGAAACTTTTGTTGGGCAGAACTTCCGTGGCATGATGGTCGGCCTTCAGAAGAAGCATGGCTTTGAGATGCCCCCGGAGCAGCTCGAGGAGTACGTCAACAAGGAGCTCGGCGCCGTCACCGCCAAACTCTCGGCGAAGTGTCAGCCGTGCCCCGGCGCCCCTGAGGAGTTGGAACGCTTGCACAAGGCCGGATACCCCATGTCTGTGGTCAGCACCTCTGCCAAACCCCGTGTCGTCGCCTCCCTCGAGAAGGTCGGGATCGACCACTACTTCCCCAACGCCCACGTCTACAGCGCCGCCACCTCGCTCAACCCACCGTCCAGCAAGCCTGATCCCAAGATCTACCTCTACGCCTGCGAGCAGCTCGGTGTCAAGCCGGAGGAGTGTATCACCGTCGAAGACAGCAAGAGTGGTGCCACTGCCGCCATGCGCGCCGGTATTCCCTGCGTTGGCTACGTCGGTGTTTACAAGTTGGAGGATGGCGAGGAGAAGATGAAGCAGATGGCCCAGATTCTCAAGGAACAGTGCAACTGCGTCGAGATCATGTACGACTGGAAGGAATTCCCCAAGATCTTGGAGAAGATCGAGAGCGGGAACTAGGTTGGATAGAAGTTCTTTCTCGCCGATCATGACCGGGGTGATGGGATGACGAAAACGAGGCCTGCAACTCTGCACACGACTTGATAACAAAAAGAAGAATGAGACCAGTCAAGGAAGAAATAGGATAACCAGGGCAAAGCGTCTTTTGCGACAAGAACGATCTCTACCTATTCCTCTTGGCTGAGATCAGCTCCACGACTTTGGCCTAGACGGGCTCCGTTGGGCTTGGAATAGAAAATGAAACTTTTGGCACAAAAGATTCTCACGTCCCGGTCGGGTTCCTCAGTTTTCAGTCATTTGTTCGGGTTTTCTCAACTAATCGTCCCACCATCTCCCTCATGACATGCTTCTCTCCGGAGTAGTCCATGTCGAACCAGTAGTTGACTGCTATACAGGGCGCCACCACCGACTCGCCCCCATCGCCCTCGTCGCTCTCCCAGACGCCACATTCCTGGCTGACGTGGTGGAACCAGCCCGCTGGCAGGTAGAGGATTTCGCCTTCCGAGACGGTCACGGTGAGAGGTCGGGCGTGCTTGTAGTACGGGTATCTCGTCGATGGGGCTGGAGGCGGCGCGAGAGGGTCGATGGGGATCCAGGGGATGCAGTTCGTCGTGTCTTGGTCGTCGTCCAGGACCCAGTCCTTCTCGGCATCGTCGTCCATGACAATCCTAAACTGCCCCTTCTTCCTTCCCTGCTGCCCTTGTCCGTCTCCTCCATCTCCATTCCCATCCCTCATACCGCGATCTCTCTTTCTACACCGAGGAGGCTGATCATCATCATCATCACCCTCCGACACCACCTCCCACCGCCCCGTCCGCACCCTCTGCGCGTGCAAACACACCTCCTCGACGGGGCTGTACAGCACGAACCGCTTCCGGCCCTTGACCACCAGGTACAGGTTCTCATACGGGTCGCGGTGCGTACTAGTCACGGACCGCGCGTTGCCGATCCAGATGTTGACGGCTTCGGGGGCGCCGAGCACGTTGGCACTGAAGGGCGGAGGGCCGCGTGGGAGGGCGTGCAGTAGTGACGAGAGTGGGGGGGTGTGGAGGTTCGAGTTCTGGGATTGCAGGTAGTAGACGGGGTCGTTTGTGGTTGTGGGTAATATTGTTTGAGATGATGGCTGCGGAGGGCAGAGCTTGTCGATCAGAGACGCAAGAGTCATCTGTGTGGTGGCGGGTTGCAGGAACACTTGCTCTGTTTCTGTTTCTGTTTCCTCACCTTCTTCCTCGTGTCCGCTCATGCCCTTCTGCGCCAGGTCTCTCATTTCCCTCTCAACACCACGATCACCGACCTTGCCGTTTCCTTGATCCTCTCCACTGCCGCCCTCCACAGCATCTGGCCTCTTCCCCCTCCGTGGGAGGGAGTAAAGCGCGTCCGCCCTCCCGTCCGGGGTCACCGCGACCTCGACCTCGTCCGGGACCAGCTCGCATAGGCTCTTCTTCGTCCACCGAAAGCACGGCGCCGAGAGGACGGAGCGCTGCTCTTGCCGGAGGCGTCGACGTTTGACACTGTCCGACGCAGGAGGCTTCGGGTCTTCCTCGCTCCCGTTGCAGCTTTCACCCTTGGCCTCCACTTCGCCACTTCCATTGCGGACGTCGTCATCATCATCGAGGACGCTGCGGTCGAGACGGTACACGCACGGGCGTCCCCGGGCGATCTGTTGGCTGAATTCGAGGTATGTTGGGTATGCGTACGTCGGCACGGTCGTTTCTGGGTTGAACGAGTGATAGTCTTCGATGAGAGTGAGGAGGGTCGTGAGGGCGAAATCCTTCGCGGTGTTCTTGGTTTTTGCACCAGGCATATTTTCAAAATTCGATATGGACCCGACTTCTCAATAGGAGCACATCCATAGGCCTTTTCCTGGCGAGTTGCCCTCGTCTTCCCAAAGCTTATCCACCTCCTTCGGTGCTCACGGACAGCAGATAGAGAATGCCAGACCGTCGAGCGTCCGCCAACCCTCAACCTCTAGTATTATCTTCCAATTGCAACACCGATGTTGAAACCATGTCAAATAGAGGTTGAGGAAATTTGTTTCCTGCCGAAGTCTCCCCGAGGCAGGGCCTTTTCCTGTTCGAGGCGTCAAGTCTGCCCACTCGAAACAAAATCAGCTGAAGTGATGCTGAGCCGGCAGCTATCCGGTTATATTCTCGAGGTCGGGCCCCTCTGAGACTCTCGTGCCCCACGTCTTGCACGATGGACATATTATTTATATCCAGCTCGCGGGGCGATTGATCGACAATGTGGAGAAGCACCCATACTTGAGGCCATCAGAGAGAGCAGGCTGAGAACATACATCAGCGTCGAATTGGGTATACGCCTGATAACGAAGGCCTGAAATGTCATCTTTACGACCTTCGACCTCGACCAGCTCATAATGCCTGCCTGACTGATGACAACTAATCGCCCTTATTGCATCCGCAACACCCTCTCAACTCGAGACCTCCAACGGGCTGACGGACAAACAAGGGGATATACCGGAGAGAGTCGGTACAGGAAAACCTATAAATCCCTCCTACAACTCAACCAAGAACGCCTGGTAATGAAATGCACCCAGGCCAGTCATGGGCTCTCTACAAGTGGATTCTTCTTCCACCTATCCCGTTGCCATCATTGGAGGTGGCCCAACTGGTTTATCGGCCTCAATCCTGCTCTCGCTGAGCAACATCCCCCATGTCCTGTTTGAACGATATCCTTCGACATCTATCCACCCAAAAGCATGCGGTTACAATCACCGTACCGTGGAGATCTGGCGCCGCATGGGCATCGAAGAGGAGCTGATCAAGCAACGCGCGCCAGCGTTCAGTTACAGCAGGACGGCCTGGTATACCAGCTTTGGGCCTAATGGGAGAGAAATCGTCGGCCGTGACTCTTGGGGTGGAGGGGCGTATGAGGAAGAATATGCCTCCGTCTCGCCTTGCCAGTATTCCACGATGCCACAGATCAGACTGGAACCGATATTGCAGAAGCGGGCATTGGACCTGAATCCGAACGGGATATTTTATAGCACTGAGGCCACAAAAGTTGAAGAAGCCGATGGCCACGTCGTCGTCACTTATCTTCGGAAAGGCGAGCAGCCGGCGAGCGTCAAAGCACAATACTGCATTGGTGCCGACGGTGGTCGCAGGCTTACAGATGACTTGGGCATCGGCTGGGAAGGCGAACGAGACATCATCGATATGGTATCTGCTCACATCCGGGCTCCCATATCCCTTGTACACCCTGACATCCGCAACTTCCTGACCTGGTTCGTTAACCCGAAGCTCGGAGGCACAATTGGTTCTGGCTACCTCTACCACTTGGGTCCCTATCCCATGTCCCCTGACACAGAAGAATGGCTGTTTGCGTGTGGACTCAATCCGGCAGATCCAAAACGCTTCGATGAATCGGCGATGTTGAAGCGGATGCACGATACATTGCAAATTCCAGACCTGAAAGCCGAACTGTTGTCCATCAACCACTGGTATGTCAACGCCCTCTGTGCAACGCGATATCGCAGCAAGAAATCCACGGGCCGAATATTCCTGGTTGGGGATGCCGGGCACCGGATTCCCCCTTGGGGAGCTCTGGGCCTCAACACGGGCATTCAAGACGTGGATAATTTAATATGGAAATTGACTCTCGCTATCAATGGGATTCCGCCATGCCTCGGGAGCGAGAACGATTGCAATGCACTTCTCGACACATACGACACCGAGCGGCGTCCGATTGGTCAACGCGTGCGAGACTGCGCGTTGCATAACCTACGTGCTTTTGGACTGGTCATGGACAAAGCGATCGGCGTCTCTGCCGAGAGTAGCCCGGCCGAAAACGTGGCGAACATGGATTCATTCTTTGATATGTCACCCGCGAACACTGATGGTGCCGCACGCCGCGAGGCTGTCCAGCGTGCACAAAAGATCCTCGACAATGAGTTCCACGGCCTTGGGGCGGAGATTGGCTGGTTCTATCCCGACCTCGATGTCAACGGTGAAGGCAGGCTGACGAATCACGACGGACAACTCAAGGAGAACGGCGAGTTGGATTTGTTGTATTATCACCCATCCACGATTCCCGGCCATCATTTGCCCCACGCCTGGCTGGAGCAGGGAGACAAGAGATTGTCGACCAGAGATCTGGTCAGGTATGATGGATTTGTCCTAATCACCTCACGGCCGGAGTTATGGGAGAAGGCCGTGGCAGAGGACGGCAGCGGGGTCGTGACCCTGATCGGGATCTCAGATACACCTGACCAGGCGGTCAATGAATCTTCCTGGAAGGATGTAGATGGAAAGTGGGCTTCTCAGCGTGGGATCGGTGGCTCTGGTGCAGTTTTGGTTCGTCCTGATGGGATAGTTGTCTGGCGTGCGCAGGAATTCGATCAAGGCCGCCACAGTCAGATGGGATGGCTGAGAGATGTACTGCGGAAAGCTCTAGTGCTTGGTTAGGCAGTGGTATATGAAGGAGCCGGCTAGAGGTGGACACCAAGATATTTAGCGAGGACTTTAGAAAAGTGCTGAGGTTATGCGCTAGCGTGATCGAACCACCCAGCAGTAACTATAGTATGATAGCAAGTGAAGATACTAGAAAGGTTTCGTGGTGTCCGTCCGCGTAAGCATCTTCCAGGCCTTCAGCTACCCTACGCGCAGCGGCGGAAGAAGGGTGAAAATCTAACAACGACACCAGGACATTGTAAATCTATGAGGCTAACTCTCGGTTTAGCGATATAATAATGGCCCCAATATGATGTTTCCTAATCGGCTCCTCTAGCCTAAGTAGTCGTTCCATCACAGTTATGAGGAATGCTAACGTCTTTCCACTTCCTATAACTGCCTCTACCACGACATCCTTATGGCCCATGAAGAGAGCGAGTTGAGAATGCTCCTGATTGTTATTTCCAATTTCTCGCATATCTTCAATCAGGGACTCTGCCGCTTTCTGGACTTCCTTCGTCCCAGAGTATTTAGACAATTGCCTAGAAGCTTGGCCGCATCATTCATGTCTTCATCAATGGCACCACTGCCTCTTGTTCCAGGTCGCGGTCTTCGGCCGACAGTGCGGTCGACAGTGCGGTCGTGGATGACAATGTTTTTCTGTCAGATCCACAGGATCTCTGCAGGAAGCACCAGGCAGCAGCCAGTAGCAGCGCTAACGTGAAGCTCCTGACTCCAAGAACAATATTCAAAAGCGGTAAACTCGTCATCTCAACTCGGCTCAGCCCGGGAACGGTATATACGAGAATAATACCTATGACCGGCTCAAGGGAGCCATCCATCATCTCCATTGGCTCGTGTAAACGTATATCATAATACGTGATAACTAACTATTTATCCTGCGGGCCCGTCTCTTCAGACACCTTGCAAGATTCAATCCTGGAGACATGTTTCGTCGCCTTCGCCTTGTCGAGATACTGGTATTGATTCACCAACACCCATTGCTCCCTAGAACTTGCCGAGTGCGGATCTATTCTCCAGAATTCGGCAATACGGACCCGCGCCGTGGTATCTTTTTGGTTGTTTAATGTTCGGTCGTTCAGGAGTCGTTCCATCTGTCGGCTAGGCTGCGGTCCGCGGCGGAATACAGTCTTTGCTGCAACCGAGATCTACCAGATAACTAGTTCATGATTCGCCCTAGTAAACATGACAGATTCTCATTCAAATCTTCATTGCAGATATTGCGTTCGACTGTGACCGCCTTTAGGGTTCCCGGACTACCTGACAAACATGGCGATTCCTATGAGCGGTACTGCCTTAGTGACTGGTGCAGGTAACGTTCGGTCTCCCTCATTGCTTGACTGACGCTCATCGCGTCTGAATGGGACTATAGCTTCGGGTATCGGTCGTGAAGTGGTATTGACACTTGCAAGAGGTGGCATTGGTGCACTGGCCCTCGCAGATGTGAATGGATCTGGACTCTCTATCACGGAGCAATTAGCTCTGCAAATCGCACCGAAAGCTCAAGTGCGAAAGTTCATGGTCGACATTGGGAACAAAGAACAGGTAGACGATATGCTTACCTGGATTGTGAGTAATTTTGGGCGGCTGAACTATGGTATGTGAGAGTACTCTCGAGGCGTTGAAGCATTCCCGTGAACCACTACTTACTGCGGAAAAAGCCATCAATGCTGCTTCGGTATGTGTTTCACGCGGCGAAGCAATCGTTTTCTCTAAGTCGAGTCATCCTGCAGCTCCCTCCCCCTGTTCCTTACTCAATTGCAGACCTTCCGATTGAAGAGTATGATCGAATCTGCAATGTCAACGCCCGTGGCACGCTGCTGTGCATGCAGGCCGAGATAAAGGCAATGCTTCAGCAAGAACCAGTTCAAACCCTGCCATATAAGACTGCACACCCCCCCGAACGTGGAACTATAGTTAATTTGGCATCGCTCGCGGGCGTTGGCGGGATCAGCCAGATGGGTCCGTACGTCGCTTCAAAGCACGCCGTGGTTGGAATCACTCGAACTGCGGCCTTGGAATATGCGAGAAAGGGTATTCGAGTAAACGCCATATGTCCGGCTCAGATCTCGACGCCGATGATCACGGCAACGCTGCAGGGACGAGGCATTGATACGAACGAGAAAGAATCGGCCGCTTATCACGCAAATGTGGCAGCCAAGATTCCCGCCGGCCGATATGGATATGCAGAGGAGGTAGCGGATGTCTGTGTGTTTCTAGCTAGCGGTCATTCCACCTTCATCAACGGAGTCACACTGAACGTGGATGGAGGTGTAATGGCTGCGACAAGTTTCTATCAGCCAGTGGACGATAACTAAGGAGAGCTCGATATGGAGGACCCGGAGCATGTATTGTGTCTGGGTGAAAGTGCGTGCTTCTAAGCGCAGAGGACGACGATTGGGAAGGAATATTGATATAATACAGCTACATAGACTTTCCTCAAGAATCCTCAAGCGCTTTCAAATGTTACCAACCACCGTCGATGTTGAATATCTGATGGGCTTAACGTCAATAGGTGGGTTTTCTTGCACACTGCCACACAAAGGGAGGAGACATACGGCACCTGTGCAGTATGAACTGTCGTTGCTCAAGAGAAATGCTATCAACTTAGCCACTTCGGTGGGCTGGGCTGCTCGTCCGAGCGCGTTGGTATTGGCCATAAAGCCGGGCCGAGACGAATCATCTGTGAAGCTATCGAGAAGAGGCGTATCGACAACACCACTGCCTCCTGAGTGAGATGAAGAAGTGAAGCCCGCTGCCCGGACAGGACTCTGGTCATAATAGACTCACGGTGAAATGGCATTGATCCGCACATTATGCTTTCCTGTCTCTTTTGCCACGGACTTTGTGAGGGAGATGACTCCAGCTTTACTGACTGCATATGCAGAGTTGTAAGGCGTGCCCTGCTGGCCGGCGACACTGGCCGTGTTCACAATCGAGCCTCCTGCTGGAGAGAGACACTGCAGCTCAGCACGCATGCAGTTCTTTGTTCCTGTCAAATTAGTCGCTACCACCCTCTCCCACTCTTCATCTGCCAGGTCCTTGAGCCTTCCTTCTTCCGTGCCTAGTTTGCGCCCTTTGCCAACCACTCCCGCCAGATTGACGGCTCCTGTCGACTATTGGTCAGTCAAGGAGGACTCAAATTTTGAGCGAACAGTGAGACGTACCGTTGAGAGGACCAAGAGCATCGACGATGCTCTGAAAAGCCTTATCGACGTCGGCTGAAGATCGCACGTCGCAGGCGCAAGCGAATGCTCTGTTCTCGCCGTAATTCTGATTGATCGCCTCTGCAACAACCTGTGGCGATCGAATATCCAGCAAACCAACGCGAGCCCCAATGTCTGCCAAATACATTGCGGTTGCTCTTCCGATCCCGCTCCCAGCACCGGTGACGGCGATGACTTGATTCTCGAGACTCATCGCGGCCGGGAAATTTGTCTTGAGAAAGCTCCGTTGACGCAGAAACGGTTCGTCGTTATGTGAATGACGACCGGCACCTTTTTATCGCCTGTCCATGTTTGTTCAGCGTAGAAGATCTGCTTTTCATAGTGGACTTCTACACTGGAGTGGGGTGTAAACGGACCGCACGGCCCATCGGTCCGCGTTTGAACGAGATCGTTAAATCGAAATTCCCAGATTTCATCAGCCGGTGGAACAGAAAACACACACTGACACCGATTCCACAACCTTCATTCACATACTGGGATGACAGATCAACCAGCTCAATCTAGAGGGCCTGCACAGCCCACAAGAAGCAGACAAAAGCGACGCTCGCCATATGCTAGTCGAGCATGGTGAGTTCCGTCGAGGCCCGGAGGAGCGCCAGAATTCCGCTGATTGCTATCTTACAGCGACCAGTGCCGACGCCGAAAGGTCAAGGTATGCTAGCAAATACTGCATAGAGGAACAGCCTACTCATTATTCGGTGCATCTAGTGTTGTGGAAATTTTCCTTGCTGGCGATGTGCTGCCCAAAACGAAGAATGCAACTACAGCTCCGGCCACAGCAACGACTGGGAGGCGGCAAACAGCCCAGCAAAGGGCGGAGCAGGTCGTGAGCGAACAAGACAGCGAATCAAACACAATAAGGCAGATTCAACGGCGCTACAACAACTTCAGGCGCTGGAAACAGAGTATCTGCAGTTGAAAAACACGAGGCTCTCCTGCACGATCAGCAATGTGGACAGGATCGTTGCTCCAGAGGAAGATACGCAGAGCAAACCGGCACATCAATCAACCCCTGAGCATCATCAATACCAAGATGACAATCAACAACCCTTCCCCGAGGGTTCTGGAGGCGCTCATTCATGCAACGTCCCAGGACCCCCAGCGACAGGGCAAAGTTCTCAGTGGGATAAGCCAGATGTGGGGACAATGGACACGTTCACTTTGAACAGCAATGGGAAGAAGGATATGACAATGCCCTCCAAACTGACTGCTCTGCACGAGGACCTGGCGCTCCAATCCGTGATGTCGACTACACCCACCATGGAATCGAGTATTGGCGATGTCTCGAAGGGCGTCGGGTCGACTGACGCCACATTCGTACTGCTACTGCCGGCCCCACGGGAATTGCTCAGCCTCCTGCAAATATATTTCGTCGAACACAACCTTTTCTTTCCCTGTGTGGACCGGAAAAGCTTTGAAGCTAAGCTATTGAAAATGCTAATTGACAAGGGCTATGGGAGAGGCTCCCAAACCATCAGTCTTTCGGTCATGGAGGCGAGCTTTGGCGCTCTGCTCTGCGTGATCCTTGCCCTGGCCATATTCATAAATCCTCAAGAGCCTGTGTACAAAAGCAATATGCCCTTACCAGCTCACACCACGTGCTCCTCCTGGCACCATTTGGCGCTATCCCTGTCGGCACTTTCTCAAACGACCAAAATACAGGGACTTGACATCCTCCGTTTCCATCTATTGGAGGCGATGTACCTGGTCAACAGCGAGAGGTTAGCCGAATCGTCTAGAACACTTGTAACAGCGGTCGACATGGCTATTCGCATGGGTCTCAACAGGCAGAAGACTTGGGAGGCATCTAACAACCCAGACCACAACATGGAGCGAAAAACACTATGGTGGTCACTATACTACATGGACCGGAAAATAGCGGAGAAATGCAGCCGACCTTATTTCATCCGTGATGCGGAAGTCGATGTTCAAGAGTTTTCTTTCACTGAATCTTCAGATGACAAGCAGGGAGATCCAGCTATGAACTTGACGAACCGCTCGTGGGAACTCGCTTACCTCCAGACTCTCGTCGATTGGGCACGCCTTTGGGGAAAGATATGGGATACATTTTTCGCCGCTCGGGCGCAGAGTCTGGGCAACGTCGACGAGCTGGAAGCGATGGATGCTCGGGTTGAAGGCGTGCGTCGTCGATTGTCTCCAGAGGTCCGGTGGGATCCGTCGTTGCTAGAATGCGCGGACCAATCTGCCGAACATGAACTCCAAATTCGGGCCCGATTGCTCGTTCTGATTGTAAGATCCCCTCTTCCATACAGCTATCCTCTTGTCCTAACCTGAACAGCGATTTAATCTCTTACGGTTGAACTTGCGCCATAATCCTGTGACAAAGCCGTGGCACGACCAATACGCCCTCTCCTTCTGTGGCTCATTGGCCATCGAAACAGTCAATACACTTGTGTCGTACCTTGACAGGTTCCCTAACATCGGCCAACTGGGATTCTTCATCACCGTAGCCCTGGTGGAATGCATTTGTCAACTCATCCCCTCTATCATCATGGGTGTCTCTCAGCCCGACCGGGACGCTGCAATCGGTGCAGTAAAGGATGCTCAAAAGGTCATTCACCTTGTCTCGATCCGTCACGCTGCAGCCATGCGGGCGGAAATGGCCCTGAGTCAAGTTTTTTCCATGATCAACGTATGGCTGAAGAACGATGATGCCCTCGATGGCCAAGATTTCCAACTTGAGCCGGGGTCAGGGACGATAACCCCCAAGCTGTTCGATTTCCTTTGCGACGGAGATATTTGGAACTTTGAGCCCGAGCAGTTTGCTGGTATCGGAGTGGATTCGTCCACTGGAGACTTTTCGTCGACCTTGAAAACATTCCTACAGGACTCTTCTGCGGAGCAGCTTGATTCAAGGACAACTGTGGGGTCTTGATACGGTATATTTCCCTATAGCAGGTCGGAGCATGATGAAGAGTCTTGTGTGCGCTAGCTTCTATCCTATACTCTTACTCACATGTTGAAATAGTCGGCATTCTTCATATGCGTATCAGATAAACCTTCCGCCTGTGCATTCTATGCAAGTACCTGTAATATAAGAAGACAAAGGACTGACCAGAAAAAGCATAACGCAGGCCGCCTCGTCTGCAGTGCCGGGTCTCCCTAGAGGTATATCGGAAGTGTCGCGCCATTTTTTTGCGTTCAGAGGGATCCCAAGTCGAATCTTCTGTCCATCCACGACGAGACTACTCGACTCAGAAGGAGGTTGCGTGATCCGAGTGTCGACCCAGCCAAATGCAACTGCGTTACAACGAACGTTATACCTTTGGCAAAAAATCAGTTCAGAGCCTAACCTGGAGTCAGCAGCAGCGCTCCTTACCGTCCCCATTCCAATGCCACCGTTTTGGTCAATCCTACAATTCCTGCCTTGGCCGTGGCGTAGTTGATTTGCCCCATCGACCCATGAAGGCCCGATGTCGAAGAAACATTGACGATGGATTTGGCCATGTCGAGATTGGCGGGATCCATCCAATGCGTCGAAAGTGCTCGGATCATTCGGAATGGGGTGTAGTTGTGTACTTTCATGATGATGTCGAACTTGTCGTCTGTCATCTTGTGGATTGCACTGTCTTGACAGAAGCCTATTGCGGAACGCAGTGTAAGTTAGCCTGTATATCAGGTTTCACATCTATGTGACCAAAATTGGTGGAAGTACCCGCGTTGTTAATCAAACAATTGATTTTGCCCCATTTCTTCAGGATTGCCGCCACGAAGCTCCCTGGAAACAAAGCATCGAGGACATTGCCTGGATAGCACTCGGCTTGCCCACCCTTTGCTAGGATCTCGTCCACAACCGCTTGTGCTTTATCCTTGTCCAGATCGTTGACTCCGATTTTGGCACCCTTAGAGGCGAGGAGAAGGGCAGCGGACCGGCCGATACCTAGATTAATAGTCAACCGACGTCCATATCTGGACAGTCCCTAATTCCAGAGCCTCAAAATACTCAAGGTCAGAGCAAAGAGGGGCCTACCCTGTCCAGCGCCTGTGACGAGGACCACCTGGTCATCAATCCGACTGGGGTCCGCCAGATGACGCTCAATCTGGCTCAGCCGCTCGCTAGCCATGGGTACAAGAAGATCAAGTTGATTGCTATGTATTCAGCAATAGAAGAGAAAGAACACCTTCGAGCGTGGATGACTGACTCGCCGTGGCGAAGAAGAAGAATCTCAGACCTTGACACTGCAACTAGGCGATTAGTGCCATGGTGATTGAATGGGCCCTTCGGCTCTGACATCGGCGGCCCGTAGGAAGTCACCAAAGGTCCGGTTTCAGTGATCCCTCGCAACGGTCGATGCCGAAGCAATGGCCGCGGGCGTCGGAAACGGAATCCTTTTCTCAGTCGGGTTCCGGGACACAACCCAAAGAAGATGCCTATAGAAGTGTGTACTCCTTTTTTTTGGGGCAGCACATAACCACCTGCACACGTTCCCCTTGCTACACGCAGCTGGGAGACACTAAGGCGAAAAGATGGCGGTTTCATCCATTTCGAGATCCCCAATTCCCTTCGCTGATCCTTCATGGCACTCCCGGCCAGACCATCCATACTTTCGAGACAGTCATCGCCGACTGCAGCCGTTTATTCGTGAATATATTGACAGTGAAGTCGCACCGAACGTGGAAGAGTGGGAGAAACAAGGTTTTATTCCTGAAAAGGTTCGAGCATACCTTTCCAGAGTCGGCGAAGCAAGCCTGACATGACCCACGCAGGCATTCAAGCGGCACGCTTCTCTTGGTTTCCTGGCCGCGTCGGTGTTTCCCATTCCGAAGGAACTTGCTAGAGGCATAACATTGCCCGCCGGCATTGGACTAGATGAGTGGGATGAGTTCCACGATGCCATCGTGGGTTTATTTAATCCGCTTCTGAATTAGCTTGAGCTTACTGACTGGTGCTTAGCTCGTCGATGAAATGGCGAGGTGTGGCTGTCTCGGGACTGTCTGGGGCATCAACGGCGGCGCCACAGTAGGTGGTCCTCCTCTTGATCGCTACGGAACCGAAGAGCAGAAAGAAAGGTTCTTGGCTCCTCTACTGCGAGGACACCAGCGTCATGCACTTTGTGTGACAGAGCCCCAGGGTACGGCGGGTCAAATTTAACTGGACTTTCTCATGAGCTCAGAGGTAGCTGACTTCGTGCAGCTGGCTCCGATGTTGGTGGAATCACCACAACAGCGACCAAATCAAGAGACGGTAAATCCTGGGTGCTCAACGGAGAGAAGAAATGGGTCACGCAAGGCCTGTGGGCAACTCATGGTCTAGTAGCTGCGAGATCTGGATCTGCTGGCCCGAAGGGTCTATCGGTATTCATTGTTCCTTTGAGTCTCCCAGGTATCTCCCGGAGGAAGCTCTTGAATTCTGGTGTTGGTTCGAGCGGTAAGTGGATGAACACCCTTTAGCTAATGCATTCATCAACTGTGTGCTGAAAACTCTTCTCCATAGGCTCGGCATATGTCGAATTCGACGACGTTCTCGTACCCGCGGAGAGTTTGCTGGGCAAGGAAGGGCAAGGTTTTGAAATAATCATGTCAAGTGAGTATTCCCCGTGTACCAGTTCGCTCTGCTGCTGATATCTAACTAGCTTTCACCCACGAACGCTTATGGGTGGGAATAACGGCTATTCGACTGGGCCGTGTCGCCTACGAAGATGCCTACAGCCATGCACTTAGGCGCGAGACATTTGGCCGTCCCCTGTTTGAAAACCAGGTAATTCGCCAAAAACTTGCACGGATAGCAAATATGCTGGAATCAACGCAAGCATTTGCCGAGGAACTAGTTTTCCGATCAGCGCGCATGACTCCCCTCGATTTCAGCCCATTAGCAGCAATGCTCAAAGTGCAGGCGGCGCACAACCTGGAGAAGATCTCTAGAGAGTGCCAACAAATATTCGGGGGACTGGGGTATTCACGAGGAGGGCAAGGGGGACGGGGTAGAGCAAGTCAGCCGTGACGTGAGGGTTCTGGTTGTCAGTGGTGGCAGTGAAGAGATTCTGCTGGACATGATTGTCAAACAAAGCAGAAAACTCGCCAGGCTGTAGCGAAATAAGTGAACTGATCAGCACATTTTCCTGTATAATTCGAGTTCCAGTTCACGCATTCATGGGAACCCCTTCCGCACCTCGTCGACTGTACCCGGACCTGAAAATGACTTCTTCTCGTGCGACAGCCTGGTGCCCAGAGACCCGGCATCCGTACGACAAAACTCGCAGCCACCGGGAGTGACGCGGACCGTCCAACTACTTCGCATCCAGCCGATCCGCAGTCCGACATACTTGCCTATGGGACTTTGCCTGCTATGAGATGTACAAAAGCCTGGCACACCGAGACTCCTCACCTGTCCTGGCCCTAGAGTAAAGTAATCACAGAAAAAATGGCTCAAGACCCACTCTCTTTGCCTTGGAGTCCCGAAAGTACGACATTCCCTCTGCGGAAAGACCTGCCTAGCTATTCTGGCCACCCAGCCGAAGCTGCATGGGTATGGGGAAAGGATGACTTTGCTGGTCGCTTGAATCTTCTGACGCCAGCAAGGGTCAAGGCTGCAGCATCAGAGATCAAAACAGGAGAACTCGCACGCGTCGACTTGCCCCTGAATCTGCCTCGTGAGCCCGCATTCGCCCGAGCGAGCTTTGTCCACACCATCAAGCAATGGCAGCCAGGTGTCGCCTACGATGATGAAATAACATTCAACACTCAGTCGAGCACACAGTGGGATGGCTTCAGGCATTTTGCCCACAAAGCCTCTGGAACATTCTACAATAACACCAAGGACGAGGACATTATCCAGGGGCCGAACGCCACGGATCGATGCTCAATCCACTACTGGTCTGAGCATGGATTCAGCGGAAGAGGAGTTCTACTGGACTATCGTGCCTATACCGATGCTCAAGGGATGCCAAGGCACGATAATACCGCTGCCCATGCAATATCCTATGATGATTTAGTTGCATGTGGCAAGTACCAGGGCTTGGATATTCGGCCGGAGGCACAGGGAGGGGACATCAAGATTGGTGACATTCTCTTCATTCGCTTTGGCTGGACACAAGACTATCATGAGAGAAGTGCACCTGAAAACAAAGCTCTGAGCGCGAGGGCTCCGAGCCAAAGGGCTTCGGCTGGGGTCAAACAAGAGCCTGCGATTCTCGATTGGCTTCATGACTGTTATTTTGCGGCTGTTGCAGCAGACGCACCTGGCTTCGAGAGATGGCCGAGCCCAGAGAGATATTTGCTGCACGAGTATATCATCGCTCTTTGGGGAATGCCATTGGGGGAACTCTTGGACCTGGAAAAAGTGAGTCGGCTGGCACAGAAGCATCGGCGCTGGACGTTCTTCTTTTCCTGCTCGCCCCTGAATACACCTGGTGGGGTTGCCAGTCCGGTCAACGGAACTGCTATTTTTTGAGCTCGGCCAATACACACTTGCGGGTCGATGCAGAAGGTGGCCTCTCCAAGCAATAGCAGAGGTAGATGATCCTGTACGAGGCATACAGAATCGAGTTCCGATTGGAAATTATCGGTGGTGTCGGTTAATTAGTGAAAGGGGCCCGAGCCTTGTGAATAGTGGGTCTCGGCAACCCGAACGCGCCGAATGGCACCCGCTCTTGGGCGGAATGCCAGAGGTTCCGAGGTCACGGGCCGAAATCATCGATCATCCGTCATTTCCCAGTGGGACCCCTGCGCTCTGAGTTCCCGCATCAGTGTCCTAGAAAAGTATCAGGGGTGATCTATGCATTTCTGGAAGTAATCAGAACAATACGACTTCACTCCTTGGATACGGATAGAACAACATGTCAGACTTTGAAGATCGGCTTAGGTCTCTCTGTGAACCTGAATCGCCAGCTCGAGCATTCCCTGGGCTTGTCCTTCTCGCCAACGATAAGACCGGGAACAGAGTATATGAGCAGGCTGTTGGGAAAACATCGGTAGACGCATCCAAGGCCAGGCCCCTCACCCCGGATTCGGTCTATTGGGTCGCCAGCTGCACCAAACTGGTCGCTGCCATTTGCGCTCTCCAAGTTGTGGAGCAAGGGCTCATTTCACTGGACGATGATGTTGGTAAGGTGTGCCCTGAACTGGCACACCCTGATATCCTGCTCGGTTTCGGCGAGGATGATAAACCCATACTTCAAAAATCTACTCGGCCAATTCTTTTCAAGCAACTGTTAACTCACACATCTGGCTTGGCCAACCACTTCATCCACCCGGACATTGCGAAGTGGTGGGAGATCAGTGGGAAGAATGTGGAGGACTACCATGGAAATATTCTTGAGCTGTACAACACGCCTCTCGTCGCCGAGCCTGGCACTCAATGGAACTACTCTCCCGGGCTTGACTGGGCGGGTGTGGTTGTTGCGCGCTTAACAAAAGAGACAGGCCTTGGTGCATACGCAGAAAAGCATATCTGGAAGCCCCTGGGCATCAAAAACGCCGCTTTCCGCCAGCGGGATTTGCGCCTGAGTCCAAACGAACTAGAAGCGAGATGGGTGTGGATGACACGACGGGATCAGGGAAAACTCGTCCCTGGTGAGCCCTTATACCCGTTGAACCCTCAAGACGAGTGGGGGGGGGGAGCGTTGTATATTACTCCTGCGGAATACATGAAAGTCCTGACCTCTTTGCTGTGTAACGACGGAAGACTGCTTCGACCATCTACAGTCGACAAACATGTGTTCGAGCCAGAATTGGTCGAGAGAAAAGTTGGTACGGACGCCCACAAGAGCCTGCTGAAGGTGCTTGCGACGCATCGAGCGAGGCGAATGTTCTCAGGTGGCCTCCCAGCGCCTGATCCAGACCATCCTAACGGCAATGGTGGTACTATCGAGTATCAATATAGCCTCTTAGGCCTGCTCACCAGAAAGCAAGGGGAGAAGCAATGGACCTTGTCGTGGAGCGGCTTGCCGAACTTATTCTGGTGGGTGAACCCTGGTGAAGAGATATGTGGTATGTACGCAAGTCAACTACTTCCACCAGGCGACCCGCAAAGTCTCGACTTGGCGTCTTTGTGGAGAACAACGATGGAAGAGAGGTTTGGAAAAGTTTCTATTGCTAGAACTTGAGCAGCTTCATGAGAGCTCACCAACTATAGACATAGTTGGATCCACCATACGGTTGTAAGCAAGACTTCAGGAAAATAATATCTCATATCTATTGTCATCTAACCGCAAGAACATCGTAGCTGGGACATGACAGAGGAGCGCACGTAGGATTTCTCAGGCATCGCGATGCTCATTTTCAGTTTTCAATGGGCTTCCGAGACTTGGTGCCGTCCTCGATACCATGCACAAGACAAGAGCCACCCTCACGAGTCATGGGCGTTGTTGGGAGTTCGGAATCTACGCACCGACCGGGTCGGCCTGGTGCGTCGATTGCCTGTTCCGCAGGCCTGACAAGCCTAACCAGAGAAGAAGATCTGCCGAAGTCAACTACCTGCTGGGTAGCTCTACACGGGCATCGGATAAAGCACGTTCGTGATGCCTGCCTACCACATCTTCTCCCTGTCAAAAAGGTTGCAGGGAGGGTTGGTGCATAGCAACGACAGACACCACGAGACACCCGCTTTGACCCGCAAAATGTCAGTTTACCTTTCGCCGTGCTGGGTCGAGATCCCAAGAAAAATCACCATCTCACAGCTCATGCAACGAAACATCGAGAACACACCGCCTGAGAAGATCATCTTTGAGGAAGCTCTCTCCGGGAAAACGGTCACGTATGGATCTTTTCACAACCAGACACGCACAACCGCTCAACTGCTCCGCGATAAGGTCGGACTCCGACCAGGGCAGATCGTGTCCATTCTCTCGTCAAGCCGGATTGATTGCATTTTAACAGCTCATGCGGTCTGGTGGGCAGGAGGAATTGTCAGTCTGATCAACAACGCGTTGAGTGTCGACGAAATTCGCCACGCCGTCGATATGGTCGAGCCAACTTTCGTCGTCATCGATGAAACCCTCTTTCAAAAGTTACCAGAAGTTTTGAGAATTTCCACACAACACCAGAAACGGCCATTGCAAGTTTACACCATTGGACCAGGAAGCATGGAGTGGCCCGAGCTACCAATGGGTTCCAGATCCGTGAGCATCATTGGCGAGCCTTCCCATCAGGAGGGTCCTTGGAGCCTTGACGGAAAGAGAAGTGACGAAGTTTGTGCCGCAGTTCTCCTTTCAAGTGGCACCACGGGCTCTCCGAAGGCTGTAATGCTCTCTCATTACAATATTGTCGCCATTTGTAATCAACTACGCTCGGACAATCCAGACAACTGGAGAGGTGGTCAGAGGGAGATCTTTTTCCCTCCACTGTCCCATGTTTACGCACTGTACTCGGTATTTACGACGTGCGTCTGGGTTGGAGCCTTCGTCTGCCTCATGCCACGCTTCGACTTGCGCCGATACTGTCAGCTAATGCAAGACCGTAAGGCCACATTGGCAAGACTGGTTCCTCCTGTCGCAAAGATGTTGGCAGAGAACGCGGTAGTGAAGCAATACCAATACCCATTTTTGGAGTACTTCAGCTGCTCCGCCGCGCCATTGCATGTGAGTCGAATTCTTCAAGTTCGGCCAAGAAGAATGAGATTTCTGGTGGGCTGACTGTGCTTTCTTTGATCTCAGCCCGACCTCGCCACAAAGCTGAAGCAGGCGTTCCCGGGGGTGGCTCTGTGTCAAAGTATTTACCACTGATGGAGATGGCTTTGAGCAAATTCATACTAATCTAGCTGCAGCATACGGGTGTACAGAGCTATCTGGGCCCAACGTTCAGAGCGGCGTACGAGATGTAAAGCTCCCACCGACTGCTGCTGGAACACCGATCGCGAATACGGAGATACGATTTCTGGATGAGGATGGTAAGGACGTCGGCGCCAGAGGTCCAGGAGAGATTACATGTCGCGGGCCAAATGTCATGATGTAACCACAACCCCATTGCCGTCTGGAAGGACCCCAATCCTGCTAACCTGAGCGACTTAGGGGATACAAGCAGGCTGGAGGTCATATTGTGAAAGACTTTTTCGAAGACGGATGGTATAGGACCGGTGATCTGGGATACATCGACGATGATGGTTTCCTGTTTGTCTATGATCGAATCAAGGATGTTATTAAGTACAAAGGGTATGTTAGCTGCGACACTCCGAGTAATCTTTCAAAAAGCCTCTGACAATACTTCCAGGTTTCAAGTATCTCCCTCGGAGCTAGAGAGAATTCTCCTGCAGTACCCTCTTGTCGACGAGGCAGTGGTTATTGGTATCTGGCATGATGATGAGGCTACAGAAGTGCCTCGGGCTTTTGTCACATTGAAAAAGAAGCTTGACTCGGACCCCGGAGAAGAAGATAAGCTTACAAGGTCCGTCGCCGAATTCGTGGACTCTAAGGTGAGTTCATACAAGAGGTTACGTGGGGGCGTCGTCGTTCTTCACGAACTGCCAAAGAACACTACTGGCAAAGTGCTGAGACGAGAGCTCAAGGCACGGAGTAGGTCGGGCCTGAGGATTGGAACGCCGAGACTCTAGAGACAATACTTCATAGACAATGTTGCTGCATGAGCACAGCAACGAAAAAGAGATAGAGAGGAAACTGACCAAATCCTGAACCCTTATCAAATACGATACCATGTTCCCTGTTAAGGTTGCTAACGTCTATCAACAGACAATACGGAGCACTAACTAATCATCGCGATCTACAGTCTCAAAAAGTACTTAGATATGCTCCTCTTTTGTCAGCTCGGCTTCTGATTCCAACAGCGCAGTGAAACCGTCCACTCTACACGTGTCCATTGGCCCCGTTTGCGCCGTTCTCTCCACCCGTCGCCTTCGGTGGCTGCAATATAGCGTGGTTGCCCACCGGGTTAAGATACCATCTGTTATCAGATACTAGTCAGTCTCACAGGCTGGCAAAGGAAAGCAGCAAATACTCACGTCAGATCCGACTTCTCTCTATTGTCAGTCTCTTCCAGGGTGAAACCATTGTTAAGCCAAGCGAAAGGCAGGTCGGGGCACAGGCTGGTCCAGTCCATATCCTCGTACCGTTTTCTTCTCAACAAAGAGAAATAATGGAGCCGCGAACCACCATGCAAGGACACCAGGCTCCCGTCCTTCGTACCGTTTTTATAAGTGCTCACACAGGGAGAATTCCATGAGGTTTTCTCCAGCCAAGCCAAACAGTGGTTCTTCCAAGCCGTTGCGAGGCCAGGCTTGAGGCAGAAGGAACTATAGTTCTCTTCTTGGAGCTTCGTAATTAAATCCACCATGTAGCTGGTGATGATTTCCACCGACCCAACCAAGCTTCCGTGGCCAATCGGACTTGCGGGACCCAGGTACACGAAATAGTTGGGCATGTCCTCCGCAAGAACGGACAGGTAGCTTTCCGGAGTCTTATCCCATTTGTCCTGAAGATTCACACCGTTGCGGCCGATAATCGGGTATCGGGGAGAGAAGCTGATGTCAAAGCCCGTGGCGCAAATGATGGTGTCCACAGCGACCTCTTCACCGGAAGATGCAGAGCGGATGCCAGTGGGAGTGAAGCTGTCAATCTCGCCCCAGATCAGTTCGCATTTGTCAGAGCAAAGAGCTTCTAGATATCCATTTCCCGGAGTAGGACGACGGCATCTGTTGGAAAGCTAGGTCAGCATACCATTCTCCATAGGAACAAGCCAGCGTTGTTAAGACCCACCCTACAGCAAAGTCGGGCAAGAGAAGTTTTGCTAGCTCCGGCTTCTGCGACAGCTTGTCCATCATTGCCTTGATCGAAAAGGTTCGAGCATTCTTTTGGTCCTCTGTGTCCTTGATGTAGAGAGGGAAGCGGGCATTCAGCTCCATCTCAACCTCTTTCCGATATGCAAGGTACTCTTCAGGGTTGTTTGCCCAATGCTGCTTTTGGTCTTCGCTGAAAATCACATTGGATCCGCCAGGTCCAGCGAATTTGGAAGCAAAGCCAGCGGTGATCCAGGTTGGACTGCGAATGAAATGGTAAACCTTCTTGACCTTGTCGATGATGGCCGGTAGAATCTGGATGCCACTGCTGCCATTCCCGATCAACGCCACGGTTTGACCAGTCAGATCCGCCTGCGGGTCCCACGCCGCTGAATGGTACATTTGACCTTTGAAATCCAGTCTCCCAGGGATGGAGGGCCACCTCCAGTCATTGACATAACCACATGCATTTACAAAGACCTCGCATTCTTCGACAAACGTCTGCCCAGTCTCGATGTCAGCCTCCGTTCGGCTGGACACCACAAGATCTCTCCCGTCAGTACGGCGAACAGTAACTTCCCATCTTTGTCTATCCGGCTGCCACGTTGCTCCAACAATCTTATGCGAGGTCTTGATGTATTGCCGTAAGTCGAACTGGTCTGCAACTCTTTCCAGATAGTTACGAATCTCCGGAGAGCCGGCATAATATGAGCTGAAATAAGGATTGGGGCTCCATGGGAACTGATAGTTGTGAATGGGAATATCACAGGCGCATCTATTGGGGTATCATAACAGTTAATAGTAGCCTGCTCCGTGACCGGAACACTTTTCACGCACCCCGGATATCTGTTTTCAAACCAAGTGCCTCCGACAGATGAATTCTTTTCGTAGACCGTCAAGTCCACCGCTTGGATTGACCCAGACTGCACTGCGTGGGCGAAAGACAGGCCGCTGATGCCTGCTCCTGCGACGATCACTTTCAATTTGCGTGGCTTGCCCATAGGAACTTGCGACAAAGCATAAGCCAGATCATGGTAGTGGTAGGCTTTTGTTGGCCCTGTAGGATCTGCGCCTCTCTCCTTGACCACTTCTTGCCAGTGTTTCGTCGCCTCGGCTGCCATTGTACTGGTCGGCTTGTTCGCAGTGCTCAGGTGGTTCCAGACAGTATAAGAAAGGAAATGTCCCCAAAGAAGTTTTCTCGATTCTGTGCGGCTTCTGGTCAACGTAGAGATAAGCACTGTGTGCGCAACCGTTGCTCCGCTTTAATCAACTTGTACTCTCATATATTTATCTAGCAGGGCTGAAGCACAGCTTATGAAGCCCCGCCAGAATAGATGACTGCTCCACGTAAGTTCACCGATCCGAAGATCATGCTACCGTGGGTTCGAACGGGCAATGACAAAGGCAAAGGTCTGACCCTACGGCCCTCGAAATCATAGATTCAGACGGCCCGGTTAGACGATGATACGTCTAATTACTAGTGATTAAACACGCATCTCGGAAGCGGGCCGGACTTTCCGGGAATGGAATTTCTGAGGTGGGACCCTCATTGACAAGACACGGCCTGAGTTATCGCGGATGAACTGACCTTCAATTGTATGGGCCAGATCATCATGAGTTGATCGGGATCCGGATCTGCAATGGCATTTAAGAGCGGCATTCAAACGACAAGAAGCGTTTCGATGTTTCCCCCCAATCCACAAGGCACAGCTGTACACAGCGTTGTTAGTGCAAACTCGAGTTTCGATAGATGAACGATAGCCAGATATGGCTAAAAGTGTGTAGATTGTCCTGAACCTGGATTGCGTGTTAAATGCTGGCTAGCTAGACAAGGAGGGGAGTTCGCCATGGTCCCCAACGCTTTCCATACCCTGTGCCATCAAGAATGATGCCAGAGGTGAGGGGTCAAAACAAACCAATTCAGATCTATACTGTTCAGTCACCCCGCTGGTCGGCAAACCGTCCATATCTGAACCTAGCGCCGGGAGCGTAGCATTTTCGAGCGGCAACATAAATTCTGGAGAGTATTCATCCAAGCAGGCACTGTGGGCGTCTTCATATCTCTTAAGAATTGAGTGAGACGGAAGATCCTTGGCTGACGGCTCAACAACGAGTCCCTGGTCCATCAATCTCAAGTGGCCGTCGGCAAAGCGCTTGTCGAGGTCGCGAAAGTCGACTGAAGAGCTTGCAGTCTCATTGTGATGTAGACTATCATTGTGAAGAGCCCGGAGACGTTGAAGCTGGGACGATTGTCAGTTAACACTGTAAGGCCCAGTAAGGATTCGTGACAAACCATAGAGCCTGCTATAGGCCATTTGCTTGCAAGCTCATTTAGCGAAGTCATGCTGAACTCGGCAAGCTCTGAATAGTCGTCCACAACGTCCGACAGTCCACAAGCAAGATGCAGACAGTGTGTAACACCAGCCACAAAAGTACAATACGCTATCATCACATTCGATCCACGATATCCCGCATGAAAGGAATCCCGCAGGAAGACCGTCAGGGCGACCGCATGGTCGCGCGACGTTTGATTTGTTCGTCGCAGGAAGCTCTCCGGAACCCGTTCTTTCAGAGAATGAGCTCTGCGTAATAAGAGGAGCGGATGACAGAGAAGGATATTGCACAAGTGGAAGATGGCGCGTGACAAGATTAGCTGTCCTGCCATCCGCGGATCCACCATTCCGTCGACGTTTGAGTATCTCAAGGACATGGCCGCAAACGATTCGTCGAGACCAAAAACCGCCTCGAATACCATTAGGCTGGAGCTGATGGCAGAGAATGCAGAGGATGAATCCCAGGGTGGTAGATTCGAGCCGCAGCTATATTCGTGCAGGCTATATTTGGAACACTGACCCAGAGTCGATGCTATTAAGACCAAGACTGCAAAGGGGCTGAGATGAGACGCCTGGGGGGTTGAAATTAGTTTGAGTTGGTCTAAGGCATATTCCTTTTCCAGCAAATCCCCATGGAGAAGATCGTAGCCATCCATAGGGAGACGAACTTTACAATCGTCATCTAAGATGGCTGATGGCCGTGTTCGTTTGCAAGTAATGAACTTGTCCAAGACGTAGGCCGACCAAAATATGCGCCTTCGTTCCTCCTGCTCATCGAGGTCAAGTCGGGAATCTGGCTCAAGCATCAATCGGAGCTCTTGGCTAATTCGAACAGCAAGCGCAAGCTTGACGGATGCACGATAATTCTGGCCGTCTAGTCCCATCAGTTTCATATCAGCAAGGTACCCTTTGGACACGTCCAAAAGATGTGCGCTCTTACCGCCAATATCAATCAGACAATGAAGGAGCACGGCTTGTACCACATTGGGATTTTCTTCAACATCTTGGTTCGTCCAGCGATTCACCATCTGAGTCCAAGAATGTCGGCTGTAGCTGCGGATGAGTTCATGATGTTTGTCTTGGGGGAACGAATCGTCCGAAAATCTCAAGGCCGATGCTATGATGACCAAGAGCAGGTATTGCGGTATCAAACCATGTTCCCACCGTTGACGAAACCGTTGCTCATCGAACAATGACAGTGGCTGATTGTGGCAGTAAATGAAGTACTGGTTAATTGCTGTCTGTACAACAGGCATAGGTATACGAATCTCGGTTGAACTGTAGACACGTCAGGGAATCTCGGCACAGAAATTGCCAGCAAAGGCCAATTGGATGTACCTATCACCGCTCAGAGGGCTTATAACTTCCAGAGACGGAAGCAGAGGCCATGCATCCGAGCTTGATTGTAGCGAAGCAGGAGTGGTGACTTGATGCTGTCGCCCTCTATTCGACCTGTAGGTTAGGCGAGTGCGGCATTTCTAGTAGGAGCTTGCCACTCACGTCGTCTTTTGTTGGAGGCCCTGAGTGACTTGGGCCAGTTTGGCTTCGAGTGACAGAAGTCTTTTAGAAAGATGACTCTAACCAGGCGTGGATCAGGTCCGCTTCTTTTCCATGCCCTCATTCACCGGGTACTCACGCTCGATGTTTGGCCGGTAGGTTTGGTCAACTCGCTGGAATACGTGCATTCTTCTGAGAGCCGCAGGCAGAACGCACAGGTTGGGCGCTGACCCGAGCAGCGAACTTTGCGACGTCTGCACAGGAGTTGAGTTTGGGGCATTAGCAGCTTGAATACTATGGTCACGCACCGGCAGTTCAGACAAGCTTGTCTAACCCGCCTAATCGGACGGTAGTCGACAGCGTTAGAGGCAGGGCTGGTCATCATCCTGGATGACCGCGAGCCTCGGTAGGCCTTGAGCAGGGGACGTGTGTCAACGAGACAGATAGGACAGCTGTCTCGCTACACAGACAAGTATCAAGAATCAGACAACCAACGTTGCCAGGCAGAGAAGGATGTTGATATTTGGTTAGCGAAAATACCTTGGGGAGCATGGCGGTGATTACGCCCCACCCAGTTAAGTCTGCCGCCTATGTCAGGATTTCTGTCCGAGCTCCAGGCAAACATCTCGGGGCTTCGGGGGCCATATGTTGTCCTTTATCCGGGGCCGTCGATTCGCCAGTCTGGAGCCGAGGGCACTGGCTCTGAACCCCGCGAGCACTCGTTAGTTAGATGAGGGGAAAGGGGGTGTGGTGGTCGTCATGTGGAGGATTAGTGCTAATTCGCTTGCTGGCGACCCTCTGGCAGGTTGCTCTAAGAGGTGAGATACTTAGGCCCTTTCCAACATAAGCTGGCTGTTATCTCTTTGGGGGACAAATGTCTCGCGCTCTCCTTGGTAAATTCTCGTTTTATTGCTATCTATCGCAGTGGCGCCACGATTTCAAAAGCCTAAGCTACGTTAGAGCACTAAAGCATAAAGCAGTATCTTGGATTGGACTCATTTTCATCAAGTGCTCAGAGCCGCTGGATTGCTGGAGTACAAGTTCGGATAAGAGCAACAGAGATGGAAGCCGAGATGTCTACCGTGCGAGGCTAGTCGAATGCGAAGTAAATGCCGACCTCAGACATGAGCTAGCTACTATAGCCCAGGGTAGGGTTGTCACCATATGTACCCCGGAGCTGTCGTGGCCTCTGACCCCACGCTTCAGAAGCAGGAACAGCAGCAAACTAAGCTGCAGTGCTAACCGCATCTACATTGTGGTTCCGCAACGCATCGCGGTCCGCATTCCGAAGCCAACGTCTTATTGGTAGAGCAATGTGGTGTTAGAGCTGAAGTAATGATGAAGAGGTCGGGATGCATGGCATGGAGTCCACGGATGCTCTTCTCCATGCAAATCATTTACGGACGTTGCCGTGCACAGGTGCCTCTTTCCTCTTGAGTCTCATTTGGTCGTTTGTTATCCCCCTCGAGATGGCTGAGCTCAAGAGACACGCGGCTTGCTCGGAGTGTAGGGAGAGAAAGATGCGTTGCGTGCCAACCGGCGAGCAGAATGAAATCTGCGAAAGGTATCTCCTGCTGGAACACGGTCGTCATTGTCTCTGGTTGCCTCGCCGGCCACTAACAACGTTTATCGAAACAGGTGCGCAAGGATGGGAAAGCAATGTCGCATTCCAACACCTCGACCTAAGAAACGAAAGCTCCGGAGTATGGTACTGTGTCTGGATGACTCCAAATGGACATTGACCTAACCTTGACCTACATACAGTGCGAGGAAGAATTGATTTGTTGGAGAACAATTACGCCGAAATCATCTCGCTACTGAAGCAGTCGCGCAATGATCCCTCCGCATCACCAACCGTCCATGAAGCCCTTGTCGCGGTGCCGCCCGTGGAACAGGAGGCGCTCCTCCGTACCTACAGACGCATGTCGAAGAACAACTTCCCCTATGTTCTAATCCCAGAAACTTGGTCATCAACCTCATTGATCACGGAGCGCCCCATGCTAGCTCAGGCAATATTTATCGTGACCTCCTGGGCTTCTCCTGTGCGGCAAGCGTCATTGAAAAGACAGTTTGTGAAAGAGCTAAGCGATAGATATTTTTTGAAGTCAGAGAGATCATTGGATCTGTTTCAGGCGGCGATTGTTTATTTCGCTTGGTACGGTGCCCACGTGGAGAACGAGACTCGAACATCCTGCTTATACATCTGCTGCCAGGTGCCATTGGCATACTTGTCCAGTAGTATTTCAGTCTTACAGGCTCGGCGCGCTGGTTGTGTCGATGGCCGTCGAGCTTGGTGTTACTCAGGGACCTGCGAATATTACACAGCACGAAATGATTCTAGCTTCGCCTGGCGAGCCGGTCCCCGCAGAACCATCATCCGCAAGTCAGAATTGCCATACCAAATCCTGGAGCTTGGACTTAAAGAGAGCTTACATTGGAGCCTTTGTCATTTCAATCTTGTGAGCAAGAAATACATCGTCGTGAGGGAAACCAACGAGATCTTCTAACCCTGCAAAGCTGCCTATTATGGTATAGAAAGCCCTCAAAGTTGATAAACAAACAATACCTGAATGAATGTGCTGCGAGCTTGGTGGCAGACCCTCAGTATCCTTCGGACGAAACGCTCCTGCATGTGGTGCGTTCTCTTCAGATTTCAGAGCTGACAAGCGACCTTTTCGACCACGGCTCGAAGGAGAAGTTATGCGGTTTCAACGACGAACAAGTGCAAATCTTTGTTAATACACTATCTAGACAGCTGGAAGAGTCGAAAGCAGCGCTGCCTCCGAGCCTGCGGAGCCTTGGTCGGTGCCCTCTTCCTTTTACGGTCTTGAAGGAAAGAAACTGACTGCTAATCCCACGATAGGTTACATCGTTCGCCAGTTCTACATTGGCCGTGCTTATATTCACGAAGTCGGCCTCTACGGCAATATCCAGGGACAGCCTCTCTCACTCACCCGCATGTCCATTATCTGCGAATGCCTCTCTTCCGCTTCCAGATATCTTAGCCACGTGCTCGATTGCTCACTCGAGCATATGGCAGACTGGACATGTTCAGATTGGCGATCGATCAACTTCATTGTCATGCTCTCTACGAAGTGTTCCATCATTCTCAACTCTAATCCGAGCTGGGCCACGAGTGACACATCCCAGCGGGCTGCATGGTTAGACAAGTGTATCGATACGCTGTGTTCTCGTCTGAATGAATTCCAGAGCCTGGCGCCTGCAGGTCTCAATTACTACGAAGGGAATCACTTTGAAAAGCTTATATCAAACTGGAAGGACGTCAAGGCATACCACCAAAGGTGGATTCGGGGAATTTCGCTTTCAGAAGCGGCACCCACAGACTCAGAATACAGCGACATATTTAGCATCTCCAGCTTTTGGGGTTTCCAGGGGCAGGGTATTGACGTATAGCGGCGGGAGCAGCACGCACGATATTGTATAATCTAGGGATCTGTCATCTTCGTCGGTCACGGAGTCTTCGCGGTCTGTTGCGAGGTATGGTACGTAGGCAGGGCTTCCGAGATCACTTCCCTGTTCGTGCTCCGTGAATATAATGTCCAAAAGGCCACAGCCCTTCGCTCACAAGCGGAGGGGCGTGCATCTCGAGGGCCGACAGAATAGCACTGCTCCACTGCTACTCTCTCGCTTGTCATGAAGGGCGAAATCAACTACAAATTTTCGATTTTTGTTGCTTCTCATCCTCGATGCGTATGGTGAGTCTCATCAGAAGTGTCCGTGTTTCTTAGATTTCCAATCATGCCCTGGCCAGATCGGACCGACGGTCCGTGAATCTCTGGTTTTCCGAAAAAGCAAACCGGGCGATTCTGGAGTCGAAGGCCGCGTTCCTCCAGACCAAAGCAATGTCTGCTCCTTCAGTTATTCGGTTCTCACACACTCTTGTAGATGACCTGAGGATCTCGACCTATCTTGAACTCCTTCGGCTCCAGAATGGTGACCGGACGCCGAACCGCGTGTCTCCCACTTGTCGCGCAAACAAAGCATATATAAGTACATGAGCAAGAATCATTCCATTTCTCAAGACTGTTGTTAACTCGCACCACACTGATTATCATTCCACCCTCTACTGTCATTGCGATGGAAAGCTACGATGCGCTTATCGTTGGCGCAGGCTTTGGCGGAATTTATCAGCTTTATAGCCTACAGAAATTGGGCTTGAACGTGAGGTTGATCGATCGTTGCGTCGATGTCGGAGGTGTTTGGCAGTGGAATCGATATCCTGGTGCGATGAGCGACACGCACTCGACTGTATATCGTTATTCCTGGGACAAAGAGGATCTCATGACCTACCCGTTCACAGACAACTATCTGTACAGGGATGAGATTGTTGCGTATCTTTCACACATCGTGGAGCGCCACAATTTGAGAAAACACATGGAGTTCAACCTGGAAGTCACTTCCGCTGAGTTCCATGAAGACGACGGCACATGGACTGTTCATGCTGGTGACAAGTTCATCAAGGCGCGCTACCTCATCACTGCCCTCGGCCATTTCACTCAAGTCAATTGGCCAAGTATTCTCGGACAAGACGCCTATAAAGGGGAGCTCTATCATACCGCCAGATTTCCCGAGCACTACGACTTTAAGGGTAAACGCGTTGGAGTTATCGGCAATGGATCCACTGGTGTGCAGGTCATCGTCGATATCGCCAAAGACGTGGGTTCCTTGATCTCGTTCCAGAGGACCCCTCAGTACTCGGTCCCAGCAGGAAGACGACCTGTAACAGCCGAGGACCGGGCAAAGATTAATCGGGAATGGGATGAGATCTGGAAGCAAGTCCAGAATACCACGACTGCGTGCGAATTTGTCGAGCCGAAGATCTCTGCCATGGATGTTTCTGCAGAGGAACGGGACAGAATATATCAGGAAGCATGGGATTACGGTAACAATCTGCAATTTCTCCGTGGAACTTTCAATGACCTGGTTAGCAACAAAGCATCCAACATCACTGCGTGCGAGTTTATCAGGAAGAAGATTGCGGAGACTGTTAAAGATCCCGTCAAAAGGGAGAAATTGACTCCGACAGATATCTGGAATCGCAGGCCAATTTGTGATGCGGGCTATTTCGAACAGTTCAACCGTGACAATGTTGATGTTGTGATGGTCAAGGACAATCCGATTGTGAAGCTCACTCAGACTGGACTGGAGCTAGCAGATGGGACCCGATATGACCTAGATGTGATCATTTTTGCGACTGGGTTCGACGCCATCGACGGCAGTTACCGGCAAATCAAATTCATAGGACGAAATGGGATCACCCTGGACCAACACTGGAAGGATGGACCGACCAGTTACTTTGGAGTGGGGATATCTGAATTCCCTAACCTGTTCATGATAAGCGGCCCACAGTCAATCATTTCGAATTTACCGCCGGCTCTCGAATCTTACGTGGAGTTTATCACGGATCTTCTCGCTACCGCGGAGGAGCGCCGCAAGCAAGGCGGCAACCTCCAGAAGATCATAGTGGAGACAGAACCAGAAGCAGAGCGCGACTGGAACGAACTATGCATCAGATTGGGCAAGGGAAATCTTTATATGACCGCGAAATCGTCATTCATTTCGGGGACAAATGTCGAGGGTAAGAAAGGCTCTACCATTTTCTTCATGGGCGGGTACAAGTCCTTGAGGGAACGGCTTAACAATTGTATTAAAGAAGGCTACAAGGGCTTCCGCATAGCTGAATATTAGAGAAGCTTGAGGCATGACTCTTGATGCTGGCATCCCGTGCCCTTTCCCACCTCGTCAGGGGAGCGTTCTCTAAAGCGATTTGGCTACTTAGGGAAGCTGTGAAGCACAGGAGGAAGACGGAGAATGCCCCGTAAATTTCCGCCAGCCATTATAAGTTTCGAGGAGAGTACGCACGATTTAGAAGAAGCAGACCGGGGGAGATTGAGATTATTCCTCCTATATAAAGTGAGAAAGCGGTGATATTCTATGAGTAGACAGGCCTAACGGATCCTTGATTCTGGGCTTTCGGTTCTTTGTAGCAGTGATAGGGACATGGAGCAATAACCTTATGAGCGGCTTCGAGGTGCATGCTAGCATGTCTTGGCCACCTGATCCTGTTCCAAGACTTTTGGACTGACCTTCTCGACGTGAACACTTTCGGTGTCAACAACCTTGTTAGTCTCTAGCTGATCATCAAGAGTTCTGACGACAAGCTCATCCCCAAAAAGTGCGCCAATTTCCTCCAGTGTTTTCCCCTTTGTTTCCTTGCCTAGGACTGCCAGCGCCGCGACAACTACCAGGGGGACAAGAAGAAAGACCAAGTAGTACCTCCAGCCAACAGTCTCGAACGCATACAGCGCGCCACTGAGGACGTTAGTAGACTGACAATATCTGAATAAAGCTGCTTTTCAACTTACGTGGTGAATGGGATGGCAAACAGATACAACCAGGAAAGACCCCAAGAACACCCCTGGCTCGGATATGACTGGGGAACAGCTCGTTACAATATGTGTATATCTGCCCCTCAACAAAGGTGCCATAAGACAGAAAGTAGAGGAAAAAGAGTGCAATGGCCGCTGAGTTGGCGGCTTTGTTGGAGCTTCCGGCATATTTCGCAATGATACCTGTGAGGCAGGCAAGAACTGTGACCTGAAGCAAAGTGCCAATAATAATGGATTTCAGTCTTCCGAGACGATCGACAATGAGAGCGCCGATGCAGACGGCCACGAGGCCGGAGGAGAGATAGGCGGATGTGATAGACAGCTGCGCGGCTGGTCCAAATCCAAGGTTCTTGGTGATTGCGGTGCTGTAGTTAATGACCACGAGAATGCCGGCGGACTTGGAGTTGGTCAGTGGTCGCCACTTATGTACCGACTGGAGTGATGCTTCCATACCTGACTGGCCATAAATGTCAAAGCAGCTGTCCATACTCTGCTTCTATAGCGCTTGGAAGTCAAAAACTGAAGCCAAGTGACCTTATTCTGGCGTTCAAAAGCAATTTGAGTCTTCATCTGCTCGAATTCGGCATTGGCGAAAGAATCCAGCTGCGGGTCTCGGCCGCTTCCGTGGAGGCTGCGAATGATCCGTGACGCTTCATCAAGGCGATCAACCATAATAAGCCATCTTGGAGACTCCGGGATCCAAGGAAGAAGAGTAAGTGTCAGGATGGACGGGACGGTTGTCAAAGCGTAGGGAATTCGCCATTGGGCACCAGAGGCAGGGAGAAAGTAGAAAGCTACCCCGAACCACGAGGCAACAGAATAGCCAAATGACAATCCCACGCCAAACATACCGACCATTAGTCCTCGGTGACGAGGTGCTGACAGTTCCGACATGAGCAGAGGTGTTGTGGCAACAAACATCGAGGCTCCAAACCCTGCGAAGAACCTGTTCGGACGCCAGCTTAGCGAAGTAAAGAGCAAAGCAAGAATATCTCTCGTACCTGAAAACCAGAAACATTGCAATATGCACACTTCCCGCGATCAAGCCCCCAGACACAATTGACGTAGCTGACGCAACGACGAGCGACATCCGACGGCCATATTTGTACGACATGTAGTCCTGGCAGTGAAGACCAAATAGACAACCGGCATAAAAGACCCCGAGAGTGGCTCCAATGAGGCTAGTATCTGTCCCCGTGAGGTTGAGGAAGCCGAAGTATTCGAGAAAAGATGGCTGGCCCAGCGTCGTGCTGATAATACCATTGGACATCGCTCCCGCGATGGCACCGAAACAGAGTGTCGCAAAGATCAGCCAGTTTCTAGGGGAGATCTTCTCTCTGGGGGCCATGTTGTTGGCATCGTGGGAAAGCATTCTCCCGTCAAAGCAAGTAAACTGATGAGAAGATTGATACACAAACGTAACACCAGGCAGAAGTACAGCAAATATGATCTTTTCAAACCTGCCGTTTGTTGGCCTCTCTCCTGCCTCATGCTCAACGTGGAGATATGAGCCTTAAGATACCCCGTGGGGAGGCATGCAACCAGCTCCATCTCTGAGTCTGATGCACACTGTATACGCACGGACTTCATCCAGTGACTGTTCCGAGCATGCGGCGGCGAGTGGACGGTCCGCTCACTGCGGGCCCACGACAGGAACACTTCCGTTTCCGAAAGCATCAAGAGAGAGAGAGATCCGGGAGTGCGGCTGTGAAAGGGATGTTCTGCTCGCACCTGAGATAATTTTCTCTTTGAGGAGACGTTCTACACACCTGTCACCGTCCTAGACGTTTTCGAGACCCGAGTTGCCGACTTTCAACGACGGCACATTGCCAAACAGGTATAAAGTACAAAGCCAGTTTCGAGTGCATTGTTCACACACTATTCCACAAAAAAAGCCACTGAACCTTGTCACTGGATAGACAAGAATAGGCATCCAATCATGGTATTGGCACAAGAGCTTCTTCACTTCGCCTTCCCGTCGGATGTTTTAGCGTCTCAAGCCTTGCTGGTTCTCTTCGCAACGGGGTTTTGTCTGGTAGTCAGCTCCCCCCCTCATGCTTGACGTCTCATTAATTTCTTTTCCTGACCAGATTGTTGTGCCCTTTCTCGGTAAGGGTATTTACAACGTATACTTCCATCCACTACGACATATTCCAGGTCCAAAATGGACCGTCTTCAGCGAGATCCCTTACACCAAGACCATCTTGCAGGGCAACGCTGTGTGGGAGATCAACAGACTGCACAAGAAATATGGCCCAGTGGTAAGGGTAGCGCCGAACCAGGTTGCTTTCCTTACCACAGACAGCTGGAAAGCAATCTACGGGTTCAGGCAGGGACTTAAGGACGGATATGAGAAAGACATGCACTTTTTTCCCCCGCCCCTGAGTGGTGAAAGGGGGTTGGTGATGGCTTTGGCAAAGGACCATGGGCGCCAGCGGCGCGTGTTCTCTCACGCTTTTGCTGAAAATTCTCTCCGCCAGCAAGAGCCCATCCTCCGGAAATACTCAGATCTGCTGATGCAGCGACTTCATCAGCAGGTCGATTCCCCAACTAAAGGGGTAGTTGACATCGTCTCATGGTTCAATTTCGCCACGTTTGACGCTATCGCTGACCTGACGTATGGCGAGCCTTACGGCTGTTTGGAGAAGTCAACCTATGATCCGATCGTTGCTCTGACTTTTGCCGCCTTCTATGCCATGGCTTTTAACGATGCTCAGCTCCGCATCCCGTGGCTCAAGCATTTCATGGGTTACTTTGTGCCAAGGGAGGTGATCTCGCAAAGGGAAAGCTTGATGAACTTCAACATTCGAAAAGTGGAACGACGACTGGCCATGGAAACCCAAAGAGACGATTTTATGACTTCCGCGGCCGACGCACTGCAAAAAAATGTTCTGTCTCTAGCCGAGATTCAAAGCTGCGCACAGATATTTATCGTCGCAGGCAGCGAGACAACCGCGACCACGTTGTCTGCAACAGTTTACTTGACCTTGTCCCACCCCGAAGTTTACAAACGCGTGACGGAAGAAGTTCGATCTAGTTTCCCCCACGTCGAGGAGATCAATATCACCACAATAAATTCCCGGTTGCAGTATATGCTCGCCGTGTTGAATGAAACACTTCGCATCTACCCACCTGTGCCAACTGGGTAAGGGAGTCATAACATCCGCCCAACGAAGGAAGCTTGACTGATCCTGTCGTCCATGTCTCAGGTTCGGAAGAATCGTGCCAAAGGGTGGAGACGTCATCTCAGGGTTCTTCATCCCTGAAGGAGTGAGTTTTTCCGTCCTCGTTTCTTCCAGGTATTGCGCTATTGACTGGGCTTTCAGACTTCCGTGTACGTTTCTCAATACGCCTCGAACCATTGCCAAGAATACTTTTACAAGCCAGACGAATTTCTCCCCGAACGTTGGCTTGGAGGAGAACAATTTAAAAATGACAATCATAACGTCTTCCAACCCTTCTCAACCGGTCCACGAAACTGTATAGGGAAAAAGTAAGGGCTGTTGTATGTCGGTTAAGGACTTGTGCTGACAAATCGCTTCCAGCCTTGCGATTTTAGAGATGCGGATGATATTAGCAACGCTGCTCTGGAACTTCGACTTGGAGCTACTGAGAGACGACGGCGGCGCTTGGCTTTCTGAACAGAAGGTTTTCTCGCTGTGGAGCAAAGGCCCGCTTCAAATAAGACTGAAACCCGTGAAAAGAGACTAACGTGCCTTGAATAAGGCGAAGGACATGGACGCAGCGACTCGAGGCTGAATCTCATCAGGATGTCGTCGAGGGTGTAGCTCGGTGACAAAGAGATGGTGAGAATCCCACGGGACGGAGTACTTCGGTCACAGCCAGACTGGAGAGATTTCTGCATTATGATGCACAGCCGGAAAAAACCGAGCTCGAGCTCAGTATCATTGCCATTTGAGGATACCAACGAAACCATCAGGCATGGCCGAGTCACCTTGATAATGGAGATGGGGTCTTTCTAGTAATGGTAGACAGGTTGTGACCTTTTCTCAATCTGCAAAGTCGCACACTGCTCGGTGGAGTATTTTCCCCGTGTCCGGATCTTCGGTCTTTCAATCAAAAGGTCCATGGAAAGTTGGTCTCTTACGAAGTAGTGGAATGAAGGTGCATCCTCCTGGAGCCGATTCGGGAGAAATCCTGGAGGTGGGCAAGGATGTAAAGAACTACAAGCAGGGAGATAATGTCATGGCCCACACGCTGGGGCTCGCATATGGGTCTGCCTATGGCGTGTTCCAACTCTACGTCCGGGCCAAGACTGCCACGGTCCCAAAGATTCCTGATGACTTGGATTTCAGGGCAGCGGTGGTACTGCCGTTGAGCATCTCAACCGCAGCAGCCGGCTTGTATCTCAAGATGACGCTGGGACTGAAATATCCCGATGTCGTGAACAGACTCGCGGACCGAATGTTGTCGTTAGAGATGAGGGATGGATCTGAACATGTGGCTGAGACAACAACCAAGAAAATCGACGTGCTGCTCGTCTGGGGTGTGTCATCATCGGTCGGCTCAACGACCATCCAGCTGGCTGTGGCTTCGGGCTACGACGTGGTCACCACCGCCTCACCACGAAAATACTCCTACTGCAAGGACCTGGGAGCCTGCCTTGTGCTCGACTACCACGCGCCCAACATCGTGCCGAGATTTATCTCGCTGCTTCATGAGAACGGGACACCTGTGGCGGGCGCGTACGACGCTATCGGAACCGACGCAACCGTTCGGCAGTGCGCAGCAGTCCTGCACGCGGTGGGTGGTGGCACGGTCGCGAGCGTGGTTGCCACACCCGACGATCTTCCGGAAGGCGTCAAGGCGGCCAGGATCTCAAGCACCGACGTGGTGAGCCAGGACGACGGTGTGGTCGCGAGGAAAATATGGGGCGAATATGTGCCTGCGGCCTTACCGAACGAGGTGCTAAAAGCGACTCCAAGGGAGATGATCATAGGCCGAAGACTGCGTTCCATCCAAGCCGGCCTTGATAGGCAGAAAGAAGGGGTGAGTGCACGCAAGGTTGTTATACTTCAAAGGGGAAACTCGTGCACACGTGCCCCTCGGTTGCCCGTCCGGTGGACCCGCTAACAAGCACTAAGCTCGGCTGCTATTGGTGGAGATAGACGGGCGCAAAAGACCGAGAGCGGGGAAATGCGGGGCTACGCAGCCTGGACGCCGTCACTATTCGCCCAAAAGGAACTAGCTCGATGTGACACGATCCGGCAAGGCTCTGGTTTGAGGTTGCGCCAGACCAACTTTTCCACAGGATGAATGGTCCCTTCTTTCTGCCTTGTAACAATAGAGATCCGCATTCACAGAGTGTGCAGGCAGCAGAAGTGGGGTGAAATCTCTCAGCTCCACCAGCAGTGTGATCGATAATGCAGTCAGAGACACCGGTCCTTAGATTGCGAACGCAAGGGATGAGGCTGATCATTGATGGTGGACACTTTGACCACACGCCCATGCATGATTCACCTCACCAAACAGGGCTTTTTCTTTGTTTCACCACAGGGCGTGCCATAACTTCTAAGCTTCCCTCTTTTGCTCGGACGAGGACCCTGGAAACCACGCACCAATACGAACCGCCAAGGAACCCTAAAGCAGAAAGGAAGCCCTGTTGCGACTTGCCGCCTGACTGGAATAGGGCAGGCGCCCCTCGTGACTCGTGACGACCGGCCCAGCTCCTTCATGTCAAATGTGGACGTTCCGCCTGGGCTGTTCGCATTACCAGTGTCACAGAATGGAATGAATCTCCTGAGTTTGTTGCAAACTTCATCTCTTTATATCATCTGCGTCTGCAGGATATCTTTCCCCGAACATCATATATACCTTGGGATCCTTTCTTTCAGCTGGTGAGTCCAGCATTTTGCCTATGAGGCTGAACACTTGCCCACCCTGCCATGGTCCTTCCCCATCCTTAGACCATGATAGCCCGCATACTCACTGGCGCCGTACATCCTGACGTGAACCGTCCTCCGCCTGCCAATCTATGACCCAGTTGTGGTTTCCAGATCCGCCAGGGACTATCAACCCAGCGAGACTCTCCAAGCACAATGTAGGAGGAGAACCTGGGAAGGCCACCGACTTCTCGTACGTCCCCACCTTGTCCGATGCTCTGAAAGCCGCACAGTTGGCAAAACAGGATGTGACGGCCTCAGTGGCGCCACTGCCTCCGATACCTGCCCCGGTCTTTCCTCTTCCTCGAATATCCTCGGACCGGGAGAGCGACGATTTTCACGCGAGCGAGAAACAGAGGCACGAGGAGAACCGCCTCGAGTTCGAAGCCCTCTACAACAAACACAGAAGCCCATGTTCCTCCAGATCGAGGCGCACTTCCCATTATGGCTTTTCCCGGACTCAAATACAACAGAATGGGGCAAGCATCAATGTACCCCTAGACTTCAGGGCAGGCTTCGATGCCAAGGTCGTGATAGATCGCCTGAAAATGTCGATTTATGACGCTTACCTGGTCCGAGTCGACATCACGAAAAACGTAAATTACTTCCGAAGGCAACAGGTAGTATTCAACCCCGAAACTGGAACCTACGCCTTATACGTTCGCGAAGGTCGCGTCGGACTCGAGGGCTTCGCCAGAATCGTGATAGAGTCGCCCACCCTCAGCACGGTAACGGCCAGGTTCCGCAAGTTCTTCCAGGACAAGACTTTGAAGACGTGGAACAAACGATACGAATTCGTTCCACGGAGGCCAGGGAGGTTTGCGTTCGTGGAGCTGGACTACACGAAGACCACGGCAAGGCCGAAGGAGCTCCCAAAGTATACGGCGGTCGACGGCAACATCAACGCGGAGGTCAGAGGATTGATGGAGCACATTCTATTTGGTGGCCCGGTGAAGAATCACGTCGCTGGCAGCGAGGACCCAAGCACATCCGCGCCCTGGTTATCATTCACGGCGCCTTACGAGCAGCTCAGTTCGTGGACCGTCTTTTCGGCATTGAAGATTCTCCTTCGTATCCGCATACACATTGAGTCCGGCAACACGATCAACTGGATGACTATCCTCAGACTCTCGTCGCACTACCGCAGCCAGATTCCTTTCTACTCAGCGGACGACCGCCCGGCCGTAATATCGAGCTACCACGCCCTCTTTCTCGAGGCGAAGTTCCTGTATTGTCTCTGGCCTTTCCGGGAGATAGCCAAATTGGCGGAACAAATGCACTGCAAGGGATCACTGCAGCTCCACGCGCACAAGGTCCTGGCCCAGCCGCTGTACCAAGCATACAGCTCGCTGCGACACGGATTCCGGCGGCTGACAGACGCGTCGACGCCCGAGTTCCGGCAGCTCAAGGCCTATCTGGAGAACTCGTGCCACCGCATTCACTGCTTGAGCGTGGAGCTGGAGGAGATCTACCGGCTGTTTGTCAAAGCGCCGCTGCCGAATCCGTACCGTCACTGGATCGAGACCAAGAAGTACAACGACCCGAGTGGCGAGATGCGTCTGCTGCTATGGCATGGTACACCGGTAGACTCACTGCTGGGCATCTTGGATGTGGGCCTGCAGATCCGCCGCCAGGGCGCCAGCTGGACGGGGAGCATGTTTGGGAACGCCATTTACCTGGCCGACGCTTCCAGCAAATCCGCCGGCTTCTGTAGGTTCGAGGCTGGGGACGGTCATGGCATTTTGCTTCTATGCGAAGCCGACGTCGGCGTCCGCCGCATCCGCTCCCAGGCCAGCATCTACAACGGCCACGAGGTCATCCGGCAGTCTCGTGGCCGCCACCGCTGCATCGAGGGCCTCGGCCGTACCGGGCCGGCCAGGTGGAAGCCGATTGAGTGGCAGATGGAGCCTGGTGTGGGGGACGGGAGTCCTTTGATGGTATGTAGGCCTTCACTTTATTTCTTGGTCAGGGGAGGATACTTCGTTTCGCTGCCCGTTCTCTTGTTCCCCTCTTCTCTTCTTTTGTCTCTGTGCAGAAGTAATGTAGGCATGTGTACGGTGTGCTGACTGATTACTTGAACATTTCTTGCAGCCTGAAATCACAGCCCCCTACGGCGACACCCATTCCGGGGGCGCCCTCGGATTCAACGAGTATGCGATGTACGATCCGTCACATGTGATGCTGCGGTATCTACTCAGGGTTAAGATTAAGAGACGACTGTACTAGTAAGTCAGTGTTGCAACTTATACCGGCCTTGATGATCAAGGGGACTGCGGTGGCGGGTGAGGTTGCAATGCACACGGCTCTTGTCGTTCACGTTGGCTGATGTCGGACACTCAGCCATGGGGGAGTGAGTTCCTGTTTACAGCATGGAGTGCACCTGGAGCTTGGAGTTACAGTAGTGGCCCGGAATGTGTGTGAGACAGAAATCTATTGAATGTCGACTCACAGCTACAATGACGATGCTTCACAATCCTTGGGCTATGGCATGAAATATGCAGGACTGAGGACTGGCAGTGAGACGGCCCATCCAGGAGTCGGATTTTCCAGGACAGCGGAGAACAGGCGTACGACCTCTTTCAGGGAGGAGACTGACTTCAAGCATGGATTGGGCACGTGCCGGTTCAACTAGAAACCCTCAGCGCGGTCGGGGACCGTTTGATTGGAGTTGGATGTGCGAACATATTTGACGGCCCAACGGCTATGGCCAGAGGCATCGTGTCATGACTGGCATTGCACGTTGCTATGCTCGAGCGTCTCTTTTGAATAATAAGGCTGCCTACCATACTCCCTATATAGTGACATTTTAAAATTACATCATCAATCATCATCAAAGTGGCGCGGCGAACTCGTACCACATTCTCGAGAAGCTTCGTCGTCCAGATGCCCCTTATCCACCTCTGAGTTTCGGTGTACAACTGTGCGAGCTTTGACCTGTTCTGCCCTGCCCCAGCCCCCCATGCCCTGTTCCCAGCCTAGAGACAACATTGGCTTGGAGGGAGAGGTGGGCGGGACTGAGTAAGTGATGATCCACTGCCACACCATGTGCACATTCGTATTCCACAGTTCGATTTCGATATGGTGTTTACGTGGTCGCCCAAATTCAATGTTGACATGGCTTCTCTTTTCTGCGGGCCGGGTGGGGGCCGAGGGAGTTGACGACGAGGATAGGAAATAGGTCGAGGATGGATGGATGGATGGATGGATGGACGGGTCACTCAATTGCGTTGTGGGTCTGAGACGGACTCTGCTCACCCAGGATGGCCGTCCCGTCTCGTCTCGTCTCGGCCCAGGCAATGTCAGCCGCCGGTGGGGTCTCCCTTGACATCCAATACTTGTGCTGAGATGAGGTTCGAAGGCAGGCAGGCACGGACACGGGTATGCTTCATTCACTCTTCTCCCTTCTCCTTCTCTTTCGAAGAGCGTGTCTGGCCGGGTGGAATCATTGTCCCGGACGGACGAACCGAATATATGTATGGCATTCCGGTTGCGTCGAGCAGAAGTTCGTTTGTCTTGATCCATTTCGCGCTCCATTGCAGTCTGTCGCAATCCCGCCACGTCAATCCGCTACACATTCGCCCCCGGCGCAGGCTGATATCTGTGCTGCTGCTGCTGCTGCGACGAGCACCTCCTGAGACCCCCCAAGGCGTCCATGATATTCCGCTCGCGCACCTCGCGCATGTACTGGCGCTGCTCGTCGGACGGGGTGAAGCAGTCACTAGTGTGATTGGCTTTCGTCAGCAGCCGGTGCACCACGAAACCGACAGTGACCAGTGCTGCGGCGCCGAAGATACAGATGGCGATGATGCCTTGATAGGAGATCATACTTGATTCTTCGACCCGGGGGGCTGGAGATGGAGATGGATGGTGTATGTATACGTATTTTTATGGTTCTCGGTCTCTCTCTTGGGATGCGAGACTCGCGTTTCTTTTGGCGGGAACTTGTCAGATAGAGCTGTGAACAGGGTTGGATTTTGGATGGGCAGTCAGGTGAGATGTTGTACCACGACAGACAGGCAGATGGATGGATAGATTGATTGATTGATTGGTCGAGAGGTAGAGGTTTTAAGTTTCTCCTGTTCCTTCAATACTTCATATACCGTGATGCCGAGTACTCGGCGTGATATAGGACTCCTTCTTTGGTAATGTATTGCGTACCAAGCGACGAAACGCGGTCGCGAGCTGTGAATGGTCGGCTCGGGTTGTGGAGACTCAATGATGGAACGAATGCACGAAAAAAGAGGGGGAAGACGAAAAGGGCCCCATTATTCGAGACACAATCTTTTTTCTCTCTCCCTGGCCAAGGCCTAGGGATACTGGGCATGGGCACATAAGTTCATGAATCACTGAAGCAGCGACCATTTTCCCTCACCCACCCAGGACCATGATTGGTGAGTTCGGGTTGCGGGGAATTCGCAACCACGCCAGCGCGACCAGAGCTTCACAGATGGGTCAGTCAGCCAGTCAACCAACTGGCCACGCCATTTCGATAATGCTGTCTTGGTCCAAAAGGTGCGGACCAAGGAGACTGAATGCTGGTCCCTTGGTTCATGCAGGACACTGAAGTGGAATGTTTCCAATTTGGCACACGTGTTGCCACCCTATTTCAGCCTTGGCTCTCGTTGGAGAGGGTGGAACCAGCAGGAGGGATTCCGGTTGCAACGCAGTCTCCCCTATAATTATGATATGCGACGTCGTATGCCTGGCGGGAAACTCAAATACCGTCGATGGGGTTTCCACGATCCGCATGTCATTGTTAGTTTGAATGAACAATATAATGCGTGCGCCCACATCAAAGCCTCACCATGTGGTTGACGAGTGACCACACGTGACGGTCATCTTGTTCCCACTTCTGGACTTGATGAAACTTCGTGGCTCGTCCGGTTGAATCTGGAAGCTCGACAACCTGGCTCCAGTGCAGTCGATGGTGTTCGGGGGGCAGCTCGATCTGAGCAGGAGGCTCTGGACAGAAGGCCCCGTAAATACTGCCCGATTCCTCGATGCCGACAGACCACTCGGCGATATCGGCCATCGTGTCAGCTCTCCACGTGTTTTCTACCTGAGTTCCATGACGAAGCAGCGAGATCGCCTGTCGGCGGATGACCGGGTGCCGACACTTGACGGCAACGCCGAATAGGGACGGGATGACTCGCGTCTCAAACATGAAGACGGGCCGCTGCTCTTCACTCCTGGGAGTAATGATTCGGCTGGCGTGGTCGACCAGGTTCTGAAACACGGGCAAATAGTCGTCAAAATCCGTTTCGTACATACTCAAACACGTACACACCAAAGTGAAATAATAGGCGTATACCACATGGAGGAGAGAGCATTGCTCGGCTTCGTCCTGGATGGAAACACCATCGGGACAGCTTGTCATATCCTCGAAAGCTGAGCGCCATTTTAGAAAGTCTTTTCGAAGTTGCTGTTGTCTGTGAATCAGATCCGAGGAGGGTGTCCATTCTTTCGGCTTGTTGAACGTGATTGTCCTCGCATCCACAATGAAGTCGTGGGCGGCAAAGAGCAGGGCATAAAGACTATCTCGGGCTGCAGCCAGCGTCTCGAAGTTCGTATCTCCTAAAACCCTTGACCGGCCGAGAGGAAGTCGTTGCGATGCCGACATATTTTGTAATAAGGCCCGGACGGTGCTTTGGACAGAGCTCTCGGATTGTGTCGACCCCCAGGTCCGGTTCTCCGGGTCTGCCATCGTTTCTGTCATGGCGACTGCTCGTTGATAGAGCGCGATTGCCTCAGATGGGTGGTCTTGCAAGCACTCTATGCAAATGTATAGGATGCAAGAGATCACTGCAGTAATGGACCGAGTACCTGGTTGATTCAATTGTGCCCGTAGACGAGCGATCGATTTGCCGTACCACGCCAACGCCCGTCGATGTTCTCTCTTCACCACGGGGGCTGTGCTGATTTCCGCCACTGTAGATCTGCCGGAAGACTGAAAGTGCTGGATCAGAGATGAGAGAGCGATGACGGCATCCCAGATAACAGGGTCGGAATGACTGAGCTGGGGAAGAAGCAGACGCCAGAAGTGTTCATCCACGGTCCGTGAACAATACGGCACGACTCGCCGCACAAAGAACTCGAACGATTGGACCTCTACCTGTGTGAAGCTCGCATACGTTGAGGGAGTTTGAACTTGCACGATGGCGAGGTTCGTGCTTGGCGACCAAAATCCCTTGGCCCGAGGGTCAATATACCCATCGCATTTTCTCCCGGTCGTCTGACACCTTTTACACGCAGGACGCTGCTCGTCACACTTGAGTTTTCTGATCTTGCAGGTGATGCATCCGTCGTGGGATTTTCGGCTCCCTAACTGGCCTTGCCGTGTTCGTGATTTTAACAAAGCCATAGTCAGAATTTGACACGATGTTGACGACCGAGAAGAAGGAAACAGGCCCCATCAGGGCGCCAATATTCCGTTCCCAGAGCAAGGATGTCGACGCAAGTGTTAAGGTTTCTGTGATTGGAAAGCTGAACGACCTGTCAGTCTCGAGGGCGAGGTGGTGGTGGTGGTGGTGGTGGTGGTGGTGTCAAGAAAAGAAGAAGCTTGATTCGGCATAACCAGCAAGACCGGAAGTGGCGAAGAATGTCACGCTGCTTTTGGGGGCGGCACCCCATAATACTCCGTAGTACGCCGATATTAATAGCTAACCCTCTTCTACCCCTGGTGATAGAGCCCCTTTGGACTTGATACCACGTCGGAGACAGGTTACGACCAGTGATGACCCATCTTGATGCGAGATCAGTGCAGACTAATTGAACATTTCAGCACAATGGACCTCGACTGGACATCCCTGCAGCTTAGGCCTCAACCGGATAACCTACGGCCCGTGCGCTTTTAACGGTGGGTTATGGCGCTCCTTTTGCTCTGGTGACTCATACCGACTCATACCGAGAGCTCATATATTGCTTGGCCGATGGTTGGCCATGACCAATCATCCGCCATGTGTCGAACCACTCAAGCAAAGAAAATCATCACTTCGTTGAAAGCAATACCGCTGCGACCACAGTATCACATGGAGAACTCTCCCAAATTCGGCCTTCGACGCCCCTTGGACGGCTTAACATACAAATTCCACCTTGAGGGTGGGGATGCCAAAGAAAGCGTCTATGTGCGATCGGACTCGGCCGTGAAGATGATCTTCGACCGGGATTTTGGATGGTCGATTTGGGATGATCCGGACCTGAGTGCCTCACGGACGCTATTGGGGCGTGTGTGGGATGTCCCGGTTATAAACCAAGGCGACCGGCCGCCGGAGGGAGTCTGGGTCAGTCGCAAGGCCGACAAGTCATACGTCTATATCCTCGAGTACCTAGAATAAAGGACTGGTGACCCGGGAAAGCACTCGAGGTGAGATATAGATATTGAAGACTCCCGTGATATCACGACGATGCTGAAAACGTCCAGTCTTAGACTCATACTTGCGGAGGATCTCGCACCAAAGAGAATGGAAATCCTGGATTAACAGGAGTAGCTTGACCCAACCCAGCTGCTCTACCATCTGAGTTAGAAGCCACCGTGATCAGACTGGAAGTGGCCTGCTATAGAAAGTGTATTCTGGGGAACTACAAGGCTAACACCTTCAACCTTCTCCAACTCTACTCCCAGACTTCTTCTCTCCCCGACTTCCACAGTAGCTTTCAAGCTAACAAGATCTTCTTTGTTTGGTTAAGTCCTCCAGGGACACCGCTGCCCTCGAGGACGCTCACAGTATCCCCAACACCAGTGCCGTCATTGCCGTCATTAGCCGAATGCCGACGCTTTGGGATGAGGGAAACCGGACAAACTCCGCCCTGTTTCATCACTGGCGCCAGCCAGCAATAGATGATTCTGGTGCTCGAATGAAAGAGGCAGTGAGCCTCCTCAACTGACAGGTATCGTTGGACTAGCTGGACTGAACAAAGGGCGCCGCCACTGGTTCAGCCAAGATCAACTCCGATACTCGACTCACGTCTTCCGCGATGGACGACAATCTGGATCGCACGTTGCTCCTCCCACCGCACGTCGGTCCCAATGTCTTCCCCAACAGCCCGTTCTTCAGCAAGCTGCTGCGCCACGCACGGCGAGGTCGCCTCGCCATTCGGGATGTCGACCTCGGGCTCGAGAAGACGTATACCGAAATACTCTCCGACGCCCTTTCCTTCAGAGCAGTGATCGAGCGGGCGCTGAGCAGTGAGCGGCTCAGTGCCCTGCAACGGGGGGACGAGGTGTACATCGGAGTCCTGGCTGCTGGTGGGTATGAGTTCACCGTCGCCGTGCTGGCGGTGCTGGCCATTGGAGCTGCCGTGGTCCCCATCGGTGAGTGGCGCGACTTATGTGTTATTGCCCTTTACTCTGTTTGTCATAAACGGTAGTGGAGATGCTTCAAAACCTCTGTCTAACTGGTAGTCACAAGCTACTTCCGCCCCCACTGTTGAAGTCTCCTACTTCGTCACAAAGTCACGACAAGCACTGCTGCTCGTGAGCGAAGAGGTACTGGAGCACGGCCGAGATGTCCAGAAATACATTCGCGCCGATTCTGGCACTGACATCCAGCTACTCCCCATCCTGTCTAACCTGCCAAAATCTTCCGCCTTCTCTGCCTTTGACATGGTACTCTCCTCGAACCGCCACTTGGACGACAACGCTCCAGGAGTGGTCATCTTTACGTCCGGCACGACAGGCAGACCTAAGGGTGCCGTGATGCGGCGCTCGTATGCGCACGAGACCGCCCTGGCCATCGGGGAGGGGTACGACGTCTCACACACCGACGTGCTCCTGCACGTCCTGCCGGTCCACCACACCACAGGTCTGCAGACATCGTTCTTCGTCTTCCTCGTGGCGGGCGCCTGCATCGAATTCAAACGAGGCTCCTTCGATCCGGACTGGGTGTGGAAGCGCTGGCTGAGAGGCGGTCTGACCGTCTTTTCGGCCGTGCCGACCATCCTCTTGCGCCTGAAGTGGCACTATGAGAAGAACATCGCTGTACTCCCTCCCACAGAGCGACAGCGGTATGATGATGCGGCAAACAGCTTCCGAGACATCATGTGCGGCTCGAGCGCCCTGCAGGACCCAGTGCAGGAGTTCTGGACGACCCTGCGCGGCGGCCGGCCCATCCTTACCCGCTACGGCGCGACCGAGTTCCCCGGCTGCCTCAAAGTGCCGGCCAACGCCCCAGCAGACCTGCCTAAGGGGTGCGTCGGCCTCCCCGTCCCAGGAGTGGAGTTAAAATTGTCGGACGGCGACTCCTATGGGGAACTGCTCGTGCGCTCGCCATACATGTTCTCCAAGTACCTCTTCGACACGGAGGCAACACGGGACGCGCACGACGCCGATGGCTTCTTCAAGACGGGCGACATCCTCCGCCGCGAGGGGGCGTACTACTTCGTCGTGGGCCGCGCGTCCGTCGACATCGTCAAGTCCGGCGGCTACAAGATCTCGACCGTCGACGTCGAGCGCGCATGTCTGCAGCTGCCGTACGTCACCGAGGCGGCCGTGCTGGGCGTCGACGACGAGGAGTTCGGCCAGCGCGTCGCGGCCGTCGTGGCGGTCAAAGAGCCCTCCGACCTTAGGCCATTGACGATCGAGCGCCTTCGCGCCGACCTCCGCGCCGAACTGGCCCCGTACAAGCTACCTACGCTGCTGCGCGTCGTGCAGGGCGAGCTGCCCAAGGGCGGCACGGGGAAGGTGCAGAAGAAAATCCTCGGCCCGCGGATGTTCCCTCCAGACTGGAGGGAGCGGAGGGAGGAGGTGCAGTTCTGGGAGCCGAAGAACAGGAATCAAGGGGCGAAATTGTGAATGAATAGATAAAGATCTATTTAGATACGGGTTAGACACTCAAGACCAGAGAGATGATGGGCGTAAGGCTGCTGCTTGAGGATGAAGAGGAAGAAGGTAAAAGACACTATTCATAGAGGCATTGGTATACAACATCTCTGTCCTAATATAAAGTGCAGTCCAGTTGAGGTGGATTTATACAACTGTGGACCCCCCTGCGTCCCTCAACAGCATTGAACCCCACGCCGCGCAGATTCCATCTTCCCTCCGCCTGCTCCTCGTCGGCATGGTCTTCCCGCCTGGTTCTATCGCTCTACTCCAGATTACGATATCCTCGCCCGGTGCGCGGTAGCAGGGGACGTGCGCGTCCCGGAGGACCCAGGAGAAGTTGGGCTTCCTCTCAGTGCTGATTTCGGCGGCGGCCGCCCCCATGTTGCTACATGCTGAATGTGTCGCCGAAATGGTCCAGAATGCTCGCGTCGTACCATGTGTGGTCCTGGTCGAGACTGATTTCGACTTTGACCTCGGGCCCGTCTGTGCTTCGGGGGCTCGCGCAGCCCCTGACGTGCACGCGTCCGTGGGCCATCGAGGTGTTGTATGGGCCCGTGATTGCGGTCGTAGGTAACGAGTTGCGGTTGATCTGGCGGTTGAGACCGGGATGGAGTCAGGAAGCTGCTCAGGTAGTCAGTTGTCACCTAGATTGATCCCTGCTCATGCCAAAGAGGACAATCTGTTGACACATGGGCAACTCCTTCCTACCTCTGTACAAGTGTGCCACTATTTGGTTTTCTGTTGCTGTGCTTCTCGGCCGAGCCATCTTCGCCTGCGCTCAGAGTCTCCCTAAGACTGGAGATCGCGGTATGGATAAGTCTGTAATTGAACTAGAGGATGTGGCCCGTTGGCGGTTGCACCTAGTAGGAGTCTCAATACAACGACTGCACCGTGAGTTGGCTGGTCTTTTCATGTGGCTGGGATTGTTTAGGTGGTTCAGATGAACGACGTCGGACGCCAGCAGCCATGAAGCATTCACAGACGCACGCCTCTGCATTACACACTTGATTGACGTGGCAGGAATCATGGACTGCTCATGGATTTCGATTAGTCGTATGAAGTATTATATACTTCCTCCAGCACGAAGACACACAGGATTGCCCCCTAGATAATTAACCAAAACGGCTCGCAAGCCCCAAAATCATTGTTGGTCCCCCAGTGACGCCTTTCATAGCCAAGGCGGGTCATGAGCTCGTCCCAAATTAGATTTCGTTCCCTACCAAGTCCCGCATTGCAGATTCGTAATCATCGTTAGATATCTCATTTCTTTCCCTTCTTGCCTTTTCCCTTGGCCGGTTCCTCGGTAGTACCCAGAATTGCATCAAAGGTGATGTTTGGGTTAAATGTTGACTGGGGTCGAGAGTTGCCACGGTACGAAGGAGGCGCATCCATCGCTTCCAAGCCCAGATTGACCGAAATTCGATCTCGACTAACGTTGCGGAAGTCGCCCGAGCCAGAAGGAGATGTCGGCCGCAGGAGTGGTGAGTGTAAAGGACTGGCGTAGGGTGATTGAGCGGGACTCGCATACGGCGAATATGCACTGGTGGGCCGCGGTTGGAGTCCGTGGCCATCCGCGCGCTGAGGTACGTTGGTCATCTCCTCTGGAGGTGATTCTCCCAGCCATCTAGTAGCAGCCGTCCAGCAGTGACTTCGTCGGTAAATTCCTTCAACGCTGTGATCGATGAGGTCTGCTGGCAGACTCACATAGCCGCCGCCACTGGCCACGTTGTACCATGCTCGAGACGTGGACTGGTCTTCCTTCATCCAGGGTCGTCCTCCTCTCGGCGCGACGCACAGGAAATACTCGACACCTTCTGTGTGCTTGAGATCTCTGGCATCCACCACCGTCATTGGAAGAGCCTGCAGGACGGCGTACATGAAGAGCCATTGCCCACATCGTGCATCTACGACCTGATCAAGAGTTTTCCCTCGACCAAGTTGGCGTTCATAATTGAAAAAGTCTTGAATAAAGGTACTCGCGACGATCGATTCGCGGTTGTAGGCCCCAAGCAGTACTTCGTTGATCTCGGTCTCTTTGAGCTTTTTGCTCTGCGCGGCCGATTTGTCGGATATGACCACATGATGGCGGTTGAAACTGTTCGCGAATTGCGGAATCAACGGTGTATCGAATGGTATGGGGGGGATGACTGGTGGTGTTGCTCGGTCATATTCGCCCTCAACCCTTCGCAGCGCATGTTGGATTGTTTCGTTCTGGTCCTCGGTCTCAGCATCATCGGCCATGGGTGCCATGTCGACGGTCCGAGTCGTGATTGCTGAACGATCCACCAGGACATCGTACAAATCTGTAAAGTCTTTATAGAGTTCCTGCAGCAATATCCTGTTCAACCCACTTTCCTCGAAATTGTTCTTTTTGGAGGAAGCCTTGGGAGGCCAAGCTCCGTAACGCCGACGTAGGTAAGCCATGGTAAATCGTCTGAAGTCGAGAAAAGCGGCTTTCCATTCCTTGAACCGAATCAGCTTCGCCTCGATCGATGTCTGCGAATTGGCAACACCAGCAAACATGGAGGGGAAGTCGAAATCCTCGAGTTTGCTCTTGACCGTCAACAGCCTTTGCTCCATGTCAATCTGGGCTCGCTCTAGGCGGTTGATCGTAATTGGCGAGATCTTCTCGTATTTTGGACTTTTGATCGATTTGATATCGGCGAGACGCCCGACGGCGTGGCAAAAGCCTTCGTTGTACAGTGGCCATGATTTCAGATGTTCCCCCAGAACTATGGCCTCGATGGTCTTTTCACGGCTGGACCTCACATCAGCCAGTCGAAGTTCGTCGCAGTATCGTGAAAAGCTGTTGTAGGGCACATCGCCCCATGTGGACCCATCTGCATTGGTAAAAGAAAACCTCTTGAGTATGCTGCTAACTCCCATGAAGATCGAGAACAAAGTCACCTGTCTGGGCGTGGCGATCAGCGCCCCACCAGCAAGGAAGGCAAAGAAATTGCGGTACAGGACGAGAAGCTCCAGATCATCTCCGTGCAGCTCCGACCCGGGTTGAGATACGTCTGTCTCAAAACCGACCGGCAGATAGACGTGCCTCTCCTGGTTGATCGAGGTGACAGCATTGGGCACCGAGAAGTTTGTGGGACGGTACCCCGAGCTCTCCTGGAACGGGGGACGTGTTTGTCTCGGACTAACTGACATGTCTGAGAAGGCGGTCTGCATTTGAGGGACGTCGTTGTTCACATCAACGGGCGAGGGCGGAGACTGCATGCGAAGGTTGACGAGGGGTTTTGAGTCGACCAGGAGAGCGGACTCGATACGAAAACAAGGGCCTTTTCCGGAAGAAGGGGGATAAAGATATATGACTGTGTCGCCATAATCATTCCAGAGCTCGGGGACTCGCTCGCCCTTCAACAGCGGCGTCAAGTCGTATGCTACATGCTCCCGCAACCCGGCGATCCATGCCTTTGAGGCCCCTGGGCCGTCATCAAATCTGTGTTTATCTGATTTTCCATGGAGCCAACTCTTCTTCTTCGCTACCTTTGCCGACGGAGGCGTTGCAGGATGGCCCGGGGAGCCGGCCGTACCGGGAGGTATCAACAAATTCGGTGTCTGAGGCCGACTCCTGCTTGCTTCTCTGCTGCGTACCAGACTATGGGGACTGCTATTCCGGCTCGCGGATGTGCTGCCGGAGGCGCTCTGGTGACTGCTTGGAGGGCGGACTGCTCCAGAGGCGGAGAGTAGGGGAGGGGGAGTAAGCGGTGGCAGGCCGGCGTTGAGATCGATCTCAGAAGAGGAGGTTATGCGATGTTTGTGCAGTTTGTGGGATATGGCGTGGCCAGCAGACTGAGGTGGAATATGAGGAGCACTCGCTGCCACCGCTGTAGGTGGATCGGGGGTGATGCTGTCGGTGGGATCGCGCGCGTGAGAGAACAAGGACGATAGTCGCTTTGCCATAGTGAAGGTATGGCGCGAGTAAACACGCAGACAAACTTCCTCGAGAGAACCGGATGAGCCGTCTTTTTCTTCCCTCAGTGCAATGAACGGATGCGATTTTGTGCAGCTCCTTCAGCTCTTGGTGGTCATGGCCGCAATTCACTTGCGCCCGTGATGCATGGCTTAGCTCTTCGAGGATTCTAAATACAGTGCAGTGTGCTGGCGTGTCACCATATCCAAGGGGAGCGGTGGATGCCTGGAACGAGGACTCGAGAATCTAGGAGGGCCACAGAATCGAAGAGAGGGAATCAGATCCGGAAAAGCGATTTGCAGGGGGGCATGACATTTGACTGGGGTGAGCCGCGTGCGTGTGCCTATGGCTATGGTGGAGGGGCGGAGGATGGGTGAGGCAAAATAATAATCATATGTAACAAGGTGGGTGGTGGTGATGATGAGGTGATGGATCGAGAGCGAGTGTCAGGGGAGGACAAGGATGAGACCCACGGTTCTCTCTTCTTGAGACGCATGGATGTCGCACATCGTCCTCCCTCGAAATCTTGGAATTCAACGACAACCACATTCACTCCCACCTCCCTTCCGATCGACCACGACCGTTTCGTGCCTGCGTCACCCGCACTTTTCAGCCTCTGTCCGTTGACGTCGACGTCCCCAGTTTCCAGTGGCAGTCTTTGCCTGTTGTCGCCTAGATCAAGGGACCATCCTCTGCAGGCGATGCTTAACCTGCCGCTAACTCCCAACTCTAGCGAAGACACCAATGGGGGCAAAAAGAGCACGGGGATTACTGGCTCGCCAGCCTCAAGCAGCAAGGGAAAATTCTGATCCCTGCCCGCTGACCCAGTCCGAGGAACGATGCATAACTGTCTTGGTGCCTTGGACTGCGGATATAAACACACTCGAGTCAGAAACTCATGTGGAGGCATCGTCGACCGCTGCCGTCGTCGCCAACCTCCAAATTCCGGGCACATTCCGCGTCAATAGCGTCCAGGATGACACTTAGAGCAAGCTCCCGCCAGGATTCTCCAAAGGTACCCAAGAACCGGCACATTGACCTCCTCAAGGGCTGGCCACACACGAGTCTACTGCCACCCCATCAGCTGGACCAGGCCTCCGCAGAGATATTATCCAAACCCTCCAACTCGGACGTCTTGTTCTATGGTCCAGACGAAGGCTATGAGCCGCTGAGAGTGGAAATTGCCAAATGGCTCAATGATTTCTACCGACCAAGCGAGACGGTTACAAGCGACAGAATATGTATCAGTGGCGGTGCCAGTCAGAATCTAGCGTGTATTTTGCAGACTTTTACTGATCCGATCTATACTCGCAATGTCTGGATGGTGGCTCCGACATATTATTTGGCCTGCAGGATTTTTAACGACTCTGGTTTCGACAATAAGCTGAGAGCCGTGCCCGAGGATGCAGAAGGTATCGACCTGCACTACCTGGAGCGAAATCTTCAAGAGAGTGAGAAACGGGCAGTGGCGGAAAATAACACGTCGCCGCGCATCAAGTTACCTAAGCCATGGAGGAAGATATACAAACATATCATTTATGCAGTACCGACCTTTTCCAACCCTTCCGGTCGAATTATGAGTCTAGGTCATCGACAGGACCTGGTTCGGCTGGCTCGACAATATGACGCTCTTGTCGTTACTGATGATGTGTACGACATGCTCCAGTGGCCTTCGAATCCCAAGGCTGGCTCGCGCAAGATGGACATGGCTGTCCTGCCACGAATAGTCGACATTGATAGACAACTCGATGGCGGAGTAGTCGACGAATATGGGCATGCAGTGAGTAACGGCAGTTTTAGCAAGATTGTAGCGCCAGGCTGTCGAACAGGTTGGGCTGAAGGGACACCGGCACTAGTCTATGGATTGTCACAAACAGGCTCCAGTCGCTCTGGAGGCGCCCCTTCTCATCTGGTCGCTTCGTTCATTTACCAGATGCTGGCCACGGGGGTTTTGCAAAACCACATCTGGCAAGAACTGCAGCCAGCGTATGCGCAACGCTATCATTTGATGATGCGAGCGGTACAGCAGCATCTGTTGCCATTAGGACTGACCCTGCCCCAGGCAGACAAGGATGTTGCGGGAGGCTACTTCATCTGGTTGACATTGCCGAGCTCTTTGAACGCGACACGCATCTACAAACGGGCGTTAAACGAAGCCAATTTGACTGTCATTGCGGGACCTATGTTCAAGGTGGACGGAGACGAACAAAACAAGGAGGCACGTTTTGAACAGGATATCCGCCTGTGCTATGCCTGGGAAGACTTGGATGTACTCGAGGAAGGCGTCGTTCGATTGGCTCAGGTGATTGAGAACGAGCTGGAAACAAACAGGTCAGGTGGACGGTAAGCTGGGGTGACATTCGATGTGAATGTTGATGAGGGATATGACTTGTCACGGCCCTAATCCCTAGGTAGTTGAATATCCAATTTATTCTTGGGCCTGTTTTGTTGCTACCCGTACCCAGTACTTTTGGCCACGTATTTCTTCCTCTCTTGGGCAGGACTTCGGGATCTGCAGCATGATCGGAGATAATCCAGCCACAAGCTCAAGCCTCGACAGCGCCACTCCCGTCAGCCGAAGTCATCCTTTGTCAAACCTAGCATGTTTCGAGTGTTTCACACCCCTGGCGCCCGTTCCGCCAATCGGATGGAATGCACACTGCCAATTTGACGGCATTTCGAACAGCTCGCCTCGTGTCGTCTTCCTTCTTTCTCGACAGCTTTTCTGCCGCCTCGCCACCTTTCCGACTTCATAACCCGACGAGTGGAGAGGGAGCTGTGTGCGGATTAAGGAGCTTCCAGGGCTGGCACATCTAACGAATCAGAGGTTGGAGATGGCTGAATATTGCTTGTCTTTGACTCTCTCCCTGCCACGCGGTAGCTTCCCAGCGGAGCGGCGCGAAGGGCCCTAGCTTTCAGCGAAACAGCTGGTCCAGGAGGTAATAATGTCGGCAAGGCGAGATCAGAGACACTAGGTTCCTGCTTGACACTCCTTTATTCAGCATGCTGAAGGGAAATAAAAAGGACAGCAGGAGTCCACAGGGGGATGGGTCACGGACGGTGTGGTGCGAAATTGGGACAAAGCGCAGGCAACGCACCAAAAGCAGCTGGCTGGCTGACGCCGTGTAAAGAGTACGTACAACTGATCGGCACTCCTGGACCGACTGCAACGGTCGAACGAGATTCAAAAGAAAACTGGGATTCTCTGTGAGACTGCCATCTTCTCGTGCTCCTGCTGCGTTGTGTGGGTGAGTGTGCGAGTCGTGCGAACAAACGCCTGCCAGCGCATATCAACACCGCAGCTTCTCCTTCTCCTTCTATTCATCGCTCATTCAGCAGGTCGGCGGCTACACTCGTTATCTCTTACCTTTTCTTGGACCTTTGTTGACTCGATTCTCTTTGGGTTTCTTTATTCTTTTTGCCTGATTTCTTTGAGGGTCTGTTCTGGTGTGTCCGAAGACACCTTTGTCATTCATTTAAGGGGAGAAAGACTGAGAGAAAGAAGGAGTGAAGGGCTTCGGAACAATTGCCCTTTACTGACAGCCTCACTCGTTATCGCTACCGGACCCGTCCTCTTGACCACCAAACTGTCCCCTGTCTGTCTGAATGCAGCTGCGATTGTCAATCACTGACTGTCTTCTCACTTCCATTCATCACTGTTCGAGACCCTGTTGTCACTTGCACGACTGAACTCGTGCCTGCCTCTTCGTTCCGCCACCAGTTCTCCCGTGCACAGTTCACAAGACCACTTCCACAACTTCCTAGACGTTTGTCACTACCGACGAGACGCGTCTTGAAGGCACCTACACTGGTGATCGCTGCCTTTAACCACTGCCTCGATCTTGTTTGTCTGGTGCTGGTCACCTCAAGGACTATAAAGGATCACCTTCGGCTCCTCCGACTCCTTTTCGAAACCATCTTTCCTCAACACTCTCACAGCAAACGACCCGAATCAACTCGACGTCAAATATGTTGTTCGCCTTCCTACTTTTCCTCTTTGCCTGGCTCTCTAAAGCCGCACCGAGACCCGTCCCCGTCGAACCTCGACAGGCGGCGTCCTCGTATTGGCTCTCTCAAATCCAGCGGCAGGGCACTGTGGCTTACGGCTCGAACCCTGGCTACAAGATCTTCCGCAATGTCAAAGACTATGGAGCTGTTGGTGACGGTGTGACTGATGACACCACTGCCATCAACAACGCCATTACCGATGGGTCTCGCTGCGGACAAGGCTGCGACAGCTCTACCACCACCCCTGCGATCGTCTACTTTCCTCCTGGTACCTACGCTGTCTCATCTCCAGTTATCCAGCTCTACTACACGCAATTCATTGGTGATGCTATCAATATCCCCACTGTCCTTGCCCTGCCTAGCTTCCAAGGCTTGGCTGTACTCGACACTGACCCTTACATCCCCGGCGGCAACGGAGCTCAGTGGTATACAAATCAAAATAATTTTTACCGCCAAATACGCAACTTCGTCATTGACATCTCACAGATGCCAGAAGACCAAGGAGCGGGTATTCACTGGCAAGTTGCGCAAGCCACCAGTCTCCAAAACATTGTCTTCAACATGCGCCCCAAGAGTCCCACCAACAAGCAACAAGGGATTTTCATGGACAATGGCTCTGGAGGCTTTATGTCAGATCTTGTATTCAACGGTGGTAACTACGGTGCCTTCTTGGGTAACCAACAGTTCACTACGCGGAATATGACCTTCAACGGCTGCAACACTGCGATCTTCATGAATTGGAACTGGCTATGGACCCTAAAATCGGTGACAATCAACCAGTGTAACATCGGCATCGACATGTCAAACTTGGACAACGGAGTCAATCAAACGGTTGGCTCTGTGATTGTTCTTGACAGCGTCATGACGGGCACTCCGATCGGCATCAAGACTTCGTACAACAAGACCAGCTTGCCTCCGACTGGAGGTACTTTGGCCCTGCAAAACGTCGACTTCACAGGTGTTCAAACTGCTGTTGTTGGTGCAGACGGTGCTACTCCCATCCTGCCTGGTGGCATGGTCGTGGGCGCCTGGGGCCAAGGTGACATTTACACGCCTGCTGGAGGATCATCCGCAGAATCTCAGAACGTTAAGAGAGAGCCGCAAGGTGGACCCTTATCCCTGCAGCCTCCGTCGGTCTCATACTATTCGACGACCACAACTACGCTCACCATTTCGGAAATACCGCCTCCCAGTGGCATACTGCTCACAACCACAACAGTCTATGTCACCGCATCCCCAACACCCACCGGCAGTGCTCCGGTGACCTTGACAGTTTCACCACTTCCTCCATTCAATGCCAGTGCTTCCTCAACTGTTCCATCCAATGCTACAGCATCTGAGCCGACTCTGCCATCTGCCGCAACGCCTGGTGTGTGCTCTGCTACCCCGGTGTCACTGCAGTCAGCACGTGTTCAACAACCATTGACTGCTCCAAGTATGGCCGCGTCTCTGATGAGCGGCAACAAGGTTTTTGAACGCTCCAAACCGCAGTATCAAGACGTCCCAGTTTCGTCCTTCATCAGCGTCAAGTCAGCGGGCGCGAAAGGTGATGGCGTGACTGATGACACTATAGCAATTCAAAACATCATGAACAACGCCACCGCAGACCAAATCGTTTACTTCGACCACGGTGCCTATGTCATTAGCGATACCGTCAAGGTTCCTCGCAACATCCGAATCACTGGGGAGATCTGGCCTCTCATCATGGCTCAAGGCACGGCGTTCTCAGATGTCAATAACCCCAAGCCTGTCTTTCAAGTTGGTGCCCCGGGGGATGTTGGTTCAGTGGAGATGTCAGATCTTGTGTTCGAGACCCTCGGACCCGCGCCTGGTGCTATTATGCTGCAATGGAATGTTGCGGAGGCGTCCCAAGGCTCCTGTGGCATGTGGGACGTGCACTTCCGGATCGGAGGCACTGCAGGTACTCAGCTTCAGCAAGACACATGCCAGGCTAACGTCACTGGCTCCTTTGAGTTCAAGCCACAATGTGCAGGTTCTTTCTTGATGATGCACATCACTCAACAAGCATCTGCCTACTTGGAAAACTGCTGGTTCTGGGTAGCTGATCATGAGCTTGACATCACCACCCACAACCAGACCGACATTTACAACGGCCGTGGATTGCTCGTTGAGAGCCAGGGTCCTGTCTGGCTGTACGGCACGTCGTCAGAGCACAGTCAGCTCTACAACTATCAATTCTCCAATGCTCGGGATGTCTTCATGGGTGCAATCCAGACAGAAACCCCCTACATGCAGGCTACTCCGAACGCCTTGGAAGGGGGATTTCCACCTAACCCGGCATTCTCAGATCCAACCTTTGCAGACTGTACTACTGACTCTTGCAAGAAGTCTTGGGGCTTGCGGATTGTGGATTCAAGTGATATTCACATGTACGGCGCTGGTCTCTACAGCTTCTTTGACAATTACCTCCAAACTTGCTTAGACACAGAGTCGTGTCAAGAAAACATGGTCGACATCGAATGTTCTTCCAATCTCAGCTTATACGGCCTTACAACCAAAGCTTCGGTGAACATGGTCAACGTTGACGGCACCCCTGAGGCTATCGGACAAGATCATGAAAATGGGTTCGGCCAGACCTTGCTTCTGTTCGAGACTTGAACCATTGTCTCATCGGAACTGCAGGAACTCCGAAACCTTCAGGCGGAAAGCAAAAAAAGGAATGAATAATCGTTCGGAACCAACAATCGAAGGCACGGTTGATTTTTTTTTGTTTTTGTGCATCTATTGGACAATGGGAGATTGAACTTCAGCATGAGCGAACTAGCATGATAATGAGCATATGGGCTTTTACAAAGCATAAGTTACTGCGGTGGCTTGAACTTTATGACACAGGTGTTGGCTGGAAGTCTCGATGTGCATACAGATACCCCGTGGCTAAGAGTGTCACTTTGACTTGCTCTTGCTCTACCTTTAGCTTTGAAAGACAGCATACGAATGAATAAATGAAATGAGACAGTGCTTGCTCCCTTAACTCTTGAGATCTTTCCTCGCACCGAATTTATATGAACGTGCTGCTGAGACAGCCGTCTCCACACATAGACGGGCTGTAGTTTTCTTGCTCCGTCCTCTGACTTTCTCTGCTGCTCGTAGAAGACAGCGCCTCTTGTATTAACCTGTAGTAGATATCCCCTCCTCTGTCTTCTTGCTCTTTACAGCCTGTCGCTGTCCAGAGAAGAGAGAAATCATGCTCATAGAGTGACCACTAGTTTCCTCCCACTCACCGTTCCCCCAGCCAGTTTGTCCATCGCGGTTTGGACGCACTCGAGTCCACTCCCCATGAACTCAGGTGCAGGCATGTATTGTAACCGGTGGTCCTCCAAGGCGATCTCAAGCCAATCCCACACCCTGGGCGCGACGCCGGTGGAAAAGTCAGATACTGCTGACACGTTTGGCACGATCGACACGTCATTCTTGGCGTACTGTGCTGCGCCTGGGAATACGGAGGCGATGAACTTCCGACCACCACAGGCGTGAAGGATTTCACAGAGGGAGTGCAACGTGGGAGGTTTGGAGATGGCGTCGTACGCCCCGATCACTTCCTCGCCCGCCGCCCTGAGGTAGGAGATCGCGGATTCAACTATGTTTGGATCACTTTGGTCAAAGCATTTCTCCGCACCCAGTGATGTGACGAAGCCGTGGTTTCTCTGCGAACAAATGCCGACAACGGTGTAGCCGGCCAACACTGCGAGTTGGACGCCGCAGGATCCCACGCTCGACGAGGCACCCCACACAACGAGAGTTTTGCCCTTCTTCTCAGCTATGCCTTCGACAGGAGGCATATCCAATCCCAGCATCACTTCTGGAAACAGGCAACTGGAGGCGGTCCTCACAGCAAGCGGCAAGACAACCGCGTCCTCATAGGTCGTGGCCTCGGGGATCTTTGCCACGAACGGGGAAAGAAGAACCACGTATTGTTGGAAAGATGAGTATGCGTACACCTTCTTGCCACGCCATTGTTCGAGGCCGTCCCCAGTAAGGTCCAAGTCTTTGGATTCTTTGACCCTCAGCGGCGTTGTTTGACCGATTACACGATCACCGACCTTGAGGTGAGAGATCCGTTGATCTGTCTGCCCTTCACGAGGGAGCTCAACAACTTCCCCGGCAACATCACACCCGAGGATGCACGGGTAGCCGTCCTCTTCTGAGATGAGAATTCCGAGTCGTTGGATGATCCAGTCAGCAGGATTTATCGCCACGGCGTGAGCTCTGATCACCACTTCTCCAGAAGATGGAGGAGAGTAGGGAGCCGGGGAGATTGTGAGGTTTGGTGCTTTGGCAGACGGAAGGATTGCAGCAAGGTTCGATGGCGACATGGCGAGGTATTGGATGCTAACAAATGGCCTGCGTGAGGTTTTGAAGATTTTGGTCGCTAAGCAATTTATCAGACGGTTTGAGGGTTACCTTGAAGTTCGTCACGTCTATTGCTTCGGCAAGAACTTGGAAAGCGGTGGCATATTAACTTATAGGTACTTGTTGCGGGTGCTGAGGCGATCGTCTAGAGACAACCAAAGCCCGCTATCACCGAAACGTGCATGAACATTGTGCCGCTCCTAGCGCGTGGTGCTCGTCCGTCTACGACAAGTGGAGCAGAAGGAGCCTGTGCGCATAGAGGCCCCAGAGTGCCATCTCTGCTGGAAAGGGCAATAACATCTTGACATCCCGGTCAGAGACTGCATGATTGGTCAACCTAGCTTGATGGAGATGGTAAGAGAGGGTTGAATACGAGTGAGGGTTTAGCTCGAGATGAGCTGGGTACGAAGGCGGTGGAATGATCGACATCGTGCACTTCGTGTGGCTCATTGAGGGTTGGATTCATGACACACCTGGACCCAGGCTCCAAGCAAACTCATGCTCAGAGAGAGTCTTCTGTCAGGCATCGGAGTCGATAAAATCTTAGAAACTTGACGTTGAAAACTGCGGCCACGACGAGGCTGAGAAGCGCCAAGAGCCGCAATGGAAAATGATTGTTCCGGAACAATTACCGTCACCAACCGCGCCTTCGAGATACACCTGCGAAGTGACAAAGTCCCAGTCGAGGGATCACCTCACATTCCTTGTTTAATGACTCTGTGTTATTCTCCCTCAGGGACTTAACTCCCTATTCTACCTCGTCTCACCAATATATTCCCCCCAAAAGAACATGGATCTCTAAACATCAACGTGCCGGTGTTGGACTCCACCATCGACCATCGCAACAATGACCTTTCGGCATCCTCCGCGGCTGACAGAACTTGAAGACGAAGCCTTCAGCGACGACGACCCGCATGCTAATCGAGATGGTGTAACCGCATTGCTCAATCGGTCAATACGCCGGGCTGGTGCCTTGGCCGCCAAAGCTGCAAAACTGAACAAAGAGAGCGTGACAAGAACCAAAGCCAGCCCCATCCTCCCCCCGTTCGCTACCGACTTTGGTCCCCAGACTCTGACCGAGTATCTGCGAGCTGAGGTTGACAAATTGAAGCTTGAACGCAAATCTCTGTCGGGAAAGGGTAAAGGGAAAGAGAAGGACATCTTGGATCCGGCAATATCTGGCGTGCTCCATCAGAGCAACACTTCAACGTCATCTCATGGTCTCTTGTCACCATCTGCTACTCCAATCCTCGCAAATCGAGTCGATGACCGGCAGTCTACTCTGTGGTTAGCAGCTAGGCGATCGCAGCGCCTGGCACGCAGAAGCGTTCCCAACCGGGAGGTGAGTCAAGGTGCAGCTGACCACCAAAGGACACCGCAGTCTCGGCCAGCACCTCCGACGTCGTTTCTGCCAGATGTCTCTCAACAACCCTCCATCCATGGAGATGACGCCCTCACTACAATATTAAATGGTACCAGTCCCGTTAGAACAAGCACATTCGAAGAGCACACCAAGAACAAGAGAATGGCTGTTAGGCACACCGCCCAAGAGGATTTAAACAATCCGATGGGCGCCAGATCGCGACAGAGAAGACTTTCGAAGGGTTTGTTGCCCTCTGGCACGCCAACTGCTGTCATCACGAATTCGTCCGCCACGACATCAGGGGTGCCCCTTATGGGCACCCCGCAGTACGACACTCAAGCGTCTCCTCACATACCCTCGTCCAAAAATGAACTTAGGGACTCAGTGCACTGTCCCGGACAGGAGGCCAATGACAACAGAACTATTGAGACGCCGTCCGATAAGCCCTCCCATGCCTTCCCGAACAACCAGGGATCACCACAAAAATCTCCCTGCCGCAAGGAAGCTGCACAACCGCGGCCGAAGAGGCATACCCCAACAGTCGCTTCTTTCGACTACGCCAGCCTCATCCCCGAAGTCATATCTTACAGCGAAAAGGAGGACTTTATTAATCAGGAGACGCTGACGAGCACGACGGCACACCTTTCGACTAATTTGGAAAACCGAACCACAGAGCCAAGCTGGGTGTGTACGGCTCCTTTTTACATATCTTTGCCCGCCAGGAGCGGAGGACATCCTGGGGTGACCCGTACATATGCCACTCACGCTGTCGAGAACAGTGATCCGAGTGAGAAGAACGTTCCTACAGCGGCTCCTGAAAAGCACTATCCTCGCATCTGGAAGCCCTCGGTGGTTCCTGGCACGTCTCTGGAAAGCACGACCTCGACTAGGCCCTACGCGGGTCGAGCCATCAACGTTCTCGGCCACAAATCAAATTTTATACAAAAGTTTGATGTCGATATCTGGGCGGAAGTCTCAAGATTCCTTTCTACGCAAGATGTGAGAAACCTCCGTCTAGTCAACAAATGTTTCGCACGCATTATAGCTCCAATCCAATTCAGAAATGTCGTGGTAAACTTTGGCCAACACTTCTTCGACACGAACCCCGGCACTTTCGATATCAATTCCGAGCATCTCCCCGACGATTCGATGTTCAAGAATTACGGTGCCAATATCAACAAATTTGGCATATCCTTCGAGTACGATCTGCAAGGTTTGACCCGTGCTAAGAAGAAAATCACCTCGAAGGTGCAAGATGCATGGTTTGGAAAATTCAGGTGGCCCACAGAACAATACCCACGTTTTCCAGAACTGCAGGCAATCGAGGATCTTGTTGACCATAACCGCCCTTTCCTCAAAGAAGCACTAGAATGTCTGACCACGGTCTCGGAGCTTGGGTTGTGCATCGACAGCGGCCACGGCTGGCTAGAAGGCCCCGATATTTCTGATATGGCCCTCTTCAATCGACGAACTACGAACGGGAGCAGAGTCTTTGGGAAGACGTTCGAAACCGAGGATGTCTGGACTACTTTTGCCCGTAATGAATACTTTCGATGGGCCCAACAGAACACTATCAACGAAACCACCAAGGCACTTATGACAAAACTGCAAAACCAAGAGGAGTCCCCTGCAAGAGAGATTCGCTTTCTAGATGAGCTCAAAATTCGTGACATTGAGAGCTTTCGACGTCAGGACGAGCAACACGATTACGACCCAGAATGTCACGTGGGAGGTAGTTCAGTTCCAGGAGTAAACTCCTCCATGAATGCGACGGGCGTATTCCCTAATTTTGCGGCGACGCATGAGGCTGCGAGCCATCGTCGACTAGCCACCCATAACCTGAAAGGAGGAAAGAGATTACCCCAGTGGCCATTAATTTTCAATGGCCACAATCTTACCGCCGAGCATGGAGGTCACTGTACGTTCATCCAAAACCAAACGGCCAATCCTTGCACGTCTCCACTCCAACCCGGACTTCTCACAGAGCCGCAAGCTGAGTGGCTGATGGAGACTGTATGGGCACAGCGTGCTTTCCTGTCCTCTTATACGACCGCTATCGTTACCCACAAGGAGAACTTTACCTCAATTCATACTCTGCGCATCAGCAAATTGTCCTCTGGTCTCCTCCCATCAATAGAACAAGCCGAGTTCTGGAAAAGCTTGCCTGGACTGAAGACGTTGGAGATCCTCATCAGCCCGGACTGGCGGAAGGAGCACGTGGCAGGCTATCACCCACACGGTTGGCAAATGTTTCTTCATCCCCTGAACGCTGCCCAGAAGTTTACCAGTTTCTTGAGGAAGTATATCGTCCACATCGAGCATTTACACAGCCTGAGCATTGGCTATGTCGGGGGCGGAGAACATGCTGTAGGTCTGTTCGCACGCAACAAGCACGTCATGGCCGCACCCATCGTCGAATCGCCGAGACAGTGGCTGTTCTTCCAGGACGACTCCGACCAAGGGCAGAACCTACCTCTCGTCAAATTCGACCACATCCGAGAGCTCAAATTTCAGAACTGTTGGTTTACTCCGTGGATGCTGCAGGAGTTCATGCGGCGCAGCAGAGACACGAGCCTCCATTCCTTGACCCTCGACTCCGTCAGCATGAGCGTCTATCATAAAGCCAAACAGGTCGCACCGGCCTGGAATGTATTGGGCCATCTTCGCTGCCTTCATCCTCGAGAAGAGTGGACTCGGGAAATTTTGCCCCCCGGCGCTTCTTGGGCTCGAGTCCTTGATGCAATCACGCCCGGGAAAACACTACTGGCCCACAAATACGACGCGGGACTCATTGACCCAGGAATTCATCCGATGCCCCAACCAAAGTTCCGTGGGCATGTTCAAGAAATCATTCTCAACAGCTGTGGTTATGTCACGATCTCGGTACCCTACCTACGCCCCACGGCCTATAACCAGAATGCGGCGGTTGTGTGGGCGGACCCTACAATGGACGACGCCCTGCGCGTTCGCAAAGCACGATTTTCCAGCAGTCTAGGCTTTCCAGTTGTGTGGGATTCGTCTTCGGCCTTTGGAGTTCGGGGGCCCATGCCACTTCAGGAGACGACGGACATCCTGATCCCCGATCGAAGCGGATATGAACATTCATGGTTAGGCAACTTGACTCAATGCATCCATCCGATCGAAAAGCGCGTCCTCGAGGAGGCGTGGCAGATGACGTTTGGCTGGCCCAACAACCTGGAGCGATGGGCCGCGGTCGAAGATGGACAGTGCGAAGGTGGTACGGGACGTTTCAGTGGCATTATCCGGAAAAGCGACCAGCAGATGGAGTGTTGAATTCATTCTACGTTGTAGAGACTTTGCGCATGGCGAATGACCGCAGTTGTATCATAGGATGACTGCTGCTGTCTCCGGAGAGACCAGCACCAATCGGGTATAGATATCGTCATGATGGCACAAATAATATTAACTTGGGAAGCGTTTTGGGAACGCAACGATGCGGTCTCGCTGTTTCTAAAACTCAAAGGGTAGTAGACTGGCAAGAGAAAGAAAACTTGGAATGTATTAGTACTACTTAAGCAAATGTATCATCAGCATAGGCGGTTGACGCCTCTCTCGATGGACCTCACCGAGATGACATTACCAACGTTACGGCTGAGCGACGAGTGACGAATTCGATCAGTGGAAACGTGCTCAAAGGTTTTCACCGCCTTCCTTCTTCTCAGCTCGGAAGCATGTCACTGTATTATCTATGTATCTGATCCCGCTTCGGCCAAAGGCGATCACTCAGAGTCCCGCACTTGCTCCCCCTGGATCCTATTGCCACTATTACTACCCGAGCACAACTGGGATAATGATTGAGGACTCGATGGCGTAAATGTGCCCTGCATACGAATCAGACAGATTTATGGGCCGAAGGGACACTACAAAACAAAGTGATACTATATATAGTATATTGCTTCTTGGGAATGTATGGGACGTGAAGAAATTCCTATTTTGCAGAGTGAAAAAAGAGAGGGGGGTTATCCGGCTCAATACCCAAAAAGGGGTGGTTGAGAATAGGGGTGGACAGTGAACTTGCCTGTATGGTATATATATGCATGTATAGCATATATGGCATATACCGGAGCTCCGAGGAACACCACTGCTATATTTATTCAGCAGAGTGTGCATCCAATATTTGTCTCGATGTGCATTTATGTACTTGGTAACAGGTAAGAATGGACGCTCACCCACCGATTCACTCGGCTGGCCGGCCGACTGTCTGGAGCATTTCAACTTCTTATTACAGACTGAACCCACATTGGGGCAGAGAGACACGAAACCGCTGAAGGTGCAGCCTCGTTTCTTACCAGGCGGCCAGCACGGCACTATTAACCGAGCACTCGAATCCAAGTTGTCCCACGCGGCGTAGAATCTTTGTGCTCCTGCCCTTTCTGTTTTCCTTTCTTGCTTCCTTTCTTTCCCACGGCCTATTCTCTGATGAGAATTTTCTACGACGAACTAACGTGAATGGCGCCAGTATTGTGTATATGCATGCATGCTTGCTTGTTTCAAGTCGGCGGCGGCGGCAGGGGATTCGCACCGGCCGGGAGAGGCGGCACCACGAGCTCGAATGGCCGGATCTCGCGCCAGGTGTACATCTGGTTGTTCCCGCCGTAGGCCCAGCCATACACAATCAGCTGGAACTGCTGGGTGATGCCGGAGCCCGTGGCGCGGCTGCCCTTGAGGTCGTCGTCGACAAAAAATAGCTGCTCGGTCTGCAGGTCGATGGTGGTGGAGCCGACGGATGTGGTGTTGCTGAAGTCAAAACGGTACATGGCATCCTGCACGAAGCCGTACATAGAGCTCATGTCGGTGACCTTGACCGCGGGCACCTCGGTAGTCTTGCTGTTCGAAAAACTGGCGCTGCCGCTGATGCTGCCCGTGCCCGACGTCTCGAAGAACCCCCAGTTCCCCGTCACGCTATAGTCGACCCCCGTGGTGAGCTGCGTCGTCAACTGCGTCGTCTGCGGCGACGAGCTCTGCACTAGGAAGTTGCGCGGTCCCACGAACACGTTCCGCACCTGCAGCCCCGGGTAGCAGAAGAACCGCTCGTTGAGGTCCATCACGGCCAAAAAGTCCTGGTCCGTGCCCGTGAACCCGGTCTCCGACTCCACCGAGGCCGGGAAGACATCGTTGGCCGTGCAGATGTAGGGCGCCGGCGCGGCTGGGTCGATGATGGAGGTGCGCACGACATAGCCGCCCATGCTCAATTGTGGGTTCGGGGAAAGCTCGATGGCGTGGCTGACGTAGTAGATGTCCTTGACGTTCTTAGGATTGCTCGCCCCCGCCCACGTCACGCCGAAGCCAATGGTCGTGACGGCGATCTTGCCGAACCGGATGCCCTTCTGGTTGGAGAAGGGATTGGTGAGGTCGATAAGCTGGCCCAGGGGCGCGATGTCGGGCCACAGGTCGCTGAACTGCGAAACAACATTCATCAGATCCGTCGGCGTGTCGTCCATGGCTCGGGCGGTAGTCTTCACCTGAACTGGAGCTGTGGGCGCGTCTTTGAAGTACGTGGGAATATCCTCTGGCTTAGGGCTCGTGTCGAAGGCGCACTTGCTATGCTTGCTCAGGGGATGCCACCCGTAGTTGAAGTGCAGCAACCATCTGTGGAGACGATCTCTCTCTGCTCGTAACGCTGCTTCGTGGCTCTTCGGATCTGTGGCGTACGACCGATCAGTGTAGATCACCGTACCTTTATACGGTTTGACATCTCGCTCCTTGTAGAAGGGATTTTGGGGCTTCACGTAGTGGTAGTAAGATATGCGGCTGATTGTTTCTCCCGATACTGTGCTCAGACGACGAGTTCCGATAAGTCCCTCAACGTCGGAGATGGTTTTGGTATTGGTCGGGTTCAGAATGGAGACGGTGCAGGGTCCCGTGCGGAAATGATGGTTCAGCTCATCCTTCTGCTCCTGAGAGAGGCTGGCGATACCGCTCGACCCAAGGACATAGTGCTGGGCGGGTTGATAGTGAAGTCTCTGCCTCCTCCTTCTCACGGCAGGGCTCCGCTCCTGGAGAATCTTGGCCTGGGCTGGCTCCAGCCCATTCAGCTTGAGCGCAAGGTTCTGATCATTCAATTTGCTCTCTGGAGCCACGGGTTCATCGGGTGGCAGGCCATGGTCCGGATCGTCGGCCCATACGCCGTCCGCAAATCCTTCAGCATCGATGACCGACGACGTCCCGCCCATTAGATTGTTGAGGCTGGCAACGGTGGCAGGCAGCTCCGGTCTCGCGGGGATACTAGCTGTAGCGGTTTCAATCACTGTCGTTTTGGCGCCAGTTTCTTCGTCTTCCATGGTGATCACCTGGCTACCAGGAACACGGGTGAACGTCTCCGCCAGCAGAGCCCCTTGCGCGAACCCATGAATTTGCAACAAGTTCTCCCCCAGGATCTGTGACGCCTGACCTGCGGCCTGGGTGTCGATATAGCTGTAGTGGCTCAAGGCGTCGAATCCATCGACCTTTTGCCACGTGCCGGTCCCACCACTCATGACCCGGGTGACGTGTTGATCGGCTGTGTCGGACACCATGACGACGGAACTCAGTCCGTTGGACCAGCTTTCTCGGGCTGGAGCGCCCAGCGCCGGACAGAGAACGATATCTGGAGGGCGCAGCTCGGTTGCCTGGTCGAAGGGTGTGTCCTGTGTGGCGTCCAAGCAGATACGGATCGAGAGCATGACAGAATTGGCGTCGGTCGCGCCGCCACCGAGGATGTCACTGACCGAGAACACCTTGGTGGTCTGTGCTGAGCCGGTCGTATCCACCATCACCCAGTCACCGTACCCGTCAATCTGGCTCGGGATACCCTTGTCCACTGACCACGCCTCGTTGTTCTCGGAACACACCAGGATCGCCGTATTCGAGAGGGTTTTCTTTCCAGCCGCATTAGTGACGCCGAGATCGTATGTCGTCGTCATCGAGCAGCCGATGGTTTCTTTGGTGTACGAGGCGATGTACTGCGCACAGTCGAGGAGGACTTCGCGGATCGCCGGCTGCCAGCTGAGGGGGATGGTGTTCTTCCCTGGAAACTGCCACGTCTTGCCATCGGCCATAGTCTGGCCACAGAGGGCATTCTCTCCTGTCATGAAGATGGTTAGTCGCCCGCTGTCGGCGGTCTTAAACACGTTTTCGATCATGTCCGGGTTGGTAAAGGCTTCGATGATCTGCTGACGCGCAAACTGCAGTCGCTCCTCGTCGGTTTCCGTCTCGGGGGGATATATGAAGCCTGGGATGCCGATGACACGGACACGTTGCACCGAACCTGTCGTGTAGGTGTATGTGGGCGGTGTACCCTGGACAATATGGTTGAAGCGGGCAAGAAGCCCGGGCTCTTGGCTGGTCATATTGCTCCTGCTTTGGGGGATGAAGTGATACCAAGATGATATGAACTTATGAGGGTTTGAGTCCTCAAGGGAATTCCTGTTCGTCCCTCATAGACATATATGATGGAGCAATATCGTCGAGCACATGAATCTATCTGTATCATCTCGCCTTACCCAGACTTTATATACATGGCGAACCATATCAACCGAGCTGAGCGCTAACGAGGAAGACAGCTGAAGCGAGCTGAGGTGCATGCATGCTAGGTGCATACGGCTGAAGTTGGTAAGTTAGTTGTCGTATTTGGTGCCCTCTCTCACCTTTCCATACTGTTTTATGCATAGATTCTTCTCTTGTAGGAAGGAGGCGAAGACCAGAGCTGTACGATGCCCTTACCTTCACTTCCTACGAAGTGATGAAGGAGATCGCGGTCTGGCTTCGCACTATTGCAAACAAACTCCGCTAGGTAGGGTCTAGACCAAGAGTTTCTGCAGAACCCAATCTTGACTTGATCAAGATAAGAAGAAAAAACAAGCAACAGCTGATCGACGTGAGAGGAAAGAGATGGAGCGGGAGATCTTCGGTGCGGTCGAAAAAGGAAACCGTTGGAACTCGTTCGTTTACGCAGGACGCAAGCCACTGCCGAGCAGCGTCACCAGACCAAACAGCATTCCCCTCGTGCTCGATAAAATCTGTGAAAGGCAAATATATTATTGGTTTGTGAGCGAGAGATACATACTCGCACGTAGTCGATACGGGAAGGAAAGCTGAAACTCAGCCTTGCACCCTTGTCATGCTTCAATCTTAAGAAATAGCAAAGACAACACTCGCATTGAAAGACGGTTTCTTCGCTTCACCGCAATTTGTCCTAGCACTCAATTCTCTCGTTCTCTCTTAAGCCCATCCTCGTTGACATTGGTGCGACGTCAGAGCTGCTCAGCAGGGCTCGCACCATTAGGTCTCCCCGGCGTTGCTCTTTGACCCACGGGATCCCAGCCCGCATTCTCGCTGGCTCATCAGGCGTCCTGGATGTGCCAAGTGCCACACTGCACTATACAAGACCAACTCCGCGACGAAAAACCCGAAGAACCAGCCCTCGTTGGTCCACAGTCGCGAAGTGGGCTGAGCGTAGATTTGGATCGTGCGAAAGACGTTCGTCAGGATGATCATGCCGAGCCAGAAAACGAGCAGAGCCATCACTTTGATCACGTCGCGTGGCGGGCGGGGTATTTCCTGGGCCAGCCGACGGCGCCGGACGTAGAGCATTATGATCCAGACTTTGAGAATGATGAGGAGGAGCAGGTTGCAAAATAGTTGCAAGAATAGGGACGCCTTGACGAGGCGTATTCCTGACCTGATCTGCCCTGGTGGCTGGCCCTCAGGGGAAAAATATGTCGCGCAGCCCTGGGCAGTGCAAGCGATGACGGCCGAGGTGAACATGGAAATGAAGAAGAGGTACAGTGGTGGACGAATTCGGGGGATCGGAGATGGGAAACTGGTGAGGAGATGATAGTCTAAATGAAGGACGAGCTGGGTGGGTGTCAGAAAGAGATATTCAGTCAACTCGCGAACTTATGAGAGTGGAAAGGAGATCCCTTACGGCACAAAGCGGGAGGATCAAAATATATCTGGTCGAATCCCCGTCAGTCCAATACCGGCTGGCATAGAAGGAGGGAATCATGCTCACGTCGCAGTATAAAAGAGTCCCTGGACGGCGCTGACCTGATCAGAGCCATTGAATGCCGAAACCTCACGACAGATGAAGCCACCAACCACCAGGCCGGCCGCGATGGGAAGACACATGGTGTAATGCCATGATTGGTACTTTCTATACACACAACCCCATGGTGTCAGTTGCATAAGAAGTGGACAGACTCCGTTGAGCTGGTCGAGTGGCAGACTTGCCTGCTTTGGTAGACATGCAAGAGCAGTGACAAGAAGAAGAGGACGGCAAAGGCGGAAGAGGCGCCTTTGGCAACGGGATGGAGGTACGGGTTGATGCTGGCTGATGCGTTTCGAAAGAGGCAATGTCAGCATAGAGTACTGCGAGTGTACAAGGAAAGATCAAACAGGTACTTACTCTGTCCAGCCATTATGACTGTTGAGATAGCTTGATACTGGATGTGGAAAGCTGTTGCAGAAAGAGGGATGCAGAAGGAGCTGGTATAAGATGCTGGAAGAGCTCTTGAAGTCCTTGGGTTTTTTATATATGCTCTCCTAGCTATATAGAAGTAGGCGGCCATATTTTGCACATCCTTGTCCAGAAGAGCTCAGATGGTTCCCATGTGTATCGACGTAGCACAGGTCTGAGCGCCTGACTTTGGAGAGAGCCCAGGGCAGGCGCCTCGCTCTGCGTTTCCAACCAGTAGACGTCGTCCGGTGACAAAAGGTGATGGCAAATCCCACGTGTCAAATTACTCCAAGGAGCAAAGACAGGGCAGACAGTGTACATCATTCTGATAGCTGCTATGCCATAGGGGTCGCTCTGATTCGCGAGGTGAACGTGGCATGCGTAACACGAACCCGAATACGAGATACCCAATGCGCCTTAACCCGGTTGCCAAATTTTGCCTTGCTGGCACCATCTTGCATCCTGCAGCATGTTATTCGTTCTATCGGAGCATCGTTCGACCGACTCGACAGAAGCTTTTGGTAGCCCGCTGCCTCACAAAGTATAAGCTGGAAGTGGTCAAGCATTGAAGTCGAGGAGTCTACCGGGTTTGGCAAATGTTCATCACCTAAACTTCAACCCTGTCGTTCTCGACTCTCCTTTTCCACAGCCTCGTTCAGCCCCGACATGCATATTACCTCTTTACAACACCTGGAAAGCAAATAGTAACCCACGGAAAGCCTAGTTAATGTACTTACAATCTGAGGAATTCCCCCTTGCCTTCGCCCGCCCGTTACCACTGAAACCTTGCCATTGCACATGATCAAGCAGTTCAGTCACCTTGCGTCTTCAATCTTGAGCAGATTCAGGAGATCCTTCGGTTGAGCAGAATAGATCTTTCCTGTCCGGAGCCCGTCCATTAGTGGTAGAGCACAAACTGGTGCAGCTCCGCCAGGAGTATACCCAGCAGTCGTCCAACCATCACGCCGAGGATCATCCACACTGTACTTGGGATATTCCAGAACAATCTCTTGGATCTCGAAGCATGTGTCTTTGGGGCTCCCAGATCTATTGCCTCTCTCCCAAAATTGGCGTGTAGAGGAGAGATAATTACCAGTCCGACAATAGAGGGGAGATGGAGTTCTGGAATTGCCAGGTCCTTATAACTTGTGAGGCTGTCGCTGCCCGATGATGTCAATTTGGATTCTTGGCTCGTAATTTCATCTTGACTTTCTAGGGCATCGTAATACACGTCTTCGTTCTCGACATGGGTACCACTCACCAGTGTGACGACTGCTGAAGGATTGTCTCGAAAGACGTCACCTTGACCCTTAATCCACGATGGAACTCCTTGACAACCTATTCGACTGTGAGTGCTTTCTGACCCGTCATATGAGCTGGCTTCCCACTTCTTCGTGGTTCTACCCTTCAGGGCACGGGCTCCAGATGTCTCAGGATGACCTTCTCGGACATTGAAGTGGGTCTCTGGAGTGGATGAGTAGAACAACTGGATTTCTTGATCCAAGACACTGGGAATATCTCTGGCTGACACGCCGAAACTTGCCATGTATTGAGCCAACTCATTCCATTCCATATCCATGTCCTTTGCGACCTCGGACGCGTCCAGCCCGTCGGCGACTACCCTGGCAACGGCGTCGAGGATTGCGTGCTGGTGGGAACGAGGACGGTCGCGGAAGTGACAAGCGGGAGGTTGCTCTTCGCATTCCCACTCCTTACGACGCTCAGCTTGACGGGTCTCAACAGCGCCACTTTGAAGCACAGCAGGAGCTGTGACAATTCGAGTCTGTTTGCGGAAGGCGAGGGGTCTCGGCACAAGAGATGGGTCCGGTGCGAGAAAGTACACATCTTTTGCCGTCAGTGACTTGACAAACCGGCTCGGAGCGGTCTTCGCTTTCCCATCGACAACTGTGGGACGGCCATGCTGAGGGGGTGGTGTAAGAGGAGTGATAGTTGGAGGATCTGGATGGGTTGATTGCGTAGCCATTGCGCCGGTTGAAACAGGCTGTTGGCAGTAGTGTTCTGGTGGTGATACACGATTTTTTTCACCTGCCATGGATGCAACTGCGTGCCTTGTGCAGAGGACACAGTAGGAATCGATGTTGAACAGTAGCGTTGTAGCTGGTAGAGGTGGTTTTGAGCGGGATAAGAGTTGTCTTTTCGTGTGTGTTCAGGAACAGGCGCCTGATAAATTTATGAAGTGTGACAGGTAGAGATCCAGAAAGGCAGCAGGCGCGTACTGCCTTCGACCGAGTCAGGCCCTCGATCATTCACAGAGCTGAGGCAGTCAAGGCGCGTTCGAGAAATTATGACCCAGGATACGAATAGCACATCATCAGGGCAGTGAGGCCCAGATACATGAGGAGAATTGCCTATTGATGAGAAAGTTGTCGGAAAGCGACCTCGTGAGATCCAGTCCTCAGAGAGGCCAACACAAGGACGCAAACACTCAAAGAAGCCATAGTAGATGGAGAAGAGTTTCCGTTTTTCTCAGATATGAGAAATAGATACTTTCGGTGGGGATTCCCACCTCTTGTTCTGCATTTCCCCCTGGTTTTCACCCAGCAGTTCAAGATTCTCCTGTCTTCCGCAGAAGCCTGAAGAATTCCTTGATGAGCCGGTGACGGCATGAATAACATGCCTATGCACCGGGGACCAGAACATCTGCGCCCAAATCAGTCCTTGCCGCACCCCTTCTGGAGTTAGACCATGAGGAACCTCACCGATTCTCCCCAGCCCTTCGTTGAGGCCCTTGAGGCTCATTTGTGATACTCCGTCATACTCAAAAGCTGACGGTGATAGTTGTGATTTGTTGTTGGACATCAAGACTATCGGTATTTAGCTCGCTGCTCACTTGATCCAATCTGAACGTGCTTTAGAGGTCACAGAGCCCATTCTCTAGAGCATGGTTGGCCTGTTTGTTTGCAACGCAATGCCCCGTTGTCTCTGTCGGCTTCCTTCCCTGCTTAGGCGGCAAAGTACCACCGTGCTATCGCCTACCCACCATTCACGAGTGTAATGAGCAATCACAAAGGGTACAAAGAAGTATGGACGAAGAAAGCCAACTATCTGGCACCTTGGGAAAATCGATCACGCTCAAAGTCGAGAATATCACGCGGATGCACGGCGCGCTGTCCCAACTGCATGCAAAGCCCCTCGCGGCGCGAGGCTGTCTGGACGAACCGCATTGGAATGAAGTCAACATCGATGGCGCGGGAAGATTTTTCTCTGTAGTGACATTGTGAATAAGCCTTTCCCAGTGAAGTTTGTAAGTACGCGCCAAAATCACGATACGGTCCACTGCCTGTCTTATAAAAGGTGTACCTGAAGCTCTTGAGTTAGCTCGATCCACATCATATTCGCACGCAGATAGTTCTGTGAGTCCAAGTCACTCGATAACTTCTGTTTGTGAGAACAAGATGGATTCAAACAAAGCATCTTCCACCACTGAGAAGGTGAGTATCTCAAAAAATGATTGTTTTTGCCCTCGTGCACACAGGATGCTGATCCTTGCGCGTTCACAAAGAGTGCCAACAGAATGAATAATAGCAACAACGACGACAACAAAGCAGTCGACAAAAGCGGTGTACTCGGCAACAAAGAAGATTTTTCGGCTCGTACCAAGCTTGCTCAGTCGATGGCGGCGCGAGTGGCCAACGGGGCAAGCTTGAATCAGGTCGCTTTCCAGAACAATATGACCGCGGATCAGGCAGGACTGTTGCTATCTGAACTTGTGGTCCGACTATCCAACAACAGTATTCCACAGGGATGAAGGGTTTTGGTTAAATTGCAGTGCTTGCGGGTTGAATGTCAGCGTCTTCTCGAATGGCACCCATCGAAAAGATCGCTGTTGATCTTTGACTACAAGCAAACTTCAGCCACTGAAGTCACTCGTTTAAGCGACATCGGGGACGGTCATCAGCGATTAGAACCTCATTCCCATGAAGAAGACCACTGGCTTGCGAGTGAGGTTCTCCCCAGATATCAGACAGACGACACAAAATGGAGGTGCTGGTGGGTCAGGCAGAAGTGTATTGTTGCATGGTCGATGTGCTCCGACACATTTGTCCACGCCACCAGTGACTGGGAATGGCCTGGACCTGAATTGAGAAGGCTCCCAATATTCCTGGCTAGCAAAGGCAGTCAAGCACTTAGATAATGCCAGGGTTTGAGACACTCAGTTTCTATTTGTCAGGCTTCCAACATGCCCAGATCTTACATAAGAACCAGCACAGTCATGTACAGCTGGTCTCTATGGAGGAGGAGCCAGCCTCCGATCGGCCATGCTCATGCGCTTCGGACCTCATATAGAGGGAACCAAGCCCGAACTCGCAGGCATTGATCCGTATTCGCACCGCCCGATCGCTTCTCAAGAGAAAGGACGAGACCGGGCTTTCAAATCCCCCAAGACAACTTTGTGCAGGCTACAGGGGTCATCGCTGGCTAAGAGCCCTGTGAGTTTCTATTGGTTGATGTATGTTAATCCCCACTCGACTCCACAGTTTCCCACCCAGTGGGGAAATCAACTTGCCTCTTTGGTCGCCTGGAATTCGCGGAGTGAGAAGTGAGGCACGATGATATTGGGGTTGGGGTACTGTACCGAGTGGTTGCGTGAAACCAATCCCTCACAGTGATACTTTGTTGTACACCAGGTGACTGACATTCGGTACTCGTATGCATGTACCGTCTCGCGCGGCCCAGCCAAACGATCCATAACCTCCGCCAACAAAAGCATCTTTTTTTCCAGACCAGGATATAAATGTAAATAAGCATTCGTCAATTGTCTGGCGTAGTGGGATATCGTGACAGAACCTTTTCATTTCTAGATTCTTCCACACATTCTGATACCCACACACATACACCATGGCCACGAGAATGGACCCCCAAAACGGTGAGGGCAAGAAGCCGTGGCGACAAGCCGCCACCATTCTGCGGGAGATGATCAGCGACCCGGACAAAATCGTCGTGTGCCCGGGCGTGTATGACGGCTACACGGCGCGGATCGCGCTGGACATGGGCTTCGACGCGCTGTACATGACAGGGGCGGGGACAGCGGCGTGTCGCGTGGGCGCGCCGGACCTGGGCATCATCAACATGGTCGAGATGGCGGCTAACGCGAGCATGATCGCCGGGTTGGACTGGCGGGTGCCTGTGATCGCGGACGCTGACACTGGGTTTGGCTCGTCACTCTCCGCCGCCCGCACGGCCAAGACGTACATCGAGGGTAACGTCGCCGCGTTGCACATCGAGGACCAGGCGTTCGTCAAGCGCTGCGGCCATCTGCGTAATAAAGAACTCGTGTCACTGGAAACATACCTGACGCGAATCCGCGCCGCGAGCATGGCGCGTGAAGCCTCGGGCCGCGACCTCATCATTATCGCGCGCACCGACTCGCTGCAGTCGCTAGGATACGACGAGGCGATCCGGCGGCTGAAGGCGGCACACGAGGCCGGTGCAGATGTCGCGTTCTTCGAAGGGCTAGTGTCCAAAGAGCAAGCGCGCCAGGCCGTGAAAGACCTGCACCCGATCCCGTGCCTGCTGAACATCGTGCACGGTGGGGTCACGCCCGTGATCAGCGCGCAGGAGGCGAAAGACATGGGCTTCAAGATCGTCATCTGGTCCATCCTCTCCCTGTCCGAGGTCTACAACTCGACCCGCCGCGCGATGAAGGAGCTGCGCGACACGGGCATTGTGACTGAGCGCGAGGACAAGGCTGGAGGGATCTACGATATCTTTAGGGTCGTCGGCATCAATGAGGCCGCTGAATTTGATGCGAAAGCTGGAGGTGTCACTCTCAAAGGCGGGTTTTGAGCAGAGACGAGAAGGGGAAGGAGAAGGAGAATATATTCCAGCTCATGGATCGTGTGTTAGATAGAGCCGAAAGATTTAAACACCAGGATTATCATCGTTTCCGGTCGTGCACCGCTGTTTCCAGGAGTTAATACCTAGAAACGAAACGTAAACTTCTAGAGAATGGTTCTAAATCATTCATAGGAAAGCAGTATATATGTATATATATGCAATCCCGAACAACCATCGCCCACAACTTGTTAGCTAGCTCATCACCTGCCGCTTTACTCTTGCAACAAATGACTATTTAGTCGATCACCTCCCTCGTCCGCTCTCTTCGACCCCACTTCGGTTCTTTCGCCCTCTCCGGTCGACCAGCTGGAAAGGATCGTCGGCGAGACTGGCGTCTACGGCTTCAGCATCCCGTACGCGATATTACGGGGCAATTTCGAGGACATCATCAAGTACCTCTACCCCGAGCTGAGGGCGTCGTGGCCTGCTTTCGGACGGTTACGCTGCCCGCGGAGACACGCCGAAATAGAACTCCAGTGCGGATGGGATGATCCTAGAGTAAGAGATGATCATCCGCGTCTAACTATCGCTGGACAGCAGGAAAACAAATCCCCCAGAAGACGCCGGAGGAGAATTCAGTGCCAGTTCAAAATGGCAACAACTGATCCTAGCTTTGACCATTCTCCCCACCACTGAGTACTGAGAGATTTTGATCTCTGGGCCCGGATTATGGAATACAGTAGTAGAATTATCTTATCCACTTGGTTGAAATGGTCTGTTCATTGCTGGAAACCTAGAAATACTTCCACACGTCCTACATGAAGTATTCGTAAAGTAGGACATTAGTGCCTATATCTGTATCCACATAAAAGTCCTAGCGTCAGACAACCCATGTATCAGAAGCGTCCTGCATGACTTTGCATCCACATCCCATGTTCCGATGGTCGTGAAGAAGATAAATGCTTGTGCATAGGGCACCAACGATGGCCGTGTCAAGAATGGATTGGCCTACATTGTATCTTTCTGGGACATCTCAGGAGTCTCCTCAGCTTCGGCCCTCAGTTAATGCCATGTTGAACGACCCGTACATCCAAGTAGCGAATTGGCTGATCGGGAAACTCCAACTCGCCACATCTCCGTTGAAATGCCCGCTGGCCTCGGGTTTAGCGCTTCAGTTGCTTTCCGCTCGTCTTTGCTCTGACTTGCTTCAGCATCCCTCTCGGAGAAGGATGATGCAAACAAACACACCAGCAACAAAGGATCTGTGGCAGAAACGTCGACGAATAATTCAACAGCTTCGGAATTCATACTAGTCGAGGCTGTTTGTACCTCGGACGATCCACTTGAAGCATTTCCCCCCGCAAATCCGACACAGGGTCGAATTCCTGTCCGTGAAATGTGGGTCCGTATAACACCGAGGAACGGAGAATGTGAGGCTATGGATGGTTGAAGACATGCTTGTAGGAGCTGTAAATGTATTTTGATTGTCAAGTCCTGTTTGCGACCATACCTGAGTGACCAAGGATATTGCCAGACTCTACCAGTGCCATGATTGCCGCCAACGAAACGCAGACTGACTGGTCAGCACCCAGCCAAAAGCCTATCGACGATGATCGCCCGATCAAAGTGATTTGTATAGGAGCGGGCATCTCTGGCATGCTGACAGCCATTCGGTTCCCTCAGAAGATCAAGAATCTGGAGCTTGTGATTTACGACAAATCGGACGACATCGGTGGAACGTGGCATGAAAATCGGTATTTATCACACCAGCCATATTGCTTTATTCGTTTCCACGCCATGGGAGCTAATCTATGTCTTCCAGCTACCCTGGTGTGGCCTGCGACATTCCTGCTCACAGTTACCAATTCACATTTGCGAACAACCTCAACTGGAGTTCCTTCTATGCTGAAGGCCCAGAAATCCATCGCTACCTGAAGAATGTCGCTCGGCGATATGATGTTGAGCGCTACGTCAAGCTCCGGCATCTTTTCCTTGGAGCCCGGTGGCAGGCGTCGGACGGAAAATGGGAGGTTGAGATTGAGGATCTCGAGAACGGAAGAGTATGCAAACTATTTTACACATGGCTTCACACATGTGCTGACGGAAAACCCAGAAATTCACTGATCGAGCAGACATCTTGATCAAAGCTACCGGAATTCTAAATAGGTGGGAGTGGCCAGATATTCCAGGTCTTCGCAATTTCAAAGGAACTCTCCTACACTCGGCGGATCGAAAGAGCTGGGAGACTCCGCTGGATCCCAAAGGGAAAAGAATAGCTGTCATCGGAGGTGGCTCATCGGGCATTCAGATTGTGCCTCAGCTCCAGCCCACCGCGGCTCGAATTGACCATTACATGAAGGGCAAGACATGGGTATCACCAGTTGGCTACGGCGCCGACAAATCCAACCGAGGAGTGACGGATAATTGTAAGTTTTCCTCTCGGACCAGACCGATCTGGTAGCACAAGACTAGGGAATATTGACCTACCTTCACAGACAAATATTCGGCCGATGAGCTCAGGATGTACCGTGAGAAGCCCGAAGAGTATCTCAGATACCGCCGAGAAATTGAACGAATCATGAACGCCAAACCCGAAATCCTGTTCAAGGGCACGGAAGAGCAAAAAGCCTTCTTCGCGCTGAACGACGAGTCGATGAAGCAGAAACTCTCCAAGAAGCCACACATCTATGAGAGCTTACGGCCGGACTTTTCGCCATTCTGCCGCCGGCTCACGCCTGGTCCCGGCTTCTTGGAAGCGCTGGTCGAGGACAATGTGGACTTCATCGGCTGTGGAATCGACACGGTCGTAGAGAACGGTATCAAGGCGAATGATGGAAGGGTACGCGAAGTGGACGTGATCATCTGCGCTACAGGCTACGACACGTATGTTGTTCTTGCTCCCAGCTTCTATATGAGCTGACCCATTGACTGGTGTGCAGATCCATGGAAAACGAACCACCCATCGTGGGACTCAACGGGACGACTCTCGCTGATATGTGGAATCCCGACCCTCAAGCCTATCTTTCGATTTGCGTCCCGAAAATGCCAAACTTGTTCCTTTACTTTGGCCCCAATGGTGGCGCCGGATCCGGGTCGGCAATATTCTTCCTCGAGTCGGTGACGCTCTATCTCGTCAAGCTTGTACAGAAGATCCAGCGAGAATACATAAAGTCCATGGTCGTTACGTACGTGGGAAAGCCCCCCATGACCCCCTTTTTCTTGACACGTAACATGCGTTGGACCTCGAGCACGAATACATATGGCTGACCTTGTTGCCTGATCAGCGAGAAAGCCACCAGCGACTTCGTCAGACACGTCGACGAATACTTTTCCAAAACAGTTTTCACCGAAACCGTATGTTCAAAAGATTCTCTTTTGCCCCTTCCTTGTCGGTCTCATTGGTGCTGTTGCCGCTAGCTAACAGAAGCCAACAAAACAGTGCAAATCCTGGTTTAAACGAAACAAGCAGAACGGTCGTGTCACTGCGCTGTGGCCCGGCGCTTCGATTCATACTCAGAAGGCTCTGGAAAACCCCCGCTTCGAAGATTTTCAATATGAATACCTTGACGCCTTGGGCTCCAACACCATGGCGTGGCTGGGCAACGGAACAACCGTGGCCCAGATTAGTGGACAGGATACCACTGATTACCTCGTCGACAATGACATTCCCCCGCCTATCGTGGAGGGGGTCCATGAATGGGACAATTGATGACCAAGGAAGACCTACCGTGGTGGTGTTTGACCTCCCTGGTGATTGTTAACACTTCTGCAAGCTGTCGACATCAACTAAGCAAAACTGCTTATTACTCGACCAGACAGCCGACCTTTTTTGTTGGACCATAATACATGCGTCTTAGAATCCCATAGTTGAATAGATGAATCTGCAAATTATCACTGCTCGACTTAGAATGCCTGTCTCTCTGGGCTAATAATGGAGTTTGAACCTGAACTGGACCAGCAGCTAGCTACAGTACTGACCCAGAGCGTCCCAGCCGATAGTGCAATGGACCACCCGAAAGAAATATTGAGAAGCGAAGCAATAGCCAAGGTTCTACCTCGAACGGCTGCTGACATCGAGAAAAATAAGGAAAGGAAGCAGCTGACAGTTGCCTGTATATTGTATTTGTTCCTATTCTGATTTTTACATAGGGTCTGTACATTGTAGCCGATGTCAATTTTCATCTCGAAAAGTTGCTATGTTTGGCAAACCCAGCATCTCTAGGAAGATCGCTTAGGCGAATACTCATACTGTGTATGCGGGGGGTCTTTTTCATCTCCTTGATCTGTCAGGGCCGCTTCTCCATCCTCTTTGTCGAGCCTGGCGTGGTGCAACTTCGCCTCAAGCTCTGCGCGATGCTCTGGTTTGGCGTAGAGGTAGTCGATTTCTTCCAAAGTAAGACCCTTTGTCTCCTTGACAAACAAGTAAATGAACAAAACCTGTAAGACGTTGCCGATGCAGAAGAGCAGGTAGAATTTCCACCCAGCATGCGTGATGCCAATTGGGCCAACCTGTGTGAGAGAATGGTTAGACCGATCATATCCACGGACCAGCAAATTGTGGACGACTTACCTTGACCACCACAAAAGTCATGAGCCACTCCATACCAACGGACAGTGCTGAGCCTGCGTGACGCAGATGAAGCGGTGTCACTTCAGCCGCGTAGAGGAAAGGCAAACCGCACCACGAACAACCGTAGCAGAATTCGAATAGGAAAATAAAGACCACCGATGCTGTCAAGGACGAATCGTTGTACACTCCAAGCCCGATGGTGTAGCAGATCATGCAGATTGAGCAGCCCACGGCTCCCCAGAGCAAGACGGGCCGCCGGCCCAGAACTTCGACGGACCAGATAGCGGTCAGTGTGCCACCCCAGAAGACGAGGGACAGGCCTCCCGAGGTGATGCCTGCCTGATTCTGAGTCATGCCGAGATTGTTGATGAAGAGGTATGAGGCGTAGTATGCGATCAAGCAGATACCTCCAAGCTGTTGAAAGAACTGGATCAGGATGCAAATCCAGATTCGCCATGTTGCATTGACAGGGGACCGATCGAAGAAGATGTCTGATAACTTGAACTTGACTTCATGTTCAACCTCCAGAGCCTGTATGACCTCGCGATGATGCTGTAGAACAGTGGGGTGGTCGATCGCCACGTTGAAGATGCGAGCAATAACCGAGTCTGCTTCCTCGAGATGGCCCTTGCTGTAGAGATACCGTGGCGATTCGGGCAGCAGTGTAATAGTTCCAAGCGTGAGAACGCAGAAGACGATTTGAAAGTAGAGTGGAAGGCGCCAAACGATCCCCCCGGTCATGTTTTTGACCATCCCATAGTCGAACCAGTAGGCAATCACAAGCCCGAGAATAACGATCGAGATCTGTACCGAGACGAGGGCGCCGCGGCGGGAGGCGTGTGCACACTCTGATACCCACACGGGGATGATGGAGGAGTTGATGCCCGTTCCGAATCCGCCTACAACACGGCCAGCAATCATCATTGGGACCGATGTTGCTCCGCCTTGCAGTCCAGCACCGAGAATCAGAAGACAACATCCGATCATCACCAGGACGCGGCGGCCGACTTTCATGCCAAAGATCGCAGTCCCGATACAGCCGACCAGACAACCGATGTCGTAAATCGCCACCACAGTCCCTTGTAGGTTGGCATCAGAGGACGCGATCCCGAGCCCGTTCAGCAGCTGCGGAGTCGCGATCAGACCACCAAACACTCCCTGGTCGTAGCCAAACAGCAGAAAGGCCATGGCGGACGAGAGCATGATGCAGATCTGGAGCCACACTCCTTTGAGCGAGCTCCAATAGCCAACGTGAAAGTTCCCCATCCTTCACAACGGTATGGTGATGAAGCCAAATGCTTCGCAACTGTTGACAAGTAGGTGGACTTGGATCTTGTAATTATACTAGTAGCACCAACACCAAGGATGCGTCTGCCCCATCAAGGAGTTCACAATAGCCAATGGTTCCATGAGCGAGCTGGAGCACCCTTCAGGTATATACCCAACAGTCTGGGGTCACGGGGACCTGGTCGATGCCCTAGATGCCGAGGAGAATAGATCTCCGAGTTCACCAATCTCCGACCGAGGAATTCCGGTCGCCCCAGTTTTTCTGACCCGTCGATAGGGCAATCGATGACTAGTGCGTCTGGGGTAACCCCAGAGAAGACAGCTTCGTCTGGAGTAGATTGTGCTCTGGAAATGTCTGTGTGGTCAGAGACCGATGCTGCCTGGGGAAGCTTGTGCGCGGGTTACAATGCCGAGCACGAAAGCGAAATCAACTCGGAAAGCAGGGCGTTCAATAGTAGACACAACGTAGGCATTCTGAAAGACGTGATAGTTCCGTAGGCGTTTCCTTATTCGCTGTATAAAAGCATGCGACTGTAGGTTGTGGGAAGCGTCCGCTGGTCTGCAATAGAGTATCAATTCTAACTTTGGCCCTGCAAAATATCTTCCCATGCACCGAGCCAAGGTGATGTGATGTCGTCAGCTGCGGTAAATTCTTTAAGGGTCGGCTGGAGACACGGTTGAGTGTAAGGATCAAACGACGAATGGGACGACCAGCTTCCAAACACTGTGTTGCCAGCAGCGTTTAGTTGCTCCTCATCACAGCCCTCCTCGAGCTCGAAGAGATAACACGATGAGAGGCCGTCGATGTCCTGTCCTGCGGCCTTTCTTAATGGACTTTCCGCGAGGCTGGCTGCTCGAATCCATTCAAAATTGTCGGGGCTCACATGTTCCCCGGCGATCGCCCTGCCTTGTCCTGAATTCCTTCCGTCTTCCGTGACCGGCCCAGGAGGCCCTGGAGGTGTCGAGAAGACTGAAAACCAGTCAGCAAAAGAGTTGATGAGAATATGATGGCACATACTGTTTCGTGGAGGGATTCCAGGTGTTTGTAAGAGGCCGCCAGCACCCTTGCTCGCAGCCTCTAACAGTGCCACTGCCCGTTGCACAGCTGTAAATCTCTTTCCGAGCGTTTGCAGAAGCCCCGTCAACGATGTCAACCTTTGAACCGCGAGGCTGTGTGCCTCTCCATGGGATGATTTGGCCTCGAGGATCAAAATTGATACGGGAGGCAAGAGAAAATGGAGACTTCGTGCATTAGCGGGAGATAGCATTCAGCGCGATCACAAACTCACCTCCAAGCTGGCATGAAATAGGGAGATTGTGAACCCAATACATCTTGGGCTAGTTGAGAAGCTTGATGTGCAGCATCGCATGCCCTTTTTCTCAGCTTCCTGCAATTCACTCTGTCATTTGCTGTATGGCGGCACCGCAATGTACAACTTGAGTCAAAGTAAAACACGCATTCTGCAGCCGCCATAATCATCCGCAAGAAAATGCGCTCAGACGCCACACGGTGCCCAGCATTCGACGAGGGATGTTCATCTGGTGATTGTCTGAGCTTCTCAAACAGGTTCCCTGCGATCTTCTGCGACTGATTTCGAAAACGAGACAGTTCCGGACTCGTGAGAGCCATGGAAGGGCCCTCCTCACTCCCATATGCAATGGTATCATGGTGGCTTGACGGACAGGGAGCGGCGTGCTTTATCGAGAGCATATCATGGATATGAGACATTGAGCGCACGAGACTCCTAAAGGCTTCCTGGTCGTTGAACTCGTGTGATTGCAAAATATGCTCACTTTCGACAGCGATTCGCATTTTTGGCAACCGCCGCCGACTGAAGGCGAAAATCGTCTCACTGACGAAGCAGCAACACCATAATCGGTGCAAAAATGCCTTGTCTTCAGCATCCTTTGCAGCACGCACAATTTTCAAAAGGTCTAGGGACTCCGCATAAGCCAGTGCAGTCCCAGACCAGAAGCAGCAATCTCTTGCACCGTCTCTGACCTCAGTGCTTTGCGTCATAAGTAAGAGGGCCTGTAGACGGTTGATAGGATCAGATTCGACATCGCAATGTATGAGATGCCTGACGCGCCCATAGCAAAGCTGCTGAGCGTCTTGGGCGTTATTGTGTCCAAGCTTCTGTAGAAGTGGCGCTGGTGCAAACTAAGTCGATGTCAGCAGTTGAAGTCGTTTTCGATTTGGTAGCTTACGGGACAAACAGCCATGATGACTGCCCATACCTCCAGCAAGCTGGGACGGAGGTTTTCCCTATTATTCGGGACTGCACCAGGAGATGAAGCCAGTGCCACACGCCCTGGATGCAGGACAGGGAAAATGGGGTGGATGGTGTCCCAATATACCGAGTAAAACTGTCTCACAACTGTCCTCGATGGAACTTCAAACAAACCCTTGTTGGCAAGAAATTCAATGGTGGCTGGGTCAAGATGGGTGGGTAAGGCTGCAATGAACGATGGTAGGCCACCGGTCCGCCGTTTGTTGGATTCCTGTGTCTGTAGGATTGCGGAATCAAGCAAGGCTGGCTGTCTGGATAAAGACATGCTTCCGTCGTTACTGTCGACTTGTCTCGGAGATTCGTAGGAACAAGTTGGGCTACCTCTCGCTGCGGCGTTGTCTGGTTGTTAGTCCTCAGAAAAGAGAATCTCTTGACAATGAAGGATCAAAACATACAAAGCATCGGACGATCCACTTCGGGCTGCACTCCACACTGAGACGAGGCGACCTTGCGATGAAGCACAACGCACGGCTTCGAGTCGAGCTTGCAATTTGTGCATGGTATGCCTTGATGCTGCTGGTCACACCGGACTTTTCTTTCACGGCAAGATTTACATGCGCGGATCGCTCGGCGCTTTCGTTTCATCACGGTCGTTGTCGCTGCCGAAAAACAGCCTTCAGGGCTCTCTCGTATGCTCATCATGTTATGGCTTTGGTGCATGTTGCGTGCTGAAGACCCAACACCGAAGCTGTTTGGAGAAAGAAGAAGAGGCTACCAGGCTGGACCAAGTCAAAATATGGCCACGAGGGCCAGCGACAGAATAGGCCCAGTCAACCTGGAGTAGCTACTGGTGGTGTGGAGGCATCGTCGGCTAACAGTGTGGAAACCTGAGAGGGGCCGGCGACGACCATGGACTCGACTCGCCCAGTCCCTCCTTCCACCCCCTTGTTGACAGCGCTGTGGGGAAACGGAGAGCCAAAGAACCAAGTCCCCGGGCTCACCAGGTAGACGGCCACCTCATGACCCAGCCTAGTGAGCCCTTATTGCGGGGAGGCTCATTGGCGCTGCTGCCCCTTGCAGGTCGTTGCCCAGGCCGGATATCGGAAAAGACCACGGAATTCGCCATACTTACAGAAGGTTAGTCTTTGCCGAGGGACCCTTCAGTGGCGAACGGAGGGTTCTTCTGCTTGAACCCAGCAGAGAAGAGCTTCTCCTGCCTCATTCGAATTGCCTCAGTACTATAGACGAAGAAACCGAAACAGATTAGGGAACATGCCACCCGAAGGTGAAGGACAAGCGAAGCGGCGATACTCTTCCAACGCATGTATGACCTGCAGGAGAGCCAAAATCCGAGTCAGTCTTCTCCTACAAGTTGGACAGCATCGGGCATAAATGGGACTAGGGCTCTGACTGCCACAGTGCGACAACAAGAAACCCCGGTGTTCCAACTGCGTGTACCGTGATGTCGATTGTTTATTGGGCGAAGATCGTCGAAAGTGAGTCTGTCCATCACGGTCATGAAAGCAAAGAAAGAATAACATCGAGCGCAACTAGACCTTCTTCCGGCGTCAACAAGAATGTCAAGAACAACGGAGCCAATGCCGACGATATCCTCACGAGCAACTCTTCGATTAAGTGGCCGATGGCGAGTCCAGCTCCTTCAAAGTTGGGAAATGCTTCCTATTCGACGCCGTCGCCTATAGGAGAGCAAATATTCAATCCTTTCAACCCTCTCCCGCGCGACGAACCTCGGACGAGGTCGCAATTTGCAGACGCCGGAGTCGACTATTGGATCGAAATTGCTGGGCAGGAAGGCTTCGCTGAAGCGAGCGACGAGCTCGATCTGCTGGACCTTCATTCGATCGATACGGCCCATCTTTTACCACTTCCCGATGTTGACATGCCAAAGGACAGTACAGCACATGATATCGACCCAGTGTTCACCAACGAAACCGAGGCATTCTCCGTATCAAATGATTCCAACCGACTTAATGCTCGTAAACCGAGTGCCAGTGAAGCAGACAGCGGCCAAGTGCGGGTAGACGAGCCCACGGAGCAATTGGCCAGTCGGCTAGGTTGTCTTCGCATCGCTGAGGATGGCCATTTGAGATACTATGGTGCTACCAGCAATCTGCATCTGATCCGCAACGGCTTCCAGCATTGTTTCCAGCCCTCTATTCGCACAATTCGCACGCATGGTCAGGATGCCCTTGAACGTGCTGGTCTACACTGGCCTCCGGACACTCGATACGAAGACCATCTCACCACCTTGTTTTTCACCTGGCACAACACGTTCCTCTGTGTCGTGGATGAGGCTGCCTATTACCACCATCGACAATTATACCGCGCGGGTAACACCACCATCTACTTTTCTCCGACGCTGGAGAACGCAATGTAAGCCATCATTCTCAGACTAGTGTTCAGGCCACTGACCTGTGTGATCTAGACTTGGAATTGGTGCCGCCTATGCAACTCGTAAACACCCGGCAATCAAAGACGACCCAGCCGAATTCTTCGCCCACCGTGCAAAGGTGCTCCTGGACATCGAGATGGACAGCCCGAGCGTGGCCACCATCCAAGCACTAGTAACTTTGTCGGCCCACGAAGCGGCCTATGCAAGGGACTCCAGAGGTAAGAGTTGTTCCCTCGGTTATGCTGTTCGTTCACAGGCACTGACTCGATGTGCAGGATGGCTCTGTGCAGGTATATAAGTTGAATGTCTCTCGTGCGACACCAGCGTCTCATATGGAGATTTAGGAATGGCGGTGCAACTCCTTTCAGACTTGGGATTACATCTGGAGCTCGACCACGCGCGCGTCTCAGACGATGACACTCCAGACATCACAAATTTACGTCGAACAGTCTTCTGGGCTACGGAAGGATTGGAAATGTGAGTATTATGCTTCAAGTACTCCGTTCTACTCGTCTGAATGTGTAAAGTCGATAGTGTGAGTTAACTGGAACCATTTCTACAGCTTGTGGAGCGCCTACAGTGGCAGACCGTCGTCACTCCGACACGATGATCAGAGAATACCATTTCCTGCACCACTAAACTCAGAAACATGGCGACCGTATGTGGACGAGGGTGACTCGGCACAGATCCCAGCCGGCCTTGATGTGACCGTCATCGGCCAGACCCACGTTTACATGGCGCGGTTGGTAACCAAAATCCGGAAGATATCAAGGTTTCTGTTGGTAGACAATCTGCCTTTTTGCCAAAGTTGAGAGCGCGCTGATGGATCGTTGATTAGCTATACTGGGCCACAGGTGGCAATGACCGAGGCAAAGACGTTTGCCAGAAACATGATGCGAGAGTTGCAACACTGGCGGAATTCTCTGCCTGCCGCCATGCAGGTGCCTTTGGATTCCGATGACGATGCCGACACGCCCATCGCTCCAGCAGTGATCATGTTACAGTATGTTTGGAATATGCTCATTCGTCACCAACAGCTGCTGATTTCGGGACAGTCTGCAATTTCACGAAGCCGTCATTTTCCTGCAGAGGCCATTTATATCCGCGCCAGATGCGCTGGGAACGAACATGCTCGAAGCAGGCCCAGTCGACAACAGTCGAAGCATTTGCGATGCTTCCGCGAACGCCATCTGTCGCCTTGTCGTCATCTATCGGCAGCAATGGAACTTGCGACGCGTCCACGCACAGATTGTCGCCATCATCCTCACGGCGGCGCTCATTCATGTGCATAACTGCTGCGTCTTCTCCAGTTCGAAAGGAGTGCAGGCGCATAAACAACTGTCGATATGCTTCCAGGCTTTGGGCGAAATGTCGCACTTCAACATGAGCACTCGGGCTCTCGAAATCATCTTGTCACTGCGGCGAGATTGGCAAGATCAGATGTTTCGCGACCTGGGGAGAAAGCGCCTCGGTGGTGATCTTCAGCGGCTTCGTTAGAGGATATCAGAGCAACACCTACTGTGGCGTCTCTCATTCTTATTGTGCTACTTCAAATGTTCCACTGAAGGCCTCATCCCGGACAGTTTGAGGGTGTAAGTACGCTTTGAGCACGAAAACGTTGCCTCAAATGCCTGAACTTGGCTTTCTCCGGTCTGGAGTTTTGATCCACGCCATTGTAACGTCTGAACAAATGAGTTTCATAATGGGAAATTCACGTAATATTGCCTGTGCACGTCTGGAGAAGCTTCATGTTTTTCAAGCAATGTAAAACACGTGTAGTCACCCGTCGATCGAGTCGTCTAACGGACTACCCAACTTCTTTACAACCCACGGACTAACACATAAGTCAGGGGGGAGCACTCCGCTCTAACTTAGGTGGACTTAATGCCATCTCCGAGGGTCCACGGCTCAGGGTTTTCTGGCGTGTCCATCGATTCGGAAATCAGTGAGCGAGATCCGAGGGATCGTAGTCTGTATGATCTCCGAAGACAAAAATGCTGGTGCGAGCGACTTCCTCGCACTGAGCGCGAGAGGGGGTTGTTTGTTACCACGCCATAGGAGGAAGAAGAAAACAGCACTGCCTGGCCAAACATGTCGTACAGTGACTTGAAAGAGAAGACATTCATTGTCACCGGCGCCGCCTCGGGCATGGGCCGGAAGACGGCCCATCTGCTGGCCAAACAGGGCGCCAATCTCGCGTTGGTCGACTTGCGAAAACCAGACGAAACTCTCGCTGAGATTGAGGCCTTGGGCGTACGAGGACTTGCCTTGTCCTGCGACGTCCGGGATGCTGCGGCGGTGGCGAGTGTGATCACCCAGGCGCGAGAGCATTTTGGGGCCCTGCACGGGGCGGCAAACATGGCCGGAATCGTGGGGAACCAGGGCATCAAGGGGAAAGGTCATGCGCTGGATATTCTTCCGGACAAGGATTGGGATTCCATCATGGACGTCAATCTCAACGGCGTCAAAAACTGCCTTCGAGCCGAACTGAACGCATTGGAGGATGGAAGCTCGATCGTCAATGCCGGCAGCATTGCTGGCCAGCAGGCCTGGCCGTTTCTGGGTCCTTATTGTGTCAGCAAGGCCGGGGTTCTCAGCCTGAGTAGGATCGCCGCGCAGGAAGCAGGGTCTCGGGGCATTCGAGTGAATGCAGTCGCTCCGTGAGTGGGATCGATCTCCTCCCATACACGCATACATACAAAAAGGGAGAAAAGAAATAACTAACGTGAACAGGGGTATGATCCGAACGCCCTTGACACAGGCCATCGGCACTGACCAGGAGCTCCACGACGCGATGGGTGTGCGGACGGCGTTGAAGCGGATTGGGGAGCCAGAAGAAGTCGCACGGTTGATTGTCTTCCTCTTGAGTCAGGAATCCAGCTATGTAACGGGCACGGTAAGTCTGTTTGTTTATCTATCTCCCACAGGGCTGTGAAAGAAGATGACGAGCACCCACATTTTCTAATCTATATAACAGGTCATTAACGTTGACGGTGGATATTCGTGACGAATCCAATCTAAATCTAAGAGCCCAGTCTTGGTGCCCTGTCCCTGTCCCTGTCCTGTATACTCCCCCAGGCAATTCTCAAAGTGGTCACTCTTTGCGTGACGCATGCCGGATCTACATAGATTGCTTACAAAAGGCTAATAAGACTATACCTCCCGCTGTCACTTCTCCTTCTGGCGATGCTTGTTGCCACATTATGTATGGATGACTACAGCACGGTACGGTTGTAGATGAATGGCAAGATCTGTGTGGTATGTCAAAAGACGCCAGGAGAAACCTGAAATGTATACGTTTCTCGTCCCGCGATCCTTGTGCGCCGATATGCGGTATGCAACCCCTCGCTCCAACGTGCATTGACACTTCCTCGTCTCGTGCCTACAGGCCCATCCACATCCAAAGTCTGCCTGCCTGCCCATAACATTGGTGAAGAAAAAGAGAGAGACAGGGAGAGAGTCATACGTGGAGGACCTTGCACGTAGTTAGGCGTTGCAAAACAAACGCCGCATCAGGAATGGTCATATAAGGCCGTTTGACTTCAGAAAAGGACGGAGAACCTCACCCCATTGTGGGCACGTTTGCACATTCTGAAGCACTAAACATAGCAAGCGAGACAGAGATACCTGCTGTCAGACGCTTCCTGGCATCTGTCTGGCATATGCTTCTTTCCTATATGTGCTCCGTTATACACCTTCCGCCCCGAGCAATCAAATGAGGGCTCCGACATACCGTCTTCCCCTGTCATCTTCCTTTTCCAAATCAACCACTCGCAACGTTTAAGAACATGCTCTTCAGCACTAGGTACTCGTCAATACCTTGACGTCCACCTTCCCTGCCGAAGCCGGACTGCTTCACGCCGCCGAACGGGTTCTCCGCTGCCGAGAGAAGCCCAATGTTCACACCGACGACACCAACCTGGGGGCCACCAATCGTCAGCACAGTAAACTAATCTACAGGTCGAAGGGCACGTTGCGAGGGGAGAGAAAACAATTAAAAAATAGACTTGCCTCTAACGCTTCGCTGACGCGCCACTGCCGGGGCATGCTGGATGTCATGACAAAGGCTCCCAGCCCAACCTCGACGTTGTTCGCGAGTTCGATGACTTCCTCCTCGGTGTGGAATCTGTACAGGGGCAGGACCGGACCGAAAACTTCGTCTCGCTCGGTGATGGTGTCGCGCGGCATATCTATTCATAGTAGTGTTCTAGTTAGCCAACGCAGAATGGGAGTGAGAGTGGTAGCTCGCGCTTCAGGGGCAACACGGACCTGTAATAATGGTTGGCTGGACATAATACCCTTTGGTTCCGTCAACGCGTTTGCCGCCCAAGATGATCTTGCCTCCGTGGGTCTTTGCCTCTAAGGCCCGTATCAGCATCGTCCTGAGTGGTCATCAGGCTCTGCGGAATGAGATCAAACCTTCGATATGGGTGAGCACTTTCGACAGGACGTTTTCATGAGTCAAAGGTCCAACGAAGACGCCATCCTGCGATCCTCATTAGCCCATGTGTCCTTTGCTCAAGGGTCGTCCTTGAGGCTGTGGTACCTGAGTTCCCGGACCAATCTTGAACGTCGAAATAGTGTTAGACAAAGCTGTGGCGAACCTGTCATAGATACCGTCTTGGACGTAGATCCGGTTGGCGGCCACACATGTCTGGCCAGTGTTTCTGAACTTGGCTGTTGTCACATCAGTCAGCTAATCAGTGATTGATTCAACACTCTGGCAGACGCCTTCCGGGGACGCCACTGACCCATAACGGCCGCCTCGACCGCGACGTCAACGTCAGCGTCATCAAAAACGATGAAGGGACTATTTCCTCCGAGCTCCAAGCTGAGTTTCTTCACGGTCGGCGCACACTGTTCCATCAACAGTCGACCGACTCTCGTGCTTCCCGTGAAGCTGACCTTCTTGACGATTTTGTTCGTGCAGATTTCCTTGCCGACCTCGGCGACGGTGGTCAAGCTGGTGATGATTTGAATCACGCCGGCGGGAATGCCCGCCTCCATGGCCAGGACGGCCATGGCACCGGCAGACAAGGGCGTCTCGCCGGCCGGTTTCCAGATCGTGGTACATCCAGCAGCGATGGCGGCGCTAGCCTTGCGGGTAATCATGGCCATCGGGTAGTTCCAGGGCATCAGACATCCAACCACGCCAATCGGCTGTTTCATTGTGACGAGTCGCTGCTTTCTGTTGGCGGTATAAATGTTTTCACCGTGAGTCCTAAGTTGGAGCAGGACTGTCAGCAGGGCCATAACTTACATCTTTGTCTTATCACGAAATGGAGTAGAGGATGTCTCACCTCTCCGCTTCGCCGGCAAACCACTCAAGAAAGCTGCAGGCGTAGATGACTTCGGCCCTCGCTTCGTACAGCGGCTTGCCCGTCTCCAGAGTGATGATCAAGGCAAAGTCCTCTGTGTTCTCCAGACACAAATCATTCCACTTCCTCAGCATCCGCGCACGGTCCCGGCCTGAGGTATTCTTCCACGAAGCGAAAGCTTTGGAAGCACTCTCAATGGCTCGGGCTGTGTCTGCCGCCCCCATCTCAGGAAAAGTGGCCAGTTTTTCACCTTTGAGCACAACCGGTTAGGTCACCATGTCCTGTTCCCACCATATTGGAAAAGTTCTGGGCGAGGTTACCTGTGCCAGGATCGATCAAATCGAAAGTTTTCCCCGAAGCGGCATCGGCCCATTGTCCGTCAATGAAGCCCTTATAATGCAACAGCTTCTTGTTTTTGACATCGGAAAGCGATTTGGTCTGCTGGAAAGAGCCAAGAGAACCCATGGTTGATGATAGTGGCCTGTAAAACTAACTTGATGTCGAATATTGAAAGGCAAAGACTGATGAACAACAAAAAATCTCAATCGGAGGGATTAATATTTGTGCAACCGAGAAACAGAAGACAAGTCAGTTCTTTCCCGCCAGAGCATGTTGACTCGTTACTGCCAAAAACCCCACCGGTATCGTAGCTCTCTCCGTTGTAGAGACACTGTTGAAGCCGCCCGAACCGTGAGTTGGAGTCGACCTAGGGATCAGATCACATGCTGGTAGCTTCTTTGGCATGAGTCTCGCCACGCTGTGGTGAGCGGAGGATGGAATCCGGGGTAAGGATTCTGGGGTCGAGGGCATTTCCAGTGGGAAACTGTTAGTGGGGAAGGTAGGGAACATGGTGGTGAGATGCTACACACGAGGAAACAGGTCAGTGGGGAGGGGCAGGTACCTCGTAGATGAGAGAGAAATCAGTCTTGTGCATTGTACGTGAACTGAACAAGCTGGATTACTCTCTCAGTCTCGACCGGTGTCGGGGAACGCAAGGCTGAAGCAGTCCGATCTCGAACAGTCTGACCCGTAGAACATACACTGATCTCCCTTTCCTCTCCCTCCGACTGCGGAGGAAGACCGGCCCGACAGCGCGACAGGTGAGCCTGCCTCACTGAATCAAGCCCTCATACTCGAGGCCTACAACAGGTGAAAGGGGGAACAACAGATGTGACCATCGTCGTTGTCTCCTCCTGTTGTCAACGGACAGAGAGAAGGTGAACTTGGAACAAGCAATCCATCCATCAATCACCATGATCGCCAAATCCTTCCCCGTCAGAATCTTCGCGCCGGCGCCCATGTTGGGCTATGGCTACGATATCGTCGACTTCTGGACCACCATCATGGATGAGCACACGCGTCCAGACGCCATCATTATGGACAGTGGCTCCACCGACCCTGGCCCGTACATGCTTGGGAGTGGCCGGACCATTGTCAGCAAGCAAGCATTTGCACACGATCTCACCCCAGTCCTCGAAGCTTGTGCTGAGTTTGGCATCAAACTACTCATCAGCTCTGCTGGTGGTGCGGGTACCAATGGGCAGGTCGACTTCATGGTCGGCGTTGTGCGCGAGATCAGTGAGAAGAAAGGATACAGATTCAAGGTCTCGACGATCAAGTTCAAGGACGATCGGCAAGCGATTTTGAAAAAGCTCCAGGCGGGCGTCATCACGCCCTGCGGACCCGGCCCAGCGCTGAAAGAGGGAGATGTATCGGACGCCGTCGCTGTTGTCGCACAGATGGGCGCGGAGCCATTCATGAAAGCACTGGAGGATCCAGAAGTGGACATCATCATCTCCGGCCGATCGTACGACCCAGCTCCGTTCGCAGCATACAGCATGCATCGTGGCGTCCATCGTGACCCGGCGTGGCATATGGGGAAGATTGTCGAGTGCGGCGGACAGTGCGCGGTACCCAAAGGCCGATCGATCGTGGCCACCATGTATCAGGACAGCTTCGTGCTCACACCCGTCACTCCGGGCCAGAGGTGCATCCCTCGCTCCGTCGCCGCACACACCATGTACGAGAAGACTCGTCCAGATCGGCTTCCTGGCCCGGGAGGCGTTCTCCACCTAGACAACGTGCAGTTCAAGCAGCTAGAAGACAACAAATCGATCCTCATCCGTGGGGCTTCTTTTGTCCCAACCCCGACGTATCAGATCAAACTCGAGGGTGCCACACAGGTTGGGTTTCGGTCTGCCTTCATCGGAGGCATCCGGGACCCGATTCTGATCCGTGGCATCGATGACTTCCTCGAGCAGACGGTCCGGGCCAGGACAAAGGCGGCGTTTCCGTCCCTGGGCGAGCCGGGTGGTCCCCAGCTGATATATCACATCTACGGAAGGAATGCTGTCATGGGCGCCCTTGAGCCGGCCACCACGATCCCCCATGAAATCGGTGTCCTGGGTGAAGTGATCGCCGAGACCCAAGACGAGGCCGACGCCATTGCAGGACTCGCCAGAGTCATGGTCCTCCACGCCGAATATCCAGGACAGCTGGCAACTGCAGGCAACTTTGCTTCTCCACTGACACCGTTGGAGCAGTCCGTGGGGCCCGTGTACAAGTTCAGCGTTTACCATCTGATGGACGTTGAAGATCCGCTCGACTTCTTCCCTATCGAGACGTTTTCCATCGGCAACCCAGACGCTGCGAAGACGAAGCCGGTCCCATCTGCACGGCCAGTTCGTCGGGCTGAAGACACAGTCGTCACATATCCAGAAGGTAAGCTCGAAGTGTGCCTTGTATGAGGCAATGGAAGTCTTGCTAACCGCATTGACTGCGTGTCACAGCTCCGAGACACAACGTCGTGAGTTCGCGACCCCGGATCTCGGATCTCGCAGCTGTCGTCCGGTCGAAGAACTCTGGCCCGTACGAGATCACGCTGGACATTCTCTTCGACGACGCCGTGATTTGGAAGCACGTTCGCGACAGCAACGTGCTCACGCCCGAGGTGATGAAGAAGCTCTACCACTTGACCGACGACGACATCTTGACCTGCATGTTTTTTGAACCGGCTCTCGGGTGGAAGTGCACGTTCAAACGGCCTGTCAACCAGTTGCAGGGCAGTGTGGGCGAGAGAGACACTTTCGGGACACAGCAGCATGCGCCGTTGTTGGACATTGAGGTCCCGGCTATCACAGCCACGTAGAGACGATTGGTACAGAGTAGATGTTATGTGCAAGGACGATGTCCTGATCGCGAGAAGACTTAAGGCGGTTAAGTACGAGCGTTCGTGAGGATAGTTCTGTCAGACAGGCCCCGATGTTATGTGACACAGGGTTTGGAAAGCCACAAGCTTGCTCCCAAGGTACAGGATGTGTCGGCTACCCTTGTCCGGTGTTCTAGAAACGCCCAGTGGGAAAAAGTGTAATGAAAATACGAGAAGGGAACCATCTGAAAGCTTGAATACCTCTGTCTAGAGACCGCTCTAGCTAGCGTTCGCCTAAGACGCTGGGCACCCCTCGAGCCTGTCTTAGGGACAGGTAATAGAAGTTTATCTTTATGACAGTTCCCCTTTCAAAGTGTTCACTCCGTTATTGCCATCACCAATCCCCCTGTTCTGAGGACCATATATGCCATGTACGATTCTAGGGTGGGCAATTAACCGGACAGAAATTTACACCTTCTCGCTCTCGGCGGTGTTGCCGCCTTCAAACTCGATCTGCTGTGCAAAGATCTTCTCGTCGAGAGCCTCTCGCTGTTCCTTGGTCATGTGTCCAACGTCGACGGCCACTTCGTCGCCGAACAGCGCGTTGATTTCCTCGAGCGACAAGCCTTTCGTCTCGGGCCACCAGAGGATACACGCGACAACTGTCATGGCGGTCGTGACGGCGAAGACAATGTAATACCTCCAACCGATGTTGGCGAAAGCAGTCGGCGCGGCGCAGGTGTAGATGACGGTAGCGAAGAAGAGGCCGGATACGGAGATGGATGTGCCTCGGGCGCGGAGATGGTTGGGGAAGATCTCCGTGCAGTAGATGTAGGTCACAGCGTCGACGCAGGAGCTGTAGAAGCCAACGTGGATGAAAAGGAAGGACACAGCCGCCGCGAGCCCAGCCTTGTTGGTAGTTCCCTTGTAGGTGGCTAGCAGAGCCATCTCAATGATGAGAGCCATGAGACACCCGGAGAATCCGATGACTATTGTTGTTATCAGTGATGAGCAACAGGAAGACACTCTTTTGGGACGAAAACACTCACTCAAAAGCCTCACTCGTCCCACTCGATCCACGATCAGGGCGGATAGCGCGTTTCCACCGACTCCAACCGTAACCCAGCCCGCCGTGAATGCAAGAGTGGTGGGCGCCACGTATCCCAGGGCGGTGTACAGGATGACGCCGTAGTTGTTGATGACAATGGTTGCTGTGCACTGTCCACCGAAAATGGTGAAGAAGCCGATAAGGAGGCGCTTTCGGTTCGGCCAGCCAGTGAAGAGTTCTCTGTACCCTCCAGCTCCGTGCAGTTTCTCGAGCTCGAGCTGTTTCAGCAGGGCGTAAAACTCCTCTTTGACAAGCACGCCTTGTGGATCATTCGGATCACGGTGAAGCCACTCCATCACTTTAAAGGCTTTATCGTGTTTGTCGTGGAGCACCACTGCAGCACATTGGGTTAGATATCATGCCCTAACTCAATTGCTTTGGTGAGTGGTAGAGCTACTCACACCAACGAGGACTCTCTGGGATGAAGAACAATCCACCAAGCAACATTAGGGGCGCAAAGCACTGCACCGCGAGTGGGAAACGCCACTGGAACTGTCCGGTGTAGCTGTAGCAGCCGTAGCCAACCCAGCCAGCGACCGAGTAGCCGGTGCAGAGCAGGGCTCCGTGGGCTCCGACAAAAACGCCACGGGTGTGTGGAGGAGCGACTTCGCTTTGATAGAGCGGCACTCCGCACACGATCATGCCAGTTCCAATTCCTACTGCTGTTAGCACTCTGCTTATACTTGCAGCCCATGTGGATGTGGGAATTCTCATACCAGTCAACGCCCTTGCGAACAAGAACATGCCGACATCGACGGACCCGCACTGCAGAGCTCCGCCGACCAAGCAGGTCGCCGCTGCGATTCCAATGCCGCCTCGCCGTGAGAATTTGTCGCAGCAAGGGCCAATAACGAGCGATCCAATAAGGCCACCGGCCTGGAAGAGACCGTTCATGGCACCGGTGATGGCATTTGTGTGAGACAAGCCAGGACCTTCAGTGGCTAGGTGAAGGTAGCTGAAGAAGTTGGGTTGTCCCAAGGTGGTGGCGATGATGGAGCTGCAGTAGCCATAGGTGAAAGACCCCAGAGAGATGAAGATCGTGATCTGTCGGGGCGAGACGGTTAGTCCACTGAAGCCATCTGCTTCTTCGAGATTCACAACATCCAACAGCCCATGATCTGAGACGGGTGCTTGAACGTGGCCAGGGGCCTTATCCCACTCACCATGATGCTCACGAACCGGATCTGGTCCTTGAACCAGCCCTTGCGCTGTTCAACCGCCATCTTGGTAAGGAGAAGGTGGGTGATGTCTTCAATTGAGGACGAGGGTGGATGAGGTTGTTGAGGTTGTTATCCACTGGGTAGAAGTGGTGGTAGAGATAAGGACGGGTTTGATATGAGACCACGCACAACACCGTCCAGGACTGCAACGTGGAGGAGAGATAGGCTGGAAAGCTGCCTTACGCGACATATTTCTATGCCTGACCATGAGGCCATATGCCCCTGGCCTTTCCGGAACCCCCTCTAGTGAGCCCGAACATCGGCCACTCGACAGGCTGGCTGGTGGCATCATTCAAGCTTTGATTCACCACCGGAGGGCCTAGTGCGCCTATTCTGTACTCGGTACGTACCCGCAGGCGACAAGGCTTCCGCACAATTGCCGGATTAATCACCCCAGACCGCCCCGTCTTTGTTTGAGTGGGGAAAGGGAGAGCATAGGGAGGAGTTGCGGAGTGGAAATTGGCCGGAGCAAAGATTAAGATATCCAGAAGATGTCGGTATGTGCAATGGACCTCGTACCATGTGCTTTTTGTGCCTCGGATCCGGAAAAGCAGTCATGGACCACACTGACCACACTTTGCACATGGCTTACAGTGTCCATGTCAATGCCCATGCCCATTAGTCTCTCGGGGAGCAGGGTTGAAGCGGTGAAGATTTAGCTTCTAACCAGTCAGCTACTGCTATCAAATGGAAACGACGGTAGTTTATGCATACGGTCAAGGCGACGTGCAGTAGAGGTCATGTTCTTTTGTTCCGTTTTGTCTCGCTTTGACATCTCGGCATTTTCTGGTATTGTATTGTATATAGCACGCAGCCCAGTGTCTCTAGGCACTTCGACCGCCGTCAATGATCAACTCGGTCCCAGTAATATAGCTCGCCTCATCACTTGCCAGGTAGCAGCAGCCATTGGCAATGTCCGTAACGTCGGTCAATCTTCCCAGGGGAATCAAAGAAACGAAATAGGCGCGGTTCTCGGGGGTGTTTTCCTTGCCGAGGAACTTGTGAGACCTGGGTGTAGAGGAGATGTGTTAGCCAATGCTCACAACAGGCGGGGAGACTCGGTTCTTACAGTCCTGTGCTGGCGAATTGAGGGCATATCGAGTTGAATCGGATGTTGTTGGGGGCATACTCCTGCGCCAGCGACCGGGAGGCACAGCACACCGCCGCTTTCGTGCCGTTGTACCACGTGAGGCGTGGTTTGGGCCTGGTGGCGCCGGTGGACGCAATGTTGATGAAAGAACCCCCGCTCTTGTGCTCCTTCATCCACGGGATAATGACGGCGACGGACATGAAGATGGACTTGAAGTTGACGTCGCAGGTGAGATCGAACTCCTCGTCGGGGACCCCTTCGGATGGCTAACAATCTCATCGTCAGCAGGGCGTCACGAACAGCCTGTATCGACTGTGTCCTGTCTCCTGCGTTCTTACCTGGTTCGAGTAGCAATACCCGGCATTGTTCACCACAATATCCGGCCCACCGTACAGCTCAATGGTCTTCTCCAGGACTCTCTTCCAATCCTCGCGTTTCGTCACGTCTGCCTTCACCGAGGCGCACCCAAGTTCCTTCGCGACTGCCTGACCACTCGCCTCATTCATCTCTGCGATGACTACTTTGGCGCCTTCATGGATAAACTTGGTCGAGATGGCCTTGCCAAAACCACTCCCACCACCGGTGACGATCGCCACTTTACCTTCGAGTCGGCCGGGCATTCTGCACAGGAACAAAGATACAATTCAAGAGTTTGGGATCAGTCAGTCTCTACTAGACACGTACCTGGGCGTCAAGAACCGTGAAGTTTGTGATTGTCTCTGCTCCCTCAGGAAATCTCCTCATAATATGCACTGGCTCGTCAATCAACACCACGAACCCCTCCCCGTGTTAACCGGACAGTATGTTTCCCCTCCCACGAACCCCGGGGTCCTTGGTGGTGGTGGGGGATGTCTCGAACTTCAGCATCCTCTACGAGCTCCAGCAGCTGACCAGGGCAGCAGCGACGACGGAGGGCGGTGGATAGCGAGATCAGTCCACAGCAATTTCCAACTAGCTTCACCAAAATCCCCCACTCGGCAAACTCCAGGTCTGGTGGCCTCAAGTTTCCCCCGCAAAAAGGGGGTCATCAGGGTCTCTCTAGCCGCCTCCGTCTACTCCGGACCCGGTGCAGGCTGGTCGACTAACCCCGATATCGACCTGGGTCGGTATGGCTGTGTCTGTGCCTTGCTTCTCCAGCCCAGCACTGGCCCCCTCTTGGACAGAACCCGAGGCAAGAGACAAACAGCTTGTTCTCCTCTCTCTCTGTCGAGAGCAATGTGAATGTTTACATTTCCCCAGTCTTTCTCACCCACTCAAATTTTGAAGCCACCGAAAGAATCAGCGATAATGGCCACAGGCGCTGTGTCGACCTTTCCCACTGCCTGGGCCCCACTGGCAGAGGAAGTCAGGTTCTTCAAGCCGCGCAGGAACGGGGTGACGCGAAGCCAAAAGGAACGTCGTTATCTCTGTAGCGTGTGTGGCGAATCATTTACGCGCAAAGAGCATTGTCGTCGTCATGAGCTTGGTCGTAAGCAGTTCTTTCCAACAGTGTCCTATTCAGACGTCTTCAGTAGTACAGGCGAGTGACCTAGCTAACCCGGCGAACGGTGGACGAGCAGATCGCTGGCAGAGACCACATGCTTGCCCGATATGTGGCCTCACGTCGGCACGCAAGGATGTTATCTCGCGACATATGAGAGTCCTGCATCGTGGAGCCGGGAAGTCAGCCGAGCCCCAGGAAGAACAGGCCTCTGGTGTCAACCCAGAAACATCATCCGACGAGTCCACCTACGATCTCAACAGCCAGATTGTGCAGGGCCACCCGCCAGATAATGCTAACGGTGGAGACACAGACGGCCTCGCGAATGGGCCAGTCATCCCAGAAGTCCTCCCTTCGTTGTCGACCCTGTTGAACACCCAGGGTGCTGCGGTCGGCACCAACGCCAACACCTTCGAGCTGGGTCTGGATCGAGGATGGAAAGTCCCCCTGCTGGACCGTGTGCAAGCCCCTGCCGCAAATGCCGAGGCCACCGCCAGACCCCAGATGGATTTCCAGCTCCTGGACGAGGCTTTCCTGCAATGGCCATGGGAGGATCCATTCTACGTGTTTCCGTGGTCGGACGATGTAGCCAAGAACAATCCAGCAAGGCACGCCGATCCCGACAATGGCGAGTACCAGTCGTCTGGGTTGTTTCTCGGATTGATTCCATCGGAAATCGAACAGGCGAAACTCAACCTGCAGCTCTTTGACGTCGAGAACCGTCTGTGCGATTTCGTGTTCCCCACCAACCACATGGTGATGCGGCTCGTGAGAGGATTCTTCAAGCACTTTGCGCCACACTGTCCCATCGTCCACCCACAGACGTTCTCGATCGGCACGATTCAAGGTAGGGAAAGTGCCTGCCTGATTTCAGTCCGGTGACCTTGACCTCAGCACTGACCAAACATGCGCTTTAGCACCGCTTCTGCTTGCTGTCATGGCGTGCGGGGGTGTCTACTTGAATGAGCCAGAGGTTAGCATCAGGTTGTACTTTGCGGTCTTGAAGCTGCTGAGTGAGGTACGCAAGGACTTGCCGCTAAGTCTTCGACTCCAAGTCTAACCCGGGCTGCGTCGCAGAATGAAGATTTGGTGATCGCCGGTCAGAGAGACTCGGGGTTTCAGCTCTGGGAGTTACAAACGAGGCTCCTGACCTGCCAGTACGGCCTCTTTGGTGGCGACAGTCGAATTCAACGACAAGCCAGACTCTCTTTTACCAGGCTTCACGTGGTATGTGTTTTGAGCGTGGTCATCTGGAAGCATTACACCAGCTAACCCACCCTAGCTCTGCCGAGAAGCCTCTGGGGAGGCGACGAAGGTCTCGGCGCATGACTGGACGGGCTGGGTCTTTCGTGAGAGTATGATTAGGTGAGGATTTTCCTAATCGATCTTCGCACAAACTTGTCGCCGTTCCGCAGCTGACTTCGGCCAGATGCGTGGCTTGGACCACGGTCCTCCGGGCGGTCTTGCTGTGCAACGAAGACAACGCGGTGCTGCGGAGCTCCAACACCGAGTTCGACGGGACGTTGCCCTGTTCGGAGGAACTGTGGTCTGCCGGGGCCATCACCTGGCAGAACTCACCGCGGGTCACCAATTCGTCGGTCGTGTGTTTCCGGCAACTTCTCTCCGGCGCGCCGCTCGACGACACGATCAGCCCATTTGGCCTGTTAACCTTGATCAGCGTCATCCTCTCCCACATCTGCACGCTTCGCCTCGGGAACGACACCGGCACGGTCGCGACGCCTCCACCGGACGAGGAGTCCCTCCGGCTGGCGCTCCACACGTGGGAAGAGGCGTGGCGGACTCACCCCCACGCCACGACGGTGCCGGATGCTCCTCAGGGCCCCCTCATGGCCGACGCACTGATCATTCTCAATGCCGCATACTACCGCCTGTACGCGAACGAGCCGATGAACGAAATGAAAGCGATCGCTCAGCTGCCTGCCGGCCAGGTTTCTCGCGGCCGAATCGCGAAACTCTATCACTTGGACAACAACCCCCCGGATCTGATGAAAGCGGTGGTCCGAGCCTGCCGATGCCTGATGGTCCGTGTGCGCTTGGGACTGGGCTACCTGCTCAAGACGTCGTGCTTGAACTATCCGTGCTATGCGCCCCTGATCGCTTACGAAGGCAGTAAGTCTCGTGGTGGACAACTAGATCGCCCGCCTCTCCTGTGTACTGCAAGCAGTGTGTTGACACGAAAGCTAGGTCTCATCATGTGCTGGTACCTTCTTGGTCGGCAGCTCGCGGAGATCCCGGGACCAGAAGACCTCGTCATCACCACCATGATGGACGAGATCGTCGCAGAAAGCGAATACAAATATGAAAGGCCCATTCAGAGAGAGCTGCTGCCGATGATGATCTACAGGGACATGATCAGGGAGCGATGGATCTGGCCTGGTATGTGCTCCGGGGGAACATACGAGAAGGCACGCTCCCCGCTGGATTAGATCTGCTAACTCTCGTTTCTAGCCACGTGTAATGTATTATCAAACAGTCTCGACGGCATGATCAACAGGCTTAAACCGTTGCTTGAGGGACAGAGACAAGTATGAGGCAGCAAGGTCATAATGCACCCGGTTCTCTGGAAAGAGGGGATGAAATGATCCCGGGCTCTTCGAACCGCTGACCTGTTTTTTTCCCTTATGGCATCTGGTAGCCGTGGGTCTTGTAAAACCAAATTCTGTGCTCGTTAATGCTATGGCATGCTCTCAGTTTATCCCCATGTCCAACACATCTCTATACTGAAGTAACATTGAAATGTTCCATTGGCACCGTCTTTTGCCATGCCCTGTTGACAGCGTATAGCCTATATGTTAAGTACCAATACACCAGAGTCGGCAACTACCTCACACCAGTGGGGAAAAAAGCGACAAGAAACGACACCCGGCGCGGGGATTCTTGGAGTTTTGGGGCCAAGTTCCACGGGGTTCGTGTGCCGAAAACGCGGGTGAGAGGAAAGTATGTATAGACGGAACTCAGACGGTGGATGGGCTCTAGGATCCAAGTTATTCGTCCGAGGTTCGTTCGGTCTTTTTCCGTTATCAAGTAATAAGGACAATCAACAGGCAGACAGACAGACTTGTGCCATATATACACATCCTTGGATACATCGTCACAGCTCCAAAGCAGCATTGGATTGTTTGATCTTGTCAAAGCCCACTGTTCCGGCAAAATGTCTTCCGTCGATGAGTACATGGTGCCCCCCAAGGCGGCTCCGGCGCTGAACATCCCGCCGTCCAACTCGACGGTGTCGGTCAAGATCATCGACAGCACATCGTGGATCAAGGTGCCGCTGGGCGACCTCTTCGGGCCCTCGATCCCGGGCCACGACTACCTGTCGTGCCCGGCGTTCGCGTTCCTGATCGAGCACGCCCCCTCGGGCCGCAAGGTCCTGTTCGACCTGGGCACGCGCCGGGACTGGGAGAACCTGGCCCCGGCCATCGTCAACACCATCAAAAGCAACAATTGGGAGCTGACGGTTCAGAAGAACGTGTCGGAGATCCTGACGGACAACGGCGTCGACCTCGCCAGCATTGAGGCCATCATCTGGAGCCACTGGCACTACGACCACACGGGCGACCCGAGTACGTTTCCCCCGTCCACCAAACTGATCGTCGGTCCCGGGTTTAAGGACGCCCTGGTGCCGGGGTATCCCGTGAACAAGGACAGCCTGGTGCTGGAGACCGACTGGAAGGGCCGCGAGCTGGTCGAGGTCGACTTCCCCAGCGACCTGATGGTGGGCCATTTCAAGGCCAAGGACTACTTTGGGGATGGGTCGTTCTACATCGTCGACGCGCCGGGCCACGCGGTGGGCCACATCTGTGGGCTCGCGCGCACGACGCCCGACAGCTTCGTCTTCATGGGCGGCGACGCGTGCCACCACGGCGGCGAGTACCGTCCGACCGAGTACCTGCCTTTGCCCAAGAAGATCGACCTGAACGTCAGCGGCGTGAGCCGGATCCGATCCCAGGGATTCTGCCCGGGGTCGGTGTTCTGCGACGTGTTCCACCACCACAAGCCCAATCAGGAGGTGTACATACTGACCAAGAACTTCTCGCACGACACCGACCGGGCGAACCTGACCATCAAGTACCTGGAGGAGTTTGACGCGTCGGACGACGTCTTCGTCATCATCGCCCACGACACGCACCTGCTGTCGAAGGAGGCCGGGGTGGAGTACTTCCCCCACGGGACTCTGAACGACTGGAAAGCCAAGCGGCTGAATCAGAAGGCGCGGTGGCTGTTTTTGAAGGATTTTGCGGACGCGGCCGACAAGGGCCTGAAGCAGGCGACGGAGCTGGGCGAGGGGATCGTGCTTAAGCCTTGAAAGAGAAGGGGGCGATCGATATACTCTGTGAGACTTCTCCAGGAGGAGGAGCTGCTGACGATCGTAGCCCGAAGAGCTTGCCGCCGGACCACGATGGATAAGTCAATCAATCAATCAATCAATCCAGATATTATTGCACAAGTGCTCTTCATGCCTTCATCTTCTACGAGTAGGGACGAATTGCGGCTTTGGACGGCCTGAAGGATAACAGGTCTCAACTAATAAACACTCCTAGAATGGAGAACACATACTTCCTTCTCCGGGTCGTTTCTCGACCGACCATTCTGAACTATTTCACGGGCCTTGATACATACATACCTCGTGTCTTGTCCGCAGCCATCAGCCTCGAAGATTGCGTTGGACATCAACAAGCAGGAACGGACCTGTTAAGAGTCCATCTCCCTGACCGGGGTATCGTTACCAGCGAGGACTATTCTGTTAGTCCCTACGTGCTTAGGTAGTAGTCGCCGATAGTTGGCGTGATATTCGGTCTTCTGCGCCGACCAGGCACCCCGAAACACGCCCCTACGTAGCCCCCGCTGGAGACTGGATCCAGCGTAGACGTACGTATAGGCTGCATCGTTTCAAGGCCACAACCGCAGCATCGACCGTGGGGAACGAACGGGGAGTCCAGCTTACATGGTGGATCCCGCTATAGATACTGTATGTAACCAAACAGGTATGAAAGAGGAAGGTGGACGAACCCGATCCAGCAACCTCGCCTCATTGTATTCTTGAGGCTCGGGGCTGCTGGGCTTGGAATGGTGAACTTGTCATCATCCAAGGGATAACTTGGTCAGCGAGCGAGATTGGATTGGGAGGCCTGGCCGGTAAATATAAGACATCATGGATAAATGGGTGGATACGGGCTGTAGGAGGGAATGCGACGTGGTAGTCGAGGATGGATGGAATGGTTATAAATGCTCCTTGTATCCTCGCCGTGCGTAAATATTGGGAGATATGGTCAATTTTGCCTGCCTTAATAGCCAGTCTCTTCCCTCTCTCTCGACCTACTCATCTCCCCTCGTTTCTTCCCGTTATAGCCTCCACGCACCAGAAGAACGAGAAGCATTCGTGTTGTGGAGACTGTCTAGCTCGAGTCAGCACCACCTGCCTATATGCCCCCCTGGTGAGATGTCAATATCCCGACGTTATACTCTAAACGAGCAAGTCAATTCCTTGTCGGGGGAGTGTCCAATCACAATAGCGACCGAACGAGTATTCCACCCTCCACTTATAAGATCTCTTGCGAGAAGTGCTTACCATATCCCCCTTCCCCATTGCTTACCTCACATATCTACACGCCATGGTGTTACAGTATCATATGGCTTACACCATGTTGAAATGAAACACGCTGTGACCCCCCTGGACCCTCCTTGTCCTTATCCATGTGCTCTGCTCACCATTGCATCCTACTTACGGTGGAGGAAGCGGGTCAGGCTTCCTTCTCTATATTAACAGCACGCCGCTCGCTTTCGGGGTGGGTAACGATCTGATCTCTTCACCATGGTCGACAGGCACTAACGGACAAGACACGATGGGAGTGGAAGAAGAAGAACAACAAAACCACCACCAACAACAACCGACCGACTCCGGCGTATTTTGCTCGCTCGACGCCTTTCTCCAAGACAGCTTCGACTATGTCGTCGTGGGCGGGGGAACGGCCGGCGCCGTCGTGGCCGCCCGCTTGAGCGAAGACCCCCATGTCCGCGTGGGAGTCCTCGAAGCCGGCCAGAACCGTCTCGGGGATCCTCTAGTCGAGACGCCGGGGATGCTCGCGCTGCTCCTGCGGAATCCGGACTACGCCTGGGATTTCACCACGGTGCCTCAGGTACGTCTGTCTATGTGTGTGTGTGTGTGTGTCGCTGAGATACGATGCGATACGATGATACAACCCAAGAAACCTTTGCCCAAAACGTCATGTATACAGACATACATACATCTATACATAAAGACATATAGCTGATGTCGAACACGATCTAACTCGCGCACACACAGAAAGCGAACAAGAATAAATCTCACCACGTCACGCGCGGCAAAGCTCTGGGGGGATCCAGCGCCATCAACTTCATGGCCTACGGCCACCCCTCGGCCCGCGACCTGGACGACCTGCAAGACCTGGGCATCTCCGGGTGGTCGTGGGACGAGATGATGGCAGGGCAGTACTTTCGCAAGGTCGAGCACTACGATCCTCCTCCTTCTCGCGCTGTGTCGGAGGAACCAGACATCGACCACCCCGTCCTCGACGCGGCGATGCACGGCACCACGGGCCCCATCCACACCTCCACCGCGACCGCGAGGTTCCCTGCCGAAGACGCCCTCCTCGCAGCCCTGGAGGAGACGTCTGGTCACCCCCCGCGGGTGCCCAAGGACCCGTACTACTCGGGCGACCACCAGGGCTGGTACGCTTCGCTGAGCGCCATCGACCGTAGCAGCGTCAACAGAAGGGGCACCCGCAGCTATGCCGCCACGGGCTACATCGCCCCGATCCTGGATCGACCGAATCTCAAGATCCTGACCGAAGCCGTCGCCACCGAAGTGATCATCCTTGACGACAATGACACCGCCGAGACAGCTCCTCGAGCGCGAGGGGTGGTGTTCGCGCACGGGGGCCGTAAGGACCAGTTCCACAGCGTCCACGTCAAGGCCGAAGTCGTCCTCTGCGCCGGTTCCATCCAGACCCCGCAACTGCTGGAGCTCTCGGGCATCGGGGACCCGGCGGTCCTGCGCGCGGCGGGTATTGCTCCACGCGTGGACAACATCCACGTCGGCGCCAATGCGCAGGAGCACGTCATGACCAATGTGAGCTACGAACTCGCCGACGGGGAGGCTAGTCTGGACAGCATCTACCTCGACCGGGCATTCCTGCCCGCCCAGCAAGCACTGTACACCCGCTCGCGTGAAGGCGTACTGGCCAACGCCCCGAGCGTGAATGGCTTCACATCCTTCGCCGAGCTCGTGGATGCGAGCACATTGGAGCGGACCGTCTCCTCTCTCTCCCCGTCTCCTTCGTCAGCGTATCCCGCCATCGACTCCCAGCAGGCCGCAATCCTGGCGTCGCGCCTCGCCTCCCCCGCCTCCTCGGCCATCCAGTACATCGTCATCCCGGCCTTCTGCGACACGCTCAACGCCCACGCCGACATGTCCAAGTTCATGCCTGGCCCGCCACCGTCGTCCGCCAGAAATCCCTGCGTCTCCCTGCAAGTCGTGCTTATGTACCCGGCCTCACGGGGTTCCGTCCACATCACCTCCAGCGACGCCTTCGCACCGCCGCGCATCGACTACGGCCTCCTCGCGCACCCGGCCGACGTCGACGTCCTGGCCGCCGGCCTGGCCTTTGCCGACCGCGTCTTCCGCTCGTCTCCGCGTGTCGCGGGCATGGTCAAACGCCGTGTGTACCCGGCGGAGGGGGTGGACGTTCAGGATCCGAACACCGCGAAGGACGTCGTGCGTGAGGCGGTGACGCTGATCAATCACCCGCTAGGAACCTGTGCGCTGGGCAAAGTCGTCGATGAGAGGCTGAGGGTCATCGGTGTCGGGGGCTTAAGGGTCGTGGATGCCAGTGTGTTGCCCATGGAGGTGAGTGCGTTTCCCATGGCCGCAGTCTATGCTGTGGGGGAGAAGGGAGCCGCAATGATCAAAGAGGACCGCGGCACCCGTCCCGGGAAATGAAGACAGTGAAAGAAATGGAATGAAGAATGGATCCCTATGGTTCCTGTTGGGCCCTATCACATGACATCCCTTAGCTTCTACAGTCTTGGAGCATAGAGAACCGCATGAGACCTTCGTTCCGACGCTGTACGCTCAGTTGTAGTAGAGAAGAAAGTACTCTGAGAGTAGCTCGTGTAAACAGGGGAAGAAGGAGCAGAAGGAAGCCAGTAGGACGAGTGATGACGGATGCCGTTGGTTAGTAGTAAACAACAGAGGCTGGCGGCTCTCAGGGGTTTCGTTGTGGCCACTTCCATGGGCGAAGAAGATGCCAGGATTCGGGACTGTACTGAAGAGAGTTACTCTACATACCGATTGTGTGGCGATTCGAAATCGAAGGTCCCTCGTTAACTGTATCGACTTCGCTAAAATAGTCCATAGTAACAACGGCAGCTTGCCGTCAGTATTGGCGTTAATGTCTTCAGCGGTTCCATGCTCGATCAGGCTCCCGTCCATCTCCATCATACGTGGTCACCCACAGTCACCGACAAACCCGAGATCTGCCCATCCGGACATAAAAAGTAGCTGGAAACCGTTACCAACCCTCCACATTGAGAACAGAACCGAAGCCTTTCCTGCTAGCTCATTAAACATAAATAATCTTTCTTTCGACCGTATCATCATTACCCTCGTAAGTCATCAGACATTCACTGCGTTCATGTACTAAAGATGCTTCCTTCCTGTTCTTTCACGATATCAGGCACACATAAACCTGCAGCAAACCATCCGAAGCTGCTCAACTGGACATCATGATTGCTGGGCTCCCGCACAGCCACATCGAGGCAGGCCGCAGCCAGGCAAAGAAAGCCATGATCGCCGTCTTCCATCGTCAAGTGTTCCATCCGTGATTTGATTTCGTCAAGCTCGTAATTGAATTGGGACTTCATGTAGTCGGATTGTTCTCGTTGACGCTTGCTACCCGCCCCGGAACGACCCAAAATCGTGCCGATGAAGACTTCTTTCTCAGTGAGTTGCTCTGTCCGGCGAACCGCATAAAGAGACATTATCTCTATCAGACTCGATTCATAACTGCTCACATTAGCAAGTCCCGGCGTCGTCAACATGAAACTTACTAATCTCTAACTCCCTTCGCCTCCGCGAGCCAAGCTTGAACGCACGGGTAGGTGAGGTACGCCAGCACCCAATCTCGGATGTCTCTCAACACTTCATTGGTAGCTGCCTTGCTGAATAACGACGAAGTATCATCCTCGAGGTCTTCGAAGAAGCTATCTTCGTTCACGGCCCGGTACAGGCGACCCAGGATACGAGTGGACTCGTAGTAGCGGTACCGCTGACGACCGGAGGGTAGAGGGGTCTGTTCAGGTCTCTCGATACCCTTCTCGACTTTGGTGCTCGCGCTGGGAGCCATGAAATCAGGTCTGTACGCAGGAGCTCTCGGGATTTGCTTGTTGTCGACGGGGACGCCGCTTTTGGAAAAATCAACAGCGTTGGAATGTAACTCTGCCAGCAGGAGACAGTTGGCTGAAAAGGTGCTGTCGAGGTCAGCGAAAACTTGGTGCAGGGTGGCGATCCGGCCAAGCTGGTCGTTCTCCATGAAATCCACGAAGAACCCTGCCATGTCATCAGCAGTGACTGGGCGACCAATATCCATAGGCACTGCTGGGAGATATGCTGCAGGAGTGACCGTTATCTTCGGCAAGAGTTCGTCATCGTAGATGACGTTGTAGAGATCGCCGTCGAGGTCCCCGCCACTCAGCATGCTGGGCAAATCGCGAGTCCCCCTTTGGCTGAAGACGATGCTGTTGCGAAGGTCCCACAAGGGAGAACTCTCAGGTGGGGCGACGGCTTGAACAAGCTGCACGTCGCCCGGATGGAGGGCAGGGGACCGCGTGACGGCCACCCGTCCGCTCAAGCAGGAGTGGGCTCCGTCCTTTTTCTCTACAAAAGTGACAAAAACCTCGCCTTCCTTCAGCCAACCAGTCTCATCGCTAATTCCGTAGAGTGTGAGAGCTTCCGGAACATGAATGCGACTGCGATACTTGATCTCCCGAAGCTGAACCTGGAGTAAAGCCCCAAGTATTTCCCTCAAGAAGCTGTCCTCCGTGGCGTCGACACCAATGTACTCCAGATGTTTGAGCAATCTCGGCAAACCGCTGCTGCCGTCGGAGAGGTGTTCGTTGATGAAGTTGAGAGCGACGGATTTTGAGGACGCGCTCAGACGGAGTCGCTGTATTGCCTGTTCTTGCAGCCTTTCGAACGCCGAGCTTGGAACACCGAGGTCCTCAAGTATTTTGATAATCTGGCGATTCAGCTTGAACGGGAGCGGGCGAATGTTGGAACCACAGATTTCGATCTCGTCAGACGGACTCCCGCTGAACTTGACCATGGACTCTCGCAGATGTATCTGGTCTCCCTCAAGGCGCGAGTCGACCGTAAGCATTCCTTTGGCCCCTGCAAAATAGTCAGCGAAGCCTATTCGGCAACAGGTTCTCACCTTTGTAGCGGATCTGGTAGGACGTAGGCTGGTCCTGACGACGCACATTTCCCCGGAGGCGTTTCCAGATCGACCGTGAGACGGTGCCACAGCCATCGGTGAACAAATACCGTCCGGCCTTGGCGTCAGGGTACACCTGGACGATGTTCGGATCCACTGATACGGCAGATGTCGTTTCAGAAAAGGCTTGACCAATTCGCGCTGCACACTTGGCTGGACACCTGATCACGCTGAAGTCGCCGAGCTTGCCAATGAGGTCCTTTGCAAATAGCAACGAGCCATCGTGAACAAAAGGTCGCATGAACCAACATGTCTGTGACCTCAGGGACGAGTGTGAGAACCCAAGAAAGTCAAAGTGTTCGTTGGCAATATTCAAGCCGTCACGGAGAATTGACAAGAAACGACCACGGAGAACCCGCTCGTTGGAAGTATCCCTATCGAACTCGATCCGTGTTTCATCTTCCTCGGAAAAAAGAACCCGCAAAAAGCAGTCAGCATGTGTACGGTACTGTCGCAAGACACGGTTCGAAGCGGTGAGTTCCGGACCATTGAGATATATGCCAGCGGGGGTTACAGTGACGCGGTGAATTGAGACCACGTCCCGTGGTGAGGTGTGCGAGCTGTCACATTCGAGCAAAAGATTTGCATCTCGTTCAAGGTTGTTCAACGCATTTGTCACAGCACCTTGCTGGGGATCGGTGGTAGCATCATTATGGAACAGTTGCAAATTGAGTCGTCGCAAGACTGCAACGAGTGTCGATTCGCCTGATCGAGCGAGTAGGGCCCTCATGGCCGGCAGCAGAGATTGGACTTCGGCTGCAGATAGGACACCATTAGCCCACAATCCATGTATCTGAAATCTCCATGCAAAGGAACATTTAAACATCGCAATATCTGTATTCAGGGAAGACAATTGTCTCGAAAAGACCGCTTGCCCTTGGGGGAGAGGCGTGGCTGGCAGCATTGTGATAGGAACCCGGTGATATGTCATTGCCTTTACGCGGTGAAGCAAGTTGGCAGCTCCCGTTGACACGACCATGCTGTATGTCAAGCAACTGCCAACAACGCCAGACTCGGCTCCCGGGATTGTGCTCACGCGAAACCTCTTCGCTGGCTGCGAGTCTAGGTATAGAGCTGCAAATTCCGCAAGCAGTCCAGAATCTGCCGCAACCACATCATTCTCGTAGATTCTTGGTGCAAGGGTCAGTGTGATTGTTAAAGTACTGCAGCTTTTCCCCCGTGAGATAGCCAAAGCGGATATGGAGGATAGATCTATGGCTAGATCGTGGCGCCTGAAAGGAGTGGTGTTGATCTGTATTACCAACGCTTGTGCCTCCCCTATCAGCCTGCCTTCTGTCGAGACTTGGAAGTAAGGCACGAATGTAGTCGTTCCAGTCAACGTCTCCCAGCGGCCGCACCGTACTGCTATAAGTTCCAGTCCCGTCCCCTGTTCGGCGTCTCGAGTCTTTGCAGCTAGTTCACAAGACTTCTGCCATTCCTTGACGTTCAGTCGCTCCTTCTCTTCCCTGTGCAGTACACGCAACCAATGTGGATCCGCAGGTTTCCGACTCTCTTTGATTACCGCATGTCGTCCGGATGGAGACGAGAGGAGGCTTGGAGAAGCACGGGCCCTAGACAAGAGACTTTGTGCTTTGGAAGTATCTGCAATTGTGAGGGTTGCAAACGTTTTGCCGACCGCTTTTCGGACTTCGAAGACATGGATCTGAGACCCGGACAAGATGGGAGTCAAGGAATTCTTCAGCTTGTCTTTGGTGAATTTTGAGTCGAGGTTCGCAATGAACAACTCCATTGGAACAACGATGCTTGAGCAAAGCTCTGTACAAGGTAACAGACGCAGGAGATCGTGCACAACGTGATGGAAGAGATGAACTTAGGGGGGCATTGACAAGATTTCGCGTCTCGTGGTATACAAAACCACTTGACAAGCTCGCTTGAAGGAGATGTTGTGCAACACGACTATTGGCAGGTACAAGAAGCAGAGTCCAGCTGCTATCAGTAAGTGCCTGCCCTGCCAGGCAGCAGTTATCGAGGCCCAATGCTCATCGTGGTCTTTGGGTCGTGGCAATCGAGGGATGGGCACGAAGACCTTGTCTGCTTGTAGCTTCGCAGCTCAAGACGGGACACTCATGCTTCTCACCAAATTGCTATCTGGGCGCCACAAGAGTCACCTATTAATATGTATTAATACTCCCGAGGCTCCGTAGCAGCTGTTCTGAGGTCGTGGCTAGTGGCTAGTGAGGATGGTGAACGAACGGGCTTCCCCGCAGCCGCCACGCTGCAGCACGTAATCCACGAAATAATATGTCAATCAATGGGAGGGCGCCGATCCTATCCTTGATTTTCACCTGGATGTTGTTTCCCTTGAGATTCTCCTAAACTCCTGGCTCATCCCATCTCACAGGCATCTACAGGTATGGCCACCACCAACGGGACACTGCCTCATCATGGGGATAGTTCCTCCGAAGCCCCTCAACCTGCGCCCACCTCCGCCGATTCGCAACGCATCGAAGACCTCGCCGAACATTTTGACCTCTCCTCCCTCTCTGCTTCTACCCTAGCCATCCACGCAGATGACCCTCTCAACGTCGTCCACGATGTCGCTCCTCCCATTCATGTCTCCACTACCTTTCGTTATGACAAAGACCCGTCACAACTGCGCCCATACCATGAACGACCAGAACCCATCTTTGCACCCACCGAACACAACTACTCCCGCCACACGACACACAGTACATCTCGCTTGGAGACGATCCTGGCTGTGCTGCTGAAAAACCCTTGCTTGACGTATTCCTCTGGGCTTGCGGCGTTCAATGCATTGATAACATTCCTGAATCCGAAGAGAGTGGCTATAGGCGCAGGGTACCACGGATGTCACGGCGTGTTGAGACTCCACCAGCGACTTTCTGGCCTGCAGCTCCTACCGCTGGACTGCAAGCCGGAGGATCTGCAAGAGGGGGACCTTTTGCACTTGGAAACGCCGGTGAACCCGACAGGACTGGCATTCGACATACAGCATTACGCGGACATTGCGCATTCACGAGGTGCATACCTCAGTGTCGATTCCACATTTGCGCCGCCGCCCCTGCAGGATCCCTTCAAGCACGGTGCAGACATCGTCATGCATTCGGGCACCAAGTACATTGGAGGTCACTCAGACATGCTCTGTGGTGTCTTGGCGGTCAAACAGAAGGAGTGGATCCCCAAGATGCTGCAAGATCGAGTGTATCTGGGTTCCGTGATGGGTGGTTTGGAAGGTTGGCTGGGTGTGCGGAGTATTCGGACACTGGAGCTGCGAGTCATGAAGCAGAGTGAAACAGCGAGAAGGATAGTCGATGCCCTCGATGGCGCTCTGACAGGCCACACGGTCGGCACGGGCCTGTCTCTCTCCGATGCAGAGATCATCAAGTCCGTCGTCAAACAGGTGCATCATGCGAGCCTGCAGACCAAAGACTACAAGACTTGGCTGAAGAAACAAATGCCCAACGGCTATGGCCCAGTATTTTCTATCGTCTTGAAATCTCCAGATTTCGCCAGAGCATTGCCTAGCAAGCTCCATCTCTTCCACCACGCGACCAGTTTAGGTGGGATTGAGAGTTTGATTGAGTGGAGGACAATGACCGACTCAACCGTGGAGAAGGATCTTCTGAGGGTCAGTGTCGGCATCGAAGACGAGAAGGATCTGCTCGACGACCTGATCCAGGGCTTCAAGGCGCTCAATGCGATCAATGCGATCAATGGAACGTCCAGCTAGATCTCCACGTCATAGAGTGTAGCGGGTCTTGTACAGCTCAACATAGAACGATTTTCATATCCTGTTGGAGGGCTCTTGCTCGCTCGGGCTCGTCTCACTCTTCACCGATCTGTCGGCAGCGATCCTGTCGACGATTTCTGGCGCTTGCTTGTCAAGGTGCATCCGTAAGGCGTCCCCTTCTCTGAACTGTTTGCGCAAATCTGTACTCGGTATCTCCTTCTTGACCACACGTGATTCTGCGGGTTCTTCTAGCACTGGGGGCGGGGGTGCACGATCCGTACCGGTTTCGGAGCCAGGAGCTCTGGAGTATTAGGTGATCCTCCCGGGCTGACCGGCGAGTTGATTGCATTTGGCCCCAACCGCAGCGTCATTTCGAATTCTTTATCCAAGGCGGACACCCCCAATGTGCCCCCTGAGAAGTTCCCTGTTTGCACTCTCTGAAGCATTCTAGGCCGCAGAACGTCCGGCGGAGCGTGTCCCTGCCGCGGCGCAGGAGGGGGTGGACGCTTTCGTTGGTCGTAGGCGCCGTTCATGGGACTTTCGGGGTGGTCACGCGACTGAGCCGGGCCACGGCTGGGCATCGGCGAGGCAGATCTGGCCCTTTGTCTCGCCTTTGAGATCTCGACCGGAGGGGTAGGTGCATCGTCACCGCCTTCGCCAATAATGACAGGAGGAGCTTCGATGAAAGAAACACTGAGTCCCCTGCCACGTCCCTTTCGTTTTGGCTTGTTGGAGAATGAGCTGACCGATTGACTGCGTCCCTGGTATTCAGGACGTAAGAAGTCGTTGATGTCCTGTTCCGACGTCCCAATCGGTTGAGCTCGAGGCCAACGCTGAGAACTAGAGACGTCTATCCTTGGAACTGAGACCTTCTTTGGTGAACGTTGATGGCCGAAGGGGTTGGTGAATGATTCCGATGTTGATGGTCTTGTAGAAGCCGGAGAGCTCTGGTCGGGGTCGGCGGTAGCATTCGTACGAGTAGGAGGATGTGAAAGGCCGTCTGCCTGCCCTGGTCCGCTCGAGGTAGATGGTCTACCCGCAGCCAAGAACTCATTCACGTCATCCGGCAGATCCCTCTCTTCATTTGTATCACTGGTGTTCTTTTTGAACTTGCTCTTAGTACGGGCGAGTGCTCCCTTGAGCCGCTCCCGTCGAGATTGCTTATTGTGATCGGGGGAGGTAGCATTATCGGCATTGTCGTCCTCGTCCATCGTCTTGACAGTAACACCGCCCGTCCAACGACACCATGTTCAAGGAGAAGGGGTATCAGGGAGGCGTCGATGACCAGCTGAGAGGTTGACACAAAGATAAGTCGAAGGAGTGGATATGGGTGGTGGGAGGCAACGTTGGCAGTATTGACAGTGACAGGGGACTGGAATGCGCATCAGCCTCACTATCCTTAGGTTAAGTCTGGGTCCAAGACGCGCCCATTAGCCTCCAATACGCTGCCCTTGAGAGGCAATTGGCTAGCATTGACCGTTGGGGATCGACTGGCTTCGCATGCATCCCTTGAGGCCGATTCGCCAATAGTTCGGATTCAGGCCAGAGGGGAGGCTGACTGCGGAGTCCGAATTTGTGTGTCTGCGTCTGTCTGTGTCTGGTGCTCGTTATCGTTATCGCCACGTGCCGTCGCTCAGGGCGCCATGAACCTCCGTACCTCGGTAACTGAAAGGCAATCTCATCTCATTGATTTCTTCGCCGAGATCGATTCACTTTACGAGGTACATATGGCTGGCTCCCTTTCAGAATTCCTATAGACGGTCCCACTGACCAATACCCACCAGACAAGAACTCTGCGCCATTGAAACACTTCCCTCAAAGCCTGCGAAGAAATTTGAGGCAATCCAGATTGATATCGACGCCTCGGTCCCGAGATATTGGTAACCGGCGAAGGTCTATTGACACCAGCAACATTCAAAGTCCCAGGGATTTCCTTCTATCCTCGCCATCATGTCAGAAACCCGCAGAATAAACCCCCACAGTAAAGTCTTCCTGATCAAAAACTTCCTCTCTCTGCCGCTCCGTGAGCGCGTCCTGGGCCTGGAGAGGGAAATCATCCACGACCCCAATTACTTCGGCTTCGACACACACTCGCTTCAACACTCCAACCTAGAACTCCTCGACGCCCAGCCGAATGTTGTGAAATGGAGCCTAGACATCGGGTCTGGCTTGTGCAATAAATCCGGCAATTTACATGGTGGCGCCGCGGCAACTCTGCTCGATAACCTGACGAGTACGGCGCTGTTGACGATCGCGAGGGAAGGGTTCCTGGACGGCGGACACGTGAGTAGGACAATCACCATGACCTATTTGCGGCCAGTACCCATGGGGAGCAAGGCGATTGTGGACTGCGAGGTTCAAGCTGCCGGGAGGAATACGGCAAATATCGTGGGCAAGGTCTACGTGAATGGGAAGCTGTGTGTTACGTGCGTGCATGACAAGGCGGTCTTGCCAAGTCCCAAACAGGCCAAGTTATAGAACAGCACCGGGGGGCTGGAATTAAAGTGAGAGGGGCTTCGTGTTTGTCCTTTCGAAGTGATAGACTCTTCGGAACGGGGTGGGAGGATAAGATAGAATAGAACTCTCGGTGTTTTTGCTACACTCTGATCTTCATCTTGTTTGCTTTGACGTTCGACATGTTACAAGCTCGCCCACAAAATATGACGTTTCAGCTCTCAATGCGCAACCTCGTTGTACCAGCACATGATAGTTTGTCACATAGCCAGTCCAGCACACTGCAGATAAAAAAAAGCCATTTGCCCTCGATTGTAGATCCACGGCTCACACAGAACGCAAGGCTCGAGCTGCTTCATCCATCCTCTCTCTCATCAGCCGATTCTCAGCTCTCAGCCTCATGATTTCATCGTGACTAGCCTGCGTCGCCACCGCTTGGAGCTTGCCATCACCTTGCCGCTCCATCATCCGGTAGATAGCCTTGAACAATCTTCCTGCCGGGGTAATGCCTCCTTCCGCGTCCACTCGCTCCAGGATATCATCGTCGATCAGTGCGCAAACTTTCTTTCTGTAAGCTTCTTCCACTTCTCTGCGGTTGCGAAAGTCGGCTGCCGCTTCTGGAGTGTGTGTATGTGTTAGTGGAATTCCGTTGAGCCCAGCTGCAGGCTTTCCCAGAGAATGAGTAAGTCGGATAGAGACATACTTGACTGGGACAGCCCCTTACGCTCTGCTCCCATGGGCTTGGAGATCTTGTGGAATCGGAATTTTTTATTCACGAAACTCCCTTTATTTGGAAGGCTGTCGATCAATCTTGACTGGAAGGGTTTGCTGGTTTGGTAGTTCGGGACAGTCGCTTGCTCGCCTTCTCCATCATCACTGCTGTCTTGCCATTCGTCCTTTCGAGCAGTAGGGGCAGGCCTCTTCCGTACAGTTCCAGCATTGGGCAGGGGGGGATTCGTGGAGTTGGCTTGGCTCGCCTGCATAGAGTCACCCTCTTCGTGGACAATGTCTCCCAGGATTTTCGTGTGGGGCTTCGAACGACGCTGCATAGGACTTCCCGTGGACGCCAGCTGAGGCTGATATCTCATCCCTGGGACTGCTGTCGGTTTTGGTGCTTGCAGTGACCCAAAATGCGCGAGGTCATGCACGCCCATCTCAAATACCAACGATGAGATCTGAGCACGGTGGCAAAGCGGACCACAAAGGACACAGTGAGCAGGGCGTTTTGGAGACGTTCAGAGTCGTTGATACAGAGTCGAGCAGGAATCGCCGACCGGTAAGATGGTGTTAAGTTTCTCACATGTTGTTGACCTTCACACGGGCTGGTAAGACTTACCACACGTAGATCGGACCCTTCTTGACGCTATGACTGAACAAAAGAGACACGACAGTGAAGTGAAGACGGAGAAGTGAAGCGTCATGGCGAGCTTCCATCTTCCCGTAACTCTCACCATTGCTCTCACCATTGCAGTCGAGGTCCTAGGTCCTCACCAAGACATCGGGAGGAACTCATCGCAAGCACCGATTTTATTCAAGCTCCTCGCCATCATCCCGTTTTCAGCTCTCACAGTCATCAAGTCCCTTTGGCCTTCATCGAACTGACATTGATGTGGATGCTCCCGCACCGGTCAAAGAGCCAAACACTATGCTTAGGGCGTCGTCTGCTTAGAACAACACTTTCGGTTAAGATGGAAAACCCCCACATTGTGACGACCACATCTACCCACAGGTTTAGCAGAAGGGGGGACATCTGCGGTCATAAACCTCGAATTTGTCACTGCAGCCAGACCGAAGGACGTTCGGGGGATGGGTCTCTTCCGACGGCCGAAGTGTGCGAGGTATTGCTCAACCACTCAATCATAGCACGGAAACCAAGCGAGCTCCAAGCTATGCAAGGTTTGGGTCCGATCCTTCGACGACTCGCGTGCAGTTGATGTCGTCGAAATTAGGAGATCGTAAGACCCCACAAGCTGCTCCAGCTTCTCCGCAACATGGCACAATCCATCCCATCCCACCGCCAGCCTCCGTTTCCATCCTTCGTATTGCTGGCTTTTACCCACTTCTCCCAGTTCTCCATCCTCGGCGACTGCGAGTCCCCAAGACTTTTGACCACTCTCTGCTGGCCCTCGGACACAGTGAAAACGCCGAATGATCGCCACGTGCGGGTCTCTCAGACGCCCTCCCGGAAAATACCCCCATGCAGTCCTATGCACCTGGACGACGGGGATTTTAGCTTGTCCCTTCAGTGCAGCGCTTTCCACAAGATTGGTTATCGTGCCCCATCCACAGCCAGATCATGCCTGAAACTTGCTGCTTGCAGTGGAGGAGCCTGACGGAATCTGCCCGGTGAATGGCTCCAGCTCAACTGCCGGGGCAAAAATATGGTGGCCAGAACATGGACGGAGCACATCCAGCACCAGACGTACCGGTCCGTGGATAGCCTATAACTCCTGCGAGAGACTTCCAGGGGGGAAAATATCCTCTGTCCAACACCGCTCCCTGTCTCCCGCCTGTGGCTCTTGACACTTTGACACACGACGATATCTTCGAGGACAACAAGATGTCGACCGAGAAGGACGTCTCGCAGACGACCGAAATCATTGAAAATGCCCCTCAGATTCAAGAGCGCGAGAGACAGCGGGCAGCCGAGTTCGAGGCTCCCATGCAACATCTCCAGGAGCTGAACGAGGCTGAGCATATCAACCTGAGTTGGCGATCATGGCTTGTCGTCTTTGTCACCTGTTTTGCCATCATGGCTCAGGTCTTTGTCGTCGTGGCAGCCGGATCAGTCATTGCCTTCATCATCCGTGATCTGGGCGATGCGCCAATTGCGGGCTGGATCATCCGTAAGTGATAGGACATCCTCGCCCTCTCCCACCCGTGGCTAACAAGAGGGTCACAGAGGGGCCACTGCTCATGCAGAGCGTGCTGTCTCCCATTGTTGGTCGTCTCAGTGACGTTCTGGACCGAAAATGGCTGGCCTCGATCCCACCACTAATCGCTTTTGGTGGTGCGGTCATGTCGGCCAAGGCAACCTCGATGTCCATGCTCATTGGAGGTGGGATTCTCATCGGTGTGACGTTGAGCACAATTTCCATCGTCCAAGCCATTCCCAGCGAGGTCCTGCCGCTCAAGTACAGAGCCCTCGCCAATGGATTTGCCTTCCTCGGAGGCGCAGTGGGTGGACTGTATGTCGCCGACCCATCAAAATTCCGCTATGTGCTGCTAACTAGATTCTTCAGTGTTGGAACTCTCGGCTCAGGCGGTGTCACCAACCAAAGCCCGTCGGGCTGGCGAGACATCTTCTGGATGCAAGCGGCCTTCCACGCCGCTACCTTTATCGGCCTTGTCCTTTTCTACCATCCTACTCGACGGTCCGACTACCCTAAGATGTCGTTGAAACAATACATCTGGGCCATCGACCCCATCGGATCATTTGTGTTCATCGTGGCTTGCACATTGCTTCTGCTGGCTTTGGACTGGGCAGGCGGTGCCTACTCATGGTCTGACGTCCATGTTGCCGCTCCGCTGGGCATTGGCCTCGGATTCTTGGCTATATTTTGCGTCTATGGTTCGTACAGCCTGAGAGCCCCTTCTCGCTGCCCCGTTCGCTAACGTTCGTTTACAGAATGGAAAGGCCGAGACGATGGAATTGTGGCCCACGTGTTCTTCAAAGGCTCGCCCAATTTCGCCCTCTCTGTATTTGCTTTTGCGGTTGAGGGGTGGATCTTCTACAGCGCTGTCAACAGTGTCACCCCTCAGATCGTCCTCAATCTCGGATTTCAAACCAACGCATGGAAGATCTCCCTCCGACAGTTGTCTTACAACCTTGTGACCTTATTCGCATCCATCCCGATAACGTGAGTATGCGGCGGCACTTGAGAATATTGCAGTTAGCTAATGAAGTGGGCAGACTGTACGCAACCAAGTACAAGGATCTGAAGTCTCCCTTGATCGTGACATTCATTGTTTTCCTCGTGGTGTAAGTGCTTCTCGGAGATCGAAGACACCTCCCACTAATTGACATGATCACCAGCTGCATCTGCTATACCGTCATCACACCGAACATGAACCATGCTCAAATTGGCTTCAATGTTCTGTCTGGTTTCGGACAGTCCGGTCCCTTGACACTCATCGTTGCCTTGATTCAATTCACCGCACCCCACGCATTTCTCTCCACTGCCACTGGTCTTGGGTTTTCCGCCCGCGCCATCGGAGGAGCCTTTGGCTCGGCGGTTCTCGATGCCATCATCAACGGCAAACTCAAATCCTATCCGACCAAAGTCGGCAATGCCGCGGTCGCAGCCGGCTTGCCCAAGTCATCTGTGCCTGATCTGGTAACGGCCCTCTATGCCGGCACTGGTCTCTCTGCAGTCCCGGGTATGAACGCGACTATTCAAGCAAAGACCCTGGATGCCAGCCATTTGGCGTATGCTCACGCCTATAGACTTGCCTGGGCGAGTATCATCCCCTTCGTTGTCCTTGCCTTGGTTGGTATTTGGTTCCTCAAGGGGGTGAAAGAATTGATGACGGAGAAGGTCGAGGCCACCGTGGAACATGTACACACTGAAGAAAAGATCATGGCTTGAGCGAGTGTGTCTTGGTGTGAGGCTCAAGTTTCCTGGACTGCTGAGATGCGAAAGACGAGGACAGACTGAGTTTGTAGCTTTAAGTTAAACATGACACCCCGTCCACGGCGCCTCTACGGGTGACTTATCCCCCATCACGCGGAAGTATTTAGCCGAAGCGAACATGACTGGGGTAACTTTGAAAATCGTCCTGCTCGCTGTGTCGGTCACCATGCTCCCGTTGGTGGCCTTCCCTGTTCTCGTCTCTCATATCGCTCGGAACGGAAAAAATAAGTCACCGAGGGGTTCCCCCACATGTAGCCAACATTAGCCAATGACGTCAAGCTCAAACGTAATCAGACCACGAGCCCAAAACAATCAACCATCCCGCAGCTTCAATTAATATTTTTTTCTCTTTTTCAAGCCTGTGATACGTTGTGGTCCTTGGAAAATCTGGGCGGCCGAGTCAGCCACCCACGAGTCTTGGCTTCCTGTATCGTTGTTGTGTTGGTGCTCCTTTGCCTACCATTAGAACTATTCCGGGCCCCAAAACTTCTCTCTCACCTCTCCTCCGTCACCATCATGAGTGCTCCCAAGCTCGCCGAGTTCGGCCTTCGCCATGTCGCCAAGGGGATCGGGCGGCTTTCTACAGAGGTCATCGAGAGCGGCTCCGGTAGCTATGTGACCATGGCTTCGGGGAGGAAAATGCTCGACTTCACCTGTGGCATTGGCGTGGCTAACCTGGGCCACTGCCATCCCGGAGTCACCAAGGCCGCTCAAGCCCAGGCCGCCAAAATCGTGCATGCCCAGGTCAACATTGCTTTCCAAAAGCCATATCTCGAGCTCATCGAGTCGCTGTTGCCCCTGATGCCGCACCCATCGCTCGACACGTTCTTTTTCTGGAACTCGGGCTCAGAAGCGGTCGAAGCGGCCGTCAAGTTGGCCCGCCATGCCACCAAGAAGCAGAACATCATCGTCATGCAGGGCTCTTACCACGGACGCACCTTTGGAACGATGGCAATGACGCGCTCCAAGACCGTCTATGCCGAGAACTATGCGCCGCTGATGCCGGGAGTGTTTTCAGTGCCGTTCCCCTACTGCGCACAGTGTTCGATCGCTTCACATACTGGCAAACACGGCTTTGACAACTGCTGCATGGACCCCGTGCTTCAACTGGAGCTCCTTCTCAAGAGGGAGTCGGCTCCGTCAGATACCGCGGCCATATTCATCGAGCCTGTCCTCGGAGAGGGCGGATATGTCCCGCCACCGCCGGGCTACCTCGCCCGCGTCCGGGAAATCTGTGACAAGAACAACATCCTCCTGGTGACAGACGAAGTGCAATGTGGATTCGGTCGAACTGGGAAGATGTTCGCCATCGAGCACTGGGGAGTCCGTCCCGACATTCTGGTGATGGCCAAGGGGATTGCGAATGGGTTCCCGCTCTCCGGCATCGTGTCGCGGAAAGAACTGATGGACACGCAGAAGCCCGGCTCCATGGGCGGAACATACGCTGGCAACGCCGTCTCCTGCGCCGCCGGCGTGGCCGTGGCCAAGGCCTTCAAGGAGGAGAAGATTTTGGAGAACGTCAACGCCCGGGGGAAGGAGATGGCCGACATGCTGCACAAGGCCAAAGCCGACTTTGGCCACATAATCCACGACGTTCGAGGCCTCGGGCTGATGCAGGCGGTGGAATTCGTGTCGGGCAAGGGCATCGCCTCCAAAGTGCAGGCCAGGTGCATGGACAAGGGCATGCTGATCCTCACCACCTCGATCTACGACACCCTGCGCTTCATTCCCCCGCTAAACATCTCCCAGGAAGACATGGCCAAGGGACTGGGTATCCTCCGAGGGGCGATCGAAGAGGTGGCCGCCGGCGAGCAGCCCCAGGAAACAGCGACAAAGGGCCAGGCCCCGGAGTAGTAGTAGCTCGCAGAGCAGACTTAGCTGGACACGAAGGGAAGGAGTTAGGGTGGGAGTGTTGGGCGGGACAAAATCGTGTTGTTTCGATACATGTGAAGATTGGAACACAGCGGATGTCGGCAATATATCGGAAATTGTACAGTGGAGTATTCGGTCAGATTAAAGCTCTGCAGACCTCGAAAAAAAACTATAAACGCGCTTCGCAACCTTGATGCGGCGATAACAATATCTAGAAGAGTGTTCGGTGGTCTCTAATTTCCTAAGGCCCGAAGATGACATATCGCATCATGCCCAACGCATTCCCAAGCAAGGTCAAGACGGTCCTTGGTGTTGGATTCTCCAGGATGATCTCCGGAAACCTCTCCTCAGCGAAGACAGCATGCAACACTTCTTTGGTCAAGATGCCACCCGTCTGAGCCGTGTTCATCACGCCGACTGCCTGCAACACTCGCACAAACCAGAGGTTCAATGGCAATTTTGGAGCTCCTGCAGCCCGACTCTCCTTGTCTCGCCGGATGTATGTCTTGGCCAACGATCGCAGGGTCACGGGTCCGCCCTCGGCGTCATCGATCATGGCCTGCAGCATATCTGGCTGGAAGGTGTAGTTGTCGCCCTGGTGGAAGTCAAGCCGGGTGAAGGAGGAGTCGTGCTCGATGACATTGTGGCGGCGTGTGTCGACCAGGTCGAACGTGCCGTCCTTACGCACCAAAGGAGGAAGAGCGCTGCACAGCGAGGCGGAGGCAAGGGGAGACATGTGCAAGGCAGTCTCAAGGGCGTGTTGGACTTGAGGAATGGTGAGGTTCTTGCCATCTCGTGGCCTGCTTAAAGGTCAGCACGCTTCATTTTTGGTGGGAAAATACAAGAGAATGGTAAGTACAGGTAACCCTGGTTCGCCAACGCGTTCAATCCGGGACAGGGGCCGCGAGTTTCGATGTCGCCGCGAACGTATCGGTGATCGTCCTCGTCATGGTGGGACGTTGCTGCGGACTTGTCGCGGTAACCACCAGTGAGGGCGGTTTTCACGATGTTGGTCAGGGTCAAATGCATCTTGATGCTTCTGATAGAGGTGCAGATTACTGAAGTTTCTGGTGTACACAATTGACGGAAGAATGGTTGAATGGCTATCCCCCCAGAGGATTAAAGAGATTGAATGATGCTCCTCAAAGCACCTGTCAACCTCGCGGCCGGCTTGCTGCGTAAGGATTCGACGCGTCGGTTACACGAGCTGAGGCCCAGGGTCACGAGAACCAAGAGAAAAACGGTCGAGCCAGACCTCGTGTTCTGGCTGGGTAAGCTGAGGGAAGTGTGAGTGAGAGCTGAAGAACTGACTGCGCAACCGAACCAGTCAGCCTGGTAACTTGGGTGGTCGCGGCTTGGCGCACACCTGGTTACAACACTGACAACACGGACAACACGAGGTGGTACATCAACCTCAGCGTCGTGGATGCAGCATCAGGCAGCCGGTCTCTCGCATCAAGGCGTCCAGGGCGTTGACAGAAGGAGCGTGGTTGGTTTGCTGTGTGACCGGCTTGAACGGGCGCCTGCGGGTAGGAGCAGCTGAGGCTCATGGCTGGCGCAGTCTGACTGCCAGCTTCTACCACCGCGTCTTGATACAATACATTCTCACAAATCCTCCCAGTTTCTGCTCTTTGTTCATCCTTCTGCCTCGAACCACTCTCAACCCGCCCCTGCCAGCATGGACGAAGCTGTGAGGCCCAGCTACAAGGCCAGTTTTGGTGATCGTTTACTTGTGGGTTTCTTTCATCTCGTCAACAAGATCGTTCCATGGCACAAGCTCCCCAGCTTGGTCGGCGCCCTCAATTTAGAGGCTTTACGTGTCGAGCTTCGCCAATACAACTTACATGATGTCTACCCGTCTGGAGATGCCCAAGGCACCCAGTCCGTCGTACCTATGACCGACAAGCGATTCGAAACTGCCCGCAACTCTGATGGCAAGTTCAATTCAACCGAGATGCCACTCATGGGATGCACTGGGATGCGCTTGGGACGCAATTTCCCCAGAGCCTTTTGCCCGAAGCCGTACGAGGAGGATCTGTGGAATCCGAATCCAAGAATGGTGAGTTACCTCATTTCCACCGTCCCAAACAAAGAACCTCGACTGACAAAGGCTCTCTCTGCGTGGTCGTAGTTGAGCGACCGCTTCATGGCCCGAAAATCCTTCATCCCAGCTACATCATTGAACCTCCTTGCCGCAGCCTGGATCCAATTTCAAACTCACGACTGGTTCTTCCATCAAGATGTAGGTGATGTCAATAGCCTTCCCCAGAATCATTGCACTGCTAACAAACGCCCATACAGAGTGAGAAGAACTACGATATCCCTTTGCCCGATGGAGACAAGTGGCCCTATGGCAAAATGGAACTGCCACAGACGGAACCAGATGTGGAACTCAGCGACACCGACCGCAAGAGCCCTGGCTACAAGAACGTCAACACGGCATGGTGGGACAGCTCGCAAATCTACGGTTCGAGTGAGGGTGTGACAGAGAAATTGCGAAAGCAGCACAGCGATGGCAAGCTGTTGCTCACCAAGGAATACCACGCACAGTTCCTGCCGCGTGATGACCAGGGCAATCCACTGACAGGGTTCAACAACAACTGGTGGATCGGCATGGAGATGTTGCACACTCTCTTCGCGCTGGAACACAACTCGATTTGCGACATGTTGCGGCGAAACTACCCTGACATGACCGGCGATCAGATCTTCGACAAGGCTCGGCTCGTCAACTGTGCGCTGATGGCCAAGATCCACACGGTGGAATGGACCCCGGCCATTCTCGCCCACCCAACGCTCAAAATCGGCATGAATGCGAACTGGTGGGGGCTTGTCGGCGAGTCCTTGACCAAGATGTTGGGTCGGATCTCCAAGACCAGCGAGGTCATCAGCGGCATCCCGGGCTCAGGAGTCGACCAGTTCGGCGTGCCGTATTCCCTCACCGAGGAGTTCGTCTCCGTTTACCGTATGCACTCTCTCATCCCGGACACAATTGCCTTCTTCGACGCGCATGATGGCGAACTGAAGCTCCACAAGCGTGTCGAGGACATGATCTTCGCTAACGCCCAGAAACCGCTGGATGGGACCATCACCTTTGCCGACGCCTTCTACTCCTTTGGCATTAACTATCCCGGCGCGATCACCAACTCGAACTATCCGGACTTCCTCCGCAATTTGACCACCCCCGATGGGCTACACCGGGACATGGGTACCGTGGACATTCTTCGAGACCGTGAGCGCGGGGTACCACGATACAACCAATTTCGACGACTGTTGCGCATGGCACCTGCCAAGACCTTCGAGGAGCTGACGGGTGGCAACATGGAACTGGCTGCAGCGCTCTCGGACGCGTACGGCGGCGATATCGAGCTGGTGGACACGCTGATCGGGTCACACAGCGAGCCTGTGCCGGCTGGATTCGGTTTTAGCGACACGGCATTCCGCATCTTCATTCTCATGGCGTCGCGCCGATTGAAGAGCGACCGCTTCATTGCGGGCCAATGGAATGCCGCGACCTACACCAAGGAAGGCCTACAGTGGGTGCAGAACACGGGCATGAAAGATGTGCTGATCAGACATTTCCCCGAGCTGAGACAGGTATTGAACCAGAAGAGCGTCAAGAATGTCTTTGCTCCCTGGGCGAAGTTGCCTGGGTCCGTGTCGTATCAGGGGATCGAGACCAATCCGCCGCCCAAGAAGAAAAAGAAGTGAGCAAGCAGACTGCCACGATTGCGCCGAAGTGGCTGCACTAGGTGGCAACTCGTACTCGCGTTTTGTTGAACGGGGCGATCCGAGCGAAGCTTTTTTGCTACTGGAGCATGATATGTTAGAGGATTCAGATTAGGGTCAGTAGTACATCACCAGTAATTGAAACAGCATCCTACCCTCGACCTTCGCTTCCAGGTCCTTTGTGTCTTTCCTGAGGACTTGGTGAGCTGGACACAACGAAGCAGGACAGTTTGACAGTGCTTGCAATCATTGTGCACCGAAGAGAGTTATACAGACATTGGCTGTCTGACCAAAGATTTAATTATCGCATTGCCGCTGTGAGCGGAGCGGGTCGCTTACCATGCCTGCCTTAGAATGAGATACGATACGAGCCACCGCAGAGTGTTGCGTAATCAGGAGTCAAATAGGACGACGGCGGCGACGATGATCACCAACACCACCACCTGACAAACATCCAGTCTAAGCCAACACCCTTCATCCGCACAGGTTACTCTCCGAATGCAGGCCGGTCGATCGAGTCTCCACCATCTTTAAATATGTGACCGGAGAGGGGAGAGAGAGGACCATCATCTCACCATCTCCCAGCATGGCGCAAACACCGTCACGCCGCGGCGGCGGCGGCGGCGGCAGCAGCAGCAGCAGCAGACCTGGAAGCGATTCAGCGCCTCCAGCTCCAGCTGCTGAGCAACGGTTTCAGTTTATCGCGGTGAGTGGGCGCGAGCCTCGACCCAGCGCCGAGACTCGCAGGCTCGTCCACAGCCATGCACAGGCCAACTACCGGCGCCGGCATCCTCATCGGCCGCGCCAAACGACTTGGGAGGTCGATGTGAGTGCCCTGGTGGATGAGTCGGCACAGAATATTACGAATACATCGAACACGACCAGCCAGGCCGCCGTCGGCCCGGTCACTCTGCTGCCCGCGAACCGTTCAGACCCCTTTCAATCGTTCGGGATCGAGGCTGGTTCTCGGGCACATCGCCTCTGGGACCATGGTGAGTGGCATCGTCCCCCTGGTCTACCTGGACGGGGGCCCTTTCTAACAAGGGAGCCATTGTCAGTGTACGACGGAACATGTGCCAAGTTCCGCATCCTCATCGAGATTGGATTCATCGATCTTGTTCGAGAAACCATTGCGGTCACACAGATGTTGTCCGCGTCCGCATGGCATCTGGTCAATTTTTGCCGGGCTGAGGACGACTCGGGGGAAGAAGCACAGTATGCCCTGATCACCACGCGGTCGCTGCAACAGAGATTAAACAACCTGGCCACCGGCACGAGTGATGAAGTGGTAACCACCGTTCTGGCTGCTGCTGCGTATGCGGTACGTCTCACAGTGTTGTCTCAGCCTTGGATATCTCTCCATTGACCTGATGAACGGCAGAACTTGATCAAAGAGCCCCGAATCTTTCAGGTCCATATGGATGGTCTTACCAAGATCCTGCACCATCGAGGCGGAGAACAAACCTTGGATTCTACGCCCGGCCTTCGACTGGCGATGTTCTTGTATGCTTCACTCCCATGAAATTCCCTGTATCCAGGCCAACGGCATCTAGGATAGAAACCAACGGGCGTCTTGGTCAGGATGCCACGCCACAATACCGCCCACCATACCATCTTCTGGCCACAAGAAGTAGACTCGACTTTCATCAGACCGATGTAAACCTGCTCTCGCAGTCAGAGACTTGTGATAGCATCGACCAAAGCGCAGCCGTCCAGCACATCTGTCAACGGTTGAGGCAGCTGAACCAGATCGTGGACGACGAGTGCACCAAGCGAGAGCTGTGGCACGATAGCCCGTTCACACTCTTCCACGTCTCTCCACTTCTGCACGACTGCCTCTCCATCAGCCGTGGAACGGTGCGTGACGGGCTCCAGCTACGTCAGCGGGAGTGCTTTCGACTCGCCAGTATTCTGTACCTGTGTGGCATTCGAGCCAAGTTTGACTTTGAACACGGAGCCGGGATGCTTTATGGAACCAAGTTGCAGCTGATGGTGGGAACACCAGGCATGCTTCCGCGATGGGAGAGCAGCAATGTGTTTCTCGTTTGGATCCTCACTGTGGCTGCCTGCTCCGCCATTCTGTTTGACGAGTTGCGTACCCAGTTCGTTTCCATGCTTGCGGAGTGCATTCACGCGGCGGGCATTGGCAGCTTTGACGAGTACTCGAGCATGATCTATGACTTCATGTGGTGCAGTGGTGCTTTGGGACCGGCATTGAGTTCGTTAGCAGGCAGAATAAGATTCTGAGGCAGGAAGCGAACGAACTGTTTTGCAGACTCGACACCTTGATAACGACGACGACGTCGGTGATGACAACGTTGGCGCGTTCTGGGCGTTACGTGTTTCATATCACTAATTGAGGCGTCGGCGGTTCCAAGTCACTAGCCTGACATTGAACTTCCTTTTAATCTCCCGTCATCTCCATCATCTCCACCGTCCACCACAATCCCATCACCATTCCTCCTTCTCCCCAAACCATTGTCGTTTCCTCCCAAAACCCCCCCCCTCTAGCCCAATCAATAGTGCGATCGGTGGCGTTCTCCATCCGGGCACGAAATTGAATGCCCTCTGGCCCTCTGAGCGTCTTCTGGCGCTTGATCTCCGTGATTGGCGCATCCTGGGCAGCCTCTTATCGCCGCGCCAGCCGTTTTCTACCCTGACCATACATTGGCGATTGCCACATGGCCACGCGACACCACCGGGGGGTTCCTTGTGTGATCACACCGTGCGAGGGTGTTTGTTGGACGGGAAAAAATCCCCAGGAGGGCAGGAGAAAGAAAAACAAAAACAAACAGCGATGCTTTATTAAAAACGCAAATTGTGTTGGTGGAACCTGTCACTCTGGCTGTCCAGGGAGCCATTGACCTGGTCCTGGGGGTGAAGTGGGTGGTTCCCTCTGTTGGTACTGTCAGCCGCCATCTGCCATCTGCCATCTGCCATCTGCTATACTCCGTGCAAGCTTGTTCCTTCCCATCTCTTGTGGTTGAATCCTTCTTGCTTCGGCCAGGATGTGATCGTGGCTGCTCCTGCAACCCCGTCTGCACTGACTGTTTCCTTGGAGTGTTGTCGGGTTTCGTTGTTCTTTTCCGATCTGTGGCACTTCACTCCTTCGTGCCTCAGTATCGTCCACTCATTTGTACCACCGCCTTGTGTGTGCCCTTTTTTTGGTTGTGTCGCCTCTGTCGCGAAGCGTTCTGCAGCTATCCTTCAATATCTCTGCCCACTAGCTCTCCTACATCCGGAGCCTCTCGAATCCTTGCACGAGCGCAACCACTTACAAATCCGGGGATAGCACATAAGGTCTGTCACCAAGTCAGTCGGCGGCCATGGCGGCAAATGTTCGAGATCCGGCATTCTGGCGGCGGTTTTCAATGGCGGTCCATTTGGATGAAGAGAAGGCAAACATCTCGGATACCAGGTCAACTTCAACTACCTCGTCAACGGCACCCTTGAGACATACGTACGTTGACCGCAGACAGCACGCACACAGGTCGTGGAAACATGAACTCACTAACAATCTGTGACAGGGAAACATGGCTTGAGCGACATCGGAGGAAACAGCGTCGAACTCGAATAATAGGTTGCATTATCGCCCTCGGCTTTATCGCTGTCATTGTGGCCGTCGTTATGGTGCTGCTGTGGTTCGCGAAAGTCGGGCCATTTAAGGACCAGTCGTCGTGATACCAATATCTTTCACAAACCGGACGGAACATTGTCAGCAAAGGAGGAACAACACATGCCAAGCCGTCATGGTGCAGAACGATCCAGAATACCAACGCTGCCCTCGAGCTCCCTCGAGCTCGAATATCTTACCGGACCATTATCTATCTCACATGTCTTTCGAGGCAGAGCGGAGCCTATATCCAACGGCGGGGACTGGCTGCTTGACGTCTGGGCCCTGGAGAAGAGGGAATGCTCAGTATGGCTGTATTCCCTATTTTGGAAGAGGGATTGGGAGGACCGCCCTGGATACTTGAAGGCCAGCGCCGAGAACTACGGGGCGAAGCAGCTGGATTAGCGCTGTAGGGGTTCAGGAGGAGTGGAAGCTGGCAAAAGGAGCAACACGCAACATTATGAATTAACGAAGAACATGGATATCCCTTACCGGCGGATGGCAGGTTGCGCCCGCCGTCGTAAGCTAGACACCATAGATCAATTGCTACAAACACTATGAGCCGAGCATTTAGTATACTGACTGAGTACAATAAGGAGAAATGGAGACCAAGAGGAGCGAAGACAAGATTCAAGTTGTCGGGATTAAATTCTCTAGTGATCCATACCGTTCGTTCGCGGTACACGCTTTTAGAACTCGGCATCGATCTCCATCACTGCCGATACAACACACGGCGGCCTGGCATGTTGACGCGGCGGTCCCTCATCGTCTATCTTCCAATTCCTTGAGTTCACCCCGGCCGGCACGTCCTATGTATGTGTGGCACATTGGTCGAATACCATCAAGCCCGACCAACCCACCCAGCATGCGTTCGCGCGAAATCTTCAAGACCGGAATCCAGTGTCTCTCAGGATAGCTGGGGCTGGGGACTTGGTTTTATCGGTTTCTTCATAGAGTGGGATTTTGTTGGCAGGGCATGACGAGTGACGAGTGCGTCCATTAGGTGATCATGATCAATCGATCGACAACTGACTGGCTGGCTCTGTGACGGGAGGAACGCACAGTACTTATTCCTCGACACCTGTTCTGTGCCCTACCCCCCAGATCCTAGCATGCTGGAAACCAAGACTCGTTCGACGTTCGTCCCACGTGCCATGCCCCTGGCCTGTAAGGCTGGACTCCGGGCTATTGTCGAAGGTCAGATAGATATCCTCAGAATTGCCGATGAGACAAGGAGAGCCTGTGTCGCCAGAAGATATCGTTCTGTCCATGCCATGCCGAAGGATAGCTGCCAATGACAACAAGAATCAGTCCGATCAGAGCGAGAGAGAGAGAAGAAAAAGGGAGACGCGCTAGGAACGAGGTGCCTGCTCGCTCGACCGGTTGTTGGGATAGAGTTCTTGTGTTTTGTCTGAGTCGTTATCTCCGACTCCTCATTCGCTCGGAATCTTCAAAAGCTGTGTGGTACGCGATGTCCATGATCCAGAGTGACCCTTCTTGGATGGATGTGCTCTGTTGCAACGTAGAACGCAACGTACTGCACAAAGTGATCGGCCTCAAAATGATCCGTTGCATCTTCCACATCTTGGGTGCCTCGACGGTTTATTGGCGAAGAGGCCTGCGTTCGATCAAGGTTCTAGTGATCAAATCTAAATCCCCCAACGTTTCGAGCTGCTCAATATCGCTTTCTCGTCGGCTCGGGACTGGGACTCCTCGTCACGCTCCTTTCGTCGCGGCCCCTCATCTTCAGCCACTTCTTCGTGCTCAGCTCCAACTCCCTCTCCAGCTCGGGGCTCGGTTCTTTTCTGTGGATGAAATTGCAGAATCCACCGCGGACGCATCCCTCGCCGGAGTTCAACCTGCAACACGCCTCCCGGAAGTCTGTGACAGGGGACAGCTCGCAGTAGATAGGACGCGCGGCGTACCATCTGCTGTTGAGCGCATCGCAGGCTGCTTGTGCCGAGTCTTCATATTTGAACCGCGCATAGACATTGCCGATTAGGTGGTCATTGTTATTGTCGCACACGACGACTTCCTCGACCTCGCCGTACTTGCACATCTCGCACCAGAAGTCTTCATAGAAGGCGTCAAAGTGATTCTGCAGTTGAGAGGCGTTCATCTTGTTTTTGGGATCGTATGCGGGATTCTGGTAGAGGTTGGGGAGGAGGATGGTTTGTGAGTATGAGGGCTTGACATGCTTGCGTGAGCAGCGGTCGCCGTGTCGACAAGCCCCGATCTTGTAGTAGAAAGAGCAGTTGACCTGTTTTAAGACCTTGTTAGTCCTTGTTTCTCACACTTGGAACCATTTGGGGAAAACCTACTTTGTCTTGTTCTGTGCCAAAGATGGACGCGAGGTAGTTTGCCATGGCTGGGTAGAGTTATAGCTTTGTCGCGATGTTCTCAATGATGTGTTGAATCTCGGAATGCGCTGGCTGGATTGTATGTGGCGTCGAAAAGTATGGGAGGATGGAATTGTCATGTATTGTCGATGCCGGCAGAAATAAAGACGCGCTGGACGAGCAGGTCTAGCACGTGACAAGCATGCGAGCCACGTGATCAATTAGAAATCCGCCACGCCTTCTAGAATTTTCTTGGCGTGCCAGCCTCGGGGGCTTCGCTGTCGCTCCATGACAATGCCAACACAATACCAACTTTTCAGGTTTCATATTGATCTACCTACCATCATATTACAACGCTATCCTCACACTGTCATGGGAACTCTGTCTCGAAGTTATGTGCAGAGACCCGGGTCATATTCGGCGTCCAAGGGCATCGGATACGTACCGCCAACCCAGTGTATCTTTAGCAATCGACTTGAAATCGCTCGGAATGGTTGTCTGTACAATTACAAGCTTATAGCATATTAGAAGACTGCCGATCTTTGACCGGAAGTCGGGAACTGAACTGGAAACCGCCCATATTAGGATTCAGTATAGACCCTGGCCAAAGCTGTTGTAGAATGCTGGTGGCCATCCGTTGGGCAACTCCCGTATAATGCCACAGAGCATGACCTGTTTAGTCAGAATAATATCCTGCCTGGATATGATTTTCAAAAGGAATGATATTGTGCCTAAGAATGAGATCGTTTTTGGTAGGAACGTCCACTACGTACCAATAAGAAATGCTGCAATCCAATGGGATGACAACGTGCGGTTCACAAGCTGCCTTTACCTTTTCCTTCTTCACATGGGGGCCATATATTCCCGTCCGAGAAACCTTGTGCGAAGTTCGCATTGTACCGTTTTGCTGAACAACATGGGAATCATCACACCGGGGCCGTCAATGCAGTATTGGAAGTTTCCAGCCACGGATGGTACACCAGTAGCTTTCCTGTGAGCATGATGGAAAAGGTAACACATCGTTGTTACAAAAACAGACTGATCGGGAGCAACAATGCTGTAACATTGTCACGTAACTCCACAATAGTCGCAAATCCACTCACATCCTCGACTTCAACCATTGGCAGTTGGTCGCTTTGACAGAAATTGCGAACAAATGGGAACCCAGCCCCCCTCATCTTTCGCAATGGCATAGCCATGATCACTGTGTATAATATCTGTATCTGTAGCTGTGAAGACAGTCGGTGTTAACGAGACCGATTGTGGCGTGGATACAGTGGACTTAGTGATGTCTGTCACGTATGCGAGTCAGCAAGAGCCAAATTGCGGATGGAGCATATCGAACCTGCGCCAGACTGCCATTTGAATTTTGCTCTGTGAGGTCCGTGAAATGAGATTGGCAGATGTTTATTCGCCGATAGGCAAGGATGTTGTTCCACAAGTGTGAAAAATGGAGATCCTCATGCCAAAAAATGGAGAAAGTGTTGCAAGCTGTGCATGTATGTATATATACGCACCTCTGACTGAGTATGTGTCTGACATGTGAGAGTCTTCCTCCAGCCAAGCTCTGAAGAAGGTGCGGTACAATCTCAGCGCTAAGCACATACAACACCACACACATTCGAAAACACTGTGTGCCGCCCGAAAACAAATAATCACACACGTATAGAGAAACCAAGGAAAAAAAAAGAAATAGATGATGGGGCCTCCAGACGCGGCCAGAATAGGGGAACCCAATCCCGTATCCCTATATTTCCCACTTTGTTCCATCCAGGAGCCGAAGCCGTTGTACCATGATATGGTAGTCCGTCCCCAAGGATCTTTGATCCCCAGTACTTCGTGCGGTCACTGTATGTATGTTGAACTCGGTGGGAAAGAGACACAGATTTGTGTTCGACTTTCCGACGGGATCCTTCATCGGCTTGGGAACAAATTCCGCAAATCCAAATTATATGTCAATAGGATGGGAGAGAGCATTCACCGGGAGTGGGGCCAACGTATATTCCAACGAGGGTGAGGTCACCCAGTCCATCACTCACTCAGCCATGTGACTTCGGAATTCTCACGTCCTAGATGGACTTACCGACGTCTCACCTTTTGTACACGGCTGGCTTCATTCAAGCCCTTCGAGACAAGACAATACTCTTCATCGGACTCTACCTTGAGCTAGAGTAATAGCGAGAGTAGAGGTGCCTTTGTCGTTGAATATGAGGAGGAGAACGCATCGAGATCTGGTAAGGACAACCCCAGCAACACCGGAAAGCGATGAGCACGTCGAGGCCGAGAGAGTGAGCTTTGAGATTGAATCGAGGAAGAAAACGAAGAATTCTGCAAGCTTTGCAAGTTTCGAAGTTGGGGAGCCCAATTGTCAAAGCTATTGAATGGAAAGCATCACTGGCTCCCTCTTCCTGTTGCCTGTGGCGATATCGCGACGGAATGAGTGACTGAAGTGAAGACAAGGTTTGAGAGATGAGTACGTGTAAAAGCAAACAAGAGAGAGGAAGAAGCGAAAGGGGGTGCCAAGACGGAGTAATTCGACCCACTAACTCGCCTTCAGCAGCGGACTCAGTCAGACGTCAGTTACCTGATGCTGACCTGCATTCTGTGGACCATCTCTGATGAATGATCATCAAGATCTCGGAAGCCGTGCAAATCCAAACCGCTCGTTGTTCTTCTTCCTCTACTTTTTTCTCGTCAACTTGTACCATCTCGAACGGCCCTGTTTGCTGGCTGCCGATGTCTGTTCTTCTTCCGCACAGTCTCCGGGCTAAACGGGAAATCATCTAATTCAGTTTGCAGTTGGGTTCGGCTGGCAGCAGATGGCTGTTTGACAAAGCCGTGCTACGGGGGTAACCTGTCAGTACAGCCTCTTGAGAACTACTTGAGGGTATCAAGATTCATTTATTGATTGGGTAACCTATAAATGATATGATCAAATCCGAATCTGTGCGAGTCGCACCCTTACAAAAGCTGTGACGCCAACGTAATGGGTCAGATCGGTAATCTGAGGGTTTATAAACTGTCTTCAAGTTCTCCTCGGGATACAATACAACCAGTTCTTGATCTGTCCAACAAAGTCTTTGGCTCTTCGAGCTCAGCACAGACACATTTTTCCTCACTCAACGAATGGCAGCGACGTCTATCGGATCCCAGTTCTGTACTGGTCTATGCTACGATTCACGATCAAAGTGATGTACCGGATCCAATCACTGGCTTTATATTTGCACATCCAAGAGACCCAGGCCCTCTTCCATCCAGAACACTCCATGTCTGGCTTGCCGGAGTCTCTGAATCTGCCCAGGGCAAGGGTGTTTTCGCCACTATGATGGGCGAGATCGAGCACCACGCACGTCTTCACGGGCAAAGAACGTTAAGCATAAGCACGTTTCCTGGGAAATTTGCGAGAATGTTTGCAGTATTAAAAGGGCAAGGATGGGAGATTCAGGCTGTGATGGACGAGGGAGAAAAAGTGCTCATGACAAAGAATATTCGAAATGATCATACTTCTGGTGAGGCATGAGGCAATAGACAAAGAAAAATAGGCGGAGTTACTCGATATCTTTCCCGCATTACTCCAGTCCGTTACCCTCAATTGAATCTCCAAAGACAGAATTCATCAGAACCAAGGGACTTGCGACAGGGTCCTCCGGCAGGAACGATTCTCACTGAAGACTGTGTAGAATAACTCCTCTCCTGAACTGGAGGGTCACTACTTTCCACCCACACGTGACTGAGAGCGCCACAAATCTGTGGCGCTGCACTGTGGCTTGTAAAAAGTGGTATGAGCTTTGAAACTCGCGGGCCAATCATCATCTGCCCGAACATCAATCGCAGTTTCGACAACTGGAACCTTTTGACCTTCGTGCTCACAGCTCCCACAGCCTCCCTCTCTCGCGACTCTCAACTCACCTCTCACTCGGCCCTCCACAATGTCGGTGGCACGCGCAGCTTTCTCGCTCACCAGGCGTATGCCTCTTTCAGCTGCCCGCGTCGCTCCCCGAACCTTCACCACCATCACAGCTCGCCGTAGGTGCAATTGAATCCTCGAAGCTTTGACAGTACCCCCGGAGAAGCTATTTCACATGAACCACTCTACCAGAACTGGCCTGACTGATCTGGGTGTCTACAGGAGCAGGCAAATGGGATCCGAAGCCCGGAGATCCGGAAGGGAAGCTTCTCCCTTTTGAAGGTATGAAATGCCCACAACACCGACTCACGTCGAAGACTTGTTGCCCTGGAGGCAGAGACAACGACGAGGGAAACAACCTGCTGACCGTGGTGGAATCCGTCTTCCGCAGAAATCAAAACCGAAGCCGATCTCCTCCCACCCGGCGCTGCCCCTGGTACCGTGCCTACCGATCTCGAACAAGCCACTGGTCTGGAACGTCTGGAAATCCTCGGAAAGATGCAGGGCATTGACATTTTTGACATGTCACCGCTTCCGTCAGATAGACTTGGTATGTTTCTCCCTGAAAAGAGACGAACTCAGACAAGAATGGGAGCTTCAGAAGCCAGTGACAGTTAGATATTCCTAGCATCCAAGCTAACAAGATCGTGTTGGGTAGGTACATTCGAGAATCCGATTGTTGTGAAATCTGCTGGTCCCGAGTATCAAGTCGGCTGCACCGGGTCTCCGGCCGATTCACATGTCGTCAAATGGCTCGTGGTATGTTCACCTATTCGAAGTTCTGGGGGGACTGGCAGATCATGACTGACACTTACCTTTCTTTCTCTGTGGATAGATGTCCCGCGCACGCCCTTTTGAGCGGTGCCCAGAGTGCGGGAGCGTCTACAGAATGGACTACGTCGGGGCACCAGACTCCCACGACGACCATCACGGCGACCACCACCACGCCGCACCCGAAGCACCCAAGACCATGGCCGATTTCGTCAAGCCGGAGTACTGGTACCGATAAGTGATAGGCAGATCGATAGTTTTGAGGCTGGTGCGGTCGGACAAATGGATTGCCGCGAAAGGAGAAAGAAAAAACTGTACATAAGTGAGATTAGTTGTGGCGAGAGAGTCGATCAGTCGATGTGCCTTGCAGCGAGAACGCTCCTACCAATGGTATATGGCTATCTATGCTGGTTCTCATTGCAGACTTCTTTTTTCTTTCTTCCCCTGTCCTTGCCGTTCCACTCGAGACTTTTTCTCCTTCGACAGGATTCCTTCACCAGTGTGTGTGCGCCTTTTCCGTTCCTAGGTCCGAGTACGTCTCGCACGCAGGCACACTCCATCTTCCGTGCTTGAAACTCTCTCCTGTGCCCCGACCGTCAGTCAACGCGAAACAAGAACAGCAGCGGCAGCCTTTCGCACCCTCCACCGCTGGCTTGGTTGGAGCTCGCTTCATACATCATGTTTTGGGGGCCAAGCTGGCCTCGTCTTATTAGCTGATAGACGGATCGCGAAGATTGGGGCAAGCCAAAATGCCACATGCAGTCTTGGATGTTTCGTTCCAGCACACAGATAATTGAGAGATAATTGAGAGATAATTGAGAGATAATTGAGAGATAATTGAGAGATAATTGAGAGATAATTGAGATATCGAGGCTCAACCTAGAGAATCTTGCTCACTCGCAGGGATTAGTGCGAATTAAGTACCTCGTATGTATCGACCCAGTTCCATTCGACAGTATTCCACTCTTCATGTGATACCGTTCGTAGCAGAAAAAAAGAGAACAGTTACCAAGATAAACAAACGTACTGCCATCAGCCCTAATCCAGTAGAGCGTCTGTTCATCGACACCACCATCATCGCCTGGTTCTCCCGTTGGTATTGCTTTCCTGCTTACGCGTCTGTTAAGCCTTGTCGATACCAACCAGTCAGTCTCACGCTTGTTCAGCCAGTTTGCCGCCGTTCATTCGGACTCTTAAAGGAAGGTACCACTTCTTGCCTCCTTGCCATTCGTGTCTCCTGGGAATCGCCATACGTGAACAGATAACCTTTTCAGAAGAGGATAGCAGCAAGCCGCTGGGAGAGTATCGGCCTTCACGGTGCGTGGGCGCTGTTGAGTCGCCTTGGCCGTAAAGTCGTGTGTGATGTGGTCGAGAGCAGCAGCGAGGTGCGTTTTCGATGTTGTTGAAGCAAAGGGCCGTGACCAAAGGACGAACGTCGCTTCGATCGAACAATCACCCAGCGACCGCGAGGCCATCTCTACCTGCACAAATCAGCATGTTGTCGACCATACCAGCTTTGCAGCATCTCGCACAAGTCAGGGATCTAGCTGCTCGGCATGATCCCCTGTGGTCTTTGTCTCGGCAAGGTCCCTGTGCCCTCTCAATAATGTCTCAACCCTGCACCTAAACAGCAGAAATCTTTCCTCTGAAGCTCGCTGATGGCAGTGATGGAATCAGGAATGGAATCCCCGTAGGAAGTTATGCTCTCTCTGGGTGCCATGGTTTTGACAGGTACCTGGCAGCTCGCTTTGCCGGAGGAGATGGCTCAAGACAAACGGGAATGCCTCTCAAAGGCAGGGCAACCGAATCGAGGAAGTGCCCCTTGTTATTCCTGATTCCTTGTGATTGTGATGGGCAGTGTTTGCGCATGAAGCTGCCATTTGATGAGAGAGACAGATGGGTGCTCTGCGTCCTTCCAACACCGGCCAGTCCATCATCCTCTGGTCGTTCGGCTTCGTTACAGTCTCGCCGTTCTCTCACAATCGCACCTTCCACTCAAACCGCCCACTCACGGCCTTGAATACGGTCGTCCCAGCAAACATGTCTGTGAGAAACGCGCCTCCCCGGTGGGTGATCCAAAAACCACACCTCAAAATGCGTTCCCTGAGCACACGCATAGGCACCATACCGTCAAATGGTACCCGAACAACCCACACAAATTCACTCCAATCAGAATGTCTTCAAGCCAACAGGATCGTGGCAGAGGTAGCGGAAGTAACCGACCATCCTCCAACATACAAGCAGCCCTGGGAGTCAATCAGGTACATGAATACCATGATCATTCGCTCGCAGCTAACATTGACGCAGGAAACCGACACCATACGACCCCGAGGATATGGCGACGACCGATACAGCGATTTTGACAAAAGTAGAGAGCGTCCAGAACGTCCAAAACGACAAGAGCCAAATGAGGACAGACCTCACGAGAGATCACTCCGACAGAGGATCAAGGACAAAGTCAAAAAGATCTTGGGTCTGAAATGAGCATTTGGAAAGCAAGGTCAGGAATGGGAGTCAGGGAACAACGTGCATGAGTGGATAGCTCGCATAATGTACTGTCAGCTGGCAGGAGGGATTTTGTGAGAAACGTGAGCTTGTATGACAGGGGTTGGTGCCGTGGACGAGAGTTGGTCGGAGGCGATTGGCGTGTACACCTTGTGCGACGAGACTGCGTCCAAGCCTCGAGATCTAAAGTTAGCCTCGTGCGCCTACTGCGTGTAACAATACACAATGGCAGCCTATATCACGCCCAGCAGCCATGAATCTCTCTGCCAGGCTCTCCCTGTCTTCGAGTTTGTATTCCAGAAAGAACGGTGCACAGCAACAAGTGACTTGCACCGAAGGACATCGCCCAAGACCACGACATGCCAGTCAACGACCTCGAGAAAGGGAATCAGCCCACCGACGAATGTCGGGAGGGTATCGTCAGTAGGTCCCAACCGACGCTTCTTCAGATAATGAGTTGAATGGAAGAATAGAATGGAGCTTGCTGCGACTCTTCGGTATAAGAGGTTTGTCCAAACGGCAGCAACATGATCAAAAGGTCTTGGAGGAGGATGAGACAGATGTCCGCGCTCGTGAGTGCTGCCCAAGAGTCTCTGGATGATGTCTAAAACGTCTCAGTCGAATGTGCTGTCAGAGGATGGCCGAGAATCGCGACGTTCGTCGATAGCGACCCAAACTTCATGATCTACCGGCGTTTCGGATTCTTGAGAACCAGGCTGCTGTTATGGCATCAAGATATCCTCCGCGAAATGGAGTCAAGGCTTGACTATCAGGACATGCAGGACGCCAGCTCGGTAGGCACACGGCGTTACCTGTCAAACCGGGATGGCGACGACATGCGAACCCCAGCCGTCCGGAAAGCCTTGTTTCAAGAGCTGGATGTGCAATTGAAAGCTTATGGTGGGTTTCACTCCTCGCTGCACCGACCTCGAACTAGTGACTGAGTTAATTATAGATGATCTTTTGTCTCGCTCCGCAGCCCTGTATCAGTGGCAGAGGCCTGACAAAGAGAACCGCGTGAGTATCGCCAATTTGATCCACAATGACGGAAGCCTCGCTCGAAGAGACCGGAGCTGGATCAGAAAGATCGATGATTTGATCGTCCTTGGTGGAGAACCAGATTCTTCCTGGGTCCACGGTCTGGTCAGCCACGTCTTCACATGGATCAGTAGGTCCGTGGTCAAAGTACGTGACCCCTTTTCTGCTGTTGAATGGAAAGCCGTGTTGACTTGGCAAAGTGCTTGCTGCGCAACAGAATCCAAGACCGGAAGCTCGAAGGCTCGACAATACATGTCCAGTTATATGAAAGAAAGCGGTTCAACCGGGTCGTCGGATTTCTGTACACGATCGCCATTGTGGCGTTGATCATGGGCCCGGTGTTGGTCCTCTACAGGTTGCGACACCTGGACGGGTACGCACAGAACTTGTTGGCATTCGCGTTCACGATCGCCTTCGCCTTGCTTTGTTCGACGGCAACGACTGCAAAACAGCACGAGATATTCGGGGTTACTGCGGCGTAAGTACGCTGATTGAAAGCACATTCTGCGAACTGACCCGAAGCAGATACTGCGCGGTGCTTGTAGTCTTCACCAACCAAAACACAGGGGGAAGCGTGCAAGCACCGACAACAAATCCGCACACGTCTTCGTGAAAGCCATGGCACCGAATGAGAACTTGCGGCTATTTCATGCGAATGGTGCAAAATACTATATATTTGGTTTCGTGGATATTGAGGTTCTTTCAGAGGTTGTAGGAACGTCCTTGGAGACACATAAATTGGGCCTGTGTTTTTTTTTCGGGGGGGGAATGGGGACATCAATGAGTGAATAGACGAAGTAGTTTGATGGTACCATGCCTCTCAGCCATAATATATGCCTCGACCGAGCCAGAACACAACCTGCAGTGCGCAAGTGCCGCCAACTCTATCTGAAATTGGCGGAGATTGATCTTGCTGGAATTGGCTTTCCTTGTATATGCCAGACCTATGGTTTGAATGGCCAGTTTCCGAGTTTCTGCATCTAGTCATGACTGGTGGTTGGGTCCCAGGCACAAGGAGCGTAGGAGCCTGGGAATTCGAGACTCTTCATATCTTCGTCGTCTAGCTCAAAGTCATAGATGGCGGCATTCTCCTCGATTCTGGTGGGAGTGACACTCTTTGGTAATGGGACAAACCCCTTTTGCAGACTCCATCTGAGCAATATCTGAGCCCACGTCTTTCCGTGTTTCTCACTGAGATGTTTCAAAACCGGCTCATCTGCACGCTGGCCACGGACAATGGGACAGTATGCTTCAACGACAACATTCCGCTTGCGGGCCCATGCCACGATATCGTCGCGCGGAAGCCACGGATGAATCTCCCATTGACCGACGTCGATGGTGCCGCCAACGCCGGATGTTTTGATATACTCCTCCAATTCATTGAGGTGGTGCACGCCATAGTTGGAGACGCCAATTGATCGAATTTTACCAGCTTGCTGAGCTTCTGCAAGTGCTTTCCACGCCCCGCACCGGGCTTCCTTGCCACCATGGGGGGAATGGATGAGGTAAAGGTCAATGTAGTCGAGACCGGTTTGAGCGAAGGACGACTCGATGGACTTCTTTGCCCCCTCGTAGCTCAAACTCCTCGGTGGCACTTTGCTGGTGAAAAAGATATCCTCTCGCTTCAGCCCAGAATTGCGAATGGCGTCGGCACACGGCTGCTCGTTACGATACGCGCGGGCGGAATCAACATGTCGGTAGCCAACCCGAAAAGCATGAAGCGTCACTTCTTCACACGATGCGGCAGGGGTTTGGTAGACACCGTAGCCTAGAGCAGGGATCTCATAGCCTGAGTTCATGCGGTAGGTGGTGTTGATGTCAAATCTGGTGGGAATCTGGGTGGTCATTGTGCGTTTGTTCCTCGTAAACGGGGCGACAATGCGGAGAATTGTATATTGGACACGAACAGTACTTCCACTCAAGAGTGACATCGAGGTTGATGAGATGAGATGAGTTGCGTGAAGTTTAGATATTTGTAATGATACATAGAAAGATATGAAGGGTTGATTGGTGATTGCTGTCCACAGGCGTGTCTGCAACAAAAGAGGCTTCGGTCTGACAAAGGATTATTGACTCAGCTACAGACGCAAGCCAGCCACCAGCAATGCTGAGTTGTTACTGCAAGCTGCCCTGTATCTCCCCAAGATACAATACTATTCGGGTCTACGGCTGGTTGCTCGTCAAAGTAGATCAAATAGAGCGTTGGGCTCCACATCACCTTCGAACTCCCTTGTTCCTCAACATTCGAGGACAAATCCTTGGCTATGGATAAATCGAAACTCCAGAAGTCTGCTAACACATTGCCACGCTGAAAGGAAAACGCTACATTTTGTACATAGAAGTGCTTCATTGCCGTGAAGACGAATTCTCCCGCCAATCCTCGCCGCTGTTCAACACCCTCTGTCCAGGCTCATCTAGCCGAGGAACGTCATCCTCCTCATCCGACACAAAAGCGTCATCCTCTAGCATCGGGTTGGCTTCGGGCATCGAGGACTTTGACGCCCTTTTGCCTTTGTCATGGTCTTGCAGTGTATCATCCGCCGAGATAGATATACCTCGTGGGCCCCAGCGGTTGACATTCGGTTGCTGCGGCTGCCCATTGCTCTCTTCATCACCAGCCTCCGGGTCTTGTTCTGGTGCTTGCCGCGCAGGGTTGATGACCCTGTTGACCAGCCAGCCTTTCCGCAGGTCCTCCGCATCCACAATGCCACCTCCCCTCAGCTTGACTCTTTGCCTCGTCCAGTAGACCCATGCGAAGTCGATGTAAAATGCTGTTTGAACGATGCCAAAAATGACCGAAATGGCGTCCGGTTTGGACGGGGTGAAAGCACGATAGATCCAGTTCAGAAGGTAAAATGCTCGGTAGGAACCCAGGGTGACGAGGTAGAAAGAGTCAATGACAGTCGGCACGGTGGTCTGTCGCAGGAGAAGGAGCTGTGGAAGGACGCAGACGGATTCGAGGATGATGGAGAATGTCCACATGACTTCGGCAAATGTCGTTCGGCGCGGTCCGTTAAAAGTCAAGCAGACCAGGGGAGCGGCAAGCATTGATGCCGCAGTGGCATATGCACCCCATTTCCAGGCCTTTTCTCGCTCACGGGTCCGCGCAAAGACTCGAGTCATCAAGATGATAATATAGATCGAGGACCAGATATAAAAGTTTTTGAGGATGAAATTCCACCATGATGCCGAGGGCGGGACCCAGAAGAGGTCGAGGTAGCGAGTAACGAAGACAGCAATATACAGGATCTGGGTCAGGAGAGAGACGCCTGTTCACTCGTTAGTTGCCGTGGTCTGAGAGAGGACAGGCAGACGGGTTTGATAGATCTGACCTTCAGCGCTCTTGTTGGAATGAATGGCCCAGATAAGAATACATTTCGAGGCGGTATGGGAGACGTCGCCCAAGATGCGGAAGATGTTCATGTTCATGGCTGGCAAACCGACATGACCAGACCGAGTAGACCGTCTGTTGATTCAACTCGGGTAGCAGACGGTGAGGCTAACAAAGCTGCCCTGTCAATCGAAAATGGAAGGACCAAACCATCGACCCAATATCGCTTCGCCGTAATTGAAGGAGGGTTGGGCTGTGAGAGAGACGTTGCTAGCTGCGCTGCCTGCGGGCGTTGAAACGCGGACTACTAGGCTGACGGGAGAGGCACGAGGAACAACGCTGAGGCTGAATGTCTTGGCTAGTGAGTCTGGCAGCGGGGGTCGCTGCTTTTACCTCTCTCCTCTCTTCTCCTCTCCAGGTACTTACACCACCTCCGTATGAGGTACCTCTCGCCTCGTACTTCGTGGCCATCCCCACAACGCTTGCCTCAACAACCCCGAACTGCAGGTGAATAATTGCCCGTTGATGTCTTCTGACTGGTTGATGTTGTACCTGCCGAGCTGCCCCAAGAGCACCAACAGGACGTTGTAACCTATCTATTTCTTCTCCGATGTTGCAAGCTGATGGCTTCCAGGGCACACCTATAGAGACAGGCAGCAGCCTCTCGTCCTCTGATACATGTTCTCCCGCCGTTCAGTCTCCCAATTCTCCGTGCAGCTCTCCCTAGTCTTTATCCGCGAGATCTGGGTATTCATACCCCGTACGGAAAGCTTCTGTTGAAGCAGTGGAAGTGTGATATTGGTTCGGTTCCAGACGACTACGGTTGCTCGAGGCCCTGGGGAGGACCGTCTTATTGACCACCTGGCTGCACCTGTCCATGTACCGCACGGCAGACTCTTAAGTAACTAGGGATCTCTCCGGCCCCCCGGGATTCCCCTTTGTGGCGAGATTCACGATCCTTCCGGGGAGCCGGCTGTGGCCTCCTCTAGTCCCTTAGGCTTGTTTTGGTGGCTGGGGTTTCGACTTCTCGCTGTTGTCGCCCGTTAAGCGACCTGTGCACGCGTCCCCACCGACACTTGATCGTATCTCGATTATGCTAGTCACGACAACGTCTTGAAGAAATGCAATCTCAACAGCAATCATTCTGAAGATTGTGCCTGCCTGTGAGCCCCAGCTGAGAGGGAAACGAAAGGCCCTCGGGTGGTAGCGAACGATTGCCTGCCTCGTTTCCCGCGATGGAATCAGATTTCCACCACTCGTCATTAACTCTGGCTCCAGACCTGAAGCTACTCAAGGAATGGTGGAGGAACGTGCACGCACCCTTGCTACCCAAGCTCGATGGCGATAGGGGATCATAGCTCGAGGAGTTCCCCGAGGCAAAAGTGCAATCATCCAAGGGATCAATCAACGGCGTGCGGCAATCCCTATCTTGGGTGCGCTGTGCGGATCCTCGCTCCATACTGATATATTCTCCCCTGCAAGACCACCTGCACGATACGGACGACCTTCAATAGTCACCGGCACCATTACTTGAGCTTGTTCAAGTCTCCAGCTTTCTGTCTTTGTTCCTTGTTGTTTTGGCCCCCGGTCTCGTGGCATTGCAAGGGAGAATTAACCGCCCAGATACTCTGGCGCTTGTTGGACCACAGCTGCCTTCCTTTCATTCGCCAACACCTACCCTAAGGCAAACTCTCAGCACATGATGGAGCACGGTCTCTGGGGTTTCATCGATCCTCTCCCCTCCATCATTCAGAGCATTGCACATGTGCTTGAGTGACCATATGGACGGATGGAAGGGTGGCTTGCACTCGGCGCAGTGCCCTAGTCCAGAGTGACTTGGACCGTGTGATCGAGATCACTGGAAGCCTGGTTGGCACAAAAGGACCCGCCTCCATATCCTCGTGCCTCTTTTGCATTGGGAAACGTTTTCTCTTTTCACTCATGGTGCTGACTGGGGAAGTGGTGTTTCCGTCCGCCACGGGTATAGCCACGGCAGGCGGGAATGCGTCCGAAGACCACTCTACCATCGGTTGAGCTATTTGGCTGCATGAACCCCATTACCCTTTCCCCATGCATTCGCGGCCCTCTCTATCTGCATGCCTAAGAGGGTCCAGTTGCCCTAAACCGTATGTGCAAGCCCACTTGCAGCGGTACCAGCGGCTATTCCTCTGCTCAGAGTGATCGAACACCCTACACTTGCTTTGACAAAGCCAATAACTCCACTCTTACAAGGCCATTATCCGGTCACATAACTGCAAAGCCAACATCAATTCTGCCTTCCCGAAACGCGAAGGCAGACTGGGGACCATTATCTGCTCGTCACTGGGGCCATATAACAACCGGTTGAACAGGAAGACCAGAAAGTCAGAGATTTAGAGTCGCACTGGTGCACGCCTCTCAGTCTTCAACTCTTCGCCTGAAAGGAACCATCCGCAGTCTGGTTCGAATGCTTCGGGCACATTGGCCTGCGATTCTCCTGTTTGACAGTGCATCTTGTCGCTGCCTCCGTTTATAGAACGATCGTTCGGTCTTCTCGATGGCGCCCCCTGTTCTCCCGGTGCCAGAAGGCAGATCAGCCTCGCGATCCCCACGAATGCAGAAGTCACGCAATCCATTACGGAAGGACAAAGTTCGACAAGGCAAATTGATTCGCAGTTGGACAGATGAAGAGGTCCGCTTGATGGCTCTGCTCCTTCGCCGCCGACACTGACCGCTAACAGGAATCCTTTTTATTCCGGAGTCGGACACAGGGCCAGAAATTACCCTACAAGCACATCGCAAATCGCTTGGACAAAACCGAGCTGGCGTGTCGTGTCCACTGGCACCACATGACAGTTGGCCGGAAAGGCCACCGTGCCGAGGAATACGACGATGACAACATCTCTGACAATAGTGACGGGTCCGCTCCCCCGACAGTCCCGTCTTCAAGCCAGTTTGTAACGCACGGCAGCTCCAGCAACGCCCAACAAGAGGCGAATCTCCCGCACCCAACGTCACCAAAGCCCTGTACACTACCGAGCTTCGAGACCTTCATTCGAGACACCTTCCACCAGCGCAGTACCTCGTCGCCAGGTTCTCTGGTGGGTGATGATGTGGACAATGGCGCAAGAGAGACACAACTGCCAAACAGCAACAGATCGTTGCGAACACTTTCTGGGTCGTGGCTGAGAGACGCTGGAGCCACGAGCACATATCTTGAGCCGCAAGGTCGAGACCCACTCAACAACCACTTTGGCCTTTCCCGACCCTCACATGATCGGCATGGAAGGCCGTCAACTTTCAGTCCTAAATCCCTGTCAATTAGGCCCGTTGACCCTCCCCAAACACGAGGGGACAGGGTGGAGCACTGACGTGCTGACACGAATCTGTCATCTATTCATGCGTGAGGTTTATGATTCTTAGATCCAATCTGCTTTGGGACCGACGGCACACCCCAACGCACGTCACGAATTTCGTTCTCTGTTTTGAGACGGCTGCCCTCTTCATGGCAGTCAGTCGCCGATGGCGTGGTAGGGATTTTCAGGGACAGCATCGCGTGGATTGTCGTGGGGGCTGGGTATCTGCATGGTGCGTATTCAATTTTGGAGCCTCCTTAAGCACAAGATGCGAGGGAGGGAATATCCATGATTAGAGGTATGAAATGATTCTGGTCCGGAAGAAACGTTCATTACAAAACTGAGGCTGATTCGTCGGCTCGTCCTCTACTGGCTTGATTGAAGTATATCAAAACTTTCTCCGGCCTTCCTCGTCCGCGCCTTTCTTTACCTGGCAATACGAAGTCGTGTCAACTCCCTTGACGCTATAAGGTGGATCGCCCATGGCTTAAACCCCCAACACGCTCTGGTTATCGGAGGAAAACAACAGATCGGCGGCTACATTTCGATTTCTGGGCACCTTCCGACCCCGGGACGGTCGGACGTGGTCAGGCGTAGGGCGAGGGCGACTGGATGAGGGTGTCCTCCTCCGACACCAAGCTGGAAGGTGCTTTCTCAGGAGCCAACGCTGTGTTGTCGAGACTGAGGTGCTTGGGATGTTTCTTTCGGCGTAAAACGGTGGTCTCAACACCATGAGACTCCTAAGAGTCAATGGATCATCGCAAACCGGATAATTATACGAAGCCAATCAAATGGACACCATCATCCGCCACGATGGGGCTGGTGAGGCTCCCTAGGCATTGACTCGCCTGCTAAACGCCCGCATCTTGGCCGGTCGAATACATTCCTCCGAGTCCAGGCACCGCCAACACCTCTAAAACGCCTTCAGCACCTCTCCCGCACCCTCAGCGCCGCTTCCTTGCATGAAACATTGGGGGCTAAGGAATTCTGAGTCCGCTAATCGGCCGAACCCCTCCAAAATGATGCCACAACTACCGAAAATGAATACCCTGGCGTGTCGATCCACAGACATCCCTCTACGGAGTACTGTGCGAGCAGCTTTGCCCACTGGACCAGTGCTATCAGGTAGGTGTCAGGCGGGCACGTTGTTTGATGACAAATATCGAAGCACGGCACTTCATAAGGCGTAACCCACTCGAGCATAGCTGGGTGCATAAATCCTTAGGCCAGACTATACAAGATGATGGGATTTTGGCCAAGAACTAGTATAAAAAGGAGAAAGGTTTCCCATCTTCAGGTACAGACACATCGACAGATCTGTTAACATCTATTGTCTCTGGGACACTGGGCGACATAAACCCTCTTGACGTCACGACTTCCCCTTGTCCAATTCAGCCTGATTCTTATCTCCTGCTTCTGCCCCGCGTTTCTAGCGCTGAGTATTATATCGAAAGACGCCCATATTTGAGGGGAACAGAGGCACCTTGACTCAATCATCACCAAACATGGCACCTCAACCCATCAAAGTCGTATTCGGCGCCGCCTCGGTGGGCAATCGTGACCCGTGGATTGCAGAAGATTACCTCAACAAGGCTTTCACGACGCTGCTGGCTCATGGCTGCAAGGTCCTTGACTCTGCCCAGCTCTATGGCGAGTCTGAGAAGCGTCTCGGCGAGGTCAAAGCCGGCGAGAAGTTCATTATCGATACCAAGTGGATGGGCGGATGGCAGGCGGGGTGGGCGACCAAGGAAAACATCATCAACTCGGCCAAGTCAAGCATAGAGAAGTTGGGTGTCAAGCAGGTATGTTAGCATCCGTTCTGAAGTCGCTGGACGACTCGGTGGTTGAGTCCCCGACGTGGACGATTGAGGAGTGCTCTAACCAGGACTGACTGACTCTTCTCACAGGTCGACATCTTCTACATCCACTGTCCCGACGCCGCCACGCCCCTCGAAGAGACTCTCGCGGGTGTCAATGAGGTTTACAAGACTGGAGTGTTCAAGCGCTTCGGTCTGTCCAACTACTCTGCTGCCGACGTACAAAAAGTCTACCTCTGCAAAGCCAACAACTATGTCCTGCCCACCGTCTACCAGGGCAACTACTCTCCCGTGGCGCGCCGGCAGGAGACTGAGCTCTTCCCCACGCTGAGGAAATTGGGCCTCGCTTTCTACGCCTATTCGCCGCTTGCCGGAGGATTCCTTACGAAGACCGCTCAGCAGATCGAGGATGGCGCCGGCCGCTTCGGAAAAGAAGCCCTTGGGGGTATGTACCGGGACATGTACATGAAGCCGTCCTACCTCAAGGCCCTTTCCAAATGGGAACAGATCGCCAACGAGGAAGGCTGTTCACGCGCCGAGCTCGCTTACCGCTGGGTGACTTACAACTGCCCGCTGAAGCCAGAGTACGGGGACGCCATCATCGTGGGCGCAAGCACGGTAGAACAGCTGGAGCAGACGTTGACGGGGATTGAGAAGGGTCCCTTGAGCAGCAAGGCCTGTGAGGGGATTGACAAGATTTGGGAGGAGATCAAACATGAGGCGCCCCTGGACAACTTCAGTCGCTAAGGGACGACCCGTGGGAAGACCTTGGAGAGAAATGAGGATTGTCGTCGTCGACAGGGTGAAGATGAGGCGTCGTTCGATCTGCTTTAGACAGCGACGGAAGGGTCCGTCCCTCAGATAGATTGGTACAGTAGACCACGAAGCAACTGAGTTGTACGTGCTTGATCTCATTTTTGAAACCATTTAACCACAGGATAGAGTCTGGGGCTGTGATAGCGAGTCGAGTGAACACTGACTGGCATTGATCGTGGGGGCAGTGGGAAGGAAATAGGAGGGAGATAAGGGCGAATACCCCCCTTAGGTGCCCCTCCATTCTTCACCGCTACAAGACGGTACGACAGATGACGTGCTTTCTCGAACACACCCACTGCATGCAACCCTCAGTTCCTGCAGGGACCTAGAACGAACTCGAATCGATCTCTTCGCACGAGACCTGGCCTGATCCCGCGCTTACCAGGGGCGAAGGGCCGAAGGGGGTTCACCGATCTTGGCCTCACTAGCCCTCCACAATGCCCTGTCGCTGACCCCCAGGACGAAGATTCTGTTGGTCACGCTGAAAGACACCAACCAACTCTCTTACTTCTTCGTTTCCCTTCCCGCGACGAGTGATCACAAGGCACTGATCTCGTGCCAATGTCTCGTTGAGATTGATTGAGATGCGCTTTCTCTCAGGCTTTCAACTCTTCGTTCATCGTTATCCTTTTCCCGTCCGGTTGACCAGGTGTCCTTAGGCGATCATGCTTTTCAGCGTCACGAACCCAGAATGCGCGTCTTAGTCTTGCTATATCGACTCCTCCAGACCGCTGTGCCTGCGTACGGAGGGACGATCGAAAGAGCCCGGCGTGGAGGAGATGTTGGGTACTCCGCTGGTCTGTCCAGCCAGTATAAGCTGACGCCGGAGACAAGAGGAGGGAATGAGACACCATTATGGAAACACAATGTACCAGGCGTCCTCCGCGACATGTTGAATGCCTTGGACGTCATGCAAGATTCATACTTTGACATTTTCACGGGGACATGGCCTAATGCCATCGACTGGACCTCTGCGGTGATGGGGACACATGTCTCGGCCACGCTCGCCAGCATTGTCTCCTCCCTGGATGTATCTTCCATGGCCACCTGTTCTGACATGCTCTCGTGGCAGAACATAGTGGAACGATATTACGCGCACACGACCGTCTTCTATTTTGGCGAGAATGCGTTCGCTTTACGAAATCAGGCTTACGATGACATGCTGTGGGTTGTTCTTGGCTGGCTCGAGAACTTGAAATTTGCCGAAATGTATACCTTGAAACACTGGGACTTTCTCCAATCTGGACGGCGCGGCGAGGCGGGAATCGGGTGGCATGGTCTTCAAATCAGCCCGATGGCCGCTCACCGCGCCCGGATATTTTACGACCTGGCATCTGTGGGATGGGGCGAATCTCCCCGTGGGGGCGGGATGACTTGGAACCCCTATCTGACTCCCTACAAGAACGCCATTACGAATGAACTGTTTGCTGCGGCGAGCATTGCCATGTATCTCTACCACCCGGGTGACAACAACACTTCGCCCTATCTGGTACAAAGTGGGGATGGGCTCTCCAAACCTCATGATCCTGTGTATTTGGAAAACGCCATCAAGAGTTATAAATGGCTTATGGGGAGCCAAATGCGCAGTCCCAAGTCCGGTCTTTATCAGGATGGCTTCCACGTCACGGGTTGGCGCCGATACCCGAACGGTACCGTCGACCCAGGCACCGGAAACTGCGACGACCCCGATCCCATGGTGTATACCTACAATCAAGGCGTGGTCTTGTCCGCTAGTCGCGGTCTGTGGCTAGCCACTGGAGCCAGGAGCTATTTGGATGACGGCCATGCTCTAGTCGAGAGTGTGGTCCGGGCAACCGGGTGGCCCAACTCAGGCCCGATCTGGAGCGGGTTGGGCCGCGCTGGGGTTCTGGAAGAATTCTGCGACCACAGCGGGTATTGCAGTCAGGACGGCCAGACGTTCAAGGGCATATTTTTCCACCATTTGTCCGAGTTTTGCCGGCCCTTGTGGCCACAGGAAGAGGCATTCATAGCATCAGACAAAGGGGCCGGTTTTGACCGAAGCGTTTATCGATACCACCTCGCCCGCTGCGCTGCTTATGACAAATGGGTGGCCCATAATGCCAACGCGGCTTCGGCCACGCGAGATGCCGACGGGCACTTTGGGATGTGGTGGTCCTTCGAGGAGCCCGACGAGGACACGATGGCGGAGATTCGAGAGAGCACCGTTCTTCCGCCCGGCGCGGATGACCACCTCAATCCCCACCGCCCCGAGGACTGGCCGAAGCAAATCATCAACGCGACCGATAGAAACGATCGAGGAAGAGGACGAACCGTCGAGACACAGAGTGGCGGGTTGGCAGTCCTTCGGGCCCAATGGAACTGGCAAATGCATTTACAGCAGATTTCAACCTAAGAAACATCTACGGCGCAGGCAGGGGTTTGGTTCATATAGTTTTGTCAAGTCTGATGCGCCCATTAACGAAAGCATTTGACCGTTGACCTGATGCATCCGGGGCTCTGTTTGTGCCCTGTCGATCTTTCTCTCTCTCATTCTCTGTCCTCCTTGAACCATTCCCATCTGCCGCTGACACAAGCTCACGTCGTGGCTGTTTGCTCGGGTGGCAATTCTATCACATGTGCGCACAAAATGCAGCACCGTGTAACATGATTATATATCCTGCGTCGCGACCTGAGTTTCTTCCGAGCCCTGCTGCACAGGAATCCAGGCGGCGAAAGCGACAGAGTAATACAAAACGACTCTGTTCCTCGTCCTCGTCCCCCTTCTTCTTCTTCTTCTTCCTGGACATGGACATCGGTTGCGAACTCCAATCAAAAAGTCTCTTCCTGCAAAGTATCGGAAGTCGTGCGTGTGTGCGAGAGAGGGCTCGGAACCGACTCCTCGACTCTTCGACCGAACGGCGCCTGATTGGCTGCTCCACACTTGTGCTTTGGGCTGACGAGGTCGGATTAGGGCGGCCATTCATACGTATGTACGGCCGGGGCCGCGAATTGTCGGTGTGGAGGACCTTAGAAGCTTGGGATGGGTTGGCAATGAAGGAGGAGCAGGCTTTCGGTAAATCACCCATCCCAAGTATAAGAAGGCCGTCCAGTCCCTCGGAGGACAAGAAGGAGGAGAAGCTGGGAATATCCGAGTTGAGTTGCCCGGTTCAACGCTCGATATCAGACAGGAAAAATGGCCTCGTTATCCAATATCCCGCCTGACTCGCCCTTCACCTTGGACAACATCCCATTCGGATCATTCTCGACCAAAGAAGACCCAACTCCTCGGTGTGCAACGGCCATTGGCGACTTTGCGTTGGACCTTCGCGCGCTGGGTAAAACGGGCGTCTTCAAAGACGCCTCGGTGGCTGATGCCCTTGGACAGGTACGAATCCATTTCCTTCATTTCCATCCCAACGTTGCGCATCCGCCGCCACTGTGTGGACGAGACCGCTCCCCGGTGTGTCGTTGCCAGGCTCTAACCAGTTGACAGACCACCCTGAACACATTTGCGGCACTCCCAGCTAAGACTCGGACTGCTGCGCGCGAGGAAATCATCTCTGCCTACAAAGATGGCAAGATTCCTCACTCCTGCCTGCACAAGCTGGCAGAGGTGAAAATGCACCTTCCTGTCGCCATCCCGGAGTACACGGACTTTTTCTGTTCGCTGGAGCATTGCACCAACGTGAGTCTCTGCGGGCTGGAGACTGTCTCAAAAGCACCTTGCTGAATCCCTGCCCAGTGCATGCCTATCACCAACAGCAAAGTTCCAGACAACTTTTTCCACGCACCCTCGGCCTATAATGGCCGAGCGTCCAGTGTGATTCCATCACCATCTCTGGTTCGTCGACCGAGGGGCGTGTACTGGAAAGCAGGAACCAAGGAGCCCACTTACGGGGTGTCCCAATTCATCGATTTTGAACTTGAAATGGGGTACATCGTGTCCAAACCAGTGCCCTACGGCGAGACGATCAAAGTAGACAACGCACCAGACCACATCTTTGGCTTCGTGCTGTTGAATGACTGGTCGAGCCGGGATATTCAGATCTTCGAGATGCCGCCCCTGGGGCCGTTCAATTCGAAGTCTTTTGGCACCACCATCTCTCCCTGGGTCATCACCCTCGAAGCGTTGAAGGCGTTCCAGTGTGCGCCGAAGCACGAGACCAACCCGCTGGAGCACCTGCGATTCAAGGATTTCGAGCACGGCACCTTCAACATCAAACTCTCGGCCGCTCTCGAGCGAGACGGGAAACGACAGCAAATCTGCACGAGCAACCTGCGGTACCTGTACTGGACCCCCTACCAGCAGATCACCCACCACGCGTCCGCCAACTGCGGGCTGCGCACGGGCGATTTGATGGGCACGGGCACGGTCTCGGGCGACGGCAAGGACGAGAAGACGGGTAAGAAGTTCGAGTTGGGGTGTCTCTTTGAGGCGACGCAGCATGCCAGCCAGCCGATCGCCCTGGAGGGAGGTGGCACGCTGGGGTATCTGGAGGATGGCGATTCGATCATCCTCTCAGCCTGGTGTGAAGACTCGACGGGGCGGCGAGTGCTCGGGTTTGGTGAGTGTCGCGGGAAGCTGGTGGGACCCGATGGGCCGATTTCTGAATGACTGCCAGAGGGACGTCACAGTTCAGGTAGATAGGTGCTAATTGGAGCATGACATGTTCTCTGGACAGAGCAGAATGCTATTACTGTCAGGGCACCAGGGGTGGCATACATGGCGAGATGGGAATGAGTGCAGACGGCGGAGCATTTAATGGGAAAGCGCAGATACGGCGGACCAAGAAAACAGACATACATCTCGACACACCGTCGCACACCAGAAAATCACAATCAGTCCAAGGTCATCGGTAATTTGTTCTCGTTCCAGTTTTTAGAGGTCGTAGGTGGCTCTTCTGCTCAGACTGCCCTCATGTCTCTTTGATTCACGTCTCTCTAAGCTCCTCAAGCAGCGAACCTGAGCCGACGACTCCTGGCGTCCCTCGTCGCCACACTAGAATCCAGCCCACTTCCCCGACTGGTGGGTTGCTACAGTATGTATTAATTGATAGTCCAGCTAGCTAGCACCTCCGGGGTTGGTCACTAGGCTAGTGCTCCGTCGCGTCCCCTGTCGATGACCAAACTTTTCGCTTTCCAGCCCCAGTGGACCATCTCTTCCTCCATCAACATACGTTCGCAGAGTGAGGAATCCATCGTGTCGCCATGCACAGCAGTCACTAACCAGTCCTTCTGCTTCCTCTCTAGGATGGAGACAACTACCACTCCGATGCCTCGGAGGACGCAGTTCTCCAGCTGCGATGCTTGTCGCCATTCTCGACTGGCCTGTGACGCCGCTCGGATGGGCTATGATTCGGGGAAGCCTGGTTGGTCGGGGTCGTGCTCGAGATGCAGACGTCGGAACCGACCATGTACGTTCGAGGTAGGTGGGTGATGAGCTGTGTCTTTTTGGAGGTTCCCACGATCCAGTTACCGGTGGGGAACGAATGCATGAGAATAAAAGCTCACCTGCAGTGATCAGTGGATGAATAACATCAAGAAAAGCGGCGGTCCTCGATCACAGCGGAAGGGTCGAACCCCTTCCGTGACGGCAGTGCCCTCAGAGCCCTCGGAACGGACGTCAATGTCTCCCGAACGGGGACAGCGCGTCACGGACAATGATCTGTTGTTTGATCCTTCCGAGCCCGCCCTGAGGGATACCACTGATCATGCTCGGTTTAGTGCAGAAGTATCGCAGACAAGGTCTCAAAGTCCTCACACCGAGCCGACTGCCTTGGCTGCAGCATCTGCTTCGTATGTTCCGCTAACCCCCCCTCTGGAATGTGCAACTACGTCGATTAGAGACTGGCTCGACCGGATATATGAAAGCTGCTTCGACAATGTCTTTGGCTTTTGGATGGGCAGACACGCATGTGCATTGGTGTATGGGATCTCCAGAAATTTCAAGGAGGACATTATGCTGACCCCATCAGTGACGACCCCAACTGTAGCATCATCTCCCCACCGAGCGGATACTTCGCCGAACTGGACGAGGCCATCTTTGGTGACTGGGAGGCACGAAATTCGCTCTCAAATGCTCAGTCGCCGAGTAACTTGCTGCAAAGGTGGGACCAGATTGATGAATCCCTTCGACATGCCAAACGGTCTTTTGCGGCACGGTGGTTCCACCTCCTTCCGCCGACCGAACGAGCAGGTGTGTTACCGGAACACGTTGTCAGAGAATTTTGGCGCACGTCACGCAGGGACATGCTGAAGGTGGTCAACCGCGTGTCATATCGTTCTGCGCTAACCCTCTTTCTCTTCTCCTTGACACCGGTCCCTGTGGGGATATCAGAAGACGAGGAAATGGACGGTCTATCAGGCCAACTCTGTGTCCAGGCCGCATTGCAACAGATCCAACGACTTCGAGACGGGCAACGCAACTGCCAGTTCAGTGGATCCATGGTCATGCCCGCGTCTGACCCATTGACATGTCCCGCAATGAGGTCAACAGTGTCGGCCAGTTTCTTGCGGTCCGAAGCCCGGGCATACTGGGCGGCGTTGACGTTTGACACATCTTTCTCGCTCACACTGAACTTGAGATCAACCCTCACGTCGGGACTACATGGCGTGACGACTGAATCGTGTTGGCGGACTCTGCGAATGGGTGCCTCATCCTTCCACACGAGGACCGAAGAATGGCGCAGAAATCCCTTGTCCATGACAGAGGATCAAGTCTTACAAGTCATCGCCGCCGCGGCCGCAACAAAGCTGTATGTGTGGAAAATGATTTCTGTCTTGAAAGAAGCACTCAGAGAAGGATCCGAGGAGACGGAGGTGCGTCGCGCCTGGTCATCGTTCATTATCGGCACCGATATGTTTCGATCCACATTCCGACCACTTCTCAGCGATTGTGAACGACGCCTCCCGTTCCTCGGCCAAGTGGAGAGGCTGAACTGGTACGAACTTCAGCTGCACTATTACATGGGCATTCTGATCATTGTCGATGCGCTCGAAGTCGCGGACCGGAATGATCTGTTGTCCGAACTGACAGACGCAAAGCTGGAGGCCGAACATGAGGTCTTCAACGCGTTGGAATTCGGGCTAGACAGCCAATATACTGTTGCTAGAACACACCAAACGGAATCCCCCACAGGAACGCAAGCCCCAGACCCGGCTCACACAATCACTGCATCGTTTATCTCTCTCGACCCTTATCCGCTCCATGTCGTTGCCGCCGCCCAGCTGATGGGGAAAGTCGTCGGCAAACAGTACCGGCAGGGTCTTATCAAGTTGGAGGCGTACAAATATTTGAATGCGACTTTGCTCAGGTGCCTTGCGGAGTTACCTCAGACGTCCAAGTCCGTTCACGCTGCTCGGCAAAATATGGAGCATTCCCTCATAGAGCTGGAGGATGACTCCCGCCGGGACTCAGCGCCCGGAAGTACAGGCTGGCGCTCTGAGAGTTGGACATGACCACTTCCGTCAGTTGAACGATGAACTAAAGATGAACCGGAGACCTCACACAACCCCAGCCGAAGTGCGACACACGGGAAGAGCCCGATTATCAACTTCTGAAGACATGGGTACAGCAGCAGCATGCGATTTCAAGTTCTCCGCAGTTTGATGAGCGGGCAGGTTGACCTCTCGCTTCCCGGAACCGAGACTTGTTGCCGGAACCGAGGTTTTGAGCGGGTGTGTAACAAAATCGACACGGCTCTTCAGGGATGGTACCGCGATGTTTATTGCAATGGGAAGGAAAGGGAATTTACCTCGATTCTATCCTGGTTGTCCAATCGGGCGAATCCTTTCAAATTTTCCACGGCCCGGCACGATAACCGATGGCAATCTGCTGGCCCCTTCTCGAAACGGGTTATGATGATTGAGGAGGAGATCTTTGTATGGTCTTTCTCCACAGCGGGAACAGGATCTTGGGGGATCTTGCACGACAGCGATCGATTGGAGAACGGCAAAGGCTCAGACGCTCTGATCAATCCAAAAGGGAGACCTCTGACCGGCAAAGCACCAGCTGGAACTTGGTTGGCTTGGGAAATCAAGGGAGCTCTCAGACGCCTTGTCATCACAGATGGGCGCTTCTTGGGTGCTGCCTGAAAAGCTAGTACATTATTAATGGCTGATTGTTGCTTTGAGAGCCTATGCTGTTTTCCCCTTTGGGACAGTATAGCACATGCACGTGCCGCCACGGGGAGAACAGAACCGACAGTGATGTCATTGGCCCCGACGCTCCCGTTCCCCATTGCTCAACGGCCTCGATGTTCAACGGCCATTTCTTTCCTTCTCAGTCTCATCAGTCCCTCTTGACTGATCACCGCCGCCCATGCCTGCCGAATCTATCTTCCCGGACTTTGTTCTCGGCCACCCCAGACATCACCAGACGCGACCCCAGGGTGTGCCACATAGACAAAAACCCAAGGCACGGCCGCCCACAGGGTTGAGGGATAAAGTTCCGTTCTATGGCAAGCTCCCACACTATGCGGGCCCTTACGAGGTCGGGATCATCGACCTCGAGGTGCCGGCCAAGGACCCCAGGACTTTTTCAGATATCAAGCGGCACGGCGTTCATGCCCTTGCCCTAGAGACGGTGTTGATGACCATCTACTATCCCGCCCATCTGGACGTCAAATACAACGTCGACGTGCCATCCACGAGGCAAAGGCATCGCCCGACATGGCTGACACGACCGAGAGATCAGACGAGTCGCGGCTACGGCCGGTTCGCGGCTCTTCCGGAGCCGCTGATGATGGCCTTCTTCTTCTGCACCACCTGGTATACGAAAATCCCGGCATACAAAAATGCAAAACTGGCAGAACACTGGCCTCCGCCCGGAGAAGCTCCCACGGGCAGTCGGAAGGCCGTGGACATCGAAGGGGAACCCCCCGCCCAAGGCCCCGATAAGCCCAAATTTCCTCTGATCATCTTCAGTCACGGATTGGGGGGCACAAGGACGTGCTACTCGTCCGTCTGTGGAGAGTTTGCCAGCCACGGCTTTGTGGTGGTGGCGATCGAACACCGCGACGGAAGCGGCCCGAGAACTCACGTCAATCACTCTGATAGGGGGCCAGGAAGCCGGCCCTGTACAGAGGCCAAGGGTCATGTCGAGCACCGGAAAAAAGACACCAAGAGAGCCTATGACACTGTGGACTTTATTTTCGCGAAAAACGACAAGTACGACACCAGTCCCGGCCACCAAGTGGACCATGAACTACGCAACGCCCAAATCGATCTGCGGTTAGCCGAGATCGACGAAGCCTATCAGATATTGCAAGAAATATGTGCCGGGGATGGCGACCAGGTGGCGGCGAGAAACCTGCGGGTCAAGCCCGCCATCGGTGCTTCGCGGGTTGGTCTGGCTGGCATTGACTGGTCGTCCTGGAAGGATCGATTCTTCACCGAGGGGGTCACCATGGTTGGACATTCCTTTGGGGCGACGACGACGGTGGAGGTGCTCCGACAGAAACACCGGTACAAATACATGACGCAGGGAATCATCTACGACATCTGGGGCATGCCCGTGCGGCCGACCGCTGAAGAGCGCGACAGCCGCATTCGAGTTCCGCTGCTGGGGATCAACTCCGAGGCATTCATGTACTGGCCCGACAATTTCGAGGTGGCCAAACAAGTGACGATGGAGGCGCTGCAGACGGGACATCCCGCATGGCTGCTGACCGTGCGCGGGACGGTGCACATCTCTCAATCCGACTTTTGTATCCTGTATCCGCAGCTGGCCAGCTACCTGATGAAGACCACGATCGACCCCGTGCGCGCCATCGACGTGAACATGGACGCGTCTCTGGAGTTTCTGGCCCGCGTGCTGCCCCGGGAGGTGCACCACGAACAACCCTTTTTGAGACGGATGAGCCCGAAGAAGCTTCTGGACGGCGCCCCCTTGGAGAATCTGCCGACCGAACATCGACCGGACAAGAAATGGACGGCGGTGCGGTTGAAGGTGGAGCACGAGGCCCGGAAACGGCTCACGCCCGGCACGCGGAAGCGGTACTGGGAGAAGCTACAGCAGTCGCGGGACGGGGAGATCTGGCTGCACATCAGCCCGGACAGTGCGGCCGGGTTGGAAAAATGCGAGACGTGCCGGATTCCGCAGTGGACGGAGATTGACAGGCCGAGTTCGAGTGAAGGGACGTGATTTCTCATTCTCGGACAGATCTGGTTGCTCACGGCGAGGCTCTGTGGTGAAGCCCGTCTTGTTGGAGAGGTTACGGATCAACCATTCAGGGTTTCCATGTTGGTGGATGCACACGTCTCGGAGGATACGGGGACGACGTCGAGCCTGAGAGAGCGGCCAACCGAATTTTTCACCACTGTACACACATACACACACACACACACACACTCTCTCTCTCTCTCTCTCTCTCTCTTCAGACACTGCGAGGGTTGTCGCTGGATGGCCTCCCTCGTCACTGGGAGGTGATGATGTACTGGGGGGGTTGTCCTCGGTAGAGTCGTGGGTGAGTGATATACAGGTATAGCGGGTGCATTATGATGTTGTATCTGCCGTTGGGGGTCTATCTCTTATGTATCTCTCCCTCCACCGAGCCAAAACACTGGCGATGACCAAAAGGAGCACGAGCAAACCAACCAACCAACTATTATTAACTTACCACTTACAGAACACAAGGAGCATCTTCGGACCGAGGCATGTGGACAAATTCCGGGTCGGTCTGTTTGTGCTTTTCTCTCCTTATAGTTTAGTTGCCTTCTCCACGCACGCCCTTTGTATGTGCGTGATATGAGGAGGATGAGGAGGAGGAGTAGTAAGTAAGCTCGCTAGTAGGTAAATAGAGGAGGGGGAAGTTGACAAGCCAATGGTGCCGAGATGGTCACTCTTTTATTCTTTTATTCTTTTATTATTATTAGTTACTGTATATCATGTACCACGTAATAAAATAAATCAATACACAAACCCTCATTCTCATCCTCAACCTCCATTGAATTGAGTTGATCAATCCGTCTTTGCCAAATAATCGAATGAGTGCAATTCCTCCCTCAGTACGTCTATAGTCCATCCAGAAACCACCCCTATCCACCATCTACCGTCTATCTATCGTCAATCGTTTATCGTCTTATTCTCTACCACTCACCACCAGACTACATACTACATACAATACCTAACACACCACACCACATCATGTCGTCCTCCACCCCGCCCTGGAAAGCCATCGCCGCACGCAAACAGGCCTCCCGCGCCGCCCGCATCCCCTCCAAATGGCTCATTCCCGCCAGCGCCCTGCCCCAGGACCCCCCAACCCTCCAACACGGCCGGCAGAACGTGCTCAACGTGCCACGCCAGTTCCTCTCCCGGGCCGAGATCGCCATCACCGAGGACTACACCGTCGAGACACTCCTGTTGGCGCTGGCCGCGGGCAAACTGTCCTGCACCGAGGTCGTCGACGCCTTCTGCCACCGCGCCGCCATCGCCCAGCAGCTCACCAACTGTCTGACCGAGCCGCTGTTCGACGCCGCCCGCCAGCGCGCGACGGAGCTTGACGCCTACCTCGCCCGCCACGGCCACCCGGTCGGCCCCCTGCACGGCCTGCCCGTCTCGGTCAAGGACACCTTCAATGTCCGGGGCGTGGACACGAGCATCGGGCTGGCGTCGCTGTGCGAGAAACCCGCGGCCGACAACGCGCCCCTGGTCGACCTGCTGCTCTCGCTGGGCTGCGTGATCGTGGCCAAGACCAACGTGCCGCAGACGCTCGCGTCACTGGACAGCGTCAACAACGTTTTCGGCCGCACCATGAACCCCATCAACCGGCTGTGCACGGCCGGTGGGTCCAGCGGCGGCGAGGGCGTGCTGGTCGCCATGAAGGGCAGCCTCATCGGCATCGGCACCGACATCGGCGGCAGCATCCGCGTCCCTGCCATGTGCAACGGCCTGTACGGCTTCAAGCCCTCCAACAATCGCCTCCCCTACGGCGGCCAGGCCCTGACGGGGCGCGCCGGCATGAGCCGCACCAGCGTGCAGGCCGTCGCGGGGCCCATCGCCCGCAGCGTCCGCGACATCGACGTCTTCATGCGCGAGGTGATCCCGCGCGCCATCCTGTGGGGGGAGGACTGCATGCCGTGTCCGTGGCCCAGTCCGTCATCGTCGTCGTCGTCGATCCAGGGCAGCGGCCCCAACGGCGAACTGGTGATCGGCATCCTGCGCAGCGACGGCAACTGCACGCTGCTGCCGCCCATCATGACCATCCTCAACGAAGTATCCATGGCGCTCTCCGGCGCGACCGCGACCACAGGCACCCGCATCATCGTCAAGGAACTTCTGACCCCGCGCGCCTGGACCCGCGCGCAGTCGGTCATGAGCAAGCTGATGGGCGTGGACGGCGGGGTGGCCATGGGCGAAATGATCAAGGCCACCGGCGAGCCGCTGGTGCCGTGGATGCAGACGCGGTTCCGGTCGGGCGCGCCGCAGCCGCTGGAACGCGTGGCCGAGCTGCAGGCGCAACGGACGCAGCTGGAGCGCGAGATGCTGAACCTGTGGAGCGAGGAGGAGGCGGTTGACGACGCTCTGACCGGCCAGCAGCACCCTCGCCGGCGTCGCCAGACGCTCGACGCCATCGTCTGCCCCATCGCCCCGCACCCGGTGCCGCCCATCGAGGGCTACAACGCCGTCGGCATGACCTCGTCGTGGGTGCTGTTCGACTACCCCGCGGGCACGGTGCCGGTGCGGCCCGTGGTCGAGGCCGATCTGGAGCTGGGCAGGCCCCTGGCCGCCGGCACCGTCTTGGGCAGCTGGGACCAGAAGTGCCGCGAGCTGTGGGACGAACACGTCACCGACCGCCGCGTCTATCTCGACACCCCGCTGAGCGTGCAGGTCGTCGTGCAGCGCGGGAGGGACGATTGGTTGTGCACCGTTATGGGCGTGATTGACGAAGTCATCAAGGCCCAGTCATCATCTACTTCATCGGCTTCGTCAGGAGGTGTCAAGGCGAGACTGTAGGAGTAGGAGACTTTTAGCTACAGTATATCATCAGATGTAGCTAAGCTGGTCAGCCAAGTACAGGAACGTTGGTACCGTATCGTATGGTAGTCCGTCCCATGGTCCCGGTTGATGCATGATTAGCCCATATCGTATCATCCCCTTGTGTACGTGCCATTACAACCAGGTCGCCTTGTGCCGTTGAGGCCAACAGTTCCCGTTTCCCATCCCATCCCAACTCATCCCTCGTTCTCCAGCGCTTGCTTCCCGTGTAAACAATCCATCCATGTTTCATATCGTCATGTCGGTCTGACTGCTTGCTCAGTCGATCAGAGGGGCCCCTCCTCGTCGCACGAGTGTCTCTCACACCCCACCGTCCGCCTGTCCGTCGTCCGTGTCTGCTCTCTCTCGGAAAACCACTCCCTGCTTTCTGCGGAGCGCAGCGGGAAATGAATGGCAGAGTCGCACCAACTAGGTCGTCTCGCTCCGCCTCTTCCCCGTTTCCAACGTTAGGGGCTCTCCGTGTCGGCCTCCACTGCTGCCCGAGCTCCCCCGAACGTGGCCATGCCCGTCCAGGGGTACCGTGTGCGCGCGGTCCACGTTCTGCTGATGCCTGCCCGGAACAATCGTGTCAAAGTCATCCTTGATGTCTCCCACGGGCCACTCCTGAAGGATCTTACGCTCAAACGCGCCGAGCGGCTCCTCCTCGAGCTCGAGACAATGTGTCTTGCCCTTGTTCTCCAAGACCTCGACTTTGCCCCTCCTCTCGCCGTTTTCGGACGCAGGTTCAATGAGCTTCTCCGGGTACACTTGCTTTTTCCACACCACATTCCTCATCCTGCCCACCGCCCCCGGGGCACTCAGGGCCACGGGCGTGTCGGGATTGGTCTCCACGCCGTGCATGATCCACCCTTGGAGTGCTTGCGAGTCGTACGTCCCCTTGTCATTGTAGCCCAAGCCGTGTTTGCCCATGCGGATGCGGACGCTGCTGTGGATAGTTTCGTTGGTCTGCCTCAAGCGCGGGAGGGCGTGGTGCGTGTCCTCAAAGAGGCCGATGAACCGGTGGAAGATGCGGTGTAGCATCCAGAAAAGCACTCCATGCTGGGACGCGAGCTCTTGTTCGCGGTATTCGCCCGGCGTGCGGATGCGCGAGCCGCCGAGTTTGAAGAGGAAGCTCATGCTGTCATGGATCTTGCCTAACCCCCACGGCCGCGCGTGTGGCGTGGTGTTGCGGACCGTAGCCATGCGGCCCTCGTGGGTGAATGTTTGATGCCGGCCAGCCATGCTCGGATCGTCCTTTTGGACCGGCGTGATGTAGTTCAGGATGTAGTCGTGGTTGATGGTGAGAATGGGATCCAGCTGGCTGATCATCCACGCCAGGGTGAGGTTGGCGAGGGCGGTGTCGTCGTAGCTCCCCCCAATGTCGCTGTGCACGCCGGGGAACCAGCATTGCTTGAGGACTTTCAAATCGTGGTGCTCGACGTGTGGCCAATCCCAGATGGTGGGAGAGAAAGACCGCCGATGTTCGTCCAAGGCCAGGGCCTGGAACGCGTACTCGATGTTGGACTCGACCCGTGTGTCGACAAAGGCAAAGTCGCGGCTGGGTGGCTGGGGCAGGAGTCCAACCATGGGGATGCCCAGCCCACCGACGGTGTCCCAGACCGCGACACATTTGACCTTGATGTTGGGTCGAGTCCAGCCATTGTCGATGAGCTGCTTCTGGTAGTGAGGATGGGTGACCGGGGGCTTGTGGCCGACGAAGGGCAGGTTGGGCCACTTGGTCTTGAAGTCCTTTTTCTGCTGGAATTCCCAATCCTCAAAGACCTGGACGAAATACTCCAGGCCTTTCGAGGTGAGCAGACCGGCCGCGTTGATCAGGCTCGAGATGGAGCGGGCAGTGAAAGCGCCTCGCGAGAACCCCAGCAGGAAAATCTCATCGCCCGGGTTGTAGTTGAGACAGATGAAGCTGTATGCTTCGCGGATGTGCTCGGCGAGACCCTCCCCGGTCGCGCCCCCAATGACTCGGTCGTACAAGGACGGGCTGCCTGTGCCAATGCCGTTTTGGTAGAAGACGATCTGGGTGATGGGCTGATGGGGAGAGGTGGACTTGTCGACGCCCACGGGAGGTATGGCTCTGGCGGTGCGGGTGACGTTGCTGGGAGTTTGGTAGTCACCGTCACTGTCGAGCCACGTGCCGTCACAGCAGACAACGATGCGCTTCTTGGAGTGAGATGGTGCCATGGTGTTGGTGAGAGGTCAGTGACGCCTCAGACTTTCCCCCCGTTAACTGCGAATACTCCGTCAGTGAGCAGTTCTTCGCAATGGGGGCCAGGCAAGCCTCTTTGAATGTCTTACATGGGAAAGAAAAGCAGGGCTTCCGTGCATGGGGACTGAAAGGGTTGAGATATGTGTACTCGGTAGGGTGCTGGTGGTCCAGCTGGTCCTCTTTTTTTTTTCAGCTGCTGGTCTTTGTGCTTCGTCGATCTTCAGCCTCCAGCATTGGCAAACGTGGAAGAGGAGCGAACGAGTACTCCCGGACGAGGGTCAGAAGGCAGCCGAAGGCCCAGAACGGTGACTCTGCATGCAGGTGCAACGAGCTGGACCAACGAGAGTTGAGGCGGGCGACACACGGCTAGGAAGGCATCCGAATCAGGGACGCCCCCAAGCAGGGACAACGGCTGCGCGGCGAGGTGTGATTGGACTCAGAGGAGACTCAGCTGGCCGTCAAACAGTTGCTAAAGACGGTAAAGGCGGTCAAAGGCCCAAAGTCAGGCGGTCAGGCGTGCGTCCCTCAATAATAATAGCAATAGTAATAGTAATGTGTAACACCAGAGACAAGTCGCAGTTGGACAATGCGCAGTTTGTTCCCCGATCCCCTTGAGGCCACCACCACTACTGTCACTCCCACTTACTGCACATCACGTCTCGGCGTCTTGCGACAAGGTCCTGAGACCCCTAAATCTCTTTTCATTTGGTGTTGGTTCAACTGTCTGTCTGCCTGGGCCTCTATGATATCAAATCACCCGGTATGCTGTCCGATAAACTATGTACAAATGAGCACATCTCAATCTGTTGGCCTTGCCCTCAATTTCAAAAAGGTCGAATCTCTCCTGATGACCGTCATGTCGTCTCTTCATCTGCCTCCTCCCATACCCCAGCGACGCCACATTGGTGATCCCTAACATTGTGGAAAACGAGACACACAAAGAGAGTAGCCTCCACCCGTTGGTACCGTGTCGAAATACGCCCCCCTGTCAGCCTAGTCGAGAGAGTTCCACTCTGCAAGGAACACGGGTGCTCTGATGCTATTTCGTGCTGTGCTTGGGTTAGTCTCATCACCAGATCTGCAGTTACCTCAGCTTGTATAATCTCACAGCGAGGCTGCAGATGGGCTCATGTCTTTCTTTTTTTGCATTTTTCAGCATTTTCACCTTTTTTTCTGGTGTGGTGTGTTTGGGTGGCAATTTCTGCTCCAAGGCATGAATGGCCAAAAGCCTTATTCTTTTAAAACCGAGTCGGCGCGACCACATGGACAGTTCCAAAGTGAGTTTGCCAATGCCCGTGAGAATGATCACAATCGCACGTCGGCTCCTGCACGATCATGCCGGTGCTGCAGCCGGGGTGGGCGTGGGCGTGGGCGTGGGCGTAGCAGTCACCAGTCTTGGTCGTTTCACGGCGTCGCCGTCGTTTTCCACGTCCTACCAAGGGAGGTGATTAGTATGAGACCGGTAACACTCGGCGGCGTGCACATACCTCGACTTCGTTGATGCTACGTCGGACCGGCTTGGCCTCTGCCTTGGGATTCTTAATCACCTTTTTGACCGGTTTACTCGGCCGCACTTCGCCGGCTTTCGTGTCGAAGAGATCTTCGGGTAATTCCCAACTGGTTCGGTCAGCACTTCTTCGGAGGAGCAACGGTCAAAGCAGCCTACCTCTTCGACGACGCGAGGTTAAGGAAATGGACTTCCGCATTGTAATTATTCCACCCCTCGCAAACCTGCTTAAAGGCCTGGAATGCCTGAACGAGGTTCAAGCTCCCCTTGGCCGTGGTGTCAATGCCAATATAGAACGTGTAGGTGTAGACGGTGTGGGCGTCCTTGTCCTTCTCCTGGCTGGTGTTGTCCGACACGGGAACCGCCGCACCATCCCCGTTGGCCGTCACCAGTTCGGGATCGGTCGTCTCGACCGTCTTCGTCTCTTCCACTTTGTACTTCATACTTCCTCTCTGGACTTCCCGGATCTGATCGACGTCCTGGCACTTGTGCACGCGTTTGAACCCCTTGGTAAATGGTCGAGCCAGTTCGATACCCTTGGTGCCTTCCAGCTGCATGACAAAAATCCGCACTTTGCTTTCGACGAGGCCCGCCCATGCCTTCGCCGCATCGCCGTTCAGCGCACTGGCAGTCACACTCAAGTAGTATTTGTGATCTGCAGTAAAGAAGGTGTGCTTCTGAAATAATTCGCTCCACTGCGCTTTGCCGGCAAAGATCTTGGAGACGATCTTGTCAGCCCGCTCCAGCTCTCGCAGGATAACCGTCTTGCCCGACTTGGAGATGTTGTAAGTCGCACACATGCTCGGGAAGGCGGGGGTGATGATCGGCATGATATTCTTCTCGTCTCCTTTGTAGAGGACCGGGTTCCAGACCTTGAATCCGTGGTTGGGGCCGAGATTCTTGGGCTGCTCAATGTCCTTCAACATGACCGGCAGAGGCCAAGGCCACTCTTTCATGATGTAGAAGAATTTCCCCACAATCGTAGCACCCACCGCATGGGGGTAAAATTGACAAACACGCGCAACGAGCATGGCCCAGGCGACGCCGCCGGGATAGCCAACAATATTGGCATATATAGCTCTTCTCTGCGCCCACAATTTGATCGCCCGCAGTGCCGTCCGGAAGGTCTTCTCGATGGGAACGAGGTTCAGGATCTCATCGGTAACACGCTAGGCTTGTCAGCTTGACGCCGAAGAAGGAGAGGGATATCCCGAGACTCACTGGGCCGGTAACTGCACGTATAGACGCCTGATCCAATCCGACCAAGAGACTGTTGTCGTTCAGACTGAGTTTGGGGGGAATGGTCTGCAGGGTTGCAATCGAGGCAAAGATGAGATCGATCTCAATGTCGTTGAGCACGAGTTTGATGATGGGGACAAACGAATCTGGGACCGGAACAAGCGAAGAAATCGTGTTGGAGCCCTTTTCATTTTGTGCGATACGTTTCAAGATCCCAGGGAAGAAGTCGAAGAAATCTTCACGCTTCACGTGCCTCGGGGCGATCGCGAGTGTGTCGATGTCAGAACCTGATTGCTTGTCAGCAGTACGTCGACACAGCAACGTCAACAATTCTCTTACCAGGCCCAAAGACACCCAGGCGATAACTGCCATATGGATACACTTTTCCGCCGAACTGGTTGACCTGCGACGGAGGCAGTCCCTGTTTCCGACTGACCTCCCGGACGAATTCCTGGGTAGCCTTATTCAACAGTTTGAGTACCTCAATCCGCTTTTCCGTCTGGTCATGCGATTCGTAGTTGTTTTCCCGCTTCAACTCCTCGATCAATTCGGCGGTCTTCTCATTGTCCAAGGGTTCCGGGAGGGCAGTGGACATCGGACCGGTGATGCCATGTTTTGGGTTTCTCGATTCGGAGTCAGTCATGGTGTGCGCCAGTGATTCCCCTGTGGTTTTGGTCCTGCGGTGCTGTCCGTCGACCCCTACTTGCGCAGTCAGGATTGTCGAGGGAGAAATCGTTCGTTAGGCAACCGAGAATGGGTCTGGCTGCGGCAGAGAGAAAAGAAATCAGTTGGGCAAAAAGAGGAAAAAATTGCGTGAAAGAGGCAAAGACATCTTCACCCTCCCCAAACTCCAAAAGAGAGATGAAAGTGAAGAAAAACAGCAAGGACAGAACTAACAAGGGTGTAGTGAAGTGAGGTGAATTTACAAACGAAACATTCAAGAGGTCCGTGACCGAGGGGCGCAGTGACTGGACCGTAGCGAAAACGGTGCAAACTATGCAAACAATCTAAACCCCCCCTGCCCCGTGCCAAGACATCCTGGTAAACCTCCGCTGGTACCTCAGGTGGTAGGTATCCAGCCATCTTTCTCTCCCATACAGCATAGGCTCAAAACTTGGTTCGAGGAATGTGATATTTTTTATATGGTTTGCCCTATTGACTCGGATTCAAGACTCTGAAGTCTCGGATCACACCTACAGAAAAAAACCTTCGTCTCCTCTTTACAAGGTGACTTCCTCGAGCTCTCCGTTGTCAAGGTGGAAGACAAATCCCCGAATATTGGATTTCAATGACTCTGGAACATAAGGAGATTCTTTCAAGAACGTCATGCTCTTCTTCACATTATCTTGGAGAGAACTGTCAAGACAAAGTCAGGGGAGATGAGCCAAGTGCACGCATGCAGTGATCTTACCCCGTGATCTCATAAAATTCCATGCTGTTGATTTCTTCCTCCAGATTCGGGGCCCGTTTTCTCAACTCCCCCTTGACCACGTTGTCTCTGAACATTGTCGCTCCACAGTCTGCATCGACGAAGTCAGCATGGCAAGTACAGCATCTTGTGTGTCTGGATCAACCTACTGGTATGCTGGACAATGATGACATCGGAAAAGTTCAGAAGAGTATCAATCGAGAGGAGGGAATTGAGGGCGAGTTGGGCATTTCCGCCAGCAACTCGGCAGGTAACCACTTCTGCAATGCGGGTCAATCAACACTTCTCGATCGCGGAGCAGGACACAGAGTTACCTCCTGTCTTCAAGTTGAAGATGTTCTCCGGAATGCATCGTGGATCAGCGCAACTGACTTCAAAGTTGGTCAGCCTTTCGTTTCGCAGCTCTCTGAGACACAAGAGATATGCTTACTGATCAAGATGTGCGGAAGCTCAATCTTCTGCTCTTGCATTTCGGCAAAGGTAGGAATCGGCTTGTGCTCTTTGATTGTCGACCTGTCGGCAATCAGCCTATTTTCCGGGCAAAGAGATAGCCTCTTGACTTACGCATGGCGGTCGATAACAGCCTGGGCGGTCAATTTGTATGACATGATGGCTGATGGTTCTTTGAGTCAGGGTGGCCTGAGTGGAACTATGTCGTACAGTTCAGTTCAGTTCAGTTCAGTTCAGTTCTGAGAAGTCACCGGCAGTTGGATGGTTTGTTCTCTTCTGCCGACGCCTCTGATTTCTGGGTGAAGGTCGCCTCCTTATAGGCATGGGGCTTCTCACGATGGCTGGGTGCAGGGCTCCTGATTGTCTTGGATGAAGGTGCTGTCTATCTTGGTTCGATGGGGACATGATGTCGACATCGTCCAAACCCCTTCCTTCGACGCTGAGTAACACCAAACGATGACATTGCAGATTCCCAGAACGCCATTGTCGGGCCTGAAGAATGGTTCGTCATTTTCTTATTTGCGATCCGAATCGGCAATGGCATTTCAAAAGGAGCTTTGCTCTCCTTTAGCACCATGCGGACTATGCCTATTCGCCGGCTAAAGCAGCCCGATACGAGAACCAATCAGGTCCGGACTCGGCAGCGCAAGACTTCTCGCACTAACCTGTTTTGGTCACTGCAATCCTTGCTCAACTAAACCATTTCGAGGCCTTCGTACCCTTGTCATTTTTCAAGCCCACCTCGTTCTCTCCTCCAGTTGTAGCTTGCCGCAAGTCGGGTGCGTACGTGCTCGATCAGTGTGAATCTTAGCACCCTGGGGCGTCTCTTGCTGACAAACGCTTTTAGGAGAATGGTACAATTTATCTACCAGAGTCCCAAGAGCCTCACTTTGAGTGAAGCGGATCGCCGGATTGTGCGGAAGGTGTCCAACACAGCGGCGGCAGCGACGCGGAAAGCCAAAGGAACAGCATCCAGAACCAACCCTTTACAACTACCGGACTTTCTGGTCTTCGAGAAGGAAGACGCCGGTCCTCTGGGTACCCAAGAAAATGCACATTTAACCCAAATGCAACAATCGAACCGTACTCCGGGGGTTCAAGCCCGTGCTGCTCGTCGACGCCTCTCTCCTGGAGAACCCTCTGCTCGACGGAGCCGTACTCCCCCTCTTGCACCGCCGTTGTCTCTCTGGCCCAGCCAGACCGATTCCCCTGACTATGTATTCTTGCTCATGCAGCCTGGACTCGACCAAAAACTGCTGCTCGAGGCGTCGAGTATGGGTGTAAACTCGGACCCACGACGGTGGGTAAAAATCTGTCGGTTAAGCACCATCTTGCAATTTCTGCCTCAAATGATTGGGCACACCAGGTGCCTCGATTATGCAATCGACTGCTTGACCGAACGCGTTCGCCAGTGCTGCGTGCAGAGTCCCGACAGGGAGATGGCCCTAACTCAATTGGAGAGGCGCTACGGGCGTGCCTTGCAATGTCTGCAGAACACCCTCAACTCGTCTAGGAACATCGATTGGACCGTATGGTACACGACTCTGTTGCTAACCTTGTTCGAGGTGAGGGCTCCACAGCAGTTCTGTTTTCTGCATCGTGGTGATGGCTGACCGTTGGTGCGCGCAGCTACTCGACAACTCTGGTCATCACGCATGGATTTCGCACTCGCAGGGTGGGAAACATCTCTTGTCTTCGCTCGGGCCAAACAACATCAAATCAGAGTTTGAGCAGATCCTACTGGCAGCGCAATGCCAGATTATGGTACAATTGGAGATGCCCTAATTGTCCCCAGTCGGACCCGTTCTAATCTTTGTCGGCAGACAGTCGAAGCCACTTTTCTCAACCAAGACTGCTTTCTGAGCAGCCCGGCTTGGCAGCGAGCTCTGGCATCTACAATCACCTATGGCACCCTCCTGTCAGATCGTGCAGAGCTAGTTCTGACCATGTGGATGATGACAACTCGTGCGCCGGGGCTCTTCAGAAGGTCAACCGAAGCCGTCCTACGAAGAAGCCACACCCCCGAACAGATTGCAAGTATCGCAGACGAACTGAGTGCTCTCATTGAGGGATACTCGAACTGGCGCGGGAAATGGGAAGCGATCCTGCTCAACGGAGGGAAGCCGGTTCCTGACGGCACCCGCGCTGACGAGGTGCCTTTGGCGCGGACGATCCCTACCATCTATCACATCTTCCTGGCCTTCTGGGCTCTGACCAACCGTTTTCTCGTGGCCATACAACCGGCCCAAGCATCTGGGGCGGAGACGAACGCGCTCAACGCAGCTCTGCGCATCATCGAACTCGACCAGCGTCAAGAGACGGATTCCGTCACCGATCTCTGCAGAACCTTTTCGGCAGGTATTGCTCGCTCGATCAAGCTCACGACCTTGGAATGGGCAACACACCAAGTGGTATGCCACACCTCGGAAACGATCGAGCCCCGGCTATTTTTGCACTGGTGTAGCCTGCTGGGACGAGCGACGGAGTGAAGACGCCGTCTTGGTGTGGAACATGAAAGTATACGTTGGAGCAATTTGGGTGTGACCATCTGGAAGAGAAGGACAACCGCCCCTCTGGGAATTGAATGGGAGTATCTTGTCTAGGTTATATAAAGTGCCAGCTTGCCAACAACTTTCTTGGTTGCGTGATTTCCTTCTGAGCTGCATTTCCCAAGTTGTTCTTGTGATCACTTCATCCACACCTTGACCGGGCCCAAGGAAGGGGCAAGAGCCAGATCGAGACGGGCATGTCCAAGACCTCTCAACGACGTCCAACCCCAATAATAAGATCATGGCAGTACATTAGGATCCGTTTGTTTTTCCATTCTGTGCTAATATCAAGCTCGTTCAGATCTGGACAGTCGGGTCAATCCTGGGTGACCAGCCTTGTTTGTTTGTGAGAGCGCACGGACCTCACTATGGATCTAATATGTAGCCGGACAGAGAGACATTCATCCGACCGCAAGAGCTGTAGCTAGGTAATGATACTGCGACAACGACAGTGTCTGATGGGCAGATGTATGTACTGTATTGTGCATCCGCATCTTCGCCCCCAAGAGCTTCTGCTGAATATGAATGGCTATTATGAGGTATGTGACCGAGCAAGCCGAATCAAAAGCTCTTCACTCCTCAGGCCCAATAGAGATAGATTTCTCTGGTTGGGGGGTTTACATATGTACCTATGGATTTGTGACCACTGCCGTTTTGTAAGACAGAGTAATCGACCGATCGACACCCACGCACACGTGTGAGTGACGACGACAAATAACCCCTGTCACTATTATCTGGTCGTCGGAGGGTTCATCTAATCAAAAAGTCAGCACGACAACCAGAAACGGAATGATTCGACCCCCGGCACATATCAGGATGGCAGCAGCACCAGCGGCGCCAGTGGGACAAATAAGTCACGTACCCCGGATTCTGGGCGGCCGTGTCTCGACGCAGCATAATAAGTAATACAGGGACCGGGTGCGCCATACATTTACACGTAGGACTAGTCCCGCAGCGCGTCGGACTTGATTAGTGATTCGAGAGTCCCTTTTTCTCACTCCGACATCCATGTTCAGTCTCTGGCTGGCTCGCTCGACGACTTCAAGCCGAGAAGCAGTGTGCGGTCGATGAGACGTCCATAGAGAAAGTGTGATCAGGCCAACAGATCATGGGTGTCTGTGCGTCACCAATTTCATCCAGGAATTCCAGGATTGAGCCTGGAGTCGGACCAAGGACAATGCCGTCGGACCTTGAAAGAGAACAAAATAAGTTGAAATGAAGTAAGCAGTCTGGATCGTGGCTAGGTGTCCAAGTATATAAGACCTTTCATCCCTCCTCCCGAAGGTGCACCTATGGTGGTGGTTTCAATCACACATCTTGAAACCCAGCAAGCCATCCATTCCAGTCATTGGTGCCATACTCAACGGGGCAGAGGACGGCTTTACGAAAAAGCTAGCGCAATTTTGACAGCGCAACGCCAGGGAGAAGTCGATATGGCATCATCGCAGCGCAAGGAAATCCTCGTCATTGGCGGCACAGGCGCCCAAGGCATACCTGTCGTGCAAAGTAAGTCGGCCACGCGGACGCGACGAGTCCCCAGCCGTCTTGTTTTGACTTCATTGCCTTGACTTTGGCAATTCGACTGAAAATCTCACTCACTGTTTCCAACATCACTAGCCCTCTCGGCTTCCGAAGAGTATTCAGTCCGTGTTCTTACGCGTGACCCTTCGTCTGCTCGAGCGAGATCCCTTGCCGCCCTGCCCAACGTCACCTTGATCCAAGGCACGCAGGAGTCCGAAGCGGACCTGCACCGCGTCTTCAACGGCGTATACGGCGCATGGGTGAACCTCGACGGCTTCATCCTAGGGGAAATGAAAGAGTTGTACCTCGCATTCCGGTGCTATGAGATTGCCAGGGCCGAGGGATTGAAGCATTATGTCTGGGCAAATTGTGACTATGCATTGAAGATTGCTGGATGGAAGGAGGAGTATCATTGGGGCATAATGATGCAAAGGGACGAGTTGGCGGTAAGTTTTGGGAAGTTCCGCTTGGTCATTCCGGCAAAAAGCCTTCCTGAGAATGGCGCATCTGGCCAGAACTCGTGCCACAGAGCTGGCGCCATACCAGGAGCCGAAACACCCCATTGCTTGGGCAAGAATCTGGGTGCTCATCGACTGAACGCGGAGTAGACTTTATCCTTGCGCAGGACCAGAAGACCATGGCGTCGACTCTGTTCACCGTTGGCCCTTACATGGTGAGGCTAGTCTCACCCCGCGTCTATGTGGATGCTGACCTCATACCGCGAAGGACATGCTGTTGGATGGAATGTTAATGCCATCAGAAGAACTCGCCGATGGCACATTGGTATGGGAGAATCCGTCCGGTGAGTAAAGTAGCCTTACCTCATTCCCAACGTTTTTGTCTACTTGCAGACGACGCAATTGCTGAGATAACAGTATGACGCGCGATAGAGGACGGCAAGATCCCCCTCATGGCTCTCCACGATGTTGGCGTCTTCGTGAAGTGGATCTTTGACCACCCAGAGCGTTCCACGGGAGTCAACCTCGAAATGGCCACCGACCAGGTCTCTTGGTCGGATATCACAGCGACCTTTGAGCGTGTGACGGGACGCAAGGGAATCCACCGCAAGCTGTCCTTCGAGGAGTGGGGCCCTAAGAAGGAACCGTACCCCAATGCCCCTGCCAACTGGGCGAATACCGATGGAACACCGGCCACGATGACATGGCTTCAGAACTTCACGGCGTGGTGGAAGTTTTGGGGTGGAGGGCTGGGAGCGACTCGGGACATGAAGTTGATGGACGAAATTTACCCTGGTAGGATCAAGACACTGGAGGAATGGATGCGGAAAGTTAACTACCAGGGTGGTAAGAGGGGAGCAGTGTTGAAAGATGTAGGGGATCTCATTGCAAGGAGCAGGATGACGGTTGATAAGGGTCAAAAAGGTCAAGGGAGTTTATAGGATGGAAGAAAGAGTATACCACAAGGAGAGCTCGCAGATTCCGACTTTCCTGCAGAGCAATTCAACGAGGTTAGCCGTTCCCCTTGTCTTCGTGACTTCCACAAGAATGGTGAGCTTGAACAAGGACCTATCCAGGAGAAGCTGGACAGGGTCGTGCAGTGGAAGAGGCAGTCGTCGATGAGTTTAGAGAGGGTATTTCACCGTCTCGAGATCCTCATCGCAGTGAGCGGGCCACTCGATGCAGATCCTGCAGACTCGAAATCAATCCTGGCGTGGTCCAACATGAGAAGTCTTGCCAAACTCGGCAGAGACGCCAGATGCCAGCACCCGTGAAAGACAGCTGGGTCGGAAGGCACGCTTAGAAGAGGAAAATGGTCATACGTGGACGTCTGCCTCGGCCTCTTTGTGGTCGTGTAGGATTAGGAAGCGTTCAAACCTCGTCAAGCTTGCGTGGCACATTTTCCTCGGTAGGGTAGTGTCGAGGGGTGTTCGCCCAGCAAAAGAACCGTGAAATGCCCACTCTCTACCAATTGACCGACCTAGAATCAAATGGAATAGGCCAGGTGGGATGTCGTTCGCACCACCTCCCAGAAAAGGCTTGGAATAAGTTGGACGAAACTAGCTGTTTACCTCACGGATTGATTTTAGTGGTTTTTGCAGAGGTCAGTCGCATCGGCACATGGCCGCAGGGGTCTCGAAGCACAGGTGATGGGTGTTATCTGTCGTCATGGCGCGTGATGGCAGCTCGCAATGTGTGTGGTGTTGGGGTGCGATCGGTGCCCTGCAACCCCAGAAACTCTCGTTAGCATGCTTTTTAGCTGCAGCTGGAAAGTCACTTCACGTCGAGTCGAGCGGACTGGTCTCCGCAACCGAGTCTGGCAACCAGCTTGGGAGAAGAAGCGATAAGAGAGTCGAGCGAGATGATGTCGTCGAATCCCCCTCTTCTCAACCATGACCTTCTACGACCCCTTCCCCGAATCACTCGTGCGTAGGTGTTCGCCTGCGTTCGCGTTCCACAAGGCGTAATTGCGTATTGCTTCATGATAGATAATGACCGAATTGCGTATGCCACAACCTCATTTGCCATCGTCAGCCTTACAGTGAGAGGGTCCCTGACTGCATTGTCCCGATCTCGGTAGCCTTTAAATAGCCTGCTGACTGTTGGAGCCCGAGGATGCTGAAACGCGGCCGGCGGAAATCATGGGGGGACGACGTCCGGACGCCTGTGGCTCGTGCCTGGTAAATTGCTGAGAGGCGAGTCAGGGGAGGGCGATTGGCCGAGTGGCTCAGGACTGCGTACGTGGGCTGAGAGGTGGCCAAACCCGTGGCTTCTGGCGATTGCATCCGACCATGCGATGTGCATAATAGAAAAAGATGGAAGCATGGGTTTGTGATGCACGCTGATTTGTTTGTTCAGACAACAAGGAAGAGCAACAAGCAAGAGATCAGGAACTCTATCAGTTTGGCCGCGGTCTCAACTCTGGCGTCGCCTTCTGCTGCCCATTCCAGAAGCAGCCTGCGGGCTTAAGCTCTTGGGGGGGCGACTAGGCGGTGATGGTGGCTCAGGGAGCGCTGATCTAGCCTAGAGAAGGGAAGCCGAGGGGGCTCTCCAGCCACTCACATGCCCATCCGCAACCCACTCAAGACGCAGGCAACGTTAAGTCCCACCAGAGTTTACGAGGTACACGTTCTCTTTCCCATCTCGCATTTCCACACCCTTGAGGCTGTGCACCCGCGAGATCAACGTGTCTGATGATCCCTCTGCGCCGTTGGATGGTTTGGGGACAATTTGGCTGGAGCTGAAAAGGTCCTTAACCCTCTGACCGTTTCACGCCCCCAAAAACGCGCTACACTTTTTTTCCGTTTGAGGTCTGCCTGCGCCCTGAACATCCCTCAGCCTCCCTTCTTCTACATGCATCTAACATAACTTTACACATGGTGCCGTCTCTCTCTCTCAATCCATATTCTGCTTGAAGTCTTGATTGACTTGCAAGTCATATGGCTGCTTTCTCTTCTACCCTACGTCGAAGTCTTCCCGTTCTCCGCATTCCTCGTCCCCGCAAGTCATGAATCCTCATAGCCTGCAGCCGTATGAGTACGAGTTGTCGAGGACGAGCACGCACACATCAGACGAAACAGACGATCCGTTACTTTACTTCGACCCCGATTCGGACCACGATGATTTCCATACCCATTTACTGCCGGGCCAGACTGTGTCGGGTCGGGCCCAACGAGGAGTTTCTTCCCAACTCATCTCCCTAGCCCCTGCTTGGCTGCGCAAACAGTATCTTCTCCGCCGACCCCGATCGAGATCAAAACGACTTCCCCGCCGATATGTCTGTACGCCTCGATCGTTCCTTCGAAAATTCGCTTTGTTTTGTTATGTATTCTTCACCACCATCGCTGCCATCGTTATCGTGGGAGGTGTCTTTTTCCCCGGTTACACTCACCTCCCACCCCACTATAAAGCATTAAGACAAAGGGCATTGGCCTCCGAGATCCCAGGGCGGATAAATGTGCAAAATCAAAAAGTGTTTCTTGCAGCGAGCATCTACGACAAAGGCGGCAGGCTTCTGGGTGGAGATTGGGCGGAAAACGTGCTGGAGCTGATCCAGTTACTGGGACCACAGAACGCATTTCTTTCGATATATGTCAACGATTCCGGTCCAGAAGCGAAAGAGGCGTTGGGGGAACTTGAGAAGCGGGTGCCGTGCGACCACGCCTTGGTGTTCCAGGACCACTTGAGCATCGACAACCTCCCCCATATCCGTATCCACGGACAAGAACGCGTGAAGCGCATCGAGTATCTGGCTGAGGTTCGAAACCGAGCGTTGAGACCGCTGGAAGGTTCAAACACCACGTTCGACAAACTCCTCTACCTCAATGACGTCGTCTTCCATCCGATCGACGCTGCCCAACTACTTTTCTCCACGCATACTGTGGCCGACGGCGTCACGGACTACAGGGCCGCCTGCGCGGTTGATTTCATCAACCCTTTCAAATTTTACGATACTTTTGCAACCAGGGATGCCGAAGGATACAGCATGGGACTTCCCTTCTACCCATGGTTTGCGGCTGGTGGTGACGAGACCAGCCATCAAGATGTCCTGGACGGCAAAGACGCAGTCAGAGTTAGGAGCTGTTGGGGCGGGATGGTTGCGTTCGATGCAGAATTTTTCCAACCACGACCTGGCAGACCAGAGCTGATAACTGCGGGCAACCAGAGCCCTAGCAATCTCTCCACACCTTACCGCTTTCGTGCAGAGAAGGATCTCTACTGGGATGCGTCGGAATGTTGCCTCATCCAGGCCGACATTCAGAATCCCGAACCTGGAAATTCGGGCATCTACATGAACCCTTTTGTTCGAGTGGCGTACGACTCCACAACCCTTTCGTGGCTGGGCTTTACCCGACGTTTCGAGCGCCTGTATACCCCTATCCATTGGTTAATTGACCTTTTCACGAACAAACCAAAGTTCAACCCTAGACGACACGAGGAACCATGGCAGCAGGTGCAGGAGACGGTGTGGGTTGCAGATGAGAGGATGCCCCCAAACAATGGGTCATTCCACCAAGTGACGCGGATAGCTTCACATGCAGGCTTCTGCGGCCGCCGAGGGTTGGCGGTTATCAAGGAAAACATCATGGAAGGAGAAAGAAACTGGGAATTCGTGCCAGTGCCTTCATGAAATCTTTCACCATAGCGATGGCGTCCGGGGCGAGAAAGATTTTCAATGGGAACATTATGAGCTTGTACGAAGCATCTTGGTGTTGGCGTGGGCCACGCCGTTTTGAAACTCGATTGTGAAAAGAGACGGCCTCCTACGGAGCAAACAGGGAAATGTAAATGCCTCAGCTGTATTGCAGCTTTTTCTGCCACTTAACAGGATATTCCTTTCCTCATCACCTTTTCCTTACATGACGCTCACTCTTCACAAGTGCGCTGCCACTGCTCGGTGTCCATCCTACCGTGATGATATTCGACCAAAGTCTCGGTGCCCGTGGTAGTGAATGGTGGGCGTGAATATCGGCGACCGCACCTTGATCCTTCCTCAGGTCACATCACCACCCACGACTTCCTTCTCTTCCATTTCAATCACTCTTGTTTACATAGCAGCTTCCTCACCCTGTCTCACAAACGCCAGTATCATCGCCGCCGTCATCATGGTCCCTTTGTCACGATATGATGACCCTGCCATTCTCGACAGATTCTTACAGGTAATGAGAGGGAACTCACAGTCTGCCAAAACTGAGACTCATTTCGTCAAAAATCTTTCGGAGCTCGATCCACAGGGTCCAGTACGTCATAATCTGTACTACCATTCTTCACTGTGCTGACGCTGATTTATCAAGGAATTCTCACTCACAGTCGTCGCCGATAAAGAAGTCGAGAATGAACCTTACGAAACAAGAACAAGTCCACACGGTGTTCAATCATCGTACGGACAAGAACCAGCCAGGAAACGACCGTTGACACCCACCCAGCATAGACTCCTTGTTGGCAAGAAACCTGGCATTGAGCGCCTGACAGAGAATAAGTTGGCGGAATGGAGCAAACAGACTGACGGCTACATCAACAATGTGGTTGACCAGTTTCGAATGTCAAGAGACCGGAACTTGACACAGGATTTTGTTGCTGGTGATCATGTTCCTACGTGCGGGTTCCACGTAGCGCCTTCTTCTCGTGGTGGCTCATCCTCGCCATCAGACGAGGACCAAGAATCAAACCCAGACATGTCGGATGCTAATGGGATGCCAGTCACACCTGGAGCCGATGGGAGTCAGGATGACATGCCTATTCAGAGCCGTAAGTTGGTGTGATGGAAATTTGGGATTTGGCTGACAGTCTACCAGCTGGCCAGAAGGAACAGTGGCAGGAGGAGAGCCCCGACACTTCACCTTGCAGTACACCCGCTGCGGATTCCAGCTTCAAGAAAGACAACCAGCAGCACGGGGTTGACTGTAAGCCCTGGAGCATATATCATGACACAAATTTTCTGACGGCCAGACGCAGATTCGATTCGGATGCGGACCAATGACTCGCCAAGGGTTGTTCCAATTCACAGCTTCACCGGAGCCCAAATTGTGCAGACCCTTGGCAACGTGAAGGGGCCCAGAGAAGCCGTTGCTGCCGTCAAAGACAATCCTCTACCGACCCCAACCCCTAATCTGCCGGGACATAGCACAGCCAGAGAGGAGGACGGCGGCGAGCAGGTCGCACCCGTGATGGCCAAAGCATGTGGAAGCTATACCTCCGGGTCACGCAATCATTCTCCCGCCGTCGTGGTCACGGCTAGCACAGACACGGACGACAGTGTCGAAGGGGATGACGATGAGGATGAAGACGATGAGGGTGACCAAGAAGATAGAGAGAATCTCGTCCACTTCAAATCATGGGGAACACCAGCTGCCCGTAACAAACCAAGTGAGTCTCTCTCAGTCAATTGGTTGCTTTTGTCACTAACCCTTGTCAGAATCCCGTCCACGTACTATTATCCTCACTGGTCTGCCATATGGTGCTGATTTCACCCTCGTCCAATCTTTGATTCATGGTGGTGCGATCGAATGTATGAGGCTCGTCACGCCCAACCCTGCGCGAACCACAATCTCGGCTCACGTAACTTTTACCTCTGCCGATGCCTGCGATCGCTACTACGACAAGAATCACAAAGGCATAGACGTCCACCATCAAGGCAGGAAGTGGTCTGTCCTCGTGCTCAAGAAAACGCAGGTGGATGTGATTTCTGGGATGATGCAGGGATATCTCGACTGTGGAGCAACGCGTGTGGTCAAGGTCAGCGGTGCCGACGACGACTGGGGTATTGTTGCTTTGAATAAGCTTGCTGAAGGGAAGCCTATCGCCACACGTCAAGTCGAGTTCGTGCAGGATACGTATCGTAATGGGGTGAGTCCGATCAGTTCTGGTCATTCTCGGGTTGCGAAGTGGGCACTCGCTGACTTTTACAATAGATCCGCACCATCCTCTTCCGATTCGCCAACATCACCCACGCCGTCCATTTCAAAGGGTATCTTATTCGAAACGACGACTGGTATGGATGTCACGTTGAATTCGCAGAGGATCCATGCGAAAAGGCTGCTGGAATACACAATGACTAGAGGCTGTAATGGATCAGGTTGACAACAGCTCGGGATTGCTAGAAAAGAGAATGTCAGTGCAGGTATGGAGAGGCGTTGCCAAATGCCGGTGTCGGAGCAGAGAGCAACAATAAGGCTCACGAGCCGGTCAGCGATCCTTTTACGGGATGGCGTCCTCTACCGGGTTGTCACCCGAGGTTAGTGGGTTGACCTCATGGTCGCATGAGGTACGTATTTCAGTACATACAAGAAAACCGAGTTGCCCCACGTCAAGATGCGCCTGCGAAGCTTTTTTCTTTTTCTTCTTCTTCACACTTTGTATTGACACCCACAACCATCCTACACCTCAAAGTCACCGTCAGTGATCGACTAGGCAAAAGTCTACAATCACAATGGGTCAACCATCTCAACCGGCGTCCAACGCCATCATCTACACCACTTACGCCGCTTTCCTGTGCGCATCCCATTACCCAGAGCTCTAGCAGCAAGAGCATGAGAAGGACGACTAACGATGTACCCAACTAGTGTCTTCGGCCTCTTCGTCGCATGGACGCTGCGGCACCAGACAAAGGGCGAGTATCTCGCTACCTTGCGAACACAGAAGGGTACAAAACATAACTCCATTCGGCCAACCTTCAAGTAACCCGCCCGACAAGAAAGAGTCAGTAGCTAATACATTTCCAGGCATACCTTTGGCTTTCAACTTCATCGCGTCGGGTGAGTGTGCTCGAAGAGCAGCAACAGCCTGAAGCGGCAGCAGCACGAGGGTCAGGCACCGTCGACTACCAGAGCGCAACCAGCAATGGGCGAGGTGGTACAGGACCTCATTTGATCGATACAATACTTTGACTTCTTGGTATGCTGAGCAAAGCTCTCCATCTGAGGTTCGTATGCTTGCATCAACGCCATTGGCTCTTGTTGCTCTTGGCCGACAGAAGAATCCTGCTCTGCTCTCCTACTCTGATTGTCTTTATCAAACAGGTGCAGGCGTGGAGTTGGCTTCTTTCCGACGCCAAAGGCTCAAGGGCCAATGCGCAGCACTACGGGCGCTTGTATCTGATCGTTTCCCTCGCCCGTCATCCACCTGGCTGTCTATTCAAGCAGCCAGAGATGAAGGGGTCGCGAAATGCTGATGACACAATGCTGAGATTGTACCGTCAAAACTCGATCAAGTTAATGCTTGCGTGGGAAACGTGCTGCCAGCTTCTTCCTAACCTTGACCCCCTTCCCCTCTTCCTGAAGACCAGCCGTACTGATCAAGTCCTCTATTCTCGCCAAAACAGCTTTGGGTTCAGGTATCTTATTTTCATACCCCCAGATCTCCACCATCGCGGGTGTCCAGGGCCTTGTGGTCTACAGTCTCGCCTCGGCCCTACCACTTCTTGTCTTTGCCTATCTGGGCCCCATTATCAGGAGAAAATGTCCCGAGGGGTTTGTACTCACGGAGTGGACACGCCAGCGATATGGAGCTATTGCTGCCTTATACCTCTCTGCTCTGACGTACGAACTTCCTCCTCTTCTCACTCGTTCTCTCCGCGTCTAACGCAAACCAGGCTCATCACCCTTTTCCTCTACATGGTCGCCGAGCTTTCTGCTCTCCAACAAATCATCAATGCACTCACGGGGCTCAATGGCCTCCCGGTCGTCATAGTGGAATGCGCCGTGACCACAATCTACACTTCGCTAGGCGGCTTCAAAGTCTCTTTCATCACGGACAACATCCAAGGTGTCATGGTGGTAGGTCTTCTGATCATTGGGTGCATCACTGTCGGCGTGGAAACCCATGTTCAACACGATTTGATTGAGAAGAGCGGATACCTGAACGCAAGCTTGCTCGGCTGGCAATTGGTATATATCCTGCCCGTGGCGATCCTCACGAACGATTTCTTCATTTCAGGATTTTGGATGAGGACGTTTGCAGCGAAGACGGATAAAGATCTCTGGGTTGGGGTTAGCATTGCGACCGTGGCTGTCGCCATCATCTTGACACTTTGCGGCGTGTCTGGGCTTTTGGCAGGGTGGTCTGGCGCATTGGGCGATCCGCCTCAACAGTCGTCGATCGCCTTCTTCCTGCTCCTGGAACAGCTTCCCGCTTGGGTCGTGGGGATCGTGCTTGTCATGACGATTGCCCTGTCCACCGCCGCATTCGACAGCTTTCAGTCGGCCATGGTCAGCACAGGATCCAACGACATCTTTCGCAACAGGTTGAACCTATGGATTCTCCGAGCGACCGTTGTGTTGATCATTGTCCCAGTGGTGGTTGTGGCATTGAAGTCTCCCTCCGTGTTACAGATCTACTTGATCTCCGACCTCATCTCCGCGTCGTCGATTCCTGTTTTGGTCATCGGTCTCAGTGACCGATGCTACGCTTGGCGCGGGTTTGAAGTCGTCGTCGGAGGCCTGGGCGGTATATTGACTGTCTTCCTGTTCGGCCTTGTGTTTTACAAGGGTGATGCCAGCGCCGCAGGGGCTCTTCTGTTGCTGGAAGACGGCCTCTACGGGGACGATTGGTCAGCCTTTGGGGCGTTTGTGGCTGCCCCTGTGGGTGGACTTCTGTGGGCACTGGGTGCGTTTGGATTGAGGCTCGCTGTCCAGTGGTGCACCGCGAAGATTCGAGGCACCAAGTTCGATGCGCTGGATAAGCCCGCGGCGCCGACGGCCAGCTTCTACACTGGGAGAGTCAGCTCTCCCACGGGCGACTCTGAGAGAGAGGTCTATGCTGACGAGGACGGAGTTGTGAGGAGTCAAGTCGAAGTCAAGGGCAAGTTCTTTTAAGTACTAAAGAGCTGTTTGAACGGACGGCGTTAGGAAGAGACGAGTCCGCTGAAACGAGGGTGACGCGACGCGACGCTTCTTGGGGAGAAAGGCGTCACAGCCCCGAGCTCTCCTCCCTTGGCGCCGTCGTTGTTGGGTCTAGATGAAGTAAAAGAAAGGAAGATTGCGAGGAAGGCAGGGCGAGCGGGGAGAATCTTGTCCAGTCCAGTTCGGTCTCTTGCAGCACACGGTGTTCAGCCTTCACCACAACACACAACAACAGGCTTGTCTATAACTTTTTTTGGCCCCTTCCCCGGATCAACAACGCGACTTGACGGATCGATTAACCATCATTCCCAGCTTTGGGGAATCCAGCCCACCTACCCACCTGACTACTTGCGTTAAGAAAACCAGCTTTCAACGAAGAGATAGACGGATGCACGCCGATAGCTGCAGGGCGGAAAGGGGGATGTGGGATGTGGGATGTGGGATATAGGACATGAGGATGGACAAACGGGGATCATCATGTATGACGGGGGTCGTTTTCATATCGCAGCAGGGTCGAATACCTGCGCAATACATTCATTTACAGGCATGGTGTTAATCATTGCGCCATTTCTCGTCCGCTGCGTCTAGGTATGCGTATGTGTATCCGCTCGCTTCTAATTCTTCGTCTAAGCCTCAATCAGTATATGAGACGCCGGGTTTGTTGGTTCCTTCCACCCATCTATCTATGCTCATCATTTCTACCTCCTGTACCTACGCCCTGATTTTCCTCAGGTTGGTTTGCCCGTCTATCTGTCTGTCGGTTTTCTAAACACTGCGTCCTTACTGTCCGTCGACTTTTGCCCGGAGCAGCGCTTCATCCAGCTTTCCTTGCTTCCTCTCGTCCTCGAAGACCGGCCTCGTCAGCTCAAACCCATCCACCACCCTGGCGTACGTGATGCCCCCCAGTCTGGCCACGGGCCGCAGCACGGCCGGGTCGATCAGCGTGCGGTCCTCGTTGATGGCGTCCTCGCGGACCCAGAAGCGCACGCCCTCGATGATTGCCAGCACGCCGGTCTTTTTGCCCGGCGTCTGCAGCGACCGCGACGCGAACTCCTGCGTTGACACCAACTTGCCCTCGACGCTGAAGACGCTCTCCTGCACGCGGGAGCATTGGACCACGTCACAGGGGGCCGGAGTCAGGCCCGACACGCCCCACTCGGACACGCCGTAGGGCAGGTCGATGGCGCAGGCGTTGGCGGCCTCGACGAAGTCCTCGGAGATGATGTTGATGACGCACTCGCGGCTGTCCAGCAGGTTGCGCAGCGAGTCCTTGGCGTTGTCGAAGCCGCCGGCGAACCCGACGCAGAAGATGGGCGGGTCGTGGTTGAATAGTTGCGTGTACGAAAAGGGCGCCAGGTTCGTCGACGACCCGTCGGCCGACCGCGTCGACAGGAACCCCACGGGCCGCGGGATGATGCCACTGATGAGGAGTTTGTAGTTCTGCACGGGCTGGCGGCCGGGCGCATAGGGATCGATGCTGATGTGTTGCTTCTGCGTCGTCTCGTTGGCTGTGGTATTGGTGGTGGTGGTGGCGGTGGTGGTGTCTGCTGCTCCCGACCCGTACGTCCACTCGGGATTCCGCGTCTTGGTGTATCGGAACGTGTGCGACTCGTCCCAGTCCGGGCGCGAGGCCTGCACTTGGGCAAAGTCGCCGTGCGGGTTGCGCTTCACGCTGGCCTCGGCGTCGTGCTTCTCCTGTGCTTCCTGCGGGTTGGACGGGGCGGCGGCGGCGGACATGTTGGCACGGCAGGGAGGTTGCCGATATCAAGACGAAATGAATGAAGGGAATGAGTTCTGCGGGGGAAGTAAAAGGCGGGCTGAGGCAGAGTCGAGTTGGTTTTATTCTTGATGCTGTTGGTGGTCGTTTCTGTGTGAGTGTGTGTACTCTCCCCTCCCTTATCCGAAATGAAGTGAGAGTAAGCACCGAGTAAGCCTAATTGTCGGGCTCCTAGGCTCCCCGGGTGCCAGGCTGTTTCCCTAAAAAATGGAGGCTTAGAAATCGCAGCTGCTTGTAATTGACCTGGGATGAATCACCTGTTCGAGGAGCACCAGAGCTGTCTGGCTATAAGCCACAAATCGACCCAAAGGAATCAAGATGTGTGTGGCATGATCATCCACCAGGGAACGAGGTAGGTACCAGTAAATAGATATTCGGTTTCACTGTGTCTATATCCGTAGAGCGGCCAAGATATATACACACACAGTCGGAGTCGGAGTCGGAGTCGTCGTGGTTGTTTGGTCGACTGAGGAACTATTAACTCTACGTCATGACTTTGTTGGGCGGGAATGGAACATCTAATAATATTAATATGATTATTGATACGAGGTACTCAGATAAATTGTCCTGTTTGTATAGTAATCATGTGCCCCGGCGCCAGTTCATTGCAGCCCTTTATGCTGATAATTTATAACAGGATTTGATATAACTTATATCTTTTCTCTGGCAAGAAGAATCGGAAAGGAGGAGCCTTGAACATGATTATACATACACCCGTCTGCGTCTCTGTGATATGTACAAACACCTCGTACTCTCCGTTCAAGCTAACGAATCAACCTGCCTCTTGGTCTCTGCTCCTCCTCCCCCTCCTCTGCTGTTTATGTAACTTCTAATCTCAACTCTCCTTTCCTCTCGGGCGGCGGGAGATATCCACAGCCAATCTCCCCCAATCAACCATCACCTCCTCCCTCCACGGCATGCAGAAAAGCAAAGCAAAGCGAAGCGACCCATCCCTCACGAGGCCCGTCGAGAAGTGGAGATGTGCGACTTTTGCGGGGTCAGAGTTTCGTGGCATGTTGGTGCTCCTGATACGAGCCGGACATGGTCTCGACGACTCTATTACTTGACGGTGTGGCCCGAGTAGAGTAGAGGACAGACGTCTGATAACTTGTCGTTATTCTTCAATCTCTCGCTGACCTCTCACTGCAACCCTCCCCAGTCCCCTAACCAGGATACCCAATGCCGGCAGACTACGAGACGTACGACCTGGGCGATTTCGCCCTGCAGAGCGGCGCCACCATCCCCAAGGCATGGATCGCATACAAGACCTTCGGCTCGTCCAGCAATCCGGCCGTGCTCTACCCGTCGTGGTACTCGGGTCTCATCTCTGACAATGAGTGGCTGATCGGCACCGACAAGACCCTCAACCCGGAGAAATACTTCATCATCATCACCGCCCTCTTCGGCAATGGCCAGTCCATCAGCCCGTCCAACTCGGATGTGGTGCCCTTCCCCGACGTCACCTTCTACGATAACGTCAAGGCTCAATACCGCCTGCTCACAGAGAAGCTGGGAATCCAGCACCTGAGAGCCGTGCTCGGCTGGAGCATGGGCGCTGCCCAGTCGTTCCAGTGGGCCACCCAGTATCCAGACTTCGTGGACATCTCGGTACCCTTCTGCGGCAGCGCCAAGACGTCCATCCACAACCAAGTGTTTTTGGAAGGCGTCAAGTCGGCGCTGTTGGCAGGCAAGGGGCTCAGTTCTGCGGGGAGTACCTTTGGCCGGGTTGAGAATGCCCAGGATACCGTCGCGGTCAAGTCCAACCGCCAGTGGTCCGATCAGGAGAAGGCTGCGGGTCTCAAGGCCTTTGGGAGAGGATATGCCGGCTGGGGTTTCTCGCAGGCCTTTTATCGCGAAAAGCTTCACGAATCTGCCTATGGTGCCAAGGATCTGGAGGCCTTCATGGTCAACTTCTGGGAGGCGTGGGCCTTGTCAAAAGATCCCGAGAACCTGTTAGTCATGCTGTACACCTGGCAGGCGGGAGACGTCAGCCAGCAAGAACCTTACAATGGAGACTTCGAGGCGGCCATGAGGGCGATTAAGGCGAAGACGTTGGTGCTGCCCAGCAAGACGGATCTTTATTTCCCGTAAGTGTTCCCTGAACCGCCCTCGACTAGAGGACTTGACTCCCCATCACTCACGTCATTCTGCTTCTTCACAGGCCCGAAGATTCCGAGTATGAAGTCAAAAACATGTCTCCTGGCGTGGGCCAGCTCGATGTCTACCCTAGCATATGGGGACATTGGGCTGGGGGGCCGCCGGGCAATATGGAGGATGTCAGGTGGCTGGATGAGCGCCTGGCTAAGCTCTTCGCGGAGGCGCCGAAGAACGGATGAGCTCCCTCGGGAGATCGGACAGATATGAGGAGGGAGGTGTCGCCGGACGAAATTGAAACGATCTCTATCTTGGAACTGCGTGTGACGTACGTATTTGAGGGGAGCCGATTAGGAGCCGATCCTGTAGCTCAGAGTAGTTTTGCGTACGGCCGTTCTCCGCCTGTACCTAGGGTATCAAGGACGCTTGGTTTGGTCTCTCTGCCAAATAGACACTTACCGTATGGTTTTTGGTACAGGCGGGCCGCTCCCGATTTGGCGCATTATCCTTGTGACTGGCGGGCTCGGTACCGCATTAGAGACCCGATGTAGCAGCGTGGAGAACGGACAATTCCATCCAGCGAACCCTCCAGGGCTCACAAAATCCTGAGATAAACGGTGTTTTAAACGTCGTCGAGCCGCAGACCGGGCAGAGACCAAAAAAACCCTGAACTCAAGATCAGCTTGACGGACGGAAGAACACACGCTCACCACCACAGCCCGCGGGAGAGTCTTGCGATCCTTATAACGAACCGGCAATTACATCATGGCGTCGGACTTCAAGTCAATCCATCTGAACCATGAGATCCCAGATCTTTCTGGTTCCTTTGAGATCACCTGTCCTCCAGCAACAGACATCTGGGACAAGCCACCTGCAACGCACTCGTTCAATGCGCCAATCATATACAAAACCAGCACGGTCGGCTCATTCAGGTCGGCAAAGGTGAAAGTGGCGGCACCCTGGAAAGACAAGTACGATCAAGGCGGACTGTGTCTGGTCATCAAAACAAAAGACACCACTCGCTGGGTCAAGACAGGTATTGAGTTTCTCGACAATGTGCCGCTGGTGGGCACCGTGGCAAAGGACCGGTGGGCAGATTGGAGTCTCAGGCCTTTGCTCGCCGAGACGCTGAGCATCGAACACACGGCCATTGTTGAGATGGAGAATGCCAGCGACGGAAGCCTCTGGGTGTGGCTTGTCAGTGAGAGCGGGAAGAGGTTACCGTTGAGGGAAGTGACGTGGTGGGGTGATGTGCCTAAGGAGACCGAGGTTTGGATTGGCGTCTACGCTGCGAAGCCGGCACCGCATGGGGAGAAGGACGATCTGATTGTGACGTTTGAGGGCTTGGATATTCAGTCGTAGAAAGGGAGAGGGCGAGTCGAAGGGCGGCGTTGGTAGCTCGTGAAGAGAGGGCGCCTGCGATGGTGGACGAGCTTGTGAGAAGCTCCAGATAATACCACATCCAATGGGTTCAACAATAGAAGGCTGAGTGAGGCCGAGTAAGCAAGCTGTGATCAGAGACAGGGCAGGACTGGACTGGACCTTGAGAGGCAGAAGCAACAATAACGGCGCAAATGTGTCGAATGGTGGGTGGTTTGACGCGTCCTAGCTCAATACAAAATGTAACTGCGCACGCGTTTTCCGGCGTCTCCTCATCTACTACTTGTGCATCACCGCCTCCTACATACTAGCTACCTCAACACAATCGACCTGTCGCTCAAAAAACACCTCGCCGAAAACTACTATTCCTTGCTTCTCGACCCTCTCAAACGAAGCAGTCGTATCTCGATCGTCCATGGCCCAAATATGACGGTCGACTCGTGACACCCCTCCTTGCAACATGCCCCTTCGGCCTGCCAATGCGCCCGGCCCCGGAGAGGCTGCACATGGTTCTGGTCGATACAATATACCTGGCCTTCAGTTTAATGAGACACTGACATGGCGCGCTGGCCGCCCACTGGGCGTGGCAGACCTTCTCGCGCGACTCCAGACGCTTGCAGCCCAGCTACGCAACTATGATCTCGACCAAGTCGACTCGCGTGCCTTTACGACCCTGGCGCTCGACCTGGCGAATACCAATCTTCTCGGCCACAAGGATAAGGGTGTGAGAGCATGGACTGTCTCCTGCATCGTGGATGTTCTCAGGATCTGCGCCCCTGATGCGCCGTTCGTCGAGGCGCAGTTGAAGGTGAGCAGGCACTTCCCCGCCACATATAATCGAAGGCATCACAGTTGACAAGGGCTGTAGGACATTTTCACGGTCATCATCAACTCGATTCTGCCGGCCCTTGCAGACCCAACCAATGAGTACAACGCGCAACATGTGTACATCCTCGCCTCCCTGGCCGAGTCGCAAAGCATTTTGTTGGTCACCGACATTCCGAACCATGAAAGCTTGATCACGTCTCTCTTCACCACGGCGTTCGATGTGGTCGCCGGCTCTGGAAGTACAGCCTCGGGAGTGGAGGTATCAAAGAGTGTGGAATACCATTTAAAGAACCTGCTGGCTGCAGTGGTTGATGAGATTGACCTTCCTCCGGAGGTGACAGATATTATCATTTCCCAGTTCATGCGCGTGGACGCTCGCAACATCCAGGAAAATGGAACCAAAGGCAAAAAAAGGGATCTCGAGGACACCAAGCAGGCGACGCTGCTGCTCAAGGATTACCCTCCAGCATACAACATGGCCAAGTCCCTCTGTACCACCTGTCCCGAGAAGATGACTGTCCAAATCACCCAATATTTTGGGACGGTGATTGTTGAGGCGACCAGTGCGCCAGATGTTCCTCAGCCTTCCCACAAACGGACTGCTTCGGATGCCGCTGGCGACGGCGAAGAAAGAGAGGGTCTAGCAGATTTGCGAAAAGCCCATCGTTTACTCCGAGAGTTGTGGCGTGCGTGCCCTGATGTCCTCCTAAATGTTATTCCTCAGATTGAGGCCGAATTCTCGGCGGACTCGCCCACTCTCCGTCGACTGGCGACTGAAACCATCGGAGACATTACTGCCGGGATAGGCATTGCTGGGCTCCCTCCATCGAGACCCCTCGATCCCGCAGCTTATCCCTTGCCCTCTATAGACCGTCAAGAAGAGGTCCCTGTGCAAGTACAAAACCCCCTCCTAACTCCAGCCTCCCCCAAGCCATTCATGGCTGTCCACGCTGCGGCATATCAGTCCTTCCTCGGGCGTCGGAACGATAAGTCATTTGCCGTTCGCGAAACATGGGCTATCGCCGCTGCTCGAATCTTGTGCACGTCCGCTGGGGGCATCGGATTGAACCAGCAGGAACTGGAGGACTTGCTTGCCGGCTTTGCTCAGATGCTTCGCGATTCAGAAGAACATGTTCGCCTGGCGGCCATTCGGTCCATGGCGACCTTTGCCTATACGAGTATGATCAACATTCTGGGTGCAGATGGCGGTCTGGCGGAACGCCTGTCTGTGTTTTCTTCGTTGGCTGAACGTGTTACCGACCGAAAGCATCACGTCAGAGAGGCAGCGGTTGAACTGCTGGGCCGGATTTGGGGTGTCGCCTCGAGCGACATTGAGTCAGGCAACGAGGTCGTCAAGAGCACTATTGGAGATATCCCCAACCGGATATTCGGCGCTTATTTCACCAACGAGCCCCATGTTCACGCCTTGATTGACAAAGTTCTGTATGAAAGCCTGTTGCCGCTCTCTTTTCCGCCGTCAAAATTCCACCTGCCACGCACAGGTGCAGAGAGTCACAGACAACGGGGCCCAGACAAAGAGAGTGACTCACAAGAAGGTTCGCAGTTCGATCCCGATGCCGTCAGAGCCCGTCGCATTCTAACACTCGTCCAAAGCTTGGACGTCCGACCACGAGCGGTATTTTTCAGCCTTCAGAATCGACAGGTTCAAATGAGCAAAGGTATGAGGGTATTCCTGGCGACCTGTGAGGAGTACAATGGAGGCGTGCTGGAAGACGAATCATCACAGACAGCGCTTGAGCGGCGTCTCACCCGCATGATCGAGCAACTCTCTAAAAGCTTCCCTGAACCAGCTGTGGTTTCTGCTGATCTCTGGAGATTTGCGAAGCAACACAACCGCCGTTGGTATCAGTTGATACGGTTCGCCACTGGTCCTGAGCACGATTATCGCACAGTTACCAAGGCTATCAAGGAGCTCATCAAACGCATCCGGGAAAGCCAGGGCGGCCTACAATCACTTGTTGATACGATTCAACCGCTCTTGCACCGGTGTGCTTTGCTTGTCTATAATCGAAGCCATGTTCCCACGATTATGGCTTTATCGCGGACCGATGAGAGCGGCCTGGGTGAGGTGGCTCACGAGGTTTTAAAAGAGATCTCTGCTCGGAACCCGGAAGTGCTCAAGCACCACATCCAGGCACTGTGCACGGAGCTGGAGGATGAGGCGCCGTCAGCTACGACACCCGAGAAAGATGGCGCCCCTGACACCCTCAAGGCGTGTGCGGCATTTGCTCGAAAATACCCGTCGGAACTGCCCAAGGAGGGCAAGTTCCTGACCGCGTTAGCACAGTTCGCCTTGTTCTCGAAGTCCCCAAGGGCAGCAAAACATGCCGTGTCCATCATCATGCTGGTGGCGGATGAAAAGGAAATGTGTGGGAAAGACGTGCTGTCAAAGGCGCTGGCAGGTATTGGGTCTGGCGGTCCTCATTTCCTTGCCCGCTTGGCAGCGATCGCGCAGGTCTGTCTCCTCACAACCTCCGCGGCAGATTTCGATTGGACTGTGGTTGAGAAACTTGCCCTCTCAGAAATCTTGCTAAAGAACCAGTCGCCTCGTAAGGAGGATGATCCTGATGGCGCCTGGGATGAGAGGCCAGATGATGAGACAAGGGCCAAAGAATTGGCCTTGAAGATCCTCGTTAATCGCTGTCGGGCCCAGGACGAAACCCTGAGTTCGCCAGTGGTCCAAAAAACATTTACGTATCTCATCGCTTTAATTACGAATGAAGGAGAAATAACGCCTTCGAAAGATACGCCCCTCGCACAGAAGAACCGACTCAGGCTCAGCGCTGCACATCTGATACTGAAGCTCTGCAGCCACAGGAGAAAATTCGAAGACTTCATTGCCCCTCAGACGTTCATTTCCATTGTGATGATCACAGTCCAACCTCCAAATCCGGTACGGGCTGGGTTTGTCAACACATTGAAGAAGTATCTGGGTCTCAACCGCTTGGCTCATCGGTGGTTCACCGCCTTCTTCCTTCTCGCTTTTGAGCCAGACGTGGAGCTGCGGACGTCCACGGTTACCTGGATTCGAGCGCGTGTGCAATTCTTTGCCAGGCAGCAGCTTCAAGCAGGTTCAGCAGAAAAGAAAGTGTATCAAAATGTAATGGAGTCGACATTTGCACGTCTGCTCAGTGTACTAGCCCATCATGCGGATTTCCCGAGCAAGGACAGCGACGACTATGACGGAGAGTTGCTGGATTTCGCCAAATATATCATCTTCTACCTTTACACTGTGGCCACGGAAGACAATCTCTCGTTGATTTTCCACATTGCGCAACGCGTCAAGAGCGCCAGGGACGGTATCGTGGGTACGGATGATGCAAGTGAGCGGTTGTATATCCTTAGCGATCTATCTCAAGCGGCCATCCGAACTTACGCAGACATCATGCCAGCGCATGCAAAGGGTGTCAACCTCCTGCAGACCTGGCCCGGCAAAGTCAGTCTTCCCCGGAATTTGTTCAAAGCGCATCCTAGTCACGAAGCAGCGCAGGAAATTGCCGAGAGGAATTATCTACCGGAGGATGTCGCCGTCGGATTGGAGAAGATGATGCGGATCTATATCAGGGAGTTGAAAAATACCGTCCAACCAATTAAGCGGGCACTGACTGGCGAGAGGAAGCGAAAGAGCGACGCGGCGAGACTTAACGATGGGGAGGATGGCGAGCAAGGCCCACAGAAGGCGGCGAAGAGACTGAAGAAAAGCACTCCCGCCATCCGCAAGACATCTCAACCAAAGCGCAGAAGCTCTGAAACTTCCGAATCCGCCAGCAGTCCTACATTGCCTTCACGGAAGAGCAACCGGGCTTCCCACGTGGTGTCATATTTAGAGTCGGATGCCGAGAACGGGGATGTGGAGATGGAAGACGCAGATTGGCGCAGTGCTAGCCCGGCGACTCGAAGACCGATTAAGAGGACGAAGCGAAGCCTTGACAAACACCAGGATCAGCAGGAAGAAAAGAACGACGAAGTCGACGAAGAGCGAGAAGAGAAGATCGACATTAAAGTTCCAGAGAGAGGACCTGACGATGAAATCCATGTCCACAAGGAGGTAAACGGGGGTCAGACGGTAGCAAAAGGGGCCACATTCCCACCACGGACGAGAAAGAAGCATACGGCTGCTGGAAAAGAGCTGCAAAGGAAGAAGACCGCGGTAAAGAAAACCGTGACTCCTGAGCAACAGACAGACCCAATAGAACGGCCAGTACGGACGACCCGGCAGACGAGGAGCACGAAGACGTGAGTTAAGGGAATGAGCAGACGGTATTTTTGTGCATCCACCCGTACTTGTGTTGTCGTAGGCCTTCAGGCGGCGATTTTCGGGAAAACTAATGTGCTGTATCGAGCATGGAAGATGGACTGAGTATACCACGAACATGGATGATACGAATGACTGTGTTAGGGCTATGGAAGCTCTACAAGTACCAGATAATTAACAGATGATGATATCGAACTCGGCGACACAAGCCGTGCAGTGAGTGAAAACTATTGTCAGGCGTAAGGGTAAACGGGCGGGTACCTGTACGAGGTACTTTTGTTTATCTGACGGACGTTCATGGCATCTAACGCGCTAATATTTCACGCTAAATCGCTAGCCTATAGGTATAAAGATATAATGTAGGTGCATGGCGAGCGACGCACTTTCCCACTACCGTCCGATAATATACAGCAGTAAGTAATTCAATTACACTACCACCGTAAGATAAATTCACTTAATCTACTTAGAACTAACGTACAGTAGGTCCGCAAAAGTCACCGGACACTAATGTATACAATTCAAACTATTATTTCTCCACCACCAATGCTTCATTTGTGGTTTTATTTGTTTGAGAGATGTCTACGGAGTACTAGAAAAGAGCATTCTGACTTTCAAGCGTGGCCTTATATATGGACTGCATTTGAAGGAGGCATCGGTCCGCGAAATCGCAACTATCACTGGGATAGTAGTCTACTAGCTTAATATATATAAAAGCATCAATGAGATCATCCTTTGGCGCCTCTTAATGAACAAGATTGAATTTAACAGGTCGGGAACATTACATGAAATCTATGAAATTTCCAGTAATAAACACTTTCGTCAATGGTGGCTGCGCCGGACCAAATTTCGGTCGGGCTGCCGTCTTTCGGGCGGCCTTATCTTGCTTCTCTCCATATCTGGACCAACAACATCTCCTGGGTTTTGTTGTTTCGTCGGTCAAGCGTCGTCGTCAATGATGGGGGGCCTACTTAAGATGTGCTTGCGTCCCCCTGCCGTCCCTTGTTCGCGAGAAATGACTACCTTCTCTGGGTGTTGATTCGAGCAACGCAACTGGGAGATACTCATCCATCAGCTAGACACCTTCACAGCCTGACCATCATGCCGGCACTGTCATCAATTGTCATTGACGCCCCTCCTCAAGACGTCTGGAATGTCCTCGTCGACTTCTCCAGCTGGCCAGATTGGAACACCTGGTTCTCATCTATCCGTGCCCACTCGACCCCCCTTGAACTTGGTACACTGGTCACTTTTACAAATACAATGTCTGACACCGCGAAACCCGGGACTTATACCGCACGCATCACCACGTGGCACCCGGAAACAACAGAGTTCGCGTGGAAGGGGGGTCCCTTGCCCGAATGGCTGGGATGGACTCTGAGGGGTCATCACTGGTTTAAACTGGTGGCCGAGGATGATGGGAAGAAGACACTGTTCGACCATGGCGAAGATGTGGAAGGTTTACTGAGTATGTTGGTCCCCGAAAGCATGATGAGAGATTTGGTCAAGCAGCTGGACAAATTCAATGGAGAGTTGAAGAGACGGGTTGAAGAAGGACCAAAGACCACCGAGCCTTGAGAGACAGAGATCAAGAGGCGAGGGATCGAGGCGGAAATGGCAAGAAATGTCTGCTCTTTTTGTTTACGGTGAGAATCTTTCCCTCGCTGCAAGAGACTTTCCTGCTCCCTACTGACGGAGATAGGTTCGAAGCGAGTCTTGTGTGTATTTTCACATCCCGGTTGAACTGATACCATGGCGTGGCCTTTGCCTGCTCCATGTTCTAGTTTCATCCATCGTCACAGCGACTGTTTACTTCTCTTTGCACCTCCCTCCATGGGCAGCGTTGTTTTACGTCCTCGTTGACCAAGCAACTCCATTTGCTTCGTTGCGGCTTTCAAACCAAAATACAAGCGTTTGTATCACTCAGTTTCGCAAACCCAACCAAATGGGTGCGGAAGATGTATTACACAGACACCCCTGGCTCTCGCTGGGCTACCTGGTGTTGTTGTTATCGCAGCAAACAGTTTGATGTCGTTGGACCCAAGCAATCGCCGCTGTTCGTCTTGCTGATATCCTCTGGAGAGACTCTTCCATCAGAACTATATGTCACCTTCTCCCCTCTTGCGGTCATCCTTTCTTCACTCCCAGTCCTACAAGATGTCTCGATACAATCCCAACTGGGGTCCCCCTAAACGCGCCACTTCCAATGACAATGCTGGTGAGGGACAACCGACACGCCTCACGAATCCAATATTTGGTCTTGGGGACTCCCGGCCAAATAACTCCTCGTCGCAGCATGGACTAACGGCACCTGTCGGTTCAGGCAACAGCCGACCCCAAGGTCAACCAGGTGTTACCCCGAGACCCCAGCAAGCTAATCCCAACCGGACAAACCCTCAAGCAGGTGGTCGAGGGAGAGGCTCGCAATTACCCTACCGCCCGAGACAGCCGCAATCAAGCCCCAGCTCTAGAGGTGGTCAATCACATGGAGGATGGAAAGCACAAGGGACACCAAACGTCGACATTTCGGGAAAACAGCTGCTGGCCAACCATTTCGCCATCACACTAGGCGAGTACAAACAAGTCTATTCTTATGAGTTGAAGATTAGCAGAATCAACACTGAAGCCCAGGAGGAAGAAATTCAAAGATCCACCAGTGATGGTGGTGGTGGCCAGAAGACGCACACAGTCGCAAGACAGAAGAACAAAAGACTCGTATATCTCCTGTTCGAGCAGCTCAAGTTGGAAAACAGTCTTCCGAGCCCCGTCGCCACTGATTACCTGAAGCTGATCATCACTACGAAACAACTAGACGAGAACACCACCAAGTCACGCGAATTCGATTTCTGCGACGAATACTCGGCTGGTCCTGGTCCAGATTGTGACCGCTACCGGGTGGCCTTTGCGAAGCCGAAATTGATCTCTCTGGCTGATCTTTTTGCGTACTATCGTCGATCTGCACAGTCTCAGACACCCGTGGCACCGTTCTCAGAGGAAGCTCTCACTGATGCGACCAATGCTCTTAACATCATCTTCAGCTATCTACCTTACCAACGATGTTTTTCTCGAGATCACAGAACGACTCCCTCGATGACCACGGTGAGGGGGCAGGCGTTCTATGGCATCGCTCCTCATACCCATTCACAGCCAAGACCCCCGTTGACAGATACGGGGACAGTGCTAGACGCCAGTGGTGGCCTCTACAGCATTCCAGGATTCTCGAGAAGCGTTAGAGGCTCATTCGGCCCCTTGGGGCATGTTGACCTCCAAATCTACATCAAAACAGGCTGCTTTTGGCAGCATGGGAGTGTCCAAGATATGATTCATGCCTGGAACAGCCGAAATCTATCGCAGGATCTTGACGCACTTCAAGACTTCCTGCGCCGAGCTCCTGTCAGACTGACATTTGAGGAGCAAGGGCTCGGCCGGTTCTCTACGATCAAAGGACTCGCGCGCATCGACAAGCCGCCAAAAGCTGATAGCTGCAAAATGCAACTTATCAAGCATCAGCATTCCGGCGGCACGGTCAAAGACTACTTTTCCATGAGGCACAATTGGCAGATGAATCGTGACGCTTACGTCGTTAAGATTGGAAAAGAGTCGCGGAAAGAGTACATGACAGTCCCAGCAGACCTGCTCCAAGTCCCGCCCGGGCGGCTGAAACCAGGCGAGATACCCCGGTTCTCGGTTCGATCCCCAAATGACAACTACAATAGGATTATCACTGCAGGCAGACGCACATTTTATTCGACCACACCGGGCGAAGGTGGAGCAGCAGCGTTCCGCCTGACGATTGATCTGAAAATGGCCAAGGTCCCTGTGACGATTTTGGCTCGACCGGATCTTATGTACAAAGCTCGGGGCCACCCGAATCAAGTCAAATGTATTGATGGAGCGTCGATCAATGCAGGTCAATGGAATATCCAAGGTGCAGCCTTTGTGAAACCATCTTCCGGGAAGAAGTGGTCCTGCGTTGAGCTCTCGGCGAAGAGCAGGCGCTTAAAATGCACAACTCTAGGGATCAAGCATTTCGTGGACAACTTGACACAGGCACTGCCGCAATATGGCATGGAGAGATTCGAGTGGTGGCAGTTCAACCGCGAGGACATGAGCCAGCAGCAATACAGCGACGAAGACTTGTTTCCGAGATCGAAGACCGTCTCGGGCTTGCACAAGCAGTACGCCGCCGTCGAAAAGCTGCTCAAAGAGCTCAAGGGGAAAGGAGTTCACCTGGTTGTCCTGCTTCTCCCGTCCCATGACCTGGAACTCTATAGTGCCATCAAACGCGCCGGCGACCAAAGTGTTGGAATAGCCACCGTTTGCCATGTGCTTCGACCGTTTACCAACGCGCTTTGGCCGAAAAGCCTTTTACGCCCGGGCAATCCGCACAGCGCGGTCAACAACGACTTTCTCGCAAATCTGTGCATGAAAATTAATTTGAAAGCGGACCAGACCAGCGTTAATCAGGCCTTGCGCGGCAATCCAAAGATTCTGTCACCGAAGACAATGATCATCGGCATTGATGTGGCACACGGCGGCGGGCCAAGAAAACACTGCCCCAGCGTTGCCGCCGTGGTTGGCAGCGTCAATGCAGAGTTCTCACAATGGCCGGCCAGTCTGTTGGCGAATCCGTGTTCGACGAAAGATGAAGAAGACAAGGAGGCCAACGAGAAGGTGTTGGATCTCGACGTTGCCGTGTACGAGCGACTGCTTGACTATTACGATCGCAACCATGACAAAAACGCCGAAGGACACAAGGACAACGGCGTCCCGGAGCAGATCATTGTTTACCGCGACGGGGTCTCGGAGTCGCAGTTTGCCATGTGCAAGGACTACGAGTATAGCAAGATCGGGGCAGCCCTGAACAAGCTGTTCCAGCACAAGGCTCTTTCTGTCGAGCTCTTGCCCAAGGTCACCCTGATCTGTGCCGTCAAACGACACCACACTCGTCTGTTTCCGGATCCCGATGGGCCCCATGACCCCAATCTCGTGCTGGGCCGGAGTAAAAACGGCATCGAGAACAACAACCCGCTTCCGGGCTGTGTGGTAATGGACCGGATCACGTATGGACGGGGCAACGACTTTTTCCTCGTTGGCCAGAAGGCCATTCAAGGCACGGCGATACCGGTGCATTACAACGTGCTACAAAATCCTCACAACTACGGCATTCAGGACATTGCTAGGATGGTAAGTCGAGCTCCTCTTCCGATCGAGCCCTCTTTCCTTTTATATCTCTCCCTCTCTCTCTCTCTCCTCTCATGTGCTAACTCCGACCGTTTTGAAACCCAGACATACCACCTATGCTACCTCTTCGGTCGCTCGCGCACGTCGGTCGGACCCTGCACGCCCGTCTACTACGCCGACCTGGTGGCCGACCGCGCGCGGTGTTATGTCCGCCAGTTCTACAATCCCCCACGCGACGGCAACGACAACAACAACCCGCTTCGCCCCTTCGACGCCAGTGAACTGCCCGAGTTCAAACACTGTCTCCGCCTTCACCCCGACGTTGCGAAACACATGTTTTACATTTGATCAATCACCGAAGTCCTGCCTTCTTGTCTGTCTGTCTGTCTTGGGACGATATTGTTTTTGAAGTTGAAAGGTTGTTGATTGTGCTGAGTAGCGTGCATGTGCATGCATATTTCTAGCTGGCACGTGGGCCGGGGAAGGGGTCCCGAGGAACGGCCTCGAGGAGCTTTTGTCGGCCCCCTTTTTTCCTCTTTCCTTTCCTGGATAACGGTGAAGATGAGAAGGGGTGATTCTGCACTACGGAACTGCGTACACAACTCAGGCTAGTGTGATTGACGGTTATGAATTATTATCATCGCAGTTTCTTCGACGGGGAAAAAGGGGGCCAAGTGGCTACATAGAATGATATTGGATATTGAATACTGAATACCGAGTACCGAATACTTGATGCTGGATATCACATGCCTGGCAGCAGATAGATTAATCACAATAGCTTCGCTCCTCCTTTTGTACAGTCTCCTCTCCCCTAATTGCATTTCTTCGCTGGAATTGACCCTAGTTAACAACAAACAATAACAAAAGCATCCTTTTCAGTTTCCCTCGCAGGCCCGAATATCTGTCTGTCTGTCTATCTATCCTATCTATCTTATCTAGATATCTCTGTGTCCTTTCCTTCTCTCTCTCCCTCATTTTTTCTCCATGGTCCAAATCGACCTCGCCCTGCCCCCGACCTCGTTCTTCAAAGAGATTATAGTATACTGTCGTTTTGTCACAACCTATTTCATTAACCTGTAAACTTTTCCCATGTACAAAGAGGCCCGCTCTTGCTTGAACTATTACGATATTTCTTTCGCCATGCCTCGACTCCCCTTCCCTTATTCCCTTAGTAGTATAGTAACCATTCGTTGATTCATTAAATACATACTTATTCTATATATTTTCCGTCGGTTAGAACGCATCGCCACGACGACGGCCAGCACAGCCACCACGACCACCACCAAACGCACAGGGTGGAGGAGACAATAGATTCTGTGGGGCCCTTTTTCGAACGTGCTGGAGCCAGTGAAAGCTGATTAGAATTCAAATACGTCCTCCCCGACGCGGTCCCGCGCCATCCGGACCCAGTCCCGCACGGCCTCCTCGACCTCCTCGTCGTCATCCTCGAGCATCTCGTAGACGTAGATCATGGTCTCGCCGGCACCACCGACGGCGACGCCACCACCACCTTCGGCCGCAGCACCGGCACCATTGCTCGACTGGCCCCCGCCGCTGCCGCCACCCAGGACGACGTTCTGGAGCCACTCGTCGCCGACGTCTGGGGACTCGGTCAGTGCCACCTGCGTGCGGATACTGGCCAGGCGCACGGCGGCCCACGGACTGCGACGCAGCTGGCAGAGCAGGTGGTTCAGCGCGTGGTGGTGGGTAGGGACGTCTTGCACCGAGTTCGCGAGCGCAACGATGCACGGGATCACCATGTCGAAGACCACGGTGTGCAGCGAGGCGGCTGTGGCCTGACCTTTGGCCTTGGCCTTGGTCTTGGGTGTCGCATTGAACCTGGACTGAGGAGAGGAGGCAAGCAGGCCCAATTGGCTGACCAGAAGATCGGTAAGGGGCTGGAAGTGCATCGGCGAAGTGAAGAATCCATCCGCGTCGTGGGTTTCGATGGTCGTCAGCAGAGTCAGGGTCGACTTGTACAGCTGCAGACCACTGTCCTCGGACAGGTCAACGTGAAGGGAAGGCTTTGCATCCGCATTTCGGTCGATGGAGTCGACCTTCATTCCAGGGACAGGCGAGGAGACGTTATGGGCCGCGGCCCGGAGGATGTCGTTCACCGAAGGAAGGAGGTAGCGTGCGTAGCTCGTCACGATACTCTTTAGCGTCGCAAAGAAATGCGTCGCGAAGAGGTAGAAGCTTGTTTGCCTGGCCATCTGTACGCTCGCTCCAGCAGAAGAGCAAGCCTCGGGACTTCTCTTGGTCGCCCAGTCCACCCATCCCTCAAAGATGGGACGGAAGGTTGTGTCATTGAGTTTGTAAATGAACACAATTCCCAACTCGTGCAATTTCTTTTCCACATTCTCAATACCCGCGACGGTGGCGGCTCCGGCACCGTCCTTGATTCGACTGAGCCGTCGGAGATCCATGACCTCCAACACGAAAGCCGATATCTCATCGGCGGCACCTACGACAGTAGATTTCGAGTTTCGCTCAATCGCCTGGGAAAGCATATCAAGATACTCAGCGATGGCGTCGCCCTCAATCTTCCCGCCCGAGACCACTGTCGATTTCCAGGCCTGGTTCAAGCTACTCACGACGGTTTTCAAGTCCATTCGCTGCGCCATCAGGCTCAGCATCTCTAGCCGGGCCTCTCTTCGTGACCCCGCGTCCGGACCGGCGAGGCACGAACGGTAGGAGAGACTGAGGATATCAGCAACACTTTCGTCACCGATCATGTAGGGCGTGTGGGTGATGAACGAAGAAAGGAGTGCGAAGCAAGCGTCGTGAAGCTCCACGCGCCCTTCCCCGGCGCTGTCTTCGGTCAAGAACGAATCCAACAGACGCAACACTTTAGGCAGGGCTTGCACCACGATCCGGACACTTCCTCCCTTAAGCACCTCCGTCGTGCTCGCAAGACAGAGCAGAGACATGATCCTCGTCCTTTCATTATGGGATTCCAGCCCGAGATTACCCTCAATCAACGCGGAGGATGCGCTAATGGCCTCTTCCGGCTTCTTTCGTCCATAAACCTCTATGATGCGATCGAGACATGCAATCGCCGCATGCCTGAACGCCTCATCATCGGTGGTGCGGATAATGTGCTGCAGGTTAGGGAGAAATGTCATTGCTTCGGCCTGCGTCCTGGCATCCCTTGAGCTCGGAGCATTATGTTGAAGTTGTGTTGCAAGCACTCGAAGCGCCAAAGGCTGAAGCTCCTGCTGGCCTTCCCCGGGCTGGACCATGTCGTGCAGGAGATTGGGCATGATCTTGAGAAGGTCGGCCAGGAAAGGTAGGTCAAGAAGCGAGCTCAAACACTTCCTCGTCGACGGAGTCAGATTGGCGTGGACGGCCTTCTGGGATTTGAGCATGCTCAGGATGCGGGTCATGCAGGCTTCGAACTCTGCCCAGAAGGCTTTGTTTTCTGCGTCGTCGGTCTTTGAAAGTCGTTTTACCTGCGTCTTTAGACTCTTTGGTTCTAGCAGCTTCGAAGCCACTTCAAGAAGGATTAGTGCTTCTTGCTCCCTCTTCTTGTTCGAACTGGTCCCGCTAATATCTAGTAACGGAGCAGCATCGTGAGGATCATCAGAGAAGATATCAATACTCAGATCGATAAGTTTCCTGAACGTCATCAACTGAGTCGGTGCCGAAAGGTCCGCCATTAAGCTGGCAAAGAACGAAGACATATCTTCTGGATGGCGCCTTGACGCAAGAAGAGCAATGACTGCAAACGCAAAATCATCAGCGCCCAGCCTGCTGAGGAGCCGTTGGTAGAACGCGGCCCTCCGATATTGGGGAACGTGATCGTATGCTGTGACGAAGCTGGAGAGCAAACTGGAAGTCGAATGGATCAGTTTTTTGGCATCTTGCTTTTTCAATGTGGCAACCAAAGGTGGAATGATTTCGTCGATTGCTCGATTTGTCACGAAAATTGAGCGTTCGTCATCCTTCGACAATATACTTTTACCCATGAATGTGAAGATGGGCATAATGCTATGCAATATCCGATCCGGAGCCAAAGATGCCAGAGCCGAAGAAAGAAGCAGAGCAGTACTTTGGACCTGCGGGTTTTCTGACGATCGGACGCAGTCGGTGACCAAGTCGGTACGAATGCTAGAGAAATCAATGGTAGGCCTTGGTGAAGTTTGCGCGTTCTCGATGATCGCCAAAATGCTGCTGAGGCAGAGGTGGAGAAGGTACGGAGATTCAGACGTGCCCTTGTCCTTGAGCCGTCTGAGGATGATCAACACCTCGAACAAGCCCCCGAGCAATTGTGGGTGGCTCTGTGGTTTGGAATCTTCGACGAGTTCTAGTGCAAAAGTCAATCTTGACTCACTGATATCTAGTTCGATTGCTAGATCCTTTGGTATACTTTCTCGTCCATGGCTGACACGACGTCGTTTCCTGGGTGGGACGTCTGTTTGCATCTCAGCAAGCCCAGAGAATGAGTGGTCCAGTATGACAGCGAGAACCTTGGTAGAGAGGTTGACCATGTGCAGAACGTGACGGCTTCCAGCAGCATACGCCGGGTTCTTGGAAAATGACATGTCAAATAAGCGCAGAGCCGTGAACGTTTGTGACTCGTTGTGCATATCCTTCCAGATAACAGCAATCCTGTCGAAAAAGGCATTGACCAGAGCATTGCGCGGCTGGACTTTATCTTCAACAAGCCATCCCAGAATATGCTCAACAGCATCCTTGTCTCGCGGGTTCGCGAAGCGAACCATCACGGCATCGATTTGATCCAAAGGAAGGCCCTCTGATGATGCGGCATCTACGGCGTCACTTTCTTCCAATGATGCCCAGGCTTCCAGGATGGGCGACAGAATTTTGCTGGTGGTAGAGGCGCCAACTTTGTGGACGTCGCCAAGCAGCTCGAGGATGCCTATCTTGACCCGTAGCAAAGCACATCCTAACGCACAGCCCGTTAGTAAATCATAGAGCGCATGCTTCGTGTTCTTCTTAAGTTCAACATCGTTCGCTTTTAACAAGGGAGTTCGGTCATGCTTGTCAAAGGCGGTTTGAAGAATTGTGCGTATGTAGGACGGATCCAACATGCATTCCTCCAGATAAGGCAAGTACGCTTGATCCAGAATCTTTACAGCTTGTGTAGACACCAAAGGTTTGACGTTTCGTATACCAAGTGCATCGTAGAGTGTTTGGGCCGGATGTGCCTCCCCGTTTTCTTCTTTGGAGGCAGCCTTGTGGATGGCCACAGTACATGCGACGGCGGCTCGTCGCACATGTTGGCTATTGTCAGAAAGGAGGACAGTGATGAAAGGAATCAGCGACTCCAGCTGGTTCGGTGACCCCTTTTTGATGACGTCCAACAGAAGCTGAAGAGCAGTATTGCGATGAGCGACGGGAAAAGGTCCTAAGGCCACCCTCAACATGAAGCTGAGATGCAAAACAGAAAGCCCTCCTTTTTGCTTGTGCCAGAGTGGTATTTGTTCAAATCGTTCCAAGAGCTGATTGTTCTTGTGGCATACCGCGAAAGTTCGAACAAGTTGGTCGAACAGTAGGGAGCGATTTCCAACGGTGAGGAATGAGGATATCTCAGTTTCAGAAGGCAGGGATTCAAGCATCGCTTCGGCCTCCTTTGAGTTGTGTGTTGACTCATCCACAGCAGGGTCAACTTCCATACGTGTTTGTTCAAGGAGTGGTCGGTCGGAGTATTGGATGGTCTGTTGTACAAGATCTTCGACTTCCGACTGAGAGAGGCCGGCCAAAAACACTGCCTGAGGGAAAGACGACGAGAACTTGGAAGAGTCAGCCAACGACTGGAGCAAACGTACTAGCCGTGTCCAGCAAATCGACCCCGGTGAAAGTGTGGAGTCTGTCGAGGAAAGCTTCCGAAGCAAAGTGGCAAGGAGCTGACTTTTTGTTGCCGATGTAAAATGGTCCTGGGCGGCGTCAAACATACGTTCGATAAATTGCAGCCTTCTGTCCATGTTCTTTTCCTTCAGTCCGGAGAGCGCTGAGCTGATTATGGCCACGAACAACGCAGCCAAGGGTACCAACTGAAGCAATTCGGACATCCGCCGCCCTGGATCACTGGCGTTCATGAATATGTCGAGAACGTCTCTCGGAACTCTCATATCGGTCTTCTTTGTGACTAGAATAGCTAAACATGCCAGAGCCGATCTGGAATCGGATGCCTCGTCAGCGATGAATGGGGCAATGGATTTCATCAACGAGTCAATGACATGGTCTCCAAGATCTGCGCCGCCTGCCAATACGAGGGTGATGGTGAAACAGGTGACTGTGAATTCAGGGTTGTCTTTGATTTCGAACCCTTCGTTGAGCAGCGGTAAAATCTTCAATAACGCATCTTCTGTCTGCTGTTTCTGCACTTCCTTTCTCCCATTTCTGACCTGGCTCAATCTTCCAGTGATGGCTTCGACAACAAAGCTGCCCCAAAAACGTAAGAGTTGTGAGTGGGCGGCACCTTCCTGGCACGCGTGCAAAGTGTAGTCGTTGAAGAAGGAGAAAAAGGCGTCGTTGTGAGTAGCGGTGTATACGACGACATGTCGAGGAACAATGGCTGGCTCTCTATGATACGCGGCCAGAAATTTCCACCTGGTGGCAAGCCTGTCTGTTGGAATGATACTCAAGATATTGCGAAACACTGGTGTTTCATGGTATGGTAAAAATGTGGCGAGAAGGGCATCCGTGTTGTAGACATGAACTCGAAATCTTCGCACAAGCCATTCCACAGCTTTCAGGCCCGGTCGAAGCGCCACCTTGGATCCAAGGAGAGTCAGGCATCGATCTAATACGAGTCCCAGCGCTTCGTTCTGTGTCTTGCTGAGCTGCTCTCTATCCTGCGATTTGGACTGTGCACTGAAGAGATTCTGTCCGAATTCGTGCAGTCTGGCGTCCAGCAGGCAGAGCTCCTGGTAACCTTCCACGCATACTTGGTATATTGTTTCCCAATCTTGCTTGACCGCCACAGTACGGGCGAATATGAGGGATTCGCCGTGTGCATCTCGTCGGGCACGGAGGTCGAGTTCGCTCGTAGAGTTTGCGGCTATCGTGCGCAGCTGGGCGGCGAAGGTGGAGGTCATTGCGGCTGGCGTGGGAAGAGGTTTAAAGAGACCGAAGTCACTTCCATGGGCGACAAGCGCACAGGCAACCAGCTGCAGGAATATCCTCACAATCTTCAGAGCTTGGTCGCTGAAAACTTCACTGTCAATCAAACGGTGGCATGCGACAAAAAAAAAAGTTGGAGACACTCGGACATTGCGGGGATAAACATCGCGGCAAGTGAACTTACATAATAATTAATAGTATTTTCCCTCCTTGACTAGTTTGTGGCTAGTTTGTATGTACAGAGCACTCAAGCAAGAGCCTACAGCAGTGTATCTGATATGTCAAGGTGCACCCGCATACCCCTATCTAGCATGGTCTGATACACCTGCTTGAGTTTGGCATTGCCAATTGCATCTCTGAGCACTGGCTGCGTAAATCCCAGCATGCAGAGTTCTTTGGACCACGGGCATGCCCGTAGCGCCGCATAAAAGGACTGGATTGCTGTTGTCGCCTGTCTGTATACGGCCTCTTCACGCCTTGTGGATCTCTTGCCCCCTAGTTTCAAGTGTCCATGGAATTGAGTCAGTGATGTTTCCCACAGAACATATGTTTTCCATATCTGCAGACTGTCATGGCCAGGAGACCCCGGCTGAGTCACTCGCTCGAATGCAGAGCGAATTGTGTGGTCTGTGCTCCCGCTGTACGACGGTCTGTTGAGCTCCAGCATCAATTCAAACACAGAAGGAACGACGCTTTGGTCGAGTTGCACATCTCGGTGTGAATCTGCTTTGGAATCGACCTGCCGCAACCGGTCAAACAATCCGGCCTTCTGAAGGAAATAGTGATGGAGCAGTAAGAGGTTGAGATTATTGGGAAACCTTTCCTTGGACTCTTTCAGAACGGGGACGAGTTCACGTGGCCTGAAGCTCCTTCCAAACGTCACAGCATGAGCGTGGATAAACCGGGCCTGCTGCTCGTGCACAGCTTCGAGGACGGCTGAAGGTATTGTCGACAGACCAGCGAAAGACCTCAGAGCTGCGTGGTATGTTTGTAGGGCTACTTCAAGGGACAGGTCAGCATTGAGGTACCTATGAACTACCAGGACGTCGACCAGCGCCGGTAATTGCTCTGGTCGGTTCTGGGAACGGGCCTGATCGATGTGTGTCTTGATGTATTGTTCGGTCTTGAGCTGCGTGGCAGCAGATGATTCAATAGTGGATTCGATTGTTTTTCGAAGCCGTATCAGGTCCACTTGCTCTTCTGTCATCAGACATAGCAGAGCCCTGGCGTGATGAAAATGCCTTCGGCGCATGTACGAGTATGCCCAGTCACGCCACAGAAGGAATGAATCAATTTGCACTTCTTGGCTTAGCGAATATCGCATCGATAGGGCTGTTGACCAAACCTTTTCAGCACCTTCGAGGTTGTCTAGGTGGCACTCAAGCAGCCCATATGTGTTGTAGAGTTTCAAGCTGTCAGCTTTGTGCTTAAGGAATTTCCTCGTCTGTTTTCTGGCCGATTTCAGATCTACTCCAGCTTCCAATGCGATGGCATATTCCATATGCAATTCGCCTGGTTCCTCGTCAGAATCCAGTCCCACGAGAAGAGATAGGACTCGGCGAACAAAGCTGAGAGAAGAACTGATGAGTCTTGACGGGGAAGAGAGTAAAATGCCATGTGCATCGTCGTTCAATTGCCGAGACACTAAAAAGACGTCTTGAAAGCGCATCTGCAGTCCGAAATTGCTCTCTTCACGACCAGCATGTCCCACAGAGATGCCGCATGCAGGCGACTGGCTATGAACGAAAGGGTCTCGTTGCCAGGCCCTGGACTCAGGTAGTGATGATAGTGGCGAAAGCCCTGCAAATAATAAAAAGGCGTCCTGCATAAGCCACGTGCCCTCTTCTGTGATCGGCGACAAGAGGAAGTCTTGAATGTCCGAGAAGAGAAGAACGCGATAAGGGTCATCCTCGCAGACGTCATCTAGAGCTCTTGCAGGCAAGCCGGCGGTTCTTTCAAGGTCATCTTCAGCAGCAGCCCAGGCTTCGAAATCCATATGCTGCACTTGGAATGCTTTGTCGCTCCTCACCTCGAGCTCACTGCTTGTATTTGATCGCCATCCTGCCGAACCCTCCTCCCCTATTCGCGCAACCTCGCTTGCCCAGAATTGCTCAAAGGATGGTATGAGGTCAGTTGAGGGGGTATTCCGTGGGCGAAAGTAATTGAACTCGAGAAGCGCCTGCCAAATCCCAACCGCGCGTTCGGTGAACCCAGATTGCCAAAGAAACAAGGTCAAGCGTAAAAGGATGTATATGCAGCTGGTATCTCTCGCGCGGTCTGATGACGAATTGTTGGCCCTTTGAAGCCATTGCTTGTAGATTCCTAAACATGATTCAAAGCTGAATTTGACGTGATTGGTTTGGACGAAGTTCAGGTAAAGCCGCCATAGATCGAACGAAGCATCCTCGTTGAGGAAGGTGCGCCATTTGGAAGCCTGTTTATCTGCATCCCAAATCTTCCTCCCTTCCTTCATGAGACCTAGGATCAAAGAATTTCGAGCTTCTTGCCCCTTAACACGTGACAATGCTTCTTCATATAGCGAGATTTTGAGGTCGACCACAGTCCTTGACGAGAAGGAAGCGGAGCTGCGGGAACCCCCGTCCTCACCCAAGAGGATGGGTTGGTACTCTATCAGCGTAAGCCATGCCGACGCATCCTCGGGTCGAGCTTCGGTTGCTCTCAAGAGTTCAATATGGCGCTGATGGATGGGGTTCTGTTTGAACTCATCGAAAGCATCCTTGGACTGTGCCAGCGCCGGGCCGTCGGGGTCTGACTCCTCACTATCGTCGTCTTCCACAGTTGCCTGCTCCCGTCCCGCCAACATCCGCCTCCTTTTTCTTGGATGTCCATAGTCGACGCTCAGAAAGTCTTCGCGCAGATCTGATTCGTTGCTCACTCCGGACAGAACACTCTCCACCGCTCCATCGTCATCGGAAAGGTTCTCGAGCAGAGACTGTCGACGAGACCTTCGTATGGAATCATACTCGACATTTTCCACCTCCAGTTGAGACTCTGACCTTGAAACTATTCGATAGTTCGGACCCAACCCGAGTAGCCCACCATGACCGGCCGGTCGATAGCGCGGAATCGCACGTCGATCAAGTGACCCATACGTTAAGTTTTGCCGATCACCCTTGCCGTCTTCCACGAACAAGGAGGACTCGCGGACTTCTGGACCATGAGAATGGAGTCCCACAGACTGATGTCGCGCGTCAAGCCGGGCCAAAGGGCGGGATATGCCGCGAGGAATATTCCGGTATTGAGAGTTATGATGGTGTGAAGAAGACATCATGCGCAGCAAGACGCTAGTAGCCTAAGAGGAGAAGAGAATATCCATCGCCCACAGAATTATTGCTCAATGCCAAGAATTGGAGAGGTCTGGGCCATCTCAGGTCACGTGGAATGCCTAGAGTCGAGGTAGAGAGTAGGTATACCGTGAAAAAGAGGTGGCGGGTATTGGTTGATAATTGAGTGTATTGAGTGTATATTGAATACTGCCTCTGCTGACTTATCGATCGATAGAGGCGAAATCCTACCCAAAGAGGATTTGGGGGGGCTTTAAAGACCTCCTAAGCCTTCCGAGCAAGTGGGCACTGGGCTGCTGCAGGCGTCAGGTTTTCGGTTATCGAGGGGCAGCTGGCATCCACTGGGGCAGCCAGTATACCAACCACCCGCCAAAGCACGAAGGTTCACGCCTAGAGCCCACCAATCCCGAAGGCAAGAGTTCCCTTGGGGGGGTCTCTAGCGTACGTCACTGTGTCCTTCGAGGATGCTTCTGTTGGCCCGGATGGCTTCCCCCCGTAGCTTCCTGGGGTTCTTCGCGTTCACCTGCGATCTCGAGCACCTTGAATATGCTAATCCGGATCCAGTGAGTCTTGATATACCTGACTCCGAGCATGATCCATTTAATACCTTGCTTCGGTCGTCTTCAACCTGGGACTTTGCGTCTCCGTCTCACGTCTTACGACTTGTGAGGAACCTCCCCCTTTTTGCGATCCATGTTCCACGGTACTTGCCACTAGTCCTGGACCTCGAATAACCTGACACTTCCCATTGCGCCCTCCCACTCGCCACTACGGATTCCTTGCAGGTTGCGCGAGGCCTGTCCTTCCATGGACGTGCCAATTTCCAAGAGGCCGGTGCCTTCCACCTTCGATGACCATGGCCCTCCTCTGAAGAGAATCAAGAGCCTTGACGAAGAGCCTGCACAATACAGCGATGCGGTCCGCAAAAAGTTGGCCTTGACGTCTCGAACGGGACAGGCTTGCGATCGATGTAAAGAGAGGAAGATGAAATGTGACACGGACCCGGTGGCATGTCAGCCTTGTCGTCAGAAGGGTTTGCGGTGCTACACCACCGATCGTGTGACCGGGCAAGCACGAGAAAGAGGAGAATCGAATCGCGCCGAGAATGAGCTTCTATATTTGAGGGAACAAGTGGCCGCCTACCAGCGCAGATATGGCTCCTTACAGCGATCGGAATCTGCCAGCAATGTGCCTACAGCGACTCCCAGGAGTTCAATATCTCAGTCCACGGCGTATTCTGCGTCTCCGACATCGTCAAGACTGGATGCGAAGTACGTCGGCTGGCCTTCACCGGGTCATTGCGACGGCTTTTGCTCAGGCCCGGTCAACGGTACGGTGGTGGATATTATGGATGGTGTCGTCGACATTGCAGGCTGGGAATGTGAAATGATGGAAGACTATCCCAGCGACGTGACGGGGAAATTTAACCTCTCAAGGACGTCGATTGTCAATACCATCTGTGGATATCAACGTGTGGAGGACCCCAAGCTGCCATCAAAGGAAGACGCTCTCCGAGACGCCAATCATTTTCTGGTTATCATGTCGCAATATGTTCCGATCGTCCACAGGCCCAGCTTTATGGAACTCGTTAACAGATTCTATGACCAGCCGAATACGTTAACAGTTGCTGAGCGGGTTCAGGTATTGATTGTCTTCTCCATCATAGCCCATCAAACCGCGGTAAGGAACCATCTCCAGTCCGCTGAGAAGTTCGAGGAATCCCACCGTTATCTCCACTATGGCCTGGGCTATTATCGCGAACTCCTTCATGACCCGTCGCTGGCATCGTTGCAGGCGATGGCGCTGATCATCGTTCACTTTCGAAACTTGCCCAAACCAGGTGTATCTTGGACCTATTGCCATCAGGTCCTGGTGCGAGCTATCGAACTGGAATACCACCGCGACCCGGACAAGATTCAACTGCCTGAAGGCGAGAACAATCCACTGTCAAAGGAACTTCGGAAAAGAGTCTTTCATTCAATACTCGGCGTCTGTGTGACAACGGGTTGCCGTGTTGGCTTACCAGCACCGTGGCAATTTCAGCACATCGACGTCCCTTTACCGAGGGCCATTAAAGACTCCGAGATATCTAAGGACGGATTGGTCGTGGATTTGTCAGGTCAATGCGAGTTCTGGCCTTGTCTACATCTGGCAAAATTACTACCCCTTCTTACCGAATTACACAACAACATTATAGCTGTTAGGAAGCCGGCAGCGGAATATCTCCAAAATGTGGAGGTACTGAACACGAAAATAAATGCCTGGCGGCAAGATTGGGACGAGTCGACCAAAAATGAACCAAAACATGTCAATCTCAGTGTCGCGACCCTTCTATTCGAAACTTGGGCCGCCGAGTATCAGCTAAACTTACACCACCCGGTATGTTGTACGAGTGACGATCCTGAGGTGATGGAGCGACATCTGGACATCTGCCATAAATCTGCCAAACGTCTCTTGCAGAGTTTCCACCGATTGTCAAGCAGATATAAAGGGGTGGATTTCACATGGCATTCCACGCTGGCATATGCGACCGGGTTTGGCATCACCCTCTATGTGTACAAGAGGAAAAAAGGACCAGTTACCATCGAGCAATTCGAGGCAATGCGGAATGAACTGAAAGGTTGGACATCGTTGATGGCATACGCAGACCTTGTGCTGAGTGAGTTGATGCCCGTTCTTATGATTATCTATCACTAACTGAGTTTAGGGACCGGTAACCACTTGCAGAGACAGTTCCAACCTCGAGTGCAAGCTCTCGAGGATGAGTATCGGGCATTGTTGGTTGAACAGCCTCCGAAGAGCAGCAACGCCCAAAGTCCACTAAGTCCAGCCAACCTTCCCAACGCTTTAGGCCCAGTGAAAGTCGAACAATCGAATGCGCTTCTGTTCCAAGAGCACTCTAGCCCAAATGCAACTATGGACCGCAATAGCCTTCAACAACCAATGTTCATGCCTTCCCAAGGAGTAACTCAAAGCCATTCAACATCTCCATTGAGCCATCAACAGTCTCAGCGGCAATGGCCTGGCATATTCTCATTCCCTCAACCGCCACCACCTGGACAAGGTCCCGGACAGGGGCCGGGAGTTACATCACCTATATTTACAGCCTTCTCTCAGTCCCCGATTAGTGGACTTTCGACATCTGCATCCATCCCGGTCATTCCCACTTCGTTGTCTTCGCTGCTCAATGACTCGGGGAATTTCTACATGAGTTATCCCACGCCACCGCAGGCTCAAACTAGCCTTGGAGGAGTCGGGCTGGGTAGAGGTGCCGATCCACAGATGGCTTTCTCACAAAACCATTTCTTCAACGGTCCAGGACCAATGGACTGGCCATTGATTAGTATGCCGCCAGGTCAACAGTCATGATGAAGATGTTACCGACATAATCGGTCCCCAGTCACGGCCGCTTGCTGCGAAGAAAGATGGATTTCTCGACATGCTCCGGCACGAGAACAATAACCGTGATGGTTTTAAATCTTTACGCAGACCGGAGGATCTCAATTCGCTTGGAACTGCCCACCGATCAGAATTGTCACAACAGAACCCATCTGTGTGCTCGATCGACTCATCAGGAATGGATCGTAATCCAATGTGACGGGAAGGAGAACACTTCGCGTTCTCACGACAAATCTGTTCAATCCTGCGCCAGAATTGTCTCATGCATACCAATATCGGTGAGGGTTAGAATCTAGGGCATAGGCCGTATTTCCAACGGGTATTTCTCTGTGTCGCTATTTAATTCTTTCTTCGGTTGTCCCTTCAGATTACGCCGGTGAGAGTGCACCATCTCATCCTTCAGGGGATCTCAGGTCATTGGATAGCAACTTCTTCGAACGGGTCAGTCGATGCCGATACGTCCTGGATTTCGGAACATCCTAACGGAGGAGCCGCCACAAGCCGAATCATGGGCGTGCATGCATGTCACTGAGCCGAAACAGCCTTACGCGCACTTGCCCGGAAACAGGAGGTGTGACTTAGCTGAGCTCTTTGTCAGCGCTTGGGGACAGGGTTATATATCCGATTGCAGAACGGGGTGGACCACAATGCTACCTCTCATGGACGTGCCTGACTGCATTGTGATGGCGGTTCAGATTCATTCCCAGCATGACTAAAGATTCCGGCGGCCAGCGGCGCAATGATATGTAAAGAAGACACCCTCGTCGAATCGGTGCCTACTCTCCCGCCTGTCAACACTCAACCAACCATATCATTAGCAGCTCAGCTCAGCTGCCTGCGCCAACCGAACATCACACCATTTCGCCAGTTGCAGATCACTTAGTAACGGCCCCTCAGAAGTAGAGCTGAGCTGCATACGGCTCGTGCACAGCCTTATATACTGCTGCCACCCCTCGAAGGATGTTGGGGGGCTCCAATGATATTAACATCTTATATATATGCGACTTGGACGTTGAAGTGATTGATGTCCGCCGTCCACCAGCGACTCTTGGACCAATGACTCTGCCACGGCTACCAGCATGGTGCTCTTCCTCCGTCCAAACCTCAAGTTTCTGCCTCCTGCGAAACGCGACAGGCCTGTTCGGGAACGAGAGCTTGAAGAGGCAGAGATAAAGGCACACGCGGCCAGAATCTCCCATCAAAAAAGGAAATGGGCAAAACTGCAACAGCAGTTGCTACAAAAGGAGGGGCTACAGGGGTATGCCGCACCACGAGTTCATGGCGGGCAACAACCCAGCCGTCGGGCTCCAGCACCATATCGCGAGATCATCTTCGTCCTTCATGGCTCGTCTGATCCATTCAACGCCTGCCCCGTCAAAATCACGCCGGAGGTCAACCGTATCCTCACATATACACGAGACGTCATGCTTCCGAATATCTTCAGCCCGCCGTTTTTCCGACGACTGACCGTGGGAGGACCCAAGATCGTCAACTTTGAGAATGCGAAGAAAGTCATCGGAGGGCCCAGCTTTCTACTCAGCATGAAGGGATTCCGAGACATGAATGAGGGTGCTGCTCTTGCGTGGTTATGCGGCCACATTCCCGGCATCGTGCGACTCAATTCTCCACAAAGCACACAGCAGCTTTCGACAGCGAGGCTCAAAATGCGAGCCAAAAGTCTCAAGTTGCTGCGCGAGCACCTCGCCTCGCATGCACAAACGTCACCCGAGTCAATGGCCGCGCTCAGACTACATATTCGCTGTCTCTTCGAGACTGAGTGTATGGCAGGGGACACGATGGCAGCCAAAGCCCATGCAGACATCCTTCTGCGTCTCCCCGACCCTCTTACCGACGAGGTAGAGCGTGCTCAGCACTTATTAGTCATGATGTTCGATGCTACCGAGCTGGCATGCAAGAAGCTGGAAAGGACAGTTTTGCCTTTCGGGAGCTGGACAGCAAAAGCGCATGCAAGGCTCTGGGCCATGGCCTCTCAATTTGTCCCGATCCCTCCTGTTTATGTCCACAACGCTCATTCGTGTGTGGAGATTCCGGAGCATCGTGAGGCGATGATCACGTTGAGATACTGCTTGTGGATTGCCGAAACCCCGTTGCCGTTCGGAACTTCTGAAGAGAGGCTCAAGGCTGATATGATCTTTGCCTGGATTGCGACCAAAACGTTTCATGATCTGGGAAATTTGATCAATTTGTATGTGGATATCATGGAGGGCAAAATTCTTTTCAACTCCGAAGGCCACCGGCTCACGCAAGCATGTATGGTTCTCACACTGGTTTATGAAAGCCGGAAACGTGTGCACGAGGCCATCATAGAGGATGGAGCCGACATTCGCGAGGCTTCCAATGTCATCATGCCTCGATTGGCGCAAGACATGGCGACGGCCATGGAGATGATGAGTCCAGTCGAATGTGTCCACTATCAAGAAGCGTACCTGTGGATGCTCTATGCTGGTGCGCTGCACGAGCAACGGCAGCAAAGCAAGATGCGATGGACCAGTTTCAACCCGAAAGTTGAGTCTACAGAGAAACCGTGGTTCACAACGACCCTAGCAAAGCACGCCGATCAGATGAATGTCACCACCTGGGCGGAGGCAAAAGCCATCCTACGGCAGTTTTTGTATGATGATCATCTGGAGCCGGACGGGCACCTGTGGTTCGAAGATGTTGTGCGCGTGCCAGCAGAGCCTATAAAGAGCGAAGACGAAAAACAACCACAAACAGGGATGGCTATACGCTAAAGGCGGTCAGCCATGTCTTATGTTGACTTGCGCCACTCTCTGTATCCACGGGAGGTGTGCATATGTGCATGTAGAGAGTGGCGGAAAGCATCAAAGGTCCGGCGCTGTCTCCTCCGCACTATCGCTTGCGAAAGTAAAGCTGCAGATGCTGGCTTCCTGAGCAGAAAAACAAGCTGCCATGGCGTCTGCTTGACCCCAAGCTTATGAATATCATAATTGTATACGTATTCTCAAAACAGAAGCCATCCATTATGACTACAGAAAAGGCTCTGTTCGTTTTGTTTACTCGTTCACCAACATCGCAAACATCTCCAACACCCATCACCCCCGCAACAGGGCCAAAAAAAACATGCGGTTGATGAGGGTGGGACTCGAACCCACGAGGGATTTAACCCACAAGTACTCCGATCGTACCATTCGAAGCGTGAGCTCCAGGTGTACCTGAAACCTAGGGGCAAGGGTTAGCAGGAACGAGACACTGTGAGGTTGTTCATCATTGCTTACTTGCGCCATAACCACTCGGCCTAAGAGAGCTGTGTTAGCTCCCAAGTTGAATGAATCAGGTGGTGAATTTTCACATACCACCTCACCAGTGTATTTTGAGGCAAATTTGACCTCAAGATCTACATATACTGATTAGTTTTGTGGTGGGGGCAGGGGTATAGCGGTAGTGGTTCGTGGGTGCATGGCGGGGTACTACCAATGTCAGGCCTCGGTTCATGCAAACAACAAATCAGCAGCGAACAAGGACAAAGGACGTAATTTATTCTGTCTACTGTACGGGGCATTTAGTCCCTCATGCGGATTTGCGACGCCCTCCAGCAGGTCTTGTGCTTCACTTATTTGTAGACGAGGGAGTCATTGAGCAAAGAAAACCATCAGATACTTGTGTGGACACAACCACTCACGCTTCATTGAATGTGTTGGTCTTGAGACGGTACTCGGTATCAAGTATTACATGCAGGGGTTGCTCATTTCTGGTGCGGAAGCTGACCTTCTAGGGTTTATGGAGCTGGTGTCAAAAGACCCCTTCGCCCAAGATCCTGGTAAGATGGAAAAACGGGATGGGTATAAGCGCTAAGAACATTTGGGAGGGGAAGCCGCCAACTAGGAAGACACCATATTAAAGAAAGACCCTGACGGCTAGATGAGCAGTTTGCTGCCCTTGTCGTTGATGCGACAAGTGGCGACCATGTACCGAGTACAAAGAGCATCTTGCAGTCCCAAGATATATGTCCACAATCTGCAAGGCCAGGCCCCCAATGTCTTTCTGCGCCTGTCCTACATTATTGCTGTATATCGTAAACCATACTTTTTCTGGGGTGTTGGTCCCTAAGGACCCTGCAGAGAGCTCCCAAGCACCGGCCAACGGCAATTATTATTATTAGGCGGTGGTTCCGAGCATCGCACCGCCTAGAGCCTCCCCTGCAAGACAAGCCCAAGCCCTACCGCAGGCCCCGGCCAATCACCCGTCCAGCATTATCACCTCCTTCCACCGCCTCTGCTCTCTGGATACCTAGGTCAGTATTCATCTGGAAATTGTAAGCCACTCGCGATTCGTTCTGTCTTGTTTATCCCCTTCGTGAATCTTCTTTCAAGAGGCGCCGCCTCGCTGGGTCAGCCTCCCTAACTCTGCAATATCAACCTTCGTCCCTTTACCTCACTACAGCCAACTTTCAATCGGATCCCAGGGAATATCGGTCAAGAATGACTCAATCCACGTTTGGCATGTTTGAAACAAGGCGCCTCCCTTCCCTGCTTGGTGCTCTCATTGCAGTCTACCTCGCAGTCAAACTCATCCGAATCATCCAGCGCACAATCGACGCTCGTCGTCGGTTCAAAGAAATCCCCCAGCTGCCCCGTCATCCGGTATGGGGCCACTTGGTCAATATGGGAGAGAAGCTCAACCCGGCTCTTCAAAGACATCCCGACTATGCATTCGAAGAAATCTGGGAATCGTTGGATCGACCCCCGGCTTTCCTGATGGATTTGAATCCCGTTGATGGTGTCTTTCTCATTGTCGCGGACCCGGACGTCGCAGAGCAGATCACCCAGCCTACTTCGACCTTCAAATATTCTCTTCCAAAAAGCGACACGTTAATGTCCATGTACCGCCTCATTGGCCTTGAGTCTTTGATCATAGCCGAGGGTGAGGAATGGAAGACCTTGCGAAGGCGGTTCAACAAGGGATTCTCTCCCCAGCACCTGCACACGCTGGACGGGTTGATTGTTTCCAAAACCCAAGAATTTGTAGATCGGTTGAAGTGCGCTGCGGCAAATGGTGAAGTGTTCAGCCTCAAGGACTATTCACAGGATTTGACCACCGACATCATAACCACTGTCGCAATCGAGAAGGATTACCATGCACAGACGACCCCGAACGGGGTTGGATCAAAAGGCACCTTTGGTATGCTGACGGCGTCGAGGCTGCTATCGAAGCTAGTGTTTCCCGTCGGCAGGGGGTTTAACCCACTGATCTATTTTGATCCTATCCGGCCCACGAAGTCCTGGTTCTACGAGCAGGTGTTTAATCGCGACTTGGCCAAGGTCATCCGCGAGCAGTTAGCGGCTGAACAGAAGCAACTGCAAGATTCGGTCAAGTCTGGGGCCGGTGGCAGTGGCCAAACCGGATCACAGAGGTCCATCACGCGCCTCGCATTGTCGGGTCTGACCCCGGACGAGGCGCTGATCCGCAATACGGTATCACAAATCAAGAGCTTTCTGTTCGCTGGCCAGGACACAACCGCCACCCTTATCCAATGGCTCTGTTTCGAGCTATCTAAAGCATCATGGTCTCCGTCGTCGGCAGCCATCCTTGAGAAACTGGTCCAAGAACACGACTCAGTCTTTGGCAAAGAGGGCGGGCCCTTCAACGCCCTCGATATTCTAGGCCGCACGGATGAAGAATCTCGTAAACAGACTGAAGCCATCCTCGGGAGCCGTCTGCCATACACAACAGCGTTCATCAAAGAGACGTTACGCTGTCATCCCCCTGCCGCCACCGCACGACTGATTCCGGAACTCTCGCCGGCGAATCCAACGCCAACCACATTGAATCTGCGCACGACGAGCGGCGAGGAGAAAGATGTGGAAGTCAATGGCGTCAGGATCTACGTGTGCGGATACCTGGTTCACATGAACAAGGCCGTGTGGGGGCCCGACGCTACCGTCTTTCGACCCGATCGGTGGCTGGATGAGAAATATGTAGCATCATTGCCGACCGGTGCGTGGCGGCCGTTCGAACGGGGACCGAGGAATTGCATTGGACAGGAATTGGCAATGGTGGAAGCTAAAGTCGTGCTTTGTGCCGTGGCAAGAGGCTTCCAGTGGGAGAAAGTAGGATACTCAGGGAAAGGGCAGAAGACAGACACTGGGAGACCGCGGGGAGATGGCAAGGATGATAAAGAGCGTGAGGTTTGGAGTGTCAACCAGGTCACAGCTGTGCCAGTCGATGGGATGACTATGAAAGTGCAGTTGCGGAGCTAGGTCTGCCTGGACTGATGGAATTTCGACTTCAAGCCATAGAAGTAAGTCGACAGATCGCACTTGAATGGCATGGTGCAAGGTCCATCTGCGTACAAGTATTCCACGTTGGCCACCCTGTATTGTATCTCTACATACAAGACGGTAGCGGCGAAAATGCAGGCAACAAGGCTGAGCATGGCTTCGGACCCGAATCGCAAGGCTGGTTCCGAACGGAGCGGATCTACTTTGTTCCGTAGCGCCTTGATCGGCGCGGACTGCAGCTCCAGAAGCCGATGGAGCATCAAAGACCTTGGATAAGGAAGTTTGCCCCCCCGAACCGTCTTCCATCCATCCATCCTTGCCATCAGCCAGTTGGGATGCACGCCCATCTAGGCACCCAGCATAACGAAAGGCCAGAACGTCGGGTTGCTGTCCCTCGTCTATCACACTGACTCACGCCATCCGTGCCACATGGCGCAGGCAGCCAATCCAACGGCCGGATCTACCACACCTGAGCCTGTGGCGTCCAATGCTTCTCGCAGCTTCGAGCCGCGTCGTCGCCATGATCGCATAAGCTTGTCTAGGATGGTGTGCGTAGCAAATGTGTTTGCCTAGGCGGCGGGGTAAGTATAAAGGATCTTCCTGATCTTTGCTGTCCATCACCGTCAAATATCAGTTCCTTACTTACATCAGTCGTAAGTTAAGCAAGCAAGCAAGATGCCTCCCATCTACTACTTGAATCAACCACCCCATCCCTTCTGGGACTTTGTCGCCGGGATCGAAGATCACCCGTTCTTCGCCCAGCATCGACGACCCGTCCCGCCAACGCCACCACCACATCCTCCCCGTCCAGGGGCCGAGCAGTCTCAAGTGCGGACACAGGCGACCGCTGGTGCTTCCGCCCAAGTCAACGAGAAATCCAAGGGCAAGCAGCCCGAGACCGGCGTCGAGGACCCTCCTGAAGTCGACCCGGCCACCCTTGCGTCAGAAGGTAAGGACGTGCCGTTCCGTGGTCGTGGTCGCTTCGCCAAAAGCTTTGAAGACAATGACAACAAGGACAATGCCGAAGAAGGCCACAGCGGCCGTCGAGGCGGGCGCGGCTGTCATGGCCATCACCGCGGTCATAACGCCTGGGCAGGAGCAGTGCCTTTCGGTCCCCATCCATTCGGGCCCCCTCCCTTCTTCTGGGGTACTCATGGCCCCTTTGGTCACCATGGACCCCCTGGACATGAGGGTGCTGAAGGCCATGGTCCCCACGCTGGATTCCGTGGCCGTGGAGGCTTTCATAGGGGAGGTCGTGGAGGACCACACCATCAACATCATGGACCCCATGCCCGCTCTCCACCACGCAGCGGCCCCTTCGCTGGTGGTCGCCCAGGCCAAGCATCTGGCTTCGATCTGAGCAACTTCCTGAACAATCTTGGTGAGCGGCTGGGGGTCGACTTGACCTCTGCCGCTGCAGGTCTTGGACTGCGCTCCCCACGCTCCACCGAGACCGACTTTGAACCGAGGACCGACATCTTCGACATCGCTGCGGCCTACATCATCCACCTCTCCCTGCCCGGTGCCAAGAAATCTGACGTTGGCGTCGACTGGGACGGCGAGCACTCGGTCGTACGCGTTGCTGGCGTTGTCCACCGGCCCAATGTCGACGAGCATATGATGTCCCGCTTGGTTGTGGATGGCCGCAAGCGGGAAACCGGCGTCTTTGAGAAGACCATCCGCCTGGGCACACCAAAGGACCCTGCCAATGTCGACGTCGACGGCATCACTGCCAAGATGGTGGACGGTGTCCTGATCGTCCGCGTACCCAAAGTTGAGAAGACATTTGAAAAGAAAGAAGTCTATGTGGGTGGTAGCTCGTCTCCCTCCCCTGCCAGGCCCTACCAAGAGAGGCCTGAGGACGTATACATAAACGAGAAGGACCTCCTGTTCGATGCCACCGACGACGTTGAGGATAGGGACATGTACGACGCCGAACCTGTGCCCGAACCTCAACAGAAAGCTTCCACAACCCAACAACAATCTGCCCCGGCGGACGCCCCTATGAGCGAGACGGCGACGGCGGAGGCAAAGGAGAAGCAACGTGAAGCCAGGGACAGAGACGACCGCTCTGAGACGGTTGATTTCGAGGCTCCACACAATGGAACGACCGAGACTCTCCCGAGATATGAGGTCGAGGACACTACTACCAACAACAACAAGGCTGAAGGTCCCTACCACCACCAGCTCCGTGCAAGTGTCGATGAGGAGGACAATATGAGCGACTGGGAGAAGTACGGTTCTGAGGACGAGGGCGAGTATGTTAAGATCAACGTCGACTGAACCACTCACTCACTCACTCGGGTTTGCCGTCTGCCCAGTTTCCTCGGCTAAGCAGAAGTTTGCCAAATGACAGGATAGCATGAGATTTTTAGGGGTTTTTACGGATAAGTTGAAGCAGCGTTTTCATAGGTCAGAACAAATGAACAATAAAAAGGGGGCGAGGGATAGGTTACACAGAACCTGTCGTCTCGCTTTAAATCACACATCCATCCATCCTTCTCGTTCATTTATCCGTTTTGTTTCTTACTCCTACTCTCAATATAACGTGTAATTGTTCTCCGCCGTTTCCATGATTATTCTTCCATTGCTGTTTTATTCTATTCTGCTTCTCCCCCTCCGTCTTCTTCTCTCCCCCACCTCCTTCTGATCCTCCACCACCACCACCTTTAAAAATATGGGAAAAAACATCTGACAGGGTCATCAACACCTGCTTGGTCATCTCGTCCCGTCTCGCCCCGTCCCACCTAGCCGGCCCCTGCTGCAAGGGTAGGGGTACTCTGCATACGTCGATGATAGATAACATACACGTTAACAACTATCCTTCTTTAATATCAAAAAGGGAGCTATTCTTAACCCCCTTTTCTTGTCGCCAATTCTCCCTTCTCCTCCTCCTCTTCCTCCTCCTCTTCCTCCTCCTCCTCCTCTACCTCCCCATAGTTCCGGTTCCGGACCCGGGTAGTGTTCATGGATCCAATCAGTTGGACCTCTTTTCCCTTGTGTCTCAGCGCCTCTCTGCCTCGTCGTTCCCTCTCTCTCACGGCGCCAGAACCTCCTTGACCACTTGCCCAAAGGTCACGTTCTGGCTACCACCATTGTTGCCGTCGGGGACCGCCTGCGCGCTGACTTCCTGATATGCGCCGTCCCAAAACATGGCGCCCGCCAGATTCGGCAGGCCCATACTTTTGACCTGGGCCAGGATGGACTTGTAGGTCGCCACGTCAACGTAACCGGATCCCGCGCCAGGGAAGGCGGGTGTCCCAATCAGCAGCCGAGGAGCGGTGATGCCGTTGTTGATGTTGTGGAACGTGTTGTCTGCGGGCGCTTCTTGTCGAGTGCGTAACGATCTCTTTTTCATGCGTGTACTACGGGGAGCGTAGCTGAGCCCCTGGAGGTCCGAGGACCAAGCCCGGAGGGAGTCAAGGAAGGCTTGGCCCGAGCTGAGTTGACAGGGTGGGTTATTGTAGAACTGCACGCTGAAAAAGTCAATGTTGTTGACGAGACTCGGGACGGGCACCGAGGCGTCCGGCCGCGGGCACTGTGGCGCTGCAGAGAGATAGTATGCCTTGGACGAGTCGGAGCCCATGAGTTGGCGGAGCGTGGATACCAATGTTGGGATATATGTCGAGGCAGAGGGGAGCTCGTTGTCTATGGAAAACGGTCAGTTTAGGATGAATCCTCACAGGATGGCGGTTGTAGGCAAAGACGAGCCAACTCACCAATATCAATACCATCCAGCACGACATTTCCATAGGGCCGTAGAGGCGTAAGGCTGGCATTGGTTCCCCCCAAGAACAAACTCCAGAGAATATTGGCGACCTCGACGGCCTCATTCGTGCTCGGCATGGTCAGATCTCCCACCGACCCGCCGAGACTGAGCAGGACTTTCTTGCCCTGCCGCTGGCACGTGGCAATCTTGCTCGCGAAGCCATCACCGACGCAGTCCAGGAGCCCCGTGGCTCCAGCAGCTTGTTGGGCCGCGTTGGGTGCCCAACAATTCGAAGCCATGTTCATGGCCGGATATCCGCCGTTGGAAATCAGATGCGTGACGAAGGCGAGGATGACGACGTCGACATCAGGGTCGTTGCACACCTGGGTCAGCGAGATGATGGGTGTCAGGTCCGTTTGCGAGTAGTAGACCACATTGAGGTCGGGAGCTTGAGGGTTGAATGTGGATGTTGCCGGTGGCGAAGAAGATGATGAAGGGGATGGTGTAGGATTGGTGGTGCTGGGAGTTGCTGCGTAGCTGGTTAGAGTCGTCGAGGCCGGCGGGGGAGTGTTGACGTTCGTGATGGGGAATATCGTCGTCTGTGGTGACGTGGGCAGAGGCGCGGACAGCGTTCCAATGTTGAACTGCGACGCAAGCAACTCAATCAGCTGCTCGATCGCACTTCCAATCTCGCCAACAAGCTCGTCCAACTGCTCCGAAAAGTCTTCGGAGGGATTCGGCCGCTGACTGGGAGCTAAAGGTCTCCAATAGCCCGCCGGTCCTGCTCGAAAGATGGCATCTCTCCTCGAACGTGCATGGCTCGCCTGAGACAGCTCGATGGCATCCAAGGTGGTGCGCAGGCTGGCGGCGATACCCTCCCAGTCGCCTACTGGGTTTGATGCGAGAATGGAATTGAAGCAAAAAGTCAAACAGAAGAAGAAAAAGAGAATGGATCTGTCATACAAAGCCATAGCGACGAACAGCACTACCAGAATGAAGGACAGGTAGGCGAGAAAAATGAACGACTTGGACTTATACCTCGAGGGCAAACATGGGCTGGGAGCTCCGAGACACTACCATACCACAAAAGAGCTGGAGGAGGGCATGTCACATTCAAGAATAGTGCTCAGGGTTTGTGGGGAGGAATGTGTCGGCCTGGATGCTGCTGGTCCTGTGGTCTGTGCCCTCGACGGCATTCCAGACAGCCACACCAGCGTTGTCACGCTCCAGTCAAGAATTGCAGGGAGAAGATGGAAAAGCATGGACAACAAGTGTGAAAAGACCAAGTCACAACCTGGTTCAAGAGGAGAAGGGCGAAGATGTGGTTGGGATATTCCACGGCGCCCACAGACACAGGGAGCAGTGGTTAGACACAGCGTCGATCCGATATCCGAGATGCCTGTGTTCGCATTCACAACAGGAAATCACGTCGTGTCGTCCAAGTACCTGCCATTCCATTCAGGATTCAACCTGTTGTTGTTGCTGTCGCCTCACACCAGAGCTGGAGCTGGAGCTTGTGGGAACGAGGAAACACGCTCCCTTGCAGTTCCGGTCAGATAGTGGTCTTCTTGATCCATCTGACAGCGTTTCGAGGAACAGCTCCCTTCCGTCTCCCTTGCGAAGCCCACCGTCTGCGACACGGATGCTCAGTTTGCCCCAACAGCAAGGAGACGGCATATGTTTGTCCCAGTCCCATGGCACCGAGGCAGCTGCGCTAGACCATCTTGACGTCGACCTTCTCCGTCAATCAATCAGTGATCCGACTAATCCCGGCTAAAAGACTCATCGACTGATCGGACGCAGACGTATGATGACCTGAACCATTTGAGACTCGTTGCTGCATCTTTAGCTTTCCGGCACTCTCCGTCCCAGCCATTGTGGACATACTGTAGTCCATGTAGCATTCTCCTTGTGCCTATCCCCAGGTCCCCTTTCGGCCCCTCCTCATAACCCAAGTCGTAAACTGTATATTCGAGCTAACACCACATCTGGCATCGGGTATTCCGCCGCACACCCGGGGCACGTCCTGTCAGCAGCTCGAATGCAAGAAATAGCCAGGACGGAACCCTGGACATACATAAGCTGAGAAGAGACGCCGGCGGCCGTCTCCTCACCACCTGGATGCAGGATGAGGCCATCACCTCCTGACGCAGGTGCAAATCCTTCTCGAAGCAGGTACCCACCATCAGTCGCTGAGTGGGACCGGCCTTCGAGTGACATTTTCTCGTCAACTCAGTCCTGTTCAGACGTTCTTTTTCTTTCCGGGCCGTCCTCTGGCAGTTGAACACGGCCCGGGCCAGTCAGCCTCGCACGTGACGGTTTTCGAGTTGCGACAGCCTTGTTGCTTCGCAGTATGGAGTGGTTTTCTTGGGGAGATTCGGCAGCAGAAGCCTCCTGTGTTTCTCGCGAGTCGGATCCGAACCCTTGTTGGGCACCAGCGAGCGAGGCAGACGACCAATTGCGGTCCAGAGCAGGTTCAGGTTACACAATCTGGATGCGAAGTTAGCACTCTGCTGTGGGAAGTGCCGAGAATCCTGTTCACCGTGGATCCTAGAACCGCCGACGCAGCTTCAGGCGCGGTGGTGCTGGTCTGCGTTGATGCGTTTGATGCTAGACATGGGTGCGAAGAAGGCAGCAGCCCCGAGCCGTGCCGGGTTCTACTGCGACCCCGAGCAGCTCAACCATTCAATCGTGCTGTGACTAGCAAGGATGCTTGGGAGTAGGCTGGACCACGGCGGCCCTGGTAAGGGATCCTATCATCGCACATAGGCCGAAAAGCCAGCCGGGCTCAGCCAAGTGGAAGGAGAGAAAAGACTGGCCCAGTGCAAGGAGCTGCAGAAGATGAACTACCTAGGTACCTAGGTACATACATAGGCGGGACCAGATGTACTCTGTCCTCGCAGGTGGGAGTCGAGGAGTCGAGGAGTCGAGACCATGGACCACACACCGATAGGGATAGGGGCCTGTGGTTGGGCGGCAACTCGTTGTCCAAAAGCCTTCCCATCCTTGCCATCCTTGCCCACCATGAGGGTGGCCCTATTTCCAGCGACTCGCAGAATGGTATTCTTGCTATGAAAGACCTCCCTTCACTGTGTCAGTGCCGGTGTCAGTGCCAGTGCGGCCGAGTTCTCTCATCAACCGCCGCCTTGACGTGGTCTAGATCCCTCAATCGCTATGGGTCTAGAGCGGTATCATGCGTCTGTTGGTGAGTCTTTGAAGCGCTCGCTCTTTGATGCCCACCTATCCACTGACTCTAAGCGCAGGCATCTCTACATCATTCCCAATGCGAGCCACACCTCCAGTCATCACACTTGAACACCCTTCTATGTACACCGACTCAATCAATCCTGTCCAGGTGGTTGTCCCCGCCATGCCACGAAGCATTGAGGCCACAGCTCCCAGAAGCATCCAAGATGGCTCACCCAGCGGCAGTCGTTCCTACTGCAGGCCACCGATTCTGGACGTCCTAGCAAGCCTCGTCGCGAACCTGCAGCCTTGGAGTGGAATCCACATAATGTGCACCCGTGGTGTCACAGCAGAGAACCCGGACCAACCCTCCCTTCCGCACTCTCGTCCCATCGTCCACGGCTCCGAGAATCTACCCTGTGGTGGTTGCGACTTGAGCGGCGTGTGTGCAGACGCCAAGCCGTTCAAGGTGCAATCATCCTCGCTTCGGCAAGAAAATATGGTGGGTGCTCCGCGGGACAACGCCTGGACGAATCCGCGCCCGAAGAGCCTCAAGAAGGGAAAAGGAAACTAGAATAGGCGCTCGATGGCGAGGGGATACCGGGAGGTTGGATTATGCTGTCTCACCCAACCTCGCACAACACGAGCCACCCCTAACTACCCGAAAAGCCCCAATTAACGAGACCATAGACTTGCCATGTCGCCGTCACACGGCAGCTATGCCTGGCGTTGTTGGAAACAACGGCATGCTTGATTGCTATTGAACCACAACGTTACACAGCATGAACGCCGCCGTTGAACCTGAATGTTGTGCGACAGAACAAGCCGTTGGTGCCGCTGTCGCACAGCAGCTGCAGCTCCTGCATGAACGCGCATGAATACGAGCTTTGGAGGAATGCCACTTGGGAGAAATTTCCGTGTCACAGAGATCAACAGCCAACAATGGATGAGGCGTTATCGGGATAACGGGCGTGTATGCATGCTTTCTGCTGCTCGTACACGTCTGAGGCAGGAGTGCGCAGGCGTCACACCGCTACAACGAAAGGAAACAGGCCGTGATTGTGTGCCCAAAGGACGCCTTGCGGAGCCAATCCTCGATCCGCCAAAAGAAGATGCCGAGTTAGGCCACCGACCCTGAAGACTCGCTGTCCGTTTTGCGAAATGCCACACAAGTTGGGAGGTAGGTGGCCAAGGATTATATCATTAATTGGTACAGAGAGCGGTACCTTCAGAGGGTAGGCATGCGACTCGTCTGGTCGCGCCAGCACGGTGACTTTTTTCTGTTTTTGTTGTTCAGACCTCAATTCCCAATGGTGTACGTCCATTTATCGCTCAATGCCATCAACATCATCGCCGGAGCCACCGTCGATTCTGATCGCATTGTGTTCGTTTTGGCTACGTACGGATATCCTGGGGGAAATGGCAGGGGACGAGGAGTGAGAGGAAAATTCCCCACATCAGACACACACAGGCGGGAATCATTTACACGAGACAGGAACAACAAGAAAAAGAAGAAATGTGATCAACCGAAAAGCGACGGGAGGGAGAAAAAGAAAAAAAGGGGAGAGGGAAACAAGTCATCTATCTCTCTGGAGAGGTTACGGGGCGGCATGCTGTTGTTGTTGCCGTCTAGATAGACTTCCGGGGGTCCTTGGAGCTGGATTCCGGGATCGTTGGGGAAGGTCGGGCCCCGTTGGCGGCGCGCATATGTGTGTGTGGGACTGGGAACAGTTGGGTCACACAAGAGACAGACAGATGACGACGACAACGATGCTTTGGACCGCGACGTTATCGTCATCGTCGTCGTCCGCACAACCCTTGCTGCCAGCTGTTATTGACGGTTGGAAAAAAACTTCATACGAGTGAGCTGAGCAGAAAGAGAAGCGAGCAACAGGATAGCCACTGATACGAAACGCATTCAATTTCAATATTAGCCGCCCAGTGCAGAGAATAAAAACACTCGAGAGATCTGTCTTGTCATTCCTCACGCTGTCCGTCACATCATGTCATGTCCGTCGCTCAACCCACAAGTATCCAGCTCGCTGTGTGCAACCAAGAGAAGAAGAAGAAAAGGGCAATAAAAGAGTGATTAGAAGCCTCTTCCATGTCTTCAACAATCCCACAGTCCCTGTGCATTTTCGTCCCATCGTTTCAGACCATAGCAAGAAGGCGGCCACACCGAAAAAGGAGTCCATCCGCCCACCCATTTGTTTCTGTTCATACGCTGCCAGGCCCATGCTTCGATTCCCGTGCCCATCCCATCCCGTCGTGTCCCGTCGTCAAGTAAAAACTCGCTATTTACAATGTCCAGTCATGAAGCAAGTCCCAAGCTCCTCTCAGTAATGCATGTGCAAGATGGAGGGAGCTTGGATACCCCTTTTCAAACTCTTGACCATCGAATTGAAACATGAAATGATCCAGTAAAAGTGTCTTGGTCCCCAGTGAAAGAGCGTCCAAATCCCCGCGTTATTTTGTTCTTGATCAAAAATCCGGCTCCTATCACGGGGCAATACAAGACACATGGTGTAAAACTGTACTGAGCTTTTGTGGATCGAAGAGAATGCCTCCCACCCTCCCGCCCGCCGTCCTTTTTGGTGTCAATTTTGATTACCTCCCATTTTTGAACTTTTCGAAAGAATGTGCTGGTTTTTGGAAAGAAGAGGGAAAACAATCCGACCGACCGTGAAAATCTGGGGTTCGCAAGAAAATGGAGTGCCTTGTTTCGCAATCTTCCCGAGGCAGACTCGCTCATGAAGCAATTTAATATCGGGATTATGAAGAGAGGAGAGTTATGCGGAGGGAGGTTGGTAGTGTTTCTGGTCGTTGGCGTAGGTCGTCATCATCTCGTCGTTAGGTAGAAGCTTTTCGTGTAACTTTTCGTCTTCAAGTTCGTAGCAATGGGGTTTCTTTTGGCGGATCATTCTTCCAGAGTCGCTGGCGTCAGCATTGGGTCGACTGCCCCAAGTCGTCTGGCACCATGTGTTAGCTACATTCAGAGTGTCCCAAATTTGTTCATCAAGGCTCACCACGCCCAACGTCACTCCCGCGTAGACCTTGATGGCTCCATGAAACCACCCGAACAGAATCGACACCGGCCACAAGAGGATGTCGACTGGATAGCGGACAAAGTGAGTAACCAGCTTGATGAACTTGGAGAATATCATCCAAGCGGCAAAGGCATAGATGGCAGTCCTGGCCTGGTCAACAGGCCAGTCACGAATGCCTTTGCACAAATAAAGCCAGAGAAGTCCATCCCCGATGATGGCGGGCGGCATCAACGTCGTGACCTGGACTGCGTACGTGCTGTACGGTTGCCGACTAGCAAAGGGGCCAAAACCGGGTCAGTTGCCAAGATCCTTCAAAAACCGAGGGAGAATCTCCCACATGGGGGACCCCTCTGGGATAAGAGGACCAACTTACCGCCAAATGTGACGTTCAGCCAGCATGCTGGTGAGATTGCTGCGCCAGTTACTGCGAGCCCACCTCAAACATTGTTTGAGGAATTTTGGGTTGTCTTCGAGTGTAGTAAGCACTTCACATTCGGGATGGTACTGCATGTAGATTTCGTGCCGATGCGAGACCATCCAGCGCGTAAGGAAGTTATCGTCATCAGCATTGAGCTGGAATTGGCCAAACCACCACTTCTCGTTGGTGAATCCATTGGTGAAATTTACGTCCTGGAGGATGCTGGTCCGATAGGCACAGGTACGCCCGGACAAGCATGGAACGCCTCCGTCGATGTGAGTGGTGGCTGCACAGTCGAAATTTCGCCGCTCCAGGTAGAGTGCTCCGAGGAATCCATAGATACGCTGAGAGAAGGTGGGATTCTCGGCCCGTCGCAGCCGCTGACAGGTCACCACTCCGCCATATTTCTTGTCTTCGAACGGGGCCAGCATCCACTGGAGAGTCCGAGGCGGCCACGTGACGTCGTCGTCGGCAAAGACGATGATCTCGGTGGTGACCTCGGGGATGGCGCGCGCCATCTGCCGTCTCTTGTTGGCATGTTTGACCGACATGCAACGGATGCGGTGGTACTTGGCAGCCGGCATCTTTCCCATGGTCCGCTCTGCCTTGGCCAAGTTCTCATCGATTGTAACCAGAATCAACTCCTTGGGCTCGTTCTCCATGATTGAGGCAATGGTCTTCTCCAACTCCTCTCCCTCACCGTCCAGGGTGGGCAAGATGACCGTGACATCTGAAGGCCAAAGAGTGGGATTTTCTGGGATGGGAATCGGCTTGAAAGTCCAGAAGGCCCACAGGTTGACAATGAGGCGGACATAGCGCCAGAGGCTGCATGTGGTTAGCTAGTCTGGTTTTCCGGTTCGATCTGGGCTGGTATTTCCCTCCACCCCTCCACGGCGGGCGCCACGAGGATTTCAGACTGGGACAGCCACAGCCGGGCAATCACTCACAAGTAGCCGATGAAGAATTTGAACCATGTCGTGGAGTCCATGGCTAGAGTGACAAGTTGTCTTGGTCTCGTGTCACTTGGACAAGTCAATGATAAGCGGACAATAACGACAGTAAGAGTGGTCGAACCACTCAAGGATGGTCCCCGGAAGAAACAGGACGAGCAAGCAAAAGACGAGAGCAGATTATTGCAAGGACATGAAGGATGGGAGGGTAATGAGAGACAGAAGAGAGAGAGAGAGAGATCAGACCGGAGTGATCGAGGCAGGTGAACGATTGAAATAAAAAAATTATGGGGAAGGACACGGGGCCGAAGATTTTCAGGACGACAGGACGAGGGCAATGGCGAATGCAGTGATGCATCAAGTCCTGCCTGGCTAGAGTGACGGTGGGAAAGTAAAGGGAAAAGCGAAATTGAATGGCACTGGCAGTTGGCTGATGGCTGTTTGCACTGACGCCCTGCAATTCCGCCAGCCTGCACCTTCAGAACCACAAACGTGAGCTTGCAGACGAGTTCGCAGTTCGCATGAGGTGAGGATTTGTTTTCGGCTTAAACACCCCAGAATAAGAAGGGCAGCTTGTGATGAGCGTCAATTGTTAGCTCGTTAGCCGCATAAGTGGGAGTGGAGGTTGTCGGCCGGGGTGGTGATTGGGCCTCATCCATGGCGGCTGCAGGCCTGCGTGGTTTGAGCCTTGAGCTCTGCACCTGCACCTGCAGCAATAGTTGAGATGGGGGGTTGGTGGACAGGGAGGGGGACGTCGATGATGGAGGGGAGGGGCAGTCAAGCGACGAGTGACGAGGGGTTGTCAATGGTTTAGCCAGGCCGAGGATTCGAAGGGGGGTGGAGGGATGGCAATGGACGGGGCGCTGGGGTGGCTTGACCAGGGTGTGGGTACTAGGTACGAACAAGGGTTCATTTGAGAAAATCAAAATGGGACTTAGAGGAACATGAGGACGACAGAAGCACGAGCACGAGCATCAGACACACACACCCCTCTGACATGGCCCCTAGGTAGGTAAGCATGGGTGTAAGGTCGCTGGGTAGTGTTGGTTATGGTGGGTGGGTTGCCCGCCGCTGCAGGTCGACCTTGGCCGCCCAAGGCAACGTTAGGTAGGCAGTAGGCCTAGGTAGCTCGTAGCAGTGTTAATCGATTTGGGGTAGTCGCTTTCAAGCCAACAACCACCAGTTCGCTGAGGCAAAAGAGCAACAAGATACTCCGTACATCTTCTACAAAGTCTCGACTCTCTAGCCTCAACTCACCCCGTCCAATTTTGTCCTGTTGCTGGTCAGTCGATCTCCATCCCGTCTTGCCATGCCTGATCTGACCCCCGAAACCCAAAATCTGCGCTTCCCACCACAAACTCACCGGTCACTCACCCAGCGCAGTCCAGAGTACCAAAACAGTACCTAAGGTAATCTCTCTCAACCCTACTGACCGGGGTGCGTGACAAGATGCGAGCAGGCTTAGCACTACAACCGTCCGAGTCAATGCTGGCTATTGCCTCTAGTCAGACCGTGATCATCTGCAGGCCCCGGGCGCCTGCTCGCCTAGGGGTCATTTAACTAGAGCGGCTACTATCAAGCAATGAGCTTCTCCAAGGCCTCTGCCGCCGATGACGGCGGGCTCTGCGCGGGGGCATCCCACCTCCAAGCTGCCTCATCCTCTCGTACTCATTATCCTCACCAATCTATTTCCTCTCACACCCGTGTCGCAAGCGAGGGCATGGGCGCACATGCTGGTGGACCAGGCCGTCTGGATCAAATTCCCAGGGGACTTCGCTTCAGCCAGTGATCGGAGGTTGACACCCGTCCAGAACGTCAAAGGGCGAGGGAAAGGGCACATTAAAAAAACACAGTGCAGAGTCACTGGCAGATTGGGTTACGGAGTCACAGCGAACGAGTTCCTCAATGGCGGGCGGTCATGCAGGCGGTACAAGGGCCTGAAGCCCGAAAACGTCGATAAAAAAAGCCTCTTGACGCAGGTGCTCCCGTCTTTAGAATTCCCGACCAGGACCAAAACCGTCTGTCCTCTTTCTTGACTTTGTGCCGGCCACAGATCTCGACAAAGCAACAAAGTTTGTTCGTGTCAAGTGCTCAGCACCGCCCTCGGAATCTGAGTCAAATCTTTCAGGTGACATGAGAGTTGCAACTCGGCCACCTGACCGACCAGCATGTAAGAGGAGAGGGTGGGTGGTGTTGAACATCCTTTTCAGCACACCACAACATAACGATTTCCACAGTCAGATGTCTCTCTTACAGATTCACGCTCCCCTCGTCATGACCGTTCCCCCAGCGGCAGTTTCCATCTCGTTGCCGCCCTCACGAAAACCGCCAGTCTCCACCTTCATACCCACCGTTCTCTCCTTCGAAGTTCGATTCGTCGCTAGCTCCGCATTCCCACTGACAAGCCCGCCACCAAGTCTCCTCGAATCCTCAAACCAATTTGATCAGAAGCAGCAATCAGAGGTCGCTACAAGGTGCAGAGGTTACTAGACTGCAGCCACCATAGAGGAGGGTACAAGTGGCTTCAATGAGCCAACAGCAGGAACTACTCTGCAGGCGACACACTGGGAACGCTGCCCCCGGTGCTGAGCGCCATGCATTGAATCGAACCGACTACGATAGTCAATAATGCTGTCATCTGCAATGCGGCCCTGGAGGCCCTCGGACCTCGACCTGCCTTTTCGCCATGCGTTGCCCCACATCATCGCCAGTTCTCCTCGATTTCGCTCATCGTCCTTCGCCCACCAGCAGTAGCCACTCCACAGCTGCAATCCCGCCAATCGATGGCTGTGGTTCGTTCTGTCGCTCCCCAAGCTCCAAAGCGCAAGAAATGCACGTTAGCTCTAAGACATCGGCGCGTCGTTATTACAACGCCCTGAGGCGGCGAATCTACGATGATGAGCAACAAAAAACCGGCTTGACTTTTGACCATGGTTCTTAGGGCTTCTTCCCTGTCTGGCCATTCCCCCAAAAAGGCATCGCCAGATCAGATCGGCGACAGAACCCAAGCCTGGAGGGGACTTATCTTGAAACCCAATCAGCATGACGTGCGGCCTCCCATGGGTCTCCCCTCCTCCATCCTCGTCTTCGCTCCTTGTGCTCACAAGTTGCATTCATCCAGCAAGGGTCCAGACAAGAATGGAGCTTTGCATTGACAGGACGCCAGAAGGTCTGTGCTCCCCTCGTAGCCCACTGCCCCCAGATGGCGCAATGCGTGATGCGACTCAGCACGGAATCACCCGCAGGCCTATCTGGGCCTCCCTCTAACCCAAGTAGTAAATCTCTTACCTCCCCTGTGTGCATCGCCGGCCGTCGCCTCTGGCTGTAGCCGCAAAGATAGTCTTCTAACTGTGCGAGGAACGGAAGAAATTTGTTTTGCTCGAGTATCTCGGTTCAGCCAGGAGGGCGCAAACAGCCAATTCGAGACTGCATCCTTCAGGCCTCGAATGAAGGGCCTTTGTAGGCGAGGTACCTCGTTGCCTGCTCCAGCCGAACCGTCCCTAGCCCGAGATGGGCCATCCCATTTCCTCGTCTGACTTCATCAGACCATTACATCCCGATCCTTCGATTCCCAACCACACGTCTCACGCGACGCAATTTTGGTTGATCGGCACTAGGGTCCCCCTTGGTTTCGAATGTCACCAAGGATGGCGCCCCCCCAAGGTCTCTTAGAGCATTCTGGGGCAGATGCACTAAGGAACAAACGGCCTTTGTTGAAATCATATGTACAGAGTTTTTGGTCCTTCTGAGTTCAACGTGCCGTCCCAAAAACAGCAGTGGGGAACGGAGACTCCTTTCAGAGACCCTGTCTCAACGCCACACTCGCCTCGAAGGCCGGTCCAAGCCTCCAACTGCCGCCGACACGGCCGGTTGGCGAAAACTGGATAAACCTTGGGTCACTTGCTGCATGGTTCTAGTTGAGCCAGGCCTGCCGCACCTCGATCGAAGATCACACCACCCAAAGCGTCCAGGATGAAATTTGGTCTCTTGCCAGCTTGGCCAGATGATAGTCGACTTTGGACCTGGAGGATCCATCAGAGATTGTCAACCAGGGAGCTCTGAGAATGTCACTCTTCTCGCATTGGGCCATGAGCTACTGCGAAACTGGGCTCATCCTTGCTGAGCCAGGGAGCGGACAAGCCTGCATAAGTGCCTTCGGTGGCGTCTGCATTAGACTGCCCTTGGCATCATCCAACCCCACAGCGAACATTGTCCGTCGCGCAAATGGCCGACCAGCCATACGCTGATGCATCGTCCATTTTCGAAGCAGAGGCTGCATATTCCCCAGTGGCAGCTTATCGCGCAGCTTCTTTCAGCTTCCTATTCTTGCCATGCCATTGAGCACATGCGTCCTCGGCTCCCGAAACCCACTCGCACCGGTTGCCCTATTAGCCAGATATGCAGACGAGCGGGGAAAGTGGTTGTTGCTCGGCTTCCCTGACAACAGCCTGTCTTCATACGTGGGCACTTCGCAGAGGCAGCTGGAATTTGTCTCAGAGCCCATGCCCATCCCTAGGCGGCCATCATGCAGGTCCGGAATAGTAAAACCGAGAGAATGTGCTTTTGTTTTGGCAGGGAGGGTGAACTGGCTACCCATGGTTGTTTGCGTTGCTGCCAAACTATTTTCCCATTGCTGTCCCCCAGCTTATAGCATCTGCGTCGGTTCGACGGAAGTGGGATAGCAGGGTCAGAAATTGACCGAGAAACTGCTCCGTGTCTAGGCCTTCCATGGGCTTTGATGTAAGTAACTCTGCACGATACACAATCCGGAGGAATTGGTCGGCGACATCACACTCTCTGCATGGTTTAGAGCTTCGTATTCGGAGCACATCATTCGCTGCCGATTTTGCCCAACAAAAAACCCTCGCATATGAGCAGCATCAGAAGCCACAGACCATGTCCTTGAAGCTGACGCGAACTGTCCTCGCTTAACGGGCGCTTTCCTTTCACGTCAACATGCTGTAATCGTGTCAGCGGCAGAACAAAGCGCTCTGATGCCATGACAGCGTGCATCGAAACGCACAGGAACATGTCATATCCGGGAAAGTTTTCCCAGTGATGATCTGACAACTCATCGGCAGGGCGGAGACACCGAACGAGTTGCCAGAGACCTGTCCAGCCTGTTTTCCCAATATCTGCTGCAAAGAGGAATAACTCGTCTCGTCAATGCCCCCGTATACTGGAACTTGGCGGCCATCGCCCGCGCCAATTGCACGAGGAAACAGATTCAAGGCGAACGTTGACTTTTTTCATCATCTGTGAGTCTGTGTCGTGTGCGAACCCATGGTTACCTGGGATCACGTCCGGTCTACTGGCTGGATAACTACTTTGAGACCGGAGACAAGTGAACAGCACACCGTAGCGTCTTCTTTCCTAGTGGAGTGGCAGGGAAATCCTGTGCCCTCCGGTGGAGGCAAGGGATTTTTGCTCATCGGCAGCTCGCACCTGGACTTCTCCAGTAGCCTCACGAATTATGACAATAAAGGGTGGCTTATTTGGGAGCGTAGCAGTTTGTCCCCCCAGATACTCCAGCAACGTCCAGGTTCTACGACGTCGGGAGGCTGCGAATAACGATTCAGAGATATTATGTTGACCGGAAGCCAGGGCTGTACTTCCCCCCGAAGCCAGCGCGTTTGAAGTGCATAGGGATGCAGATTGCTACCCAACCGCCCTAAACAAGTCAGAGCGCGGGGGTTGTACACTTCGTCCCTGGGCGATCCTCAACGCTGACAAAGGATACTGGTCGTGCCACGAAGGCCCCGTCGTCTCCAGGGTTTGAGTAAGGGCGACGATGGGAGTGGAAGGGGGGGCAACGACAAGGAGCTGGCTCCGACGAGACTTCAGGACCCCGGCGACGACATAGTCTTGGCGATGACGTTGACCAGCTGCGCCCACTTTGCAGGGAACGTGCCTTTTTCCTGTCTCACACACACTTTCGATCCTCTCTTCCCATTCCTCTCTCTTTTTCCCAGGCCTTTTCTTCTTCTGGTCAATGGCCACCCCCCTCTCAAGGCTGCCACAACGCTCCTGTCTGCTCTGACCACCACTGGTCCCGCTGGTTATGGCATTGGCCAGCCTCCCCCCCGGATCTGCAATCTCCTGTTCGTGCCACACAACCGGCGTTCATGCAAAGCCTTTTCTGAAACCAACCACAAAGTGAACCTACACCGCCGTTGTGGCTCCCAACAGCCTTTCCTGGTGGTCTGACGCAAGACTGGCGGTGAAGAAACCAACCCCAAACGCTCTGATCTTGAAAACAAAAAAAGGGGGGCTGCCAACAGTTGGATTACGTGCATTTTCTCACGGGCCGAAGCGGGCTCGCCTGCCACCGAACGTCAAATATCCCGGAGGGTTATTTTGTTGCCCAGAGCTGCCACCGCTATTTGATCTCCATCGATTTTGGTCCGACCTTCTGGCTCACATTCATCATGATTAATGCTCTTTCATCCAGCTCAATTCATTGTCGCTCACTGAATATCCATCCATTCCTCCTCTGGCCAATGAGCCGCCAAGTCGGTTGGTCCTCACGCTGATGGTGGCTTGTGAAACGCTGTAGGCGCGAAAATGTACCCATGACCTTGCACGTCTGCACCCCGCGATTAAAAAAAATGACGAATACGAGATTCAGGTTGCACAAAGGACGTGCTGAAAGATCACGCAAGCATTGGCAGATCTGGCTGGCTTCTCCCTTCGATTTCCCGAGTTTGGCGCTCCGCCCAAATCCAGGCACGCTTCCCAAACCCCCACTGATTTCACGGGTCACATGGACATTTCCGTGTGGGCGGGCGTGACCTGACGCCATCTCTGGGACCGCATCACTTCTCGTTCCTGCATCATGCTGTGCGTCGTCGCTCGGGTTGTTTCAGCTGCAAGAATCATGCCATGCAAGTCATCGGGGAAGCTTGTTGATCACGAAGTCTGGGCCATCCCGGCGGGATGGTTGCAGCAGTGTTAGACTGGGTCAGGAAAGCCCTCTACCCATCAGGATTCCGACTGGTCAGCCCCAAACTACATGCCTCCGATCTGCCAACAAATGGCAGCCCTGAATCCTGTGGCGTCGGTGGGCATCGTCGACTTTCGGCTACTCTGCTGCTGCTGGGAGGCCACCCCCGAATGCCTTTGTCGCCACCCGATCTCGTTCAAGTTTGATCTTCGACAGCCGCTCCCGACAGGTCGAAAATTTCCCCTTAGTGCGACTGGGCCTGTTGGCCGTATTCCCCTGCAGGGCCACGGTTCCAAAATGGTGGGAATACGAACAGATGCGACTTACCCTGACCCTAAATCCTAGTCAACAGACCAGCAGTAGCTGGCCACATGGCTTGTACAGGCGGTGCTGGGGGGTTTTGCCCTTGCATAGGCCCATTGCTGCCTGCTCGAATCCTGTCATTAACCAAGTCGCGCGTGGCGATTAAGTGGTATTGTGATATTGCCCTTGCGGTTCACTGTTCCACCCCCCTCACATCTGAGGTTTCTCTTCACGGCGCAGCCAAATGAGCGCCTTCAATTTAATCCCTGTTCTCCCTTCGCAAAATGTTGAATGCGGCTGCGCCGTGGGCTGCTCAAGGCTCTAATTATAGTCTGGCTCTTAAACTAACGCACCAGTGTCCTTAGACACGTTACCCCGTCGTCTGCGCAAAGCCCTCGACGCCATTCCTCGAAAGCCGCGTAAAGGCGGGATCTGGTGCTCCAGGGGCGATTGGATATCTCTCTGTCTCAGCCAAGGATGCGCAGTTACACTTTTTCGGTTTCGACTACGCTCCCGGGAAAGTAGAAGACGATTTTCGACGAAGGGGTGACTCTCCCAGGACACTTGGCACTTGAGTTCAGCTCTTTCTCGAGTCGGAAACGGGATGCGACGGTAGTTACTGCCGTTCAGAGAGGTTGAAAAGGGAGTATCACTAATATCGACTGCATTACTGACGAGTCAAACAGCTGACGCATCTCCTGCTTCCTTCGTCCGTTAGTCTGGCATTGTCTCCTCCCTCCACTTCAATTCGACGTCATCTGTCCGCTTTTATTAGAGATATCCAGATGAACCCTCCCCCTTCGTCCCTCCAAAGCGGCGGACTATCAGGTGTCAACACAGCCTGCCTGATGGAACGGCGTTGGGTTCGGAAAAGAGGAGGAACACATCAAACAATCGAACAGAACCGGTCTTACTCCAAGCAGTGAACACTTGCAAGTTTTCATGCCATGGTGTCATCCCCCTATCCATGCTCGAATGTCTCTGCAACAGTCCGTCGGCCAAAGCCGCTTGTCTCCTGTTGTGAGCACATCACCACACGCGCTTCTGTTGGAGTAGCAGGTGCCTGCATGCTTTTTAGCATGTCACTCGCGTCGAGTCTGACTCTAATGCTACAGATTCAGCAAATTCTGGAGGTTGGCTCATTTTACACGGTCCATTTGCAAGTTACAGTTCATAAACTCAATTTGCCGAAAGATGCTTCTCGGCCACGAGGAGATTTAACATTCCAAGACTGAGTTGCCCAGCTGGACTAAACGACCATCTAGGTTACTCCCGCCATTACCAGGCCGTGCCGCCGCTTACTCCGGTCGCAAGCGTCCCATTTCGAGGCTAGAGAACTCTGTAGGAAATGACACCCCCCAAGCAGAGTAAATCCACCGACAATGAAGAGCTTGGAACTTTTGTGAGGGCCTGAAGTTGAAGAACAGATACATAATACGAGAGTGTGATATCCAATGGTGGAGTCAAATCTGCCTGATATAAAGGAATCAGTTCGACAACTCCTGAGAGCCATCTTTTGCCATCCAACCTTCTGAGGCCTCGGTTTATGGGTTATCTGTCATGCCTGCAAATTGAGAGAGATTTTGCAGAGCCTTATTGGCTCATCGCCTCTTACTGAATAGTCACAGCGCAACAAATGGTAATGTGTGGCTACGGTTCGAGCAGCCTCTCCCGGGGAAACGAAGTCTCGGACACGATGAGGTGATCTCTTGGACCACTTCTCAAACATCCGGGTTCCTGTCGGTTGGCTCATTCCCGTTGGCCGATGATGGCGATCATGTTCCCATTGGTCACAACGAGTGACCGGGTGAGTGGTGGGTTGGCACAGGTTCAGCCGTCAACGCGAGCGCTGAACTTGGATGGGCTATTGTCAGCCCTGAGCGAGGACGCGCCCCTTACCTCCTGTGTACGAGTATTTCACGGCGCCCCCCGGCTAGAGAAAGCAGTACAGACCCTCCACGCCGCACCCCCAAACGGTCTGTTGCGGTTTGTTGTGTGGTGGAAACATCATTGGATGCTTGCCTTCCAGCCTCTACAACCCGGCTGGGCTGCCAGCAGCACTATATTTATCTGATTCTGCAAGGAGTCATCGAAGTCGACCCACTGGTATTCCTCCAGGGCATGGAAGTGGTCATGAATGGCTATTATATATATATATGGAGACGACGTTCGAACGAGGACATTTATGTTCCTTGGGCCGTCTATATTGGCTTTTGTATCCCGAGTTACGGCTGAAGGAGGCATAACATTTCACAACACCCAGTGATCTCTCGCCCGAGACTACCGCCCCCTCCACCTCACGCTGTCTCCAAACCTCACTTCGAAGTCGACGCCGCCAAACACGCCGATGGCGGGATAAAGGTCGCTCTCACCCATCAGGCCGTCGACGCCTTCATCCCGCACGTCGCGTTCTTCATCGATCTCCCAGCCCCATCGCTCGTCTGCCTCGCCGTCTCTCGTGACGAAGCCTCGCGTCTTGACCCTCCCTATCCTGGTTCCCCCTCCCTGGTTACCCGTCACAGCTTGCGTGGAGAATATCATGCCCACACCAACCACTTCGCCCTCTTTGAACGCTTGGATGAAATCTCGCCCGCCCCACGGGTCGTTCACGAATCTCCGCCCGTCGTCCCCGTGCACGCCGATGCTCGCGCGGTGCCACCCGGGCAAGCGCCACGGCGGATAGGGTTTCGCGGCGAAGCCGATCGCGATACCCGAGTTTGCGTTGAGGATGCGGCGGATGGTGATTTCATAGTAAATTGTCTTCGGCTGCGACGTGGCAAGCGGATTGTCCACACTGGCGAAGTACAAAGGGATCGAGGCCAAGATGATTGCGTCTTGCTGGTGTTTGCTCGTCTCCACGCGCCATGTCGTTGGGCTGGTTTGCCGGAGCGTCGTCATGTGCTTCCGCAGCTGCAAGGGCGGAGGTTCCAGGGTAATGTGGCCTGCAATGGCAAGGAGGTGGATCTCGTGGCTCGGCGTGCTGGGGGTGTACACGGGGTGTTTTGCACACCACTCATGGGCACGCTCCGCGGAGTCGTATGACGCATTGTTGGCCGGAGAGTAGTCCTGCGGTAGCGGCGGAGGTGGCGGGAGGAGTGTTGTGTCGGGAATCACAGTCCAATCGTGATAGGGCGGCGGATTGTCAGGCTTCGAGTCTGGGAAGTGTGAAGGAGGCGGGCCGTCTGGAGCGGAGAATTCTTCATTCCGTGAGCTTGAAGGGGCGCCGCGGTGTGATGGTGGTGGGCCGGGAGGAGGCTCAAAGGTTTCCTCCGTCCCCTGGCCCTGTTGGCGATGCAATGGAGGTGGCCCCGACGGAGGAGCGAACTGTTCTTCCTTCCGACCTTGCGTCCGGCTCCATCGTCCTTCGCGACCTAGGAGGTTGTTGTTGTTATTGTCAGAAGGACTCTCCGTCCCGACGTCGATCTTACCCTTGAGAGATTTGAAGAGTCCCATGATAGTCCTGCGTTGTGGGGTGGAGGGGTATGGCGATAGTCGTGGCAATGCAGAAGTCCAGACCGGGAATGGATTGGAGGGATGAGCGAGGAGTCCGCAAGACACCAGTGGAGAATGTTATGACTTGCTGGTTCTTGCTTGATGCGAGAGATAGCCACTCATACCAGACCGAGGAACAGTCCGACCATTTAGCATCGGTCCCTCATACGAACCAAATGGTACCAGGGGTCCGGTAGAGTGCAACGCAGCAGGACAGTCACACTGTTCGATGATAGATTCCCTATCGAGTCTGGTCCGTATTCCCTTGGCTTCGATATTTGAAACACACCATACAGGACGGGACTACTGAAGGTATAGTTGGATTCAACCCACTGCAGTCCAATAGTCACCCGACTGACCCTGTCGATGAGAACGAGACTCAAGAGCTTTGCAAAGCACACCAATTCAAATCGGTCGTCGAACGAACCAATGACGGTTCAGGCTGTTGTGTCGTGCCGGTCTATTCCCACCCTCGTCAGTGGCGCCAAAGATTTCTCCTAGCACAAAGAGAGGGCGCCGAAACCGAACAGAGACGAGGAGATGATTAGGTTTGACAGAGAAGAAACCCGGTTAGTTCGATAGATGGTGTGGTAAGTGAGTGGGCGACGAGGTAGATAGGCACGGTTCTCGAGCCTCGTTTGCAGAGAATGGGCAGGTGGAGACGCGGGTACACCGAAGGGATTTGGAAGTTGACGGCCGTGGAGAAGGAGCAGTAGTGTATGCGGGATCGAGTCAGCGTGGCCAGGTGGCTGGCTGTTCTTCTGGTGGTGTGGTCCCGTTGCTTCGCTTTGGAGTCGGAGGTGTTGAATGGAGGAGGGATACGATGGAGGGAGTGCAAGGTCGCTTTAGAAGGGGGAGCTAAATGACTCGGTCAAGCCATGGATGAGAGGTCAAGTCTCGATGATGATGATGGTGGTGGTGGTGGTTGAATTAATCCTTGATCCTGGCCCGAAGAACTGGATGAGGTTGTGCACAAAGAGAGGCACGGGGAGCCAAGGCCCATGCATGTGATGAGGGGTGACGCTTCCCCCCAGTGGGAGGCATACTGCCAGCAGTGACTAGGGTGGAACTAAGCTGCCTGGGGGAATACGAGTACCTGCTAAGGCACTGCTAGGTATCCCTAACTTCGCTACCAAGTACCTACCGGTCACTACCTATGCAGTACGTAACCGTACCCGGGGCACTACTAGGCCTCACTCACTAGCCCTGACTCCGTCTTCTACTGAACCAAGCCCAACACCTTCCAATCCATATCCCAGTGCCCTCCCAAGCATGTGTGATCCTCCGCACACACCTAGGTAGGTATCATTTGTCTATCGCGGATATGCCTCTTCGGGTCTCCCTCGTTCCGTCCTTCCCGGCTCCCCTTCCATCCCTCACCCACTGGCCGGTCTCTGTGGCCATTGATCCAGTGTCACCGGGCTGCCGGTCAAGGTGAAGTTCACCATGGCTTGGGTTGGCACATCCAACAACAATCCATAGTCACCAGGATACAGAATCTGGTTTCCGTTCTGATCTCGCCGTGCAAGACTGCCTAGCGTCAAGTTCAGCGCCGCCGTCTGCGACGAGCCCCCTGTGATGTTGAACAGCCTCTGGTACGCCACCAGTTCCTTGATGGGATGTGGCGCAGGTCCGTTCTGGCTGCTGATGAATCCCAGCGTGACAAAGTCCGACGCCACTTTGCCCGTGTTGGTGACGTTGACGTTGAACGTGCTGAAGGGGCATTGGTCGAGGTACTTGTACGTCGAACGGTCGCAGCCAGACACCAGCTTGGAAATGTTGAAAGACTGCTGAGGCTCAGCTGCCGAGAGACTGAAGTTGGTGTAGTGCAGACCATATCCGAATGGAAGAACAGCATTGTCGTACCACTTGTACGTCCTGCCAGGGTTGCCAGAGGAGGCGTTCGGCCTCAGGTTCATATCCGTCATCGCGACCTGTTCAACGTAGTCGGCAGGATACTGCGTAACGGGAAGCCTTCCTGCCGGGGCCACTTTGCCCGTGAGGATGTTGACGAGGGCATCACCTCCGGCCATGCCCGGATAACCACCCCAGACGATAGCCGAGATGTTGGGGTTGTTCAGGAATGGAGTGTCATCGAGCTGGTCACCCAACTGAAGCAAGATGACGGGCTTGCCCATCGCCGTGACCTGGTTGATCAGATCGATCTTGCCCGGGGCCCAGCTGATGTCGTACCGGTCCAAGCTCTCGCTTTCATCGTCATCATTGATGCCGTCCGCGACGATCACTATGTCGCCCTCTTCAGCAGCCGAGATCAGGTCATCCCAGTTATCGGTGGTGGGGAAGTTGATACTGCCTTGACTGCTCGTGTAGAGGACGTTGACGTGAGGTAGTTGCTCCAGGGAATACAGTGGCGCGTGAAGGAAGCGAGCCTGTCCGAAGTAGTTCCCTTGCAGCTGTGTCGTCACATTGGCCCATTCGCCAAACAGAGCAATGGTGGTGTTCTTGTTTGTTGGCAGAGACAATGGCAGCGTGCCGTCATTCTTCAAGAGCACGATGCCTTCCTCGGCGGCTTTCAATGCAAGAGCTTCCGACGCCGGGGTGGAAACATTCTGCCAGCCGAGGGAGCGATACGGAGTGGCGGATGCAGGATCAAAATACCCCAGGCGTATCAGGGAAGAGTATAGACGGGTCAAGGTCTGATCAAGGACGCTTTCATTGAACAGCCCCATCTCATACGCCACAGGAAGGTGTGTCTGGTAGTATGTACCCTTGGACAAAGTCAGCACTATTCAGCCTGTTGTATAAGGACAGGCCATAGGATGACCTACGCAGTTAAGATCCGTTCCTGCTTTCAAGGCATCGGCGACGGCTTGCTCTCGGGATGTTGTATAGTCGTGCGGCATGTAGATGTTCTGGATTGCGTCGCAGTCAGAGGTCACGTACTGGCCCTCACCCGTCCAATTCCAATGTTCTCTTAGGATTGTTTGGAGAATGTACGGATCGGCGCAGGTGGGCACACCATTCAGAGCGTTGTAAGAGCACATGATCGAGCTATGGGTTTGTTAGTGACTTGGCCGCAAGCATTAGCCGACATCTCACTCACCCAACATTGGCGTCTCTCGCACAAGTCTGAAACGGCTGCATGTAGAACTCGGCTAGGTCTTGGGTGGTCACTTGGGCGTCGAAGTTGTATCGGTCTGTTGTTTCCCAGTTCTCCAGGTCGTACGCTACGAAGTGCTTGCAAGTGGCTACGATCTTTTTGATCGCTGGGTCATGGCCACCTTGGAGACCATTGATCAGGGAAGCGACATAAGACTTGAGATGGAAAGGATCTTCTCCCGGGGTCTCCTGGCCCCGACCCCAACGCGGATCCCTGCAACATTGATCGGTTAGAACAGAACTCCTGGCGCTGCGGCTGTGTAAAACTTGGCCTGCAAGGCTACTTACTTATACGGGTTGATATTGGGTGTCCAGTAATCCAGTCCACTCCTGTTGGCATTGTTGAAGGCGCGTGCTTCGGTGCTGACAACCGTTGCGACAGCGTGAATCAACGCATCATCAAACGCCGCCGACATCAGGATTGGTTGTGGGAAGGAGGTCGCATATGACCACTCTCCGTTTTGGCTGAAGCTCACGCCCGGAGAACTTGCCACGCCATGTAATGCTTCCTCTGATATCTGATCAGTACGACGAGTAAAGCCCCCAGCCTTTGGGTAGACTCACGCCACCACTGATAGCTGTGTATTCCCAGACGCGGCACTCCTGGAGACGTGTTGCCTGTCAAGTTGAATTTCTCGTCCAGAGTCATGGCTCCGATGAGTGCCTTGGCTCTGTCTGCCACTGAGGCAGACGTATCACAGACAGTATTGTTTGCAAGAGGCCCATGGACACAGTCCGGGAACAAATCTGCTGCCGCCGGCACAGCCAGCAGCGCGAGGAGGCCGAGCACAGTAGCTGCCATGGTTTCAATGCCCTTTGCGCTGGGAAGTTGCGAAAAGCTCTTACACAGCGGATAAAAGAAAATGTCTTCACGGTCTCCATCCTGGATTATAAGGGTATTGTTATCACCGACCTTGTGTCCGCTATGCCCCTCCCATGCTCCGCAAGACCTGTCAAGCAGGTCAATGAGGAATTAGCCATCATTGAGAATTCATCCTTGAGCAGACCAGACCTTGCAGGGACGATCATTCCAGTATTAAATTACCGGCAGGGAGCGACCGGGGGACGCAAGTTGTTGCCATTGCCGATGCCTATGACTGCACTGACAAAGTATCTCTGCCATTCCTCCTGGTGACTTGCGTTGGATGAGCAAGAGAAAGCAAAACACCACTAAGCATTTTCTGGAGCGTTGTAAGCTCCAAAGAGTCGAAGGCCGGTGGCGGGTGGACGGACGGGCATCACGGCAGCAAGTCCTAGCTCCAGCATCGACGGATATATCGTCACCAGGATCTGCACTTCGGGTTTTCTCTCTCGCTATTACTCCTTCAGTTGTCCAACGAGTAAAAGGGCAGACAGTACAGAAGAGAGGGGAAATGGCAAGTCTGCCTACCCTCAGCTGCAGGAAATGATGACTTCGGTCAATTAGGCTAATTGCCAGCTGTGACTGTGGAGGCGGAGGCGTCCATTCTGTGGAGAACTGGGGGCTTCCCGGTCCTCTCGTGATCCTTTCGGCCTTGCGCAGTCAGGACGAGTGCCGTCCTTGCAAGGTTTGATCTCGTCATTCCATAGAACACCCGCATGGAACATTCGACGGTCAAGGGGGTCGATTTATCCAGATACCCATGCGAGTCTCCCGCCAATGACACCCAGCTCGGAACGTTCTGTCCAGAACACGGGAGGAGAAATTGGTGGTCTGACAATGAGCATAGGAGCCAAGTTTCGTTCCCCAGTGACGGCCTAGGCACTGTATTCGTTGAGTCGAGGTCGCAGATTGATGTTAATCGAATGTGTCAGACAAGCCCGGAGCCTGGTGGCTGCGATGGCGTTTTTGAAACGGATGCTAGCTGCCGATCCCTAAGGGATATTCCTTGATCTGGCCTTGGTGGTGCTTAGCCCTCCCGTGCAATGAATGCTTCGCTGAGCTTTCTGCCGATTGCACGTCCGCTAGCCTGGATACCCACCTCCTCTCCAATGAAATTGCCATCGTTACATATGATTGAGGTGGATGTAACATGGTCCATGTGCGCCATGTGTGTTCTCCAGGGATCGAATTAGCCTGAAGGCGGAAGACGGCACATGGAGATGATCAGCTGTCGATGATATAGAAGTTCAAAGACACGCCCATCTGGCGGTCTGTCTGCAGTCCACCACTCCCCAGTCACAATTACTCCAAGAAATCATTTGTCGCTGTCGTTGTACAGTCGCAAACATGGTCCACGCGGGAAAGACCTCTCAATTCACCGATGCTGCTCTGCAGCAACGTATGCAGCTGGCCGGCAAGGCTGGCCCGCAGGCGTTGGTCAGGAACTTCCGAGTCTTTCTGATTGCCTGTTTTGCTTGTATTGGTGGTCTCCTTTACGGTTACAACCAAGGTGTTTTCAGCGGTGTCCTGTAAGTCATACCACTTTTCCCCGTCAGATGAGTCTCACGACCTGTCTCCTGCTTCGGCGATTATGTCCGCTGCTTGGGGGTTGCAAAGGCTGACGAGAACGACAGGACCATGAACTCCTTCAATAGGCACATGGGGGACTACACCACGGACCAGTCGAAGAAAGGGTGGCTCACCTCGATCCTTGAGTTGGGCGCCTGGACCGGTACTCTGTACTCCGGCTTCCTGGCCGAGATCATCTCCAGAAAATATGCCATCGTGGTGAACACTTGTGTCTTCATCATTGGTGTTGTGGTGCAATGCACAGCTGTCCAAGCTGGCCATTCAGCCATACTTGGAGGTCGATTTATAGTCGGTATGGGCGTTGGCTCACTCTCCATGATCGTGCCCATGTACGTCGCCGAATGCTCGCCTCCTGAGCTTCGAGGTCTGCTCATCGGAGTGCAACAATTCGCCATCGAATTCGGCATCATGGTCAGCTTCTGGATCGTAGGTGGATCTCCATGAGTCTGGTAATGCTTCCACTGACTCCTTTTCAGGACTATGGCACCAATTATATTGGTGGAACAGGCGACAGCCAATCTGAGGCGGCCTGGCTCGTGCCCCTAGCCCTTCAACTCTTCCCTGCCTTGATCCTGCTTGTCGGAATGATCTGGATGCCGTTCACTCCTAGATGGTTGGTCCATCATGGACGCGAAGAGGAAGCACGTCGAACATTGGCAACTTTGCGATCTCTGCCGGTCGATCATCAACTCATTGACCTCGAGTTCCTCGAGATCAAGGCCCAGTCCATGTTCGAGAAGCGGACCGTTCAGGCGAACTTCCCTCATCTGTCGGAAATGACAGCAATCAACACCATCAAGCTGCAATTTGTTGCCATTGCATCTCTGTTCAAGACAATGCCCATGTTCCGCCGAGTTATTGTCGCGACGGTGACCATGTTCTTCCAGCAGTGGACCGGAATCAACGCCGTTCTTTACTATGCTCCTCAGGTAGGTGGCACTCACGATGAATTTCATGTCCGCAAGATACTGACGTGCGCTTAGATCTTCGCCTCTCTTGGCCTGTCATCGAACACTACTTCACTTCTTGCAACAGGAGTGGTCGGTATTGCCATGTTCTTGGCAACCATCCCATCCATCCTCTACATCGATAGAATCGGACGAAGGCCTGCCCTGGCTCTTGGTGCCCTTGGTATGGGTCTTTGCCACTTCATCATTGCGGTCATCTTCGCGAAGAATCAACACCAGTGGCCCACTCATCACGCAGCTGGCTGGGCTGCTATTGTCATGGTGTGGCTCTTCGTCATCCACTTCGGTTGGTCCTGGGGTCCATGGTAAGTCAAACCAGGAAAACCATTTCTTGTTTATAAGTTGACGCTTAATGCAGTGCTTGGATCGTCGTCGCTGAGGTCTGGCCTCTGTCTGCTCGCCCGTACGGCATCGCCCTTGGAGCTTCCTCGAACTGGATGAACAACTTCATCGTCGGTCAAGTCACCCCAGATATGATTACCGGCATCACATACGGTACCTTCATTCTTTTTGGCGTCTTGATCACCATGGGTGCAGGTTTTATCTGGTTCTTCGGTAAGAAAGCCCACGAATTACCCTCTTCAGGAAGGTTTACTGACGCATCCACCAGTCCCTGAGACCAAGCAGCTCAGTCTTGAGGAAATGGATCTTGTTTTCGGATCTAGTGGTGTTGCCGTTGCCGACCAGGAGCGCATGGCCCAGATCAACGCTGAAATTGGTCTCACTCGTCGCCTGAGTGCGCTCCAAGGAATCGACCATAGCAGCGACGAGAAGGTCTCCGAGGTCAGGGAGAAGACCGCTGAGACAAAGGTTGTGTAAGCGCCCATATCTGGCGAGTAATAGTCACGTTTGCTGCTGAGAAAGTTGAGGGGTCACCGGATCGTCATTTTGTGAGACTTTATGGTACCCGTCAACAGGTCTCGTAGAGTGATGAGGCAGTTGAATTTATCCTTCCGACATAATCCACTGTGGAGAACCCGCCTAAGCAGTAGATGCTTGTGTCCGTGATCTGCAAAATTCCGAGTAATCTACAGTTCTAGGACAAAAGTTCTCGTACCCCGGCCATTTTACACCAAAACCCACTGTTTTAACACAACAATACCTCCATAACTTAGGCGTCAACCTACCGTTATATTTAAGTCTGACATAGATAATTATGAGAGCTTAAAGTCTTTATACAAGATTTTGCGAATTCATACCTGTAGAGTGAGTAATCCAGAGAGGAATACAGAATATTTTGAGTTCCCACTCCACAGCGGTGGACTCGTAGAATTTTATATGTATAAATCAAAGCTTTTATGATTATCTATGTCAGACTTAAATATAACGGTAGGTTGACGCCTAAGTTATGGAGGTATTGTTGTGTTAAAACAGTGGGTTTTGGTGTAAAATGGCCGGGGTACGAGAACTTTTGCCTAGTAGCTGTATCTGCCGCGAAAACCCAAACTGTCACTTTGATCGATAATACTCTGGCCGACTGGTCTTGTTAATCATATTGCGTCAAGATCTCGCGGTCGGTGTAGTGAAACTGGGATCCTGACCGTCTCCGGGATTTGTGTCGACGAATGAAGTTTGATCTGCCTTTTGGGATCGCAGTTCACCCCTTGCATCTGTCGTCGAGCTCCGTCTTCCTCCTCAAGGACAAGCTTCTGCGCAAAGGCTGCTAGCATATCGCTGTCGCAAATCCCCTCCCGCCTCTTGATAGTTTTCAGAAGATACAAGGACCTCTGTCGAATATCTGGTTCTCGGCATCTCGTTGCGGCCATATAGAGGTGCGGGACGATTCCAAGGTTCATGCATATGACAGGCTTGGTGTCGTGATTCGAACTTGATGGAAATGCACCCGGAACGCCATCTTGGCAAGAGACTTCTAGATGTTTAGGTGATCTTCTCGGTCTGGAGTCTTGCTGCATCCCATGAACTATCTCCTCTGTAATGATGAGCAACTTCCTAAATTTGTCTGTAAATAGGTCGAAGACCATTTCATGGGGTTCCAGGCATGAGTTTAGAATGATGTCGAGAGCGACGCTTGAAGCTTTGAGGGTCAGAGCCGCGAGGTCGTGGGTTCGTTTTCTTTGTAACATGCGTTGAAAGGACATTACCCACTCATTGTAGTGCTGTCGGAGCACTTGGTACCGACCATCGTAATCCTGGACATATACGCTGGGCGAATCACACTCCCTTTTTGTAGCTTGGACATGGCGGGCAAAGTGCAGTATCTGGTAGCGACACATCTCGAAAGATGACCGAGCCTCATCAATATCACTGAAAGTGGTCGGGATGGGATCGACAGAAGTGATCGCAAAAGCAGGAGGCGCTTGGAATCCGTCCTTGCCAAACTCCATGACCTGAGTGTCCAGCCTGAGGTACATCTGAACCAGCAGATTTCTCGGCAGGTAGTGCTCCGGGGTATCCTCAGAGCGACGAGCCAGCTCTGCTAATATCCTCATGCCAGAGTGGATGTGACTCAGTGAAGAGGCAAAATGCTTTCGAAGAATCTCAATGCAGGCGAAGAGGACTGACACTGTCAACGCGACGTCAACCGCCCGAGCCGATTTGTTTGTATCAAGCCTAACCACATGGTGCATCGCTCTACCGTAGTGCTGCATGGCAAATGCAAGCAGAGAAGCATCTTCGGACGGGGAAGGCAGCAGGAAGAGCTCATGCAGACCGCCAATGGATATCACTGCGTGTTTGATGGCGTCTTCATGATGGGCTGTGTTCAGCACGAAGCGAGACCACAGCTGAGGACAGAAGTATCCAGACAATTCACCAGCGGTTCGATTCCGAAAGAAGTTGAAAGACCGCTTTTCTCTCCAATCCATGTCTGGAAGAGAGGTCAACGCGTAGAGGGGTTCCGGGACGTAGACAACAAAAGCCCGTCCCTTTCTGTTCGGCTTCACGCTTTTGGCCAGATCGACATAGCCCTTGCATTCTCTTTTGCTTCGTATGCATCTCTGACAGATGGGCCTCCCTTCGTCGCACTTTATATGTCTGGCCCTTTTCCCGAACAATTGGTCAACCTTCGTTCTCAGTGCAAACAGGCAGATGGGAAGCCATACTTGCAAGTAACACAACCACTGCGAACCTTGCTCCCGCCAATTCGCGCCAACTTTGGTGCAGCCATGACAAAATACCGAGTCAACACTCCTGACCACGCCGAGGCTTAAACATGCAAGGCTGGCTGGATACGAAGACGGGGGAGAGCGAGGTAGTTGCGCACCAGATATGATGACGGGAAACCCCCTCCTTGAGACTTCCACCGGAACAATCAAGTCCTTCTTATACCGTCAGATGATGGCGACCTACCCCGTGTCTGGAGGGCCCAATTCCTCCGAGGCACGCGGTGTGTCCTAGATCTCTTGTCCTCTGGCCGATACCAACCATGCTCAGCCTCGCCATCTCGGTGTCGTCTCCGACCCTCCACGTGCTGCCGATGCAGATCAATGTCCATCCTATGGCAGAGAGCGGAATTGATGAAGGAGGATGTGTAATAGGCGGCTTGCTGGCGTTAACTGGATTCGGTTGGTCTCTTACGAGTCAGTCTTCAGCTGTGGACGGTGGAGTCGGCGGTCGCAAACGGACGACACGCCCAAGCATTGACAAAGACTATCGCATGTTAGCAGATCTCCCAGAAGGGAATGTTTGATCGAGGTCTCACATAGTTCCACTTGACATACGCGTCCCGCTTGAACGCTCGCTTCTCCCGGCTCCACGATGCCGCCATTGAGAACCAGAGGTGAGTCCGTTTTCTGACAAGTCTGGCTCTGGGGGTATAGCGATAGGGCCGTAAGGTTGTTCCGTCGAGGGGCTGGATGGCGGGTCACTAGGTACAAAGATGGTCCTGTAGCAGATGGTTGAAAGATAAGGCGAGCCTCTCAAGTTGAAGCTCCAGCATCTAGCGAATGTGGGGGACCAAATTTATCCATAAAGGGCCCAAAGTCGATGATATTTTAGAGTCGGTGGAACTCGTATTTCTGAATCGTATTTTTGACGGTGCTCGCTCTCCATTGACTTTCTTGGAAGTTTAGACATTCTTGCGTACGAAGGCGGATGAAGCCAGGGGTATATTTATCAGGGGACGGCCAACAAAATGGGGGCTGGTATATTATTCTCATGTACCTTAGTTACAGTATTGCACAGTCAGCAAGCGAGAAATGTTTAGGTACTCATTCAGACCATTGGGACGACCTTGTGTTGACGCTCAAGCCTACAGCAGTCTGTTAGCATCAAGCACAATCTCGAGGTTGGCGACCTGATGAATCTTGCACCTGACGCCCGCGTTGACTCGCCATCCATATCTCGAGACAGAGCGACAGTCAGGTATGTCTCTCATACGTGATCAGAGTCCTCCCTCTGATATCATCTGATTGAAGCCCAGAGACCATCGCTATCGACAAGCCACAGCCCCCACCGGCGCTTTCATCCGTCTTACCGTTACACATGGCCTCCACAATAGCTTGTTCAAGCATAGCGGCCAATTCCAGTCTCTTCCTACGGCCGCTACAGGTCGGGGAACAGCATATTCGAATGGTTCTACTTCAAAGGGAATCACCGGATCGATTAAGAAGCGTCTCTTGACTCCATTTAGCTCATAATTTATCTCCGAATGCGATTCAGCAAAATACCCCGTTCGCCTCCCGCTGACATTTCGATACAGAAAATCTAGTTTCGAAGAGGGTGATGGGTCATCACACCAAAGATTCAGCAGCGATGGGAGAATAATCTCCCTGTGTCCATAGAGCTCGGTTAGATTCGAACCAGATCGATAAGAAAGCACTGCAGATCCCAGATGTGTACCACGCAGGATACCTCAGGGCCAGACACGACAACAGGCTGCTACAAAGGCGAGGCAGGACGACTTCGTCCTGGCCACAACCCCTAACGCTCCAGGCATTCTTCGAAGGAGCCTTACAAACTTGAGTCTGATGGGCTCCTGGTCACCCTGCCATGTCCGCTGTGGCAGGAACCTTCCCAACACCTACCGATGCCACCGCAGGTGACCTCCTGCACGAAATGGACCTCGATGTCGATTCCGGGAACGTCCTCGGTAACGCCTATTGTGCATGCCTTTAAGAATGGGGAGAACAGCGTGATAGGGATTACAGAGATCAGCGTGAGGGTCTTCATCACTTGGGGACTGTTGGCCGGTGGCACATTAAATATCAATTGTGGATTGTCGTTCTGGAAAGAGAATGAGGACAGAACAGCCACTTCTAGGGTTAGTGTTATTATTGAGGTTGGAGGCAAGGCTATCTGTGGTCGACGAGGCTGAGCTGAATGCTCTGAACAGTGTTCAATACCTTGGTTCGGTACTCTGATTGCTAAGTTCTTCCCCTGCACAAGGCTGAGCGGCTTAGACAGGCCTTTTTGCTTTCACTACTCCTTCCTCCTCGGGCAGAGAACCTGGACTGCCGCTCAGGACCTGCATGCTGTGAACCGTTGCACGAGGGAAGAGATGTTGGACAAATGAAGAGGACGAGACGCTGTTGACGTCCGGGAGCGCCCTGTGAATGATCGATACAGGCATGCATTTGACTCCTGTCTCGCTTCAATCTCATCCACTATTTCAACATCGGGAGCGAGCACTGCGGAGTGGAAGCAGAATTCGAGGGTTGTTGGCTCAGATATCAGACCTGGGCCGACAGGGAGCCAGCCTAGGCTGCTCGAAACAAACCACGCCCCAGTCAACTTCAGCAGTGCAATCACGAATACTAACTCAAACTTCGTATCCCGGAGTATTGGGACAAGCTCCACTCTTCCTACGCTGGTGTCGAAGAATCGGCCAAGCCACGCGCGTGGATATCTAAGCATACATAAGTCGCTCAAGCTCTTCAGCTTCTTCGAAGAAACCGGAAAGCACCATCAAATCTACCTCGATAAGGACCGAATTGGATCCAGATCTGGGCCTCTTCGTCAGCCAACCAGCCAGTCAGACGTGAGACAGCGTCCTATACGGTGCCGTTTCCCTCGTTATCAAAGGGGAACAAAAGGGTGGGAAGGGGCACACCTATTGCATCACTCGCTACCCTTGGAGTGGCCAAGACAATTCAAAGGTAAGACAATCACAACAATAGCCCGCTGAATTTTTGTCTTCGGCGAAACCGACGGAACGGTCAAGAATGTGCCTTGCTTCGGCACACGTCCATACCAATTTTCGAGCAGACAGGGAGAGACACAGGCCACCGACTTACCCACCCAGGCTCGGGCTTCGAGGGCGTGACTGGTAAGGGACTGAAGACTCAAGCGCAGTCCAAATAAAGAAGGACTCGGACAGTTCTAGAGCCTGGGCTCTTACCTAGCTACCTGGTCCCCATGCCCACCGTACGGACTTGATCTCGCCCAGAAGCCCGGGCGTTCGACCTTTCGAGACTCAGCCGCATGAGGTTGCCCTTCTCGGCGACACCCGTGCCAGGGGGAACAGAACTCCGTCCATCCCACCACTTAGAGACGGACGAAGCGCAGGCCGTGCGCGGGGCAATGTCTTTACTCACTCTCGGTGTGAATGCGCCGCGGGTTGAGAACGAATAATTGGGACTTCTCCAGTTGTCGATCTCAGCAATGATCCAAAGATGCCATGTTGGGGAAACAGGAATCGCGGAGGTTGACAACGGACGCAGCCTGCTAAGCAAAGAACCACAGGGCAAATTGGCCATATGACGGTGGGATGAAATGAAGGAGAAACAAACCATGTGCCTCCGCTGACGAGCACTTCTTAGGGATGACTGCAAGAGATAGTGATGATAGGCGAGGCTGTAATGGGTCGCGGTATATGCAGCGGGGAGAGGCAGAAACAAAGCTACGGCAATCACTGAATCGAGCCCGAGATGGTCAAGATAAAAGGGATCCCAGATAGAATAAAGGAGAAAATTGTGCATTTGATCCATTTTGCACTTGACTATACCAATTCCACGGCGCGATGGCAACCTCTTGCCTCTGCTAGAGGGAGCATCATGCCGCGGACGCACCGTCCTATCACCCTTTCTCTGACCGAAAGGCTATGACAACGCTGGGTGACTGAGTCGACTGGACTGATCCGGTCCAATTACCTGCCTATTCCTACTGGCGTCAGTAGGATAAATGAGTGAACTCCACAAAACCCTTGCGCCAATGAACTCCGTAAAGCCTAGCCAGTAGATGTTGTTGTACAAGAACGGCGAAGGCACCTGCTAACGACCAAAAGGGATGGGAGGATTTGCTCTGACTCCCGCTGCTGCTGCTGCTGCTTGCTGATGATGATAATGTTGATGGTGACGATAATCAATTCTACTCTTTCTGCGACTGGTGCTCGGCCAGCGTGGTAAAATGGGCGTGGGTATCATAAAAGACATGTGGAGTGGTTGACAAAAACAACAACTCGTCCACCCGTGAGGCCCTCCATATCTCTGGCGTGTACTGAGAATATCGAGGCCTGATGATTTTTCCGTTCCTTTTTCTTTCATCTGATTGCCATGCTTGCGACCGAAACACCAGACATGCCTTGTTGGCCAACATGGTCAAGGGAAATAAACAGATATGGGTGTCGTAACGGTCGTGGGTTCATCGTTTGCCTTTCTGCTTGCTGCTGGTGCTTGCACTTCGGCCGAGGTTGTCTCTCGACATCGTTCTTGTCAAGCCGCCGATGTAATCCTGGAGGAACCGGTTCTCTGTCTCGAGTTTGTCGTGGTCATTCTTGACCTCGTCGATCTTTTCGGCCAAAGCGGCGAGCGAAGATTGCAGGTTTCGCGCTTGCCTATAAATCGAGTTAGTACCTGAAGCACTCCATAGAAGCTATTGTCTCCTACTCTTTCAGAGTCTCGCGAAGCCCACGCTCGATTCGTTCGATGTCCTCACTGTTCCGTCGGGGACTCATTGCTCTGGCGTCGTCGGGGGGATACTGGGGTCTTTCTCGTTGGACGACGTCTCGACCTTTGGGTACGATGATGGTATTCGATCTCTGCCTGTCTCCCAGTCGAGGTCTTTCGATCCGCGTCCTTCGCGAGACCGGCCGAGGTGAGGAGGATTGCGGGAAGTCCGATTCGGAAGAAGAGGAGGAAGCACTGGATAATGGAGGAGATATAGATGGGCGGTGTGCTATGCCTGCTGGTTCGTGCGCAGTCATAGAGACTGGTTGAGGGAAGGCTGCCGTAGCCGTGGGCGATGGTGATGGGGAGCTTTGCATCTGGCGTCGGCCAGTCTTGAAGTATCTGTTGCCGACGCGCTGGTGGTCCAGCTTGTTGTCCCAATCTTGCTTGACCGACGTTCTGGAGTTGCCGAATGACGCATTGGCCTTGTGTGCAATTCAAGACGAGCGCATTGACCTAGGCCTGCGCCAGTCCCAAGGTATTTCGAGCATCCAAAGCGGTGGCACCCGCTCAGGTGGTATAAGCCAGAGAGGTAGTCCGTGGTTTTGGCTGGAAGGGGAAGGCTGTGGAAGTGTGAGTGTAGGATGCTTTTCGGCCAGCAGATAGACCCGGAGACGGCACGGGTGGGTTGACGAAGTATTTGGGACCTTGGGGGAGGGAGGGTACGCGGTTGCCGCAGTGGGAGGGACGAAGGCAGGGCACCAGGGTTACCAGGTCGCAACCAGGGTCGGCGAAGTGAGCGAAGCGGATGATTATCGTGAATGGATGGAGGGTGGATAACCTGATCGTCAAAGGGGAAAGTTAACTGCTAGGGAGCAAAATAATGGGCTCCCTCTCGCCCAAGAGCGGAACCTGAAAAGTCAGACGTGAAGGGCCTGAGCGGGTGAGTGTCCTGGCGAGCTGTGTACACAGCTGCGGTCAGTCCTGAACCGTCGAGCAATCGAGATGAGGCGGCTGAGTGGTGGTGAGCTATGGTTTTGTGGATCTGGGTAAGTTGTCCCACGGATCGCTGGGCAAGTTACGTCGTGACCTCGAGCCTCTGGTGGACCACGGCGGGTTGATCAACAACAGTGTTGCCTCCTGGGAGTCAGAGATTGCCAGCCATCCGGTGGGCTGTTTGGGATTGGATGAGACGCTGGGTGCTTGGATTGCTTTTTGTTCGGTGGAGGGGGTTTCACGAAGAGAGGCGAGGGTCAGACGCCTCTGCGTGTTTCAGTCGCTCCTGTCGCTTTGTCTACCGGTATATCACGAATCAGTGGCCGAGGGTTCGGGGGAGGGGCGATGACACGGCAAGCGTCGAGATAGAATGCAAGCGATGGCGGCCACGAGGTGGTGGTGGTGGTGGTGGTGGCGAGCAAAGGCGTCACCAGTGAAGGCAAATTATGATGAGATGGGACGGGCGACGGTAACCTTAGGCAAGGCTGTTCACCCAGAAGGGAGCAACGTGGTGGATAGGCAGGGCATAGGCTCCCCTGGACCCTCAAACCCAGGGATCATTCCAGTTAAGGAAGAGAGACCCTATGGGGGCGGCAGAGGCAACGAAAATTGACGGACGGATAGCCGGGAATCGCACCGCCTAGGGCAAGCGAAAGATGGTGGAGGGCCAAGAGGATTGGGACGGAAGGCGGGCCCAGGCAGCCGCTTGTGTAAGGGGGGGTGGCCACGGAGGAGCCGCTATGCCTCCTGTGGCTTAACTGGGCCACTTAGCAGCTGCGGCTTGACGTCGTTGATCACTCATTCTCTCTGTCCGATCGACATCATATCTTCCAACCGAAGTTCGCCATCGGTCGAGTCACGCCGACATTCCAAGTTTCACTTACTCCGTTGCAACTCCAAGCAGGCGATGATGCTTATCGCAGTCAACCCTTGGGGTCGCCTTTGTCGAGAGCCGGCCGGTGAAGAACCTACCCAAGCAGTTTAGAGAGCCTCTCGGGCATCGAAACGATGGCAATCCCATGTCTGACCTCGACGACCAATCTTGACATGCGCGTTGACCTTTCAAGCATCTGCCTCTGCGAATTCCTCGTCGCGTTGAATCCCGGCGAGTCACCGGGTGGGTCGAGTGTGGCATATCAACATATGTACAGTACGAGAAAGATCGTTGTTCTTAGTCTGCCCTTGCCGCTTGAGTAGCCGCTGAAGATTCGGATATTTTCGAGCGTCGCACGCCGCAAGTAGGCTGACCTGGTGTGGGTGCGGCCTATAGCGTTACACGAGAGTCGCCTGGTGACCGGGATATTGACAAGCACACTCTAGCAAATGTTCGGACGCGAGTCTAATTACCCGAAAGACTTACGCGGTGTGAGCCCGCCAATTACTTCTTGGACAGTACTCCTGACACCTTTAGAGAAGGAGAGAATGGATGGGTCGTATGGCCTGGACAATAGTAACCAACATCGTTACGAAAAAGAGAGCGAGCCACTAACGACCCGGAAATCTGTTGCGCCCCGTAATGCTTGACGCACGATAACCACTCTGTCAACACGAGCTTCCTCCTATGCAGGGACTGGCGTTGATTTGGGGGATGAAGTCCCTGCGTCGACCAGATATAAAAGAAGGGTTCTTCCTCGGCCCCTCATGTGGTGTTTTTTGTCTCTCTCTACGGAATGACGGTTGGGCGTGATGCTGTAGACCGGCCACTCGATAGACAGACGGCTTGGGCGGCAACATCACACAGACCTATTTGCTACATGGCTTGCCTCAGGCAGCGAGGACGACCCAGGTATCTAGTCGTCATGAGGAATTCTCTTTGCACGGGGCAAAAACCAACAAGGGCCCAAGGTACACAACGACGTCATCCATCACGGGGGCCGATTGCTTTTTCTGGCCAGGGATCAACCCTCTAACAATCCGCGGTGTCTCACCAGGGTCAATGAGCCTCACTTCTGATTGATCTTCCATACGAGAACGGCCCATGTTTTACGACTTCAAGTGGGAAGATCTTCGCTTTTCAGGATTGCGAGGAAGCTCCCGCGCGGTAGCATCTGGTGGCTTCCCCCATTCCCAACGGTATTGCGCGACATCAACGGGGCCCGTTCTCCTTCAAATTCGGCACACATTGGCACAGTGAACCCTGGCATGCACCACTTTCTAATCAATGGGTATCCGAGAGCCAGCTCATGTCGGTGATGCACCGGTGGGCTCGTAAGTCTTCAAGCTGTGCTTTTTCCCGGCTTGCCCAGGAAGATGAAGATCGTCTACCAAGTTACAAGTGACCCTCCCTCATTTGTTCCGGAAGACTTCCATCCACATCCAATGTTGCGTCGACAGCTGCCGGCATATTGCTCTGTCATTTTGAAAAGCTAGAACCACCCCTGTCCAAACCTTCAGGATGCCTCCCCTGGTGCTTGATGTCGAGCACCCCACAAAATTGGAACACGGCCGGGGACCAAGTAAACCTGCGAGGATATCTTGTTTGACATAAACTAGAGCAGGTCAGGTGTGAGCTCCTCTGCCAAAGCAAAGAGATGGAGTTTCAGAGTGATGCCTTAGGATTCTGCCCACCACCTGTCCGCTGAAGGCTGGCCACCAATGTCCCAAACTCTGCCATTTTTCTGACATGAATCATGTCCCCTTGCTCCAACAGATGACCACCTAGTGTCGTGTTTGCTGCCAGAACTCAGAGCACTGGCACATCGACGTAATGTTTGGGTCTCGTGAAAAGCAGAATTGACTAATGATACTGCATGACCAAGAGCATCGCGTTGCCATTGCTGCCGTGCCAGCCTCTTCGCTTACTCCACATCTGCCCGGGTATTCTCAAGCCCACCGTCAGGCGGACGGGACCGTGTCGAATTAGGGAGTGGTCAACCTTGATTGGTATGGCACCTGCCTGCAAGAAGAAGCGGTCAGGATGCACGAACGCCATCCAGGTCGAACTCACCTATAAGACGCCGAGGTCTAACTGCCTCTTCAGCTGTTGGCCTCATGTTCTGCTGTCCCCAACCCAAGTCTCGCGATCATGGATCTCGACCCCGAGCAAAGGTACCATTTGGCGGTCATTGTATGGACGGCTTCCCAGAGATACTCTCATTTCTCTTCAAGCGACCTTTCCACCGTCGTCATAGCTTTTGTGTCCAAAATCCTGGGAATCCCATATGCTAGAAAGGCCACAACCATCTCTAGGATCTTGGTACTCATGGTGGGTGAGGTGAATGCGCTCCCCCGGCCCTACTCTTAATCCTGGGAAGGTAAGTGTCTGTCGAGGTTGGGAAATAGGGTATGAACGTGTGCGGAAGTCTATGAGGCTCTTATGGAGTGAAGGTTCGTGATACAGCATTCCATGATGTCTATGTTCTGTGCTTCAGAGATGCATTGGCTGGCGAAGAGCAGGCAACACTGGGTGGTCGGCGAGCCCGGAAGAAGGAATTCTGACGGTTGCGAGAACACAACAGAGCAAGTATCATGGTATTGTGATCGAGCTCTCCTATATTCTGGATCTCCCCTACTAGATGAAACAACCATTCTCCCTCCCTGTACGTGAGCACCTCGCGACTCTGGAAGCTGGTGGCATCATTGGTAGAGCTTGACGCTGGTTTGTTCGGCTAAGCGAAATGTGTGTCGGTATTTGACCGCTACCCGCCAATGACCGGATTTTCCGTCTGACCGCCCATCATTCACCTCGACTCGGGAGAAACTCTGGCAAAAAGACGAGGTCTCACATGGTTTCTAACGGTCAGACGTCCTGGTCAGACGAAATCTCAGCTCCTTGTGGGAGAAGCCGGAGCAAACACCGACAAGCAGCACCCCCTCTTTCGGCGTCTTTTCCCGCCTTCAATTCCATTGTCAGGCCAAAGACTTTCCTCATTCCATCAACCTGGAAAGCGAGCCCGAGCCAGGAAAGGCAAGGAAAAAGAAAAGAGACAATAAGAAAGACAGGTTGAGCTGAACATCACGACCCTCTTTCTCCTCAACGCATTCATCGGCCCTTGGGAAGCCAGCAACCATGGGATCTCTCGACTCAACCTCACTCATCACGGGCCTCGCCCACGTCAATCTCACTGTTCCGGCCGGCACGCTCGACCAAGCCAACGATTTCTACGGGACAACTATGGGTCTCACGCCGCGTCCGGTCCCGCACTTGCAAAAGGGCACCTTGGCATGGTTCGACATTGGCTCCTCGGGACAGCAGGTACACGTTGCCTTTGGGGCACCCTCGGATTTCGAGAAGCGCTCCTCGAGACATCCGTGCTTCAAATTGGCGTCTCCAGAGGCCCTTCTGCAGTTGAGACAGAGAATCTGGGACCATTTCATGAGAGGAGGCGAGGCGGCCCCGACCGAGGCGGATCAGCCTGGAGAGGTCAATTCAGGTGAGTATTTCTCGACCACTTTTGCGACTGTCCTAGCTGGAATCGTCCAAGAGACGTTCCAGGCTATTATTATTATTATCATCATTATTGTGCGAGGAATGCTGTGAACTGACGCCACTGGCCTTCGCAAAGGAGCCCAAGGCGTGGAGTATCCGCAACGATTTTTCGCGAGAGACTACGCTGGCAACAGGCTGGAGTTCAGCCTGTAGGGGGCTTTTGAATTCCTCAATTCAGGCACATCTACGAGCGGGACACATATGGCAGGCAGATCGAGGCAGACCAAGCCATAACAAAACATCTTAGGGGACCGAGGGCTCTGCAAATGCTGGGGTGTGTCCTACCGCGTGATTGACGACTGCAGCATCCAGGCCTGAAGCATGATATTGGAATTTGCCGTGATGTCTTTTTTGACGTTGTTTTAATCCATTCTTTTGGAGACATGATGTCCTACGAATGAATGAATGCATGTGGCAACGGTTGTAGGTTCAGCATCAGAGGGAAGGGGAGGATTCGTCGTGTTGCTGGGTGCTGGAAGCACATGTATACCGAATCACATTCATCCCACATTCCCCCCCCCCTCTCTCTTTTAGGACTGCCTGACCAATTTGCTTTTTACCATCTCACTCGTCTCATCCATCGTCCACCATCCGTTCCGAGGGGCGAGTTTTCTATTGTCGATCGATACGACCGACGACTTACTTACACACGGCGCATTTCTTCATTGGCATCTTTGGGCCTCTTGACTTTCCCTCCCTCCCTCCCTGCCGCCCTGTCGATGAAGGATTAAATTCTCTCCACGGTGTGCATATATATGTATATGTATATGTATTCAGATAAGATATTGATGTTCGTGTTCGTGTGTCTCTCTATTCTTGCATCGTCCCCTTCATGCAAACACCTTGTTGGTCTTCTACCCGCGTGTCTCTCGACGCGACACGACACGACGCAACGACGAGACCCGACCCGGTGGATTTATACTATTTTTTTGTCCATCTATCTATCTATGTATTCTGTGTCGTCCGCCTCCCTCCCTTCCTCCCGCCCAAGACAGTTTCGTCCAACAACCATTGGAGACCTTCCTTCTTGCTTAGCACTAACTACATGCTATCGATAAAACACGCGCTCTATGCGCACGGTGGAGGTAAAGGTGGGTCTGGGATGGGCTTTATGTTGTTGCGGAATGAGTGGAGAGTTTCATGCTCCTTTACCTATGTGTTTGTCTGTTGTTGGGCCTCACTAGCCCTCGTCATGGAAGCCCTCCCTCCCCCATCCCCCCACAGGAGTCGCGTGTTTGATAGATATTATTGCCAGTACCACCCTGTTCTTGTTGCTGTTGTTGTTATTGGAAATGGCAACGTTGACCGTCGTTGCACAGTACAATGTCGCTGGTTCTTCGCTCGCTAGTACAAGCACAAGCAGAAGCACAGTCACTTGACCTCTCCCCTATCGGTGCCCTCCTACCCTGGCCCGGGAAGAGCCATTCAACCGTCTTGGCTATCCTGCGCGCTCAATATCAAGAACTCCTGCCTCGCCCCCCGCCGAATACATCACGTCCCAATGCTTGCCAGGAACAAATCCTCCTAACCCGTCCCCTTGTTGGACAATCTCAGGCCCTCCACACCCTGGTCGTGGGCACACTGATCAAGGCCGTCCCCATGTCGGCGGCGCCAGCGTTGGTGGTGGTGATCGGAAAGGCCGGATCCGGCCCGCTGCCGACGCCGGGCCACTTGCGGTGCCACAGGTCGCAGTTGGGATCGAGCCAGTTCCCCGAGCAGTTGGCGACCTGGACGCTGTACATCGCGCAGGCGGTCATCCAGAAGTTGACGCCGCCAAAGTAGTGGCTGTTCCACTGGCACTGGTCGATGACGCGGTGCAGGCCGGCGTGGCACTGGTCCTGCCGCACGTCCTGGTCGCACTGCGCCTGCGACCCCGACATGTACGTCACGTTGTCGACCACCGTGGGCCGCCAACGCACCAGCCGCAGCGCCAGGATAATCCCTGACAGCTCCGTGAGGGTGTAATTTGGTGTTGTCTCCATGAGATGGAGGGTGATGTTGGCGTTGTTGTTATTGGACAGCGAGTTGAGCGTGTCTGTGATGTCAGCCTCGGTGTGGGTGTCCGCGCCATTCTCTGTGAGCGATATGAGGTCCGTTGGATACTCATTCAAATCGAATTCTTCACCTGTCACAGCCTCAGAGTAAGGATGGGCCGAGAAATGGAATACAAGGTGCAGCAATGTGAAATCACGGGTCACAAGAAGAAGGGTAGGGTAATCTCACGACCTCAGGAGAGGTGATGTGAGAGACAGTAATGCCGAAGTGAAGAATGATCGAGGTCAAGCTGATATCAACCACAAAACCAGATGCACTTTACCTTGTGGAGGAAGAGCCCCTGGCTCGTATGCTTGATTACAGAACAAGTCCACCAGCTGAGTGGCCGTGGGCGGGTCGATGTACCAGTCGCCTCCTCCAGTGGCGCAAATCGCAAAGGGTGTATAGACCTCCGTTGTCGTGTATGCAGCTGAAGTGGGAGCAGGTGGATCGGTGGTTGATGATGCCGAAACAGAGGCCAACGTCGTGGCGACTCCCGTGTGGGTATTGACACATGAAGTGAACGCGAAGAAGAGGATAAGAAGGATGGAGATGGGAAATACGCGTGGAGCCATCGTGTTGTGAGGGTGAATCAAAGCGGTGGCAAGGTCTCTGGTGAAGGAGTATTGAAAGGGAACGGATGAGAGGTTTCGGGAAAAGAGGAAATTGCTATAGATTGGATGGACGCGACTTGAGGAGGGCTTCGCGAGTCGGTAGAAATGAGAAGAATCAACTGAGAGGGTTAGTTGAAGGCCAGATCATAAAACAGCTTGCGAGTTCTTCAGGGGATGTGCGCGCTGTGCTCTTGACTCACAGCCAAGGCCTGAGAAATTTTGTACCAAACCTGATGATCAGGAATGAGTTGAATTGTAACGGGTGAACCCTCGGAGAATACAATGCAACCAGTAAAGTAATTGTCAATGGCAAGTTCCTTTGCTCCTCTCGAGGCGGTGGACGTGGGCGTGTCGACATGTCGTGAGACCTGAATCGATGGTGATACAGTCATGGACGTCAGTACCCCCGGGCCAAAAAGTAAGCAAACAGCTCTTGCGCGTCGAAAGAGGGAAACAAGTGATTGTGAACGCTATTGACTCGAACTTCCAACGGCCTGTTTGAAGGTAAACCATCTGGTCATGTTCGCTGTCGAGAATGAACCCAACGAGTTTCGACCCTGGGTTTCCTTTCAAAGGTCGGATCTGGAGGAAACGACGTCCAGGTGAACCGCAGCTTCTGCCCTCCGTATCTCTAAGAGCTGTGATGTCCTGCGACCTCGTATGCGAAAAGCAAACAACTGACCCTTTATGGTTGCACAAGAATCCAGGGTCGCCCGACCGGAGAACCATGACCTTTTTAGAGTCTGGAGGAAACAGGAGCCTCCCGTGTCTGGCTCAGCAGCCACTCGACGCCGTTGACCAGATTGTGAATCCACTTCTGGTTGATTGATAGCTGCGGGTACATGGACCACCAGAGATGCGGGAGGCCGGGATAGACTTCCACCTTGACTTGGCCGCCTGCCTCCTTGACCTTGTCGCAGTAGAGAAGGGCACTGTCCCTCCAGATATCCATCTCGGCGACTTGATAGAACACCGGGCCAAGTCCGGAGTAGTCTGTCTGGGAGAAGGGGGTCATATAGGGTTCATGGCCGTCGAACTTGGCGATGTCTGTGTCCCTGCAGTGAGCCGTTGTTCCTTCGTAAACAGACAGTCCCGGATTTTGGCTTACGTCCATAGAGCAAGTTCATCTCCAGATTCGCGACCGGCCCGTTCTTGTACCGTTCCCAGCTCCCGTTCGCCAACTGTCCTGGGAAGAGGACCACTTTGTTTCCATTCCTGTCCGTGTAGTCATGCGGCATGCCGGTACAGATGAGGAGATGGCCGCTGAGGGGAGGCTGTAGTTTGTCGTCCCTTGCCATGATGGTGGCCATACTGGTCAGATTCCCACCTGCTGAAGCGCCGCCCGTGAGAAAGCCTTTGGACAGATCCCCGCCCAGCGTCTTTGCGTTCGCTGATACCTATCACGCTTCAGTCCACGCGAGAAGACACATATGGTCGACGTACCCATTTAATAACGTCGTAGACATCGAAAACGCAGGTGGGATATGACCATTCAGGCGCGAGGCGGTATGCAACGCTGACGATGATGATCCCCAACCTCATCGATAGGAGTTGGCAGATGAACTCCTCCGTGTCAAGTCCACCCATGCACCACCCTCCACTGTGTGCATACACCATGACAGGCCGGCGCCCAGGATGTGATTTGGGACGATAGATCCGGATCGTGACCGCATGCCCGTCGCGGACAGCAACCGACCTGTCTTCTTCTGTCCAGAGCACTTGGTCGCCCAATGTCTGCCGGACGAAAGCGCTTTTCATGAACCGGACGTTACCTTGGGCGTGAATCTGACGCGTTTGAGGCATCTTGTCGATCCTCGGAAAGAAGAATTTCGGCATTCCCTTTTCCCTCCATATCTAACACCAGGTCTGCGTTAGGGAGACACTGCCACCAGGCTTGTTTGTTATCTGTACGCACCGCAGCAAGCTCAGGGTCTGTCTCTCGGAATAGAGTGTTGCTGTTGTCTGCCATGACTGTCAACTCTCTTGATAAGGGGAAGAATTCCCCTTGGTGACAAAAAAGTCTCTCAAGGGGCCTATATATGACCAGTTGGGATGGGTCGTGGTGGACCTGGCACCCGTATAAGCTGACCATTGGACTCAACCAAAGAGCAATATCAGCTGGCAGGCCTTACGACAGTCTAAAGACTTTTCTTCCACATTGTGTCCATCATCATCTTAATGCCGGTGAGATAATAGTGTGGTGGATGGAGACGGCCAACACCTTCCAAGAGACCTACCGAGCAGGGCATAGAAATGCACCGAGGACGATAGCAAATATCATCGGCTACACGGAGTATAAACAGACTGTATATAGTATACACATGGAGATATATTCTGTAATGGGCACACCATATAATTACCTGAGCATCACGACTTGTCGGAACTGGGTCTGGCGAGAGAAAGAGAGAGAGAGACACACACTCCGGCACACCGAGGCACCATGTTCCGGCTCAATCGGACTTCGATAATAATTCCTTCCTCCTTTTTCCGGCTGGTCATCGCCGCCACCCCCAGCAGCTTGTTCGCTTGTTCCCTGCATTATCACCATCCATCCACTCAGTGCCCCGTACCTCGTATGTACTCCGTACTACTGGTGACACTGAAACTCAGTAAATCGTGTTTCGAGCCTCGGCTGTTTCGACGGAGTTGTTCCCAATTCGTGTCCTGCCTGATCCCACCGGAACTGCGCCCCTTCTAATCAATAGATGTTTACATGAACGTCCATCTCGTCAATAGTTCGGCAATTGAACATTTCTGCTTTGTATAATAAGGACCAAGGACCTTTGCCCAGACCACGAAGCCAATGATCACTATACCCCGGATTCCCGCCTTTTGAAAAGAGATTGGACTGCTAGGCGAAAAATAGACAGACACTATTCTACGGCACCACCAACAGACAAAAATGGGCAGTGCTAAGCAAGATGTCGAGCTCCAGGACTTCGGGAGCATATTCAGTCTCGAGGGCAAGGTCGCTGTCGTGACCGGCGGTTCACGAGGTCTGGGCCTCAACGTCGCTTCTGGGTAAGCTATACACAAGGACAGCCCACGCTCATAGTCTCTCGTGCGCTGATTCCCCGGTCAAACACACAGGTTCCTGCAGGCAGGCTGCTCCAAGGTCTACATCACCTCCCGCAAGGCCAAAGCATGTGAAGAAGCCGTCGCTGCCCTCAACGCCCTCCCCAACAAACGACCCGGCGCCGTCGCCATCTCCATCCCCGCCGATGCGTCCAAGGTCTCCGAGATTGAACGTCTGGCGGCCGAGGTCGCAAAGACCACCGACCACGTCGACATCCTGTTCGCCAATGCCGGCGCCACGTGGGGAGCTCCCTTCGATACACATCCGGAAAGCGCTTTCAGCAAGGTCATGGATCTGAATGTCAAGAGTGTCTTCTATACCGCCCAGAAGTTTGCCCCACTGCTACAGAAGCGCGCGACGACAGACAACCCCAGCAGGATCATTATAACGGCCAGCGTCGCTGGCATCGGCGTGGGCTCGCTGGGTGAGAACGCTACGTACTCGTACTCGGCGTCGAAGGCAGCTGCTATTAATCTGGCTAAGAACCTCGCCGTCGAGCTCGGCCCCCGAGGAATCATCACCAACGCCATCGCCCCGGGCTTCTACCCTACCAAGATGGCTTCGGGGTTGATGGAGTTACAAGGAGGGCAGGCCGCGCTCGCTGCCGAAGTGCCAAACAAGAGACTTGGGCGTCCGGAGGATATTGCTGGATTGGTGGTCTTTCTGAGCAGCAGGGCATCTTCACACATCAACGGTGCCGTCATCACGACCGACGGTGGCTCTGTGCTCTCACGGGGCAGGCTATAGTGGAAAACTACGCGTTCCAAGAACACTTCTTTCTCTTGCATATTTTATTTTGCCTGTGCCCTGGACGACGTGCATGTAGTGTGAAGGCCACAATCACCGCTTCACGGGTGTCAGCCTAATCTTGAGCGGCTGAAGTTGCCAAAGAACCTAATCAAGGCGTCAGCAGAATCAGAACTACTCGCAGGGCCAAAAAAAACTCACGTAGAACCTGGCGTCCTCAACCCACGTAGGATGATCCCCATCAAGCTCCATATCGAAATGCCACAGCAACTTGGCGATGACGAGCCGTGCTTCCGTGAGGGCCACCCTAAACCGACAGAGTCAGCCAACAGGCTCTTATGGTCTGGTCAGAAAGGAAGAGAGAGATAAAAACTTGCTGTTTGCCGATGCAGTTTCGCGGCCCCAGGCTGAATGGCTTCAGGATCTCGTCGACCTGTAACCCAGACGGGCCCTTGGATTCCAGCTCATGGAGCCATCTCTCTGGCCGGAACTCCTTGGGGTCGTCGAAAAAACGCCCGGACCGGCCCATGTGCCACTGGCCCATCGACACGTAGGTCTGGAACACATACAGTGAGTCCCTCGTTAGCGTCGGTGTGGTACTGGAATGTGGAATCACACACACACTGAGAGAGAGAGAGAGAGAGAGAGAGAGAGAGAGAGAGAGAGAGAGAGGGAAAAGTCCACCAGAGATGGGATGTGAACACGAACTTACTCCTTCTGGTATCATCTCCCCGGCGATCAGATGGCCTCCCTTCGGCGTGGTCCGGGGCGTGATGTAGCTGGCAACGGGGAAGATTCTCAACGACTCGTCGACAGTTGCCCGGAGGTAGGGCAGATTGGAGGAAATCGCGCGGATGGTGATGTCTCGACTGCTCGTGAAGCTCTGGCGGATCTCCTGCTGGAGCTTCTTCATGACGCGCGGCGTCTTGCATAGGTGGTAGAACGTCGCGCTCAGGCACGTACTCGTCGTCTCGGCGCCGCCCCCGACGATCAGCATCGAGTTGGACGTGATTTCCTCGTTGGTCAGGCGGTTGCCGTCCTTCATCTCGCGCAGCATCAGGCCCACGATGTCGGGTCTCTTCTGCTTCTTCGTCTGGGTCTCCCGATCATCGTCATTATCACCTTGCTCTTCTTCGTCTTCCCGGTCGAGTCGTTGCTTCACTGCACTAGTGGCCGCGTTGAAGAATTTGTCCCTCTCCTCCAGCTGCTTCTTGGTCAGTAGCGGCATCAGCATGCCCTGGGTGATGCCGAAGCGACGAAACTGGTTGAAGATGGTGGCGTTCTTGAGTCCCAGCAGGAGGAAGCTCGGCCAGGGGTGCAGTCGGCGCTTCTTCAGGCAATCGAACTCCTGGTCCAAGGCCAGCTGGCCGATCACGTCGTTGAGCGTCCAGAGGAACCACTCGACCATGTTCTGCGGACCCTCGCCGTCGCGGCACACCTGGTTCAGCTGCGAGCAGAGCAGATCGACGTAGTACTGCATGACAGGCTCGACCTCCAGGATGCCCGCCGTCATGAAGGCCGGGTTGGCGAGGCGGCGCACCCGCGCGTGGTCCGCGTCGCTGGCCATGATCATGCTCTCGGGCATCTGACGCTCGTCGGCCGGCGGGAAGTGGAACCGCGTCTTCTGCAGCTGAGGCCGTGTGTTGTAGATCTGGGCCCAGGCCTCCGGGTTCGTGAACGAGAGCTCGTCCGGTGCGATACGTACGATCGGCCCGTACTGGATGTGGATGGCGTCGATGCATTTGTATAGATCGCCGCGCGCCTGGTGCCAGGACGCCGGGAGGCGCGAGGCTCGCCACAGCAGCGGTCCGGGGTATTTGGCCAGCGGGTGGAAAGGGGAAATGTTGTAGATGAATCGGAGCAGTGAGTAGCCGATCAGCTACAAATGTAGTGGAAAGGATCAGTGCCGACTCTTGCAAAACACCTAGCTTTGATATCTATCTTCTTTTCAAGGTGGTACTTTACCGCAGAGACAGCACAGATCCAATACCACAGACCAAGCAACGCATAGTGCTGGAGAGCACCGACGTTGATCGTCATGGCCACGCCGTTGAATCGTGTCAGGTGGGAGGTCAATGAAGCCTTGGTCAATGAATTTCGAGGATATTCACTTCGTTCACGAGTTATCAGATATGTCCCGAGTATCTCGTACCTTTCACTTGTCGGTTGTTAGTGCTTATGATTTGTGGCTCGACATGGCGGGATGCCCAGTAACATGCAGCTCGTTTCGTGGGGGCGAATAGAGACATGAAGCAGTATTTAGGTAAATGTCCTTGTATATAAAGCTGGTGCTCCTGCCCCCTAGTGCCTGCCTTTTTTTGATGTTGTCGTGCTCGATGTCCTCGTTTTGATCTTTACCTTGTATTTTGTTTTCTAATCCAGTCACAATCGTCGTCGGCTGGCCATATATGTCGCATACCGCATACAAGTACCTCGAAAACCAGACCACGCTCGAGATCCTGGCACACTGCTGTCCCAAAGCCGCATCTCACTCACAGTCTGCTATCGTTGCTGATTGTTTGAATTAATGCCCCGATAGTCCTCATTGTGATGACCATATATTCTTCTGAGACGTCCCGTCCCGTAACGATTTGAACAGGTGGTAAGCAAATATCTGGATTGTAGCTGATGGCGACATGAGACCCGCAATTGTGCCTGTTATATAATGCCCCAAGTTATTTTCATTGTCTCCAGCAACCGTCTCAGCTGCTACACGCTTCTTATTGTCGTGAGTGTGCTACTTTGGTTTCATCTCAGGAGGCGGGACGATCGAAAGAAGGACGAGTAAGCCTCTGTCAACATAAGAAGAGGTCAAGAATGAGAATATGCCCACGCCTTTAATGATCTGATGGACAGGAAGAACTCCACTTGAGGCAACTCTATTGATGAGAGTAACAAGAATGATGGACATGTCCTTGACAATCCAATTGACGAACGACGAAAAACCCCTTTTGTCTGACCAGCTCCTTTTCTTTGAGCTAATGCGAAGTCGCGGCCAAACCAGGAGGCGCGGGTGAGGAAACCCCGTGTCAGACAGTGGTATTTACGGTTGCCCGGTGCAACAAATCAATAAAAACATTAAAGCGTCTGTGCATCGCCACACGCACGGTTGCATAACTATGAACTCAATCAACCCGATTGTCGTCGCATGATGGCGAGATCCTCGTCGCTGACATCCTTTTCACTAGACGAAGCTGCAGAGATATGCGCTTTCCAACAGTCCTCTCCGCTTTCTCTGCGGCAGCAGCCCCCTTCATCCTCTCCTTCTCCACCAACTCCACCAACAGACATCTCGCAACCTCATGACTATAATTTCTCCGGCGCAGTTTACGATGAAAGCACTTCAAACTCGGAGTCGGAAACCCTTTCGCAACCAGATCACGACGATGAAGACGGCATTGACAATGCCGGCCAACGCGTCTTCTCGGGATGCTCATCGATCTCTTCGTTCCCGACGACAGTCTCACTGCCCCTGCATTCAAGGCAAGAACAGTCGAGCCCGCGAACGCCTTCACAACGCGACTCGCACGGATTCTATTCCTTTGAGCGATCTGGCGGATCTCGGCCGGCGACGACCTCCCCGAAAAGCCTCCGCGGTTACCGCGCAGCATTCCGCCATCCCAGCAGTGTCAAGGCTCTCCAGATGAAAGATGAAGCAATGAGTGAGACACACAGCGTGATAAGGCACCATAGGCGGACTGGCTCCCAGTTGTCGTCATACAGCCAGAGAAGTCTATTCTCAGTTCGGACGTCGCCCACTAAAAGATCAAGCCGATCCCACCACACATCTCCACTGAAAGACGGCACTACTGTCAAGAAGGAGTTCCCTCTTATACTTCTACACTGCACGTTGCTACCACCCAACCAACGGTTCCAGCCCTCGGCTCAAGAAAGTGCAAGCCTCAGCGAACTGTTGCCCGAGGAATACAAACAGCGGTGGCTCGCTCTACGAGACCGGCTCGCAGATGTCGAGATCAGCAGCCGGGGAGTACTGATACCACACCCTCGCGAAGACTACGGGTTGCTGGAAGAACGACTCCTAGAGAGCTTGGAACTCGAGAAGCCCCGGATCCGGCACAATCATTACTTCAACGCCGGCGGCAGTAGCGTAGACAGCGGGTTTGAGAGTGGGAGCCTGACCGAAGATGAGGTCGACCTTGATGGTTTGGGATTTCTCAGATGCCCGGACTGTGGAGGACATCTGCAAGCAGAAGAAACGAGTCGCCGGTGGGATGTCAAGGTCTTCGCGGCCAATGGCTTAATGCGGGCTGGGGCGTGGGCTGCCGCATGGCAGGAGATGGAGAAGGTCGACGTGGAAATCAACGTTTGCCTGCCAGAAGCGATCTGCCAGGAACTCGAAGCAAAGCTTGCGTTCGCTGACGACGAGGAGGGGGAAACAGGTCATCTCGACCCTCAAGACACGCTTGTGGACGGTGGAATGGCAACTTCTCGCGAACAAGAGGTGTACGGCGACTTTAGAACACTTGACGGTGAGATCGACTCAAGCAAGTTCGACCAAAGACCGCTTGTGGAATCGGACACTGCGCATTCAGCGCCTAACCCACATTCTTTTGAGCAAGCTGCACAGCCTCCACCGGCATTTTATGGCGGACGAGTCAGCAGAGAGAGCCGAAATCTCCTGGTGGGCGTGCTGAGCTCCCTGGTGTTGTTGTTTGCATTGGCAGGCAGATCAACATCCCCGACAGAGAGTCCTGTGCCGGCATTCCAGTTGACGCCACAGTTGACGGAAGTGGTCACCACTACATTCACGACAACGAGTGTTGCAATTTCAACAGCAACTGTGACGGCCTCTGTCGATACACAGCTTCGAGAGGCCTGTCTTTTGCCAGAAAGGGCTGATGATTCGATAGTGGTATCGACCAGCGAGAAGGTGACGGAGCAACCCTCCGCACCGCATTTGTCTAGTCCAGCACCGCCGGATGCCACAAGGACGCAGGGTGCCAAAAGCGATCCCGACGCACGCCAAAGCGCCGAGCCAGAAGACAGCGACACTGGGTCCAACTTGGCGTCGGAACATGAGAGACCAGATCCGAGCCTTTTGCAGGGTCTAGACTCGGCCGATATGGTCACATAGGGGAGACACGAGACAGGCTAATATGTGTGGAAGCCTCCTCGCCCTTTTGAGGGACGTCGGCGGAAATGTGTTTAAGGGGACTCTCATTGACCTGGGTCCTGATTTCCGCGGGTGTTCGATATAAGATTGCTGGGATGGTGACTACTCTCGTGTCTATACGGCGGTCGAAGCAGCAAATGCGGCTGACCATGACGATATGAAGGTTGAAAGCGTTTGAAGCGTCGGTGTTTATTATTTGGTGAACAGGTAGAAACTTGGCACAGACATGTGGCATCTCAGCTCTCTCTTGCCGACCTCCTTCTTGGTATCTTCTTCCGCCGTTCTCACCCGACGACGTCTTAGCACGCATCCAGCACACACTCACACATAAGAAAGACCCGTCCCTCGTAATGGCCGGCCATATGGTGGATGTTACATCCAGAAGAAGAATCCGTCATCTCGCATACCTAGACACATGACGAGTACGGCCACATCCAGTCCTTTTCCCTCGCCCAAATGTACGTACATTACATACTAGTATCGTGTACGTTGCGTCTTTCCAGTGCGAACCCCCCAGGGTTGTTTAATTGAAGCCGCCCCCCTCCCTGGCTGCCTCCCTCCCTCCCGCGGGAAGTGAGTGACGACCACGCACACACCGGAGGGGTCGGAAAAACGTAGATCTTCACAGGACAGGGCTGCATCGAAGCTACCTATTTTCAAGATCTCAATTGTTTCTCCCTCTCTCTCCGAACAACGGAGGGGACTCAGTGTGCTCATAATGACCGGGAGAACACATGGCCAGATCAAGGTCGTATTTCGGAGGAGCCGGGGGTCAGCTGAAAAAGAAAGGGTGACGGAGGGGGAAAGAAGGAGAAGAGAGAACAAGCCGCATATGTACTGCCGAGCTACGTAGCTAGTTATTAATTACTTACTTGTTGTGTACCGATATTATCATCGTAATCATCATCATCGTCATCTTCATCCGTGACTTTCGCCGCTTTCGCCGCTTTCGCCTCTTTCCGGCGACATCATAAGGCTGAGAGAGAAAGATAGGGCACAGCTCCAGCCCCTAGAAAACAAAATTGGCGCAATTTTCCGGGTAATCTAAAACTCAAAACACCAAAAAACGCTTGCCGAATCGGTCGGGAATGCAACTGGTGGACCCAACGTACCAAAAAAACCCAAAACGCCCCTGCAGAGCAGGCCGATACGGAGAGCGGAGGCTGAAAATAAATCTCACCGTTATCTTGTAGCTCGTCTCCCATCCCCAAACATAAAGGATTTCGTCTCTCCGTCTCGTGTGGATGCATCTACATTCGCCTAAGATATAGTCCTCTGCACACCCCAGAACAGCACGGCACAGCACAGCATCTTGACTCACTGGCCGTCAACCTCCGCGGCGGAGAATCTTAGTGTCGATCCACCAGATGGCGGCGCCAAGGTTTCTTGACCTGCCCCTAGAGATACGGTTTGAGATCTACCGTTTGGTTTTTGGCCATGGGAAGGCCGTGGTCGAGGCCAAGAGCGAGGATGATAGTGGTGCTCTGATGCCCCAGCTGGCACGGTTCGAGAACCACTCGCCCAGGTCGTCTCAGCTGTTGAGAGTCAACAAGACGATCCTACTAGAAGCCCGTCCCGTCCTCTATGCCAACACGGTATTCCACGTCATCAGCCACGCCTTCGCCGGAAGGTTGCCAATTCGCATCACCGACGGTCATCCATGTGCGCCGCATATTCAGCATCTGATCTGGCAGCTCGATTGTGACCTTCTGAGGCATTTTTACGCGGAAGATCTCCAACTTGACCTGGATGAAGTGGCCCACTGGAGCAGTCTTGAAATTCGATGTCGAGCCGAAACGTGGCGGAACTCGTATCTGGGCGAATGGTGCGACCGCGAAGCTTTTGTGAAAGGCAGGGCTCAGATCCTTGAGTACGCCCAAGTATTTCACCATGCCATGAGCCGGAGTGGAGGGAGAATCACCTTTGCTGAAGACCGGAGGCAACTAGGCAGGGGACGTATCATCCTGAGGTTAAATACCGGCTGGGTGGCTTCCGTGCAGCAAAAGTCTGCGGAAGAGTTGTTGGTCATCGCCGGCCCCTAAACCAGGTCCTTGGATCGACTACCTGCTCCTTAACAACCACGAGGCCACGATGTCGAGACTGAGTGACAGAGCTTCGGCTTGCTTGGCAGAGAGCGACAACAAAGTGTTCCCCTTTTGGTCGATGGCTTCTGGCTCGTCCTCAGTCAGGCCTTCCCGGTCCTGGAGAACTGGGCTCGCCACTCGTAGCGAGTCTGCAACGTGCAGAAAAAGGTCGATCGCCTCGCTGCCGATACAGGCCACGGAACTGCGCTCGTCATGATCTTGACCCGCCAAATTCAGCCCTTGCATCTCCTGTACGCTGGGATTCCTCGCTCTATCTTGCAGTTCGAGGCCAGTCACCTTCGCAGCCGGGTGTCGACGCGTCAAGGTCGAATTCAGAGGTGGTGTGATTGTTAAGAGGGGTCAGACAGCCTAGTCTAGGGAGGATAGGCGATTGCTGCAGCGATCAGACACCCCTGAGAACGTGGGTAAATGTGATGAATGAACTCTTGAAGGTGGTGCAGAAGACATACGGGCGATAGCCATGGGTGACGTTGGTGCTCATCAGCTAGCTGCTGAGAGGCGTTGTTTGGGGCAGGGATCTACGCGACATGTTCGGTGCCTTTGTGGATGTATCTTGGGTACCGTCGCCCTCTCTGACGTGATGCCGTGGTGGCCGACAGCGCCGACACCATTGGCAGGAAAAGGAAGGGAAATGGCAGAGAAGGGGTTGGTTGGGATGAGTAGTACCTACTGTACGGAGCAGTGACGCAAAAGTGAACTGGGGGGGTTCTTCTCTGCAACCCCCCCTGTGTGCGCGTTCATTAGTCGCTGCTGGGTACTTCAGACCCACCTCCACGTTTCTCACCTGGCGCCCGGGGCGGCACTCTGGGCGTTAGGTCTTCCTGGCCCGGGCCATTTTTCCCGCCATGCATTCATCTATCAAAGTCGCGGTGAACTGACTTACTTGTACTCCCGTACTACTGCGTACTCGGGCCCTACCTAGTTAGCAGGCCAGACCATCTTCTTGGGCTGCCCTTTTGGGCGGTGGCACCCGTGGTAACATTGTTTGAAGAGAGGGGGTGCACTGGTGCAGTGAGGCTTCTTCTCTTCAGCTGGGTCCGAGCTTCCATCATGTCCGTGCCGTCATAGGTGCCTGTTTCCGTCATGGTCACTTATCAGAGTTTTCGTTTGGCTTGTTCCTTTAACCTCATCAGCCCATTTCACATTTCCCATTTCACTCTACTCTCCCTCCCTCAGGGCTCGCCTTGAACCTCTGGATCGACTGCACCAGGGTGTCCATCATCGTACCACCTGTCCTGGCTGCCCATGGCTCCAATTAGTGTTGGTCAATCCCTGGCCCTTTGATAGAGACCAGGACTTCAGATCGAGTACTCTTTCCCGCAAGTGACTTTCTTGTTCCGTACATCGCCGGTATGTCTGCATGTACCGACAGTGGTAGTGGTAATTTCAGCCTTGATGAAGTTGGGCAGTAGTGCATCGATGTACTCGGTATGTGTCCATGCACGAGTTCACGAGTTCATTCTTAGCTCCAGCCCCAAGCACCAATGGGTTGATTTCTTGACCCCCCTGCCAGGAAACAACAACAATCAAAAAAAATGAAATTGTGGCTTGCTTTCATCTTCTCTTTTTTCATCTCTCGTACCCGCCGGTGGACACCCCCCTGCTCCGTGCTCCTGACGCCTCCATCAATGGTGCATTACATCCCCTCCATTTTAAAGGGCTTGCATTGCCTCGCGCTGCCACAGATCAGCTACTAGCTGTTGTCGGTTACTCTGTGTGACCTGCCATCCAATCCTTCGCGTGTCCTGGGGTCCCTTTGGTCCCTTCTGGTCAGCTCTACCCCGCAATAACAGCATTGCTCTCGTCATGCCAGAGCTTCTCCTTCGCCGCCGTTCCTCGTTACTTCGGTCCAAGGTCTTGCAAAGTACCTCGTCTCTTCCATTCCCCTCCCTTCCACACCCATCGTCACCCGCGGCAGTACATGGTCACCAGGTATCGAGTCGTCGAGTTTCTTCTCCCTGGCCCTAGTCAACCAGTCAACTAGTCACTCACCTCCCTCAGAACCTGCTCCGTACTTTCCGCCTCTACTTGGACTGCTTGGAAGAGACCACCTGCACACCAGTAGAGACGGGAGAAGCCCTTCGACAACAACCTATTCTCCATCATCTGACCCACTACTGCAGCTTGCGCTCACCCAGTCAGCCTCATCACCGCGAAGTCGCTAAGTATCTCGACCTTGTTTGTTTTGCACAACCGCATCCTGTTACCTGTGACCCCGTATCAGCTCCTTTCAGCGTCCCTTGATCCCCTACCTCCCACCCAGTTCCCCCTCTTTTTTGCTTTCTCCCTGGTCCCCTTTGGTAAACTCCGCCCGTTGATCCCTCCGGCACCTCGAACAAGCCTCGTGTCTCCACCTCCACCTTCTTCACCACCACCATCACCACCACCCCCGGTCATGCAAGCGGTGCCACTACAGTCATCGCATGTGCCTTGACACGCCCTCATTCGATACTTCCCAACGCCTCACGAGACCGTTGACAACATCGACTCTCTACAGACGCCCGCCGGATCGAGCAGGCAAAAACCTAACAGAGACGTAAAAACCAAAAAGTGACTCGTCTGCTTTTCTTCTGGTCCATACATTGCTTCCTCCCTGGCTCTCCCTTGCAGGAAACCCCCCGCCCTCCCTTAACCTCTTCCGCTCTAATGAACTTGTACTGTTCGTGCCGTCCATGTCAATCCTGCTTTTTCTGCTCCCTTGTTCTAGTCGGTATTGCTGTCCGATGTACATAAACGACTCCCTGCTACCTCCGGATATTATAACCAAGCGACTGGCCCATCTCTGATCCCTCCCTCCCCCAGGTTCTGAAGTTCAGACACCTCCCTCCCCCAGATTCTGAAGTTCAGACAAGTCCTGTCACTGCTCCTCCAGTGGCGGAACCACCAGGAACCCGGAGACAGTGGTACATATGACCGCCTGTCTGTCCAGTTTGTCCCCTTCCTGGTCACTTGACGCAAGCCTGGCGCAAGTAGAGCTGGACCCAGAAACAAAAGCATCGATTCATCCGACGACGAGCAAAGGGGAGACAAATCAGATAGAGGGGAAGGAATTCGTTCTCAAAACCTGCCCTGTTGTCGCACCGCCTCTTCGCGACTGTCCCGCTCATTCCTCCCTCCTGCGTTGGATTTGCCGGACCTGATTGGCCTCAGGTGGCCTTGTTGCACTTCCTCCCCGATCGCTGGTCACACCTTCTTCCCGCCCATTCACTCTACTCCCAGTCAGCCACGCTGGCGCCTGTCTGAAAGCACCGTACAAGCTTAGCTCCTGCATCCTCGCAGCCTCCGCTGCTGTGTCACGTTTGCTGTCTTTGATCCAAATACAGCCTGCCTACCTCTCCCTAGCAGCTGGTGTCTCGCGTGGCTGGCCTTGACTTCACGGGACACTCCTAGCCCAGAACAAGACTCGACCATGCCGACGGCGACTTCGACTGAAATCCATTTCTACTAAGCAGATACACTTCCGTCACCATGTCGTAAGTTCTCTTGTCCCGAGTGGTACATTGGAAATTGCACCAAAGGGCTTTGCTTGATGCTCCAGCCTGGACGGCTACTTCCTCGGTCTTCCTTTCTATGTCTTGACCTCATCGGTCCGAGTCTGACCTCCCTGTCGTATCAGATCACCTCCGCCGGCCAAAAAGCAGAAGCAATTCGCCTCCACCACGTCGCCTCTCACTAACAAAGAGGTACCAGCGCCTCAGGCGCCGCTGGCACCCAAACCTAATGCCGACCTGCATCATCCGCCAGCTTCTCCGCCAAATCCACGCAAGCGGCGGGCATCACACAGTCCGAAGCTGAATACGCTGCCTCCAGGCACGGCTTTACCAGCAGAACCTGTCCCGACCAATGCTCACGTCGCGGCGTCGCTGCCGGACGAGACGGGCAAAAAGCGTGGCCGAACCAACACGCCGTGGACCGCTCAAGAAGAACAGCGCTTGAAGCAGATGCGTGATGCCGGGCACAGCTGGAGTGAGATTGCAAAGGTATTCCTGTGCTTGGCCTCCACTTCCACCTCTCTCTTGCTGATTCACGATAGGCTTTTCCTGCACGAACCGAGGGCAGCGTGAAGAAGCACTGGTACAAGGTAAGGCGTGGGCCAAGACGGGCTGGGTCGTTGCTGACGGAGTGCTTCAGGACATGCACTATGCCGAGTTCGCCGAAGATGAGGTATGTATGCGTGACGAAGAGTCGACCTCCTTGTTCTAACCCGAACCCCTACAGTCTGCAGCACTTCGCGAAGCAATCAAAGAATACGAAGCAAATAAGTGGAAGGCGATTGGGCAGAAGCTCGGCAAGCCAGCCAAAGTTAGTATCTGGTCGTGGTTCAACTCAATCCTCAGCTCATGATAATTTATTCTAGGCATGCGAGCAATACGCAAAGGAGCACTTCAAGAACGGCTAATGCACATGTCTACTGTTTACATCGAGCTGAAGCGCCGGCGTTGAAAGGTATTTGGACACCTGAGTGTCGCTGGATCTGCTGGATTGCCGGGAGCTGCCTTGGGTCGCGGGTCTTAATGGGGGGATTTTGTCGCTGCCGGAAGAACACAGACAGACTGTATGGCCACATCAGTAGCAGCATCGCGATGACGTTGGCATAGAGCCGCGACAGACAGACACGACTGGGACAGAATGCTACTCGGTCAGTGAAAGCTAAAAGAAACGTCAGCCGTGATCAGCCGTGATCAGCCGTGTTCCCACCCGTGGATTACGACCTAAGAGTGGCCTCGAGGTGTTGGGGTGCCTCATGCATCCTGGAAATCTGTCAACCATGCGGATGCCAATCACGAGGCCGTTTCCGAGCTTTGTGTCGCGTGGGGAGCCTAATCACACTGACCGCCAGAGAAGGATGACCAGGGAAGGGTCGAGGTGTTTCTCGCCTAGGCCGGAGACAGCTGTGTTTTGTTCCATATCTGAAGGGGGTCGAGGACAGACTGTTAGATAGAAAGGTGATCGAGGACGGCATCCGCACCGCATCAGCGGTGGAATGAAGTCTGGACGCCGAAGGGGCAATGAGCCGGAACATTGTTTCTCCGACATCCACCCCCCACAAATCTCCTGCGCCTCAAACCAAAGCTGCTTCACTTGTTGTTTCCTGTTTCCTTTTTCCTTTACCAGAGACTCACTCTGCATTTTCCTCGCCCTGTCCCCATCATAGATGAAAGTCTGTCTCCCCCAGTGTGCCCGAGGTTCTCCCTCTATCTGCTGTGCTGCTCATTTACGGCCTCCCGTCCCTGCTCTCCGTTGCACAGCGTGACGGCTGTCGTTTCGACAAGGACTGGACCAGCCGGCTCCACCGCCTGTTCTCGCCCTCTGCCCAAGGCACAATAGACCGGCCCACGTCTTCCGGTCTCATCGTGACGTTTCTCAGCTCTCAATTACCAATGAAGGCCGGCATGGCCCGTGGCTGGGCACACTTCCGAAGAAGGGCCGCTCTGTGCATGAACACCTGTTCGTCCACTTTAGCCCCACGGTGAGGTTGGGCATTTGCATCGTTTCTGCATACAATCTTGCCGAATCACGACCCTCGGCAGCAGCGCCTGCAAGCCGGCTTGGCTTTTTGTCCTTACTCGCGAGACTCCGGTTTCCTGCATCCCCGGTGTTTGTCGACGGTGAATGTTGGGATTTCTACCTCTGCGGCTCCATCCTACTCTTCCCCGTGGGTACAACAACGGCAACACAACGCCGACAGCCTCGATGTCGAGAATTCACGAGCCTAGACATACCGTCTCTTCGAAAGTGTTCTCCTGCACTGACCACGACAGGAAATCCCCCTTGTTGACATCTTCACCGCTCATGGCACCTTCCAAGCTCCCTCCTCAGCTTCGTCAGCTTCGATTCGGCCATCGCTGAAGCACAGCATCAAAATTCGAGGAATACGATGAGCGGGAGGTTGTCAAGAGCAATGGTGCGTTTATGGTGTGCAGGTCTTCGAGCCGTTTATGCTGAAGGTATAGGCTAGGAGCACAAGACCTCGTGCTGCATGCCATCTGGTCCCCTGCTCTATCTGTAAACCGAAATTTGGGCGACATAGCTCGTTCATCGCCTGAATGGTCACTGGCGGTTCCAAATACCCTGAACCTCGGTGTCCGTATAGGCTCGGATTTGTCCAAGAAGTTCCGAGCATGGTACGTGCTTTGGTGATCCCAGCACGATCCTGACGATCCCGTTGAACTTCGTCTTCCAGTCAGATTGGCCTTAGGGACATCACCAGAATGCGGAAACAAATGGTTCTGGGTCCTCTTGATTCGCGCTTCAAGAACCCCGGTTTACCACAATTCGCAGATCCAGCGCGGCTCGGCTGGAAGCCAACAACTGTGACCCCCATCGACTCTTCTTCGCGTGGGAACATCAGCGAAATTTCGAGTATGGGTGCATTCTGTCTGTGTGCCACAGTCGTATTGCAACCCCTTGCTTCCTCAGATCTGTCTACATTGCACCACGCTCTGCTGGATCCCTCTTCCCGTACCTCTTCCTGGTCACAGGCTTGTCTCTTCGAGAGGATTTTGCGGTGAGAAAGTATCTTGGAAAGCGGGACTACAACTGCCTAAAGGCTAGGGTTGGCCTCCAGGTGAGCTCCGAGCTCCTTCCACCAAATGGTAAAGCTTCTGTCGTTAGTCGAATTGTTGCGTTGACGAGAAATGACATCAACTTGCTTTCGACATACAGTACCTTCCCTTCTTGTCACGCCCTGGGCAAGACTGGTATGCCAAGCGGGATTGTACGAATCCGAGGCTCTGATGAATTTGTCCATTACTAACGTCTCGTTATCCTTCCAGATTCGTCTCTAAGCGGGTCTAATGCATGTCGGACCCGCTTTACGTATGTACACGGCCCTCATGATGACTGATCATCATATCGGAAAATCGTACTAATTAGTATCTTCGGACTTCTTCAAGGGTTTGAGAAATATTCGAGTTCCAACCTATTTCGTATGTGCGACGCGAGATCATCCGGTGTTTTTGCACGAAGAGGTTCTACAGAGATTTGCTCTGTTACAACCTTTTCAGACAGATTATGGGTGCCGCTCTATAGATCCGCCACTGGTGAAGGGTTCTTATTTTAAACCAGCGTTGGGCCGAAACAAAGACGGCTCACAGGGACTCGAAAACGAATCAGCACCTTTTCGTTCCTGGAACCCGCCTTCGAGCATTCATGGGGATGTCGGCCATCGAGAGCGGATTCCGCTGACGCTATGGTCATGCGCGGCCGCGTGGTGGGAATTTTGGCCTGGGACAATATCGACATGGCACAATCGACGACTGTTCTCTTCAACTTTCGGAGCGCAGCCTAGAACCGCCGGCGCGTCCACCGCATAGACATGTTTCCAGTGGTGCTGGTAATCTCCACGACGATCTTTCGCCCCTAAGTTCGCCTCAGTCCTTCGAGGTCCACCAGTGCTAAGGTATCCATGGAGCTCTTCGGACACAGACGTCACAAGACTTTGCGAGGTGCTTACGATGTGCCCTCCAGCTCGTCTGCTATGCTGATCTCAACCAGGCATGAGATTAAATAGTAACATTGGATGAATTGAGGGGTTCTATCCTCACTTCAGCTTGTCTATTGTGGACGGAGGGCTCTTGCCCCCGTGTTTTCAAACACACCACCACCGCAGCGATTGCACCAAACAGCCTTATAACTTGCTCGCCACGTTTCCCCTGCTAATGCGGCGATGATAAGCGTCTCTCATCTCTCTTCGCAACATCTTCCCGGACGGTGTCCTGGGAATCTAGAGAATCGGCTGTCAGCAACAAACCAGGCATCGTGCAATTTCAAACTTACCGAGTCGACTATTTCGATTCCTCCTGCAAGATGCTTGTGCTTACTCAAGCGCTGCCCAACATGCTCGTTCAGCTTCTTGATCACTGCTTCCGCACCTTGTTTCTTGCCTTCGGCGCTTAACACCACCCACGCTCTCGGGAACAAGCTTCCGTCGCCTCGACCGTTGTCAACTCCAGCAACACATGCGTCCGTTACAAGCTTCTCAGGGTGATCAAGCAGGGTATCTTCCACCTCGGTTGCTGCAACTTGCAACCCTTTCACCTTGATCATCTCCTTTAGACGGTCGAGGTAATGGATTCGATCTTCGGCATCTCGCATGACAAGGTCTCCTGTCCTCAACCAACCAGGCTCCGCGAACAGTTCGGCGGTGGCTTTTGGATCCCGGAAGTATCCCATGCACACGACATTACCCCTTGCCCATAGCTCGCCCTTGGTGCACTTCGGCACATCTTTCAAAGTGTCCGGGTCAACAACTCGGCCTTCCATTCCTGGGAGAAGATAGCCGATTGTACCAGGCTCAGACGCCTTCAAGCCGAAGATACCTGCTACAGGAGGTGACGCAATAGACGCAGCTTCGGAAAGGCCATATCCGGAGGGAATAGGCGTTTTAACGGGCAGTTTCTGCGCAAGCTGATATGCAACGTCGGGTGGGAGATAGGCAGCGCCACTGGAGCAGCTGACAATCGACGATAGGTCATACTTGTCAGTCAGCGGAGACTGAGCAAGTTGCCTCACAATCGGTGGTACTAGCGTCAGGACCGTGACCTTGTACTTCTGAATGGATTTCAGTGCAAGTTCGATATCCCATTTCGCCATCATGACGTTTGTCGCCGGAGCAAGATTGACCCGCAAAATCCACATGATCATGCCGTAAGAATGGTATGCCGGTACTATCCCAAGGAGTGTTTGGTGTGTGAGAGGTTCGACTCCGTTGAACAATGCAGTCAGAGTCGCCGCTGTGATGCCTTGTAGACCGCTGGAGACCGCATTTCTATGGGAGATCATCATGGCCTTGGGCAGACCAGACGTACCCGACGATTGGAACAGATAACACAACTTGTCGCCGCCAATGAGTTTTCTTTTGCGCTCTTCCATCTGCAAGCCACGCCGCACGAAAGACTCTACAGTCGGATAGCCCTCGACAGAATCCAAGGAAGAATTATCTGCCAGCACAACGATCTTCCTTGGATCAAGCACGAGTCTGAGCTTCTCGTTGTCCGGACCGATACCCAGTTTGATAGCCTCACGCAATACGGGGAGAAGCGTTTGATGGCACACAATAGATGTGATCTGCATCTTTCTCAAGACATGCCACAGTTCGTACGGGGTGGATGCAGGGCTTATTCCGCCGAACACCAGCTCAGCACGGAAACAAGCGTGGGCCAGCATCGAGTAGTGAATGTGATTGCGGGAAAAGAGACCCAGAATCTCCCCATCGTCTCTGTCATCCACTGGCGATCTGGTCAATCCCAAAGGATTGGGACCATCGTAACGAAGGGCTCGTGCTAGGGCACATACTCGGTTGTAAAACTGGTGGAGCGTGACTCTCTCATCGGTCACAGCGTCGATGAAGAGATCATAGTCAGGAGGCAAAGGCTGATCCGGGGGGAAACACAACTCGTGAACGTTCAAGTCCTTCGGCGTAGGGGGAAATGGACCGAATGGAGATTTGAAGATCTTGTCGTCTGTCGGTTGGTATTTGCCATGTACATCTGGTGCCTCCGGATGGATGAACCTGGCCCAACGTGGCGCCATTTCCCGTCCGACAGCTGGTTTCTGGTCAGTCGACTTGGACAGCCGTGCCGATATCGACACGAGACTGGCGTCTCTTATGATCTACGACCATCTGCCACAAATGAGGGGAGCCGTCGGTTACCATTTTGAGGATACCGGGACTACCTCGGTTTGTCCCTGCACGACCCGTTGACTCTCTGTTGAGCCAACCGAGCCTCAGTCTCGGACCTTTTTGGTCGTGGGAAGCAATTCTTCTTCGATGGCCGAGCACGGTGAATCGTACGGTAGACGCAGCAGACGAAACAAACAACCTATATGGCACGCCACTGCGACGGTGGCGGTCACAAACCATCATTTATTGTGAATCTTTTGCCGCAACATGCCTGCGCCGATTTGCGCAAATGCTCTTTTGAGTGGAAAATGCGGGCTTAATGAATCGATATGTCGGTCAAGGACAATCTAGGCCATTTGAAGTTCGTCCACTTTCCCGACTGGCATCACGGGATGCTCGGAAGATGGCATACCATGTGAATGTGTCCTGGTTGTGTGTTTAGGTAACGGGCTCTTACTTAATGTGCAAGTCTCCCCCAATCATGTGTTATTGTAACGCAGCATTAGTACTTCGCGCTTTTCGCTCTCCGGCAACCGAGATCTCGGATGGTAACGAGGTTCAGCCCTCTCTTCCCGACGGTTGGAACTGCCTGGGATTTGTCGAAGGACAGGGCCTCCTAGTTGTTCGAGCCCAAGGCGCCAGATTCCACAAATACGACCAGGTTTTCCAATACCAACTGGAACACAGTATTCCGTACCGGAAGTTGCCTGGCGATCCATATGGTGGATACATGAGGTATAGAGCTAGCCACTTGTGTCTATGACACCTGAAGCCCTGACTGGCCATTCGTCATTAGAGCCACTACCTCCGCGGGCTTTCCCCAGTGAATTCGATTGTCTGAGACGAGCGGAGCGTCCTGAAACCCCTATTTTACCAAGGATTACTGATCTCGTACACCGCAGTACAGGCACCCAACAGGGATTCAATCCTCCTGCCGCATTATTCTGCGGAGCCGTGCCTCTGATTAAGCAGCAAGCACATTTCAATGGCAGGGCGTCTTCAAGCCTGACGGCCCCAAAGAAGAGTAGCCCTGAGCCATAGGCTTATTTGCGGCTGTTTAGATGACAGCTCAAACAGCGATTGATACCAGTAAGCCTGGCCACGCCAATCAGCAATCATCTCCAGCAGACATCAACCTACCCAGCAGCAAAGGGTACCAAATCTCTAGCCTCTTTTTTCCAGAGTGTAGTACCGTCAGCAGAGTTCTACCTGCTTCCAGACGGCCTTGAAGACATGGTTGGGTCAATGAATAGCCCGCTCGTCAGCCCATATCAACCCGTGTCGACATAGTAGCCTCTACTACTGAAGTGCAAAGCATCATGTCAGTACCAAGCCAGAGACCGACACAGCCTCCGAGGCATTCGCATCTTTCGACGTCGATCGTTCCTGGGCTTGTTCCCCAGGGAGGCTTTCCTCAACATCATGGTCTGAGTCAAGAAGATATCGACGGCCTCTTTAGCTTCGATGCCTTTCCACAGCAGAACTTCGACGAATGGTCGCGTCAGGTTTCGGCGGAGGAAATGTGGCAGCAAGACCACGGCCTCTTTGAGGGGTTTTGGGCCTCGGGTCCTGGGGTCGACCACCAGGGTGCCTCGCCTATGTCAATATCAGGGCACGTCGGCCAGCATGGCCCGAGGAAAGTGTCCACCCCGGACTACCCTACCAACGGTATGCCATATGGATTGCGGCTGGAATATGACGGCAACGATGAGCTCCCGGTCGGCGGAGAGGGTGTGGGTGACCGTCAGGAACGCCAGCGAAGCGAAGCCACCGACAACAATAGCACCGGTGCTGAATCGACGAAGGCGGATTCCCCGAGCGAGCAGAAACGAAAAATGCAGAACCGGCAAGCTCAACGCGCCTTTCGGGAACGCAAGGTGAAATATGTGCAGGACCTGGAGAAGCAAGTCAAGGATCTCCTGCTCTATGCCGAGTCGTTGAAGCATGAGAACCAAATGTTGAGGGCGCGAGGGCAGTGGTTGAGCAACCAGCTGAAGAGCCTGCACCGGCAAGCGTCGTCAAAGCGTGGTCCATCATGAGGAGCGTTGGGATGGGGGAGGTGTTAATGGGTTTCTCTTTGGCGATGTGCATTTTGCAGGGATGTCGAGACGGACATGGTGTTTGGAAAACCTGGTTATGCCAGCAATATGTGTGTACGAGCGTGTGATGTTTTCCCCGATGGAAGTTCAAGGATGTGTTTTCGTCGGATGGTTGTCGCAGTTGCTGGAGAGCGAGCCCTTGTATGTTCTGCATCTATTCAGATATACTTTGGAGGAGATGAAAGGAAAAGTCCGTAATGCCTCAAAACGCCTACTTCTACTCCAGCTTGCAGAGTCGCTTGCATGTGTGTTGTCCTATGAGCTATTGATCTTCCACGACCGACACCGTCGACTGCATCCCCTCCCACGCCCCCAGGTGGTCGGGTTTGTCTCTGGAGATACGATGCACGACTCCGCCAAAACCAGGACGACAGCGGCTTAGCGATTTGCTCCCTATTTTGTAATATATTGTAATAGTGATCATGGGCGTCAATCTCCACCAAACCAGCAATCAACCTCTTCTCTTCTCTCTTTTCCCCCCTTTCTCTGTGCGAGACCGCTTCCCGCCGCTGTTTTTGTCCCACTCGCCGTCGACGAAGAGGAAGACGTATTTCTCCTCCGACTCGCAATTACGTTTTGTTAGTCAATGCTCCCGGCTAGTGATGGTGTACAACAAGGAGAGACCTCTCCCCAGTTCGGCGTGCTGTGGCTGCAGCAAGCCCTGGGGGAGATTTTACTCTGCGATTGACAACCACGACCTTTTCTCGATAAGGGTGCATCATCTTTTGAAATTTCATATCATTTCATATCAAATCAAACCAGCTGTGAATCGATCCGAGGGGGAGAGGGGAAGCAGAAGGACTATATCACCTGGGAGATTGCGAGCCCGTGAGTGCTGGTGGACAGGCGGCACTCACTTCAAACGTGAGAACTACCACTTGTCTCTCTCTCTGCACAGTGCCCTGTATATTGGTCTTTTGCACAAGGTCAGCCCACTAAAATATCGTCTGTCTCCTCCTTCCTATTTCTTCGACGAGAAGTTATCGGTGCTCTCTCTTCCTCATCTTTGGGGGACCCGGGGGCGGTCCAGAAGCCGTCTCACAATCGGGCCAAACCCTAGGGCTATGGTTCTCGTCTCCCACTGCTAGGACCACAACAACGACGCCACGACGTCGGAAAGGGACGAGAGAGGGCCCTGTGGCCCACCCACAAGCGGGACTCACCAGGTGAGTGCCATGGCAGGGGAGACGGGAGGGCTTCGCACCAGGACGTGCTCCCTGACCCGCGGATCCTCGACAATACTGCCGCAGTGGTTGGGAACCCACCACTTTGAAGAGGGCGGGAGAGCCCTGTTGTCGTTGTATATTCCCACGGAGCAACCGAACCGTCATGATCTGTTCTCCAAGAGTGTGATTAGTTTGTCTCAGCTGAGCCGTGTAGCTCTGTCGACACTGCCTCCTCCGTTACTGTTTGTGCCGAGTATACGGCTTCTACGTTCCCTCCCCAGTATCTGTTTGTCGTCCTTGAGTCATGATTATTTGCAAAGAACGATGATGGACAACGGACATTGCTATTGAGCTTCCTAGACCACTCAGAGTCAGCATGACTGTTCTCTGTCTTCCCTCTCTGTCATTTTTTGACCTTGTTTCTCTTCTTCCCTGGTGCGTGTATCGTGTATCGGCTGAAACATCCAGCATACCACTATGCAGGCAGGCCTGATGTCCTTCTCGCCTCCTGCCCCTTTGACGATCTGCAACGTAATCATTCCACATAGCCTCAACTCTCGTGATTCGTAGACGGAGCCGAAGGGCCGGGATGGGAGGAGGGCCCTCCTCGCCTAGTTTGGGCCCAATGAGGCAGTAACACTCCCAGTCTGATGAAGCATGGAGTCTTTCTTTCTTCACGGGAGTCCCAGCAAGCCAATCACCCACTATGCCTGCCTGCCTGCCTGCTCGACTCCACAACGACTAACTTCTGGCTTGACGAAGAATTGACTCAGCACGAAGGATCAACCAGTCAATCCCAAAAGACCTGCAGAGGCGAGAAAAGAACCTCGATGGGGTTCCACAACTGGGTTTCACACCCCAAATCCCATCCATCCATGCCACACCGTCCTCCAGGAGCGGGAGCAGAACACCGTCACCAACGGACGATCCTTCCTGGAGAGACGGCTAGACTTGGACCTACAAGAACGAATACGGTCTCATGGGCTGAGCTATCGCACCGGCGACAGACGTGAAATCTATTCCGTGTCTGCGCTTGTCATGGAGTTTGTCCGTCTCTTGTTACAGGCATCCTGGGGCAAATAGGTGGACTGCCTGCCCTACTTGGCCTCTCGTACGACTTTCTACGCAACCGGCGCCCCCTTTTTACCTCAGCAACCGCAAGCCCGGACGAACTTTCTCTCTTCGCCAATTTCCCGTCGGCCTGCATATATCCTTTGCACTAGTATGCTTCGGAGGATACCGTGTTTTTCGCTTGGAGGCTGGGTCCAAAATGTATCCAGGACTCCCATTCCCATATCCATTTAGCAGACAGGTCTTTTGACCTTCAGCAGCTGTTCGTCCTCAGGCCATAAAGCCTCCTTCACATGGCGGCTCCTTACATTTCTCCTGTGCTTCCTACCAACCGGACATCCTCCCATCGAACGGACAGACCAAGAACAAGAGACGGACCATGTCAATGTGAAGATTATTTCCCTCCTGGATAGATTGGCTGACGAACAAGGAACTGGTCATCGGTGAAGGGTCTGCCTTTGCTGACACACACATACACGCACATATATACATGAAGCATGTCGAAACTGGTTGGATGCTTATGGAAGACTATATCACCGCTACCTCCCCAAGCAAACTGAGCTCAACAAGAGAGAAGAAACGAACAAGGCCTTTGGATCGCGAGCCTCCTTCCCGCAATTTCTCAACACGTTGGGATTAGAGACAATTAGGTGACGACACCCATGTGCGTATATTCTCGCCTAGTTACAACCACGAATGCCTAAAGATTGTCAGCTCGACAAAAAGCGAATATCCTCGGCTTGTCCTCGCTTCTCTTATCCTGGGGGTTTGCGCAACTCATATTCGAGAACGTCGGCTGATACGGCGGAGAGCATTGCCACTCCATCGCGACATTGGGTCTTGGCCGTTCATAGTTATAGCGGCGACGAATAATGTATGTCGATTTTGTGAAAAGAGAAGGCAGCTGACGCTGCTGTAGGCGACAGAGGAGGCTAGCTTGGGTGGCAATATTCGCAACATGGCAAGATCGGCTTCTGATTCGCCAGGCCATATTCTGATTGGGCGAAACGGTCGCTGCTGATAGACTGTGGTGGAAGCCATCGCGCGCCCGGATGCTGCTTTGGGACTACACGGGGCGGAAATGGTTCACAGAGATGAGGATGGACATCTTGCACACACAGCCAGGGTCGGGCAAGATATGTCAAGGAAATGGTCCCCAGACAGCAGCCACTGCGTGTGGACCTCGCAGCATGAGAATCCCAAGGATTATTCTCCCGTCGATCGCGCAATGCAGAATGAGTTTCACAGGAGTGGTGGTGGCATATCAGCGCAGAATAGGAGGATCCCCAAAAGAGGGAGCAAAGAAACAAGTGAGTGACTATCTAGGGTCTACAAGGACGGAGGAGAAGCATGGATCTCGCTCCGTCGCAGAGACAAGTTTTCGCAAAGTCCTTCGGTCAAGATTTTCAAGCACAGTACAGATAAGGATGGAATCTCTCAAAGGTCGGGTGACGTGGAGATAGAGATGAGAGGTGGCACTTCTATTACTTCGGTAAGACAGCAAATAGGTTTCGTCGCCGCTGCCCTGAGAAGATGAATGCCGACAGCCCTGATGACAGGTCTCCTTTCTCCTCTCCTGGGGCCCTGTTCTACCACAGAGCCTCCGAATGCGGCACCCAGGGACTTGAAGGCGTCGATGGATCATGTACAGTGGGCCAGTTTGTGGATTGACCAAAATACAATGCACGAGCGCACAGAGTCATGTTTTTGATCTGGAATAAGACCTGAAGACGTTTACACGCGAAGAATACCTGCAGACTCTCCTTAAGCTTCCAGCTCTTCCTTCTTGCTTACAAGTCACAGGTGTAAATCTATCCTTTCATTGTGTACGGAAGATGATGATCTCCGTTGGGCGCACAGAGTACACGGTACACTCACTTTTTGAGCCTCAATTCCTGGGCCGCGCATGTCTAAAATACCGTAGGTACTTTTGTTCCGGACTCCATGCTTACATGCTTACCTGCTTACTTATCTGTCCCCTCCTCCGCAAGGCTGTCTGAGCTCAGGGGCGACGGGGCGCCCAACCTGCTGGGGAGGGTGAGAACTATATATTACCAGGTCGAGTAAGTGTCTCGGGGAATCTACCCCACGATCTCACCCGAGTGCCTCCGACGACATCTGATCCTTGTACTATTGTTATGAGGATCATTATATAACGAGGATGCTGTTGCTTACCTACTCCCCATCCAAGTGAGCTCTGCTTTTAGTAATCGTGGTACGTTTAGTCCTCTCGTCGTGATTGGTCCATAAAGTACACCTTCAAGGGGACCTGTCGCTGCCTTTGCATTGTCCACTCATAGGCTATCTCGGCACCCCACTCTCCTCGACTACACACCAGATTGCGTCTGTTGCTGCTTTAATGAATCCCGTATTGGTCAATGAGTCTCCACTTCCCTCCCCATCCTTCGAGTCCGCGACACGCGCTGATTGGTCTTTAAGGTCCTCACTTTGAACATCTGCACGACGACACGGCGAGAGCATGTCCGCCATGGACACTGCAGGATAGGAAAGAAAGTTACCGAGTACTCCGTAACCGTGAGAGCCAGGTACGCAGGCAGGGAGTTAGGTAGGTAGGTGGCGTTGCAGGTCCCTCAGAAAGAGCAGCCGGTTCAGTCGAAGCTACTGCAGTGGATGTGATATTGACCAGCTACATATCAAGTGTGCAACGATAGCAAGGAAGAAAAAGAATCTTGCTTAGCCGAGATCACCTGTGTATTATTTGCGATGGTCGGGAAGTCGACGAGAAACTCCAAGAGACTCAACGGGCCCAAACACTTGATTGACGGCGATGTGTTCTCAACTAGAATGAATTCTTGGTCTCTCACACACGTTTCTATTGTGTTCGTCGTAGGAGAATAAACTCTGTGCTGTATTCTATGAGCATTTCAGCAAGGTGGCTAGGTCAGTAGTCGGCTTTAGCGAACGCCAGAGCATATCATGTTCCTGCGAAATCGATCCGCCGTCCGTGCAGCTCACGTATCTACACAAACATCAGTGACATATTCATTTTCTGCTTTTTTGCACAGAATCACATCCTAGATCGAAAATGGCACATCATTGTGGACCATCACCAGGCAGTAAAGGCGTAATGCAGGACGGACAGTCGATTGCTGGCTGGTCAGCGCCGGGGCGACCTTAAGGTCCTCACTTTTTGATACGCCTGCCGTTCCCCTTCTCAGGAATACTGGCACCAGTCGCGCTCCTCTCACTTGGTGCCATATATACAAGGTATCCTGCTCCTGGGTGGTGTCTTGGTTTTTGTTTTTGTTCTCCCATCTCCCTCTCTCTTTTTTATATTTCGAACCTTTCCCCATGTCTTGGGTGAGAGACCCCATAGCGAGACTTGCCACAATGTCTTTGTCTTTGACCTCGGAGTCAAAGCATCTGATATATCTGTGAGGATGGCAGTGTCAACGAGCCTTTTTGAACCGCATGGAAATGTGAGAGAGCATGACTTTACCAGGTCCCCATCCCTCCCGTGTACTTCGTGCCGGTGACCCCATTACTCCTCCAGCGCCCGATTTCTCTTCCCGACTCAAAACGAAGAAGCAGCCCCTCTTGAAAGAGCCAACACCCGCATGCTATTGTTCCTGTTGTCCCTATGCGCGTACGACGAGGTAAGAAGGACAGTCCAAAGACAATCTGAAGAGGATGTCGACCTCATCAGCTGGGGTGGCCAACGTGGGGGACGGCGACATATACGAACGCACAACCCTCTACCTGCTATGGCAGGCCGGACACGTGGAAGGATGTCCGCAGGCAAAAGCGGCCCTGTGTTGAGGACAAGTGTCGCTCCAGACATAGTCTGTGACACATCGAGGAACCACCCTTCACCACTTCTGGTATCCGAAGATTGGAAAACATCTCAGTCATCCTCACCTTCACGAGCGTCCTGAACCCGCTCGTCGGCTCTCCTAGAGAGCGATATCCAAAGAGAAGGAGAAGAGTTCGAAAGCTTGCATAGCTGTGGTAGTCGGAAGACATGCCTACCAAACAACCAACCTTCCCGCTTCACTCACCTCCTCTCGGGAGCTCCGTGCCGTGGCACCTGGCAACTGGTCATGCATGCTGTGTGAGGCTTGAGCCATCACACGTTGCGACCTAGCCGAAGGGTAGCACAAGAGATTTCAGACCAAGAGCATGCAAGTCTCATGTGTGTCGACCGCATGGACTGTGCCATTGGTGCAACACTTGGTCCTATCCCAGCCTCAAACTGCAAGGACTCTTTCAAAAAGCGGTGTCTCCCGAAGAACGTGGGGTGGGTGTGTAGTGGGGTGTGAAAGAAGGTCTTCTGCCTGCAGCACGATACCAGGAGTGGCCGAGAGGGGAAAGCATATCAAGGAGCACTCCACTGGACGGCATGAGATGCCGGGCAAGAGGATGGGACGGGCAATAGGTTTGCTTGCCGGAAGTGCATGAAGGAAACAAGTGGGAACAGCCAAGCAGGTGAACAGGAGATTCATCGATAAGGAGGTAAGGACAGAGCAGGCATCAAGCCGATGAAGACCAGGAAGCTGTCTTTCGGAATTCATGACTACAAGGAAATCTCCGTCATCACTCAAGGATTCTTGTCTCGAGGTACGTGGGATGCAATCTTGAGGCCCTAGACAGTGGATGTATTTCTGACGACTGCTATCTAGGGGCTACTATTTCCATACCGGGAGCTGACGACATCCCACGACCCTTTCCTATGCTGCTGATCTCTTCTGCCCACTTGCTCCAAGAGATGATAACCTTGACATTGGCAGCGACCCGACTTTCCCCCCAACGAGATCAAGAGCCGTGCGAGTATTGGATTTAATGCTTCAAAGAAACGTCAGCAACCCGTAAGTGGTGTGATGCGGAAGAGTGCAGTATGAGAAAGAAAAAAAGAAAGGAAGGAAGAGACATACGGAGCAGCATGTGCAACCCTTGCATTCGCCGGAGCCGTGTTGGCAGGTGCTGCAGTGTGGTTCCATTGTGAGGGATGGTTTGGAAGTCTTGGACTTGTTGTGATTTGGAGGTGGTGTTTTGGAATTGTTGTTGTCTTTCGTTCGAGATGTCTTTGGATGGTGTGTTGAAGAAAGATCAAGAATGCTGGGCCAGGGAAAAAGAGAGCTGCTCTTTATACCTTTCCGTTGACCATATTTCTTGGTCAGTTTCGACAGAAAGGAGATTCCCACCGTAGACCACCTCGATCCCACGCAAAAAGGAAAGTAACACAGAAGATGCCTGAGCGCAGGAAAAGTATCTTTGGGTGTCTGATTGGTGCCCTCTGCTTATCGATTACGTACTCTCATGGTGTGAAAGTGTGAAAGGGTGAAAGGGTCCCGCCGTCCTGCCGCCTGGCGAGTTCCGCGTGATTGAGCAAATGGACATGCTGCATGGGGCCAAAGTCTCGACTGCTTCAGAGTGGCCTGCCTGTCTGTCTGCCTGTCTGTCTGTCTGGAGCCAGCGACACGAGACGCAGTCAACGACTTCATGGCAAATTGAGTGGCGGAGGAGCGGTCAAGAAGATAACAACTCCACGGCCGGATCCCTGCCTTCACGTTGTCTGGCCAGAGCCGTGGGTTGAATGGAAGACTGCCTCTGCACGGTCCTGCTCAACGTAGTGAAAAGAGAGGATGATCAGGCAAGCGGAGTACTTTCGTGCGTGGGATGAGAGCGAGCTGGGCGGGTCATAGGGGGCTGTGGGCGTGGGAGCTGCCAACAATTTTTAGGCTGGTTTGGAAGTAGCTTGTTTGAACACTCGCCCGTGATCAACTCGTATTATTTGGGGTCGCATGTGACCCAGCACAATGCAGACCACTCCCTGGGGAATTCTGCCCGACATTCCGGGTCAGAGGGCTGGTTGAAGGATGACAGCGCGTCGCTTGCCGTTGAGGGAGGCCGACATTGTGGAAACGGCAAAAACCGTAGATGGCAGAATCGACAGTCATCGGCAGTGACGAGAGGATCAGGTGGTTTTCAGACCGCCTTCATTTCAAGAGCGCTGCGTGCTCGTCTATGAGAGTAATGGGGATAGAAGAGACGTTGCTGTAAAAGCAGCGCGACTTACTCATCCTTTGGAGCCCTTGGCGCTTTCGTGAGAAGGAAAAGGTCTAGCTTCTTTGGGAATGGGTACAAAGCGGCGTAATTGGCTGCGTCGTTGTAGGATATCCTCGCAGTTTGCTTTCGAAATTGTAATGCAAACAACAGGCGTCTCACGATTGTCCTGCATTGGCTATGAGTAGCCTGTCCTTCAGTCCCGAGGGCCATCGTCATGCACTTTCCACACTGGTTGTCACTGGCGTAAGTCTCGCAACCATTTCGAACACCAACTGGCGGAGTCTATCTCATTCTCCCAGAAGCCTGATCTTGTTCCAACCTCTCACTGCCTCAGCCGATTAGCTGGTCTCAAGAGAAGAGTCGTCATGACGCCAAGGTCAAACATACCGGTGCTACTCACAATCAGTATGTTCGGCTTTTTCATAAAGACAGCCAGGTATCAGTTTACCGTGTCAGGTGTCCACCAGCCTCGTAACCGATACCCCTTGCACATCTCTCTTTCATGTAGAGCATTTTTGGTAGTGCCATTCATGTACATACACTGCGATTGGGGACAACACGCCATTTAAGAAAACGCAGTCTACCTACTCTGGGTGAGAAGAATCATGGAGTATCATCATATCTCCGTCTGTGATTCTGTAAAGTAGTTCAATACATCCTGCGGAAGATATTCCAACCAGGGTATCATGTCGCTGCCGGGAAAATCAAAGTTGAACTGCTGCCCTGCGCTCATGTCGATATCTTGTGATTGAATCAGCATGTCGCTGTAGGCTTGATTTTGCACGTCGGAAGTTGGTTGCTGAGGACTTAAAGAACCGTTGTAGCGTGGGCCTTGCTGTGGATATCCAAACGCGTTCGAATTTTGATTGAGCTGTGCGGGTCTAGGAGGAACACTGGACGGCGTAGCTGAGCTAACAGCATACGGAGAATGAAGCCCAAGCAACAGGTCTGCATCAGCTGTTGATACGGGATCGTAAGGTACCGATGACACTCTATCGGCAGAATTCGAGTTCTCGCCATGATAGACTTGTCTCAATGTATCAGTCATGGTCTGGTTCGCCTGGATAGAGGACAACCTCTGGTTTTGCCACTGCGCTGGAAAATTCCTCGACGCTGCCGGGCTTTGGGTGATCTCATCTTGCTCCTTCACCCAGGGAGCCGTCTGTGGTGGTTTTGCGCTTTCGCCACCCGTCGGATACAGAAAGCTAAGGTTGGGGGCTAGAGAGTTGGCTGTCCCCGTCAAGGACCACCCAATAGCGTTACTGAGATCCATTGATGGAGATATTGACCCACTTCCAGACAATGCCTTGAGCGAGCGCAATCTGCCGTATGCTCCTAGTGAAGCAGTGAGCGAGGTGCTTCGTCGCCAGCCGGGAGTAGTAAAAGAAGGTTCTGTTGAGGGCATCTCTCCATCGACATCGTCTGCGGTGAACAGTAAGGGATCCATCAAGCCTTTCGACTTTTGGTCTAGAGCAGTCAAGATGTAGCGACAACCAGCCCAATAGGAATCTAAAGTCTTGAGGGCTTTGTAACAACGCTGATAGTTTTGATTCGCGGCAGTAGCGAGAAGAGTGTGGCGTGCGGAGGCTGCCCTTTGCGTCTTTTCCGCAATCACATCTTGTTTTGGTCGAGGCGTGTGTCCATTTGATGGTGGAGATGTCGCTCGAGACGACGGCTGAGAGGTGTGAGCGGCAGCTTCTGCCAAAAAGGCACACGCCGCAACATACATGGGCTGACTTGTGAAGGGGTTGCCAATGAAGCTCTTGACATCTATCAGCTCAGCAAACGCCAGGATATCCGCAATCGTCTTGGCCGACGACATGGACAGTTCTCGGCTGTCAGGGAAGAGCTGTTGGATTCGTCCCTCGAATGAGTGCAGCAAAGTCGGCTGGTGGAGCAGGACAATCAAGGTGTGAAACCAGAAATGTAGTAAAATGAAGTTTGTGCCATGGCCGGCTTTGACATAATGCTGGAAATTGGTGGCATTGAAATGCAGTCTAGGTGACAAGCGTTGATATATGCCTGCCGGGATCAGCCTACACGGCTCGACGATCGAATGAATTTTCTTACCTGTCAAATCTCTCTCCATGCTCGCCAACCGCTTCAACACGTCTGGCGTTACTTGGCTGACTTCCTTGATGTTGTTGAGCACATCCGCCACTCGCCCGTACATGTGAACAATCTTGATCATGGCAGGAAACGGATCAGGGTATCCATTGATCATCTGCTGATCCGCCCGATACGGGAAGGAGATTTCGATGTCCTTGTCTCGCAGAGTGACAGGACGACCAACGCCCGATGAGACTGCTCTGTCCAGAAAGAAGATGGCCCAGAAGGTATCGATTCGTTCCTGCTCACTGGCCCTTCGGTCGTCCAGTTGTGAATTGCCCTGTTCAGAGAGATGGCGGAACAGCTTTTGTTGCTGTTCGGCTCGCCTCTGCTCTTCGGCCTTACCGTCTTGACCATGTTTAGCGGTCTTAGGAGTTGGTCCTATTCGCCCTTCGAGTTGTAAGCCCTCGAGCTTCTGAATCCCCAGGTCCTGCGCCATGCGTATGGCCGTGCCAAGGTACATCCACAAGCCGCTGTCGTGATCTACACCAAATTCCTCGTAAGCGAGGAGGAGACAGGCTTGGGCAACAGCCATGGTTGGGCACGAAAACGTGTCTATTACTGCTGACATGGCTCGCTGAGCGAATGGTTGCCCCCGGAAAGCTCTCCTGACATTTCCTTCGGCGTCCAATGGGATAGAAGGGTCAATGGACCTGCAAAGGAGCAAGTTTCCTGAGAACCGAGCCGCAACAGCGCAGACCGCATCGACCAGGATTGCATCCACTTTCTTCTCTTCCAGATCTCGAAGAAACCTGTCGCGTTGGAGAAAAGGGTAGTTGCAGCCAAGATGGGCAAAGAAGGTCTCGCAAAGATGAGTGATCAGAGGATCATTTTGGTCCGGGTCTGTCGCATCGTAAAAGGGTATCTCGATGGGCACTCGATCCTTGTCAACAGCAAAGTTCCCATCCAGCTGCTGTCCCGCAGCTGGAGACTCTCCCGAGGCCGAAGGCAAGCCGGACCGGTGGTCCTTAACTTGCACCACCATCTGCTTGAACCCAGGGACAATCGCCGTCGGCCCAAAGTACCGAAAGTAGGGAACTCGATTCCGAGAAGAGGTCACGCTGCTCCCAGTATGATTGCTTGAAGGACTGATCATCTCTCCCACATCTTCCCTAGACTTGTGCTCTGTTTCTTTCTCTGGCCCAGCTCGCAGTTTCATCGCGACTTCGGCATCTCTGCTTTGCTTTTGAGGAGTTGGAGACCCAGATTCCGCATCCTCTTCAACGTCCTCATCGGGTCTCTCGCCATCTTTGCGAATTGGACGATCGGCATAGCCTGAACAGACATGGTTGTTGTCCGTGCAGGTTTTACACTCTGGCCGCTCGCCGGAACAACGCGTCTTCCTCTTGCGACAAGTTAGACAAGCAGCATTTATCCGCCTCCTCTTTGTGTGCGGCTGGCCATCGGTCGAGACGAAGCGGATTTGGCGAGGCGGTGGGAGAAAGCTGGTCGGGGCACTGGGGGACGCAGACTGGCCAGGGTGGACACCACTCAAGCTCATACTTTCAAGAGAAGGGATTCGCACTCGTGACCCCGGACCATGACATTTTAAGTGAACAGAGTCAACCGGCAAGATGCCTGGTCATTCCAGCAGGGGGCAGAGAGAGCAACGCAGCCGAGCTCAAGCACATATTCTGGCCACTGCAATGAAAGCACTGTGACACGCTTCCCCACCGACAACTCAAGTGCTGGAAAATGACCGTTGAAATGGACGAGAGTATGAGAAGGGTTTCTCTGATGAAAAACAAGCGCAGGTGGTTGACCCATGTGAAGGAGCCGCATTGCGACAGCCCGACGATGGTCTAGGCCTTGTCCATAGTATCAGTGGCAGGATCCGCCCGCCGAACAAGCTCAATAATAATAATTTGTAGGGAGTTGCGCGGGGAAGCATCTCCACTGTTCAATTATTAGCTGATCAACTGTCCAGTATTCCATGTAGGTGCTATGGGTGCTCCCAGAGGTGTCACATGTACCTACTGTATGTACTCCGTACATTACCTGTGGTCACCTCATCCCAAGTTTGCATTTACTTTCGTGAATGGGTTTGCTACAGGGGTGTGTAGAATACAGTGAGCGACTCTTTCGCGATTCATGACATCGTTATCAGACACTCCCGGGCCAACCTCATTTTTACACCCATAAAGAGTCCTCCTGTTCCATGCAGAATGCTTCATTCAGCCTCCTGTCGCCGACCCCGGCCTCTCCATCCCCCTCCTACTCCATAGCAGCACACGCCGTTCTGTTCACACCACATTCTGACTTCCACCGGGCTTACTTCGCGATCTTCGCCTATCGTTTTGAAGCCTTCCGTATTCAACCACACCGTCAGCTCCTCCAGCACGATCGGATCGTACATGAGGATTTTTTCGTGCCAGGTTGGCGATGTTTGATGGTTTCGGGGCTCCCTGATCACAGACTTGGTGTCTGAAAGGTGGTAGATAGCCGCATGGATCTGCGATAGGATGTCTGGCATGGGAGTCTGCTGAGGCGTGAAGCTTGTAACTCCACCTGCAGGACTGTCCAGTCTCGAGGTCAGGCTCGTACTCTGGGCACGAGAAGATTCACCTGCTTGCGAGGGTGTGCAACTCAGTTGAGGCACTGTTGATGGGGGTGTAATGAGTCGCTGGACAGCATGTGCAGACTGTGGCCTGAGAGACTTCGCGTCATTTTGCACCGTTGGGATTTCCAAGCTGCAGCCTTTTTCAAGAAATCGATTAGCAGGACCTCCCAGATCATCAATATCTACAATTTTCTCATTCGACAGCGCCATTGACGTCCGCTTTCGAGAGCCTTTCCCTACTTTTTGTCCCGAGTCATCCGATTTAGTCCCTGTCTTTTTCCTCTTCTTCGGCTCCTTTGTACTGGTCGTGTCTCCGGATTCGGATTTTCGTTTGGCACTAGGTTTCTTGGGTTTCGGAGCTGGTCTCGCGGAGACATCATGGATTTTACTCAGTAAATCGGCGTGTGTCATCACATCGTTCGAGGCATTTTCATCCTCATGTCTGGGTTGCGAACCGTGTTTGCTCTCCCAACATCGCTCGAGAAGCTCGATCATTGCCTCGCGCTTCTTAATAGCCTTAAAGCCATATGCAGATATCTGCTTCTTGAGTTCATGGTCGGAGAAGCCCACATAAGACGGCATAGTGGGCTTCGAATCCGGCGCAATGTTTTTTACTCCCGAATGTAGCTCATCGGCTTGGTGATGGACACCTGCTCCTTTCTGCGGCTGTTTAAGCGTCCGAGATGTGTGATATAGCCTGGCTTGTGCTTGTGTAGGTGGCTTGATGGATTTCGGAAGTTGACGTGTAACGATCTCATCGACGTCGAGCAGCAATGCCGGGTCTTTAGTACTGGGGAACGGCCCTCGAAGAGGTCCGGGTGAGCCATCATTCAGAGTATCGATGTCTTGATATTTATGACCGATGGGCTGTAAAAGGACGTCTTTTCCGGCAAGAGCGAGACGCACGGCGGGCGAATCGGTCAGGTCAACCGTGTCGACGTGCAGCAAAGCATTGTCTTCGTCTCGGCTAGCAGCACCCCACAAGTTCTTTCTTCTGACGTACCGACTCGTACCACGACTGGTTTTGGGTGAGATGGAATCGATCGAGACGGGCTGTGTTAAAGGTGGAGAAATAGGATCAGAAGAAAAGCAGTCAGAGCATTTCAGTGCTTCCAAGGTATCCCGCGTCAGTGTAGGCGATTCATCGCGAGCTAATTGACTTGCTGGGCCGAAGAGAAGCTGTTGCTCCAGAGCGGTTTTCATTGCGGATATAGGGGATTTCAATCTACTCTTGGCAGGAGCTTTCTTGTTTGGCCGTGCTTTCTTGCTGGAAGGATTGGCTTTCGAGACCTTGTCAAGCGCCGAGTCTGGTTCAGTACCTGCACCGACCTGTGTTGCGGTAAGATATTCCAGCATCGGTGGTAGCTTTGTTTCTTTCTGTCGGCTACCAGCATAGTTCGAAGTTGCCAATCCGGTGATTGTGAGAGCCTTTTTGGCTGCGGGTTTTGCCTTTCCGTTATTTCCACCTTTCATTGATTTTCTGCCAGGTTTTGTTTTAGAAGAGGAGGGTAAAGGGTCAGCCTCGGTCGTCATGACAAGGTCAATTCTTCTTCTATGCAGCGGGGCTTCGTTTGTGCCACCTGGCGCAGTTGTCTCAATACTTGTTATGGCAGGGGGGTCAAAGGCGAAGAACGCCATTAGATCGTTGGTAAATCCCAAGTCTCGATCTTCAGAGTTCCGAGCCTCCAAGACATGTGCGTTCGGTTTGACAGGTGTCCAATCCAAGCGCCTCGGTATGGCCTTCTCGAGGAAGAGAGGGCTCGAATCTCTGCTGATCCCGGGATCGTATTGGTCTTTGGGTTCTGTCTCTGAAGTTTTCAGACCTTGTGGTTCGATCACCTGAGAATCCTTGGGCCGTAAATTTGCGCTTGGGAGAAGCAATTCGCCGTGTTTAGATCGCTCCTCCGTTGCTTTCACTTCCTTTTCTCTGAGCATCAGTTTCCTCAGTGGGTTTCCGTCATGTCCTTCAGATCCCTTTAAGACTTGCGTCTTAAATCCATCTTTTCTTGGAGACAGCAGAGGGATATTCTCTGCGCCAACCTTTGTGGTGAGCAAGGCACGTGCGCTGCCAAAGCCACCTGAAAATCCATCTCTAACCTGTCTGGAGTCTTTGAGTTGTCCCGAGATGGTGGCTGTAGTTGTCGACAAGGTTCGTGACGACCAAAATGGAGGTATAGTGTCAGCAGGGGTGGGAGAACGGGCGAATGTTCGTGGAGGAGAGGACGAAAGAATTACGACAGCGCCGGACATGGTGGGCAGGCGCTTGATAGCCCATTGGCATAGATTTGTGACAGCCAACGCGGTTCCAGGACGTCACTGAGAGAACAAATCAGGAATACAAGGAAGGGATGGCGGATGAAGATGCAAGGCCTAGTGTTGTTGAGGTTGGAGCAAGTGGGAAATGGCTGTCTGCGCCAAAACAAAGTGAGGCTCATTGATCGGGAGGGGCGCAACGGACCCTGCGAGCTGGATTGGCGGGTCGAGACGCGACCCATTCACGGTCCCACGTGAGCGATTCAATTGGGACCATTGCTCTTTGTCCATGTTGCTGTACGTTCAAGATTTGGATGGCATTGTTTGCATTTTAGACACAACTTTTGGCTAGATACGATGTCCCAAGCATCCTTACCCGGGGATGCAGGTTCCCTCTTGACTCCACCGACCAGCTCACAACGCACACCGGTCCTCCGAGTCTTACAAGGTATCTTTGACAATGCTGTCGTTTCCACAGTTTTGCCCTAATATCCCTGTGAGGAGTGCCACCAAATTCCTATCCCTTGGAGGTCTTGTTCGTCCGGGCCGATTGGGAGTGGTGGTGGTTCAGGAAGCGGAGTGTACGGGGGGCGTCCTTCGGAGAGATTGATGACGGCCATGCTCGACCCCGGCGATACAGACGGAGAGCATTCGCCTTCAAGGACGGGCAGTTCATGCTCAGTTCCGTGTTGCTCGGTCACTATTGCTGTCAGTTCCCACAGCCTCCTCCTCTTCATCCTTCAAGAACCCTATGGTGTACTTACAGCGTGGGTTGGAATTTCGCATCCACTTGAAGATATTATCGCCGATTTGCCAGGTCAAGGACAGAGCATATGTCCAAGTGGCAGTGAGGAGCCAGCCAATGCCCTTGAGGCTGGCCATCAATGTCAAGTACAATCTCGTCGGCAAAAGCCGTGTCCCTGCAAAAGGCATTGCGCGGTTCAAGCCTCTGGAGAGACATAGTGTCGGAGCTCGCGAGACATTATATAGAGACAATCATACAGGGCCAAATCACCTTGAATAAATCACGCACCCTGTCTTAGATGGTTTCCGTTCTCTTCATAACAGGCAGATGCCCAAAGATTGATGGCAGTTCATCGAGGAGGGGGCCATGCGGAATTGGGCAGAACAGACCAGGCCGAAATTTTAGAGGATATATGCAGAAATGACAAGGCCAACCGAAGACTGCAAACGCTCTGGTCGGCGCTCGGACGTCATGGCAAGAGCTGGAGTGTGACTCGGCGAATCCATCGGGCATCTCATTGAACAGAGGTTGGTTAGAGGGACAATGGGAGGGGTGAGGATATGGGCGCGGGTTTGGTCGAGAGCAGGGTCAACAAAAGCTCAATACCTCACCGTAGCAATTGCCGCAGCAACGTACGGAGAAACACAACCCCCCCTCCCCCAAGATCCGAGACTCAACAGCCACCAGCACTGGCCTCACTAGCCACAACAACCATCCACATCCTCCCCACCGCAGGCTGAATCCGCACCCCCCTCCACGAGTCCCCGAGTCCCTCCCTATCTGGGTGAGGTCAGCAGTGTCCGCTAGGTGTCCGGCTGGTGTCTACCACCCACTACCGCCCCATGGTTTGGTTGGTCAGGCGCCATTCGAGGCCTGGATCGTGCCGGCGCATTCGAACCAAACACCAAACATTTCAGCCGCAAGGCGTCCCTTAGTCGGGGGCCAAAAGCAACAAGCAGTGACGGCCAGCGGGCGCTCGACGGTGCATCCGAGACAATGCCCTAAGCCCTTGGCCTCACTAGCTCTGGCTACCGGCGCTTTTCTTCCGTTGGACATCGAAAGAACGGTGGTCGCTATGTCGCGCAAGATATCTAGGACACTCTTCTCGCCTTCAGTCGCACAAACATCTTATGTTTTGAAGCCATCTCTGCTGTGATTGTCAGGTCTTGCGGACGAAAGCCCTCAGGTGGCAGCCGCCGCGCAATCAGGCTGAACAGCGGTCTTATCAGCGTCGACACATCCCCGACTGTGTTCTCTCTTACGTCGCAACCATGGCCTCTGACGACGATTCCCAAGCTCTAGACACCCACCATGACGACAAAGATTGGGAATCACAAAGGGAAAATTTCCGCATTTGTTACATTGACCACGGCATGACACGCAAAGAAGCCGCCGAGTACATGAAAGAACACTTCAATTTCAGCGCCACGCCCCGCCAATGGGAGCGCAAAATCAAGCAGTGGGGGTTTTCAAAGTACACGAATCGAGAGGAACGACTGCACCAGATTGCGCAAACCGGCAAAACAGTCTTGGACGTGAGTCGTCCCGGGCGAAGACCCCGTTCTCATGTGGACGAGCACGGCAATCTTCAACCTCATGAAGACCGTAACCTGCGTCGCTTCGCCCGTCGAGAACTCAGTCGTTCGAGATCAAGGTCACGGTCTGCGTCCTTCACCGACACGCCACGCCCACAGTTCAAACAAGAGTTTTCCGATCCCTCCGCCAATGCTTCGATGGAATCTCCATTTGACTTCAACCAACTCGACTCGGAAATGCGACGGAGTTCCAGCAATGACGGGTTCCATCTGCCTCCAACGCAAGCCGGTAGCAGCCCGTTGCCATCATTTCAACCACAGATCTTTCCGGAGCACGACCCCGGCGCATACGGGACCACTGTTAATTCATCCCTTCCTCTATCTCTCGGTCACAATCAGTGGGGCCAGACACAAGCTGGTGAGACACAGCAATTCAACGCTGCCACAGCTCAAACTCAGTATGCGGTATTTCCGAACGATCCGACATCATCGCATGTCTCCCAAACAGGCGCCGTTCCCAACGGCAATCAGCGCTATTCGGTAGATGCGAACGATCCCTCCTTTGGTTTCCCAATCACCGATCCCTCGATGTCCTCACTGTCGGCAGACTTCAGTCAGTATGTCATGACAAGTGCTGATATGGGAATGACCCCGGGGATGTTGCCGGAGGACATTATGACGGAGCAATCTATGTTCGACCCCACTATACCACTACCACTTGGCCCCCAGACATTAAACCAGACAGGTTTTGAGAACAATCCCGGGATCAAGTTTGCTGTGGTGGACGTGGATTCAACACCGTTGCTCCCTACTACTGAAGCCGCTGCATTGACCCCTCCTGTGGGCATGGACGTTTTGTTTCCAGAACCAGGCTTAGGCACTGACGGGCCCCTCCAAAATGATGTGTTGCCTCTGGTCGAAGAGTACACCCGAGCTGTCCAAGCTGCGGCCCTCGGTTTATAAACAGATCTTCACACAACAACAACAATAACACTGCCGGCGACTTGGTCGCCGATCTTGTTCAACCAAGTAAGTGCGGCCCGCGAGCTTTTTCTTCTTGCGTTCAAGCTAACCTCCTGCTCCTCTTCTAGGCCGCGCCTTCATGGCGAACATGGCCGTCATCCTTGACAATTTTGCCAAATCACAGCAGAGGTCTCTCCAAAGCATGAAGGACACGTGCAGGAACCTTCGACAGAAGAATACGCGACTGATGCAGTTCATCAGCAGCAGTAAGTGTTCCATCGCGGATCCTTGATCCGCCTGTCAAGAGTTGTGCTGACTGCTTGTAGATAATGATATGCAGCCAATTCCTTCGATCGAGCCGCAACAGAATCGATCGTCCCTTCCCCCACAAGGAGGGATATATGGGAATATGTACCCCCAAAACTATTGAGACGACCGGGCACATGTCTTGTGATAGGTCACGTGTGCGACCTCGGCAGATGTCGTTTCGCCTAAGCGAGTTAGTGACGGCAAAAGCCCATTTATCATCCGCACAATCAACAACCTAAAATCTCAGACTCAGCTTATCTGGACGACTTCACATCTCGCGCTCGAGGCAGTGAAGGGGTCGCATCTCACGTGGACTGTCGACGGAACCATCTCGATCTTTGCCATGCTCTGCTGCAGAAAACCGACAACTGACATCGTTCAAGATGTTGGTGATCCTGTGGGACCCTGACACGCTTCTTCACGAAACCGTTGAGTTGCTCGGCTCAACCCTCATTCCTGCGTTGGAATCACCCGAACGTCTTGAAGCAATCCTCAAAGCCCTACACCACTCTGAGTATCGGACTAGCACGAGACAACTCAGCTCGCTATCGGAAGGCCCAAAGCCACGACTTCTGGACCTCACTTCGGAAACCCACGGGTCCCAATATCTGCAACACCTCCGAGATGTGTACGAGGAGTGGCTAACGGCCGGCCTGATCAAGAAGAATGGGCATGTGCTGCCGGAGTGTTTTGTGTTCCCCACTTCGACGAGAAAGCCACTACGTCCACCTAAGGACCCTTTCGCCAGAGCAGGGTATTATGCCTTTGACATGAGCAGTGGCATCATGTCGGAGAGTTATCGAGCAATAGTGGCTTCGGCGAACCTCGCGTGCGAGGGGACAGACATGCTTTCAGGCTTTGGTAATGGCCCGCCCAACGACATTGACACCGTCGTCGCTCTATGTCGCCCCCCCGGACACCACTGCGACGGTCAACGAGCAGGTGGCTACTGTTACATCAACAACGCTGCTTTGGCCGTGAGTGCGTGGCGATCACATCGGTCCGACGCGCAGATCGGAATCCTGGACATCGACTTCCACCACGGCAACGGCACACAGGAGATATTCTACGCCGATGGCAAGGTCCTGTACGTAAGCATCCACGGCAAAGACGAGTTTCCATACTACACTGGCGAAGAAGGTGAGACAGGTATCGACGAGGGACAAGATATGAACATCAACCTCCCGCTCAAAGTCGGCAGTTCGATCGAAGAATACCTGGAGAAGCTAGACTACGGCCTGAAGAAACTGGTAGAGTTCAAGACCGAGTTCTTGATCGTGAGTCTGGGGTTCGACACTTTTCATGCGGACCCTCTGGGTCATTTTCAGATTCACACCGAGGACTATGAGACTATTGCAAGGACAACAAGACAGGCGCTGACGACAGTTCCGGCTCTTATTCTTCTGGAGGGTGGCTATGTCCTTGAGCACCTTGGCGCCAACATGTTGTCATTTCTCAAAGGGTGGAACTCCGCCTCATGACATCCCGCCAACATGCCTGTTCATATGCCATGTAACATGTGTCCGCTTCGCCCAGCTGCTGGCGTGAGGATGGATAGTCATGACCCATGGTATTGGTGTATCGACCACTGCAGCGATGCAATGACAGGCAGGGAAACATGATCAGACCTGGCCTGAGGCGTCGATCTGCTGCCTTCGGAGTTCGATGCCAGGCTCTGTGTATTGTATCGGCGACCATGAGCGGATGAGACCAAATACGAGACCCAAGGGGTGGCTGGCTACCTGGACGCTGACGATTCGCTCGGTGGGCCTGCCAGAGAGCGTACAAGGCAATGAAGAACATGACCACACCAAAGATGATATTGCTCAGAAGTTCGGAGGACATGTGTGGGTTGCGGGCAGGCATTGTGTATGTATGGGCAAAGGTAATAAATAGACTCAGGGGGGCTCGTAGCAAGGATGAGAATGAATGCTTTCTAATGACTTTTTCACCTTTTTCTTTCCGGGAGAGAAGTTCGTTGAGAAAGCAGGAGAGCTGGGGCATATTTGCTGGTTATATAGTTTCCACATCTACATGGTGTGAGTGAAGGGTGAGAGAGGCCACTAGGCTGTGCCCCATGCAAAATGAGAGCGACTTGGGAATGCACCAAACACGAAGGTAAAATAACCAATGGCATATTTTACGATTTATAACTTGGGCGTCATTCGTCGGAAGCCCACAATCGCACCAAAGCTTACCTTGATCTAGGTTGCTGGAATACGGGTTGGCGTGTACGCTTGTGGATGGAGGCTGTATGGAAGCCGGACACTGGTTTGCCTGGGACACTGGTTTGCCCGGGGCAGGCTGGGATGGCATGGAGGGACAGGACAGGAGAGTCTCTGGCTCAGCCTCATGTCTATCGAGCCTGGTGGAGCGCCATGGTTTCTTCCACGATCGATGACCTATTTACTTACTTACTTACTTACTTTTCTCCCACCTCTCGCTAAATCCTGAAAATGTATGAATGAGTGGTCCAATATCATCTTTACTGCGAGGTATACCACTCTACCCGGTTACTTGGAGCAGAAGACCGAGTAATCGACGGGGAAAAGGGAACAGCAAGGAGGTACTCCTGTGGCTCAGAGAGCGCAGACGGGATTGAGAGGAGAAATGCATCTTTGATTTCTGTCGATGACTTTTCTTTTCTTCTTCTTTTTCTTTGCTTCGTCCTCTCCGGCCTTGTCCTGTGAGGAGTGATGGAATATATCAGTTCAGTGTTCTGCAACCCAGAGTTGAGCCTGCGCCATTCTGCAAGTCATCGCCTCCCTCCGCTCAAGCACCGATGCCGGATGACGTTGAATCCCTGGAATACTTGTTGATGCAATTACTTGGGCCAAAAAAAAAAGATCTCGCCGCCTCATGCAACCATTTCACAATCATCTCTTGCTATTCTGCCTCATGCTCAGGATCTGTGCCATCCGGATAAAGATGTTCAAAAAGTCCAACTCGAGCGAAATGCTCTCATTAACCACGTCCTTCCTCACTAGACCCCGCTCGCTCATCCTGGCATGGTGCAAAATCTTCTGCACATCATACAGTGTAAACCCACCAAACACCGCGAGACCGCCGTATAGCCAAATATTCTCGGTCCAGGCCAGCGTGCGAACGGCCGTGGCGGGGAGAACCAACGGCGCGAATCCGGAGATGGCGACGACGGCGACACCAGCCAGCAATGGCCCTCCCAGGTACAGATACTTCTCTTGCTTGGCCGTGGCTCCGATGAAAGCGATCGAACCCATCATGCCAACAGTGTAGAGGCCGGCGCGAGCGAGGATGGCGGGAGACAGAAACATTAGCGGGGAAAGGATCGCGGCCTGGGTGACATTGAAGGCTGTCCAGAGGGCGTATTTTTGAATGTAGCTGTTCATCTTGTTAGCAACTTGTCCTTGGACCCGTCAGAGGGAAGGGGTGGAAAACTTACTTATCAGGGTGTGTGTACAAGGTGCCGTACATGGTGCCAATACTGGCAGCGAGACCCAGCCCGACCACCAACCACGGATTCGTGGCCATAAGTCTGTAACTCCAACCGCTGGAATGTAGCGTCCGGGCCGCAAGACCGATGATCCCAACTCCTAAACCAGTGTGCATAAACGTCTGGTTCAAATATTCGCGCTCAAAGGGCGGCATGCCACCGTCCTCGCGTGTTTCGCGGTTGAACATGAGGTTGGTGGCGACAATGGTTCCGCCGACCAGGGCGGCGCCGTAGAGGAGCCGTTGCGTGAGGTTCCCGCTCGCGGTGGGATTGGCAGGTTGGTATGAGGGCGTCTGGTAGCCGCGTTTGAAGCCATTCCGTAGAGCGGACGATTTCAACAGCGACTGTGCATTCGACGTCGTCGAGGCGAACGGCCGAGGGTTGAAGAAGGTGTTGGACGATTTGGGAGAGGAGGAGTGGAACGCTCGGACAAGCGCTGAGGGTTTGCTGAGTGGTCTGAGGGTGTTGGAGGAGACCGCAAAGGGTCTCCTGAGGATGAAGGACATGATGGATGCGCTCTTCAGAGAGAAGTGGACAAGGAATCAAGTCGTCGATGAGATGGAAGTGCAGGTAGAAGGATGCTGGACAGGACGCAGGCGATGAAGAGCTTCGCCATACAATTATACATCCGAGGCGCCGCCACAGCTCAATGACGCACAGGGCGATAATAGGATGCTGATTGGTCAGTCGATGGAGGCTTTATCACGTGGACTCGGATATTCTTGTCCGACGCCACTTTCTCGACTTCTCGATGTTTCCAGCAACGCTTCAACTCCCTCTCTCTCTACTTGTGTTTGGCAGACCACAGACAACTCCCATGTCCACGTTAAATCTCCCCTGCCTCCTGTCATCTGAACCTTACGGAATATACCTAAAGTCTGGGTGCTTGTGCCCGAGGTCCCGCTTCTCAGCCTCGTCCAACCCGTCCAGTCGATGCGTTCGCTTTCCTTGTTCCCGTTGTCGATTCTCACGCATGTTGTATCCAATTCCAAAGCTTGCCACGGCAAGGACAAGGATCTGTGCACATAGGTTGATGGTGTGGCCGATGGGGTATCGCGGCGCGTCGCGCACAAGGTAGGTCCATCTGTATACACAAGGTCAGTCTTTTTCGTTGCTTTGCTCGGAATAATGGTCTGGGTCTGTGGTTCCTCACGTGGCAAGGACACCTCCTAGAGTCCCAATCGAGACAATCCAGGCAGTCGCGACAGCACGCACTGCAGGTCCAGCAGAATCTGTCCAGCGTTAGCAAGTGATCCATACGGAGTATGAAACCATTCAGCATACTGTTGATTCCCCAAGAGAGGAACCCTGGTCCTCCTGGAAATGCCCCGATGGTGATAAAATACACAGCCATGTATCGGATCGAGGAATTCGTGCTCCATCGAAGGATAGAAAACCCCACGATTGGGAGGAAAGTGGCCCCTGCAAGATAAATGCCACGCCTGCGAGTTTTGTCGCTGATGTATGCAATCAATATCGCCACCAGACATGCAGCAACGTACGGCGGAACCGAGAACAGTTGTGCCTTGGTCGCGGTCCAGCCGAGATCCGCCAGGATCGTGGGCATGAAAATGGACAGGCCTTGGACGGTGATGTTGATCAAGAAGAAGCCGGCCGCGCACAGGTTGTTGTTGATGTTAAAGATGGCAGCTCGAATGTGATGCCACTGAAATTTCTCCATTGGATCCTACTGCCGTTAGTATTTCCATCCCGAACACATCACACAGTACTCACAGCGCGGTGCTCGCGAATCAGCCGTTCATGAGCAATGTGACGTTCCCGTTCACTGAGAAACCGACAAGTCCGTGGATTTGATGGCATTAACACCGGAGCAGCCGCTGCCACGATGACGGTGATCTGGAACTGGTCAGTCCGGTTAGAAGCAGGAGACATGACCCAACACACCAAGCCCTCGAAAAAGAAGATATTCCTCCAGCTGGAAAACATTTGTCAGGGTTTTGGGCAAACATGCTCTTTTGGCAGTAGCACTCACGAATGGATCGGAGTAGACTCTACTCCCCAACGAGGGATACGACTGAGATGCGTTAGCCGTCTGATTCATTGTCTGCGAGTGGCGGTACTTGCGACAGTGCCGTGGCGAACAAGCCTCCAAAGGCCCCAGCGATGGAAGCTGCGGATATGAATATGCCGATCCGGAAATACAGCTCTCGCCGCTTGTAGAAGGTGCTCAGGAAGAACGAGATACCAGGCATGGTGCCGCCTTCAAAGACGCCCAGAAAAGCACGCGCGACGCACAGCTGGTTAAAGTTCTTGACAAAGGCGGTGCAGAGCGACACTAGCCCGAAGCCAAAGACAAGTCCCGGGATGTAGTATCGAGGTCCAACGTGCTTCAGGAGGATGTTGCTCGGAACCTCCACCAGGAGATAAACGATGTAGAAGACGCTCAGCGCCCAATTGAAGCGGTACCCCACGAGGTCGAGATCCTTGGCCATTCCCTGAATCCGGGCATTTCCAATGTTGGCACGGTCTAGGAAACAGAAGAGGTACAACAGGGTGACCAGGGGCACAATTCGGCGGTCGATCTTCCGCCTGATGGCTGTCTCTTCTTGCTCGGTCCAGTCGATGTCCTCGGTCGATGACTCGCTCTTTGTGGGATCGAGCTCGACGTGGTCGAACTCCGAAGCTTTCAAAGTCCCTCCAGCAACTCCTGTCATTTTTGAGGTGAAGTGTGGTCGTTAGATGCTAACTTACGGTATCAAGAGAGGCAGGAATAAGAAGAAACTGGGCTCAGTTCTGGCGGCCAGAGGTGTCAAAGCTGTATATTTAAGCGACGAGTTCGCTGATACTCTTGACCTCACAACTGCTGCCCCACATACGCATATAAATTGCGGATGGCTCATCAAGGAGGTATTCCCTCATCAATGCTCAGGTATGCGGCATGCATGCACGGTGTCCCATCCGGTGGGGAGGACGTCCTGTGCCCTGAACACATCGGGTGTCGTCACCGGGAGTCATGAATCTCCGCTTCGCTACCACGGGGCGTCCAGAACACACTGCGCAGGGTCAAGGCGAATGCAATACTCCCCGGTGGTTGACAGGGTCTTTCCAAAGGTGGCGGGAGTGAGCCAAGTAAACAAGTCAGTCTTGGAGTCTGGGGCGGCAGGGGGAATGCTGGGCCTTTTGAAGCGAATTGAAAGCGGAGGAGGACAGCTTTCTTGGAAGCGATCGTTTCTTGGCCGTCCGGGGTCGTGTGCCGGTGGTGGCGGAGTGACGATCTGACGGGAGATGGGTGATGCTGGCACGAGGCATGGACGACCCTTCAATCCTGGGATATACCCTCTTGGAGTCCATCACGTAGGGTTGCGGTCATGGACCTTGTGCTTCCATATACTGTCTGATAGGAGCTGGTCAAGCTAGCCGGAAGATATGGTGGTATACATCTTGCAACACCGACAAGGCTGTCCGCTTTGAGCTCGGAGCATGAATCCAGAGGAGGAATAGTTCTGTCTTGGGGGGGGAAACAGTTGATCTGACGGCCGATTGGGTGGAAGCGTGCCCAGAGGTGAAGAGGACACGAAGGCGACGGGACGCTGCTTGTTTTGTTTGTCTCTCGACAAGAAATGTTCCATTGTCTCCCTTGGCGGAACACGCCCAGACTTCGGCAGTTGAGTTGGAGAGACACTTACCACTTCCACTTCAAAGAGGGACTCCGTATGAGCAGTAAACGGTTCGTCGAAGAGGTGGAAGGGTGTCAGCGGATCTCTTTGAATGGTCGTTATTTCCGTCGACAAAAGAAGAGGGGGAGAGAGAGAGATACACGGCCACTACGAAACCCTTGGACCATCCCTAAAGAGCCTAATTAGAATGAAATATCGCCTCTCACCTTCTATTCTTACAGCAGCTTCCCTTCATTGCTCGATCTCATCTTTCGTCCATCCCTGAAGAATTGCATAGCACGACTACCCACTTCTTCTTCTTCTCCCGCCTTGCCCACGACATCACCGCCATAAGTAAAATATCCCACCAAATTACCTTCTACCGGCATCGAATTCTGGATGATCTCCTCCGGCGTCCCGAATACCCACACGGTCGACTGCCCCATGACGATATGTTGCAGGATGTGGCAGTGCATCATCCACACTCCTATGTTCCTCTCCGTGACCCGTATGCGCCATACCCTCCAGCCATTCACCTCTCCGGGCTCGGGGGATTGCAGCGTGTATTTGTACAAAATGGTCGTGTCCCGCCGTGAGCCAGGGTAAGGGGCGTTGTCCGGAGAAGAAGATTCCAAGAGTGCTGCGTGTGCTTCCGGCGAGTATTCTCCTGGACCGGACCCCATGTCCCAATACGGTCCACCGTGAGCATGCATGGGATGCGGACCGTAGATTCCCGCAGGGTACGAAGCAGCGTTCTGCCAAACAAGTTCAATGACCTCGCCGATTTGCGCGGGATATGTGTGTGAGACAGGGTCAAAGCCTCCGCTGGCAATGGCACGGTCGTAGCTCGGAGTGGCACCGTTGATGCTCGCATTTTGAAGGATTTCAACGAGGTACGGCGTATCCGTTGTTGGCCCGAGAAGAGGGCTGTCACTCCAGGATTCATTGTTTGAGATCATAACTGTGTTGCCCGTGAAGCTCTCGAGGAACTGCGAGGTAGAAATGATGATGCGGCGTGTGACTTCTGTTGTGTTGGGAGGGGCTTCATATCCTTCTAAAGGAGGATTCCGAAAAGTATACTCCAGCCAATCTGTGACATTGGTTGGCAAATCAAGTACTGGTGCCACGGGCAGGAAATCTGGACATGAGGAGTTCGATGTCGGATAATAGCAACTCTGGGCCTGGTTATAATCCTGTCCTTGCGAAGTTGAAAGTTCTACGTCAGTGTAGTTGAGAATGGCCCAACCGTAGACCGTATTCTGGCCTTGCCGGGTCTCAAACTGAATCCAGAATTTTGTCGGTCCGTCTAGACCCTGTAGCTCACTTGGCGACTTCGTCTGCAACAAGAAACTGAATCTTTGGCCTGTGTCGACCTGAATGTACGGTGTCTGTACTGGATAGACGTAAGAGTTGTCCGTTTCGATGATAGTCAGGTTGTCGTGGTGCTCAAGGCCAAACAGCACCAGAGACAACGCAGTGCTGCCGATGACACGTACTCGATACGTCTTGCCTGCCTCGACATTCATAACCCAAGGATGACACGACTGGTCTGACGGTGCTGGATTGGAAGAGTTTGGTGCTGTTCCACTTTGTCCGTTGATCAACAAGGACGTCGGATCCCCCGTCCATACCCAGGGAACTCCTGTCAGTTGTGATTCAATTGTATGGTCGTCCTCAGGGTAAAAGTCTCCAACCTTCATAATGATCTCTTCGTCGTAGGCATATGGCGGAGGCACAGCGTCCTTGACGATTAAGGCTCCGGTAGCAGTGATCGCTTGGAAGCCCACGTGCGAATGGTAGAAGGACGTTCCGGCTTCACTGGCACTAGGATGGAGTTCGTAATCATAGAAACATCCAGGAGGGATGGGCCACTGTGAAGCCAGCGGGGATCCATCAGCATAAGGTGCTGCAGCCAGCGCAAGGCCATGCCAGTGCTGTACATTCAACCGATTAGCAAGCAAAGCCTGGTGTGGGATTTCAGGAAACTGGCAACCAACCATTGTCGTATTCGCGTCTGCGTCGTTGTACACCCGAATCCATGTCGTTTGCTCAGACTCGAGATATATCGGAGGTGCCGGATACGTTCCATTGACCAACGTCGAAAGGCGAGGCTGGCAGTTGAGCTGGACGGTGTCGACGCTGACTCGCAAGATGATGTCTGGGGTGAAGCTGGCATTTTGCGTTACGAGCTTCGCAGTCACGAGAGAGAGGGCAAGTGGGCAAATGCAAATGCATGCGTGTAGCCAACATGTAAACGCAGAAAGCATTTCAGATATGATAATCTTTCAGAAGAGAAGAAGCGGACTGTAGACTCAAAGACAAGACCGTGAACAGGAGCCCATTTAAACCCTCACCTGGAGTGTATCGAAGTTCATCAATGCCATTGTGAACCTCGCAAAGCCTCTCTTGCCGGACCACGCGGCGTTGCTACGTCAGCTCTGGACGAGAATTTGAATTGGCCTGGTCTTGTACCTGATATAACCTGTCGGTTTCCGCCGTGATGAACAGGTGAACGCAATGCTTTCGGAGGCTCAGCCGCGACGATCGACACGGGGCTGCGTAACGTCATCAAAGACATTGCGGAAGTCCGGAGGCAGTATAGCACGGCAACGGTGTGGTGCACGGATTGCTTGTGGCACCTCAGTTCCTGGTTGTGCGAGGTATGATATGGACATTGGGAAAGGGGAGACTGGACTGTCTGACAAGAATATTTTCTTCACTTTTCCCAGTGTGACGTCTCTGCTTATTGCTGTCAGACAGAATGTTTGAGCCCGGATAGTAACTATGCACGCTATGTACCTCGACTCCAATGCCTTTCTAGCATTCTATATCTATATGATCCTTACCCTCACCAGGCCAGCCCTGCTGGCTGGACTACAGCTTTGGAAACCTCACTCTCAGGAATTGGCTGGGCCAGGCAACATCGACACCCAGCTTCCAGCCCACTTTCAATACCCATTCCGGCTCCCTCATGAACTGCCTCGCCACGAGAATGACATCTGCCATCGGCTCCTTGCCACCTTTCGCATCTGTCATCTCCTTTGCGGCGTTGGCTTCTTCCCCGATACTCTTGTCCGATGCTTTGTCCTCGACAATATCCCGTGCCTGCTCGGCTTCCGTGATGAGGCCCACGGCCCCAATGAGCAGCTTCAGGTTGTCTGCCTTCATGGTCTGCCGAATCTGGTTGGCGATCTTGGTCTGGTAGTCCTTGGACGCAAACATATTGATGCGCTGCTGAGGATGGTTACCGCCGCTGCTAACGTCGAGGAGATCCACTCCCAGCCCCGGCAGCAGACGGGCCAGCTTAATCGTGCTGTCCACATCCCAGCTTCCGAGTTGCTTGCCCAGATCCGTCTCCTCCATCCACTCCGTCGAGCTGATGCGCAGGAAGAGAGGCATTTCCTGTGGTATCTGTGCTCGGACGGCCGTGATGACTTCGATCAGCATCCGCGTACGATTCTCAAAGCTGCCCCCGTACTGGTCGGTGCGCCGGTTGGTGATGGGGCTGAGGAATTGGTGGATCAGGTAGCCATGTGCGGCGTGGATTTCAATCACGTCGATGCCAGCTTCCACGGCTCTTCTTGCGCTGTCTGCAAATGCTTTGACCACACCTTGAATCTCCTCTACGGTCAGCTGCCTCGGAGGCCAAAAGCCACCGTCTTCCGCCAATCCTTTGCCATCCCAGCTCTCCTCTGGTCCGCCCATCGGCCCTACCACGTCGTCTGGCCATCCGTCAGCGGTCTTGTCCGCACGCACCGACGGCCTCTTGACAGTTGATGCTATCCACGGCGGCAAGGTGCTCGCCTTTCGTCCGGCGTGGGCGAGCTGGATCCCGGAAAGAGCACCCTGTGACTTGACAAAGTCCGAGACACGCTTGACGCTCTCGGTCTGCGCGTCGCTCCATATTCCAGGACAGTTGGGGCTGATTCGTCCATTGAACTGCACGCCCGTCGCCTCGATAAAGACCAACGCTGCCCCTTTCAGAGCGTAATGGCCTAACGTTGCGATGTGGTAGTCGGTGAGTTTGCCGATGTCAGGGCCCGACGAAGCAGTGGAGTATTGGCACATTGGGGCCACTATGATGCGGTTGCGCAGGGTTTTGGAGCGGATCTTGAGAGGAGTGAACAGGGTTGGAGTGTCAGAAGATGGGGTAAACGGTGTGCCCGGGTTTGAGGCATGTGCCGGGGTGAAATATGGTATATTTGGCACCCCTTTGTTGTAGAGGATAGGGGAGCTTGATGAGCCCATGGTGCCAGGCTAATGGTCGGAATGTGGTAGGATTTCTGTCTGCTAGCGCCTTTGCTTGGTTAGTGCCAAATGAGTAAGTAGGCAGATAGGAAGCAGCTGGACATCAACAGTCAGTCTAGAAAGAAAAATATGACAACTTCTGGTCTTATACTGGGACAAAGGGTAAGAAACCACGACAGAGAGGTGGGTCAATGGCTGAGATAGGGCGGCTGTTGATTTCTAATAAGACACCGAAGATGTTGGAGAATTGATAGTGTGTAAGCCGGATCAAACGCCGACTTAACCGAGGCAGTATGATGATTTCGTCTTTCCCATTCCATTCCCAGAAAACGGATCTCCAATTGCTCCTGCAGGAAGGTGTGTTGATACCCTGGGAATGTAGTACATACGCAGCAAGCCAGGAGGACACTAGATGGCTGGAGATAATGTGGATCGCCTGAAGTTCTGTACCTGTTGTGAGCGACTACTTCTTTCATTGCCAGCTGCATATGAATGTCTCCCAGATGACACCTTTACCATGGCAGCTCGAATCCCTCACGATGCCAAAACTTGCCCGTGTCTTCGATGGTCTTCTGGCTGACAATATTCTCCCACAGTTTCCTCGCCGCCTCCTCTGGCTCGACTGTTTCAGGGGGCATCTTTGCAGTCGGCAACAAGTTGGTCCTCACGAAGCCGGGGTGCAGGAGCATGACCGTGACGCCCTTGTCCTTCAAGTCCATCGCCATGCTTTTGCCAATGGAATTGACGGCAGCCTTGGAAGAGCGATAGGCATAATGTCCCCCAGAGCTGTTGTCGCCCACTGAGCCTACGCGACTCGAAACAATGCCGATCTTGGGCTTGGGGGCTTTTAGGACGTTGGGCAGCAGGGCCTGTGTCAGAAGGAAAACCCCAAAGGTGTTGACCGCAAAGGTATGCTGGAAGACGTGCAGGTTGCTGGTCGTGAGGCTGTCGTCTTCATTGGGGGCGGCAACACCTGTTCGAACCCATCGGTTACTTTGTGCTCTCTCTTCTGCCATCATACTCACACACCTGCAATGTTGAGCAACAGGTCCACCGTCGTGTCACCCAGAGAGTCCTTGAACTTTTGGATGGACTCAGGAGAAGTCACATCCACTTCAGCAATGCGAGCCTTCTTGGCTTTCAGGGCCTGGAGCCCGTCCCCAGCCTCCCGGTCGACAGCGTAAACCGTGTAGCCCTAACCTGGAGCGTTATCGCGATTGGTTATTGTGCAGTGGCCGGGCTAACCTCATCACAGAGTATGTTGGCAAATGCGTGGGCAATGCCGGAGTTGGCCCCGGTCACGACTGCAGTAGGCATCCTTGGTACTGATCGAGAGAAATCTTAACCCAGCAAGTAGACGAAATTCAGGATGAAGCATCGAATCCTGTATGCCTCCGAGTCGCAACGGGGGATTTTGCGAATATTTTGTAATTGTGTCGACTCATGACGTGATTTGTTGCCCTTAGTCAATCGTGCAGCTGCGCCAGAGGCACAAGGAAATTGAGGTGGTGGAAGGGAAGCGATGGTGTCGGGTGCGTCGTCACCCATTAAGGAGTAGCTAGGCACCCCTAGGCTACTAGGCCTAGACAGCCTCACTAGCCCCTGTCGGTTCCCGCTGCCCAGCCAGCGCGATCTCTCCAAATGCCCCCAGTCCCAGGCCTGGGGGGGTGGTATTTTCGGCATTTGGGCGTGGGGAGCCACGGGAGCCTCTGGACGCCAAGTAATTAGGCGGGCCCGGGTACTTTTAGCAGGTATTGGAGCCGCCTCTCTTCGCCGCAAGCTCTCTCTAGCTGGGCTTCGCTAGTACGAGGTAGATAATTATCCAGTGGCAGATCGCAGCCGAAGCGGGCTGAACGGCCCTTTATCTTATGCCACCTCATGTCCAACCATCCTGCTCCTCTCCTCTGGGCAATTTTTTGGTTTTTGACATCGCATTTGTACGGTATAGATGTCGAACAGAGCATGCACCGAGTGTGCCACTGTCCAGTAATGCCCGCATCTCGACATCGCCTCTCGCTGGCCAATAGCTAACAACCCCTTGCTCCCCACCATCGGGACCGGAGTCAGCAATAGGCGAGACCGCCGCCCCCGTCCGTCGGACGTTGGGCCAGAGGCCTCTGGTGGAATGATTGACCTGCTGCCCAAGTCGCTGTCGAACAAATTCAACCACTCGACCGCCGTTTCCTTCCACAACCGCGACTGGAGCAACGATTCCTCGGGCAGCAGCCTGCTTAGCCCCGGCGAATCCTCAAGACCGCGACGAGTCCAACGACGGCAATGGAAGCTCCCGAGACGGCTCCCCAGCAGACAAATATGCTACGCCGCCGCGATTGCCCTTTTGACCGTCCTTGCGCTCTGGTGGTTCCTCCATCCCACGGGCACCGCTGGTCTTCTTGGAACGTCGGAGCCCGATGTCGACAATGAGATTGCAGAAGATGGCCCTATTCCTGTCGGCACGTCTGTAATTCGAGGTGGGAGAGAGGTCTTGGTGGGAGGAATTCCCCAGGTGAGAAACGGGGTGCTGCACCGGCTATCGGGCAACAGTGATGTTAACCTTGCTTCGCAGACTCCACGGCTTTTATCGAGGACGCAAGAACATTGTCCCATTTTCCGACTATGTCCCCGAGCAACAGGCCAATGCTTTCGACCCTTTCGATCCTGGCGATCACGAGGACGAGGACCCCGAGTTGATTCCACTCCCCTCAGCCGTCCCCACAGAAATCGAACCATGCTATGTGGATGAAGAGAGGGGGATCATGCCACCGACAATATCCGCATACAAGGGGCTACCACAGGGAATGAGTGCCCCCTTGTTCGGGTCTCAAAATGTGCTCGGCATCGACGATCAGATTTGTTATGATCGCATAAATCGACTGGCGCCCTATGGCCTGGGATTTGAGGAAGAGGAAGGAGGACTCGGCAGACATCCAGAAGGCGACAACGAGGGACTAGAGCAAGTGGCTCCAGTCAACTGGCGGGGTGTGAAATGGCACGACGCACAACAGAGGTGTCTCTTGAAGAATTCCGACCGGCTTCAATCCCGGACTGCCTTTGTGTTTCGCACATGGAACACCTTCCACTATACGGCATATCACATTGCCATGCTACGCGCCATCATCAGCGAACTCGCGCTCACGTCTGGCGGGCAATACACGGTTCACTTCCTGATCCACGTGCAGGACGACACCCTCCCCATTTGGGCGTCGAGAGAGCTGTACAACCAAGTGCTGAGGGACAGCTTACCGGAAGAATTCTGGGGATTGGGCACACTCTGGTCCGTGGCGCAAATGAAGCTGATCTACCCTCCGCCTTTTCCCGACAGCATCATCAATTTCTCTGGCGGCGACATCTACGAAGCGTATCGATCTCTCCATTTCCCGCTACAGTACTTTGCATCGCAAAACCCCCAGTACGACTATTTCTGGCAGTGGGAGATGGACATGAGGGTAACGGGCCACTATTACGAATTGCTGCACCAGATCGAGTCCTGGGCCGAAAAACAACCGCGAGACTACGCTTGGGAGCGATCTGCCACGTTTTACATTCCATCCCTGCACGACTATTCCTTTGAGAACTATACCCAGTCGACCATTCAGGAGGTTCACGCTCGTAACGAGACACCGATAACCGGCCCGCAGATTCCACCGGAGCGACTTCTTAATATTCCAGAACAGCAAATCCCAGACGGTAACGACGAAATCACAGATCTAATCACTTTGAACCCTCTCTTTAATCCTGAACACACTCGTTGGGCCTTCCACGACGATATCACCGGCTACAATGTGACCCGTGACGGACGACCCCCTACCCGCGCCTCCCTGATCACCGCGTCTCGAATGTCGCGGCGCTTGCTTTTGCTCATGCACGAGGAAACCTACCGGAACAAGCATACCATGTTTCCAGAAATGTTCCCCGCTTCGATCGCTCTCCACTACGGTCTCAAGGCGATCTACGCACCTCTTCCGGTGTATTTCGACCGTGACTGGCCCAGCGCGCATGCCGATGAAGTCTTCAACAACGCCCCTGTCAGCTTGGAACACACAAAGGCAGGTATGGACCACGGACAAGGACATTTTCATGGTGCAGGAGGCAGCGTGTTTGGGCCGGGCGAGCACGTTTTTCGGGGCGCCACGTATTACTCGAACGCCGGGTTCGCCGGCTATCTGTGGAGGAGATGGCTTGGAAGGGAAAATGGAAATGACGAATTGGCCTGGGAGTCGGAAGGGGGTCCAGGAGGCGGGCGAATGTGTTTGCCCATGATGGTTCTGCATCCGGTCAAGTATGATTAACGACCCAAAGATTCATGAGCTCTGATGGGGTTTTTTGGGGGTAATGATTCTTCGGCATATTTCACTTTGACCTGACTCTGGGTTGGGCGTGTTCATCAGGACGACGAGGCGATACGAAACCCTGTGACATGGACCGTGTCGACGCTCTCGTCGCTGCACAGTCCTCTGTGGCATCAGTACTCGGAAGGTATTTGTCCCAAGAGGCATTAGTTACGGGTCTTTTTGCATATATCCCTGGCATTTTATCGCGGAATGAGGGGCACATAGAGCACCAAGTGAATAGTAATTTCGACTTTTCAAAAGCGCCGACTTTGGACTGTTGATGTTTTGGCTAGGTTCCTTGGCTCTGTCATTAGTTCCCACTCCCTGGATATCCACAGGGGTCCTATTTCGCGCTGGGAATTCCCCTGCAGCTTTCTAGACCACATTAGGCAGGTTTTGATTGACCAAACAATTGGCGAGGAGAGGCTTCTTGGAGCAACCTCGGGGTTTCGTGCCCCAAGACTCTCCTTCTGGGGCGACGAGGTGTGTGTGTGCCTCTCGTCGGGTCTCTCGTTTGAGTATTGTTGAATGCTCCAGATGGCCAGTGTCAACCGTCCGTGAGGGCTGTTATCAAGTCGGGCCCGGAATGTCCGAGCAATGTAATACAGGGGGGGCGCTCGAGTTTACATATATAGTTGGCCACCTACCTCTGTTGCTGGGAAGCGAGATGTGGATTTCCATCAACCTGATACTGAAGGTGTGGCGCGGTGAATATCTCCATCTCGTATCTCTGTCAGCACGAATTCCATCAAATCAACGGGCTGTAGCGACAACCCTCGGTGCCCGAGACTTCCCCTCAAAATGCCTCTGCCACGTTGAGCCATCATCGCCGTGACATCCGCAACTGCTCCTCGGAGACCCTACCAGACTCTTCATAGTGAGGCTCTCCACCTCTTCCTGGCCTTCGAGCAACACGGCTTGAAGTCGACCTCGTCTCCGAAGAGGGCACCTACGTCCCTGATTGGCTGAGCCTGGAAGAGAGTTTCCTGAGCGGTGAAGTCAAGACAGAACGGGAGGACGAAAATAGCGAGTTTAGGCAGGAACTGGACAACATGCCAGGTGTTGAGGGGGGTTCAACGGGAAGGGGGTGAGTTCGACGATGGTCCTCGAGGCTGTAGCCGATGTGTTTAGGTGAGGTGGGTATGCATGCTGACTGATTGACGGGGGCAATAGTATGGCATTTCCTTTGCTAGTGGCGGGCATGCAGCCGTGATCGACTATCCTCGCCCAAAAAGCCTGCAGAAGATCGCAATGAACATTTCGGCGCGTGGTTTCGGCAGTGTATATTCCCTTTCCCCTTGATCCACTCCACTCAGCACCTACTCTTCTCGGACACGACCATTAGAGGAATCTGGGGCTTGATGGTCTGATCTGCCGTGCTGTAGTTGCCACGGCGAGGCAATTTACGCTGGGGTCGTCAATCCGGCCACCGGCGAGTCCATCATCAAGGGCAAGACCATCACAGGCTTAACCACTCAGGGAGAGCGCCACATGGATATCATGAACCCATCCAGAGCTGGGGCAAGCCCTTGATTGACGAATGGGCAACCAAGCTTGGTGCCAAATGTACATTCCTACTACCTCCACGATTCTCAGATTAGTGAATTTAAGCTATTCTCAAACTCAAGGAATGGATCTGCTGACAGATTTTGCGGCTAAGATATCAGGGCCCCCATGAGGGTGTCTGGGACCATTTTCACGTCACCGATGGGAGGGTTGTGACAGGCATGATTCCCCAAAGCGCAAAGCCGACGGTAGAGACAATAGCTGCCGTATTTGAGAAGCTCTGAACGGGCGCGTGATGTAACTCTTTTCGCCATTTTCCCTGATACTGGCCCGAGGTTGGACTAGGTCGTACAGGATCCGTGGTATGGGCCTTAGGATTCGAGGTAGTGTTGACCCTGACTGACCCGACTTGCCTACCGCTGGTAGGGATGTAGGAATAACTTGCTTATTCTGTGCCCTAAGCCGTTTGGTTTGTTTTGTTCAGCCTGTCCCGTTTGCTGCTCTGTGTGTCGCCCGGCTCTGTGGCAGCGCCGTGTAACACCGAGCATGGGCCCGCCACGAGCGAGCAGGATCGGACATCGATAAGGCCTTGAGGTAGACTCTGACTCGGGCAGTGTTCGCAATGAGTAGTACGGAAGGTGTTCAGTGCTCTAAACATGACCGAGACGTTGCCCAAGTGGCTGCGATGGAAATGTTTTGAAGTCTTGGACAAAAGTACATACATGTAATACGTCATCGATTTGAGACGCGTCTGGCGTCTGGCGTCTGCGTCTGCGTCTGGCGTCCAGCTTCGCGTCCAGGACATTTTCCAAACCCACTACTACTTCGACTCGCACTGCCTCTTCACAGTATTATCTGCTCCTTCGCCCTAGCCCTAAAAGTATGTCCCTCTGGCTCACCCTACCGCGGCTGTGGTGCACCCCGAGCTCGCCGAAAACGTCAAGATCCTTCGGTGCACGGTCACGCCCGCCTAGTCTGGGCTCGTGGTCGAGGGCGGAGAGCAGGAAAAGCACACAGACTCCGGGTACGAATGGTCAAGAGAGGAATGCCCTCATTGGGAAACCGCCTCAGCCAATACAATCACACAGACTTGGTTTAGAATGGGACTCCTCCACGCTCAACTGGGCTACAACCCAAAACACTCGCCGAGGATGTCCTCTCGGCTAGTGCTCTGCAACCCACGAGCCCGGAGGGCGCTGCTTTGTCACCCCAGACGATAAGCTGCAGGGCCATGCATCTCGCCCTCGCCCTCCCAAGTTTCGTGACCTGCTGAGCTGAGTCGCAGGCACCCAAATTTGGCTATGAAGGTGACGATCTCTGGCCAGGCCAGCACCTGGATTGATACAGTGCACATTCGTTGTTGAAGACGTATTTGAACATTACCATCTCCAGTCGGCCCTGCAATGGCCCGCCCTTGGTCGGCCACGACGCGATGGTTTTTCCTCGTGAACCTGCACCGCCCAACCCCACCCAGGTACCCAGCAATGCTATATTGAGGTTCAGGCTTGGTGCCTATTCCCGCAAGTCGAGAGTCACTTCTCGGCGGGCATCAGTCCATGCTCGAGTGTTGGATCTGCCACAACGTGTTAGACGTCATGTCGACGCTCCTAATTGCGGACCTCCTCCTCTGCCCATTCACATCGACAGCCGACAACCTACTCAAAACCAGCAGAAGGTGCAGGATATAGTGACGTTGGAAGAGCCGAAGATCCTGCATGAGCCGTTCTGGATCTTTCCCACGAAGGACAACGCGAATTCGAGATCGGGGGTACAATTCTGTAAGTCGAGCTCTGTCGTATGCAAAGATACGCATTGACAAAGCTGGAGATATCTATAGTTGGGCTCCCTTTTCTACATACCGACGGGGCAACAGATTACTCAAGAGGGAAATTTTTGAGACAATTTTCAACAACATCTTCCAGGACGACATGCTCTTCGAGGCAACAGTTGCGAACGCTCATGCGATACAGTTGTCTACAACGCCCTACAAGCCAGAGCATTCGCAAATCATAGCCCATTATATGAACAGACTCATTTCAAGGCTTCGCTCGAGATTATCCACGAAGCATGCTACCTCCGACTATACTCTGTTGAGCATCCTATGCTTACTTACTATTTATGTGTGAAATCCTTCGCCCGGCCCGCGCATAGCATATTGACTAACCTGCTGCCAGGTCTTTTCCCGACGTCATCCGGACTGGCAAGCTGAGATGAGGCTTCACCTTGCAGCCGTGAGGCGATTGATGGAGAAGAGAGCTCAGGACGGTAAAGTCTCGGGCCTGGATGGCTACATCAACTTTCGGGTGCTGATGCAAGTCAATTCGCATACCAGGCGGCATATCTCACAGGACTGACCGAATTTGTTGAACAGGTGTGAAGAACTGCTACAGCAATGGAGGGAGGTAGAGAAGTCCAAACATCCCATGGATCTTGAATCTTTCCAACCAGTCTTGTACAACCCCTGCTCCGACCCAGGGAGCATGATCGACTGCTTGTCCAGAATGCCTCGGGGACTCGCAGCCCTGGCGATGAGCAGACCCATTTCCAGGCAAATATCCTCGCTGATTAGGGAACTAACCGAACTCAGCCAAGGTATGTCAGACCATCATCCTGCGCCAAATTATATTTACCCGAACATAGAAGTCCACACCTTTGAGCACACTCGTGTCCATCCCCAGAAATCGGCGAGAGATATAACCTTCCATTGTACAGACCTTTTCCTCCATCGCCAGTCCTTAAGCACGCTCGACGAGATACTTCTTGTTGGGCTTTTCGCTTACTCGGAGCATGTATGCAAACTGCTTTGCGTACCTGTTGCTATGATGGGCGACGCTCTCCAGCGTGCCAGCTGTCTGGCACTCGCTTGTCGGAGCGATTTGATGCACATGCTTACCCCTCAGTCCGCAGCTGGCGATCATCCAGTTGTGCAGCAGGCTCTGATGTGGGTGGCATCAATTCTAACCGCTACTCGCCTGTCAGACTCACCATCGGGGGCCCTGGCCGAACGATTATGGAGATTGTCGAACAATGAAGCGAAGGATACCAATCGGGCAGTATACATCAGTCGGCACTTGTTCTTTTGGGACGATCACTTAACAACTAGATTGGCGGGAAACATAGCGATCCACAACTGGACCTCAGAACCAAGCGTGATATCCTCTAATGGCTAGTCTTTGTCGCCGAGCAGACTTTATGGCTTTAGGGTTGGAGCTATTGCCTTTCTCCCCACCAGGCTCATCAAGTCCATCGCTATGGAGGATGCTTATGTGGAAGTGGTACGTTTCTAATCTGACACATGTCGTCACTGAATGCGATGACAGCGGAATATGGACGCTCCTCCCAAAAATTTCACAATCAGGATACTCATTACCGTGTCTACTGAATGCGGTACCTATGGGACGGCGCTGATGTGAACGACGAAGTTCACGATCATGGCGGCAAGGCACACAAATCGCGGGAAGGCGTTTGATGGTCATCGAACCTTAGGCAGCTTCCTCTCGACAATACCGAACTGGAGAGGATCTTTCGCACAGTTTCGAGGGAAATTGGGGGTATATTTCCCGGTTGAAGAGGGTGCTGCCATTTGCGACAGTGCCCTTGGTCTGAAGGGATAGACATACCCGAGAGGTCATTTTCGCTGAACAGCGGCACGGGAAAACAGAACGGAAGAACAGGGGTCTTGACCTTGGCTGTGGAGATCCAGCGAGTTTGACTCATTGCATTGTGTAACCGAGTCAGTACGAATCTGAACAGATTATGAACATCAATTTGACAGCACGACGTCTCTCGGCGGGTTCCATGTCCGGTGATAATGAGTAGAGATATAGCACCCTAGTGAAAATATCCATCCACCCCACCCTAGCGATTCTAGGGAAGGCTTAGCTCGGCCGTGGCAGAATATTTGGTTAAGTTAGAGTAGACGGCGAGATGGCTATTCTTACTAGGGTGCGTAGAGCTCAACACGTGAAGTGAGCGAGATCGTGGCGATCCAGGCGTTGAAATGGCATATATCATTTATAATTGTGGTTTTACTTCCGCAATCGACCATAGGATGTGGAAAACAGGGCTTCCCGTTCGCTCAGCCGTACTTAAGCCACATGCCGATCAGTTAGTACTACCGTGGGTGACCAGGTGGGAATCCTGATTGTTGATTGTTTTTGTTTTTCTGTATATTGCTTGTATCTTTCTTTTCTTTAACTTATATTTTGCATCTTGAATTTACTGTACCGAGTACAATTTTTCAAGGTGGTCGAGTGGGAAGTTGTGGGCGAGATAAGAGCCTGAGACTGTGTGGCTGCCCCAGGCGGGTGCCAAGGTGGGTGTACACTAAGCACCCAAAGACACCTATAAAGACGTTTATGTCAGCGCCAAGAGAAAATTATCAGGGCTGATTTCGACGTCAAAAGTTGAATCGCTGGTCACCCTCAATGTCTTTAAGCGCATGTATGTCTGTCTCCCAGACCTGGAGAGAAATTGTTAAGATTACTTGAATATGGTTGAAACCATCAAGCTGGCTCATATGCCGCCCGAATTGGCTCTCTACATTGCCATGTACACAGATGTGCAAAATACACCCTTCCTCAAGGAACAGCTGCTGGCAGGCAACTCCGACTTTGAATACGCCTTTATTGATGCGAGAATGGTAGGTGCAGATGTCATCTCTCCACGATGTCCCATTCCTGACCTCGTTTCCTTTCCTTGTAGGTTGTCTCCACCAACCATGTGCTTGCTGCCGCGTTCCGCGCTATAAACGACTACTTCAATGATAGACTCAAGTCACGGAACATCCACTCGGAAATTGTGTTCTCTCTTAGTCCCAACAACAACGCAAGTGCAGAATGCAGTATTTCAAAGATAAGCCGGGACTGACTGCAGGCACAGATTGGTGAGGCATTTCGTAGATTTGGGGTCAGCGAATCTACGAGGGATTTACTCGTCTTGAAGGTAGCTACAACCCCAGAAGTGACACTTGATAGTGTCTCTCAACATCTATCGACGCACATCCAAGGCCAAGAGAGTGCCTTTGACGACGCCAGCTTCCGCAAAGTTGCGGACAAGGACAGAGTCAGAAAAGTTTATAAACTCAATTCTGCAACCTCTGGTGGTGGCTCAGGTAAGGCCGTCAATGGCATCTCTGGTGCGAGCAGCAGTGAGCCCATCGACGAGGTGAAAACCCTCGAGGCCCAGATTCTCGGCCTCATGGCTCTTCGAGGCGCTACATGATTGTCCGGATGATGTTGGAATTTGTTTTTCTAGCACAGGTCATTGGACCATGAGATATCCGGAATGTTCTTTGGCCCTTAGGAATCTGTCAGCCCCTCGTCTCTGACAGACAACATCCGATGCCAATATTGCAACCTTGCTTTGTCTCAGCCTGGTTCGGCTCTGAGCACTTTCACAGTCACCATGCGAGATGCATGCAACAGGCCGTCTCGACCTTCTCTAAGCCCCATCGTTGAATCTTCAAGCTACCTCCCTAGATGTCAGATGGGGCGCACTGTGACGAGTCTCCGACTGGGAGGTTTTCTGTCATCTGGGAGATCTGCCTCGAGCCCTGAAGCTATTTTGTTATTTTGCACGAGGTCTTGGTCTCGAGCATCTTTGGCGCCTGGCCATCCACGGAGTCAATTGCTCGTCAACGCCTGGCTGGCCGTACCGTTGAGACTCGCCTGGACCGTCATGTCATCTCGTCACCATCACATCCAATACATCCACTGCAATCCCTGTTACTCCATCCCGCTGCGGCGTATCGGTTCTCTGGCCGCAGCAGACTCTCCGAGCTCCTCACGTGGCTAAGCCGAGTCTGGGTGGACGGAAATCTGTTTAACGCTCATGACAAGGTCAAATCTACATGCCGCTCGCCTGCTGCTGCACCACATATCGAATCGAGAACCATACCGCCACGGCATAGGCGCGGAGCTCGCCGATAGATGGAGGCAGCGCCTGCCTGCGCAATGACTCGGACAATTATGAGGTTACGGTCGCGTCAGCAACATTTGGTATATGTCTTCGGCAATACGCCAGGCTGCTGATGAGCAGGGATGTCGGCGGGAATGCACATTCTTACATCTGAACTACCAGAACTATGAACCCGCACGAACAAATAAAGGCATACCCATCCATGCATGATGCATTGTCATTGTTTCTACCGTCAAGTATTTCTGCCTTTGAAGGAACAATACCTCCATACGCACACCCTGCTGCTCTCTCAAGACCAGCTCGCCAGCCACAAAACATTGCTTCTTGCATGAATGATAGAACCCGGTCAGTTTTCAAACGTGCGTACTGTTGCAGCTGCATACGTATCTCTCTGTGGATCAATCTCCCCTTTGCCCTGTTGGCCTCCATCACCTTTCGTCCACCCTGCGAAGAACATTCTATGTTTATCTTAGAGTACAATTGCAAACTTTTCCCTCAACCCATCCACCTGTGGTTCAATCTCCTCTCGACCGTCACGCTCTTCCCTTCCCCATCAGGGCGGGCTCGATCCATCGACAATGCTGTTCCTCAAACCCCCATCGATGATCACTGCCGAATCATGCTCGACCTTCCGCAAGTCATTCCCTCTTTCATTTTCCATGTCGACCCCTAAGCATATTCGTTTTCGGAAAAGAGCTTTCAGGACTTTACTCGTCGAAAAATGTCTAACCATCCCATTTCATAAAAAAAGCAAGTCAATCCGATAAAGAGACAAGTGAAAAACCGTCCAACGCCGTCGCTAATGTTCAAGTGTTTGTCTTGTGAAACACGTTGTGGCCAGAGAGAATAATGCGGAGAGCACTCGAACACCGAGCCTCCTCTTTCCCGCAGCTGACAATTTAGTGGCCGTAAAAAAGTCGCATTAAAAAGATATTACCGCCTCATCAGAATCGAGCCGAAGACAGAAGGTCAATTTAATGGATCCGTCGCTCGCTCGATGTCTGAATTTTTTTTTCATTTTGGGGATAACATTCAAGTCATATGATGTTACAAAGAGAACTCAGTCCTCTTTTGGTGAAGTTGGAGAATACTGGGGGCTGTTCGGAGAGTATTGTGGGCTGGTAGCGGACGTCGACCGAACCGGTGGACTTCTTGGAGAGGCATTGTACATCGGACTCGTAGGAGAATACTGTGGGCTGGTCGGGGACGTCGGGCTAGTTGGGCTGTAGGTAGGTGAGGTAGGAGAGTAGCTCGGAGACGTCGGAGACTGCTTATTACCACTGCCACCATACATGGGACTGGTCGGACTGTACATCGGCGACGTGGGACTGTAGACAGGCGACGTCGGGGATGTTGGTGATGTTGGACTGAAAGCCGGAGAAGTGGGCGAGTAGCTTGGAGAAGTTGGTGATCCATAGGCTGGAGATGTGGGCGAATAATTGGGTGACGTCGGGGAGTAGCTTGGCGAAGTAGGCGACGCCTGGTAACCTGGAGAGGTCGGCGAGTATGCAGGCGACGTCGGAGTGAAAGCAGGGCTTGCCGGCGAGAATGATGGCGACGTTGGCCCAAAGCCAGGGCTGGTTGCGCCAAACATCGGAGACGTTGGCGAATAGCCGGCAGTGGGCGAGAAGCCAGGAGAGCTTGGACTGGTACCGCCAAATGGACTTGCCGGCGAGTAACCACCAGGGCTTCGCAAACCGTAAGGACTGAGTCCTCCAACTCCGCCAAAGCCAGGTTGGTAGTCGGTAAACCCTCCTGGAGTTTCCGAACCAGACGCTGCGATGGGAGAGAAGGAAGCTCCGTAATCTGGAGAGCCGAGATACCCGCTGTCCTGCATTGGCGAGCCGCTATCGTAAGGAGTGGCGGCACCATCGAGGAGTTGCTGTGAGCCTTTAACGCCAATAGCACCACCAAGGCCAAGGTTGGCATTGTCTGTGACAACAGTAGACAGCATGTTCTGGTCCAGAAGAATCTCCATTGTTCCAGTGCCAACAGGAGCAGGTTGGCCCAGAATCAGGTTTTCAGAGACACCTTTGCAATCGTCCAGTTCGCCAGCCGCTGCCGCCTCGAGCAAAATCTCGACGGTTTGCTCAAAAGAACATCTCATGAGGGCGCCAGTATCGGACTTGTTGATGCCGTGACGAGTAACTGCCATGACGTATCCGCGGGCAGTCATCACATCACACAGAATACCCAAGTGGCGAGCATTGACATAGGATCCATCGAAGGACAACACTTGGGTCAACTCGCGCAGAATGGCAGCACGAGTAGCCTCGATGCCGAGAACCTCGAAGATTTCCGTGAAACGGTTGGTATAAGTGCGAGACGTGTCAACGCCTTCAATGGCTAGAACCTTTGCGAAGGAACTGCCAGTGGTTTCCAGCACGTATTCATTGCACCGAGGGTCACTCTTAGCCATGTAGACAGAGCCGTCGTCGCTGATAATCGCACGACTCTTCTGGTCGATAAAGGCTCTTGAGACACCGGGAACGCCGTGGAAGGTCAAGTGGTCAAGCATTTCGTTCAAGAAGCGTCGGAGAACTTCATCATCCTCTTTGCGCTCGTCATCCTCATCCTTGCCGTAATTCTGGACAAGGCGAATACGAATGATTTGCTCGTCGGCATTGATATCACTGAAGATGACCGAAAGGTCTTTGCCATAGGTTGCTTTAATCCTCGACGCGACATCCGTGATGTTGAGACCCTTATCTAGAAGTCTGGCGCGGCTGAGAGTAATACGAAGCAACCATTTGGAGTGTAGCGCAAGATCTTGATCGGTGTCTTCGGGAATGATGAAGTACGATTCGACCATATCTAGATCTTCGGGGATGATAGTGCTCTGGATATCCGGATCGTACCACAGTTCGCAGGTCTCCGCGACGGAGCGCAAATTGGTGTGCTGTACACGACTTCGCAGAAGCTTCGCCGCTTCCTTGTCACCAGCATTTTCTGGAAGCTGGTATACGGTCATTGACGGAGTCCGAATGTTCTGGGATACGTTCAAAATTTCTTTGAGACGAGGCACACCGAGAGTGACGTTCTTCGCCGACACACCAGTAAAGTGGAAAGTGTTCAGAGTCATCTGAGTCGCAGGCTCACCGATGGACTGGGCAGCCAAGACTCCGACCATCTCGCCTGGATTGGCATGTGCAGCAACGAATCGACTCTCCACGGCTCCAACGATATTGTCGAAAGCCAATCTGTTAACACCGTGCTCGAGAACAAGCCGCTTGTACGCCAGCCGTGAGCGGAGTTGCGCCTTCAACAGAAGCGTGGCGTTGTCCTGGGCCTCTTTCGAGATCGGGTCTTCCCCACGGACGACGACGAGTCGTTCCAGCAACTGCTTCACTGCATTAAGCGCATGACGGGGATCAAGGTCAGTCTTGTCACCACGGCGGATCTTGAAATTCTTCTGAGCTTGGTCGATGATACGTCCGATGTTGAGAGGCAACTGCATTGAATCTTCAGTGCCTTTGCCCATTTTTCGCAAGAAATCTTGAGACTTTCGCAGAGCTTCGTACTCTTCATCAAACATCTCTTGCAGTTCGGTGTCACCTTGTAGCTCTCTTGCCTGAAGCAGTCGGCCCTTCCACATGGAGATATCCCCGCTCATGATGTCTACCATGTAGCGGTCGTTGAAGGCTTTGTCTGACATGGTGATAATGTCGACCTTTTGATTCTCGATATGCGCACCATCCAGGCCATCTTCTCCATAGATGAATTGAACCACGTTCCCTCGCGAATCACGGACAGTGGAGTCGTATTTGACAGTGACTTCCTCGAGAGCTTTCACAAGCCGACGTTGGATATAACCCGTTTCGGCGGTCTTGACAGCAGTATCAATAAGACCCTCACGACCAGCCATAGCGTGGAAGAAGAACTCTGTGGGGGTCAATCCACGAAGATAGGAGTTCTCGACAAAGCCCCTCGAGGGAGCAGAGTAGTCATCTTTCGCGAAATGTGGCAGGGTGCGGTATTTGAAGCCGAAGGGAATACGTTTGCCCTCCACAGCCTGCTGCCCAACAATAGCAGTCATCTGAGCAATGTTGATAGTGGATCCTTTTGAACCGGCACGAGCCATGGTGATGGCGTTGTTAAGATCTTTCAAACTGTTTTCTGTTGCCGCACCAGCTTGATCACGAGCCTGATTCAGAGAGTTCATGACCTTACTCTCGAATGTTTGTCGAACGTTCATGCCAGGGGAAGGCTCAAGCTCTTCGTTGTACGCCTTCTTTGTAATCTCATCAACCTCTGCCTTCTTAGTGTCGACGGCATCTTGGATCTTCTGGACGGTGTCAGGATCAGGTACTGTGTCACCGATACCGATGCTGAAACCATTATGTAGAAGCCAGTAGTTGACCACGGTTTGTGCACCATTGAAGAAAGCCTTAGCCGTGTCATGGCCGAATTCGTTGACAATTGTGTGAATGATGCCGCCAGCACTAGTGCCGACAAATTTCTTGCTGAACAGACCGAACATGAGATTGCCCTCGAGGACCATGAGACCAGTGTCGTTAGTTGGGACATACGGGTCCTCGCCCTTGGCATCAAGCCTCTCGAGGTTGAGGGCAGGCGGGAGCACCATGCTAATCATCTGCTTCCCCGTCCAGCGAGGCGTAGGCTTGATGATAGCTGGTTGAGGAATCACCCCATCCCAGTCAGGAACCCATAGCATGACGTTCATAACTTGATCTCGTGTCAAGAAGACGTCACGACGGCAGATCTTGTAGATACCGCAGAGCGTGTCTTGGATAATACCCATGAGAGGAGCATTGCGTTGTGGTGAGACGATGTTGAGAGGCACCATGCAAAGATTAGCGAGCTCAGCGCGGGACTCTTCACTCTGGGGAACGTGCAAGTTCATCTCATCACCGTCGAAATCAGCATTGTAAGGCGTCGTGACAGACAGGTTGAGTCTGAATGTGGAGTAGGGCATAACTCGGACACGATGACCCATCATGGATTCCTTGTGCAGGGATGGTTGACGGTTGAAGAGAATAACATCGCCGTCCTGGATGTGACGCTCGACAATCCAACCATACTGAAGAGTCATCTCTCCAGCGCGCTTGTGGTGTCGCAAATCGATCCGCTCTCCAGTGTCTCGAATGACGTAACGTGCACCAGGGTGGTCATTGGGTCCATTTCTGACGAGGCGTCTCAGCCGGTCAATGGTGAAGGGTGTGACTCTTTCCGGGTAGGTCAGCGTGCGAGCAATGCTCCGTGGAACACCGACCTCGTCCAGAGAGAGGTTGGGGTCACCAGTGATGACAGTACGGGCCGAGAAGTCGACACGCTTCCCCATCAAGTTCTGGCGCAGTCTGCCTTCCTTGCCCTTGAGCCGAGCACGGATTGACTTAATGGGTCGTCCACTCTTGTGTTGTGCTTTGTCAAGTCCAGCAATCTCATTGTCCATATAGGTGGCAATATGATACTGCAGGAGATCACAAAGATCAACCTTGATATGGTCAGGTGTACCATCGACTTCAGTTCGTAACACTGCTTGGTTGGCACGAATGATGTCACCCAGCTTGAATGTAAGGTCATCTTCGCCGCGTTGCCCCTGGCCACTGCCGTCGACACTGATGCTGGGTCGCACCGGTGGAGGAGGCACGGGGAGCGCAGACAAGATCATCCACTCCGGGCGGGCATAATCAAGACTGAGACCCATCATGTCCAAGGTCTCGTCAGTCAACGTACGGAAGGTGTTGAGAGCATCCTGAGGGAAGATCCGTTTCCTGTCGGGAGTTACATCCTCATCATCCTCGCCTTTGCGCGGCTTCCACGTCGCCCATAACTGCAGGCCAGTTCTGCGAATGTCCGGTTGGGCATTGCCACACCCGCCGTGCTTGGGCTGAGGTGGTCCCTTCAGAGGCTGATCGGGGTCTTCGATAGGATCGGCCTCGCAGACGTTCCGGGGCTTACTGAGTCGCCACACTGCTTCAAAGCGACGCTTTCGATCTCGAATCGAGATTGCATGTCGAAATTCTTCGGTCTGCATTCCATCGAGGTTAGCGGTGAGAAATGGGAAGGGATGCGCTGGAGAGACCAACATCAAGCGCCTTGATCTTGCCACAGTTGTGGCAGACCGTCTCCAGGATCTTCTTGACTTTGTTCATGAAGCCATAGTGATAGACTGGAGTTGCAAGCTTGATGACACCAAAGTGACCAGGGCACTCGGCCATGTTTTCCTCACAAGTACTGCATTTGAAATTGCGATCGATTGTTCCGAGATGAGGATCGTTCGGACCTTTTTCGCGAGGTCTGAGGCGTTGCTCATCCCTGGTCAAGCACGAGTTAGAAATCAATAATCAGAGGAAATGATGTTTTGTCTTTTTTTATTTTCTACATACATCGTCTCAGGATATTCGATGTCAATGACCGCGAGGCGCTCGGTCTCTTTGGCGGAGAAGAGGCCAAACTGAATCTCCTCGACTGTGCGCAGAGGCGCGCTCGAGTAAGGGAAATTGAGGCTCGCCATGGTCGCTCGTGGTTATCCCGATGATCTCGCGTATCCTTGTGAGACGATTGTTTACTCTGTTGTCACGATCTGGGGATGACCGCAGTGCTTGCACGGGTGGCTGCGCGGTGCTGGTCAGGGATGACCTTCGCCCTGTCGGGCCGCCCAAAACAATGCCGTGTCCTTCTCCAGCTGCGCTTTTGTCCAATTCTCTTGATATTGATCCAAAACTTCCTGGAAAGCGATCGGCTCGCCTGCTGTGACGCGTGGATTCGAGGGCGCGATCGATTTACGATGGTTTGGGTGGAGTTGTTGATGAGGAAGAGGATGAGGAAGGGATGAGAAGCCGAGCGCAAAATTTGAGAGTTGAAAGGGCGAGCGGCTGCCTGCGCTGCGCCAAGAAAATCAGCCCGGAGGCGAAGGCGGCTTTTAGCGGCAGAATCCGCCTCCTTTCAGCCTCAGCCGACTCACTGCATGAATGACTCCTTTCACAGGTTTTTAACGAGTCTTTGTTCTCGACTTGTTGGGCCACTTACACACTGGCTCACTTGCATCCAGAGCTCAATGACATTGTACGGGCATGCCATGAGGGCACCAGCATTAACCCTGACCCTCGGCCATCAGTGGACGCAGGTTGCATGAGCATCCACAAGTCCATCATGGCCTACATATGACCCTACACGGCACTGCGACAGACAGAACATCTTTACGGAGTACATTGAAATGGTCGATGATTCGATGATATGTTGCACTTGGTAGATTGTGGATTGTCTGCGGGAGAGTGCAGTGAAGAACGCTGTGTCTATTGTGTTTGCCTTAGCTTGAGCAGCTGTCTTTGTGAAGGGCAGGGAATTCCCTCCACGGGCTCAGGACAGATGCCGTAGACCATGTCACTGGTGTCACTGGTGTCACTGGTGTAACTGGCAAGCAATATATCCTCCTCCTCGTCGCTGCTATAATATTGCTCTCCTCGCTATACCTTCTTTTTTCGCTGTCCCCCCTGACACGTGATCGCTTTAACAATGGCGCTAGTTCCGGATGTGGAAACTGATGCATTTCGTCAAGAGGCGTTGCAACCTCCATGCTTTCGTGAGACTCCATTAGATCAACAGCAACATCATGAATTTGGCACTGATAGATCCGTTTCAATTAGCCCAGGACTCTCCGGACGCCCTCACCAATGATCTCAGTATGTTCAATCCTAGATCCGCTGAAAAAGTGGAAGACAGGCAAATTTATCAAATCATTACTGATTCAGATTCAGGATCCGGCCATGCGACCACCTTGAGGTTCAGTCGCAAGGGCGATTATCTCGCCTCTGGCAGGGTGGATGGGAAGGTGATCATTTGGTCAGTGGTCCCTGAATAAAGGAAATGCTGTCGGCGTAGACTCTGGCCTTTTTTGAGATGGGGAAGGGGTAATGGCTGACCTTTTCATTCAAGGGATATGGAGACTTATGGTGTTGCCATGAAGCTGCATGGTCACTGGAAGCAGATTCAAAGTTTGAGGTACTCACTCTCCTCCACAACGATCTATCAGTACCCTGCTGATCTTCTGCAGCTGGTCGAGAGAAGGTCGCTACCTCTTGTCCGCGTCCCAAGACTGTAGAGCCTGTCTTTGGGACCTGCAGACTCAAGAGCGTATCCGAACCGTCAAGTTCGAGGCTCCGATCTACACTGCAGAACTTCACCCTTACAACCACAAGCTTTTCGTTGCGTCGCTTTTCGAAGACCGACCATATCTGGTTGACATCACTGACGCTATTCCTGTCAAGCGTGTCCTTCCCACCACTCCTTTGAGCGACAGCATCCCTCGCTCTGAGAACAAACAAGCCACCACCTCGGCCATCTTCTCCGTGCTGGGCAACCACATCATCACTGGCACTTCCAAGGGATACATCAACATTCTCGAGACCGAGTCCCGCAAAATCATCCACTCCACCAAGATCTCGACTGGGCTCATCTCACTTCTCCGTCTGACTACCAACGGCCGCCAACTCCTCGCTAATAGCACCGATCGCATCATCCGCACCATCAATCTGCCCGATCTCAGTCTGATCGTCCCATCCACCGCGCCAGCCACGGATCCGAGCAGCAGTGATGACCACCACGACCGCGACCCGGCCACGTTGGCAGAGAACATCGTCTTGACCGTCGAGCATAAATTCCAAGACCTGGTCAACCGTCTTCGCTGGAACCATTGCGCCTTCAGCCACAGCTCCTCCACGGGCATTGCCGACTACGTGACAGCCTCGACTTATATGAAGAAGGACATTTACATCTGGGAACTCCGCACCAACTCTCTCCTCCGCATCCTCGAGAACCGCGAGGAGCCGGCGATCATTGAGTGGCACCCCTCTCGCCCGCTCCTCGCGTGCACGAGCATCGAAACGGGCAGTATCCAGATCTGGGGCATCGAGCCACAGCAGAAATGGTCCGCGCTGGCGCCCGACTTCACCGAGTTGACGGAAAATGTCGAGTACATTGAGCGCGAGGACGAGTTCGACGAGTACCCGCAAGAAGAACACCAGAAGCGCCGCTTGGACCGAGAAGACGAGGACGTCGACATTTTAACAGTGGAGCGAAAGATGGGCGAGGAAGACAGCTTCGTCTTGCCTGTGCTCTATGACATCGAAGACTCGGAGGGCGATGACCAGGAACTGGTGAGGCACGGCGTTGGCACGCTTAGGAAGAAGGATGTCAACGAGGGCAAGGAGTACGAGAACGATGGCGACGAAGTGCCCAAGACGGTGAGGCGACGGAAGTATTGACGAACTGTGATGTTTCACGATGGATGCAACGACCTGGAATCCTGCAAGAGGCAGGCTTGGAGTGGGACAGTTTTGGTCTGATCAGCCCGGCGTTGTGTTACATTCACAAAGGGATGGCGCAGTTTGGAGACAACCCAAGCATGGTGACTGACGTACTCACATGCTGGCGACTGGGGAAGGGGGCCGATCTATTCACATGGACCGCGACATAGCACACCGGGGCTAGTGCTCAACGGCGTCAAGGCAGAAGGCGCACTATCCATACTTCTGGGCGGTCGCAGGTTCGACACACAAATAGCCAAACTGATCCCTTCATTCGAATGAAGAATCTCATGAAAATCCCTCACATCCTTTTCTTTTTCATTTGTACATACATGCAGGATGCCCTTGCCCAGTCCTTCCTTGCCTTGATGGTCGTCGAGAAAGGACTGCTCCATCTATTCTCGATTTGGTATTCCTCATGGTGACAAGAGAACTAATAACCTCTGATATATACATGAAATAATTATCCGCGAGTGGGTGTGCAGCGCACCACTTCCCAAAAAGCAATATCTCTTTCTGAATATTACACTATTACACGGACCTCTAGATAATCCTGGCGCTATGACAAAGAAGCACACTCGCAATATTCTGCCGCTGTGATCCGTGTCCTGCGAATGGATGGGCGTCAGATAGGGGATCAATTGGATGATTCGGACGGGACTATGACAGGGATACGGAGGATCCGTTCCGCCGTGCCCGCCTCGCTGCAAGGACGTGGCTGGTCATCACATGGCGATGCTGCTGTTGGCCCTGGCAAATCGGCTAGATTGATCAGCAGTGATTCCTGATTAGAACGTCCTCTCTCTCTCTCATATCGATATTAAAGTATCCCACCCCTGGAACCACAGCTGCATTGTGGAAGATATCTACCCTCTCCTTGAGGACATTGAAGTGGCCAGAGATAAATGCAAACCCCCCTCCCCCCAACCATGCCCCTTTCAATCCAGCTTCCTCCCAAGATAGGCCCATACCATCCAAACTCGCGCTTCAGTGGCACTATCAACCTCACATCGCCCGAGTCTGTCTCTATTGGTTCTCTTGTTATCACATTCACGGGCATCTCTCTTGTCAGGCTGACCCAGAACTACGGCGACCTAAACGTCTCGAGCAACGGCCACCACTCGCGCGAGGTCCTCTTCCGGCGTGAAAAGGTCTTGTACACGGGCGGGAAATGGACGCACAGAGCGGGAGTGTATAGTATCCCATTTGAATTCTCAGTACCTGAATACACTGATGCTCGAGTGGTATGGAGGTGTCCAGGGGCCCACCGGGCCGTCCAGAGTACCCACAAACATGGCTTGCCGCCGACCATGCTTTACAGCTGCCCGAGATTTACTTGTCTGGTGGAATATGTCCTCGAAGCAACGTTGAAGCCGCCGTCAACCTCTCCAGCGGCCACGATGGTGAAAGGAATTACCGCAAAGCGTAATATCAGCGTCCTTCCCCAGTTTGTGAATCGGAATCCCACCAGCAGGGCAGACTGTCACTCTTACGTCCGCCATCACCAAGGTTTTAGATGCGGTTCTCAAGAAAACCCAATGTCCCGGATCTTGAAGTTTTCAAAGTTGCAGCGTGATGCTCCCAAGAAAGGGTCGGCAGCGACTGCATCCTCGCTAAGTGTCTCTGTCCTTTTACCACGGAGAATTGAGGTCCAAGAAGACTATTCGAAGATGAGCATGTTATTCTCCAGCCGATCTGTGAGCAACACAGGAACGTGTGCAACAGCCAGCAGACCCAATTTGACTGCGTCTGCTGCGGCCGTACTCACAGTCAAGAGCTTGAAACTCGAAATCATTCAGCACACGCACGTTCAGGCCGGACATTATCCCTCAACCTCCACTCGTAAGACGTACACTCGGAAGACAACATGTTCGCTGCCACTCCCAGTCTATCCTCGTGAGACACTTCCCGCCATCACCAGCACGGCCGACGCGGTGGAGACAGCAGCGCCCGGAGAGGTTGATCTCGCCGAGTTGACTCAACTGCGCATACCAAGGGACAGTCTGGTTCTCGATTTCGCTACCTATAATGCTGCCGTCCGGCACACGTTGACGCTGGAGATTGGCATCGAATACGAAGAGAGAATTTTCAAGTTTGCGTGCCAGGATGTGAAGATTGCAGTGGTGTCCGCTAGCAGTACACCAGAGCAGAGTGGCTCCCGGGCGGAGGACCCGAGAATCCGAGGCCAAGCTGAGTATGGATCGTCAAGGACGGAAGCGGGGATCGCTCTAGCCCAAGGTTCCGATCAGGAAGGCCAGAATATCGAAATCGAGGCCAGACACCGCGCCGGAGGGAACGTACACTGGGTCGTGCCACCGGCGGAGGTGAGCTCGACAGGCGTTTACTACCACAGCGAATGGGACGCCTTCTTCTCGGAACCCCCACCGAGGTATACGCCGCGGAGTTAAATATGTGGCGTCCCTTGAGATGAGTCGAACCCATCCAAAATCCTTGATATTCCTCTCTTGACATCCAGTCACTGGGCTCACTTTGCTGGAGCTCTAGAGCGCAATCCTCTTTTCCCGCGAATCGACTTCCGCGGGATGTTGCACAGTACAAGACCATTGGTCAGCAGAGTTGCCATTCGCTATTTGAGAATATTCGGTGGTCAGTGCTTGTTGTTGGGGGACAAGTGAATACCCGTCGTTGCTGGATAGAGACCCAAGAGGAAGCCGGTGGCTTTTCTTCTCTCGAAAAGAGGAGAATTGGAAGGACAGCGACAACCGTGAGGAGAGGAACACCGACTCCGAGTCCAGCACCCCGCCCTGTCGTCAAGCCCGAATTTGAATTGGTGACCTCCCCAATAGCAACAGCGTCGGGGTCACTGCTTGTTGTTGCGACGATGGTTAGCGGTGAGCCAGATATGTCTGTCGTAAAGGTTACTGTTTGCGGGGCCGTGGTTGACGGTAAATGTCCATTGGTAATGATGCTGGCAATAGCCGCAATGCTGTAGCCATGCAAGAAGGCCGAACCATTTTCCGCGGCTGCATGAGCAAGGATTGGGAATAACTTGACATCCTCGTCCTGGCAACAGGAAGTGGATTGGGAAGCGCCTTCTGCACAACACCATTCGTTGTTGCTACAGCGATAGAGCGAACTTGGGCCGGGGTTGCGTTGGGATGTCAAGCAACGTGGGAAACAGGCATCGTCGTGCCATGTACTGTCTGTGTAACCCGGTGTTTAGGGTAGTGTCATTCTGACAGCGAGATTGGCAGCAATTTCAGTTAGCCCTGTAGGTGATTTCACGACTCACCTTCATGAGGCATAACCCGTTCTTTAAGCAAGTCGAGCCCTTTGGGCAACAATACGTCACGTTGGTATTGGGAAAACAAGGAGAATAAGCATCTGCCACCGTTCGTGTGCCGTCTGGGTTAAAGCAGACATCGGTCGCCGCATGGGCTAAGGGGAATACGACAACAATCACGAGACATGCTAGAAAATGGCACAGCATCGTCATTGCGATCAAAGCAAATACCCCCTAAAAGTCGATCCTGTCAAAGATCAGGCAGCCAAGGGCATCAATGAAATAAGTCCACTTGACTTAGAAGCCGAATAGACATGGACATTTACCGAAACATTTATTCAGTCAAAAGCCACATCTCGTACCCGTGTCGATCGCAGAGGTTGAAGTGTCGAAATCGATACTGTATGTTTCATCCAGGAACGACAAAGGTTCTCAAGCGTGGCCTCACGGGCTTTGTGGGGTGAACTGAATTGGCTGAGTATTCCTCAAGATCGAAGCTCATTGGGTAATGCTAGCATCTGTCTGCTGTTAATGTCCGCACGTCTGCCAATTATATCCTTTGAGCCTGCTTCGACCGCCAGAGGGCATCGCATTTGACTCTTTCTGTTGGCCTGTGCAAGGCTCGACCGCAGCGAAAGGGAACAGAATGGCAGGAGGAGATAATTGGGCAGTTTTGAAAGGGTTGTTCGTCTCATCGCCGCTTCGGACGGAGTATGGTCTCCTTGCCAAGTTTTCTTCTGACTCGTAGTGGATCTGCTCTGCCAGCGAACTATGTGGGTTCTGGGATCGGGGTATGGAGTATTGGATCGAACTCGTTCCGGTGGGAGAGCATGTTGCCCTGTGTGAGGCTTGTGGCTGGCCTCAATGGGCTGCCGAACTTGTCACCGGATAATGATCGGGGAGCCATTGTCCAGCGAGCCAGGTAGCAACAAAAGAACCTGGGAATGGTTTGCATGTGATCGTGATCGGCGAGATGAAAAGTGAAAAGGGAAGCGAGACCAACCGAGGGGGCCAAGTGCGCGTATTTGGTGCTCGGGAAAAATGCCTGCTTGTGCTTGTTAGGGAAAAAGTGGCAGCCGCTCAAATGGAAACTCTCCCGAGTTTCAATTTGCGGTTGTCCGGATTTCCCTCCCATGGATGCCTTTCCTATGTTTTCCGGTGTTGCAGCCCTTTTCTTTTTTTTTCTTCACTGGAAAACAAACATGATAATGACGTCCTGAAGAGACCTGCCTATCGAGCAGTCATGACCTCGATTGATGACCTTTTCCGTAAACCCAATGCCGCGTCAAAGCGGAAACTCGAGGATCCGACGAAGTCATTCTCCAATGCCCTCTCCAACAAATCCGCCAAACTCGTCAACGGCTCCTCTCCACGCTCCTCCGCCAACGGCTCTTACCAAGACGAGTCTACCTCCAATGGCTCGGGGAGCAAGGCGGCTTTTGTGCAGGATGAAGCCCTAGATAATCAAGATGATCTCGAGGCCGGACCTGTGCGGCCGCCGGAAGACGTGGAAGACGAAGTTGGAGATGATGAAGAAGGCCGCTTCTTCGGTGGTGGGGTCACGAAACAAGAAAGAGAAGTGATTGACTATATCGACAAGACTGAGGCCGGAGAAGTGGAAGAGAAGATTGATTCCACGTGGCTGCGCCGTACGGCCATCAACTTTGAACGCAAAATCAACAAGAACGCGGAATTGCGGGCCAAATACGAGAAGGAACCTATGAAGTTCGTCAGTAGTGAGGCTGATTTGGATGCCGAAATCAAAGGGTTGAGTCTCTTGAGCGAACATGGCGAGCTGTACGCCGAGTTTGTTAAGATGGGCTGCGTAGGCAGTTTGGTTGGCTTGCTTGCGCATGAAAATACCGATATTGCCATTGCCGTCTGCGAACTGCTCGCAGAATTGACAGACGAGGACTCGACTACCACTGAAGAACAATGGAAGACTTTGGTCAAGGCCATGATTCAAGGCGACATAGTGGATCTTTTGACGAGCAACCTCAGTCGGTTGGACGAGGACAACAATGAGAGTGACCGAGCAGGGGTCTATCACATCCTGAACGTTGTCGAAAACATCTTGTCTGACACTGGGAACGTGGAAATCGTTGGGGCGAAAGATCCATTCATGGAATGGCTTCTCTCAAGAACACAGAAAGTCGATCCTTATGCAAGGGGAAAGGTTGGGCAGAATCGCCAGTACGCCGCGGAAATCCTGGCAATACTTCTCCAGAGCAACAAAAACAATCGAGATCGTCTAGCACGAAAAGATGGGGTTGACTCTCTTCTCCAACTTCTGAGTGCGTATCGCAAGCGTGATCCCGAAAAGGACTCGGACGAGGAAGAGTTTGCAGAAAACCTCTTTGATTGCTTAGCCTGCATGGTGGAAGAACGCCTCGCAGGTGAGAAGTTCGTGGAAGGAGAAGGTGTTGAACTGTGTCTCATCATGCTCCGCGAAGGCCGACTGGCCAAAGCACGGGCGCTGCGAGTTCTCGATCACGCAATGAGTGGAGGCAATGCGACTGCCATCTCGATGAGGTTGGTGGACGCGGCCGGACTGAAGACGATCTTCGGCATGCTTATGAAGTCCCACAAAATGGAGCGAAGCCTCGTCGAGCATCTTATTGGAATCCTAGCAAGTATGTTGAGGTATCTACCCGGAGGCTCCGCCGAAAGGATACGCACGCTTGCCAAGTTCGTGGAAAACGACTACGAAAAGATCACAAAACTCGTCGAGCTGCGTCGCGAATATAAGACGAGGTTGAGTAAAGTGGAGGCACACATTCAAAGGGAACGACAGGACCTGAGCCAAGCACAAGCGGAGGCACAAACCGATGAGTGGTTCTCACGGCGACTGGACGCCGGACTCTTCTCACTGCAGGCCATTGAGCTGATCCTCAGCTGGATGGTGGCTGAGGATAACGGAGCAAGACAGACTATCACCGTGCTCCTCGGTGAAGACGGCCTGAAGGTCCTCGAGCGGAGCTTGAGAGATCAACTCAGCGGGATGGATGCTGGTCAGGGTGACGAAGCAAAGGCTACGGAGGAGATGCTGGAGGCATTACTTTTGTGCGTGGAGCAATAAAGCTGGTGTTTCGTGAACGCGAGATCTAATCATGCCATTAGGGAGGACCGAATTGCTGATAGCTGACATGCATAGCATTATGCATAATTATGATACCCCCTTCATCCATGAATCTCATTTTACCGTATGGGCCTTGCCTGTGTACGAGTAGAAACTCCTAGTGCACTCTGGAGATGTCAAGTGTATATACCCAAATCAGGTTAGAGCATATATGAATTTAAAGCGGCAAGACTTGCCACGGCCGCCTTAGTGTGATGCGCGCCAAAAAGATTCCAGAGACACTCTTCCACAGCAACCACGATTTACAAAATCCATCCTTTGCGCAGCCTCGACTGTCTTTCTCTCGTTGCTCGGGCCTGTGGCTGTTGGTCGCTCTGTGAGTGGCTCTCTGGAGGAAACCTGAAGTCTTTACTGACAATTCAGTGCCCTTGGTCAGAGCACATTCCGGCGACCTGAGTTGCGCTTGAGAAAGGGAGGGAGACTCGACTTTGCCTCCTCCCCTCTCTCATCCTTCCCTTTTCTTCGCTTGCGCCTCGATCTCTCATCGCATACCGTCCCCGTGCGTCCCTTTCGTCCGTACTATTATTCGCCCGTCATGGCGGAATACGAAGTGAAGCAGGAAGCGAACGGGTATTATGAGGATGCCGGTGCCTACGACGACGTGGAGACCGGGGAACAAGACATCACATCTGAAGACTGCTGGAAAGTCATCAGTTCATTCTTCGACATCAAGAAATTAGCTTCTATGCAGATAGACTCATTCAACCATTTCATGCGCTCAGGTTTACAGGATCTAGTCAACGAAAAGGGCGGCGTTACGTTGGATCATGCACAAAATGTCGATGAAAGTGACCCAAATCCAGTTGTCATCAAGAGACATGAAGTCAAGTTTGGCAAGGTCACGCTCAGCAAGCCTAATCAAGTCGAGCCGGACGGCACAACAACGGACTGCATGCCTCACGAAGCACGAATGCGGAGTTTGACCTACGCAAGCCCAGTCTATGTCAAGATGACGCGAAGGACATACTACGCAAAAGAGCGTCCGTGGGACGAAGATGATAAAGACGCTGGCGTTATGAGAGAGGACGGCACTGAGCTGTTTTGGAGAGAGGGTGATGATGAAGATGACTTCGACAACGACAGAGAGGTGTACATAGGAAAGATCCCGATCATGGTCAGAAGCATGACTTGCCACTTGGTGAGCGAGAAATTCCAAAGCGAGAGAGACCTCTTCGCCTGGGGAGAATGTCCATACGACCAGGGAGGCTACTTTATCATCAACGGCAGCGAGAAGGTGCTCATTGCTCAAGAACGAAGTGCCGGAAACATTGTCCAGGTCTTCCAGAAGGCAGCACCCTCGCCGTTCACCCATCTCGCAGAGATCAGATCCGTCATCGATCGCGGTGCCCGCATGATGTCGCAGTGCACGGTCAAGCTCTTCCGCAGAGTCGATGGTCCGGATGGCACCAAGATCGACAACCCTATCCGAGTTCAACTACCATATGTCAAGCAGGACATTCCTCTTGTTATTGTCTTCCGAGCTTTGGACATAGTCTCCGACGCCGATATCTTGGAGAAGATCTGCTTCGATCAGAGTGATAAAGAGATGATGGATATGCTGATGGGCTCACTCCAAGAAGGCCAGGCCATTCAGGGTGCAGATCTCGCTCGAGACTACATTGCGCGCCGAGGTAACATTCCGACTCTGAAAAGCCACGAACGGCAGAAGCATGCCACAGACATCTTGCAGAAGGAGTTCTTACCCCATATCGGACAAAGCCCCGATGCCACCGCTAGAAAGGCATTCTTTCTCGGTTATATGGTCAATCGGCTGCTGAAGTGCGCCCTCGGTCGTGCTGAGCCGGACGATCGAGATCATCTGGGGAAGAAACGACTCGATCTTGCCGGGCCTTTGATGACCAACCTCTTCCGATTACAGTTCGACAAAGCCACTAAAGATTTCTACCGATACATGCAGAAACGTGTGGAAGCGGGCCAACCCATCAACATCATGGCCGGCTTCAAGCATCCAATTATCACAAGCGGTTTGAAATATTCATTGGCTACCGGTAACTGGGGCGACCAAAAGAAACTGGACAAAGCGAAGGCTGGTGTTTCTCAGGTGCTCAGCCGATACACTTTTGCCTCTACTTTATCGCATCTTCGTCGCACCAATGCTCCCATAGGCCGGGAGGGTAAAATTGCAAAACCGCGTCAACTTCACAACACTCATTGGGGTTATGTTTGCCCGGCTGAGACGCCTGAAGGTCAGGCTTGCGGTCTGGTCAAGAACTTGTCTCTCATGTCCATGGTTACAAATACCTATGAGACTGCTCCCTTAGTGAATTATATCCTCACCAAACATGTCGAAGCACTGGAAGATTGGGAACCCCGGTTGAATCCTCAGGCGACCAAGGTATTTGTCGACGGTGTGTGGTTTGCGGTAGTCCTACGAGATCCAAAACGTCTCGTTGATGACCTGCGCAAGCTACGTAGAAAAGGTGTCTTTGACGCTCAAGTAAGCTTGGTCTGGGATATTCGAGAGAAAGAATTCAAAGTCAACGGTGACTCGGGCAGAATTGTCCGACCTCTGTTTGTTGTTGAGACCGACCCGGCCTCAGAAAACCGTGGCAACCTAGTGCTGAATAAAGAGCACATCACCAAGCTCGATCAGACTGCCTATTTGAAGGAAAGTGGCTTCCAGTGGACTGATGAAGTCAGACCATATGGGTGGAACAATCTTCTCGAATCCGGCGTTGTTGAATACCTTGACGCCGAAGAAGAAGAGACCGCAATGATTATCATGACACCCGAGGCCCTAGCAGACTCCAAAGCAAGATGGATGGGCATGGAGATTGAGGCTGAGGATGATCCCTTGCGGAGAAACGATCCTCTGCTGAATCCCTTCTCGCACACCTTCACTCACTGCGAAATTCATCCAAGCATGATCTTGGGTGTCTGCGCTAGTATCATTCCGTTCCCTGATCACAACCAATCCCCTCGTAACACCTATCAATCCGCCATGGGTAAGCAGGCTATGGGCGTTTTCCTCACCAACTTCGACCAACGTATGGAGACCATGGCAAACATCCTCTACTACCCCCAGAAACCTCTCGCAAGAACGATGGCAATGGACTATTTGAAATTCCGAGAACTTCCGGCTGGACAGAACGCCATTGTCGCCATCGCGACCTATTCGGGCTACAACCAGGAAGATTCCGTCATCATGAATCAAAGCTCGATCGATCGTGGTCTCTTCCGGTCGCTGTTCTACCGTACCTACCAAGATTCGGAGAAGATAGTGGGCCACTCCGTGGTAGAGCAGTTCGAGAAGCCGACGAGAGCTGATACTCTCCGTCTTAAGCACGGCACATACGACAAGATTGACGAAGACGGGATTGTCGCTCCTGGTGTCCGTGTGAGCGGTGAAGATATCATCATGGGAAAGACAGCACCAATGGCGCCAGACGCTGAAGAACTTGGTCAAAGACAGAAGCAGCACATCAAGCGCGACGTGTCAACGCCTTTGAGATCTACAGAGTCTGGCATCGTTGACCAGGTCCTGCTGACAACTACCAACGAGGGTCATCGGTTTGCCAAGGTCAGAGTTAGGACAACGAAAGTGCCTCAGATTGGCGATAAATTCGCATCTCGTCATGGTCAGAAAGGTACGATTGGCATCACGTACCGTCACGAGGACATGCCGTTTACCCGAGAAGGCATTGTGCCGGATCTGATCATCAATCCTCACGCCATTCCTTCTCGCATGACCATTGCACACTTGATCGAGTGTCAGCTCTCCAAAGTAGCGACACTTCGCGGTGATGAAGGAGATGCCACGCCCTTCACGAAAGTCACCGTGACACAGATCTCTGAGTTGCTGAGAAGAATGGGCTACCAATCCCGCGGCTTCGAAGTCATGTATAATGGCCATACCGGGCGCAAGCTGGTTGCACAAGTCTTCCTCGGTCCTACCTATTACCAACGTCTCAGACATATGGTCGATGACAAGATCCATTCCCGTGCTCGTGGTCCTACTCAAATCTTGACCCGACAACCCGTCGAAGGTCGAGCCCGTGACGGTGGTCTGCGTTTCGGTGAAATGGAACGCGACTGCATGATCGCGCACGGTGCGTCGTCGTTTCTCAAAGAACGCCTTTTCGATGTCTCCGATCCTTTCCGCGTGCACATTTGTGATATCTGCGGATTGATGACCGTGATCGCAAAACTCAAAAAGAATACCTTTGAGTGTAAGAACTGCAACAACAAGAATCGCATCAGTCAGATTTACCTGCCGTATGCGGCCAAGTTGTTGTTTCAAGAGTTGTGGAGCATGAACATTGCGGCAAGGTTGTATACAAAGAAGGGCTAGAGGAGGAAGGGTTAAAATCGAGTCCCAGTCAGGGTGATGCTAGGGAGTGACAAGAATGCAAAGGCATGTCGCAAAGCGAAGGTTTGAGGCTTCGAGCTGTCTCCATGATCTTGGTGAGTTGGGATACCTTTTTGGCGACGATTTCTCCGTCTGAAAAGACGAAAATCCCGCCGCCATTTGAGGGAAGCATGAGACATTATTTTCACCGAAGGAAGGATGATTTTCTTTGATTGAACGAGAGAATGGGCCATGGTCGTCTGGGGGCCAGGAACCGGAGATCGGTGTATTCCAATCATCTTTCAGCGCGTCCGTGGGTTCGGCAGGACTTCTAGCGTTTTACTTTTGTGTGCCGCCAATGTCAAGCTCTGGCTCTTTGAATGTCGGTCAAGACGAATTAACCAAGCCCTTTACACTACACGAATGGCTGGACGAGCGGAAAGAACTAGAGAAGCTGGGGAGGAAATGTACCATATCATAACATCATCATCGTTGCCATGCCATTTTTACACGAGACGCAAGGAGAGCAAAAAATGGACGGAAAGCGAGAGAAAAGGCAATACCGGGGGCATAAGGGCGGGTCGATGCGATGACGGCGTTTCTCAGCGTAATCCTCCATTGCCATTAGAAATATGATAGCTCGGGCCGGTATTGTATTCCACAATGGTTGGGTATTATGTCTTCGTCTTTGTCTTCGTTTTTCAGTTGAAAAAGATGGGACACACCAGCTATTGAGGCGGACTAGGAGAATAACAAATGACAAAACCATCGTAACTCAAGAGATCCGATTCAGGATATCAGATTGTATTACGTTAGGGCACACCACATCCTGCTGTCCACCTATTGCGCTGTCCCAGGCTGATGGCTGGTGCCGTTGTGATGATACTGTTCCGCATGGTGTTGCAGCTCCTCCCTGTCGGGCAACGGCTTCAATGCATCGATGATCCGATGTGCCAGTCCGGGTTTCTGTTCGCCCTCAGCGTATTGATGATGCGCCGTCAGTCCGCCGATCTGGTCAATCCGCCCACCTTGTTCCGAGACGGATTTCCGGCTGGAAGGGTCGTGGACCGGGTCGTAGGGCACATGGGTTGTAGCAGGGTCGATCGCGTCAGGGCCTACGCTGCTCTTCCTGGGCTGAGCGGCGCCGCTGTTGGACGCCGTTGCGTGCTCGTGTGCTGGATCGTCCTTGGAGAAGGGATTGTACGATGGTTTCTGAAGGCCGCCGCTCTGTGCCTCGTATGAGGTTGCCGGTGGCTCGTGAGAGGCGGCAGCGGCAGTGCCAGCCACAGCTGCACCGGTGCCTCCAGCGACTCCAGCTGCGGCAAGATGATGGTCGCCATGCTCGGGCTCGGGCTCATGCTCATGGTCCTCGTACTCCTCCTCTTCACCAGTGTCCTTGTTCTTGCGGCGCTTGAAAATTCGTTTCAAGAGACCCGGCTTCTTCTCCTCTGGCTCCTTATGCAGCTTCGTACGACCGGCGTCATCGGTCGCCGTTGTGGGAGGCGGATGTTTATCCTTTTCGTGCACTTCATATGCACCGGCGCCAGCTGCTGCACCAACACCTGCACCAGCAGCGGCGGTGGCCGCAGCTTTTTCACGGTCCTTCTGCTCGCGCTCAAGTTCGTCACGATGCTGTTTTTCTTCCTTCTCTGCCACCTTGTCCCGAGCTTTCTCTTCTTTTTCGAGCTCTTTCTGGTGTTGCTTCTCTTCCCTTTCCAGCTCCTTCTGGTGTTGCTTTTCCTCTTTCTTGAGCTCCTTTTGGTGTTGCTTCTCCTCTTTCTTGGCTAGCTTTTCAGCGGCCTTCTGGTCCTTTTCGAATTGCTTCTGACGGGCAGCCTCTTGTTCCGCTAAGTCCTTTTGTCTCTGAGCATCTCTCTCCGTTGTATCCTGCCGCTGGTTATATTCGTGTAACCCAGTTGCTCCGACTCCAGCACCTGCAACTCCAGCAAGCGCAGCTTCTTTCTCTCTGTTGCGTCGCTGCCGGTCCGTTTCCTCCGAGACTCTATTCTGCTGTTCAGTGTATTCAGGGGCAACAGATGCTCCACCACCGATACTTGCGGCCCCAGCACGGGTAGCCTCTTGTTGCGCTTTGTGTTTCTGAGCCTGGGCCTCTAGTTTATCTTGGTGTTGACTATAGTTAGGCACAATGGACGCGCCAGCCGCAGCGGGTGTAGCTTCGTGCGCAACAGATGGCTGTTTTGCAGTTTGGCTGGAAGGCGTGGTCCTGGCGGCGCTCTCTGAAGCCGGAACGGCCGCCGCGGCTGGGGCTGCAGCAGTACTGTTCTCACGGAGAGGCAAGTCGGACCCTGTTGTATCTTTCTCTCGATCTTTCATGGCATAAACGCCGGCTGCCGCTGCACCAGCCCCAACACCCGCAGCCCCAGCGGCCAGCCCTGCATTACGGCCTGCATGATCTTTTTCGTCCTGGTCGGTCAGATATGATGTACCGCCGACTGGAGCGTTGATCGGCGCAGGAGAGTCAACGCCTGCTGGGTAAGCAGTAGTGGGAATACTCTCTTTCCTATGATGGGATGGGGGAGCACCCGAGCGACTCGGTGAAGTGTATGAGTCGACACCAGTGGTGGTGGTTGGCTGATCATGAGTGTCCGCGATAGCGTGCGGTTGATTCTCCTCTGCCCGCGAAGTAGCGGCCACAGCGCCACCAGCCGCAGTGCCCAGGCCCACCGCACCGAGGATTTTACCAATTGTCCCAGATCGTCGGGGCTCTTCCGAAACTGGGTCTTGAGTTCCTGGGGCTGCTCTCGTTGCATACTGAGCTGCTGCCGCTGCGTCGGGTACTTTGGTCTTCTCAGCTTCACTATAAACCGCTGATCGCTCGGCTGGTGATGTTGTCGACGTCAAATGGGGAGGAGCAATTGTGGTAGCATCATGGGCTGTTGTGTCTTTGGGAAATGCACCTGGGATGTGAGAAGCTGGTAAGGTCAGCGCATACAGTCCCCGGGCTGAGTCTTCCCAGGAAGACTTACTGCTATAGTCTTTGTCCTTGTGGAATGCGAGGGCTGCGGCTGCCAAAGGACCACCCTCTGGTACGCCCTTGCTTGACACGTACGAGTGTTCCGGTGCCCGATACGTGGTAGGGTCTTCAGATCTGGAGTCAACAATATTTGGAACGGGATCGCCTGTACGCAGTGTATGGGAGCTATAGGTTGAGGTCTCGCCAATGGCAGCAATACCAGAACTCGGGGCTACCAAGCCAGTCGCCGGAGTTACTGCATGAGTCTTCTGTGCACCTGTACGTGTCGATGGATCAGAAATCCTGAATAGGTGCGACGCAGGGGTGTAGTTAGGGCCAGGATGAAGATACCTAGGGTGTCTCCTGTGATGACATTTCCCTGAGGGGTTGTTGCGGCACCCACAGGTTGTTCCTCGCTCTTGGGAAAATGAGAGCCCTGTCCTGTCAATCGACCAGTCGGTCCCGTCGAGTTCTCGGCGTCTTCTTTGTCCCCGGTTTGCCTTGAGCACATATTAGGCGGAGAGAGAGCAGGGGTAGATGACGATACATACATCATGGTTTTGAGCTTGTCCATCCTGTCCTGCAAATACTAGAGCCTGCTGAAGTAGGTTAACTGGAGGCCAGAGAAGACCGTCAATTGCACACAGGAGATTTTCCACAGAGAGAAGAAATGACAGGTGAGGATGTTGGACGAGGGAATGGGAGATGGGAGATGAAGCTGGGTGTGTTCGTGAAGGGTTGTCTGCGCCATTGTTTCCTTGTTTGCGTCATAACTTGAACACAATGGTGCACCGACTCACCGCATGACACCAGATCGTCAGACTTCCAAGCTTGATGCTTCTGTATTCGAGGGCCTTTTCAAGCCACAGACGGAGGACATCGAGGTGCTCATTGGACAGAGGCCACACTAGCCACTGCCATCTACCCACAGACACTGAGAGTTTGGGGGTCGAAGCGGGGAGAGCAGAGCACTAACTCAGCTGTGGCCAGTCGCTCGGTGTGGCCAGTCTAGACACCGATGAAGTCATACATACAAAGGGGGCATCTTTTGCACTACCAAGATCTGGAGAGATCGACCAATCGTCCTGCAACCGAGAGGAATGCACATCATCGGCCCATTTCGAGGGTGACTGCCCGAGACCACGCACGAACTCGTCCTCGTGCTCGGTGTGGTGACCACGAATTTCTCCCCCAAAGGGCATTGATGGTCACCTTGCTGACTTGCCACTCGTCTGGGTCAGGGACGGGACCGGTCACGTGAGGGGGCCCCTCGAGCGAGATATCGCCGCCGCGGTACTGGGACACGACGGACGTGGCGAGCATAACTCTGGACTTGGATCAGTAGTCAGAGATATCTGTTTGCCGTGGAGTGATGCGAAGGGGAACTTATCTTCTGGTCCCGACTCAACCCTTATCAGCATATCAGCAGAAAACAACTCGCTCATGCACGTCGGGACTAGGAGGAGCACGCTGTGCCAGGGAGCCACGCTACAGGTGCATCAGCTGGTGGCTTTGGGGGCCGGTCGGGGGGCGCCATGGGTAAATTGATAGGGCTAATGAGGCCTAGTGAGCCCGAGAGGCCTAGGCTCACTAGGCTCACAGCGGCCAATGCAAGGGACACCCAAGGTGCGGCCAATCGCCACCCAACCACATCCAGCCAAATCCCGCCCGCGCCAGAACAAGAGCCGGAACAAGAATGTTTCTAGAAGGGTGGCATTGCCTTCCTGGATCGTCACGCAGATGACGAGGCACACACCCACATTGTTACCTATATCGGACCCAGGGACTTTGCTTATGCCGGCCCAATTTGGCCATGGGCCATAGGCCAACTTAGAGAGGCCAATATGTTGCATTGCAGGGGGGGTTGCGGCAACTCCAGCCAGCTTGCGGCCACTGCACTGGTCCCCTATCCCTAGAAAACAAGTAGTTGACCAAGTAGTAAGGTAGGATTGGGGACCACTTCTCACTCCCGAGCGATTCGTCCAGCCTGCCGTTTCCAACCTATACGGGGTGTCAGTGGTCAGAAGGGGATCCATATTAAACCCACACCATGGAAGGCCTCTCGGCGGAATCGTCGGATTCTGTCACGCTACGCTGCCCTGGGACAGCGTCGTCGTTGCCCGCTCACCTTCCTCATGTCAACTTTGCCCCATGCACACACGCCTCGCCTCCTCCGATATGCTACTGCTTGTACACCATACTACGCAGGACGCACCTGCGATAGAATCCGCCGACGATGGCGCGGAGTGGATACTGCTCCCGCTACCGAGCACATTGGGAAAGACAAGGCACAGGGGACAGGGCACATCTCATCCCAGCTTTCCACCATGGGTGAAGGGTGAATCCAGTGCCCGCGGCTATCTCCCTCGCTCCATACTCCTCCGGGTTCTCTCCACCACCTTGTGCCAGATTTCAGCATAACAATTGTGCCCGCCGTCTCGTCATTACTACCCACGGGCCCCATGTCTCTCCTGATTGTGTCTGATATGCCTCTGGCCACCACAGTTCCACTTCTCTGATCCAGCCTGATGGCCTTCATATGAAGCCTGTTGCTCCCTCTGCCCGTCCATCCCGCTCTTCTATCCTCACCGTTACAGGATCAACTGCGACAAAGACCGGGCTTATCTATCAGGCACCGACAGAGTATTAGTATCAGATACCCCGTCAGCACGTTTACGACCGCTGCTCACTTCTTCCTCCCTCCATATCGCACATGCACAATGGGTCTACGAGTAAAACTGCGGAGGACTTTTACGTCCAAGAAGAATAGCACGGGAAGCGAGACCGGACCCAATGGTGAACCATATTACACGAGCCGGAAAGATATTGAATACTATAAGCCCCACGAGATCCCAAAGTCCAAGTACCGGGGGAAGGTCGATCCCGAACATCAGGCCTCTCTGCAAGCTTTCTCCCTTGCCGACGCCTTTTCATCAGCCCGGAGACGAACTTCACTAGCCCTCTCAGGCACCTTTTCCCCTGGCGGCACCAAATCGCAGAGTGCTGCTGCCAGTCGAGTCCACAGTCGAGCCCCAAGCCGGAGGCCGTCGGTGCAGGAATTCCACGGGTCAACACTGAGGAACGAGAGTGGCGTGGACTCGGAAAGCAGCGGCAGTTCTTCGCACAGCACGAGCAGGCAGAAGAGCACCGCTGCCAGTGTTGCGTTTGATGCCGAGACTGCGAGCAGTATGTCTTCCATCCGTCAAACCTCTCACCTCCACTGATTTTCTAGCAGCATCCCTCTCAGGCCAAGCCACGGCAGTCCCCTCGGCCCCTGCTGAGCCAGACACCAAACTCGCCCAGCATGACAGCGGGATTGACATGACTGAATTGGCAGCTCTGTCTAAGCAAAGCACTGGCCACGGGACACCCTTTACGGCCGAGGAGCTCGAGCAAGCCATGACGAGAGCATCAATGAAACGCAGAGATTTCGGCGACGGAAGAATCGGAGTCGCCTTATGATAAAAGCTTTGGGCCATCCGCGATGAGATGGACCAATTGATGAATTATGATGAGACTTGACTACCCCCAATACTTGGAGGACGCGAGGAGAAGGCCGCAATTTACATGGATACGAACTCGAATGTACAATCACTGCTTGACCCTGGATCGCACCTGCTTTCTCGAAGACCGTGGGAGATCACAATTAAACGACGGCAATGTTCGCTTGATGGCAACTAGCATCGGATGGCTTTCTGAGCACGGGGCAGCACTGCCTTCCTCGCATGAATTGGGACATAGACCTGGTCATGGCATTTCTGGGTGTTCTGGTCCAAGAAAACCTGTAATGGCACAGGCGGGATAGGTCCTCATTTCACACTTCTTTCCCCTTTCCTAGGGTCTACTATTTTACTGGGGGGAAACATGGAGAAAACTGGGTATAGACTTGGGGGGGGTGATGGCATACTGGGGCTTTGTGTTGTCCTCTGATCATTTCCCTCAAGGCTGGCTGGCCTACTGTGAAAGAGCAGCGATCGGATCGGGCGGAAAGACTGAATGCACCCTCCAGCTGCATGGAAGTCATCTTGGGTAGCAGTAGCAGTGGCTCCCGCCCCGGAGTCACACCATTGGCCCTCACATCCGAAACAGTGGCCACTTTACTGCACTTTTAACCGTCCTTTCTCTTCCTCTTTGTGATCATCTACGGTATGTATGTATTGTCATCGTTGTGGTGACCCAACATGACCCCGGCAAGTAGTGGAACGTGAGAGTGGCAGGATCAGGACGATGAAATAAATGGCTGTCTGTGGATAAATATTGGATAAATGTCGGGGCTTCAAGGGGCTACACCGTTCTCGGTATGTATAGTTGGTCGACCTCTTTCTCTTTCTTTCTCTCTCTCATGCCACCCAATCTTGTGACCTATCGTGGTACTTACGTACGCCTTTCGTGAACTCCCTCTCTCGAGGCTGGACTGTACTGTAGAAGGATTGTCCACCAGATTCCGAGTGAGTAGTGATGTTACCTTCCTCTCCGTGTCGGTCACCTGGACGCTGAGGAGACCAACCAACACACGGTCAAATCGGTGAGATGCATGTTATGTACGGTAGCCAGGGAATCCGCGGCATCCTGGCTCCCGCCCGTGGCTATGTAACGTATATACTTACATAGGTATAATACCACTTGGGCGTCTGTGGATCCCCTCTGGCTGGAGTGGAAGATTCGAAGGGAATTTTGGTAGAAGAGAGGAACAGTAGCGTCTATCCCCTGCTTCTGGCGGAGAGACCTGGGCAGGCACTCCAGACCCGTGACACGCAAAGTGGTGTGTACCTAAGTATGTCGGCATCTGGTCGGTACCTACTGGGTAACACCGCAGGCGACGGGCCCGTGGTCCATAAGAGGTCTTTCTTTCTTAAGGTTGATATCAGTGGTGCTGCTGGCTGGCTGGCTGCCAACGCCCCCTGGATCGGAATGTGATGGATGCTTGAGGAATCTGCGGAGGTCATGTCAAGTCTGCGCGATTCCAGAATGAAGTACCAGGGACAAGAGGAGGATAATCTGCTCATAGAGCATTCTGACGTGGCGCAATTGAGGTGACAATCCCGCCGTTTTTGATGCTGTTTCTTTCCTGGCGTCGAATGGTTTCCCGTGGGTTCGATGCGCATACTCGCCTGGGATCTAGGACGGAACATCAAGGAAAGTCGTCGTGGTTTTGGATGTATCCCCCTCGCGCATCCGGGCCGAGTCGAGGTTGAAACCCATGTCCGTCCTCCAAGCTGCGGTTTCCCTCTAACCACCCTTCTCAATCATCCGTATGTGTGACGGCCATGTCCAGCACTTCTAGCCTCCCTCTCCCCTTCATCTCGCGGCGATGAATTCCCCGAGGCTTTAAAGGCGCCCGGCTCCACGAACCCCACGACTTCCCACTCCTCACCCAGCACCTCCTGGCTCTCGACCTGCTCGACGAAGGAAAGAATGCGATCCTTGATGGTGCCTTTGCCTTGATCGGCTCCGGCGTCTTCGCTAGCATCTGTGCTTGTGCTGACAACCTTGGACTTGGCCGCCTGCTTTGCGATGTTGGTGGGACAAGTGATTCGCAGTCTCATACGTGCACGCATGACCGGAATGGGTTGCCAGGCGATCAAAGCACGGATTGCCTCAAGAGCCTGCTGCTTGACGGATTTGTTGGTCACGACCCCAGTCCACGTCGGCACGTCGCTTCTCTTGCCCTTAGAGTTGCTTCCAGACGCAGACTCGTCGTCGTCGTCGGTCATTGGCGTCGCTTGCCCGCTCGTCTCGCTAGATCCCTTTGGTGCGGCAGCGCCCTTCTTGACACCTTCGCCCAGATTTAGCTTGCCGAGTTTATGACCCAAAGAGTCCTGTGATGGGACATGACCACCCTGTTTCGAGAGGACATCGAGTCCCTTCTTGATCATGCCTGTGGTGTAGACTCTCTTGGTCTGCGGGTCGACGAGTCTCTGGGCCACCTCTTCCACGATCTCTTTCTCCATTCTATCCAGTAGTTCCTTGCGCTCGTTGGCGTTCACTTGGATCTCGCCCTTTTTCAGGATTTCTTCAATGATGGCGTCCTTCCATGACTTTTCATCCTCCCCCTCATCGTTTGCAGATTTCCCCTTGGCCTTCTTCCCTCCCTTTCCCCCGCCTTTTCCCCCCGATTCTTGTTTCTCTTGATGCGTGGGCATGGGCCATGCCTTGACGAGTTCCGCATTCGGGGCAGTTTCGCCTTTGGAAGCGTTCAGGAAAATGGTTGGCACTTGGAGGACGTTGTCGAGGTCGGTCTCGGTTCCTGACCGGTATTCGAGTAGTTTGTTCTTGTAGCACGCGAGCTCGAAGCGTTTCTTGCCCTTCTTGTACCGCACCAACGACACATTGGTCAGTTTGATCTGGTTGGCGGGCTGTTGAATCGGCATTGCAGCGGTAGCGAGTCTCTCTGAAATTTCTCTGCGACAAGCGTACAAAAAGAAGGAAAGACGCATTTAAATGGAAAAGATAGTGACCGGGCTTGAGTCACAAGCGGCCTCTTCGCTGGTTGGTGGGCTGTATGTACTCGGTACAGTATGTAATGACACGCGGAGGAGTCCACAATTTTTTTTTTGGAGAACGCGATTTCTCCATCTGCGGCGTCGTCATGATTCCGTGAAGTGCAATGTTCAATTCTTCGATGCAGCTCTCTTTGTTATCCTACCTTCTGGGGAAATAATGCTGGCTTCGAGAAACCACGCAGGCAATGTTACGAAGAAGTATATTTGCCCGGAATGTCGGACATCCGCTTTACTTTCGACCTTCTTCCATCACAGTAAAAGAACGAAACTCCCAGGATCTAAACGCACCCGTGCGCAGTCTACACAGCATGGAGAGCCATTCAGCACATTGAGCTCCTCCCTGGCATCACTGGAGACCTCTCGGGCCCCCATTGCCACCTTTCGAGACATCAGACTAGGCTCCTCCAGCACCTCGCGACCCCCTCCTTCATCGTCCACGACCCCCGCTGTCACTTCTGACTCAGTAATCCGCAACCACCTAAGAGCATGGAGCGCCGAGAACAACAAGAAAAAGAGGAAAGAGGCAGATGCCCACAGCGATTCTCTCAAGCTCAAACGGCTGACGGTGTTGCCCAACTCCCTCTTCATCGAAGAAGCAAGCCTCGCCGATAATACATTGGGTGAGGACGAAGAACTGAGCGCAGGCGATCTTCCTGAGATATGGGAAGATGCTGTAGAGGGTGGCAATGTCCCTCATCTCGATCCCGGCGACTTGATATGGTGGCAGCCCGGAAAATACACGGCTGGCGCCGGTCGCTTTGCGCGTTCACAGCTCGCCATCTTCTTGGGTACCCTAGGTTGGCAGCGACAGTATTTACTATCTGACGGCCGCTGGGTTGTCGAGCAATCAGTCCAGCAGCCCAGTCCCAGGTACAAGCAGTTCGCTTCCCAGCAAGAAATCGACCAGATTCGGAAACACTTGCCAGTCAAGCCACTGGAGATGCAGGCTACAGATTTCGACGTCAAGATGGGTTACAGCTTTGCCGGCGACACCCCCTCCGTCGACTCCGAGACTCTCATAACGCGGCTTGCTCGTTTCGTCGATGACATGTCCACCTGGCGCCGGGAAAATCTTGATCTTCTCGACTCGCTCTATGAACACATCGCCGACGAAGAAAGGTACATCTCCCTCTCGTACGAGCAAATGGTGAGCAAATTGCTGGGTACCAAATACTCTGAAGTACCTCCTGCTGCACTCTTCGCGGTCTACAGGACACTGCGAAGGAAGCATGTCGCTCAGATCACCGTACTGAAAAAGACCCACTATCCCTCCGCAACTGTAGCTATCATCCCCAAACGATTGGCAAAGCGCTTTGATCAAGTCTGCACATGGGCTCGAGAATATCAAGAGGCGGCCGCCGCCGCCGCTATGGGAAAGGACGTGACGGGTGATCTGGCACGCAACCCCCTCTCTTCCTTCGTTGCAAAGGCAAGGCGCTTGATCCTGAAGAGCCGCACTTTACGCTCTCCCACCACCATTGGCAGTCTTGGACCGAGTTCCATGCAACCTACAGATCTTGAAAATGGCAAGATTCCCGTCAAAGAGAACGATGAAACGTTCACGGAAGAGGACAAGATGTTTCTAGAGTTCCTTTGGGATTGCTATGTTCGCTATCCTCCCCCGGACAACAACCGAAACCTCGCCATAGCCTCTTTGATCCTCCGAGCTATCGGTGCATATCCCAAGCTTCGCCTCGACCACAATATGGGGTGTCTTTTGCTGCAAGAATTGGGTACCCTGCCACCGTGGTTCCTTCGTTCCGACCACAATGTGACCCTCAAGATCCCCGGCGGGAGAGGGAGTCAAGAGCTGACCCGTGTCTATGACGAGGCGGACCGCTTCTGTCACAGATTAGGTCTGAGCAAGACCCTCGATCATGGCTTGCTCGTAGACTCTATGGCATCTCTACGCCAGGATTTTGAGCTGCCAGTCTACTGCATCGACGCTGGAGAAACAAATATCAGAGAAGACGGGTTTTCGATTGAGCCTAGCAGCGAAGGTACTGGTGCCTACTGGATCCATGGCCATGTATCACACCCAACTGCATTCATCGACCCAGATCACATCATAGCACAGCGAGCCCTGAAGCTTACTGAGAGTGTCTTCCACAACACTTACGTTGCACGGATGGTTCCTGACAGCTTTACACGAACATTGTCTCTGCGCTCCGGTTCCCCCGCCATCACCGTCAGCACGCTATTCACAGAGGCTGGTGACGTGATAGACATCAAGATTCGGCCGACTACGCTGCGAAATGTGATTTACCTCTCCAATGCTGCAGTGGAACATGTTCTCGGGAAGCCCGAATACGAAGCCGCTACTCTCTCGTTGGGCCCTCAGGTTGGATTGCCCCCTAAGTCTTTGCAACAGGCGGCACCTGCGGACATCGAAAAAGCTCGTGCCCACCTATCGGACCTTCAAAGACTGGAGGAGCTTCTCCTCGCTAGAGAGGAAAGTCGTCGACGATCTGTGGCCGTGGCACCGGACTGGGAAGTCCAGGGGAGCCTTTCGACACAAAGCTACGTCCATATCATAGGCAGCCGGTTTGATGAAGACAGCCTGTTCCGGAGCCAACAATACCAGGGCGATCCTGCGATCAGAATTACAGTGTCTCGGTATATGCGACTGAATCGAGTGAAAGAAATGCCACGGTACGTTACCTTGACAGCGTTATGTGGAGACCTGGTCGCAGAGTCGGCCGGCAAGTGGTTCCAGGACCGCAAGCTACCTGCATGTTTCTTTGGATCCTCGTACGCTGCAGACTTTCCCCCTGCCAAACTCAATCAACTAGGCCGCGGCGAACATGCAGAGTATCCTTCGGGCAAGCTCTCGTCTTCGCCTATACCTCACGTCCACAAAAGCCATCAAGTCCATTTGTGGTTCAGCAACCCTCTCCGACGCTATCCAGATTTGATGGCCCACTGGCAGGTTGATGCCTACCTCCGTGCCGAGGCCAGCGGAGCCGTTCAGCCGGGCGGTCCGGGCGACCAGCTGCCGTTGCCCATCTCCAAGGAAATGGTCGACAAGTTCATCGTAGAACATTCGCCCCGAATGTATGAGTGGGCACGTGAGATCTCGCGCAACGAGAGGAAACATTGGATCACGCAAGCACTGTTCCGAGCATTTCACTTCAGGGAGGCAGAACTCCCAGAGGTATGGGACGTAAATGTGACCTCGGTCAATTCGACGCGGACTCGACCTGATGACAGTGGGCTCAGGGGCGTTCTTCTCCCTTTCAACGTCTACGCGGTTATTTTGGCATCGAACGAGGGTTGGGAAAAGGGGGTGAAGTATCGTTCGTTTCTGCCGGTGAAGCTGGAACTTGTTGACTTAGTCCGGAAGACGGTGGTCGTCCGTGCCGTTGGTCCTCCTAGCGAGACCTACACTCAGTCCGGCAGCATTCATATCACGCCAAAGACACATTCCCAGAGGTCAGAGGACAATACCGAATCTTATGAGAGGACAACGCCCTCTGAAGATGCGCCCGCTCCCACAGTCGCCGCATCCGCCTAGGAATTCAAGCTCAGCCACAAAATTGACGAATTGGGAGGAATTATGGCTCGAAATGGGGCGAATTCTTGAGACACGTCCAACCACTTTGGAGATTATGTGATCGCCATGGCGGAAGGAAGGGTGCTGGATTCATGACTCCAGCCCTGCCAAAGTCAGGCTTGTCTAGGTATCGGGCCACCCAAGGCTAGCTGGCTGGCTGGTTACTCTTAATGGAATGGCTGAATGTCTCACTTCACAAACCCGTAGATAGACGGTCGTGGACGAAAGGAAGCCCGCTGGTCATCCACGAAAACCCTACGACAAGGAACTTGTGAGAGAGTGCCTGAATCCTGTCTCTTCATATGTTCTCGGCTCTTTCACCGCAAATGTTGCGAGCGGACGCAGGATGCCCCAGGGCAACAGAAAATATACTCTCTCTCTCTCTCTCTCTGTGTGTGTGTGCATAGGAAAAACGAAGCATCTCAAAATACCCAAAATCTAACTTACTGTAACTATTACTGCGATGCAACCTTACTCTAGAGCCCACCTACCGGCGTATGATGACTATGTACTCGGTCCTGGTAGACAGGAACGGTATTTGAAGCATGCTGCATGCCTGCCAGTCAGTCAGTATGTATAGCTAGCTATCTAGCTACAACACATGTCTGGTGCAGGAGTGAGTACCGACAACAACCGCCCTCTTCTTGTTTCCCCCATTTTCTCCTTGTAGTGTAGTGTAAGTGTAGGAATATAGATACGGTCGAGTTCATAATATATGTGTGGTATGGTCGTCTCGTCTCAAGATACGTACAGACTCGGTACTCCGGATATATCGGCATGATGGCAGCCACATATACACACACTCTCTCCCCCCCTCCCCTTCCTAGCCTCCTGCCATCTCCCAATGGTTCGTCCCTGCTCGACCCTTGCGTCGGTTTGAAGTGACTGGCACACAATCCATACACAATGTGGACATGCACACCGATTCATTCCTCTCCCTCCTCCTCCTCCTCTTGCCACGGTGAATCGCCGCCCGCGAGCTCCACCCCTGCTGCATGGCGTCTTACCAGATCTTCTTGGGGTCGACAGGGATCTTCTTCCTGCTTCCTTGCTCCAGCTCGTCAATCTCGGGCAGATTGTCGACGTCCAAATGCTCGTACACGGTACCGCTTTCCTTCAACGCATCCGTCACAACTTGCATATACCCCAGGACCTTCTCCTCCGTCAGTCTCCGTCCGACGATTTGCACCGCTATTGGGAGACCCGCCATCTTCACACTGTCGTAGTACTTGTACGCGCCCTTCTCAACCCCATTCGCTGGCCTGAATCCTTTGGGCAGAGCATCCTTTTCTTTGTCCACCTTTGCCACGGGAATGATACCCGCGGTGTAGTCCAAAAGATTCCACAAAAACGTGTACCCACAGCTGCTCACCGCCTCCTTCATGCACCCGTGCGGCAGGGCCGGGGTGGCGTTTCCGGGACACAGGATGAAATCAAACTGCTGCGCGGGTTGATTGAGCCAGTCGAACCACGTCGCCCTGTAAGCTTCGCGCTTGGCAACCCACTGCCACTGCTCGAAAGCGCTCAGGGGGTGGAAGTAGCGGAGAATGGACGCCCACACCGAGTCACGCCGGACATAGCGCGTGAAGAGGTACCACAGGTATTTAAGAGGTCGAGGCAGGGACATGTAGAAATTGATCTGCGCCGCACCCGGGTCGTTAGACTCGCCCGTCCGAAAGAACGATCGGAAGGTCTTGCCACCGTCGGCGCAGAGGAGCACGCTGGCGATCTGTAGACCGATAGCGGGGGTCGCAGTCGGGGGGTATGAGGAGACTGGGATTTCAACCACTTGGTGGCCAGCGGAGCGGAGCGCCGAGGCGGTCATGTTCAGCCCGCGAGCAATCGCTGGGGCGGGAGCGCAAACGCCATCGGTGGTCATCAGGCCAATGCGCAGCGGTTTCTTTTCCAGCACCTCGTCGTAGACCTCTTGTCGCCACGGGATGGGGTGCACCGTGTAGTCCACTTCCCAGGGATTCATGCCGATGAATGCCCGCGTGAAGTAGGTCAAATCGTCCAGTGTCCTGGCCATGGGAGAGAAGACACTGGGCACCCCTTCCTGGCCCGGCATGGAGGTATTCATCCCGACCTTGGGCCATCTGCCCGTCGAACAGCGTAGAGAATTGATGCCCGACCACGCCGCCGGGGCACGCACCGAGCCCGCGACGTCGGAACCAATACCAATCCTGGATCCGTTCAATGCCAAAAGAGCACCTTCGCCGCCGGTACTGCCACCAGGCGAGTAATTGGGGTTGTGCGGGTTCTTGCACACGCCCCACAGGTCGTTGGTGCTCTCGAAGCTCAGCAGCGTGATAGGCAGGGCGGTTTTGGCGTGGGGTATCGCTCCGGCTCTTTTCAGAAGCTTGACCATGACGCCGTCCTCGCTGTAGGGTTTGAAGACATTGCGGGAGTAGCCCACACTGACGTCGAAGCCGCCGACGGCGATCGAGTCCTTGAGGGACACGGGGATGCCGGCGAGGGGGCCTTTGAGATTCACATCCTGCTGTTCATTGCGCGCCCACGACTCGGCCTCGGGCAGGAGGACCTCGGTGACACAGTTGGTGCGCTGGTGCGCGACCGTCGTAGTCTTGCCGTAGGTGCGGAGGATGTCGATGGGCGAGAGGGTGCCATCGTGCACGTCGCGGACCAGCTGGGCGATCGGGGCGTTGAGGATGGACCGCTGCTGCGCCGTGAGCGGGCCCTTGTAGGGATCGGGGAGCGAGTCGAACCGAGCGTCACGCTGGCGCTGCTTTATGACGCTATCCGAAGGAAAGAGAGGTCAGTCAGTATTGCAGACGCAGCAAACAGAGAGAGAGAGAGACAGTGAGAGACAGGGCACCACTGGTGAGAGGAGGGAGGAGATGAAATTGGCTCACTGACCAGGCTCGGCGATGCTCGAAGTAATCAAATGGCGGATACATTGCGACGGTTCACATGGTTACACCGAGGGGAGGAGGGGGCAAAGGGAAGATGTAGGTAGGTAGGTGTGGTGAGTACAACGAAGCAGCTTAGGAGTTGAGCGGCTTTGCGCATGCAGATGGAGGTGGAAAAAGCGGAAAGATCCTGTGGAGACCGCGGTCTATGTTCCGCACTCTAATTGGTTGGCCCGCATTGGCCTTCCTGATCAGGTCTGAGTCTCCTATTGGACGCTATGTTCTACGTATAGCCAGTATAAACAGGGCATCAAGAGAGGCTGGTATATAGTAACTTGTGGGATATTTCATAATACCAGTACCTACATAGCTAAAGTCGTAGAATACATGCGCTCCTAACATATCAGCGCTGCCCATGTTCACATCACACGTGCTTGACGCCAGCCTCCCTGTGCGCCCTGCAGCCCCACCGTTTTTGTCTGTTCCCGGCCAAGTGCTTTCCGTTACACAGCCTGAGTTGTGCATAGCGAGTGCACCATCGAGGTATTCATCACCATGGTGGGGTCGTGATGGACCCCTGCGTCCGGTTTCAGGTGAGCAAAGCCAGCATGGTCACTGCCACGCGAGCTGGCCTCAAGGTGACGGCTCTGATCCATCTGCAGGCCCAATGGAGACTCGAAGAACACCGGTCGGCTATGGTCCGGGGTCATCGTATCATAAGGGGTAAATTGAGCTTGCCACCAGTCATCGTACATCGGCGGATGGTACATCATGGGAGGGTGCACCCAGTGATGAGCCGCCTGGAATTCGTGGAAATGCTCCATAGAAGTCGACCCATATCCGACGTTGGACATTGCTCTTTGATCACCTGCTGTAAATGAGGCAGAAACAGGTGTCGGGTGGCATTTGTCCTGCTGGAAGCTCTGCAGGTCAAGTCGATTCAGGCCATTGCCGGCAGACGGATCATGGAAAGCCGCCATGGCTTGGGCATAGTGGTGTTCTGTGCCGGGATGCCAACTTGCCCGTCGTTGTTCCAAGTTGCTTGGAGCGATGTCCTTGAACTCGAACATTTGTCGCTTGTTGGCACCGAACTTCCCCTCGAAGCTTGGTCTCCGACGACGCTTAAGGCCAGCAACATTCCTCTTCACCTTGGACGATAGGTCAGTCAGAGGGGGGGCTGGAGGGGTGACCTCTCCAGTAGGGGTGGTTGGGCAGGTCACCGTCGCTGGAGCAGTGAGACCTGTGGAGCTCGTGGGAGGGTGTTCGAGTTCTCTGATTCGGTCGACAACCAGATCCAGGGACTTCATGGCGAGTTCCGCCACTCCAGAGGCCTGGCCAGCTTTGGCCAGATCCTTGAAGATCCCCAAGGTTCGCTCGACACGCTTCGAACCTATGCTCACACCCACCTCCTGGCGTATGGTCGCGATGCCTAACATAACGGCAGCGCAAAAGACTCCAAAGCACCGCGGCCAAGACGAGGCGGTCTGGGTCGACTCGAGGCTATGGATGGAGTCGAACATTTCAGTGATCAAGCGAGAACATTTCAACAGCTCCCTGTACTTGGCTCTTTTGGCCGAGGTGTGTTGATTGCGCATCGACCGCAGCATCTGACAATGCAGTACCATCAGCATCAACTGGACGTCGATGTGGTGTTGAATAATGGGAATGGATAATGATGTTTCGGATGAGCTGTTTTGAGGTATGGGTGGCAGCTTCGACTGCAATTGATATAGTTGAGTTAGGTCTGCTTCTAACATGGTCTCCCGCTCGTGGGAAGACAACTTGGACGGATCATTCCTGCCACGGTTGAAGCGATCCAACACTTCAATCATGTACTGTGAGAATTCATAGATGTTCTGCTGTAGGTCCTGTTCTTCTTGCCGAGGGCTGGTTGGAGATGGCTTGGGAATGCCATGGAAAGGGGCAATAAAGGGACAACGACCCAAGAGAAAGCTGATCTGGACATCGAGCTCCACAAGGAGCCAGCACAGGTGACGGCCAGGTTGTGAATCTGTTTCAGCTTCCACGGGGGTGAGGCTTCCTTCTACGTCCACTGCAAAGATTAGGTCAATATGCCAGTTCGAAGGTGAAGCATTTCTAGACTTACAGCCAAGGATTTCGGCATCACGGACAAGGCTCGGGAAGGCGGCCCAGGCCTGCATCGCCCGTCCGGCAACAAGTAGCTCCCGTACAGTCCTGTATTTCATATAGAGTGGCTGAAGACGAGGCGGAAATTCGACTTCGGAGTCGTCGCCTAGTTCTCCCGTGTGGGCATAGTCCATCGTCGTTTCATCTTCGGTGGCATGATTTTCCAGGTTGAAGACTTGCATAGGTTGGATCGAGTCCAGGATCTCCCGAAATCGTCCATTGGTTGGAAGAAGGGACTTGAACTGGAGAGTTAGTTAGCATGCTGACGTCGAGAGATTCGAGCGCTCTGAATACCTCGTCGATACTCCTTGATAGTGACAGAGTTCCACAAAAGTTCTGCTGCGGAGTTGCAAACCCGCGGCCTCCTTCGACGGCACCCATTTTATCGGACCCTTGTTTGGCGCCACGGCAGGCGCCGAACGCCTCTCCGTGGCTGTGCTCCGTGTCATGTACTTGCTTGGGCTAGTTTTATCATCAGCATTTATTTCATAGGACCATGTGTTGCCGTACGGGACTGACTTGGTTCCTGGGAAACGAAGTAAGGTAGAAGCATTCGGGCTTGTCACGCTTCTTCTGACAGGTTGTACAGGGCATGCCTCCGGAGCACTGTGGCATCTGTTAGCGGCTAGTCTGTCACACTTCCAAGGGCCTGCATCGTACTCTGGATTTGCTGTCACGGCAGGGCTTGCAGGAGTTGGCCCGCCGCTTGCTGAATACTGATGGCTGAGGGAGGCCGAGGGCCTGTACAAACACCGTTGGAGTGTTGGGAATGCCGGTCAACATCATGATTTATGATGCCAGTGCCTGGCCATCTACCAGATCAAACAGCGGTGAGAAAGAGTCGATGAGGTTGTCCCTTGATCTGTCTGGCGGGCAGCGCAGTAATAATCAAGCAAAATTCGTGGTTTCCGAATATCAAGTGGTCCCGATAGTAGCGACCCGCAACGGGTGGACACTCTTTTCAGTCTGAATGCTTAAAAGATTGAGACGTCTGAAGGATATATCGTGGCATTAGCGACAGCAACGCTCACTGGGGGTATCCGAACGTCGAGGGTGATAATCAGAGAATCCGATCTTTTGTAAGAACACCACAGGGTCCAGGAACAGGTATAATATGGGAATCAGGGACCTCAGAGGGGACTGTCGATCCCGCTTCGACCAACTTTGCCATAAACGCAAATACAAAAATGCGTGAAGGAGGGTGGAATGGTGGAGAGTCCCAACCGGGGTTGGATGCTACAGTTCGGAGTTCCCAGGATGTTTGCTCCAGACTTGTGCGCCAATCAGTCGAAGCATCCAACTGCAGTAACTCCCGGGGTGGATGGCAGCAAGCACTGGTGAGGAGTCGAGAGAGGGACGACATTGGACTTGGAGGTGTTGGAGGGTGTGTTAGGTTATCCATGTCCCAATAGCGTGCAGCCGTCCACTATCCCAAATCGAAACCACTGCTGCATGTATCAATTCCACATGCAGCCATAGCCCACTCAGGGGTGCAGGCCTAGCGAGATGGGAGTTGACGAAAGGCAAAAAAAGCTTGCATTGGGAAGACTTAGCGAGGGCCCAGAGACTCGACGGTTGTCGTCGTGCTCGCCAACGCTGCTAGGCGGAGAGTCTGTCCATTTTCCTGCATCTGCTCGGCCCAATGTCGCTGACCAAGGGCCGCGGACAAAGATAGGTGAACATTGATTGGCCGCAGGTCCTCGGAAAGACAGTCCGAAGGCTGCTGGTTAGGGCATTAGTAGTGCGTGGAAATGGGCAGAAATTGGCAGGCAACAAGGTGAGATCCCTGTATCTCGTGGGAAGTTCGCCTACAACTCTCACGGCATTTTCCTCCGAGCCTCACCACGCAACGATTGCTCCAGTGTGCTTTTAGTGCTTTCTTCACTCTTCACTCTTCAAGGGGGGAGACATCACGAAGATGACCCACTCCAGAAGAATGAGACATGGAGAGGCCATAGTGGGCAAACTCTGACAAGAGCGCTCGGACGGCAACACAGGGATGAGGGCATGGATTCGGGCCGTACGTGGTGCCCTGCACTACCAAGACTCTGTGTGGGAAGCTGGTGTTAGTGGGATGAGAGCCACCGTGGTCGCCTAGAGTAGACATGCAATGACAACAGTATGGGCCCGATAGACGAGAGATGAGAAACCCAGATCTTGTCTCGCCAGAGCGAGAGAGTGGTGGGCTCTTGGATCGATCCTTTCGACTCGACAGACTAGGGTTTGGTGGTGGCTAATGGCCGTGGTCGCCGAATAGCTCTGGTGTGTCGACTGATTGGTGGAAGGAGAGTTTTCCGTCACCATCGGCCAGCTCCATTCTTGTGCATAAGTCCCTTTCGTAGCTGAGGAGGAGGAGGGAATAGGCATTGGTGCGTAGGCCCAAGTTGCCGTTTGCCGGCGGCTCGTGCGGCTTGCATACTGTAGGCTATACTAACCGTGACGATTTCGCCATCCTGGAGAAAGCGACAAGATGAACCGATCAGGAGGTCTGCTTAGCTCGATCGAGCTGTGGCAATGTCTCCAAAGTCCTCCGAGCCGTGCCGTATGCCCAGCAACCCCCGTGCTTGGTGCTGAGGGGCATTGTACAAGTAGGGAAGAGTTTATCTCAAAATGTATCTCGAAATCCTTGATTTTGCTTTCGACCCACGACCCGCAACCCCTTTGAGGCCACCTGAGCTGAAGGAGTGTCCAGGAGAGGACATGGCTAGTGAGGCAGGACGGCGAAGTAACTTTTTGAGTGCTCCATCAAGGCCGGAGTACCCCGCGTATGGAATGGTCCAGGAGGCCCTGTTTGCCACTTATTCCTGAAATCTGGCTGTGTTTTTCTTTGGCATGCGATGCTGGGAGTCGAGACCGGCTTTGCCGGAGAGCCTCTGGCGCATCTAGACATGGACGGAGTTTTGGTCGTCGACACAACATCGATCTGGGGAAGGGTCGAAAACACCAACAAGGGCACGGGCCACCTGTGCCACCCGCTGTCACTCAATGCACATCGCTCGTGTTAGGCGAGGAAGATCCCCACGGCTGATCAATAGTTTCAAGGCGAGGTCCATCCCTGGCGGTTTTGACACCGGCTTGCGGGCCCGCCTCCGCGGCCTAGGACCACAATGGCGCACGGCCAATGACAAGATAGCCTGTCCCAGGAGTTTGGGTGGATGTACGTAAATCATAAAGTACTGGTGGCGGTGGTTTAGTGAGGAGCTGGCTTGCGCCGGCCGCTCAGCCAAGATACTCGAAACTCTTATAATGCTTGACATGGGAATCGTGAAATGCCCTGGACGGGGATCAAGGCAAAGGGACTGTCGAACAGCGCTCGTCGCCGGTGCAGATAGGTCGGCAACTTCTTCCTTGGATCTTTGGGGGGGACTGGTATGCGCAGACACCATGCGACTGTCTGCTCTCGTCGTGTCTGGGAGAGATATCGTTTTCTGCACAAGCTCCTGAGGTCTGGATCCCACGACTGGCAGGCGAGCCTCTGGTCTCGTGCTCGTTTGAAGTCTGTAAGTAGCAGGAGTCCTTTTCTGCCGAGCGTGCCACACTATCGAGATGGTTGCAGCCATGCGGGCTCCGTCCTCCGGACCAATCCTGGTCTGCGTTGGCCATCCATCCCCCAGGACCGTCGACGATTGGGTCTGCTCGTACGGCAGATCTAGCTTCGAACCGGCGGGGAATATGTGATCCTTAAAATTTAAGTCTCCTGGCCTTCGCCTCATACAGAAGTCAGTTGTCCCCTTCTGGCTTCAGGCGCTGGTGCACGGACCCAGGGGCCCCGTGCTGGTGTCATGATTCATGAGAAGCCGGCAAGACATGCATGTCATTATTTTGCGAGCCGATCGAACCTTGTCCCAAGTAGGCTGTAAGTCCAGGGTCTCAGGACGTGAGGATATCAAGGTAACAGGTCGCCTGAAGGGCTCGTCTGTAAGATCCTCAACCGGCGGGGAGGAGCTTCTGTCGATCGATCGTTATTTGTCAAACCTCGCCGTGATCCGAGTGCACGAGCCCAGGTACCGTGTCTCTCGAACAGACGAGGCGGTGGAGCTTCCAAAGCTATCGGGCTAACTCACGCCTAAGCGTCCACCCTCGAAGGTTCTTGCCCATGCCTTGAGGACCTAGGGTCTGCGTCGCCCACATCTGCCCGTGTCAGGGACCGGCGACAGAGTCATGTTGAGATTGGCTTTTGTGGACGGCATCTCCACGGGTCACGCTGTCATCGCACAGGGTGGCGGCTCAGCAGTCTTAACTCACACGCAGTCGCGGGACATAGCTAAAAGGATAATCAAGTAGGTTTTGATTTCGCTTAGGAAGTCAGGGACAAAGCTCTGTCGTCGTGGTTTTAGCCTTTTGCGGCAGGTGAAGACGTTCTTTTCAGGTCCGTTTTCCACGACGAAGAGCGTTAGTAGACGTAGTACAAGATGGCTTCGCTCCTTTCGGTCTGTGGGGAAGCTGCTTTTGGCACTGTGCACATTCGTGGCAAGGTGAATATAACCGGGATGGACGACGAAAGCTGGTACAAGCTGCCTGTGGACGAAGACGGTAGACGGCACATTGAAAGACACGCCCATTGTCCAGGTTTTATCTTTGTCTTGGAGACTTCTTGCTCAAAGCTTCCAATTTCCATTGCGAAACAGTTACGTATGGATGACATTAGGGACAATGTTAATTAAATACATGCCTCAAAAATGATAGGCCTGATATATTATTTCCTTTCTACACAAAACCGGACGCCTCGCTGATCAAACTGGCAGAAAGGAGCCAAAGTGCATTTCCCCCTGTCGAGTCCAATGTGAATTTTTCCTTTTGCCTTTGGTCGGTGCTCTTCTGAACACGATCTCGGTAATAAATGCAACAAAACTGCAATGTGCCTGTTGAAGCATACCGGGTAATGGACGACCGTCTCCAATTGCCCAGTAATCTTCCATACAATATGTATTTTGCAAATAGGTCGTGAACTTCGTGATAACCTTTCCAGCCAATGGTCGACCAGTCCCTCAATAAGCCGGGTGCCCGTGAACTTCAGCAGTGCTACCTTCGAACTCAGGCGAACCCGGACTGTGGTGTATGTGGTCGCTGGCCCTATGTTGTTGCACGAAACCCATGTTGGACGGCTGGTCGTTGCGGAGATCGGCTCCATGGGTTCCCAGGGCGGATGTGGCTGACTGGCGCATCTGACTTGTATACGACGGGTGCACGGGAGTATTTTCGTCCCCGTCACGGATAACGCTCGACGTTGTTGATTCTGCCCCAGTTGAATACCTCTTGTTGCGGGCGGTCGACGGCTGGGTATTCGCGAAAGGAATGCGGCTAGTTCCTAGCGGCTGCGTCGGCGCTTTTCGGGATGTAACGTTAGCTGGACGCGCTGCAGGTAATGCAGACTCGGCCAGCCCTCTGTCCCCCGAATCGCCACCGGACTGTCTTCGTGAACTCTTGCGAGGAATAGCGGGAACTGCTGGAATGTCTGTGTCATGTGTGCGTGGGGGTTTGCCACGGGATTTCCTTGAAGCCTCCGACCCAATACGGCTGGGCAATTCAATGCCACCGACGGATTCGATCAGGGGCAACGACGGTGGTCTTTCTGGGACGTGACTCTCTGCTTCCTCCTCATCGTCAGACTCTGCAACAGAGATGTCGTCATAAACACTTTGGTTGTGGCTCTGCCTTTGAACCTTGGGTTGTGGTGGTGGTGACGAGATTCCTGCGCTGTTTCGATCAGTCTGGCTCTCTTCTATGCTGCGGACGTCGTCGTGGTAAGGCTCCGTGACCTGGCTTTCTCGGACAGGAGCGTGTGGTGGGAACAGCCCGGGAGGAGGAGCACGGGCACTCCGGACCACCTCAAATCCCTTGTTCTTCTCTTTGGTCTTGCCGCCTAGAAGATTTTTGAACCACCCGGTGGCAGTAGAGACAGGCCCGGTCGGATCAGCTGGTCCAGTCTTGAGCTTCCTAGTTCCACTGGAGAGAGCAGCACCCCGGACACCGTAGTAGAAGTCAACCTCTCTCACCGCGTAGTCGGTCTTTGTCCTCGTCAAATCATTCGTGATGTCTTCGAAGTCGTCGTTTTCCAAAGGCATAGGAGTAGAGGGACCTTCCCCAGCATCGTCCTCGACAGCTCCTTCAGTTGCCACGGCCCCCTTTGACGACACCTGAGCCAAATTTGGACGACTGTCGACTCCAGCAAGTGCATCCATTGTGTTTCTGCGCGGTGGTCGATAGTACGGGTCTTTTTGTTCCACCTGCTTCTGAATGCCGACGATCCCACCCAGGGACCCCGTACCACTAAGCCGGGCGGTAAGTCGCCTTGATCCCCTGCTGGATCTATCAGGAGTGGTGTGGCCGACAACACGACCATCGAGGTTCTGGCTGATCCGGTTGGAGTTTGCACCGCCTTCCAGGAGAACGCCTGACGTAGCCGAGACACTGCGCGACCTGGTCTTCGCCATCTGGAGCTTCTGTTGGTCGTTTTCGATGGCGTTCAGCATGGCCGCATTCGATGACATACTATGGCGCGGGTCCTGAGTAGCTCGCCGCGGCATTCGTCGAGACAGTTGTCGCATTCCAAATACCTTGTTCAACCCACCTCTAGTGGCGGCCCCTGTTGCTTCATCCCGTCCGCCCGCACCTGCAAGGCGGGCAATGACTTCGACCAAGGTCTGTACGGCATTCAGGAAGAACCCAAAGACCATGGTGCAGGCATGAATAGTGAGGATCGCGTACCCGATCCAGCCTCTCGACGAATCCTGAACGCCTAGTGCAGGCACAAAAGCTATAAAAAGAAGGATGGTGATAAGTCGGATAACGGAGAAGCAAGTGTGGTAGATGTTCATGGAGGTGGCAGACGGAAATGGCCGGAAGGCGTTAATTGTAAGAATCATAACAATCTCACAGATTGCTAGCAGCACAATTTGTGCAATTCCGGACGGCTGGACAGCCCCAATTGCGATGCCCCGGACAAGGTTGACGAGAAGAGGAATCAATGAAAAGGTGGCCGCGTCGTCGCAGTAGGTGTTATATAGAGGCCCGTAAGCAAGGACCATCAGAAAGTCGTCGAAGAGGAACGAGCGTGGTCTCGTCCGAACAAATAATAACAGCACCCAGATCAAAAATGCGACGACCAAAACCAGCGCCACCGCTGCAAGGGCAACGGAGTAGGCCGGGCCTTTCCCGGCAATCACCAACTGATAGAATGACAGCGATACCAAAGGCAGAAAGAAAAAGTTCATGACCAGCCGGACGACGTTTCCAACAGTGAACGGTCCATTTTTGGAACGCAGATCCTCTGGCGGCTCCCTCTGGATCTTTCGATAGATCCAGCGGACCGCAAATCCAACTTGAGTCAATATCGAGACGGCAGCAACGATGACCACCAGCCACACGATCATGTCGGCCCAGATATCTTTGTCTGAGGTCATGCCAACCAGTTGGCTCATTCGATCAAGACCATATTTGGTGTTCTGATGATATTCATAAATCCCGTCGACCGGGCTCTGGGTGCCATTTCCGCCAGTCACGAAACTCTCGTTGAACATGAGCGAGGACCAGGCGACGCGGCTCACTGCTGGCTGAAAGAAGCCAGGATAGTTCAAGGACAGACTGCCGGTCAGGACCACAAATTGAATGTATTGCAAACAGTCTCCAAATCCGGGAGTGACTAGGCGTAGTAAATCCTCGTCACGCCCAAAATTGCTGCTCCAATGAAACAGGTCCGCAGAGCCCCACGGACTCAGAATAGCGGCGGCGATGGTAGCGACTCCGACCACGATCAGTACCACGAGCGGTACATATCTGAGTATGGCCTTGAGAGATCCTCCCAGGTCGGGAGTAATCGTAGCGGTAACACAGCTGTAGAATTGTCCGCTGGCATCGCCCGACTGAACTCTCAACGTGGCTTCAAGTGAGGCGAAAGCGTAACTGGAGAATAAATCGTGTGCAACAGAGAAGGCGGGTAAATGGTCCAGGTCGTTTTCGTTGATGTAGAAGGCGGGAGCCAGGGGGCATTCTCCATGAACCACGGACTCACAGAACCGCGAAGGGTCTGCATTCCATGGAGTGTACCCTAAGAAATTAACACGGGTAAATAGGGTGGTGTACTTGTTGTTTGACTCGCTCAAGTCGGGGATCTTGCCAAAAGTGTCGTTTGGATTGGCCCATGACGGGTCGTCAGGAGGAGGATAGGGCTGTTCGGTGGCCTTCCCAGTAACATTCCCAAATACAGTGATGTTGAGATGATGTCGATCGGAGGTCGGAGAGCTGTTGAATACGGCAGACACGTTGTAGGGGACAAATTGTAGGATGCGCGGATCCGAATTGACAATATTGTTATCCAGACAATTGTGAAATTCGACATAGGCGGCGCGGACAGAGGACATGCAAAGGACGAGCAGGACAATAGTCATGGTGAGCGGGCTTGACCGATCCCCTCTCCAACATACCCAACGTCGATGCCGTTTCTCCTCCACTTTCAGTAAGAGGTCAGTACCCCGGTATCCATCTGGTTCAGTCAATGCCATTTCTGCGCTGTGGATCTTTGTGTCCTCCTCTTCCCAGGCAATAATTCTCCGCCTCAGCCCAACATCTGGCCCAGTCGCGCGGTGGACACGCTTCTGAGAAGAAAAAAAAAATTAGGGTTCAAGTCGTACGGACGCAGAGCGCAACTCAGATCAATTCCCTCCTCCTAATAATCGATCGCCCACGACGCGAACAAGGAAGGTGTAGTGACAGGGCACATGTAGAAGCCTGTCAATGGCGACTGTCGAAAGCGAAGTGTTCAAAACGATCGTCACCCACTTGGCGAAAGTGTCTCAGATCCGCGCGACGAGTGCTAACTAATTGCGAGGCTATGATGTCGGCATAGATGCGCAACGAGAGAAATGGCTAAAATGAAGAAACTGGCGAGGATGATGTGGGTTACAATAGAGGAGAAGACAGATCCAAATGACAGTCGTGGAAAACCTGAAGCGAACGTTGAGAAAGATTGATGGAGTTGGTGAGAAGCGCAATGCGCAGGCACCGCCGCAGCAGGAGACTAAACCCGATGAGAGACCCCTGGGCCAATGGGAAGGAGCGATTCCTCGGATGAAGACGTTTTTTTCTGTCCCTTATTGGAGATGTTGTTTGGGCAGGTCTCACCTAGGAAGATGCCGCTATGAGCTCCCTGTGGCGCCCTCCGGCCTTAACTGGGGTTTCATTTTCGCAGTCTATTTCTGGTGCACAGGCCCGAAGGGATGCAAATCAATAGGTAAAACACCTCGTCCACGACTAATACATAGTAGGGGTACTATTCCCTTTTGCTGCCACCCCAGCGTCAGGCCCCAGTCTCCGTGCTTGTTCCGAGACAACAATTACCTCGTACTAGCAGCAACCCAAGCATGTTTCGGAAAGCACGTGCTCTCTTGCTACAGGGAACGTTTGGTTTGTAAAGGGTAAGTTCTCACCACTGGCATCGTCGTCATCCTACATGGGTTTCTACCCTAGTGGTGATTCGAGATACAGTCTTCCGCTACTCGTATCTCCAACACACCAAGCGGCCACTCGCGATCCCTCCAGCATATGTATCGAGTATCATGCCAGCTATCATCCAATACCTGTAGAGGATACGCGTCTTGTTACTTCCTCTCGATTCCCATCTCGTCCCACCCGTGCGTGTTTCAAGCCGCCGTGAAATGTCCGTTCTCCGCCACCGGTGTCACTGTCCCTGACACGTGCCTCTGCCTGCAACTTCCTCTCCTTTTGGGGTTCAAGATCCTCGACACCCAGGCTGCGTTACCATCTTTCCTGTTGCATAACTGCACTGAAAAGGGCCATGTCTTTATCAGATTCGACCATTTCGCAGAGCAGCTGCGATAATTCTGACGGGGAAACTCCCCGCCATTATCATACTCGCCATGACTCTCACCCTTCCAGACACTCCGAGATGACGACGGACACAACAACTCAGCGGCCGCTGCCCAACCTCCCAACCCCGCGACTCTCCGCCTCGGGCTCTGCCTCTGCGTCGTGCTCTAGCTCAAGTTCAGGAGCTGGCCACAGTGGTCCTTTGCTGGCTACTGCTCTGCGAGACCGTCCCCCAGCCCTCCCCCTCCCGTCTGCCGAACAAACTACTGAAGAACGTAGGCGAAGCATTATCGCCTTGGATCGCAAGAGGAGGCTTACAAACCCAGCAATGTACGAGGAAAGCAGGAGAAGAACAAACATAAGTGCCTTCCACGATAGAAGGCTGAACTACGATGCTTCCTACGGGGATGGGCCTTCCTCTCTTCACACGACCCAGCGACATGCATCTTCCGATACCAACATCAACCGACCTTTTCCTGAAGTTGTAGATCTGACGAGCTCGTCCCCTCCGCCCCCTCCACCACCACGACTCCCTCCCTTGCCACCGCTGCCACAAACCCCTCAAGGCAACAGGTTGAGCAGGTCCTCCTCAGAAAGTTCACGACGATATATAGTGCCGAGGTGGCAGCCCGATTCAGAAGTCAGCGAGTGCCCTATCTGCAAAAGACAGTTTACGTGGATGTTCAGGCGACATCACTGCAGAAAGTGCGGCAGGGTGGTCTGCAACGACTGCTCACCACATCGAATCACAATTCCCCGGCAATTTATCGTCCATCCACCGGGCGTCGACGAGTTCACTTCTCCCGTGAATGCTTCAGCCCGCCGATCGGATCCGTTGGATTCTAACGGAGATGACATTGACGGTAACTCATTCCGGAGCCCGTCAGATCTCTATCCTTATAATGCCCACTCTCAACTCGACGGTGGAGAGAAAGTGCGGTTGTGCAATCCCTGTGTGCCCGATCCTCAACCTGATCCGCTGCCGAATTACCATCTCCCCCCCGATTTCTCCTCGCGTGATGCTCTGTGGAGCACTGGAGGACGGCAGACCACGATCTTGAGCCCTACAGGGAATCCTGATAGCAGGCCGAGGGGTTACTCTGCGGGAATGGGAGATTATGCAAGGAATACAATGGCGATGGTAAGCCCATTTGTTGTTGCATATAACTGAGTAAGTTACTAACTCGCTTGTTCAGACTGATCCTTTCCAGCAGCGCCATCGTGCAAACGAAGCAGGATATGGCAATCTAGAATCCACCCTCGGATGGCTTGGTTCGTATCGAGGCCAGCCGTCGCATCCCCGGTATCGTTTCCAAGTATCGCCAATTCCTACAGGCACAAGTTCCTTTCTGGGACCTTCTCCTAGGGTACGTCTCCTATTCTACTACCTTGATGCAACCATTCTAAACAGGGCAGGATTATTCACCCCATGACGGCCGAGCGACATCTCTCCGTCCGCGCCCAAGCTATCCCGAGAGTCGACACCCTCGTGATGAGTTACTCGGCATCACGTCACAGCTGCGTCGACCTCTCCCTCGATCCTTGCATAACCATAGTGATAGCCCTTCGGCGCGACCACGGCTGAACGAAGATGATATATGTCCAGTCTGTCGTCGTTTATTACCCCCCCGAGGTCTGAATGGCGACGAAACAGCCCGTGAAACACATATCATGGAATGCATCTCCTCTCGGGACCCATCCTATCACACAGAATCTAGCAATGCGGTGGCAGCTGGGGGGTCTGAGATAGGAGGTCCGATATCACAGTCGCACTCCCAAACCCCACCTCATCGATTGCAGATGCTCACCTTCACAGCAACTGAGAAGGATTGTGTGTCGCAAGAAGACGGTCAGGTCCAAGAGTGCTCCATCTGTATGGTTGAATATGATGTTGGCGATGAACTGGTCAGGTTGGAGTGCTTGTGTAAATTCCACAAGAGTTGCATTTTGGAGTGGCTGGGACGCAAGGCGGAATGCCCGGTGCATAAGCTTATCGGATGAACCCATGCACGCACTCTGTCCTTTTCGATGTCTGAGGTTTTACGATGCATGAATGATGACGGGGAATGAAAGACCTAGGACGGCGCACCTCGTTCGTGACGGATCTTGTGTTGGGTTACAGCAAGAGGGTTACTGATGGAATGAAACTCCAGTGCAGAGATGATTTTCGCGTGAATGTTTTCCAACTAGCACGGCTGGGGTTCGAAGAACTCGCGTATCGATCCGTACAATGCATGACGAATGACACTATCAGGAATGAGCGTTTCCTATAAAATAAAGGACATCCACGTCTCTTATGGAGGTCCGTGCGGAACAGAAGAGGATCCTTCGTGATCACGACAGGTGAGAATTGTGCTGAGCGGCGCCAGGAAGCTGGTTCATATTTGTAGCAAATGAGCCCTAAATTTACCATTCGGGAGAGTGAGATTTGCTATTATTATTGAAGCTTGGTGTTGGGCCACCACAAAATTGATTATTATTATTGAGTGGCTGTGCACTAGGGGGACAGGGAGGACGGGCAGCTAGGTGGTGCGTAGACGACAGCTAGGCGAAGAGGTGGGCATGGCCGTTTACATAATAATGCCTAAAGCATAGGCACCCAATGGGCAATGCCACGGCCCGGCAATCCCATTCGCGGCTCGCCGTAGCCTACAGTAGACGTGCTAGGCTCCCGCCCACCTACCGAAGCACCCACCCACCCTTCGCTCGCTCGCTCGCTCCTCTCCTCCTCCTCCTGCCCCCCTTGTCCCCCAAAGGTCGTCATGTCTGACGGAGGGCAGGAATCGCATCAAGTCTCCCAACGCCGGACCTGACTGACCACTACCTTTCACCCCAGCCCACGGAACCCGTGCAACAGGAAGCAGTCTCACGTCTCATTTGTCACTGCATGGCCATCTTCTCAAATCACCCCCTTCTCGACTGCTTGAGGGCGACGCAAATGCCTGCAGGGTGCTCTGGGAAATAAAAGAGGAAGTTGTTTCCATCGGCGCTCCGGATCCTCTCGACGGCGAGTCGCCATCAACCACCGCCGACCCGACTCGATCAACAATCACAGGCTAGTACCGCACCGCAGTATCGAGACTCGATGGCCAGCATCGACACCTTCAACCACATCGATCCAGCCTTGCGAGGCTCGAACTTGAGCAGTCCTCCCAAACCTCGCGACCCTCAGCAGCACTACCACAATCCTCCTCCTCCTGGCGCCTACTCTCCTCTGCAACCGTCTCTCCAGCCATCGCCCAATAACTCGTATCAATCCATTCACACGCCCAACTACTACCCCACCACTTCACACACGCAGGAGAGCCCTGACGATCAGAGTCCGACCGGCAATCCCCATGACCCTAATGATATTAAAAGACCGCGCGCCTGTGAGGCGTGTCGACAGCTGAAAGTGAAATGCGAGCCCGACGAAAGTCATCCCACGGGATCTTGCAAGAGATGCGCGAAAGCAAGCAGACAATGTATCGTCACGGCTCCTAGCCGGAAGAGGCAGAAGAAGACAGACAGCCGAGTTGCCGAGTTGGAAAAGAAAATTGACGCCCTCACGGCGACGTTGGCTGCACGAGGAGGAGCTGAGTCCGATGTTGCCGTTGATCCCTCCATATCCGTGTCACACCCTCCCCCCCAGGATACTCGTGTGCAGGGATATGGGGGTCAATGGCATCACCCTCCACCTCCTCCGCCGCCCGCCACCACCCACCCCCGGCACCACCATCGTCAGCGAGCGCTCGGTCTCCGCAACAAGGCGTCAAGAGGAAGATCACCACCGACTATGACTTCTTCGGCGGAGAGCTACATAAATCATCGGCGCTGTCGTACAAGCCTCCTCTAGCCCCTCCCAACACCTACCAGCCCGTTCTGGAACACACGACCAAGACTGAAGAACCAACGACGGTGGATCCCATCGAACGCGGTCTCATCGACATCACCACGGCGAGGAAATGCTTCGACCGTTACATGGCCGAAATGTGCGAGCATCTACCGATCGTCGTCTTCCCACGCGGCACCCACGCCGATGAAATCCGCAAAAACAAACCCATCTTGTTCCTCGCCGTGCTTGCGGTCGCGTCCGGCACCGTCCGACCGGATCTTCAACCTGGGCTGATTTTGGAAATCACCAGGGTCCTGGCCGATAAGGTCATCATCCGGGGAGAGAAGTCGCTGGAGCTGGTGCAAACGATTCAAGTCACGACGTGCTTCTACCAGCCTCCGGAAAAATACGAAGAGCTAAACTTTAACCAGCTGATCCATATTGCTGCCGTCATGGCTTTGGATCTGGGAATGGGTAAAAGATCGAGACGAGGTGGGGGCAGCATCTGGCGACCGTATCATGAGAACAAGAGACCATTGTCAGATCCCAATAGTGTGGAAGTGCGGCGATGCTGGCTGGGTTGCTATTACATGTGCTCCAAGTAAGTATGTCCTCAGGCTGACGTTGTGCTGGTCTGACCCTGTTGTCCACCAGTTCATCAATGTCTCTTCGACGACCGCTCCTGATCCGCTGGAGCGCATACGCCGACGAGTGTGTTGAAATTCTGATGTCTTCGGTGGACGCCCACTTTTCAGACAAGTACCTATGTCACCTCGTGCGCGGACAGCACATAGCTGAAGATATCGGATTTCAATTCTCCATGGATGACCCGGCTTCGCCGTTATCGTTGACCGACCCCCAAACGCAGTATCACCTGAAGACATTCGAGCGCCAGCTTGTTGAGTGGCAACGCGCAGCCACCAAGGAAATGATCAAGAATCCAATCATCCAACACACTGAAGGGATTCTCAATCTTTATATGCACGAAATCGCCATGCACCACAACCACAATATTGATGATTTCCGACCTCCCTACATCTCCACTCCCATCGATGGGCCTCCGGACCCGGACAACGTCACGCCAGCCCACATAGAAGCCCTCACAACCTGCATCAACTCGGCTCATTCCGCATTCGACGCGTTCTTAGCCATGGAGATTCCGGCTCTGCGGGCCCTACCGACCCTTTTCTTTGTTAGAAACTCTTACGCCGCCGTTGCGTTGATCAAGATGTATTCGGCTGTGTCTGCAAAGGGGTCCAAATTCAATAGCATTTTCAAAAACAAAGATCTGAGGGTGGAATACTATCTCGATAGAATGATCGAGGCACTCAGCAAGGCTTGCGAAGGAGGCATGTCCCGCGTTGCTCACAAGTTCACCCTGATTTTTACTATGCTCAAGAGCTGGCACATGAAGAGGATAGACTCGGTGAATAATGGAAGTGGGCCAGTTTCGAGACAGCGCACGCCGGCGAACGGGAATGTCAACGCCCGCACCACCAACATGTCGCAACCGCAACAGCCGCCAAACACATACAAAGCTGTTCCACCACAGCAGGACCCAGCAAACTTGGCATGGAATTCGCAACATCGCCCGTCCGTCGACGGGAACGTGCCGCAGCCTCACCAACAGCAGCCACGGAGCGGACTGCAGATGCTGTCCGAGGCAGCAATGGGTCCCGGGCCCGGGCCAGGCCCGGTAATGCCTCAGCCTCAACCCACACCACAGCAGCAATGGTCTCATACCATCATGAACAACCCTACCCAACCCAATATGCTACCTGGCATCAATCAAATGTCTGCCGGTTATGATCAGGCGGCACCCATGATGCCTTACATGATGCCCGGACCTGGAGGGGACATGATTCCTATGGATTTCACGAATGACGAGCTTATGGCGTTTGGATTCGGGGACGAGTTCCTCGCGATGAACTTTGGCTTCGAAACGAGTGGATGGCCACTCTAATAAGACCAAGAGGGTCCAGAAAGAGAGGGAGCGCAGCCACACCTCGGGACAGGGGCATGACGCACTCATCGTGTCTCTCTACCTTCTCCCATGAGTGATTCTTGCTTGAACGGCGTAGCTGCTCATGGCACATGAAAGGATGATACGCACTAGATGGCTCACGGCTCAGAAAATGGGAATAATCTCACGGCGAAGAGGAAAATGCACACTGCTCGCGTTCTATATTTACGGCTTTATGTTTAACTATCTTGTACAAAATTTCCTTGTTGCGATGCACGCTTCTTTTCTTGTCTCTCTCACGAGCTTTCTGAATGTGAATGGAAGATACTCATTTGGCGCTCGCAACACCACACCCGAGGCACGAGGAAAAGATCTCAAAACGGAGAAGGGCAGAGGGAGGTATTTATCATTCTTTAGTAATTACATGTCCAAAGAGTAGTATAAATCTCGGCCCCCTTTTTCCCCCCTACACTTACTCACTCACTCCGTGTCATAATGTATTGCAGTGTTGCTCTTACGTACATACAACTCCGTACGGACGGACCTTGTTTGTCTGTAAAACGTCAATCGTTTGCCCTATTGTAGACTCGGTACAAGGTGCTTGAGTTGTAAACACAAAAACCCGGAGTCTAAGTTCGCTTTTCATTCATACGTTGGAATCAGAACTGGACACTCCTTCCGGCACATTCACTGGGCCTTGAGATTAGAGAGCCGCTGGTGTGGAAAAGAAAGCCTCAATGAGTAATACGAAGGCAGCTAAGCGCTCCCCTCCCTGTCTAGCTGCGCCATACCTATCTCCCGTACGTCCAGCGATGCTGAAAGCTTGGAGTTTCCCGGCATCTTGCTCGGGGAGGATGAGGAGCAGGAGCATCTTATGCCCTTGCTGTGGTGCGACATGGCGCAATCTGCCCAGCGCGCCCTCGAGATTTTCCCGTAATCATACTCGTACATTTCGCGTGAGACAGATGGTGTTTCGATGCCGGCGATCAAGACACCAAGAAGGCTTTTACAGTCTCGTGTTGTGCGCTGCGACCGGTCCTTTAGAATGCAACGCCTTCGTCGAGCTCGGCAAAGCTCAACTCCTCCGCCAATCCCGTCCTCAACACCTTGACAATATCCTGTCCACGCACATCCTCGCCTGTAAAAGCGTCTCTCCAATCCCAGCCTCTTCCCCTTGGGTCCTCCTTATCTTTGCCCTTCGCTTTGGGCCCTTTGGCCCCTCCGACTAAAACACCACTGCCACTTGCGCTCGTCATGTCGGTGGTCATGCTCCTGCTCAGCATCTCACTCCCCATCAGCGAATAGGAGAAACCACTTCCACTGCCGCTGCTCATGGACTTTTTCAGCACGGCTCGCGGACTGGGCGGCCTTGAGCCATGGTACTCTCGGAGTGAAGCGGCCAGGCACTCCTCTGTCGCGGCGTAGACGCGCTGAGACACGGTGGAGAGATCCTCAATTGCCGCCAGTAGAGCATAGATTTGTTCAGTCGTGAATATCCTCCTCTTTAACTCGACGTTTCCTGTGCTCGCAGCGTGGGTGGACGCGAGAAGTGCAGTAGCCTCTCCCAGAAGCGTCAACAGCCCATCAACTTGGATTGCACTTTGTCTCTCTGGGTCGTACAGCCCGCCATAGATAGAATCGGCAGCAGAATTGACCGCCGCCACCAGTGCTCTCGCAGCTGCTCTTCTTCGTGCGAGAGGGCGAGGATTTGTCGTTGATCCATTGCGGGATTCTTCGTCGCGCAGAGTATAAAACCTCCGTAAACAAGCGTATCCGACGAGGGAGAATTGCAACATCTCAGCAGCCTCGGGGTCGACTTCTGCAATGTCGATGAGTGCAGTCTTGGGATTTCCCACCAGACTCCGTAATCCGTCATCCATATCGTTCTCGGGAGGGTACGCCCTTGACTGCACAAGCGAATAGCTGACCAACACATCTATCAATTGCCTTATCTTATGGCTGGCGTGACTCCTCGCATAGCACAGCAAGGCAGTACCGTACTCCTCGGTATTGTTCACGAGGTAGTCGCCGAATCTATCGGAGACCTTTCTCGCTTCATCCTGTAATCCGAGATCCGAGCAGAGATTCGTGAGTTTCTCAGTTCGATCTTGAGTAGTGACCTGGAGTTGTTCCACGAAATTGCTCACGGCGGTATGCATCGCTTCCCGGTCGTCAAGACGGGTGACAATAGATATAGAGACCTCCCAACCTTCCACCGAGGAGCCGTCAGGGAGCTGGAGAGTGGCCTTGTCGAAAATTTGTTGAGCATACGACAACAACAGGTCGTCCTTGGAAACGCCCTGCTTGGGGGCGCCATAGCTGAGGACCATGAGATCTTCTTCGTTCAATCCTGTCGGTCGAGCCTGTGTCTCGTCTTCCAGCCAGCCAGCCTTAGCACCAATTTCTGCTACGGATGAAGCAATGCATTGAGACAACGTTCGCAAAACGGCCAGGGCGCCCTGAGTACTTCCCTGGAGGATACATCCCAGGCCTACCTCGACCGGGGACATTGCGTTGATTTGGAAAGAATTCTTATCATCGGGATCCGTGACACTGAGGAAGGCATCCCTCAGCCGGCCGAGATAAGGATTGAAGTCCTCATCTTGTTTCGCCAAGTTGTTAGCCCGGCTAACGTCGAAACTCCACTGCGCAACCGCAGCAGTATCTGCAATGCCATCCCACCATATGGTCAAAGAGGTCGCCGCCTCGAGCCAGTCTTGTGATTGGGCCGCAATCTCTTCAGCACTGCCCAAAAGGATGCTGTAGAGTATTTTGAGGTTCTGATAAATAGTCCAAGGAAGAGCCGATGCCGGCTTTTGGCCCACCCGTCCAAGAAGATTCATTTCGGGCTTACGCAGGCCAAAGTTCTCGGCCTCGAAGGTAGATTCGTCTTCATCCTGGCCGGTGACCTCGTCAGTCAAATTGTCCAGTGCGGCTTCCACAGCGGTCCGAAAGACGTCCCAGTCTGGACCAGCCACATTCCAGTCGCCTGATTGAATGGCTGGGCAAGAATTGAGGAGAATTCGAGCTCGGTAGATGACGCTTTGGACTGTCTGAAGCTGAGCGCCTTTATAACCAACACCATCTGCTCCGTCGTCCACGGCCGAGGCCGCATATTTGAAATCTGCGTCGGCGAAAAGCTGCATTACCTGTTGCAGCTTGCCTCGTAGTGTTAGACTTTGGACAGCATCCCAGAAGAGCTCATGTGAAGTACAGTTGGGCCGCGCTGAGGCGACTGCTCTGTACATTTGGTCGTAAGAGACGTGGTAATTGTTAAGCCAGTCGAGAAGGACCTGCGGCGTCGGGATGACTGTGTTGTCTGTCGAGGGCGGGGCATGGCGAAGGACGAGGAGCAGCGAGGCGAGATAGTTGGCCTTAGCAAAAGCGGGAGCTGCAGGCTGAGGACCAATATCGTTGCTATCCAGCGAAGGTCGATCCGTCTCGACAAATCTTTGCCACTCCTTAATCAGACTGTAAGCATATTCGGTGATGGTTTGGAGCATGTTTGCACTGTCTTTGAGGTACTGAGATTGTTCGTCTAGTTCCCGGAGGATTTGTTCTGTCTCCAGGATCACCTCATCTGGTTCGGTGATAGACGCTGGTTGCGCCCTGGCTCCCATGTCTCTAGCGAGGTTGAGCACCACTGTCTCGTTTCCCTTGTGGGGGAGCGCAGAGAGCCTCGTTGAGTTGCGGAATGATTTGCGTGGCGCAGTGATCCTGGAGTCTCTTGTGCTCATGGTACTGAATTTCATGAGGGAGGCGGGTTGCCGGTGGTCGATGGATCGAAAGCCACGGCTCCGCTGGAATTGACTTGGTTCCTCCTCATACTCGTCTTCGTCCATGACTTGGTCTGCATCTTCTTCACCGTCATCTTCTTCCTCATCTTCATCATAGTTGACCCGCCTGGCTCTTGACGAAATCTGGGGAGGGCCATTCTTCGGTCGCGGAGGATTGTTGAAGTTCGGGGGTGACCGTGACGGGGGTGACTGTGTGGGCCTGGAGAGCTGGAGTTTGCTGACACCAGTGCCAAAGGTAGAGCTGCCGAAGATCTGAGAGGGGGGAGGAGCAACGGGAGTAGTGCTGGCCAGTTGAGGAGGGTTGGAGGAGAGAAAATTCGAGCCTCGAGGGGCGGGAGTTCTGCCGGGCGTTGAGTTGAGGCTGGACGAATAGTCCGCAGAGAATTTGTTCATGTTGACTTGAGGGAGAATATCACCGTCCCAGGATCATCTCTTATGGGAGGAGAAGTGCACGGAATGTCGCAAAGAGTGGAAGTGTGTGTTTGATTGAAAGTTGATGGATCGCGTCTGTCACGACGCGCACAACGGGTGACCGCACCAGAGAGAGGCCGCTTAGTCATTCCAGTCTATATAGACTGCGCCCCAAACTGCGACTGCGCTCGATGCACACACAATGCTGGCGATGCTGCTACAACACCTCTTCCTCAATGTTGCTTGTCTACTCGGTCCATCCGCTTCAAAAGCCGCCGCGGCTACTCTCCGTATCCTCTATCCTCTCAAACTGAGTGTCAATGAGGTCCACTGTCGCCGACTCTAGCGAGTCCACTACTCCCGTGGCAGCCAATTCCTCGCCGTCGCATTTCAAAGAATGAGTCACGGCCATCAATCAGAGACCGGCAAGCCGCGAATAACGTCCGTAACAATACCCGTCCACCTGTCCACCTACTCGTGGGATCTGCCTGACGGGACCAAGTTCGTCCAGACATTGTCCGGAAAAAGAAGGTAAGGGAAGATACCTCGGTCGAAACGCGGAGTAAACATTGATAACTCCATGTAGCGCCTTGTGATGATAGCCGCTGCATGAGATGGATGGAAGCTTCCGAAGGTGATATGGTACAAAAACCTAGCTGTCGTCCTCTTCATCTCCATTCCTCCCTTCGTTTCCTCCATCTTCTCGTCTCCACAGAAGCCCCCCTCTCAATCCAATTTTGACCGCCGACAAGATGGCTACCGACTACACCTTTCAAGGCTGGATGGGTCTCGATAAGGACTCGGCAAAGGGCAACATGGTCTGGCAGAGTTACACTCCAAAGCCCTTCGACGAGACTGACGTCGACATCAAAATTACTCATTGTGGAATTTGCGGGAGCGATTTACATACCCTGCGCTCAGGATGGGGTCCGACTCTCTACCCTGTCTGTGTGGGTCACGAGATTGTCGGAGTCGCCGTGCGTGTCGGCTCAAAGGCGGAAAATGGAATCAAAGTAGGCGATCGCGTGGGCGTGGGTGCCCAAAGCGGTTCTTGTCTTCGCCCGGACTGCGATGAATGCTCCCACGACCTAGAGAACTATTGCCAAATCAAACAGACGGGGACATACAACTCGAAATGGCCCGACGGGTCCAAATCTTATGGCGGGTATGGCGATTATTGGCGCGGCCACTCCCACTTTGTCTTCAAGATCCCCGACGGGTTGCCTAGCGATATCGCAGCACCCATGCTCTGTGGCGGAATCACTGCGTTCTCGCCATTGACACAGCATGGCGCCGGCCCTGGGAAGCGTGTGGGTATCATTGGGCTAGGCGGACTGGGTCATTTTGGAGTCATGGGCGCGAAAGCGCTGAATGTGGACAAGCTCGTCGTGATATCCCGCACCTCGTCGAAGAAGGCCGATGCAATGAAGATGGGTGCCGATGCTTTCATCGCCACCAACGAAGACAAGAACTGGGCACGCACGCACCGTCGGTCTCTGGACCTCATCGTCTCCACGGTCTCGAGCGCAAACATGCCTTTCCCGCAATACCTCCAGCTCCTCCGTGTAGGTGGCACGTATGTCCAGATCGGCGCCCCCGAGGATAACATCCCATCGTTCAATGCCTTTGCACTCCTCTCCAGGAAGATCAAAATCACGGGGTCTGGAATAGGCTCTCCCAAGGAGATCAGGGAGATGCTGGACCTGTTTGCACGGAAAAAGGTGTGGACGTGGAACAACAACTACCCGATGAAGGAGGCCAACCGAGCCATTGTGGATATGGATGCGGGCAAGGCACGGTACAGGATCGTGCTTGTGAACGAGGCGCATGCCAATGCAAGCCGACTATGACATCGTGAAGCAGAGGAACTGAGAAGCACTAGGACATTGGTGGCCACGATGATGGCCACGATGAGGGGGAATGCTTCGCATGCTTGACTTTGGCCCACATGTAGAGAGTCGAGTCGCGAACACATTCTACAGCCAAAAAGCCCAGGAAACGGACGCCGAAGTTTACAATGTGTCGGTTGATGTGTCTCATGAGCTGATCAATAGGTTCAGCGAGAGGATGACAGCTCAAGAAGCGGCCTATAGAAAGCCTGTGGTTGGTGTCCTTGTCATTCAATACCCATCAACTCAGCCAGCTCCTCCGGACTCAATGTACTCCTCCTCCTTGATGCCTTTCTCGTCTTCGCGGCGTGAACTCCATGTTTTCGTTTCGCGCCTCTGGCGCCACCAGCTGATGGCAGGTCTTGCTGGGTTGCCACAGCTTCTGCCTCTATTGCCGCGAGCTTTTCGCCTATAGTCAAGGCGGGCTGTTGTTTTTTCTTCTGTAACGCAATCAGTTCGACTTGTACAGGTGCAAGATTCGATAGACAGGAACAATGTGACCCTTACCTGCCGTGGAAGTCGGGATTCCAAACCTATCATCCCCTTCCCGAGCTCTTGACCATAGTTATCTTCGTCATCTCCCGGTTCAGGCTTGTCATCCACTGCACTATCTATACTGCCGATGCCCGAGTCTGCACTTTTCCGTGATGCCGTCCACCTTTCAGGACCAGCCTTCGGTGAGCGATTGAGACTGTTCATGTCAATCGTCTGTAATGGTCGGATTGGTTTGCCTAGATTCCCTGCCTTGCGCGCAATGGAAGCACGCCTCTTAGGCGACCGTTCCTGTGCCAACGGAGTGTCAAGGTCGAGGTCGAGCTCTGGTGACTGTCTTTTGAGGGGGCCTTTCTTGACGAGGTCGCTTTGAGCTGATGAGGAATGTCCAATGTCTTCTGGTTTGGGTTCGGGGGGTAGCTCTCCGTCTCTTGGTTGATCTTCTTCCAGCTTACTGTTCTCGTACAGTATCGACGACAATTCATCATCCGTCCCAAAGACAGGTTGCCCGTTAGGTAGCAGAGCCACACTCTTTCCGAATTCCAACTTCGACAGATCGTCCCTTGACAGCCCTTCGCTATTTTCAACCATACGTCTGCGCCAATTATCCATCATCGTTACCGCTTCCCTCCACCGATTTGCCATCTTTTCCCACCCTGCTCTCAACTTGATGATTTCTTCGTCACGGATCTCGACTTCTTCGATCGGGACGAAAGAAGGGTCTTTAAGTATTGACTGACAGTGTCCTAGAATGGCATCCATGTGTTCAGCTAGCTCGTCGCAAGAGGTCAGGTCTTCGGCTTGAGGTTGTTGCGAAGTTGATTCTCGACTGGCTTCGCGGTAATGGTCTTCTTCGTTCTCAGCATCGGCTCCCCTGTCTTCCAGTCCGGTCATGTCTCGCAAAATGCGCATCGAGTCCGTGACGATGCGTCTAAGGGACACATTTTCCGTACTCGTCTCATTGACCAATGCAGCCAGGAACTCGTTGGTTTCCTTTTCAAGGCTCCACTCGGAGCTGTTCACGTCCTGTCCGTTGCGCAGTTCTTTGCCCTTAAGCTCTGGCTCCCAGTTGATCGTATTTATTTTGATTCCACTCGAATCTTTCTTGCCACGCTGCAATCCCGCCAAAAAGGCCTTCAGCTTGTCCAGTTCCGCATCCTTCTTGCGGAGGTCGTTCAGACATTTGCCCCGCACTTGATCCAGAGTAGATTTAGTCTTCAACATCTGCTCCCTCAGCTCCTTTGCTTGATTTTCGAGCCTGCGCACGCTTGCCTTCAAGGCTCGCTCCCGCGCCTCGGTGGCAGCCGCTGATCGCGAGAGTTCAGCAGTCTTGGCCTGCAACCTTTGGAGATCGAGAACACGCTGTGCTTCGTCGGCGCGGGCCTGGCGAATATTCATGGCGAGGTCCTCTCGTTGTTCGGCCTCCTGATCACGTCGGAGAACAAGGTCGTGGACGAGGTTGATGATGCGGGACATCGTTGGATTGGTGCTGGAGCCATTACGATCTGGGACGGCAAAGTCGATGGGCTTGCCATTGGAGAGGAGTCCGCGCGCGAGTAAGAGATTGTTCAGGTATTGAGATGCCCTTTCCAGGCTGTTTGAATCCATTTCGACAATCTCAGATGGGCCAAATGTTTGTTGCGCCCTCGTTGCCCTTCTTGCGGAGCTTGACGCAGTTGTCAGATAAGGCTAGTGGTAAACACACAACCTCCGGGCCGGGAGTTTTTCCGGACATCACGTGAAAATGTTCACGACGTCAACGCGCCTCTACGCGCCGCTGTCTTCCATTCCTCATTCCTCCTCTATCCAACCCTCCAAAGCTCATGTCGATCTCTAGCCTGATCTCTAGCCTGTCACAATGGCTTCCGAACGTCGCAGCGGACAGGTCAAAGGCTTGCTTGAGCATTGCCTTGAGGCTTCCAAAAGACGTGACTACGCCACTGCCCTGACCTTTGTGGAACTCGCGCTGAAAGCCCGCGAGACTGACCGAAGTATATCTCTCATCAATATCTTGGACCACAGAGTCGCGGTCTATCTTCGAATGGACCGTCTGGATCAGGCTTTGAAAGACGCCAAAGCCATGATCCGACTTGATCCCGAGGACGCACGAGGCTACATTCGAAGTGGGATCACCGAACGACGCAAAAACAACAAGCTCGGTGCAATACGATTTTTTAAGCACGGTTTGAAGAAAGTCCCCAGCTCAGACGCAAATCACGCATTGCTCGCCAAGGAGATGGAGGAAACAGCCGAGCAGATGAGGATCGAAATCGTACACTCGCAAGCAAGAGACCCATTTAACGTCCTGCCGTTCGAGATAATCGAGATGATTCTTTCACTTCTCAGCTACCGCTCGAACATACATTTGCTCCGCGTCTCCAGGTCATGGAACAACATTGTGAGCAGTTCGCGCCCGTTGGTCGATACCTTGGCTTTTCCTGCACCCACCCGATCAATCACTACGAGAATGCTTAATGTTGCCCTCAAAAGGTGTCGAAGACTCAAGACAGCCATGATGCCTCCACTTTTACCCGATGTAGCGGGATACTTTTGCCAGGTACTGGCGCAAAGGGGACGCTTCCCAGCGCTGCAGTATTTCCACTGGAAGGGCGTCCCCAACTACGCAGACTGGCTGCCCGTGTGTCAATACGACCTGAGGGTCATCTTTATTGATAGCGAAATAACACCAATCAGCGTCGAGAGTATCGTCACTGTTCTACGCAAATGCCGGTCTCTACAAATGGCCACCTTCCGATACGTGTCAGGACGACATGATGGGCCCGTGTCTCTGCATAGTGACAGTCTCACAGCATTGAAATTCCATTGCATGGGATCCAGATTGGATAGCGGCCTGAAAACGGTAAGCAGAGAACGCCCTGGACATACGATCTTGTTATTTGCACTGACTACATTCCCTAGGCCGCCATCTCTTTTGAGTGCCCTCGGCTGCGGGTGTTGTCTTTGTTGCACGTCCCCACTGGTGTTCTTGACCTGAGCCATATGACGGAACTACGCGATCTCAAGGTTTTCGGGACTCGCATACACAGGATCAGCCTACCTACCTCGCTTCGACAGCTGCTGCTCGCCGAATGCTGCTTCCACGGCCAACTCTTCGACCCTGGTGAGCTTACCCCTCGATTCAACGAGCTTGTGGAACTCCAAATACTTGACTGTGGCGGGCCCATCAAATTCCTCTTCGACTGTATCCAAAAGACGATATCAGGAAAACTGTCGAAATTCGTGATCACCGTCAACGAAGAGGTCGCTCCGGACCTGATCACCATAATGAGCATGCCATGGTTTCAAACGGTGAAATCCCTTCAACTTTGCGATACCGACTTCATCAGTCCCCACGGCTTCCAACATATTAAGAAATGTCTAGCTCTAGAGGAACTTTATATCGAACGAGCTGGAAGCCTTGGGACGTTTGTGTCAGATCTGATCAGAGAGGCCGTCCACCTTCGCAGAGTCACTCTCGAAGAGTGTCCTAACGTTGCCAGGGACATCATTCCTTGGGCCAAAGAACGGGGCGTGGAGGTCAAGATCTCCCAGGCACGCACGCCTACAGCCAGTGGCCGCCGTATAGTCGAGATTCACTAAACTTTCGGGCAGCGGCATAAAAGACACGTTCTATACACGACTTTGGTTAAACACGACATTTCCTACCCACCAGCAACCTCTCTCCATTGCCTGTTGACACAGCCCTCCGAGAAATGCTCTTCCCACACACTCCATCAAACACTCTCTCGACGGAACCTTGCCAGATGCACGTGGCAGCTATTCAAGCGTCAGCTAAAACGTGCACAGCCGACAGTCTCTCGCCCCGCATCCTGATGCTGGGTAACCGTATCCGACCGGAAGTCAGCGACACTGGAGAACAACAAAGCGTGCCCTCACTTCGTTGCCCCGGTTGATCATAGGAGGAGGACGGGCGGATGCTCGATGTTAGGTACCGTCCGGTTGGGAATCGGCACTGGGCAATAATTGTTTCAACGTTGGACAAGAGCAGGGGGCGGAGCAAGGGACGTTTTATTGTGTGGTAGTTCATTGATACAAGCTTGCCCCCGTGTCGAAAGTCATATCAAACTCGACCGCTTCAAAGTCAGTCGAATCTTTGGCTTCTTCTCCTCCTCCTCCTCCTCCTCCTCCCACCCCCGCTCCTGCCCTGCATTTCTCTTCACCTATTCTCTGTCCCTCTTCTTTGCTTGTTTTTAACACTTCCTGTCTGTCTCTTCCTGTTGTCCCACCAACCATTGTGATTCGGTCCAACCTCCTCGGAGTGGAGGACCGGCTATTTACCTGGGAGCCGACAGGCCTTGCCCGTCCTCGGTGACATGACACAAGCAGCCCACAAATCAGTTTCCGCATCTGTCTCTTCCTGTTGTCCCACCAACCATTGTGATTCGGTCCAACCTCCTCGGACTGTGTGGTTGGTTGGCTGGCTGGGATGACCATATCCATCCAACCTTGTCCTTTATCCGATTAGATAGATCGAGTTATGTCTGGTCTTAGAAACGTGTTGGATATATTACGCTCGATGGAATACGTGCAACCGTGCTGTGGTCTAAACATACACCATCTAGATGCCGCCATGCTGTTACCTCTGGGCATTGGCTTTGACAAAACGTCTACCACCTCATCCTTTATCTGCATCTCCCTCTTTAAACTGACGCCCTTTTTCTGGTTGCCCAGTCCTTACGGCATTTAATGCTCCAACGCCGACTGTCCCAGAGAACAGAAAACTGTGTCCAAAATCGCCATCACCAGGCATTTGCCCGTCTTGCGACTGCAACCTCAAACTTCCTGGGTTCATGATCCCTCTCCACCTGGGAGCTCGTTCTGCTGATATTTGCAGAACATCAAAAGCGTCCGGCCAGAACTCGGAAGGTCTCGTGTTGGGATTGAAATCCCTTCTTGCCCAAGACCATGGCTATCGCTCTACTATTGTTGCCCATGCTGCGCTCGGTTACCACCGGTCATCCAGGCTCGGGAAAGTCCTCAAATCGTGTCTTTTCGTTGTCGTCTCCCGGGACTAGCGCATCAGTGTGCTGTTGACGCGATCATGGTGATCCTGTCTGGCGTATCCTCCTCTCATCTCCTGTCCAATGCGGGCCAACTAGAGCTGAAGCATTGCGACGCCAAGATCTGAAAAGTTCACATCGCAGCTTTAGCTCAGTCCATAACCTCCGGGCGCTGGAATTGAGGGAAGTGTCTGGATAATCGTAAACTCAACTGATCCACTTGTCCAACCCTCTAAGTTGCAAATACAGCGAGCGCATCGGATCATAAGATGTCCAAATCCTCGAATTCTGCAACCAGGCCATCCACGGTCTCCCAGTTGTGCCGGGGTTCGAACTCCATCGGTCTGCTTGCATAACATCCGACCCAGACCGTGCCCTTCTGGTGTTCCGGCCCACCACCAAAGAAGCCCATGATCTCACGCATCTTCCTCCAACCAGATGCAACGTCTTCCGGATTGCGTTCGCGTTGGTATCGTGGGTCCAGGTCCGAATACGGGTAATGTGGCTGTTCAAGGGAAGCAATATGATCCGGCAGTTTGTACCAAATCCAAAGAGACTCCTCGACGCGCTCGAGTTTGATGCGGAGGGAGTGCGAAGTGAGTGAGTAGGAACCATACGGTGTCGGTGGCGACGGCAAGCGTGCTGAAGAGGCCCAGTCGGCACCGCAAGGAGAAATTGCCACCACGGAAGCAGCATGAAGCTCCCCTTCTATCAGCTCGAGGCCAGCCTTGGCCCATTTCCCTGTCGCCAAAGCTTCGTTCCCCGGTCTTTGATATCGCGGCATTCGACGAGCGGCTGCCGTTGATGGCCTCGATGGATCAGGGAGCGAGCCGGCGAAAATGACGATGCCGGCTTGATCAAACTCCCTGGCGAAATCGGCGGACACAGTTACTTCCGCGAGAATGAAGGACTGGCGTAATCGTTTTAGGATCATGGGTGCAGTGGTGTCATCCGACGCTGAAGGTTTCCGCCAGATGCTTGTATTCGGCGGCGCCTTTAGTGAGAAGTACTCATGCAGGTCTTCGGGCTGTTCAAAGTTGGCCGGAACGTTGACCGCCACAAAGTCCTCGCAGGAAAGCTCCATTGCGTAGGACAAAGTCAGGCCTGAGCGCACCTGCTGGACGTCGGTATTGGAGTTGTCTGACTAAAATGCCCGCTCAAGGTTGGTCCTGAGAAAAGATGAAACGTCAGGGAATCGTGGTCTGTTTTCCCAATCGAGTCGTCAGCTCAGCGGTCGCACAGCAGAAAGTTGTTCGCAGACAGACTCACAATGACAGCTTCCCGCCAAAACGTGGTGTATCTGTGTAGAGAGGTAAATTTCAGCGACAGCCACGAACCATCTCACGAGAGAAAGAGAGTTGACAGCAGGATAAGGCAGCGACAGTTGACCCAAGCATTTTCAGAAACGGAGGAGCAGCATGTCGTGTTTTAAACTGGAGCAGCTGAATAGGAAGGCAATGGTGGAGGTCCAGTGGCATTAGGATGCGAGCACCTGTCTGTGAAAGGCCATTGCAAGGTTGTCAGTGGTGAAGGAGGGAACAGAGGTAGGAACGCTGGATGGATGTGGCCAAACTGCCAATATTGCTGGCGACCGGGGGACTCGTGTGCTAGGCTCAGCAGCGCTTGGACGAATCATGGGGCCCTTACGGATTTGACGGTCCAGTGGACCTGCAGAAGGGGGGAGGTATTGCCTCAGGGGAGAGCCACGAGCTGAAGAAAATACCTTGCTTGCATGTTAGATGGAGGGTTAGCCGTATGCCGATACGTCGCCACGCCCCGGCCGGCATCATCCTGACCAACCAATCACCAGCACTATCACCATATTCCAATATTAAGGGAACCGGGGAGTTGGGAACCCATGGACGCAACAAGGTTTCCGGGAGCCACACACACCGCCTCCGTCCAACATGGTGCGAAACCGAAAGCGGAAGATCGATCATTGATCGCGGAGAAGGCAAGGTGGCTGCAGGTACTCCATTGAAAGGGCAGTTTATAGCAGGATGTGTCCTCATGACCGAGACCGACCTCGTCTGAAAGTGGCCGTCGGTCAGTCAGCATCAGCAATAATCGGGGGCACCCTCCGGGCAGCAAAGGGGGTTTTGATAAGGCACGCGGCATGCATTGGGCCTGGCTCTAGTTGTCATCCCAGAATAATAAAGTGTGTGCCACATTGGGCCCTAAAGCTCTTTAGTCCTGGTATTGGTGACACGGCAGCTGACGGGGAGGGCCGTCTGAAGCGATGGGCTAGCGGTGCAGGCTGGCGGCTTCGAGAAGGAAATGATGTCTTCAACTTCCAGGGGGGAATTTCCCATCTGCACATGAAAATAAACAGACAATCTGCAGATCTAGACTGCGTTCGGTTACGGAGGAGACGACGATGACGGCGAGTGCAAGGACGAGGAGAATGGAGAATGGAGAATGGAGATGATGATGATGAGTGATGATGGCGATGGAAGGATGCCGGAAGGTTTCATGGTGATGGTGGAGGATGGATGAGATGACGCGAGGATCCGAGCGCAGCGCAGCGCAGTTTCAATCACTTTTTGGCACCGGAGGCTTCCACTTGCTTTGTCCGCCTGCACCAGATGATCTCTTCCTCCACCCCCACCACCACCACCACCACCACGACAACATCACCACAATCAACACCACCGTCTCATGATTTAAACTTGCAACTCCGTCACTCTACAGCCAATGTCTGCATCTTTTCCCTTTATCCTTCGGCTGTGCCACCTGGTCACATACAAGTGTGGTGTTCGGGTAAAAAGCCTGAGAAAAGCTTGTTGCTCTCGTTTCATTTGCCGCAATCGGTCTTAACATGTCTCAGATTCCTGTCGAGCTGAAATCTACCTCGTACACATAATAGTGCTTTCTCGGCTGAAAGGCTTGACGAAGGGGCCTTAGGCCCTGTCCACGAGATCTTGATCGATACAAATGTCAAGAGTGCGGACATAGTGAGGGGACAGTCTCAAATTTGCAAGTCACCAAGCTTCTCGGATCGGAAAGCGTGAAAATGGATCCTTGTCCATTGCACTGGGGACCACTATGCACACTGAGAGGCCATGGTTCTTTCATTTCTTCCCTTTCCCTTTCTTCTTCTTGTTGCTACCCCCCGCTGAGGCTGTAACAACTGTGGCGGCACCGGGCCTTGCGTCGACATCCAAAGATTCATCCACAGCGCCGCCCTGCGTTCGATCATCATTACCCCCTCCTCGCTTGCCTTTCTTCTTCCCCTTAGGAGGGCGATAATAGCTTCTGTCTCTCATGGGCAGCCACCGCTCAGGATCCGGTTTCTTGCTTTCATCATAGTCCCTCGGTAATCTCGATTTCCGAATACGCTTAGGTTTGAGGTTGCCACCCTCCGGAGCGCCCCGTTTCTTTGTCCGGCTCAATTGTGCTATTGTGAGAGCATTCGACGACTGCGGAATGCCCGTCTTCTCTAAGAGGTCGACGTCGATGTTGCGAATGAGCTCAGACGTGGCAGTCAGCTTATCGGTATCTGCTCCAGCCACAGCCTCGTCATCCCAGGCATGTGACGCCACGTAACCGGCGATTGTAGCCTTGTCATCTGGTTGTTGCTCGCGAAGCTTAGTAAAGATGTCGGATGCTAGCTTCGCATCCTCCTGATTTTGTGACTCCAAAAGTGACACCCCTGCAGCTCTGAGCAAAGTCGTTGGTGCATTGGATTTGGTCCGCCAATATAATGCGGCCTTGGCAAGTTCCTGCTTGACATGGTCTCTCTGACCCCGTGTCTTATACAAACATATCATAAGACTCACGAGCATAGGGTTGAATCTGACATCTTGCTCTCCCGAGACGGCAGAGTTCTCCAATCTCTTGAACAACGTCTCGACCAATTCGACTGCGGAGGTCGTGTTTCCGCTCATCACGTACAGTTGAACCAGGGTGACTATCAACCCAATGTCGTTTGGCCGTTTCTCAAGCACCGGCAATATCTTTCGGATGGCAGCCTTACCCGCTTCATTCTTGGCATAAGCCGCAGCATTGAAAAAGGATGCGAGCAGGACATCCGGTGAGAGTGAGGGAGAAATGCGATCCTTGATGGCCTTTGATGTAGATGAGACAACGCCATTGAATTTGAAAGTCTGCAGATCGATGGTAATTCTGTTGGATTCCAGAGGGACACTCTGATACGAGAAAAGCCTGTCATTCGGTGGGATGTTTGGAGTCGCATGGAAGGTCTTGTGGGCGACAAATGGATTGAACACAGACGTAGTCAGTAAAACATTGTTCTGGCCGACTTGACGGGTTGAAAGGTCTGAAGCGTCCGCGGCGTTGATTTCACCAGCCAGGCTCTCTGCTTCCACTGTTTTGCCCAAACATAGCAGCACGAACAACTGCTGGACAGAGATAGGGAGCAGCTCGTCGGCCTTTTGCTGGTCTGTAAGATCGTCCGAGTGCTTGCATAGTTCCTTTGCCCGCTTGAGGAGAACTTCGGCTTGGGCATATTCTCCTCTCGCAATGCTGCCACATGCGGCGTTATACGCAGTTTCAAAGGCTTCCAGATCCTCTCTCCCAACTCTTCGTATTGATTGTGGATTAGCGAGACCGAGCCATTGCGCCTGTGCATCAATAGCACCCTGGTTCACTTTTAAATCGTATTGCTCCGAATCGACCTCCTGGCGTTGCAATCGCTTGTAAAGTTCCGAAGGGATGCTCGGGTCTTCAAGACGGTATCGAGCTTGTGCCTCGATGTGTTGTGCCCCTCTCCCCTTGACCGTAGCTGCCAGCTCTGCAGCTTCTTTTAAACGGCCGGTCTTGTACAAAGCATACGCATATTCTAGTTCCACCTTCTTCTTCAACCCGGCTGTGTCTTCAATGAGTTTCACGGCATCCTCGTAACGATCGAGTTTCAACAGAGCCACAATTTTGACATGTTGGGTTTCCAAGTCAGGGCCCTTTGTGGACTTCAAGGCTTTATTGCATTCTGAGAGAATTTGCTCGTGGTCTTCGAGGGTCGACTTTTTGAGGAGGGAGGACAGAGTGGAGGGGAGTGAGGCGGACATGCCGCTGGTGGAAAACGGACGGGTCTGACCAAGTTATTGTCGCATGTCTCGCGATGATCACAAAGAGGACAGCAAGGAAAGAAGAAGAACGAAACGTCCTCTATTCAAGGTGCGGTGCTGAGTCGTGTCTAGAGACAGTGAAGACGATGTCGTGGGGCAGTTGGACAATATTGCACTGAAAGGGCAAAATGCAACCGAATTTTCCCCCACACAATCTTTCCTCGAGTCTCGCGATACTGAACTAATGATGTCGATGCGGCACCCTCCCGAGAAGATGAGCATACGTCTCCCTTGACAATGCCACATTAGCTATATTCGACGGATTGACTGCGTCTGAGAGATAGGCGGGTTAATGTCCAACGGAGGATGATGCTGTGACGAAGAGCCAGTGCACGGGAGCCGCCATTGCCTTTCCATGACTCGTACAAGTTCACAACACCTTCAGGGTGATTTGATTCTGTTTCCTTTCAACTCTTGCAGCAAACAAGCATCTTTGTCACCCGCACTGTTTGATCCTCCGTGAATGTGCACTTTCTTCCGCAACCTCTTCAGTCTCTACGGCAAATTTTCATGTCTTTCGTTCAAGCTGCCACGGTCCCCTGCCTCGCTGCCTTGTCCGGTATCTCAAACCTTGCCAACCGCCATGGATATCAACAGCGGCAATTTTTCAGAAGAAGTCATCAAGATAATTCAGCATATCGCCACCAGCCGTTTCATCGCCCTTGATCTGGAGTTCTCTGGTGTTGCTGGGAGGCGTGGGGGTAGTTCAGGCAAGCTTGATTTGCACGACTATTATCAAGATCTCAGATCGGCGGCACAGATGTATCAAATCTTGCAAGTTGGCTTGACTGTTGTCACTGAGGATATCGAGGAAGGTACGCGTTTTGGCTGTGCTACGGCGTCCATATCCCCGACTTTCATCCCCATGAGGGCGGTCATATGCGGTTCACAGATCCCTCATTTCTAACACCTTGTCTCCTGCAAGGATCACAACAAGTACAGCGCTTGCAGGTCATCCAAACTGACAGTACCAGGACGATATGAGGTTCGACCCTATAATTTTTATCTCAATCCACTACCCACAACGAAAGAATCAGTTTTTGCTCGAGTATGGTCGTATAATAGTGGTGGTACGATGCTGATATGCTTGCCGATACCCGCCAGTGGCTGATGTGAATAGCAATTTCTTTCCTGCTTCGCAATGGCTTCAACATCGATAAGCCCTTTCTACAGGGCATCCATTACCTTTCTCGGCAAGAGGAGGATCAAGTGCGCAAGAAACTGATCGAAGACGAACAGATGAGATCGAATATGCCAGACATGAAACTCAAGGAAGAAGATACGTTCCTGGTAGAACACGTCAGGCAGTCGATCGATGAGTGGCAAACCTTGGCCAAGGGCAAGCAGCAATCCTATCTCAATATCCCGAAAGAGGATGCCGAAGACCCCATACCTTCCGTCTTGAATCGCTATCAGGTTCGACTAACACATCAGATCGTTAGAAACGAATATCCGAACCTCAAGACGCAAGGAATGGGTCATTTTGTCCAGGTCACCAATCCGACCAGCAAACAACAAGCTAATGAGAAACGAGAGCGCGAGGAGAAACGTGAAGCAGACATAGCGAATGCTATTGGATTCCGTTGGATCTTGGAGGCCATTATCGGCGGCGACATCTCCAAACTTCCACACCTTTATGTGGTAGCTGGATTTCCGCCGGAAGATCAGCCCAAGGACGTCCAGGCTTTTCTCAACGAGCTCCAGAATAAACTGCGAAGCCAATCCCGAGCTCTTGTCGGCCACAACTGCTTAACAGATGTCATGAATTTGTACCGGTGTTTCGTTGGCGACCTCCCCGAGACAATACAAGATTTCAGCGCAAGGCTACGAGAGCTGTTCCCTGTCATCATTGACACCAAGTATGTCGCCGGCCTAGGCAACAAGCGGTGGGCCGACACATCCCTAAGAGCTGTGGAACGCGACTTGGATTCTGTGACGCTACCTGAGGTACATTTACCGCTCCACTTCGACCAATACGTTTACGCTGCCAGCTATCACGAGGCTGGGTATGATAGCTTTGTGACTGCCAAGATTGGGCTGAGGCTACCTACCAAATTGAGGAGAGAACAAAAAGATGTCGAATCTGTGGGCAAGGGCCCTGCTTTAATAATGGAAGAAGAGACCAGTGCTTTGTCGCCAAAAGACGCTGCTCAAACAACAACTGAAGCCCATGCAAGGCAGGATGGCCAGAAGCAAGGCATGACACAATCACTCGCCGACATGATCAAGGCCCCAGTAAGCACGGTCAAGTCTATGCTGACAGGAGTGCCAAGCACGGTCGACCAAGTTTCCACCGTGCATGCTGCAGGTGGGTCATCACACATGGAAGCAGATGAGAAAAGGGGCAGCGGCAGAGTTGTTGCAACGAGGGACAGAGTTAAGCCACATCCAGTATCCAACGACGAGCTCAAGAAACTGAGGGTTATATCAAAGAAAGCCAATATCTTTGATATGCTTGAAGACGACCCCACAGAAGCCTCAGAGGAGCAATTACAGACTAATGAACAGCAGAGGATTGCAAGCTTGGTGGAGGAAGGCCGACTGTTGCCGAGATGGGAGGAGGATGCGGAATTTTGGCAGCTCCTAAGCAACAAGTTGCAGGCAAACGCCACCCAACAAGGGATTTTGGATCTTACGAAGCATTGAATCTCATCAATAATTGCCTCGGGAGAGCGTTTGTACTTTATACTTGATACTGCCCGCGAGGTATTTGACTCGATATGGGAGGCGTGGAGGTGCTTACCACGTGACAGGTTGTCCTTCGGCGGCCTGGTGCCGAGGTTCAAGCGACCTCAACCTGTAACTCCAAGGTTTGTGACGAAACTCTGATGCGTTCAATCATTTCTCAACCCCGACGGTAGACTTGAACTTGCTCATCCTTCTAGAGGTTGCCAATTGAGGATTCTTAGCACATTCTTGGGGTCTCATTCGTTGCGTGTTCATATATCCATCACCATGTCAATAGGCACGGACTCTCAGTCAAGCTCCCGCGACCTCTCGTCGTCCATCTCGTCACTCAACCAGTCGAGCAAGCGGACGTCATCCGAGATCTCCAAAATCTACAAGCATGCCTCCCAGCTATTCCTCACTCGCAGACTGTTAGAGGCATACGAGGCCCTGCAGCCTGTTATTACCCCTCCAAGCCAGAAAAGACCGGGCGATAGCCCAGCCCTGGCTCCCATTGCGACTGCGACCACAAGCCAACGCATCAAGATCTGGAGCTTATACGTCACGCTCTTGAACTCGATTGTTGATCTTGGATACGAAGAAGGGAAACAACTCTTTGGGTCGAAGGAGTACAAAGATATTGTCAGGCACGTGCAGAATGGCGAGATATGGGAGCAGGTCGTCAAGGACGGGTATCAGGGCCGAGAGGGCTCGGTTGACGCCGAGGTTGTCTATAACTTGTATGGCAGTTCCTCCTAACTGGCTTTATGCTGCCTGCGGCATTGCTAACACTATCGAAGGTCAAATCTTCTCCTTGGACAAGCTGCAGACCAGAAACTCAACCAATCTCGTCTGGAAACCTACTTCTCGTCTTCTTCGCAACCGGATCTCGACCTCTCGACCCACCTCGACCACGCCTTGAGCAATGGCCATCACCAATCAACGGGAATGAATGGTGCTAATACTCCCAAAGATCTCACCTCGCGCATAAAAGTCCTCGAAATTTTCACGCTGCATGTGTTGCCTCGAAACGGTGAATGGGATTACGCGAAGAGTTTTATTTCCAACAGTGATATTTTGGACGAGGAAAGACGGGAAGCGTTTATGCAGACACTTCAAGAACTACAAGACGTAACAGAAAGAGAATCCAGCCTCGAAGTTGCGGATGAGGACGTCTTTGAGGATTCAGAGGAAGTGTTCGCAAAGCAAGAAGGAACTGGAGCCGCCGGTACCACCGAAGAGGCCGTTTCTCCCTCCCAAAGTGGCGCGTCCAAACACCAGCGTACCAGCAGCGAGGTTGACTACGGGATCGAAAGGGCACATCCCAACGGCGGTGCCCACGCAGCTGCAAGCAAGGACCCGACGCCAGCGATCGCATCTTCACCAATGACCAGCCTCCCTCCGCAACCCGTTCCAACTCCACGGTCTCCTCCACCGCCCGCTCCTCCAAGCTCTTCAATACACGGCCGCGCCCACTTCTCGCCTCCAGCACAAACTCCCCGTCGTCCTGCTACACGAAAGAATTCCAAATCCTCACAGAACACATTGACAGCACAAGCGCGTCAGCTGTTCCTCGCCCTCTCACATCTGGTCCGCAATCTCGCTACAACCCTTCAGAAGAACCCTACGGCAATGCTGCGATTCCTGCTTTTTGTTCTAGCGTTCATGATGGCATTTTCCCAGAAGCAAATTCGAGAGAAGACGCGAGCAGCGGCGAGGAGGGCGTGGGAGAAATTACGGGGAACTCTTGGGATGGGGGTCAAGGTTAGTTATATCTGACGAGCGGGCCCAAAAGGAGGAAGACTTGAAAGACCAAGGGATACACATATGTAATGGGAAACGAAAAGAGAGACGTGCCGCAGGTCAAGATTTTGAGACTTCAGCGGACGGTCCATAGGATTTTCGGACATGTTTTCAAGGATGATAATCCATATTGGGTGGCATCGTCCTCCTCTTTGTGGGCATTTAGCACATCCACCGTCATCGGCACGCGGGGCGTACATGCATATAGGATGGGGGCGGGATCCCGGATGAATCGCCTATCCAGGACAACATTGAGTGGATTTACCCAAAGCGTCGAATCCTTCGACGGGAGAAGGAAGAGAGGGGGCCATGGCTGAACAGGCCTGTGTCCTTCTTTGGCTTCCCCCTGTCCCATGTGCTGCCATAATGAGGCCACGGGGCTGGGGTCACACAACTGTGGAGGGACTGGTGTGTTTACTTTTTATACTGGACGAGGGATGGATGTTCTAAACGTACACGTTTTGGACCAGAAAAAAGAAACCATAATAACCCGCAAAAGCCAGCTCCCAGGTCCCAACAGATTCCAACAGATCCCAGATGGGAGTCCCCCTTCGTCATCATCCATGCTTGACTCCTGTGGCAAGCCACCCACACCATGTCCCGTACGTATCAACAGGTCTTCTTCTAATGCACCATTTCTTGCAGCACCACATTCGGCACGAATTAAAACTCGAAAGCTTCTAAATGCGTCAGCAGAGACTAAGACACGGAGCAGTAGTTGCAGCCCAAAGCGTCGTCCGAAATGTGTGTCCTCTGCACTCCTCCAGTCAGGCTTACTTGCTGCCCACATCCCCAATCTGCTGCACTCCGACCTTGACACCCGCTTTCTCCAGTCGCTCTAGATAGTCATCGCCCAAGCAACTCGGGGTTAGGAACCCTGAACCGTGACTCTTCTTGATTTCTTCTTCCTTTGTCAAAATCACCATGGCAGCTTCGCTCATCAACAAGGCCGTGAGAACATACATTCCGCCCTCGTATCGGAAATGAGCCATGGCTTTGCGGGGGTTCTTGGCGAGCTGTTCGGCGACGGCGACGGCGCGGAGTTCCAGGACATCGCCTTTGGTGGATTCTTTTGTCGGGCCAGAGCCGGGTTTGTAGGTTGCGAACAGTTTCAAGACAGCCCGCGTGGGGGGGAATGCGAGCAACAAGGCCAAGATGGTGATGGCGATGTGAATCAACACGCCGGCCACCGGGCTTGCCACAGCCATGTACTCCTCGTACGAGAAGTTGAAGCCGTAGAAGTAAGGCGTCAGCCCGGCAGACCGGTGGACGATGGCCTCATTGGGCTTGGCGGTGATGGAAGTTGTCAAGTGGCCCAGACGGGGATACTTCCAGACACCCGTGAGTTTCTGGAGACCCGTACGATGGTACGTGTTTGGCTCGGGGTTGCGGGGGTAGATGGTGTCCTTGGTGAACGGTCGCAGATGCGTAGGGGACAGCACAAAGGGATCGTTGAGGCACTGCTTCATCACCTTGGCCGGGTAGTGGTCAGCCAGTCCCAACCCCGTGGCCAGGGTGCCGCCACTGGGCCCCGAGGATTTCAACTCGTGCACCGCGGCGACCATGTCCATGACGCCGCAATCCCAGACTTTGCGGATCAAACGGGTAGCTATGTAGGCGATCAGGTCCGAGGGCGCGGACTCAACGCCCACCTCAGGGATCATGATGGCTCCAGTTTTCTTGGCGGTGTCTTCGTACTTGACAATGATATCGCGAACCCATGGTGTTTCGCCAGTTACGTCAAGGTAGTGCGTTCCTTGTTGGGCACATGCTTCAACCACAGGAGTCGAGTACAGATGATAAGGGCCCACGGTGTTGAGAAGCACTTTGGTCTTCTTGACCACAGGCGTCAATTCAGGGGTAGTCAGACTGGCGACAGTGATGATGTCGGGAGAGCCGCGCGTTGAGTTCAGCGACTTCAGCTCACTGACCAAGGATTGGAGTTTGGATTCATTGCGTCCAGCCACGGCCCATTTGATGTTGGTGGGGAGGTTGGTGGTGATGTACTCAGCGGTGAGTTTGCCAGTGTAGCCGGTGGCTCCCAGGAGGATTATGTCGTATTGGCGACTGGCAGCAGGAGCAGCCATTGTGAAGCAAGATGAGCTATCTGAATTGAAGGAAAAAGGAGGTAAGAGGACAGACACGCAGTCGTCACCAGTGGAAGAAGGAGAGGAAGAAGAAAAGGTGCCCTAAGGAACGTGGAGAAAAAAGAGACTATAAGAAGTGTAATCAAAATCAAACAGATTCTCGACAGCACCAGCAACGGTCAGCAGTTGAAGTCTGTGGATGGATACGGTGTAGAAATCAAGGCCAAGGTGTCGTCTTTTTTGGGGGGGAAGTTTGACAATAATGGACGAGAACGCGGACCCACGAGTCGACGACGCTAAAGACGCGAATGAGCTGAACCAACGTGCGAATAAAGACAAAAACGCACAGGTCGTTAAACAGAGACAGCCAGGGCCACCAAGTGTTGGCCCTGAGACGTGCAGCCGATAGTCGTGGGCGCCATTGGCTGCCTAGCCGAACACTAGCGGGATTGATTGAACGTGGCTGGAGGTGGGCGTCGTGTAGGCAGCGTAGGCACTCCGAACCCTAATAATCGTCAGGGGCGAGGATACCTATGAGTTAGCTATCTGCTGGACTGCGAGTGCACCAAGTAGGTCCTCCGTACCTGCCTCCAGTCACCCAGTAGGTAACCTAGTACTCCGGGAGGGTCCAAGGGGGCCGCTGCCGGGAGCCTCTCACTCCAAGCGGGAGCGATACGGAGTAGCGCCCCCAAAGGAAGGATATTTTTGGCACCGCCTCATAGGCTTGTCAGGAGGCAGAATGTCCGGGACCAATGCACATGCATCATAATTCAGACAAACTCTCCTGAACATCCATCCACACACAATAAAGCCTCCCCCGTATTACTAGTTATCAGGCACATGAAGCCCCGCCATGCAAAGGAAAGTGGAATGATGCGTGGCATGAACATTCGTTCCAGATATGGGCCTTGAATCCCAGGAGGCCCCGGCTGCCCCTTAAGCGCGCATTGACCTGAGGCTCGGGCTGACTCAGCGGGGTAAAATCACGTGACAACACTCACCTCGCGCCAAGCCGCCAAACCGCACTGTGAAATCCGCACTCGAACTTTTGCAACCGTGCAAATTGTGAAACTAGCAACGACATCTCCAGATCAACCTCCCAATTCAATCCTTCGTCGACAACCGCCAACATGACGAAGCGCACAAAGAGTAAGTCTCTTGTCTCCGCAGAATCCTGGCAGAGGCATGGCTGACCATCTGCAGAGGTCGGCGTGACCGGTAAATACGGCACTCGCTATGGTGCATCGCTCCGCAAACAAGTCAAGAAGATGGAAATCACCCAACACGCCCGATACATCTGTACCTTCTGCGGCAAGAACACCGTTAAGAGAGAGGCAGTCGGAATCTGGAAATGCAAGGGCTGCAAGAAGACAGTGGCTGGAGGCGCGTGGACAGTTTCGTAAGTCCAAGAGGAGGGCCACTCTGAACCACAAGTTGAAAACTTCTGACCTCTCGCGCCCTGCCAGAACCCCTGCTGCGGCTGCCACCAGATCAACCATTCGACGACTGAGGGAAATTGCGGAGGTGTAAAGCAATGTTTGGCATGGGCTCGGAGTTCTCATTCCCACGGATACTGAATTTTTCCACAAATTCTCAAGTAGCATCCCAGGCTTCGCCTGAGGAAAAAGAACGGTCTCGGTCGAGCAGGACATGCAGCTCCCGCGTCGATGAAAGCAAACGCTGCCTATCATGACCCAACGCGAATCGTTAGACCTCCAATCGAATGAACGAATGCAAAGACCAACGGGCTCACAATGCTGTCGGCCTGCTCTTTACTACCTTTTTGTCCCCTTGTTCTGTTTTCTGGGCCGCCTGCTCCGAGCAGTTGGTTTTGATTCGACCTCCAAGGCCACAAGATCGGCTCTGTTCGAATTCTTACGTTTATGGCTGAGCCCTACGACTCACGCATTCAGTCGACGGGGCAATTTACTCCTCCATGTCGTGCACCGGATGTTTACCGAAGACTGAATTAAAGGGATTTTATGGGGTGGCCCCTAAATCTCACGTCCTCGGCCGCCTGACGCCGGCTTCAGATTCACCGCCACTTGAAAGTTTGAACTGAGAGGTGTTGCTTCTTGAGACTACACTTGCACACTAACCCCCAGAGTCTGTGACCCCGCCCACCTGTTGACGACATTCCTTCCACACAGCGTCAGAAAAGCCAAAGGTGTGAACGCAGTTCTTCTTGTTGCCTGTGTCTTTAAATGCTCCTGTTTCTAGGGTTTAGGCACAAGCAGGCGTCATCTGCCATTGCAAATGATCCCAACCTCTGAGCTTACCCCATTTTGACCCAGAGTTCAACCGAGGGTTGTGCTGAGGCCGCCACCAAAGCTGTGCCTGCTGAGCGCAAAGCCCCGGAAGCCAGTCACATTCATCAACCAGCTCCAGGATGCCTATTTTGATTGGACCGCCAGAGCTGCCCCTTTCAGCGAGGCCCTTAAATCGGATCTACTCGCTCCACCCTGCACTGTCGCTTCTTTCCTCTTCTTGACACTTTAAAACACCACCAAACACCCCATCCTGTGCCTATGATCCTGCTGCTGCTTGACTTCCCTCGAAATCCTCCCGGCAATCTCCTGGATGTCAGATACTTGTATTGTCTGCTTAGGAGACTTGAGTGGCGGCGATGGCGAAGTTGCAGTTCCCTTTGCCAGTCCAGCTGCCGAGTCTCCACCCAGACTCGATGCCGCCGCCTCGAGGAAAACCGAAGCCGAACATGAGCCAAGCGTCACGACATTGACGGAGAAAGACTCGACCGAATTGATCGCCCACTTGAGACCGTGTGGGCACTACCTGCACAATGAATGTCTTACTCCATGGGTGGAAAGAGCTAACAGTTGCCCGATCTGTCGTGCCAGTTTCCATCTTGTTGAACTGATGCGTACGATCAACGGTATGTTTACTCACTTCAGTCTCAGTTCTCTTTGTACACCACGCTAACATGAGTACAGGTGATGTTATTTCTTCATACGCTGTCGAACACCGAACTCAGGTTGCTGACTTGGACCCTTCCATGTTTCTCGAAATCCCAGAAGAGGAGGATGAAGACCAGCCCTGTCAAGCCTGCGGCGAAGATGATAATGAAGACGTCCTGATGTACTGCGATGGCTGTCAGAAACTGTGGCATACTTATTGTGTCGACCTGCAAGAGGTGCCCTACGGCCACTGGTTTTGTGACAATTGCAGGGCACAACGAGATCTTGATCCCCGTGTAATTGTCCGGTCGGGGCGATCGAATCGGAGACGTACGCGGGGCCAGCAGCGCAGGCAACGAGGTCAGGAGTCAAGCTGGAATCAAGTTTGGCAGTCCGTTTGGTCACGCATCAATCTTGACCTTGACTTTCCTTATGAGGACGATGAATCATCGGCCAGATACCTGAGGCGCCACCGACAACGCACCCAGGCCGATAGGCAGGCCCATGACGCTTGGTTGCGCCGGATGCAGGTTGCTGAACTTCACGGGGCTGGGAATCGCTTCAGAGAAACCGAACCAGCGCTTCCCAGCAGCCCCGGAGGCGAGTCGACACCAAGGAACCGGCGGGCTAGAGCGTCGCCGCTTCCACAAGCCGAGAGCACAGATGAACTCCTAGCGTGGCATGCTTTTGACCAAGCTCGAGCCTCGTCGAACGAACCCAGTGCGACGCGCAAAAGAAAGCGGAAATCCCCAACTTCATCTCCAGCAGAACCCGAGAATGAACCATCATCTGCGAACAAACGTCGACGACCCAGCGTGTCCGGCCGCACATCTTCTGAGGGTAATGCTGTTACTATCACCAGCGTTCGGCGACGTCAGCCTTTACGCATCGCCAGCCCCATTCCGAGACGACAACCTCACTTAGAACCAGCGGGGCCCAGCTTTCTTCAGTCCCTGCTACAAGAGGTTGAAGATGCTGGTTCCGGCACGCATAGCATCAATCTCCACCGTCCTTCTCCTCGTCCTGCAGCAAGTCCGCCTGCGGACCAAAGTTCCCCTCGGCCCTCTTCACCTGCCTTGTCACCCTTACCTTCGAACCATTCTTCGCCTAGAGCAATGTCAGCTACTCCACCTCCGCCTCCTGGAGGGCTCAGACCCGGCTCACCTGCTGGCTTGTCTTCGAGCATACAGCCTGTCTTCCCATCTACCGACTACTCGCCTCACCCATCTACCTCACCAGAGCCGAAGCAGGCAGAGACGAATGCCCCCCGGTTTAACGGGCCGAGGGTCCCTCCACTTCCTCCGACATCTACACCGTTGGCACAGCCAAGACCTCGAAGTCGAGTACCGCGCATTCTTGAAAACGGACAGGATTCGACCCTGAAGGCGCGCTCGACGGAGGCTTCGCCTAACCGCGCCACCATGTCCCTGACTGCAAAATCCGACGTGCAAAAGCTCGTTGCAAGCGCTCTCAAACCACATTATAATGACCAAACCATTACGAAAGACGAATACACGACGATCAACCGCGACATTTCTCGGATGCTGTATGATAAGATTGGTGATTTCGAGGCTCTTGATGTAGACGACAAGGCAAAATGGGAGAAGATCGCCGGTGATGAGGTCAACAAGGCTGTGAGTGCGCTCAAAGCTCAGGGGTGAAGAAGAATACTTGGTCGGTTGTTTATGATTATTCTCTTGTGCACGAAAGCGGATTTGAGTTTAGGGTTCAAGCGACGAGTTTCATGATGTTATGATTTAGCGTGGGCGGGCATTTGGAAAGGAGCGGCAGACACCGCGGTAGTCGAGCTCCAAGGGCCCGTCTATGAGCGTGGCGGGTTGACTTTTCCGGTGAGCTTGAGCGCCGGCGGTGGTGGTTTCCTGTCGATGCATTGTAGGAGGGGATAAAGCTTCAACAGACTTAGGCATTCGGGGCGGAGGGGAGCGAAGAGAAAAGGATTGTACCAAATACCCGGATGCATGAGAGAAATGCGAATGGGTGTTATCATACATGACAGTCTGGGATATACGTACAACCACGATTTCTTGCGGTTGTCCAGACGTCAAGGGCGAAAGAGATGTACAATACAAGGACAAAGGGCATTTAGGCATTGAATCCAAGCATCGTGGCCGCTCTTTGGGGACACAGTTTCTGTTCACATGTGCCCTCAACCTGGTCCGAGATCCGAGGGACCCTCGTGATTCTCAGTGCCTTTCCACTCATTCTGATCACGTCCAAAGCACAAGTTGGCATCGGTATTGCTTTTCGCAGAGAGGCAACCCAAGTCAAGAGTAGCCAGCCCAGCTGCCCAGCAACCTCAACGCGCCTGACAAAGCCCAGCATAGCGGGATATCAAGACCCGAGCAGGGTTTATTAGGGCTTGTGCGAGTACGGCGTTGCTGGTTGCCTTTCTTGCTTATTGCTCGACGTCCGATCAACGTTCGCCAATCGAAACGAGCGAGAAGGTGCTGGTCATATGAGCACATCACTCTCCACGCCCGGCGCCTAAGGTATCCATCCTTTCAAAGCGCGGGCGGCAAGGACGACGGCATACGCTCGTACAAGTGGGTGGAACTTTTGATTGCAAGTTGCAGCCTTGTCGTTTTGATTCGATATAGGTCAGTAGTTCATTCATCAAAATGCTAGATTGCCACACAGGGGCGTTGATGTGGGAGCAGCGAGTGATTGGGCATTGGGGAGGGCACCCAATGGAATCCATCAAGTATGTTCCCGTCCATGACTCCTCCGGTAAGTCGAAGGGTGCCTGTTCTTCGAGGGAAGGGGAGAAATCTCGATAAAGGCGCTTCACGTGTATATGGAAGTGGGAAGTTCGGCAGTTAATGTCGAAAATCGTCGGTTGGCGTGGCGGCTTCTCGCTGGGCCATCGTGCTCGGTGACTCAGTGTTTTCTGTGCCAGTCTTTGTCATTCACGTCAACTTTGATCAAGCTGAGTTGACGCTCTAGGGAGAATGCCCAACGAGGCCGGCGCTAGCTGTTAGCTGAGGTTCAGCCAGGTTATTGGATGTGCCGTTAGGCTGGTGGGCATAGATAGATGTTCTCTACCTGGCTCTCCATGGTGAAAATATGACCAGGATGAGCTGCGTGGTTTCGCGGACGCAGCTGAAAGCACTGTCGCAGCGGTACACATAAGGCGAAGATGGCTCTCTTCTAAAATGGGGTTCTTTATCCTGATCAGCCCGGGTGATGCTGGTACTCGAGGAAGGGCCAGAAGGAGGCACACTCAGAAAGGGACTTCGAGGAGCCAGGGCTAATACAGTGCCAGCACCAGATGGACACAAGCACGGGCTGTAACACTCTCAATCGCAGGAGCCGCAATTGAAGGACTGCAACCGATTTGTACGGTGCCAGTCAACCTGTTATCCTAACATCTGTTACATTAGTCCTCGTATGAATTCGGTACAGTCATTTCCGAAAAAACCAAGTGCCGTAGAGTTGGCTCAAGCTCTTGATACATGGTGAACCGACATGCCTTTTCCTCGTGCAGATCATGCCGCAATACATTTCCAGGCCGCGATTGTATATAGTACAAGGGAGACAAACAATGTAAGGACATAAACAGAAGCAGTACATAGGAGACCAAAGGGCGGCTGATGGAAGGAATTTGCCCGACGGGTATGCGAGCACCGCCTATAGCCCCTTCGAGGCGATCGCACACAGCAGAGATAGGAAAACGAGGACGGAGTTCTGTGCAGTCTCGATGCTTGACATGGAACTATGGAGGAGACAAAGGTGAAGGCGATATGCCCCGTGCCTGCATTGCGTGCGCAATGATGTCCTCTGTGGTCGTTGAAGGCCCCAGGCTCAGCAACGGCAAAGACGGTGCAGGGATAGGGATGGCTGAAAGGCTTCGCTGCGTCAGATCTCTCGACTCTGCGAGACTTGCTTGCATTGATTGTTCGTCGGCAAATGTACGATGCTTCGCAAAATCTGCCGCTGAGGAGTCGTTGAACCACTTCTCCAAGAAGACATGCTCTAAATCCTCATCATCGACTTCTTCGTAATGTGTCTCAGTGAGTGAAGTGTACTCGCCGAGGAGTCGAGGCAGAAATCGTAATCGGTGCAGCAGCCATGCATTGATGAAGTCGCTAGGGTCTGCTGGTGTCATGTCTGGCCCCCGGAGGTGGTCTATCAATCTGATTTTGCGATGCAGCATCTCTTTATAGAACCGACTTTGCATCTCTTTTCGGGGACTGGGAGAAATGGGCTGTCTTAGCAGTATCTCTCGCTCGAGATACTTTATGGCGCCTTCATCCTCGTCCGGCTCACGCCCAGAAGTTTCGTTTGAGACTGCTAGAGCTTCGTCGTCTGACATGAGCTGCTTCAAAGCCTCCACGCCCAGGTCCGCATATTCTAGCTCGTCAAGCAGCGCCTCTTCATGTGGTTCGAAAGAACTTAGAAAACGCAACGAGTCCTCGTCTAAGCTGAGACCGAAGTGAGCTCTTGACTTCTGCTCTTCGAGTAGTTCTCTCTGTTCGCCGCGGAGATCGCAGAGTTGTTCAAGTATCATTTCTCGATCGCCTATCATTGACAAGTATCGAATATCTTCTGGGGAATGCTCGTCATGTTCCTCTTCCAAGTCTTCTTGTTCGTCTGCCAGGCTCACAATAGTATTTGACTCTGGGAAAGCTGAGTCGTCTGCATTCGTCTGCAGGAACCCATCTAAACGTCTCCCAGAGTGAAAGAGAGATTGGATGATAGTGTTTTCCAGATAAGCACATCGTGCCTCTTCTGCCCGGAAAGAGGCAAATGGGCCCTTGCGGAATAGATCGAATGTGCGGTGGATATCACCAAGCTGGACCGTGAACTGCTCGGGTAAATCCACCGATTTTATATGGTCGGTCACTTGACGTAGAAGCCCCTGTAACGAGTTGACTACGTCCTCCGTCTGCGTGAACATGGGAGCCCTCATAGTGTTCAACTCAAAGATCTGGTTCAGAACTTGTGCATTGACGTCTCGGTATTTTCGCAATATGGCGATACAATCGACCACGCGAGGGCTCCCCGCGACTGCTTCTTCCTGAACGTTACCATCTCGCATTGCCTCCAGCTCTTGTTCTTGCTCTGTCACACCATGAGACGTGGCTTTGGAGGAGGACGGGAGACCACCTGCTTCACCACTAGCCTGATTCTCTGGGAGCTTTGAGAGATATGACCATTTCTCCACGCGTCTACGCCATGAGCGCGCCCGGGGACCGGAAGAAGGCTCTTTGGGGTCGGCGCCATCTCTATAAATTCAGCTATCAGCATTGCCAGTTCGGCGAAGATACACAAGCGAGACTGAATTGGAGGACTGACGTTTCATGAGTAGATTTAGAGCGTGGAAAAAGTCGATTCTTCAACCGGGCACCGATCAGGAGACTCAGAGTCGAATGCATTCATGCTCACCACGCTGGGTATCAAATGTAGCTGGGGGGACGGATAAGAGGCTGAAGCACAATGCTGTCAGCCGAGGAGGGAGCCAGCCCCATACTTGTACCGCCAGAGAAGGGACATAGAAGACCTATTCTTACCCTAGCCCTCAGCAAGAGGCTGCACAACGACCCCCTGGCGATCCAAACCGGTCGACATCCTGCCCAACGACCAGTCACTCCTGCACGAACAGCACAGTCACAGTGTCCTGGGGCTGGGTCGATATCCATGGGAACGAGGGGGCGTGTGGTTGGCGGCAACAATGGACACTCAGGTTATGCATATCGCGTATCACCACCCGGAGCGCCGCCTGGGGCCACCATCCCTGTGAGTACTGTAGCGGCCTGGTGGCGGCAACAAAGTTGTCTACGCAGTACCTACTGTAACTAGGTAGGTTAGCGGGTTAAGTAGGGGGCATGCCCAGAACCCTAGGCATCAGGCCAGGCATCGAGCTACAGTACTAGGCTAGGGAGGGAAGGGCGGGAGGGAAAGAGGTGGGTGCCCGGACCGGCGGCAACTAACTACCTACCAGTCAAAATCTCCTCGTCTTTACAACTCTGTTACAGACTCAATACCACCAAAACATGAACCTACCATTTGTGCCTCAGGCATCCCTCCCATCGCCCTAGCTCACCACACTTGTCCAGCCCGGCAAATGAGAAGACTGCTAACCCGCAGCCATGGCTGAACCATCTGCACTCTTAAGCCCAGTCAACGCGAGCTCGTCGAGTGCCATATGCAGCTCTGGCTTCAGAGGGATATGCCACCACTCGTCCAAAGACATGCTCCTTACCAGACTCGCCTGGTCTGGACCAGCAACCTAGGTCTCCCAAGTCTCAAGGATGGCTCCAGACCTGGTGACCAGGTATATAGTGGGCATGGAGCCCCGCCTCCACAAGGACATGTTCTTGACCTGAATGTGGTTTGATTGTATACCTTCCTGCTTCCTGGGTTGGTGAGGTGATCCATCATGCCCGAGCAGCCCAAATCCTTGCCCTTTCGGGATGACAGACGCAGTATTGGCCGAGCTGCTGGTAAGGTCCTGCCCCTGCTACAAGAAGATGGTCAATTTACTCTAGAGAAGGGCGAAACAACGACGATTCAAGGATTGATAGACAGATTCCCGCGCAGAGACGCTCGTAAGGTCTCCTGACATAAAGTGGTCCGCAGCTCCTAATCTCATGTTTCCAGTGATGCTCCTCGCTCTACGCCGCGTATTGCAACTCAAGCAGCACAACCAGGATATGCCGCTACCAACCAACGTCAACCCCCTTCAACTGCGACCAATCCAGTATTCCCTCAGGAGAGGTAAGTCCTGCGAGGAGCTTCCTGGCTTTTCGTGCTGAGCCCGAGGACAGAATTACACAGAGCTATCAAATTGCTCCTGGGGAACAACCAAGTTCTCGAGTCACCCTTTCAACCACACCAGGGACATTAGGGTTTGACAGCAGTCTCGAGTTGCCGCTTCAAACTTTCGCAAATATCCCGAGAGGCGATTTTGTTAATGTCGTAAAACATCTTCGGACGAATTCCTCAGTTCTTAGACAAGACGCACAACCTCTTCTGGGAGAAGCGAGTCACGCTTATCAGTCCATGAGCCGTGGGACTAAGGTGCAATCCAACGGCAGAAGGATGTACGGTGATAGTTGCGTTCAACAATACGTGATTCTTACGCAATTACACCAGCGACTCCAGAAACTGGTCGAAGCACAACATTCCAAGAAAGTGACGGCCAGAGAGTTGGCCGAGGTTACCAACCGCTACTTGGACCAGCTCCTTGACGAAGCGTCTCCTGCGAGGAAACAGCTCGTTGAAGAGTTCGACAAAATGAGTGCACATGTCCAGAGACAAGTGCACAGTACTCCCGCTACCAGTCCCCAGCAAACTCAGACGCAGATGAGAACGAACAATCAAGCTCAGCAGAGTGTCCTCCCTTTCCAGAACTCTTCGGAAATCTCCCACCCAAGCCTTGGGGCCTTGAATCTGCCTAGTCCGTCAGGAGGTGATATTGGGCAACAGGGTCTTACAACCGAAATTTCGCGAGGCGAGAATAAACCCAGATTGGACAGTTCGTTTTGTCTCAGAACCTCGGCCTTCTATGAACCGGGGCGCGTGTTTGCCGTTTTGTGGCATGAACCCTACAGCAACATCCCTGGAAAAGCCGGGAACGAGTCACGAAACACCTACGTGAGCGACAACGTGAGCTATAGCAATCGTTTTGCGGAGGGCATCTACAGTTCAATCCGCAGAATGGTTGTCGTCCGACAGGACCACGGCTGCAGTATTTGCATTCAAATCAATTCCTATGGCCAAAGAGGATTGGCCAAATTTAAAGGATCGCCCCGAGATATCGAGGCCCATTCCATTATCCATATGGAGGACACACTGCCTCAACAGCAACCCAGCGAACCGACAACCAACAAAAGACCCATCGCAGTCAAGAAAACAAGCCCAGGTAATAGGGGTCTAAATGAGTGGAGCCGTCTCTGCTACTCTCAACCGCGTACGGTACAACACACGGTCAAGGCCCAGGACATCGGGTTGGTGACCAAAGAGTGTCTACCCTACCTGAAGCAATACTTCCAGCAGGCCAACGCACTCCCTCCGGGGAATTGAGACGTTTCCATGACACGGTTTTCGCGGTGAGCGACACCTTCCAAATACGTTACTGAATCTGCCTCAAACCGATCTTTCCTGAACAACAGACCACTTACGTTCCCAATCACAAACTTTGGCGTTGACCAAGATTTATTGGTTATGATGGAGCTTGGCTTTTGAGGATCTCTTTAACGAACGAGTTTGTTTCATCCTACGAAGCATTGCGTCTTTCTGCCTTGAAGTCTGTGTATTTTCTTGACTGTTTCGCTACAGATGAGATGATTGACGACCATGGCCTTTGCAAGGGCTTTCAACGATGTGATTTCGTTCCCGCCTCTACATTGGACCATGTCGTTCTGGTGTTTGTTTTGCTTCGTTCATGTCGAAACCATATTTGGGAAATTCGTCCTCTCTCCGTTAGAAGGGGATTGGATCCCGGCTCTGCTTGTTGCAGGCTATTACGAATTTACGAATACAAATTTCATAGCACTATCGAAGCCACTCTTCACAAGAGGCGATGCAGACTCGGACCTCCGCTACGGGCGGTTGACTATGTGTGTCAGCTTGTGCTCGCTCAGTTCCTCTGCCTCCTGACCGCGCTCGCTCCAATGCCTCGCTTGAGCTCGGGGCCCTTTGAACCGCAGAGCCTCACTAGCCTCACTCGAAGTGCCGGTAAATAGGAAACTTACCGCTCAACCGCCGGTAGAGAGAGGGAGATGTGGAAGACGGAGTCGTTCCCACGGAATCACAGAACAGACTAATCACCCGCCAATGCAATTCACCGTGTGCTGTCTGCATCGTGCATGGCTAACCTGGAGAAGGTCGCCGCGACCTCCGATCCAGCTGATCATCAGCGCTTGGATGCTTGGTGACTTGGACTCGAAACAGCAAAATGCTTCGTTTCGATGGCATGTGCCACGAACCTGAGTTCGCAGCCTGCATCCCCCCCTGCTCCTCACTGTCCGTTGTGCACTGCTACCGGCGAGCCTATTGGCGCAAGCCCAAGCAAATCTTGCGCTAGCTGGAGTTTCTTCTCCTTGAGAATAGCTAGACTCCGGCTGGGCTTACTGGTTTGCAGAGGGGTCTGATGGCCATGCACACCTACCTGGCAGGAGATACGAGGCACTATCCGGGGCCCCTCTTCTGGTAGCAAACTCAGGCTACCACCATCTTTCCACGGGATGATGTCGAGTCGCTAGCACTCGACTAACCGATTACTGGTCCTCGCCATCGCTTCGTCTTTCCCACCCGTGCCGATCATGACTCTACCCACCTCTCGAGACGAGATTACGGCCGAGGCAAATTTCCCTGGGGGGGCTCTCAAGGAATTGCAAATCCATTCCCACGTCCATTTGCGTTGGTGAACATTATCTTCAGCCGCATTGCGAGAACAAATGGGACAAGAGACAAGGGTCAGTGGAGCTACGACCGACTTCTGGACAGTCAGTGTGCCTATCAGGTTCTCTACACTTGTCAGATCACTCCATCATGATCCGTCCTTGTCGAACGGCATTCTTCTCGTACGAGTGCTGAACACTCATGGGGGCTCATCGATGTCGTCTGGATAGCTCCCCACTCACCCGCCTACCTACGGTAGCCTACGAGTAACTTTTCGGCTCAGAACAACAGCGTCCCGAGCCATCGGACGGACGCTGGGCGGCCTGGTGATCCTTCGGTGAAGCCAGGTCCCAGTCCCACATTGCCGGATCCTAGCGGGGCCTAATCTGGGGCCTAAGCAGAGCTGCCTGACTTGAGGAATGGAGGAGTCCTCGTCGGTAAGGGTTGCCTGGCTAAATGACTGCAGTTGGCAATGCTGAAGAAACAACCATTGAGCAGCATCTTTGCGGACGTTCGGCACATCTGGCTTTCAAGCCTGCCGCATATCCCTGTCAAAGCCTGCGATCCTCGTCATCCGTGTAACTCAGAAAATCCAGGTAATGACCATGGTATTTTTTGGACGTTGAATCAGAATAGAAAACAACCATCCAACTCTAAGTGAAGCAAAATATACGATATATTATTGCTTCTTTCTCAACGAATCAAGCGTCTCTTGTGGCCTCCTCCCAAGGTCCCTGGTCACCGGTGGAGACCTGGCCAACTCATTGGCCAGCCGCACGGAAGAAGCTGGAAATGAAAGGAGGCTGTGCGACCAACTCTTTGGACATCTACACCTGGTATGCTGTGTATCGGGAAAAGGGGGCCTGGGGTTTGTAGGCTATGTCGTTAGGTTCGGGCCGTCACCTGTACACTTTCAGGGTTCTCACCGGTCGCACAGCGCCCAGCCGACCCAGCCTGGTTCGAACTTACGAACTATTTGTCCTTGTACTCCGTGCACCCCCCATCGCTTGAGGGTGGCAGCCGGGCAATCATGCGCTGTTGTAGGACTAACGAGGAGCAATCCATGTTCTGAAACAGTCCAGACATGCGACAAAATTGTGTAACGAAACGTCACGAGGCAATTAATCACTCAGCACAGTCAGTGTCACCCCAGAATAAACGCTCAGGTTACCGTCGGTGGCAAAGAACGGACTTCTCCATGGTGGTCGAACAGACCACCTATGTAGATCTCGTCGTTGGATGCCTCCCTTTGTGGTGTAGGGTTGATTGGACAACCAGAAGCAAACAATACGCGTAGTACCCGAATTGCAAGGCTGATATCTCCGACCAGGAGCCCGCGTGACAGGGACAGCCATGTTCGAGAGAAAAGGAGAAAATAAACGGGAAAAGAGACCGCCCTTGGGTTTGAAGTGTGGCTAGGATAGGAAATTTAGAAGACAATACCAAGTACTCGGTATGTCCAGTCTGTTGAAGCAGCGACTTACTGGTTGGTACTGGAGTACATACGGCGTGGGATGAAACGGTCGTCATGTGGAGGAGATATTGGCAGTGGTGGTAGTGTCATTTGTACGTATTTCTCCTTTCACAACTATCTATTGCCGTCAAGGTTGTTTGGGTCTCTCTCCTGAGCTTGACAGCCTTCTGCCCTGGCATCTTCAGCCGCTTCGGACAAGTCTTGCTGCCCCCGAGCAGACTGCTGCGATTGATAGTTGAGGTAGGCCTTGACGAGTGTCGTGGACGGATCCGGATGGTCATTTGTGGTGCTTGCAAGGATCTGGGACAGACTGTTTCCTGGGAGCTCTCGTTGTGATTGAGACTCTGATGCGCTACCCGTTTCCTCGGGATCGATATCGCTTCGGCTAGTACTGTGTTGCTCTATCAATTGCTCTTGGGGGATGCTCACCCTCCTCTCTGGCAGATCGTCGTAAAGCCGGGCCAACACCTCTTCAGCTTGATTCAGTTTATCCGACAACTCCTTGTACCTCGTGTCAAGTTCTTGTATGACACTCGGCGGTTCGTTCGCGTCGATCAACATGGCCCTCTCCGCAGCCAAGTTTATCAGTAGCTCCTCCAGTAATTCCACGTCGCCCTGTTTAGAGAGATAACGTCGAGCCTCCGGGGTTTGATCGAGTCGAATGTCGTCCGCAGATATGATTGATTCTTCTGTAGCACTTCGACGGGATTGCATAACGACTCCTTGGTCGTTGAGAACCTGGAACGACGTCTCTGCTGCGGGGCCAAAGATCTTTGAGCCCTGGCGAACGATCTGAAAACCCTGCTGAATCAATTTTCGATCCTCTTCCTGCAGTTTAGTCTCGACCTGCTTCAACCCCTGTAGGGTGTCACGGAGACCTCGCAAGCCGTCGTCAATTGCAGAGGCCGGCAACGCGTCGACTTGGCCGATCGCCGTTTCCCCTATTCGAATAGCTTCTCTCCTTAGGTCGCCAGCTCGTATGAGACGATGTGTGAAAGAATCCACACTATGATCAAACTGATTCCATAGAGCACGCAAGGCTTGAGAACGATCGGTCGCTTCTGGTGTGCCAGATTCAGGCTCATGATGTAGGTCTGATGGCGGTATCAGAATCGCTGGGCCTCGTTGTTCAATGAGCTCTCCGCCTGCGTCATCTTCGTGTGCAGACAATTGTTTCGGGATCTCCGCTGGAATCCCCAGGGACTCATTTCTTCCCAGAGCCATGTCTTCGGCAAGTTCTGTAATTTCCTTGCTCTTGTCCACCTCGTTCCTAGATTTGTTCGTCTGTGTGTCGTCGACATTTGCCCCAACATTAGAAGGGGCCTTGTGAGTATCCGAGCCATTTTGAGGTCTGGCCTCAGATCGAGGGAGGTTGGATAATGTTGGGGGACCAGATTCCGAGCTGTGTCCAAATGTGTCAATGCAATTTAAAGCCACGTCGGGACTGTGCGACTTCGCTTACCCGACCGGAGCTTTGTTTGCCCCCCTCGACTTGAAGAAGGACCAGGAGAACCAGTGCATTCCCAACGTTCTTTGAAAGTAAACTCATTTTGACCAAAAACCCCTTCCCAGCAGCAGAGGGCCATGCCTCCTGTATAAAAGGAATGGTTGACAAGGTGAGGCAGCCGCTGTTCAAGCAAGGGCTGTCCAATGATCCAATGGCAGAAGCACGGGCCGATTGCGAAGGAGGGCGTGACGGCGTAATTACCCTTGTATTACGATAAATAGGTATTGTGACACTGGAATATCAATGAGGGTTACCAAGTAATGCCTGGTAATATTTCCGGTAAGCACCAAGCGGCGCGCAATATTCGCCTGTTGGGTCTTTGCCTCCATCCACCACAGCTACAACCCCTGTGTCACCCCCTGGCAATTTCCCCCCTCCTTGGTCGGTCATTCTCTCGCTCAATCTCCCTCTGCTGCTTGGTCGGGTGCATACGAGAGACGTGCATGCTGCTCGAGTGGCTTTCCCTTCGAGCAGATGTCTCTTAGCATTCATCACAACCCCGCCTGGCTTCCACGACCCTCCAATGACGCTACCTTGACCATGCATACGTCTGAAGAGGTCAGTGGAGGAGATGGCCTCGATAACTTTTTACTCTAGAGACGCCTGCTAGCGGGACATTGCCCCAAGAGCCTCACTGGCACAAATGAAGAGGGGTGGAGGTTGCTGGGTAGGCCCCTCATCGAGTATAAGACAGCCCGTCTGGTGACAGCCCAGCTACAAGATGTGTCTTTGTGAACTTGTGAGCTCCTGCAGGACCCTTGTTGTCCTTCGATCTAGGGCAAACTGCTCACCCAGCAACCAGGGCGGCTTTTACTGTTCACGGCAGACACGTCTCCATACCCATACATAGGAAGAGAACCAGTCTCTCGGAGCTCTTCTGCGGGAAGAAATCTCGACCTTTAAATCGAGTCCCGAATAAATCCGACATTGTGTGATGCCTTCTCCGCAGCAAACCAAGGGAAAAGGACGTCGGCCCGGAGGACCACATGCGGGTCCGGGGTCGAAAGATGATGGTCCAAGCGGGACAGCTGTGCCCAGAGGACTGGGGTTAGCTCAAGATGCTGGGGAAAGAGAGCCAAAGACACCATCAAAGACCGATGGTCGCGCAAAGAACATGGCCCCAGCTTATGGGCCCTACGGCGTGAGAGATAGCAGTGGAGACATTTACGAAGAGGGTGCTGCTTTTTCGCAAAGCACGGCGCCTGTCACATCGCCGCTAGCCAACAATTGCAAAGAAGAAGTACCCATCTCGTGTCGTCATTTGGACGAGGACCTCTGGCAGGCTATCTTGGCCACGACACCTCAGCAGCCTAGAGACACGCGAATGCTTGCTGACAAGGTTCATCAAAAGCTGCCTGTCATCCAAGACTTTCAATTCCTTCTGGAAGCGGTGAGGTGTGAAAGTCTGAGGCAATTCGACCTTCGAGATACATGCATCCGACTGTACCTGCTGGTCAGGAGCTGTGGCCTCTCTTCACCACCATACGACAAGGAAGAGTCAAAGGCTCCGTTTGATACCCTCTGGGAAAGATATCTCAAGGAGAGCAACAGGGAAGTCGAAGACCTCGTGCTCCAGCTTCGACAAATGACCACGTCTGTTCCAACGGAGGAAGAACGGGACGAAATACCCTTGTCTCTACCACTGACTGAGTATCAATCACGCGTCCAGTCTGCCAGGAAGGGGAACGACAAATCGGTGCGGCAGCAGTCTTCTATCGAAGCCAAACAAAATCGACCGCCGAGTCAAAAGGGTGGAATGAAACCCGGCTTTTGTGTAAGGAAAAGCAGATGGTTCTGCATCGGCAGGGTTTTCACAACGTTGTGGCATGACAACGCCACGGGGGTCAAACGACATGCCCGTGACACAGGCTCCATAACTAAAGGCCCTTATGAACAGCAGATCTTTAGCAAGGTCCGGCGATTCGCGGTGGTGAAAATGGGCCATGGGTTCTCGTGGGCGATTCCCATCAACTCCTATAATTCGCAGGGGACTACCAGAAAGAGTTTTGATGACCAGGATCGCCAAGCACATTCCATCATTTATATGAAAGGCACAGAGCCAACACTGCTTACCAACGAGCCTCCAATGATGAAAACACCAATCGAGGTGGATGGAGCAGGCGAGAACAAGAAGTTGCACGAAGCAAGTCGCATCCGTTTCGACAAAGTCTCCACCATTGAACACAACGTCAAAGTAGATAACGTTGGCAGGGTATCTGAAGCATCAATGCCTTACTTCCTCAGCTATTGGCGAGAGCAGCTTGAAGAGAATCAGGAGCCAGGAGTGGCCCTGTGAATGGCTTTGAGCATATACGTTTCTGCTGCTCAAGGTGGGTGACCACTTTGAGCAGCAGGGGGTCCACCCCATCCAGAAGCAATTATTCACGATGGGTTTCCGTTCAGAATGGTGCAACGGCAGAGTCACCGCGGAACATGCGCCATCTTGTCTGGTTATGCGGATGAGCACACTTTTTGCTTTTTGCTTTCAACTGCCACAGATTGTCTGAGATGGAGGTCGACACCATTTCGTCCAACCCCTTTTCCTCCGAGCCTTGTGTGCTGCAGGGATACTGTTTGAGGAATGGTGGCTGCCTTTTCTTCTTCTACTCTTTTCCTCGCTAGTCAAAGTGTAATGGCTGTAACGCGTCAGCTGTAACTGTCATGACGTTACGATTTCTTTAGCAGTAACACCGAAAACATCATCTACCATGGCCATGCGCATCAGTGGCGCCGTGGGTCTGGTAATATTAAACATCATCTCCACAACCCAACACTGGGTTCCACTACCCCAGTCTCAGCCTTGCAGGTTCTGATTGACCTCTCTTCCAGCCAATGTCTCAGTAAGTCAATTGCTTTACCTGAGCCTCCCCAAGACCAGGTCCCAGCCTCACTATCAGTCTCTTTCCTCATATCCCATCCAAGCAATGGAATATTGAATCAGGAGGCGTGGCTGGGCTAACCAAAAAGCAATAACAGTGACGCGGCGGGGGCCACCACGGCCGTTCTAGTAAGTGGCAATTTCCCTAAAGAAAAAATCAATTTTGACCTTGTCATTCGTTTCCTCGTACAAATGCAAGGGACTTTTCTCTGCCTGGCTTCGGACATATTGCCTCTCGGTGATGCCGTGACATGGCATGGCGGAATGCTGTGTGAGCATTCAAGTTCCCACCTTGTCCACGGGGCTCGATCCATTTCAGCACTCCGGCTGACTGCGCCCCTGCAATTCATGAAGTATTCCACCTGGCTGTTGGTGCTCCGTTATGCCCCCCCTCGGCTGTGGAGAAGTCCAAAAAGGCGATCGCAAATACCGCTTTCGCTTCGCGAAGACGGCTCAAGGAGCTGGGCTGAGGCAGAAACACTCCCAGATGGCGAGGCTTGGTCCATCTTTGGTCTGGAGCAACAGTAAGAGGGGAAGTTTTCAAACAGCGGATGATAAAAAGGGTCTAACCACAGCTGGGACACGGTCGAACAGGCAGGGAACAAAGTCATTTCAATAGCACAACATCGTCGAACGCTCGTCGAACAAACTTCCGGGTAATACGCACCTGTCCCTGTGGACTCAATGGGACTCTATGCATGGCGAAAGCATTGCCGATGGGGCGCCTTTCGGGGGACAGTCCCGGCCATTTCGAGGTCGGGGCGAGGTTGATATGGCTCCTGTTGGATCCATTTAGCTAAACAAGTTACCCGTGCTTTCCCAAAGCCACCAATCGACAGTGACATAAACGGGGCAAATGAGGTATGTTTGCAGCATCAAGCAATTCCCCATATCAGAAATGGATCACGACGGTAAATGATAGGTCAAGCAAAACGGAATTCTAATTGCGCGCCTCTCGTTCAGAGACCCGATCCCTGGCAGCTGTCATAAGTGATGGACGGTCTCTCACCCGACTGGTTTGCATTGATCTCATCATCAATAAAGCTTAGCCTGTAACAAGGATACGCCTCTACCCGGTTCAGGATATTGTGCTCCGGTCTGTGCGAGATGAAAAACCCATGCAAGCTTGGCTCGGGAAACGAAACACCGTGCATAGGCGTCGAGTCAGTGACTTGTGACTGGATGGACATTTGGCGGTGAGCAGCGCTGCAGCTGCCCAATGTGAAGCGCAAATGTCAAACGTGTACTTTGGAGAGCGGCCAATATGCTCATACCCTATATTGGCTTGTGCACGAGGCGCACAATGGTTGCGTCTTGAGATACAGAGCTTAATGACGCGATGGCGCAGCCACGTGTACAACATCCAAGAAGAAGAACTTGCACATAGCTCTCAATCAGATTTGAGCCTGCTGTGTATGCAAAGCAATGTGCTGGGAGAGACAAAAACAGCCATTACACCCATACGGCCGGGATCAACAAATTCGTCAAAGTTATCAGTCATCGAAGAGGCGGAGAATTTACGGTCCCTCAGAGCCTCTCGTGTCAGGAAGCGTCAACCATGACAACAGGCGGTGTGACCAGGTCGGGGAGATAGGGGCCGTTGCTGAATCTTTCAGCTGGCGGTCGATTCATCAGCCTCAGACCTCTCGACTTGATAGACTTTGTGCTGGGATGTTTGTGTTGGTAAAGATGACATCAAGGTTGCTGATATTGGCCATTTCTCTGCGCGTCAGTATGCTGCGGGCACTGTCGTTTGGTGTATTTCATTTTGCACCTCTTCACACTGGGTCAGATCAGCCTGCTCTATATATATCATGTGGCTCTGTGATGGGAGTTGCACGTCCCAAACGAGGCGGTAAGGGTCGAGCCACAAGCACGAATCTCCTGCCTAGCAATTTCTATTTCAGGTTTGAGCAAAACAAGTCCAGTCGTCTTCTCGGAGCCCAGCAGGTTTTTCTTCTCTTTTTCAGCCTTGAGACCTGCGCGGATTCATCTGTCGAAGTTGTCACCAACTCGGTCTGGCATCTGCCAAGTTTGGCGCTATGACCAACGTACAGTCCGTGCCGAAGACGAAAGGTCCAGGAGCAGCACGAGAGAAGCACTTGTATTCCAGCTCCAGTGGTGAGGATGCTGTGTCTCTGTCCTCGAGTTCGAGGAGGCTGTTCTCGGGACAAGTCAGGTATGCTATCTATTGCCGACGAAACTTCGGATCCAATGTGCTAAAAAGGCCCGAGGCAATGCTAAGGAGATCTTCACAAGGCTTGAGGCGACCACTGATCAGTAACACTACGAAACAGGCCCCAGAATACGTTTTGATCAGTAATTGACCGGTATCCAATGTCATGGGAATGTGTACTGTGTGTATTCGCACTAGGCAGACGACACCCTCGGGGTACTGCAACACCTCACAAAAGGCAAGCTGCCGGCATCAAATGAAAACCGACCTAGGGCAACATCCTTGAATCTCCTCGCAGCCTCCTCCCTCCGGCACCCCCAGGAATGCAGGTGAAACGTCTCCTATTGTTGACCTGGAATTTTACCCTGGCTTTGAATCCAGTTCAGCCACCACCCCGATGCATCAGGTGCACGGGGACTCCTATCCCATGGCCTGCAAGGCTCATCATCACATGGCCACTCACCTTGTCCATTTCACTTGCAGCTGTAACAAGTCCCAAGAAAAATCCGCGGAATCTCTCTATTCCGGTATGATTTGCTGTCGTCTCGTCCGGTGTGACGACGCTAGACTCGAAGGGGCTGGTTGCCTTGCAGTTACCAGTTCTATTCGTGAACCTCCAGGGTTGCGCGCATGGAAGGGCCAGCCAGTTGGACATTTCTTCAGCCGGGCGTGGCTCTGTGACAAGGAAGGGGAGAGTTGGAACGTCGCAGAGACGTGAAATGAGTGGCAACACCGCTCCATGCTTGGTGCCATTGCCGGGGTAGAAGTTTCAACATGTCTCCAAATGTATAAACCACGTTTCCTGAGGCTGAGTCCTGTCCAGAGAATAAGCTGTTGCAGCTGATAGGCCATCTGATCGGATCTCCATCTACGAGGATCTAGTGCTTATTGTAGCAAACAGCGGATACGAGCCGTGTTATACATTCGGGATTCGGACTAGAATAAAATACAAAGGAAGGGGTAACAACAGACTCCGCGCAAGACGACCGGAAAACCAAATGCGCAATAGTCGCACTGATATCATCTCTCGGACCCCATAATGTAGCTTTCAGAACGCCTGCTGAAACCAGCAACAATACGAGCGTCAAACTAAAACGGCGCCTTCTTTCCCTCGCCAGAAGCTCGCCAGACTCGTGTGCATGGTCATCCTTGTAAAGCCTTGTAGCATCCCCAGGCTCGTCGAAGATGACCTGCGAGCATAGCGAGACCCGGGCAAGGAAACTGTTATAGTGCCGAAATGGAAACATGACATTTAAGGCGGCGTAAAAGATTCTGCCACTATTCTTTCATTGCTAGGCCCCGGCTCAGAGCCTGTCTTCGGATAGGTGTGGTTGGAAAGTCTTTTGTGCGTCGTGGTCGCCGCTGAGTTTCCTGAGCTGTGCCTCCGCTTCAAGGGCCGACTCTCCCGCAAAAGCTCTTGTGAGGTGGTAGCTTCAGACGAAGGTGTGAGCATATCATCCTCGAGGGCACACGAGAAACCCGAATATTCTGGATCTTCGCTGAAATAAAGCTCACTGGTGCAATCGGAGTCGCTTTGAAACCACGTTCTCTTGATATAATCTTCAGCCGTCTTGGTCGAGAGTATCCCGTCGAGGTCACTCATGAAGAGAAAGCTGATCAGTGACCACCACGACGATTTCACACACTCAAGAATCCACAGGGAAACAAAGAGTGAAAGCGACTCAGGGTCCCAGCCACGTAGATCCCAGGCGACAGATGAGTACTGAGCGATTCGAGAGCTAGGAGATTGTGCCTCTAGACCTTGGGCATGCGACATGGCTTCCAAAATAGGCTGGGACATAAAAGGAAGCATGTCATTGTTTCGTTCCCCATAGTCGTGGGCTTGGAGATGTAGCTCGTCGTCGCCCTCGGTTAGAGCTGGCTGGCTCATTGTCTCGTCGCCAATTGGCAGGTCCTTGAATTGATCGTGTCGAAATAGTACGTCTGACTCCTTCGACATCAGATTTGGGCCTTCAGCAACCATCTCATTGAGAGTATCGAGGCCCGTGGTCAGATCAGCCAATTCTCTCAGTAATTGCGCCCGTTTATCTGGGAAACCCTCTAGAGCCTCTCGGGAGAGTTTGTCCACGAGCACACCAGCTGCTATTCTTCTCTGGATGTCTTTTTGAAGCACGGCGTACTCATCAGACAGGTCCACCAGCCTATCTGTCACTTCCTGTCGTTGGCGTGCTAGTGCCGATAGTCGTTCTTGACTAGTTGGCCCACACTCGGGCGGTAGACTCACGACAATGTCATTCAATTGAGGTCTATCAGAGAGGTTTTCAGAGATCTTTTGGGCCAGCTCAACTCCAATCTCGGAATCATGCCCATCAGAGGCCGATGGTCCTAATAGGCCCTCGTAGAGTTGTTTCTCGGATTCTTTCAACTCCCATTCCGCTGGAATGAGAGTCGATTCAACCATATCAAGATCAACATCTTGGGCTTCTAGCTCCATGAATGCCGCCTCTATCTCTTGCATACTGGCTGTCGCACTGTCGTGGCCATTTCCTTTGGGGAGAAGTGGTCCGCTTGCCTTTAAAAAGCCTCGAAAGGCTTCTTGCAGTCGATGTTGGATATGCTTCATCCTGCTCCGTTCATCTCTTGCCTGTATTCTGAGAGTCTGGACTTTCCGCCGTTGCCGTTTAATTTTTTTCACCTCGGTGACGAAATGAATATGGGTGTCTACCAGCGTCAGGTGATCCCAAGTGTCTTTGTATCTTGTTAGTGGTTCGTGCAGAGGATGAGACATATCAAAAGCGCTGTGTGTTTCTGCAACGAGAGGGGGTTGTCGATCCCAAAATAAGAGTGGTGTGTCTGAGGTGCCGTCCCTCATCGCGTTATACTTTGGTGTCTGTACGATATCTACTGAATCCTGTTCCTCGTCTTCGAGTGCTGTCGCGTGCGACTCCATTCCCGCACCTCCCTCCGCCGTATCGAAAGAATGCTCGGAGGGCGAACAACCGGCATAGTCGGCAGAGGAGTGAAGCGAGGGTTGGGCAGGACAGCTACACCTAAGTGCCATGGTAAGTCTTACGCCATGTCATGACAAGCGATCCTAGACATACCTGGCAACGTGGCCACACAAGTCCATTTTTCCAAACCCTCTCTTCCATAACGATTCAGTCGGTAGCAATGCCATAAGGCGGTGGTTGCCATGTACGAAAAGCCGTCTTCTTCAGTGGCGTTGACAGCACAGTTTGACTCGTCTTCACCCAAGAGGTCACGACCGATCAATCGAAGGCAGACAAATCACACCGCATGACTACATGTCGGTAATGGGCTGAGGTCATAGACAAGGCAAGCAGCAATATGGAATTGTGGGTGAGGGAAGAGTTGGAAGACGGACGACTCAACTACTGAGGTGGTTTGATCTACGGCAGTCAGGACCCAGCGTCCAATGGCCACGGTTCGGGCGAACAAACAAGGCACTGAATCAGCCGCATGAGAAAGAAGAGCCGTGCAACCTATGCAGACGGCTGATGGCAGACGCCAGGAGCGAGGCGGGAGAAGGGGGAAATGATGGAGGGTGTCGGCGTGCTTCGGGGCTAGTGATGCCTAGTGGGTCAGGGCTAGTGGGCCCTCCGCTCAAGTGAGGCTAAAAACCTCCCCCCCCCCTCGTTTACCTAGACACGAACACGAAGCCGCCTAACCAATTCATTGGCTCCAGCACCCTCCACATCCCAGCACCCCTTCGTATTATTCATTCTTTTTGTCTGACAGCTCGGATTACCACTGCGCCCTTGTCGGTCTTCACCTGGGCTGCCTCCAAGCTCCAAGCCACCTGCGTCGCCTCTTCTCTCCCATTGCTGCTTCTTCTACATATCCGACAGTGTCCACTGCCTCTCTTGAGATCATTGACGCACAGTCTACTCCGTACTGCTGCTACCATTGTCACATGTGCCAACCACACAGGACGGCCTCGGGTTCCCCCACGGTTCTTCGTCCTAGAACCAAACCGCAAGCAACTCGTGCATGCGCAGAATCTAGCCTCACACAAAGCCTATCAACTGGAACGATTATGAAGTCTTGCGGCATACGCTAGCACTTGCGCCGCTGGTTGGGTCAACATGATATCCAATATGATATCCCTCTCTCTCGCTCTGGGGGATGCGGCTCTTACCCCGGCAAGGGTAGATAAGTTGCTGCTACGATTTGACCGCCCCAGGTTTTCCTCGGCCTGATAGCCACAACTGTCTCGGTTGCACATTGGCTCTGTGTGGCCATATATGACCCTGTCGACCGGTATGGTAGTTCGTGGGGAATGTTTTCGGACGGTTCTGAATAGAGAGTCATTCCTCATGACGGTAAGGGTTATTTTCTTCAGGATCGGCTACGATATTGAACTTCTCTAGGAAACTATTGTTTCCAACACAGACACAGCCAAAAGTTGATCTCAATCCCAAATACGATGGTCCCTCCACAAAGAAGGTGCGTCGGCCAGCATTCCGCTGCATATTTTTTTCAGAAGGTCATTAATTTTGGGAGTCTGCAGAAACACACCACGAAACCCCCCTCGTGAACCATTTCAACCACGGAGCGGCGACAATCAACGTCGCCTCGATGAAGAGTTCAACTTGCAGGGAGGCGGGGGGGAGTCTCGACCGGCCCCTGATACAGTGGATGTAAAACCTGATCCCTTCCAGAACCAAGTTCCATTTCACATGGGACGGCCGTCGAAGTCGCCTCAAGAAACATCGACCGTCGAGGCAGCATCTCGACCTTCTGCCTCGATTTCTGATTTTATGCAGATCAAATTCCGGGATTTCCTCATGTACAGTCGCTTTCTTGACCACAATCCCGCCATCCTCCTGTCTCCAGATTTGGAGAGCTTTCTCGATACTGCAGTCCGGGCCAGAGAATCCGGGGATTCCATGCTGTCGCTGCGATGCATTGAACGCTATGTGATCCTCAAAGCATGCACGAACTTGTCGCCTGCAGACCGTCACGACTACTTTGCTTCGCTGGAAGATTCTAAGAAACCAAACTGGCGAGAATATGACAATCACTTCAAGAGTGTTTCGGAGGAAGTGGGCCGGCGACTTCAACAAGGCTCAAACTCCCTTCAGCAGTATCAACACCAGAATGCAGCAGATGAACGTGCGTCTAGCAGTGCTTTGTATACTGACCGTGGCGTTTCCTCTGCGTCGTATGCGAGATCGTTCGTTCCCCAGGTTAACTTTGCCCCTATGCGCACGCCATTTGCCTATTCACCGCCAACAGCATTCTCAGCAGGAGTGCCAGGAAGTGGCCTGCCGTCTGATGGAAGCTTCCGCGGCATGAGTGCTTTCGAAATGCCGAACCGAGCCTACGCCACAATGGGAACAGAAACGCAACCGGCGACATTTGCGGGGCCACTCTCCTGCACAAGCACGAATTATCAGCAAGACGCAAGAAGATCTCGAGCTTATACGAGATCTGCCCATTCTTATGATGATCATGACTACAAACACAAGGTCCCCACTGTTGGCGGAATTGACAATGTCCAATATAGGGGTATCAAGGAAAACCAGCGAGCAGCAGATTCTCAAAAGCTTGATGATCGTTATATTTTGCGCACAGACGGTGCGGACTTCTTTTCCGAAGGCCGGGTGTTTTCTTTAATGTGCCACGAGCCCTTGGGTCTCAAGCCCGGAGAGGAGCCCGCTTGTCATGTGAACTCCCCAGAAGTGAGTGTCGGGCCGAAGGGGACGCTCATCCACAGCAAGATCAGACGGATGGTCGTCACCAAGAAACGTCAAGGGTACTCGATCTGCGTACCTATCAATTCTTATGGCGGGCACGGAGTTGGAAAGAAGAAGATGGGCTCGGAGAAGCAAGCTCACGCAATTGCGTATCCAAGCTATCTCGACTCGGCTCCTGGGTCACTCCCAGGGGAGCCTCAGTTCAGCAAGACGCCGATCGCCATCGATCTCCATAAAGATCACACTTTGGATCCTGCTAGCCGCATCCATTTCGGAAAGGTACAATCCATTGAGTGGAATGTCAAAGTCATGGACATTGGCCGTATTGCTCGAAGGTCTGTGGCAGACTTTGAGGAATACTGGGCCGAAGAGTACCGCCCGCCCGGCAAACAACAAGTTGACGCCAGCACATCACGTTAAGGGTCCCGATAGGACGCTGCGAATCGCAACAGCGGATTCGATGCGCCGTATACAGGTACTCACAGCATCCGACATTCATACGTATGAGAGCCTCGAGTCTATCAAATTGTCACCCCAGGTAAATTGGCTCTTTCCGTTTTCCGTTTGGGGCTTTTCGGGTTTTTCGTGTTCGCAAACGACAACTGCTTGAATATCTCGATTTCTTCTATTCTCAAAGTCCTCACACTCCTTTGCAGACAGCCTTGTTGGACGGAACTGGCAGTAAAAATGTATGGGGTGGTAAATGGGTCGGAAGGACATTGGTTGTCTTGGGTCCCTGACAAGCTGCTTCTGGAGGATACCAAGACAAGTGCCACGGGCCTCTCGACCGGAAGTTTGGCTCATATGACATGTCAGTTCTCGGTATAACTGGATGATGCAACTGGCGGGAAGGATTCAGAGAAAATATTTGGTGTGTGGAACGACAATCTAACGACAAATGTCATCCTTTCACTCGAATATAAGGCAAACTCTCATCTTCCATTTTCCATTTTCCCTTTCCCGTCTCTTTTCTTGTTTATGAACCACAGACGATGCTGGCTTCCGGATTTATTTCTGCTACTCGCCTTTTCACATTGCGCAACCCATTCCTCAGAACCGACGATTGTGCGGATGGGAAACCGGACCAGCCGCTTCCAGCCTAGGTGGCCGCCTTTCGGCAGGGTACAGAATTTTGAAGCCTGTCACAAGACACATTCCCGCGTGCTCAGATCCTAGAATGGAGAATCGTCAAGACTCCCGGCTAAATGGGGCGTGTGGACGTCGGGCGTTTCAATATTGGATGGGCTGCCGGCGTGAATACCCGGCCGGGCTACAGCCTTATGTACTGATGTCGTGGATGGATAATCCTAGGACCCCCAGCAATAGCCTGATGATGCATCAGTGTTGGAGTTCATACTGACGAGGCCACAAAGGTAAGGTTCCGGCTGCGCAAACTTATGCGCCCTAGCTGTGAAACATACTCCGTACAGCCAGCAGACATATCGACACGAAACGTGGTACAAACAAGGCACCAGGCTCGCAGGATAGCCCACAGAAGCCGCCCATCCCAGCATCAACGGCAGGCAACTGTCAGTCACAACCTTCCCGTCGATCAGAGGAAGACACACCCACCAACACATTTGCGTGACAACGCCCGGGAGACATGGATGTACCAGGAATACACACAGGATACTTACAACAGGGCGAGGACGTGATTCGTCTCGTTGCTGGCCCGAAAACAAAACAAGGGTACACACCCGTCTCCACCCACGTACCTCGTAAACAAAGGACAAAAGAGCCTGTCCGATCAATTGTCCCATGGGTGGCCCTACCTAACTAGCACGTGTGTCTGCGTGTCTCTCCCCCATGGTATCTATTTATTTATTTATTCCGATGGTGGTCATTCCAGGGTCGGTCACTGATATCCATTACTACCTATTGTTGTAAAGACAATCGAAAAGAAAAAAAACAGAAAAGGCCGTTTGTCCTCGTTAACTCGTTTCAGTGGCTTGGCTTTGCCCCTTTCCCTTTTCCTTTCCCAGGCGTTCTCATTCTGAAAAGTGTCTGAAAGGGAGGTTTGTTTCGTTTCCATGGTTATTTTGGCGGGTTTCTGCGTGTGTTTGTGTTTGTGTGTGTCCCGGAGGATGAGTTTTCTTTTTGGGGGGTGATATTGCGCGGGTAGACAGAAGCTGGGCTGGGCTGGACTGGGCTGGACTGGGTCGTACCGCATCACAGATTCTGCGACAGCTCCGTTCGAAACAGGGGCGCGGGCGCGCCCAAAACTCATAGAAGAGATACCTCAAAAAGCCTCTCCTCACTGAAGGGTCGACGGTCGACATGTTCAGGTCACTCACTCACACAAACTACAACATCTCATCCTTCAAGTCCCCGTCAACGCTCCCGTCCAGCCCGTCACCAGGGCCCCCACCACCGCCGCCTCCACCAAGCTCTCTAACCTCGGCGGTCTCCCAGCAGAGACTGGTCAGGTCGAGCATCCAGCGCTGATACTGCTCCTCGAGGAACTCGATGGTCAACGGTTTCGGCCAGGACTTGAAGGTTGCGTCCGACGTGGGGTCCTTGAGCATCTTGTCGTACTTCTTGAACGAGACCCGGTGGTGCGAAATGTTCTGCCAACTGTCGTCCATGTCGATGTGGAGTTGGGAGCCGGAGAACAGCTCGAATCTAAACATTGAGACGTATCAGCATGATGGCGAAGCAAAGGCTCATAGTCGTGGGGGTAATTAGAACAGTCGAGCTTGGACATCCGAGCCGCGCGTCTCGCTGATTGTGATGATAATTTCGGCCCTCTGACAAAGCATATTTAAGCACTCACCCAATGTAGACGCCGTTGGCGCTGCCAAGGCTGATGATCTTCGCGCCCGGTGAAGTCTTCACCAGGTGGTAGATTTCACAATAAGGAATCAGATCCTGATGATTCGGATATTGTGGGAAGAAGGGGAATTTGAGCTGTTGGGTGGAGGTTCGCAGAGCGAATAGCGTTAGTTGATCGTCGCTTCGATGAGATCGATGATTCGAAGGAGTCAATGTCGACTTACAAAATGGAGGTCCCGAGACTTGTTCTCGTCGTACTTGACATCCCAGAAGTGTCGCAGCACGATCTGGTCGGTGCGTGAGAGATTGCCGATGGCGCTGTGCGGCAGGGCGGTGATCTGGTAGTTGGTGGGGGGGCGATTGGCGAAGTCAAAGCTCGAGCTGGTCTTTGCCGACACGGGTCTCGAGTCGTGGAGGGAGGACCCTGTCGTCCCATTCGCCATCATGGGTGCGTGCGAGAGCGGCGGCGTGTATGAGGTGGGAGGTGCCGGCTGGTGTGAGGCTGAAGTGGAGGGTTGCGAGGAGTTGTGGACGGACCCGGATCGAGAAAACCGCCGCATGCTGATGAACGGGGACATAATATCACAACCCCAAGAGACGTGAGGAAGGAAGAAAAAAGAGAGGAAGGGAAGGACGATAAAGTTTTATTGCTATGATTCGCTTTTAACCGACTGTTGGAGCTAGACGAAAAACACCACCGCCCGGGAGATAAAGAACAAATCCTGGTGGCGCGTTGTAGAGCAACAGGTGTTGGATGTGATGGGATGAATGGATGGGAAAAAAGATGGTGGCAGGCCCTTCACCGTTTTGCCCATTCGGGGGGTGGATCCGGAGATATCACGCTAGTCTCTATTTATATGGAGAAGGCTATACCGGACTAGGGAAGGCGCCGGATAAGGACCGACTCAAATCTTGGAAGTCCGATGCGCAAAACCAACCTCCTCCTCTTGTTTTCCCGCCGTTGGACAAGATCCCATATCAAAGTCCTTGATTCCAGCCAGGCTGGCTCCTTGGAGTTGCTGGCCCCCTTATCTTTGTTGACGTAAAATCTGGCGACTCCGGACACCAGGGAAGGCCATACCGACGGCAGCTAAGGTGGTTCCCCAGAAACTACGGAGCCTTGGCCCACTGTCTGGGAGGGGAAAAGGGGATCTTCCTTGTGGCAAGCGACGCATCCTTCGAGATAAATAACAAACTGCAACGTGGACAGGCCACTCCGGGCCCCCAGGCTCAAATATACCTATGTTCATTCATGTTGTGTTGATCTTCCTCCACGAATTTAACATGGCGGCAGCCGTTCGGGCCGGAAGAACATCCACCCATGTGGCCCCCACAATCCCCCAAACTAACCAAATCAGGATGCCTTTCCACATGCAGCTCAGCCATATGTTTGTCCACCAGGATTCGGCCTCATTCTGCTCCGGTTGACTTTAGGGCATTTCAGATCTGCATGCCGTTCGAAAAATCAGCCAATCAGAACAGCGGATTTTCTTCCAGTTCCAGTCCAATCACGGTCCACTCGGCCAATTGTAGATCTGGTGCAGCTGAGTTTGCTGGCAAAATGCTGGAGCCTGGCATTCTCTGATGCCACACAGCACGCCTCTTACAAGGTCACTATTTGGGCAAATAGCCTCACGAACTCACCTAGTGTTCTCACTTTCCCGGAGGCCCCTTTGGAAGTAGAAACAAGGTAGAAACAGGGTGCCTAGAGACCCGATATGCTTGGTTCCGCTGTGAGCAGGTACTTATATCTCACACTTCCTCCACCATGAGGTTGAAAGTCTCGAACACTTCGAGCACCCCAACTCATGTTAGCATAGCAACAACCTCGCCGGCCAGGACCAACCAACCCGGAAACCCTTTTCTTTTCCGCCACAAGGACTTCCGAAATGTCAACCGTGCCCTCCCTGCGCATCGGAATCCTTCTGATCCCACCGGTGCAACTCCTCGATGCCTCAGCCATTGATCTCTTTGGAATGCTCTCCCATAATTACCTTGAAGCATGCGGCCTCCCAAAAGCCCTCGTCGACCTGGCCATCCAGGTCGAGATCCACTACATCGCGGCGACGGGGTCGGGCACTCACGCCTCGATGACGTCCTCGGCCACGCTTCCCGTGACGGACTCTCTCTCATCACCAGCCGTTCAACCAGGCCAACTCGATGCCCTTCTCATCCCGGGCCCAGATCCGAATCTGATCCCCGAGGACGATATTTTGGCTTTCCTCCGCGCGCACAAAGAAGCCGGCAAGACTGACTTTTTGATCATCTGTACCGGGAGCTTTCCTGCTGGGTACGCAGGGCTTTTGAACGGCAAGACCGTCACCGGGCCGAGAGGTCTGTTGGGCAAACTGAAGGAGAAGTTCCCTGCGGCGAAGTTTGTGGACCGGAGATGGGAGAGAGACGGAAGAATCTGGTCATCGGGTAGGTTTCCTGTGCTGCCTCGACTGCCGTCGCACTTCTTGAGATATACCCCCTCTGTCGACTTTATTGTTGGCATCTCCTACTCCATCAGTCTACTCATTGCTGACTTTTCAGGCGGAATCACAAACGGTCTCGATCTCACGGCAGCGTATCTACACCATAAAGTCCAGAAGGAGCTCGCAGATCTTGTCTGCGCCATGGCAGAAGTAGGTGACCGACCGCAAGACTACGACAGCGGCAAGGCGAGCAACACGCTGTGGTGGATGTGGTTAGTTCTGCGTTCGTTGGTGAAAGGCAAGAGCAAAGGAGGCGCCAAAGCTCTACAGAAAGAAGATTAACAAAAAGAAGGAAAGAAAAACCGGCTGTGGTTTACCGCTGCTCAGTGCAAAATTGCGAAGTTGCTCTTCTGGTTACTTTATGAGATACATTTCGGTTCTCTCTGTATCGTGGAATTGGCCTTAGGCTTCGCCCTTGTTCTCCTGGCAAGTGATGGGTCGTACAGTGGTTTTTGTCGTTGGTTTGAAGTTGCTGTTGCCTCTGTATCTGCCGAGGAAGTCATGGCGCACGGGTGATCATGCTGTCTTCGGCTCTCCTCCTCGCCTCCTTTTGGTCGCATTATTTCCAGCCTCGAATTTTCCTCCCGTTTCCGCCTACCACCTCGTCCGTCCCCTATGTGTCCAAGATCGCTCAAACATCCTCCGAGCTCACCACAGCATCTGTACCGCCGAAGCCCTAATTCTGACTCTGTCAACCAGTGCCTTTTCCATGCTGTGCTTCTTCGTCATGTGGTTCACGATGCATCCGACTCTCTGAGAGACATAGTCGCACTGGTAACAGCTGTATCGGTATGGTATCTGCGCTTGGGAGATGGCGGAGGTGCCGTGAGAGGTTCCCGACAAAACTGATGTTGGGTTGGTGTTTAGAAAGGGTGTGGAAGAGAGAAGGCTTGGGCGAGTGACGGGTTGAGGTTGATGGTTTGTGCCCAGCGCTGGGTTCTCTGCTGGAGGGCCGGGCTTCGCTGCGTTGACTGGCTGTTGAACTTGACTCTTTACTGGGCAATAGACGATGGCGACGTCTCCAACAAACTCCACACCGGCCAGGTGGAAGGTGGCCAGGACCTTTGCTGCCTCGAGTTCCCGGGTCGTGTACATTCGGCGTTGTTGGCTGTCCATCTCTCTTGATAACTCTGATGCTGGGGCGCTCTTGTCGATCTGTGTCCTTCGTCGCACGGGAGAGCAAGGGAGGGTGGAAGAGGGCGAAAGTGAGCGTGTCGCATGGAAGGTCTCGAGTTGACGGTGTGAGGGCAGTGCTTCGGTGACGGACCGGCAGTGAATGGAAGTGACCATTCGAGAGTCAACTTCCTTTCCTGCTCGCACGCTTCACTGTGAAAATTCACGACCTCACCCGCCATTCCCAGACTGTCACAGAGTTGACCCAAACACCTCGGGGTCCGATTACTTCGGTCAAAGTTAGCAAGCATGTACATCGGTAACATTGATAAGGACTTACTGATTTATATACTTGAAATGACCACGATACAGCAGACTTTGAAGAGGTGGCCATGGCAAAAGTGTTGATCTCAGGAAACGAAGTAATACACTCAACGTCAGGCTTTGGAGAGGTCGGCCACGATCTTCAGCGCAGTGACAGGATGTGTACTAACTGAGTTCCATCCTTAAGCAAACCAAGACCGGCCAACGATATAAAGAGGCCACGATTCAAAGTGTTGAGACTCTCGGGCGGAGGTATGGTATACTCGACGCCAACGCTATAGCACGGTCAGTATCGTCTTCACCGTCGGCAGCGGAGTGTAAGCGTACAGAGCCAGACACTCGAATCTTCCATCTCGGCTCGGGAAATATAAAGAGGCCACAATTCAGAGCGTCGAGAGTCTTCGGCGGAGTATGATATACTCAACTCCAGAACTATAGTACGGTCAGAATCATCTCCACCCCAGACAACACGACTTATGCTTACGAAGTCAGACACTTGAACTGTCCACCTCGGACCGGCAGATATAAAGAGGCCACAAGCCAGAGCGTTGAGATTTCCAAGCGGAGGAAGCCCTCCTCGACGCCACGTCTGTGGAACAGTCAGAAAGAGCCTCCATCGACGAAAAGATGACACTTACAATGTCTCACGCTCTGAGGCACCGGCCCCGGCCCCGATATAAAGAGGCCCCAATTCAACGATCTGTCTTTTTAAGACGGGGTATCGTCCACTCAAGGACAGACCATGGAAGGATTAGCAAGCCCCTTGCATACCAGCAGCGACCAGGGATAGCTTACAGAGACAGACTCACGAATTGGCCACCATTGTTTATATATATACCGACCATCACGCTTGAGTGGAGGGTTACGCCGGTAAGTGTCGTCTTCGATTCCATAGTTGGACGTCTCTGAACTTTGAGGTGTGTGAATGGGGTCCGAGAAGAGTGCGTGTCTTCTATCCGGTCGTGCGAGCGTTTCGGGTTACGGTGGCACCACACAACGGACGACAAGATGAACTCATGTGAAATGAGCTCTTGCCATCATGCAGACCATGTTCCAAGGGGACAGCCAGCGGTCAATTTGGTGGCGAAGCCTTCGGCCGCCCCCAATGTCTGATGGCACGCAACCCAGACAGGGCTGGAAGGGGTTAGCCACAGGCAGGTCTCTTCGCTTGGTCAGAGTACTCACTTTGCAACAAAAGTCAGTGCGGTTGCCGGGATTCACCCGTCCTGATATATATATATATATATACCTTGTGCATGTGGTCGGGCCATTCTTGTCTGAGTTGGTCCGAGTGTAGAGCAACGGTGCCAAGGTATTCAGGGAGACGTGGTCGAAGACAACCTGGCGGTCGGCGGTGACCGGGTCATCATTGAAACGGCCATCGTTCCGGCTGTCTCAGGATGCAGGATCACATGTCTGGCTTGTTTTCCGAGTACGAAAAACTGGATATGAAGGGAGGATGAAAGAATACACTTCTATTCTTTCTTGGTTCTTGGTCAAAGGTCGACTTGTCAGCAGAATCACCGGCATCAAGCAGGGATATGGATCGAAGTCGGCACTTAGAAGCAACTCGCTTGCCGTTGATCGCCACAAAAGGCTGCCGATTTGTGCCCTTGCTTCCCATCTTCTTTGGCAAGTTGCTGAGCGAGCACCCTGATTTCTAATCGATTGAAGGAAAGATGGGATTCATGTGAGTTGTGAGTCTCGGTGGCCCTTGTCGTAAAGCGGCAGGACAAAGACCTTAATCTGGTGGAAAAGAAAGACGGTTCACATCTTGCTGGTGAGTGTGTGTCTATGGCGATGCTGTGTAAAGCAGCGAGACGAAGACCTCAAATCAGTTGAAGGAAATAAGGTTCACATCTGTGTGTCTCTGTACCTCTGTCGTAAAGCAGCGAGACAAAGGCGTGAATTTTTGGTTCCACACATGAGACCGATCTTGCTGATACTGGAAGCTGTTTCAGAGTGTCTGGAAGTGCTGATGGAGACCGAAGAGAAGAGCCAGAGACCACATGGTGTCGGTGGTGGCATGCTATTGTCTTATGGCTTTGTGACAGTGAGTCCACATATTGAAGACTCGGAAGGATGAGGAATGAAGGTTGGCGCTCAAAGATTTCCATTCATGTTCAGGATGGTGGCAATGGTCCTGATGAGGATGCCTGGAAAGGAAAAAAGCCAGTCAGGAGTGTTCAGAGGAGAGATTTATACCCGGAACGAGGCGGAGGACCTACCATGAACGAACCGCCAGTGTCACATTCTCACAGATGTTGTCACGATTGCGTTACCGGTGGTGACAGATAGGCAGCCTCATTAGCACATTGCCGATGTTGCTGAAAACATTGTCTGATCTGTGACGAGCCGTGATAGATATAGGAAGAATTGAAGTCAGAAAGGGGTGGAATTTACAGGGCGGAAAATCTCGGCAAGCCTTGGCAGTCTCGTGGTTCAGACCATGCGATTCACAGGGTGACAGGACAGTTCACTATTTCTTTTCCTTTGAGCAGAACTTTCTGCTACCTTGGCGACTATGAACACTCGTCATTGGTGAGCAAGGGTTCCATCTCCCCAGTGTCCTGAGCTGGTTAACAGGGGCTCACCTGCGAAACGCCAGAGCTTTGTCAGAGGATAGACATGCTTGTTCAAGCACCCCTTTCCGCACAATACTTCTTGACTTCCTTGTCCAGCTTGTCCCTCTGGCTGGACACATTCTGCATCATCTCCCTGACCACCCTTGTCTCTGTCGTTTCTCCCGTGCCCTGCTCCACCACTCTCTTCAACCCGCTCTCACCATACACATCTTCCATCAAATCCATGACCGCAAACAACTGATTCGGAAGCCATGTAACGATGGGAGACCCTCCCGTGGCGGTGGGGTGTGAGGATCGCTTGATAATATATTCTCTCGCAAACAACCAGTGCCGCCAGCGAAAACTGCGCACATGGTCAAGCAATTTGAGGTAGAGTGCCGGCAAGAGCAATGCGCTGGCCTCGTCCATGACCGCATCACCGCGAGCTTGCGTCTCCTGCGAAGTAGTAGTAGGATGAGTACAGTACTGTCTCACACCAAGCTCTGCGCTTTTACTCATGACCCACGCCAGAAATTCCCTGTGTGTCTTTGGTCGGTAGCTCCTGAAGTCTCTCAGGATCTCCGTGAGCGGATTGCTCGGCATGGGTATCTCCATCAGATGATCCAAGAGAGGAATGATACTGTCATTTGCGCCGGATTCGCCGCGGAAATACAACGGTTTGGCGTCCCCGTAGCGGGTGCCTTGGTAGATCACCCCGTCGGGGAACATGGATTGTGAAGTGATTCCAAAGATGAATGTGCGGTATGAAAGATAGTCCTTGGGAAGGGAATGCGTCCACATTTGTTCCATGTGGGATTCGATGCGGGCCATGGTGGAGAGCATTGTTTGGAATGCCGAGATTGCGGAAGATACATCGTTCGGAGAGTTTTCGATGGTCGAGAGCAATTCGACCGCACCAGACATCAAGGGTCCTGTTTCCTGGACCATGTGGATGTGGGTCAAGATGAAGCCGGCTTCTGAGCTTGACGGATCAAGACCGCGTTCAAACGCGCGGATGAGGCGGAGATTGTCGTATACACTTGCGCCGATGTTAGGATTGACAAGAGAGTAATTATATAGCGCATATGAAGCTGCGTAGGACATGAATGGCGGGATGTCAAGGCTAGTGAGAACCAGTAGTGAGCACACATGAACAAATTGGAGGGCGTTGCCGGAACAGATACGTACATGTCCGCGGCTTTCACCAGCGGCGACGCTATGCACTTTGGCAGGATAGCTCTACCCAAACCGTAGCCAGCTTCATTGTCCTTTGACCACATCTCCCAACATGGCTCCAACAGATACGCACTGGCCAGGAAGCTATAGTCCCTAAAAGCGGCGGTGATGGCTTCGAGGTCAAGCTCGCCAGTATCCGTTCGCAGATCATCAACGCAAGAAGTCAAGTCTGGCAAAGCGCCAGAATCGACAACAGGGCCGAGCTTGAATGTAGCGAGGAGGCCAGGCGACTTATCTGCTTTAACAATTGGCATGTCGTCGAGGATGGCTGACAACGCATCGAATTGCGCTGGCAGACGGAGTAAAGGTGGGCGGCAAGGAAGGAAGCCGGTACTGGTCGTAACCGTGAAAGGGTCTGCCGAGCGTGGGAGGCTACCTCCATCAGACCGTATGTAGGGGAAGAGAGTTGAAAGAGGGGGGAGAGGTGGTGAGTCGACAAGGTATGCCATAGTGAAAGAGCCCCTCGGTTGAGTCTTGAAGGTTATCAATCAGGTAGTGTAACTTTGCCAGGCCAGACCCACGTGAACGGTAGAATAGATCCTGTGTAGAGCAAAGTACGAGAGGAGGGCCTCGAGTTCAGATACAGACCCAAAATGTCTTCTCCCGTCGGCGAGGAGGACCGGTTGCTTATATGCCCCTTGGCCGGAAGTTATTCCGGCCAATGGATAGGAGAAGAGCGGCTGTTGCGGTGAGCAAAGACCACTTGAATTCCATCACAACAGAACTATATCAAGACAAGACAAAAGGTCCGAGCCAATCTGGAACCTTGGAAGCTTGGTGAAGTAGAGGAAAGCCTTTCCAAGGGGCAAGCAGCCTCGTCTTGGCAACGACTGCATCCAGTGGAAGTCAGATATAAGGAGTATTTCAATATTGTCCATCGGTCTGCAGGTTGATGCAGCGTCTTCTGATAGCAAGAAGAGGATATTGCCACAATAAGTTCCGTCTTTGCATGTTGTTCAACGCCGCGCCAGGGCGAGCATGGTTATTCGATGACGAGGCTGTAGAGGGCCAAGTCCAGCTGGGGGCAGTGGGCCAGGTGACCGTGAGCTCAAATGACTTCTGAGAAGGAGAAGCCCACCATGGACCCCTCTCTGGATTCATTGCTGTTAAGTAAGAAATTCCTGGAGGCCGGAATTCGATACGCTCTGGAGCTGATCAATGGAACAAGGTGATTCGCCTGGCCGGAATAGTATCACGCCGCAGAGCCCAGGACGTGCTGTGATTGGTCCGTTGGCCGGAATTGAAGCCTTGTATTAGACGGACACAACAATATGCCAGGGGCTGAGCTGGAGACAGTCCTCGTGACAAAACATGGGACCGTCCTTGTCTCCTGCACAGTCCACGTCCCCCGGTCCAGGGTCTCACAAAGGTATGGGCATCCGTGCCTGAAGCAAGAAGCGCTTCCTTAGCCAACCTGAATATCTACCATTTGCACCGCCGAGGCAGCCCAAGGAGCATTTGAGTGCTGTCAGCGCCAAGTCATGTCAGCTCAAACTCCATGATTTCGTCTGGATGAGCCAGAGTCTCGCTTGGATTGAGGCCGTGAACTGCACATTCGCCGACGAATAAGTATCTGGCAGGCTGGTGGTTCGCACTGCCAGGCGAAGACATTGGCGCTCTAGAATGTCCGAACGATCTCCCTCTTCTCACTGAACTGGAATTTGCTTGGTGTGTATTTGGGAACTCATCGAGTGGTCGAACAGCGTAGAATACATTCCCTCCTCTGAAGGCACAGAGCCAGTCTCCAGACTCCACCATGGCTGAAGTCCTGACAGAGCGACATTGCGCGCCAATCTTGAGTGACTTCTGCAACAAAGATGCTGCGTAACTTAGTTTCAGTCCGTGATAAGCAGTCTGGCTAGATTTTAATAGCTTGTTGGAGAAGGCTGGTGCCAGAGAAGCAATTGGTTGGGTAAATTGGTTGTCATCGGGACCGTCGCTCAGTAAAGATTGCGCTTGTGAGTCGGCAACCAGGAAAACACTAGGCCAAGTCAGAGCACGAGTGACCAAAAAGCCAAGTCGGACACCAGATAGTGTCAGAGAGGCTTGGGTTGAGATCGATGATATTGGTAAGCCAGGCCTATGACTCAGCTTGTAGATGGGCTGTGTCTCGGCCTGTGGCCCGGGAAGGACATCATTCGGAGAATCTTCAGCAAAGGCAGAATCCGGTTCAAGGTCTGCAGAGTCGGTGAGGATCAAGGGACGAAGTGGGAGGGATTGTCGCCAGTCCGGTAACCAGGATGGCCACTTCGCTTCAGCACTGGTTCTGTACCTGCCAGCGGCACTTAGGATAGCCAAGTCGTGCTCTGTTTCGATGCAGTAAAGAAAGACCTGAAGATAGAGGTAGAATAAATTTTCTTCCTGGGAGCGTACTGTCCCCGGAGGCGGCTGAATATTCGGCTCGGACTTCAGAGCCTCGAGCAAGTCTGGCATCAAACCCAGCAATGCATAAACTGCGTCTTCGGGTTTCGTGCTCGTTCTTGGCCGGGTCAGCATGAGCAACTTACTCAGCTTCAACGTGCCTTTGTCCAGTTCGTTTCTCACGGTCAAGATATTCTCAAACGAGCCATTAGAGTCATACAAGAGACTCGAGCTGCGTAGTTTTGAAGCATAATGAAAATACCAAAGAGACAAGTCACTCCATGCCATCTCGAGGTCGCCGCAGCATATGATTGCGGCCTTCGCCAGAATGATCTCTTGAAACGTCCACTTCCTTGTGAAGTACACATGCTGGAAAATCGACAATGCGTACTTCAAAGCGGGAGGGGTGTTGTGCCGTCTATTATTTGGCCGAGGAGACGACAGACTATTGAGGCTGGATGTCGAGGAGGAGAGGCTGCTGAGACTTTCACGCGAGCCCGAAGCACGGCTCGGATATCGCGGCAATCGTGGAGACTTGGACGTGCTCCGCGGTGTGAGGGATCTTGTTCGGGGTGTTGACGGTGCACTCGACGAGTTCAAGAAGTCAGATCGAACCAGGCTCAAACTCACAGAGGTCTCCTGCAGCAGTTCGAATGCCAGAGACATCTTCCGATCATACCTGCCCAGCCACACAATCACACGGCACGCAGATGAATAGAGCCTTCCTGTGTTGGCATGAGCATGCAGGAATCTCACCTAAAGGAGAGGTTGGCTGGTCATACCCATCAAACCCACTTGTTTCATCAGCTCCTGACCCTGGTGCTGATTGATGCAGAGTTGGTCCACCCATAGCCTTCGCCAGGCATCCGGATATCGCAGATGCAAAAGAGCTGTATATAGAGACTCGGTCACCGAAAATGCAAAGCCGTTGCACGAGATGAGCTTGGACGGGGTGGTTTCGCCCCAGACGTAGGACAGGGCTTCGAATTGAGTACTCCTAGGAGAAGGTACCACTTGCATCTCACAGCTAATAGGGGTGCCTTTCTCGCCTGGAGCAAGCAACAAGGTGCGAATCTCCTCGCCGTGGAGAGCGCTGTAGACGTCTCGGGCAGTGGCATCGCTGTCGAGAATGAATCCACGGTCGTCCATTGTCAGCGTCGTACTGGAGCTGGCACCAGCTGCTGCATGGCTCGCTATCTGGCCGACTTCCAACTTCAATTGAATAGTACCGCCAGGCGTTGGATTCCGGTACCATTCAGCACAGCTAGGTGTGTCGAGTCTTCTTTTCTCGCTCGAGTCTCAACATACTCAACTCCAGGCAGAACAAATACGAAGATGTGAACACATGTTGTGCCTTTGAACACGTAAGAAACGCCGAGACAAGGAGCTGGCCTAGGCAAGAATTTTCTGGCCCCCATTTGTTGTGACAGAGACTGTCTCGCTATTTGATCACAAGTGCGCGGGGTTTGAAATCCGGGAGACCAAGATCGATGTGAAACTCAGTATCATGTATCCTGTGTCTTCTTGGCTGGATTTACACTGTCAAGGCACCAGTGTGCATGGCATTCTTCTAGCAGGTAGCTTGTCACTGTATCTTATGTTTATTGCGATCTCGCTCTCTCTCTATATTGATTATTCCTCATCCCAATATTGGGCACTCAATATACAACCTTCAAACTCCATCCAGCGCCAACCACTCTTGCTGCCGTCAACATGGTCAACGACGCCGCATAAGCACAACTTGTAAACGTAATCAACCCCCAATATTCTCCGTTGCACGCCGTCACCAATCGTCCTGCAATCGGAATGCCGGTCAAGGATCCAAAGGACACGAGAGTATAACAGGTGGCGTAATACCGTCCATAGTTTTCGACTCTGCACAGCTGGCCGACACAGACGGGAGTCAGCGAGATTCCCGATCCAGAGGCGAATCCAAAGATGAGAGCATAGACGATGATCAGCGCAATAGATCCGTTGGCCGGGAGCCAGAACGCCAATGTTGATACCAAGCACAGAAAGATGGTCACAACCATGGCGTTGAACCGGCCGACTTTATCGGCCACAAACCCGGGAAAGTATCGACCAAAGCATGAGCCCACATTCAAAATTGCAATGATCTGGTATGAGAATGAGGTCGAGACGCCGTGGCTCAGGGCATAGCTGCTAAGATAGGTAAGTGGGACGAACAATCCCCATTCGACAAAGAAGACCCCTGCTGTGGTCAACGCAAAGACTGGATCTCTAAAAATGCGGAAATCAGGGAGAATGTTTTCCTTGGTAGCCTTCCGTGGCGGCAGGCGTGACTTGATGAACAGGTTCGCAAAGATGAGTAGGACCAGATTGATCAACGCGCAGACCCGAGTTGACCACGCCCAGCCAATCTTGGGAAACAGAGCTTGCAGTGTCAGTGGGAACAAGATCCCACCCATAGACCCGCCAGCCGCAGCAAGTCCCGTCGTCTGACCTCTTTTTCTCAGGAAGAAGTGGCCAATCGCGGCAATGGCGGGCGTGAAAACCAACGAGGTCCCCAGCCCACCGACGACGCCAATCACAAGCAGGAAATGCCAGTACTCAGTACACACCCCCATCAAGAGGTGCGAGGCGACCATGAAAACGGATCCAGCAAGTACCAACCAACGCGGCCCTTTGGCATCAAATACTGGCCCAATCTGTATTCCCAAGACAAAGGAGAGGAAGGCATAGATACCGAAAATCCAGCCAATGGTGCTCTCGCTCAAGCTTCGGAGCTGATGTGTGGAAAGGTATGCTTGATATGTTCCCAGCGTGTTCATCATCCCCAGCGCAGCCATCAGGCCGCAGAAAGAGCCAAACACACACAACCATGCCTCCTTGCCACCTTCAGGATAAGTATTACCATACGCATCGGTGGAAACCCGACTGGCGGTGGCTAAACCACTGGGCACCTCGTGTAGGGTCGCGGATCTGGAGCTGGACGACAGTGAAGAAGATGACCGAGGCCGCGGTTTTCCCGAAGCATCGTGACTATGCGATCGTTCGAGATCGCAACAGTACGAAGATGCGAATGGCGCTGCTGCGATCGATGGTGCTGCAGATGTTGCTTGGCGTGACCCGATACCAGGACGGTCAAGTTCGGAGATTTCGTGAAGCTCTTTGGTTTCGTCGACAGCCATGGGCACCGGTTGCTTTTCGGCTACCTCTGCGCCTCCTTCACCGGGACTCGCGGAGGTTTCGAGTGTTTGATCACTGTCCTTCCATGACGCTTTTTCGAGGTTCTGACTGAATGACGGTGAACTCGACCTGCTCCTATTGAGGGTCGAGTATGGTGAATGTGGTGAGTGCGGAAACTGATCTGGATCCGGAGATGGACGGCTTGCGTCCTGAGCCAACCGAGATTGGCTCAGGGGAGTTCCGTGGTATTGTTGTTGTTCGTTGGAGTGAGAGAAGATCATGGACTGTATTCCTATAATGGGAGGGGATGGAGCCGGAGATCAGCTGTCGAGTTTGATCCTAGCCTGTGGCGTAGTTCAGTGAGAGAAGAAGGGGAAAAGCTCAACAGAAGAGATCAATACGTATTTATCTCATCTGGTCTATGTCCTCGTGAAATTGCGAGGTGGTACCTGGCTCGATGTGTGTGTCGACACAAGGCAGATGACGAGCAAAGAGAAGAAAAAAACAGAAGAAGAGGAGGCCATCGTACCGAACTCTGCAAAGCCATTGTAAAAGCCTGAGCAGCGAGATCGGTCATATCCGCGGGCCATGTTGTGTGGAGAAGCATCTTCCCAGCTAGAACGACTGGCATGGTGGTATTGACTGCGGTTTCGTGAGTGTGTTGTGGGTACAAAAGCAAAAAAAGAGTGAAGCTGAATGAGGGGAAACACAAGCCGCCTCGCCGCGTGTGGAGATGCTGCCCGTGCTTCGTACATCATGTTTGTCATGTGTCGTACATCGGTCCAGCTCCTGCGCCCAGGCCCGGCATCACAGCCACATCGACACCGTATATGTCATTCCATCTGGCATTCCGTAAATCTTAGGGCTCAGAAAAGAGAAGAGAGAGACAGTAGTAACACAGATGGGAAAAGCACAAAGGAACCAGGGAAACCCGGAGCAAGTCTGTATCGTCATGTCGCATTCATTTCTAGACCCGTCATTAGTTTGCTAGTCGTCCTCCATCTTCAGCCGTGGACCTGGTGCTCCCAGCCCCATTCCAGATGCCCAAAATCGACCAAGCATAACTAAACGCTCGCTCACATTCCTTTTCTCGCACTTTGTGGCCTGTTGAATCTTTGGTGTATTGGGGGAGGTGGTGATGCCCGCTAATATCCTTCGCTGCAGGGATTCCCAGCAAATCTTTTCTTCACCATGTCCTGATCACCTCACACTCAGCTCCTCTCTCAATTTTGAAGGTGCATTTGGATTGTTCGTGGCCACCATCTTATTTCTCCTGCCCAACAATGTCGAATTGTCCAGGCTCAGTTCGAACGGCTGCTTGTTGCGCCGTCCAACGCTCTGCTTGGCTGCGGCTGCTACCGCCGCGCTATGCTGTCCATACCCTCTCTGTTCCTGCTGGGTATTGTGATGTTGGCTTCTGGCGGGCGCCGCCGCTGCTCGTGCTTGGGCCGCGGCAGAGGGTTGGGTTCCGAGATTAGTTTGACGCATCTTTGCTTCCATACTCGACACATCGGCTGGCTGCTGGTTCTTTGGTACTTTGCTAGACACTTCTTCCTCGTAATCTTCGTCCTCATCATCTTCGTCTTCATTGAGAGGATTCAGTCCACCAGGCATGCCTGCACCCCGGTAGCCTTGCTTGAAATTCTTTCTCCGCTTCGCTTCCTCTTCTTGTCGGTGGACGGCATAACCCACGTCGAATACTTCACGAAGGTTGACAGCACCAGGCGATCGGAAATCTGCCCGCTTGCCACCTGGGGTACCGGGTGTAGTGAGGAACTCTGCGGGGATGTTGCCTGCTTGGGCAATCTCCTTCTGGCGGATATGTAGAGGAGTGGCCAGAGGTGGAGCATCGGCGGCAGCATAGGTAGGTTCGTTAGTATTCCGGATCCAGGGATGGTTCAAGAACTCTTGAATCGTATACCGCCGGTCGGGGTTGACAGTCAAAAGATGCGAAACCAGATCTTGCGCTGATTTCGAAATGTCATCCCACCAGGGCGACAGGAAAGTATACTGGCCCCGGGCAACCTTTTCCGTCAGGACTTGAATCGACTCGTCGTAAAAGGGAGGAAAGCCGCAAAGGAGAGTGTATAGCACACAGCCCAGAGCCCACATGTCGACCGATTTGCTATAGCGTTCATCCTTGACAATTTCAGGGGCGGTGTAACCAACGGTACCGCAGGGCGTCATCGTTTGAGAATCCCAGATTACTTTAGAAAGACCGAAATCGGCGATCTTGATCTGGCCGATACCACCAGCACCAACGCCTGGAATGAACTCTCCCTCGTCCGCCTTGTCTTCATCGTCAGGTCCCCGGGGTTTCGGGTTGCGAGTTGGGACGAAGGGTATCGGGTAAAAGAGAAGATTTTCCGGTTTGATGTCACTGGAATGCGGTTAGCCCGTCGCGTGAAATCTGCCAATCCAGACTCCAATACATACCGATGGACGACGCCGGTCTCTTCGTGCAGATAAAGTAAGGCGTTGGCGACCTGAGTAATGACGTGACGACTGAGGTCTTCGCTGAAGTAGGTCAAGCGGACAATCTGGTGGAACAATTCGCCACCCGGACAAAGCTCGAGAACAATATAGTAGTACTGCCCGGACTCGGAAAAGTCAATGAGCTTCACGATATTGGGATGGTCGAGTTGGCGCATAATTTGGACTTCCTTGAGGATATTGGCTCGCTATAACAAAAGGTTAGTCTTTGTTCGAGCGGAGGCAAGGAGTGGATCAGTGCGTCAATTGGATCAAAGTGGAGGTGGTAAATAGGAAGGTTCGGATAGGTTGGAAGTGCGCACCTCCACGCCCTTTGGTTGCTTTTTGAAGTTCGGATGAAGGTGAGCATCGCCCTAGGTTAGAAGAGGTTGGTTCTGAAGCTGATTTTGAAAGCAAGAAACGGTGTAATGAGATAGAGAGGAGAGGGGTCGTGCAATGCTGGGGATGGCAAAGCCAGGGCGTGAAGAGGTAGGCGGGCAGGAAAGGGAAAACTTCCGAGACATGGCAGTGTCCCATGACTCCCGGCATACCTGATTCTGGTTCATCTCGAACTTGCGGACCACCTTGATGGCGACCTCGTCTCCCGTCTGGGTGTCTCTGGCCTTGTAGACGTTGCTGAAAGCGCCGTCTCCCATCTTTTCCACGAGGATGAACCGTTCGAGACCGGGGTATCGGGGCATCTTGCTGGCCTTTTCCCTTTCCTCGGCAACAATGGCTTCGATGTCTGCTTGGATTTTCTGGTGCTTGCCCGCAGCGTGAGCTGCGGCAGCTCCGGCCTGGGCAGCCACATTTCGATTGTTACCGGCCGCGACGGAGTATTCACCAGGTTGAGGTTGAGCGTGATGCTGCAGTTGTCTATGATGGTTGCCTATCGGTTCGCTGACGCCATGGTGATACTTCTGTTGCTGGGCGTGAACAGGAGAGACGTTGGTGGTGGGATGGTCGCGGGGAGGGTCGGCAACCCGGGCTTGCTTCCCATGACGTATAAAGTTCTTGAGGTTCTGAATGGTGCTCATTTTAGCCAGTGATCCAGAGCAGGTCGGTGAAGGGAGCGGGCGATGTGAAGGAAACACCAGAGGAGAGGCGGAAGAGAGGTCGAGAGATTGTGGCCGATGCCAAAGCGTGACACACGAGGTTGCGAGATGGGAAGAAAAAGTTCACGGCAGTAGGCAAGAGATAGTAGCAGGTAGGGTCTCTTGAGGCCCAGATTTTCGGTGGTTGCAGGAAACGGCGAGCTGGATGATTCAGCAGCAGGATAAGCGGAGCGCAGCTTTGACGGAAATAGGTGAAGTGCCAATGACCGGTCTTGGTTTTTGAGATGGCGGCTGCAAGGAGGAAGCGGGGCCGGGGAGGGGAATGGAGGACGAAGAGGACGAGGGCGTAATAGGCGTAAACAAAGAAGCGGAAACGAGATGTGGTCGGGAGAGAGCAAGTCGTGAAAGATTGAAAGGATGGTGTGATGTTTGGAATTGGGAGAGCAGATGGATGGGCTTGTGAGAGGAATTCGGGGGACGGAGGGGCGTGGTAGCAAGAGTTAGTGGTGACGGATGGGTGACGATGTCGTTTTGGAGGGGCAAAGTCCTTGCACCAAGGGCTTAGGTAAAGACGTAGCTACCCAGGCGAGGTATTGGAGATGCCAGTGGTACTTCCCAGTGGTGCCGGTGCTGCGTAATGGGTTAGGGGGGGGGGGGGTAAGGGCACGAGAGGGGAGGTGGCGTGGTTGCTGGGTGATGAGATCATCGGGCTTGATAGGCGTCGCGCGGGGGGGCAAAATAACTTACAGGTGGCTCCGCCTGCGGTGGGTTCCTGTTGAAATGCTCCTTACGCTGCAGTGCCCGGTGTGGTCTTCTGCTGCTGCTGGAGCTCTCGAAACAATAGTCCGACCGGCGCCCATGCAGGGTCCTCCTCCTGGTCAAGCACGCATGGCCAGATCTGCCAATCTCCCCCTGCCTTGCCACGAATGGTTGACGAGGCTGGGTCATCCCCATATTTGCCATCCGCTCAACGTCATCAGGCCGGGTGGCCATTGGTGTCGACACAGTCGCTGGGCGACGATCTCTTCGAGTCTGGCTTTGACCACATGCCGCTGCCGCTGCCGCTGCCCGTCGGTTTGAGACGCAAATCGCATGCCGCTTGTTGGCCGGATTGGCGTCATTCAATCTCCCAAACACCTTGGGGGAGCACCTGTCCTGGTAGTCGTGGTGATAGTCCTGGAAATCCCAGTCCAACTCCAAATCCAGGGCACGATCCAGGTTGAATTCGGCATTCAGCAGGCTTTCCGGGTCGTAGAGTTCGTCATTCACGATCACAGGCTCAATAATGGTGCGCCGAGGGGGTGGTGCCATGTCGGGCACGTCTCCGTCTTCCACCCCCCACGAGTCGAAGTACGATTCCCAGCTGTCTGTCGGCGTGGTAGTCTTGGTAGACGATGCTATCGAAGGGTGTCTTTGGTGGTGCGCCATGGCTGATGGGTTGCTGACCCGAGCAATGTGGATTGGTAAGAGCAGATTTCTGGACGAGAAGCATCAGATATACACCTATTGAACCATCCTCGAGGAATATTATTCGTTCATGGATGGACTGAGAAGGATTCAAGGCACAGAAGGAGAGCTATGCGAGAGAAAAGGAGAGTCTATTTGCCATTCACGCGGCTCTTCCTATCCTTTTGATCTTTTCCCGCTTACTTCCGTTGGGCCCTACACCTATACAGACCGAATGGAGAGAATCATCTTACCCTGCCGCGACAGCCTTTCCCAAGCATGTTACCCACTCAGACTATCGATCAGTTCACATGGAGTGTCACCGGGGATTTGCAGAGACAGCGCTCGCATGATGGTGGTACCCCTGAACGCGAGGGAGGTCATGCACACCTTGATTCGACCGTTTCAGGCATTCCAATGCAAGGGGAGCCAGGCTTAACGAGCCGATACCAACTTTTGGCCACGAGCTAGCACCACCCGAGCTCTCCACCTTTCCCAGTGTCGAAGCTCTAACACGTCAGCTCAGAGTGATCGACTTCTCTTCCGATTCGATAGTTCCCCCAGACATGGCAAAGCGAACATAGTCGCAGGGCGATCTTAGGGGGGCCTTGTCAACGGCAGCAGAGCCTTTGACCTGCATACCTTATCGATGGGTCCTGAATGAATCGAACTGCCATCCTCTTTGACTGCGAGCCCAGCCCACATTCCCCTTGTGCCGCCGTTGACATCATGCGCATATATCATTTGCTATCCCTCTGTCCCGCGTGCCGACGCCCAAAGAGAATCTCCGATCTATCGAACCGCTCTTCGAGAGATCTCTCCTCTGGAAAAGGGGTGATCAGAAGACTGCATTCCCGGGCATAACCAAATGCCCAGCCAGTCCAGCCCAAGCCACTTCGGCAAGAATCCTACACTCGTCGTCCCTCGTGACTCCGTGTTTGTGGTCAAATACAATTTCCTTCCAAGTCTCATGATATATTTCTTGTCATCCAATCTCAAATCCGCGCCATCGTCTAGGTAGGTACTGTATGGCAGCTTTCTGGGCATGGATCCCAGACTAGTTCACACGTGGTGCAGTCGCATCTCGTCGTATGACAGATTCAAGACGTGTTCCTGAACTTGTCCCAACTCGTCCATGACACATCTCGACTTGGTGAGGTTACGCCGGCAACGGACGCAACGAGTGTGGGCCCGTGTCTGAACCTTTCTGTGCACTTGTACCTGTACCTTGCATTTCCGCGTCTATTCAGAGCCATCAACGGAACGATTATCCGGAAAACAATTCCTCAGATCCAAAAAATCTCCTGGAAGGTTGCACGAGATCGGTCTATTATTTACGATTCCTGCCTTCGAGAGGAGGCCAACCCAACATGGTTCGCCGAATGCCTGAAGAACGGGCCTTACGCTGCATGCTTCAGGCAGGATAAGCTTCTGCAACAAATCAGGCTGAGATCTGCATTGTTGCACGGTGAGGACGGGCCTGAAATATCATCAATCATCATTCCGGAAGCTCCTTCACAGGGAGGCGCGACAGGTCATCTTATTCCCTCGGCAGTTCCCCCTCCAGCTGCCCGCGCGCGGATGAGCAACTTCTGTGGTATGCAGACGCGTATAGGTGATCTCTGCTGGACTGTCGTTGCGAGCTGGGTAGCTCGCCCGGAAGTCACGGACCCTATCTCGAAACAATCCGTACCTGATCCTGGTGCGGCTGATTGCACAGGGTGGGTATCATGAGAGTCGAGAACAACACTGGCTTCCGAGAAATCCGTAGACTGCATATTCCTTTTTGAGATCCAACACAGCAGAGCTTTCAAAATCAATTTACTCACTCAGCACCGCCACCCACCATGAGTTCGGGCTGTGCGCAAAGCATATCCTCCCCTGAACTCTTTTTGTGGTGGCCTGTCATCATTCCGCAGTGCGCTTCTTGCGAAGGTGGTACAAGTGCTGATGGGCGTCTGCGATGTTTAGTCAGTTCTCACACTTGGTCGAAAATCACCAAACAAAGGAGACTATAAACGAGTAAACAGTTCCCTCATACACAGGTCCGCACAGACGTTCTGTGCAACAATGGCCGCGTGGTGTGCCTGGCTCTTCCTCGACTTTCCAGGTATACACACTCAAGCACGGACCCAAAATGACTGCACGTTCCTTGACACGCTCAGATACCGGCAAAAAAGGCCCGTGGAAGGGTAGTCGTTGGAGCAATACGTCCGTCCCTGCCACATTGGGACGTAGAGGGCGAATTCCGACAGACACGACTGATTACCGAGGACGCCTGCAAGGCGTTGGGATGGCATAGTGTATGAATAGTATTAGCATTTGATTTGCCTGGTCAGATATCCCGACGGCACAGCTGCTTGAGGGTGTAGGAAGCAGCCCTTGGTGCGTATAGGAGGGTATCCAAGCTAATTACCCTTTTGAAACTGTGTTGAATAGCTTCTTATTCTATGCTGCTCATATGACTGCAAGATAGCCGCTGAGCCCTACAACAAGGCGGTGGCATACTTACGAGGCTGAACCAAATACTATTGTCCAGAATGTTGATTCTCATTCCACTTCCGAGGTCCTCTATCAGTCTCCAACAGGACCTCCTCCTCCAAGAAGCCTCCAACACAATCTGCCCAGATTTTGTAGGAATGCATACGCATGCAGTCATCACTCATTCATTATAAAATTTCTTCATAATCAAGTGCAAGAATAAGTTGACATTTACGCGCAACGCTCCTTCAAAGAACTCCATGAATTGCGTGTTGTTGAACTGCGCCTGCAAAAGATCGTCGAGTGGCACTTGAGCGTTGGCTCCTGGGATCATCATATTCCCTGAGCTGCCGTCAATCGTGAAAACGCCGACTTCGTTTGAAGAGAAGGTCAAGTCCACTCGGTCCCATTGTCGCTCTTGGTAGCCGCGCCAGTGGACAAGCACCCCCTTGTCTGCCAGAGTTCGTGCGGAGTATTTGTACGAACCGAATTTGAAGGATCGGCCAGAACGCTGAAGCTCGCGTTCGTGTTCCCACTGTTTGCTGAAGGGCATCACGAACCGCTTCTTGCTCTTCTTGTTCTGCAAAGTCACCATGGCTTGTTCAATATAGTCATTGTAAGTCTTCAGTTGCTGCTCAAGATACAATGCTTGCTCGTTAAGCCGTGCCAGAGTGGTCTTCACGTTCTCGAGTTCACGCTGTCGTTGCAGTCGTCGCCGGTGTTTGGTTCGAATGTCGATAGCGATGGCGTTGAGAAGGTCTTGGTACTGGTTCGACCGTGTCAAGCGACCGACAGACTCGAGCTGCAAGATATTTTCCAGAGCAATGCGCTTGAGATCGGGGTATGACAGGCTGCTGATGTCGAGATGGTTGTGGACGTCGGTATAAGCACCACGCCGCCCGTTGCCAGCGCGGAGTTCGTCATTGACCAAAATCTCCCATTTGTCCTCATCTTCAGGTGTGATTGGCTTGACCAATATTTCAAGGAGATTTGCCCCTGACTGGACCCGGATGATATAGAGGACGCACCGTTTGGTCTCGGTCAGCAGAGTCTTCACATCCGCATCTGGATCTTCCGAGTTTAACAGTTTGGGGGTCAGTGTCAGACTGATCTCGCTGGAGCTTACACCCCTGAGTTCGCTTTCATTGCTCTGGACACTACCCAATTCCCTCAGGATGTCGCGGAGAACATCGTCCTGATTCGGACAAATTGAACTGATCTCTTGAGACAACAATTTGTGGATGGAGAAAATATCGGCCATCTTGATGTACAAGGTCGGTTTTGTCTTTGCGTAAAGATCGTTGAACTCGTCAATATCATAGTGCTCTTCTGCCGGTGGTATTGATATTACTGCCCGAAAGGTTAGCTCGAAGAAAAGCAGGTTGGGTCTGATCCACTCACCATGACTCCAGATTGCCGCGAACCGTCCGATAGACTCGCGCACGTAGTTGTTCAGGGGCTGGAGGTAAACATTGTCACCGCCAAACTCACGGCCTGAGGCGGCCTGGTTCAACACTTTTGCTATCTCCCCCAGGTTCCGTTTTTGTTCTTGCGTCATAGCTCGATCAGCGACACCAAACTTTTCGGGCTCCAGGAGAGCAGGTTGGAGGTAGTGACGCCATAGCCACTGGCCCACGAGCTGAAGCACAAAATCAGCCTCTTCGCCAGGAAATCGGGCGACGAGATGCTCATATGTCTGCTGAACAACGCACCGGACACCAAAAGGCATCCGCTGCAGACAGTCTTCTAGGCAGAGGAAGAACTGATCCGTAATATCGCGGAGATCTTGCATGTGTGCAATAAACGTTGCTCTGGTCTCTGGGTCCCGGATGGCTACCTCCCTCGGGACATTGGGATCTCTCTGGCTTCGTCGTCCTGTTCTCAGCTCTTCGTTATTGATGGCAGAGACATAGATCTGAAGAGGGTCACTTTCGAGATCGAGCATAGTGTTGTCAATGATATTCTCTTTGACAAGAGGGCCGAGGATGTCTCTCAAAAACTTACGGTCGCGAGGCGACTTGCTGTATGCTCCAAACAGTTTGTTGGAAAATGAATTCGTTCGGAGGTAGTCTTGAAGAGAGGCGGAGCAGTCAACTTCTTCTTTGATGGACCGGCCAATCAGTTTAACGAGATAATATTCTTCCCTTCGCTTTTGGGCGTAACCGAAAATGCCCATGACGAGATGTTTGACCCGGTCACATTCCTTTTCCGCAGTGGCCTGTTCCCTGATACGTCTCAGGAGTCTTGACAGATATTGAGGTTGAGTCTGAAGCAGGAAAAAGAGTTCCTGATAGTGCTCCAATTTTCGCCGGGAGGTCTTATTCAGCGCTTTCAAGTCGAACGGATCCTTCGAAGCAATGTCCGAGTTGGGGAGGAGAGCACCGACATGGCCGCCGAAATGTCGCTGGTGTTTGACAACTTCATCCAGGGTGATTTTGTTCTTGACGAGGAGAGCAATTTTGATATCTAACTGCGTGATATATTGATCCGCAAGTTCATTCTGACGAACGTGCTGGACCACAGTCTTGCGAAGTCGTTCAAATTCAACCTCCTCTTCGAAATCAAAATCACTGTCGTTGAGAAGATGTACGAAGCCTTTCAGCGTCCCCACAGGAGGGTTCTTTCCGGCAGTGAGGCTCTTATACGCCTTTCCTTGAATCTTAGCCCGAACAACGCTCTGGATCTTAATCACTTTTTCCATGTTCTCTTTGAAGTAACGCTTCTTCTCTGCAAATTGGGATCGGATAGCGGCTGCTCTCATAAGGGCCTGTAGTTCGGTAATAGACTCATCGTGTGTTTCCAACTCACTCAGCAAATCGCCAATTTGACTTCGGCAGAGCATGGCACGAATCAGGGCTTGTAGTTGAATTGCTTCATCCTGAGTCTTACCAAGCTCTGTGAGTAATTCTCCTGTGTGGATTCGCAGAAGTGCTCCGCGAGAAAGTGCTTGGAGTTGGGTGAACTTGGACGCATGTCTCTGAAGGTTCTGTTGCTGCTTTTGCATATGATTCCGCCTCGTGAAGCCACGGATGGCAGCCTGCACCGGTATCGTACTGGCTGAGTGCTGCAGTAGAGAAAGCTTCAGCGAGCTAAAGGCTTCCCTCGCGTTTGCGCCTCTGAGGATTGCCTGAAAATCGCGAATGGACGTAGACTGTGATCTCAAGGACTGTTTTAGATCAGAAAGTGTGGTACGGACTCGACCCGCTCGGACGATGGCTTGTAGTGAAGCCCATGCCGGCGCCGAGTTGAGTAGCCCTTGTCGCAGCTTATTCTGAGCTATTCTTGCTAGCAACGACCTTGCTCCAGCTTGACATTGGGTAATCGCATAGCTTTCCTCTTGTAGAAATCCGTGATCGTCTTGAAGCCGAGCTCTGGTCAGCATGCCGCGAACGACAGCTTGCAGTGATATTACTTCTTTTTCTGCTGTCCTGGTGGCCTCGTACTGGTTGAATGCGTCTCGCCTAGAGAGTGCCCCTCGAATGGCAGCTTGCAGATTGCGAATACCAGACTCATGCGTTTGTACCTGTGACCTGATGGAATGGGTTTGGGTCCGGACCTGGCCCGCCCTGAAGAGGCTTTGAAGCTTGAGCACATCCTTTGCTTTCGACTTCCATTGCTGGGCCTTCTTCTGCTGTCGCAGTCTTATCAGAAACCCACGGGCCGCAGCCTGGAGATTCGTGCTGAACCGTTGCATATTGAGCCTGTAATCGGCAATTTGTCTTGCCCAGTCACCGCGAACGCGCGATTGAATTTCGACGATGAAATCCTCTGCGTCCCAGAGCCGCTGCATCACATCGCCCAGTCGCATTCTGACCAACGCACCTCGTACCTGATTTTGAAAGTCTGAGATGATCGCTTCTTGTTCCCGTAGCTCTCTATCTATTCTTTCTGCTTCGGTCTCCACTGGCTCAGGCTCTGGCTCGGGTTCGCCAAAACTGGCACCCATTCCTGAAAAACTAGGCATGCTAACCCCAGCTTTGTCGAGGCCTCGTTGTGTCTGTTCCAATTCATGGTGCTCGAATTCAAGTTGACCAACCAAGTTTCCGATCCGAAAGTCGACCATGCCTTTGCGGTAAAGGAGCCACGACAAGGCATGGATGCAGTAGATCACTTTCGGAATGTTTTTCTTTTCGTATAGATCGATCAACTCGAAGCGGAACAGATCCGGCAGGCCCACGTCCTCGAGAAATCGGAAGAACAAGACAATATTGTCCGAGTGTTTGAACTGCAATTTCGGATGGCGGAAGATTCTGAGGCGCTGGTCGGGATGGAATGCCTGAACAATTTCTGCCAGTGTAACTCCGTCGCGTAGAGCCTCTTCTAGTTGCACGATGGGTGGGATTGGCTTGTTGATAATGTCTTCGATCCATTCTTTCGCTTCCCCAATATGGCAGAGATATTCGTAGGCCTGCAAGAATTGCCGCTGCTTGTCCATCCAGTTTCTTTCGCCCCATCCGTAACTCTTAGCCACTGACCGAGCGCCTATTGCGACTGAGTCGGTGCGTTTCAATTGTCTCCGATTATGCAATCCGGTAACAGACTGGCTAGGTGCTGCGATTCCAAACTCTTCGGCTTCACCTTCTTGGGCAAATTTCGACAAGGTTTTCAGATAGGTTGTAGAGGATTTCTGCAGCTCACGAAGGTCAGGGGCTTTGAATGTGTTTGCGTGGGGATTCGATAAGCCTTGGTGAGTATGAGTTCTGCCTTGATGCATGTCTTGATGATGCTCATGTAGGTGCTTGTCCTCCAATGGATCTTCGGAGGCAGTCTGAGGAAAGCGGTCGATGGTGTGAGCTCGGGTGTGGTAGGGACTCGGACGGCGAGCATTGGGTGTCGTGGTCGGCGATGGAGCTTGAGGAAGAGGACGCAGGCTTTGGCGGATGTTGCGATATACATGGTCTGGGCTATTTTCTACACTGCTGCTCCCACCACAGGTCCTGGTGGGCGTCATTTCCTCAATGGTTGTGTTTGACCGCTTGTGACCTGGAGAGCCTCTTGAATAGATACTGGAGTTAGTGGAAGTGACCGTGCTGGTACGGCTGGGAAGAAAAGCACTGGACGCCCCTGAGTAGATGGAAGAAGTAGTCGAAGCAGTCGAAGTCTGTCGTTGAGGAAACCCGAATTGGTTGTCTGTTTGGGCACGGCGAAGTGCGTAGTGCGACATCCCGGAGAGACGTGGAATGCAAGATCAATGTAGAAGAGCTTTGGAACTGGTCGTATTCGAGGCTTGCGTCGCATCCTCAACCGTCTGCGCAAGGTATCATTCAGCTCGCCAGCGGTGCCACGTTGAGGAGTTGCAAAATGAACACTTCGAATGTTTGAAGGATATCAAGTCGTTGGCAGACCTAGACAGTGATATTGGATTGTAGAGTGCTCTGATTTATCCGCGCAGCACCCAGTGAGTTGAGGGGAGAAAATGAAACTTGCAGTTTCTGACCTGACGCTTTTTGTTTACATCTGTGCTCAAAACGGATGGCGGGACACCGAATGCCAAGATTGCTTAGGAGGTGCACGATAATTGGTCGGGGTCGCACACAGAGACGATTGGCTGCGCAGGGGCCACCCGCTCTCCGCCTTTTCATTCAAAATCCCCTTTCTGCTCAAGACCTTCTGAAATTTTTCCCTTCCTTTGGAAAGGCCCTCCCTGACCCCAGCAGCCCAACTGTATGATCCCTCTGCTGTATTTGATAGAAACCTCTTTCCAAATTCCTCGTCAAGATGCCGATTGCGAATGGAGACATCGCCAACGGCACCTCTGTTACCCGCAAAGGGGAGAAACTGGACTATCGGAAAGCCCTCGAAGTTCTCGATTCCGACTACGGCACTCGCGATGGGCTCGACATCAACTCCCTTCTGGACTCGAACAAAAATGGTGCTCTGACTTATAACGATTTCCTGATTCTGCCTGGATATATTGGTATGTTACCCCTTTGAATTCTTTGTGCTTCGAAACCATGATTCTGATACTCGTGCACAGGCTTCCCTGCGTCTGAGGTCACCCTCGATTCGCCCATCACCAAACGAATCACCTTGAAAACTCCGCTTCTTTCCTCGCCCATGGACACTGTCACTGAAGATTCGATGGCTATCCATATGGCTTTGCTGGGCGGTCTCGGTATCATCCACCACAACTGCTCTGCTGAGGAGCAGGCCGATATGGTACGCAAAGTCAAGAGATACGAAAACGGATTCATATCCGACCCAATTGTCCTCAGCCCGAAGACTACTGTTGGAGAGGCGAAAGAGCTGAAAGAGAAATGGGGATTTGGCGGGTTCCCTGTCACCGGTATGTTCCCAAACAACCTTATGGTCACCTCGCCCCTATCCTTCAATGATGTCCAAAACTATTTACCCTTTTAAACTTTCGTTCATCCGCAGCATGAACTTGCAATGGGGAATTATGGAGATTTCTGTCTGAGAACCACGCTGAATCCTACATTTTGTCTTCGAGTCTTGGGAATGGACAGCAGCTGACAACACGAATAGAAAACGGACAGCTCAAGTCTAAGCTTATTGGCATTATTACCACACGCGATATCCAGTTCCACCCTTGTCCCGATGACTTGGTCACGGAGGTCATGTCGAAAGATCTGATTACTGCACCAGCTGGCACTACATTGGCCGAGGCCAACGATGTCCTCCGCAAGTCAAGGAAAGGTAAACTGCCCATCGTCGACGCAAGCGGCAACCTAGTGTCCCTCCTTTCCCGGTCCGACCTTCTCAAGAACCTCAACTACCCTCTCGCCTCTAAACTACCCCTCTCAAAGCAGTTGCTTGCGGCTGCAGCAATTGGTACTAGACCCGAGGATAAGATCCGACTGCAGAAGCTGGTTGATGCCGGGCTGGATATCGTGGTTCTCGATAGCAGCCAGGGTAACAGCATGTATCAGATCGATATGGTCAAATACATCAAAGAAAAGTATCCCCAACTTGACGTCATTGCTGGAAATGTGGTGACTCGGGAACAAGCCGCGAACCTTATCGCTGCTGGTGCCGATGGCCTGAGAATTGGCATGGGCAGTGGCAGTGCCTGCATCACACAGGAGGTCATGGCTGTGGGGCGACCTCAAGCTACAGCTGTCCATGCCGTATCGTCGTTTGCGGCCAAATTCGGCGTGCCTTGTATTGCCGACGGCGGTATCCAGAATGTTGGCCACATCGTCAAGGGTATCGCGATGGGTGCCTCGACTGTCATGATGGGTGGTCTCCTTGCCGGTACCACTGAATCCCCTGGCCAATCTTACATCAACCGCGAAGGTAAGCTGGTCAAAGCGTACCGAGGCATGGGCAGCATCGATGCCATGGAAGACAAGAAGGCCGGTGGTGGAGGCAAGAACTCCAAAGCCAGCAATGCTGGAACAGCACGATACTTTTCAGAGGGTGATCGACTGTTGGTGGCGCAGGGCGTCTCGGGAGCTGTACTGGATCGAGGCTCTGTCACCAAGTTCGTGCCTTACCTGCTCGCTGGTCTCCAACATTCTCTTCAAGATATCGGTTGCAAGAGCCTGGCCGAGTTCCGCGACGAGGTAGCCAGTGGCAAAGTGCGGTTTGAGCTCCGGACAGTCAGTGCCCAAGCTGAAGGCAATGTGCATGGCTTGGACAGTTTCGAGAAGAAGCTCTACTCTTGAGGAGCTCCACACAAAGCCGAAACAACAGCATGGCGAAGGCGAAGCGGGCGTTCACTGGGCGGGAAGGAGTGTGATACTTCCGCCATCTGACAAGTTTCTATGATTTCATGATTGGAATGACATACCCACGGACAGTTGAAAAAGATACAAAATAGATCAGAGATAGTCCCAGGACTCGCTCAGCAGCGGTGTGTCACGGCGGAGACAGAGACAGAACGGGTATCTGTTCTAACCAGTCAACGAGTATATTTCCTTGTAGCCACGTACACTTGTAAGTCCGCCTTTCGTCAGACATAAATGGACCTCGGCGCGTTCTCGGCTCTGCAAGGCACTGTCTCACTCCTATTGAACGAGTTACGCGAGCCTCAGGGCGAAAGCCGAGCAAGCCAGCCAGTTCATACGGTACCTCATACGAAGCCCACACAGTAGTTCTCCATCTACAACTCTCATCCCCCCACGGGCCAAATGCTCCTTCTGTTCAGCCTCGGTCTAGGGTTATCATCTCACTCGTTTACCGTTCACGACCAATTTTCCCTCAAATGTTGTTGTTTCTCTCATCCCCGTCATGTAGATTTCTGGGCAGGTCGTCTTCGTGTTCTTATATTCCTCTGTTAGACTCCAGTCGGTTATATCTGTACCCTTCGCAACAGTGCCGCTATCCTCGCTCGACACGACGCTTACCCTATCGGCTTCTATACTCTAGCACTACCAATACTAGACAGTACTGGCAGCTATCTACACCGGAATCAGACAGGGCGCATCCATTTATCCCCTGCCGCCACTTCCGAACTGTTGGTAACTTTGTGAACCGCTTTGTGGACGTTGCTTTCACCATGTCTGCGAAACCGAAGGCCAAGTTCGAGGTCAGAGGCTACTCCGAGCACAAATCTCCCAAGCCGGCTTCTCCCTCAGCCAGCACGATTCTCGTCTCCCCGAACAATGAGATTCTGCTTCTTCACCGTGTCCAGACCTCAAGTGCATTCCCCTCGGCGCATGTCTTTCCTGGTGGCAACCTCGAACCCAGTGACGGGGACGTGCCCAGTGACCCCAAGGACGTGAATCGGCATCTGGAAAACATCGCCTACCGCACCGGCGCGATCAGGGAGCTGTTCGAGGAGACGGGGATATTATTGGCTCGCGAATCCAGTACCGCAGAATCGCTACTCCCCGTCAGCACGGCCGTAAGGAAGGCCGGTCGCGAGGCGGTGCACAAGGGCAAGATCCCCTTCAAATCCTGGCTCTCTTCCGTTTCTCCCAACGCCGTTCTCGACACAGACCGCCTGATCCCGTTCACCCACTGGATCACCCCGCCCAATGTACCAAAACGGTTCACCACGCAGATGTACATCTATTTTGTCGACCCCTCGGAGAAGGGCAATCCCAGCGTCCACGCGACAGCAGATCAAATCGAGACCATGGCGCCAGAGTGGCGGACTGCGAGGGACTGGCTGAGTATGGCGAGAAGCGGAGACATCATCTTGTTTCCGCCGCAGTTCCTGCTGCTGTATCTGGTCTCAGAGATCCTTGATGCACCCGGTGACGGGGAGGGAGATATCTTGCGAAAGAGGGAGATCTTGAAACGACGGATCGACACCGAAGGCAAACCAGTTCCGTGGAAGGAGAAGTTTATTTCTCCCATCGGCATGAGTTTTGGCGAGGACGGACGAAGCGTGCTCGCGCTGGATAAGCCGGGTCCCGAGTTGAAGGGCTCGGGATTGAAGGGGGACGATGACTATGTTGTGCTGGTGAAATTCAACAAAGAGGGGCCAAGGGACGTGGAGATCGGGCTGAGAAAGGACGTCCTCAAGGAAAGGAGGGAAAAGGGAATAGAAAAGGCGAGCAAGATATAGAATCATATACGGAGACATTACAGCGTGAACCAATATCCTCCAGCGCCTCGCTAAGTGTTCAAAGACGATGGACCAACCTGGCTGGACAAGTCATGCTGTGATCTGACTGCCATCTCATATCTCTAAAACCATGACAGAGTCCACAATGCTGGTAAATTCGGCCACCGTTCCTGCCATCGAGCAAGAATCTCAGGAACTTTCTCATCAAAGCTCATCCTCGCCGCCCCGGTCCCATTCTCCCATCCCTGGGTGCCGCTTAGTTGTCTCTCCTGGACGGCCGCCTCGTTCAAGCTATCAGCCAGCTCAAGAATCGCTCCTCCACCGACCAGCGCTTCTTCATGGTTATCCTTGATATCGATGTTAAAAACGTGAACAGGCCGATTCAAAGGAGCCCCACGATCCAACAAATTATCCACCACGGCGTCCCAGCATCGTTCCTCGCAGGTAAAGATGACGTCGACCACACCACCCTCCGCTCCCTCGGCGCCTTTGTCGCCTCGATTCAAGGCTTCCATCCGGGCTGCGCCCACAATCCAGTCGTGAAACCGTTCCGGGCCCCATTTTATCTTCCTATTTCGATCAAGCATGTTTAGTATCCCATTATTTCGATACAGCCGTGAGTCTTGTGCGTTGAGTTCATCGTACATCTTTGTGTAGGAGGTGGTATTGAAATTGTAAACCTGGGGCTGTGAGATAGAGGGTCCTGGCAAGCGGACGTAGCTCCCGGTGCCGAAGGAGATGACGGGGTAATGGTGCGACGAAGTAGAGAGACGAAGGTGAGCTTCCATCGAGCGATTGTTGTTGGAAGCACAGACCGTGCAAAACTTGAGTTTAAAGGGGATTTCATCTTGTGAAGTCGTGGCGGGTGAAGGAGATGGCGCGGTAGCGGTCGGGAGGGTGGTCGGCGTTGCGGTGGCGGGTGGAGTGGATGGATCGATGGTACCGTCGAGTCCTGTCGGAGGGATGATTTGCGAATCAGTCTGTGGTGTTGGAGCAATCGTCGACGGAGCAAGAGCTTCTTGAGCGGCAGTGAAGGGGGGTTGTGGTGTTGGTTGAGCAGGTTGCGGCGTGTGTGTTCGCGCCTGAAGGCGAGCACGTCGAGGATCTGCGGACATGACGAGAGAGGAATAGAAGGTGGCACCAGTGGTTTACAGTTCTACAGCCAGTATAGCATAACTACCAGTTCCAAGTCAGTAGACTTCTTTGAAGGTGGGGGAGACAACAAGTTCAACGCGGCTCGCAGTCAGAGGTTTGAAATTTGCGTATTATGTGTGGATGTCCGCAGCAAGAGAATAGGACAGCTCCAATAAGATAGTCATCACAGGAAGGCGAACAACAGAGGGGAAGTGTTTATTTGAATTGAACGCACTCACCGTGGTTCACAGCTGGAGCTTAGACAAAGCCTGGAGATATCGAATGTACTTTCGTATATCGAAGTCAAGATCGGAGAGAACAGGGCAGAAAATTATTCCCGGTCCAGGATCAAGATGCGGCTAAAGTTCTCCATGCAAGCGAGGACAGAAGGAACGACGCCCGGCGGGACTTGGGCGGCATCTGAAACGCCTAGTGAGCGATTGTGGGGAGTCTGGAGTGTCTCTGGTCGCCTGTGGTTGGAAGCCGCCCTTACCCTCTTACCCCCGTTTAGGTGCCCATTCCAGTTGGAGGTAGGACCAGGCGTGAAGGCCCAGTTAAAGCAGTTACAGCAGTTAAGCCAGTCAAGCCATTCAAGCCATTCAAGCCAGTTAAACCCATTCTCCTCTCACGATCCAGGTCCCACGATCTCGACAACATTGCTCCGTGCGAATACCATACAACCTGCTGCCGACTCCTCTCCTTCCCAATTCTTGTTTACCAGGCTGGCGCTGACCGTCCTGCCTTGCCTTACACGAGCAGCACTCTTCTTGTCATCCTCCTTACCACCACTACCACCACTACCACCACCAACATGGCCCATCGCCTGACATTGCTGCTCTTCTAATCCCCCCGGGGCACACTACTTGGACTTTTTTGCCTGCGTTTCGGCCCATCACATCTCTCTGTTGTCGCTATATTTAGATCTGGCGTCTTTCTCGACCCTCGCCGTTCTCGCCTCGCCTGATTCTCGACTGCTTGACTCGACGTCTTCACACTGCTCATTATCTTAATCAGGACCCTTCAGCCGCTTGTAGCTGGCTTCTGGGGACGCCTTCCAACTCCCATTCATCTTCCTCGTCCTCGACACCCTCCCTCTTCGCCCTCTTCGCTAAGCGCGCGCGCTGTGCTTCTCGATTCTCCAGATTCACCGCCGCCATTGGCACCTTGGACACCTTCCTAGCCGCCCACCGCTTCCTGCTCGTTGCCCACGTCTCGTGCCTATAGGCGCGCTTCGACAAGGCACAACACTTACATCCTTCTTCGTTTGCGACTACTGTTCCTCCTTAACCATCTCAACATCTGGCGACCGATCCCGTCCTTCTTGAACGGTCAGGATGGCCACCATCACAGCCTCACCACCTGCGATGTCCCCCCCGCTGGCCACGGCCACCACCTCTCCTCCGAGTCTGCCTCCTTTAATCACTACCACCCCGACTGCGCGGCGCACGAGTTCGCAAAGACCAACTTCATATGCTGAGAGACGGATGTCGACCTTTTCCACGCATTCAAAAGGTTCCTACCTTCCGCAGTCCCGGCCCACGTCCTATGTCTTTCCCGCCTTCCACTCGAGCCTACCGTATACCCTCGTCCGAGACTTTGCCTACCTGACAACGCACCCTTTACATTACGGTCCCCCTCCCCATCAATCAGGTCTCTCCACACCAGCGAGCGAGTCAAGAAGATTGTCGGACCCGGCTGTCTCGTCATGGGACGACTCCAGAGGTCAGTGGTCGGCAACACCGCCGTGGATTTCAGAAACAAACGCCAGCAGTTTTAGTCGAGATCGGTTACCTGCCATGACCTTCAAAGACGATGGGCCGCCTTATAGTGAAGATGAGGATATTCAATCCCCCATCGTCACCACGAGCAGGCACAAAAAGCACAAATCAAACGAGCGAGGAAGATCGCCAGGAGCGGCTGGCCCTAATCGCGGCGTCGTGGTCGGCGCAGCAGGGCATCCAGAGGAAACAGACGGTCCCGGCGAAGCTGTCGAGACCTATGACACCCACGCGCTCAGATTCCCTCACGAGCCTCAACACCGAGATTCCAACTTTGCGAAACCACTCCAGCGCAATCTTTCCCCCTACGACGAGGATGGGCCCGTGTCCGAAGACGAATACTCGGACGCCGAAGACGATGCCCGTTTCTCAAAAGACTATTCATTCACCATTGCCAGCCCCGACGAGGAAATGCACGGCAAGGCTGTCGCACTCTTTGATTTCGAAAGCGAGCATCAGAACGAATTGCCCTTGAAAGAAGGGCAGATAATCTTGGTGTCATATCGGCACGGTCAGGGCTGGCTGGTGGCTGAAGATCCCAGGACAGGTGAGAGTGGACTCGTGCCTGAAGAATTCGTACGCCTGGTTAGGGACATTGAGGGCGGCCTGCGCGGGCTGAATGCCGTAACCCTGGATGGAGATGGGAACATGGACAGTATTATCAGCCCTGTGTCAACGGATCCCAGCTCGATCAATACGCCGGTACCGAACAACCATGACTTTCCTCCGCAGCAGCAACAGGGTTCATACAAGTCTAGCAGTAATGGTGGCACCTACGGCGAGAAACATCCTCCCGTCCAGTCGAATTTTAGTACCAGCAGTCGCGACTTCAGCCCCTATCCCTTACCCACCAAGGGCGACGATAACTCGGCGAAGGAGAGAGAAAAGGAACGAGAAAAGGCGACCGACATAAGCTAGTTCCCTATTCCGGTCGTTCCCTTGTAACGGCCCTCAGCTCAAAGAAGAGGACAATGATCAGGGGTTGGCGAAAAGAATATGGTCAAGACTAGGAATCAGCCACACGCGTTAGACTGGGCCTGCGCTTTTATGGGTGATGGCATGATAAATTCTTATTCTCTAATGTGTTGTATGATATGATATCCCATGGGTTATGCTACCAGGCAAACCCTTCAACGGCCACACATGTACACGGGCTTCGGGCGGGTTGGAATGAGCAACGCAATGTGAGCTTTTGCGACGGACGAAGGATGAGGCTACGGTACACATGAACTGCGAAACTTACCAGCGTGCGACAGAGATATTCCCTCTCGATAACGGATTGGAGCTGAAAATGTCCGAAAGGAGCCGACCCTGGTCTCTAGGTCTTCTCTAGCATTGCAAATGAGACCATCTCACAGGGATATAGATACTAAGACATGGGAATAGAGGAAGAACAAACACAGACATTTCAAACCGTACGAATCGAGTGGGATGGAAGCATGATACGGCTGGAGTTATGATTTGACTGGTTCTTGGACGAAGCTTCTCCCTATCCTAGAGTTGAGACCATGGACGCACCTGGCTACGATGACGAGCCGATGGGTTGCCTCCGTTGACTGACTGGGCTGTCCTATGGGATTGCTCATCCTTGCGGCGGATGACCGCCGCTCCCAGACTCTTCTCCTGTATCGTAGTCGGCCATTTGCAACGAGAAAAGAGCAAGTAAAGACTATTTCTCATGGCCGTCGTGCCCGTGGCCACAGGAGTTTCTTCCGGCTTCACCGGTCCGAGTCATGGTCGTAGTCTCTGTAGCTCCTGTGTCTCCCGAGCCGGCTATGTTGCGGACTCCCTGCATATTCCTTGTACCCGTCGTCCCAGTTCTCGACTCGCCTGCGGGAACCATCACGTCCCGATGAACTTCTCCCTCTGCGACTGGCTCGTCGGCTAGACCGTCCCTGTCCCTGCTCCTTCTCGTACCTCAGTCTCTCCATTTCCCGGCGGGTTGCGCCCCCGTTGTTGACTCGATCGCTCCAGATCAAATGCTTGGGCTTCCCCGGGTACACGCCCTTGCGCACTTTTCTCTTGCGGTTGAAGTAGGTGAGGGAGATGTAGAAGCCGTGGATGTGCGAGGGGATGATGGCCAGGATGAACATGACGCAGTTGAAGATGAAGTCTTCATTCGGCCCCGTGATCAGCATGACCGCGAGCGGCGGGAAGAGGATGTTCAAGGTCGTGATGACCAGACGCTTAAAGAGTGGAATTCTCATCCTCGCCCACTGGTCAGTTCACATTCCTGGTGGACTGAGTGGTGCTTCTCTCCCGGCGATTCCTGTGCGTCTCGGTTCAATGCAAATAAGGGATTGTGATCCCTTTTTTATGGATGTGTAAGATCCTATGAGTCGGGTTCAGGCAAATAAATGTGCTCAGGGTCATCGATGTGTTGTCGCAGCAGCTTCAGGACTCTACCTTCCGGGCTTGCTGTGAACATGAAAGAACAGCTGCCGTAGCCAGATCGTAGAGGCGAGCATCGTCATAATATGTACTCTGGCACCCAGACCTGGGCCCTTGCTTCCCAACCTGTGGCGGTGCGCATGGTCACCGTTCCCTTTTAACGCAGGGACCGTTGCAGGCACAGGGTTTTGCCCATCCAGGAAATATATCGTCGGGCCAAGTCCACGCTGTACAAGAAAAAACATGGCAGAAAGAAGTCTCCGAGGGGATTGATCGCTGTGATCGGCGGCATCTGGGCATTTGGAATCAGATCAAGACGTCATTTTCTCCCGACGCTGTGGCTGAAGAGTCGCCATTCGGCCCGGGCCACCACTTAACGTTTCTCAACCGCCAGGGTGGCGTCCGCATATATGTACATAGTGTACATACATACATACATACCTACATACATACATACATACAGATATAAGGATCTCGGGCTTGGATGATGGAAAGGCGCAGCTGCGAGCTAAGAACGACAATAATGCTCTCAGAGCGGACGGCAACTGTCTAATCGGGTCCCGATACTCTGGTAATACATGTTCTATTGCTTGTACGGAGGTATCAAACCACTACTCGGGTATCCTCCTTGTTACATTACACGCTGGTCCAGTTCATAAAGAACCTATTCAGATATATTTCGAAAGTCTCCAAGTTCAATTCTGGCGTTGGGGAACGTGAATGTGCATGTGGTTTCCGTCATCCCTCGACAGACTTATCGGCTTCCACTCACGAGCAGAACGACACTTCCCAGCTGGCGTCTGATATCCTCGTTTTCCACATCATGGCTATCTTCGACCTCCCCCCACATCCCAGTCTGCCACCTGACCTCCAGGCTCGAGGCTTCAGCTGCCTCCTCTATACCAAACCGCTTCTCACTGCCGGGGTGTTGCATATCCCGGAACTCCTCGCTCCACTCGATCAGCAGTCTCGTAGCGACGAGGAGACTCTTTGACGCCAGCACTGCCCGCTCGAGGCCTGCGAGTTCGTATGCCGGCAGCCCAGAAATCCACCCACGTATCACGCTTCTCGTCATTTCATCTTGCTGCGTTGGCAGAATGCTGTTTTCGCCCAGCACAGGTTTGATTTCGACACCAGGCCACACAGATGTACTGAGGTAGCTGAGGATGGGCTTGGCCGTCCTGATCTGGATCTCACGTAGCGACTCTGTTCGCTCAGCTTGCATTTCCAAGGACGAAGTCGGCTTGTGTTCTGGTGCCCAACAGAGTAACGTGTCTGTGTCCAGGTAACGCATCATGGTTGCAATGATTTCCTTCCGGACCTTGCCATCTCCCTGTGCTTCTGACTCAATGATGTCCTGCGCTCGAGCCACGATTGAGGTCATAGGAATATTATGATTTTTCAACGCTTGCTGTGCAGATTCGAGCAGATCCCATTCAATCGCGACAGCATGTGCCAGATGCGGCTTCGAGCGTGGGACTGTAAGGATCGATTTATTCGGAGTTCGCACAGGCCTTTTATCCAAATAGACTTGGTACCCTTCGGGAACTTCTTTGACGTGTACCTCTTTCCAAAACCTTTTCTTCAGAGAACCTGTCTTCGCCCCCGGTTGGGTTGCTGCGCGGAGCTCTTTGCCTTGTTTGAGTAACTCTGCTTTTCTTCTTCGTTCTTCGATTCGGTCGCCATATTGAGGTGAGGTTGGCACGGGAGCACTGGGAGGTGGTCCTGTTGCGGTAATGGGGAGCGCAGTGGCCGATAATGAGCTGGTCGAGGAGATCCCGCGGAGTGTTGGCGTCGCGAGCCAGCCGACCGAAGGATGGCTTTTCAAACAACGGACAGCAGATGATGATACCCTCAGCATGTTTGTCCGCATGGTGTCTACAGGATGCTGGATGGGGAGACAAAATTAAATAGCAAAGTCAATTAATTCCTTGACAACATCAACAAAGTCTCGGGTTTTATGACGCCAAGCAGCCCCGTATCTCCGACCATTTCAAGTTCGTCGTCGTCGAGTCAGAACTTCGTTTTCAGCCGCAACACAATACGCCTGCCAAACTTTGCGTGACTCTCCTTGACAGTATCTGGATCAAAGGCTTTGTTCCCATGATCGCACTGCCATTTGGTGCTTCTGATAACATGATGTTCTCTGTTCCGCATATGATCTCTCTGGCATGACTTGCGTTACCCGTGCTCCGTGACGTGGGAAGCAGTCTCACGAATGCTTTAAACATGCATCTTAAGCTTTTTTCCCCCAAGAAAACGCGTATCAAAAACAACACCAACTGGTCTTTTGGCTGGAGGACTCGGGGCTGGTCCGGGACGAAGGGCACAGACTACAAGTCAGTAACATGGCGGTCAACATGTTTGGTGTTGGAGACAACTATATTATCGAACTAAATTTATGAGGGGCTGCCCCCCTTCTTGAGCTAAGGAGCGTGGCTAGCTAGGTACATAGGAAACAAAAGAGAATGTCATCGTGTGCTGCAGTGCGCGGTCAAAATCTGCCCATCACAAACTATTTGTTCCACACCGTCGGGTTTTGTGTCAAGCGGCCACTCTTCTTCCCGCAGTGTCTCCGACCCTCCTGCCTGGGACTTTGCGGAGGCGACTTTGTCGTAGTTGAACCTAGACAAAGATGGAAGGATCCGTTGACCATGAACCCAAGTCAGTAGCACTTTTTTGAGTCGGAGCCTGCCGTTCGAAGCATCATGTACGGCTCACCAGCCCGAACCGTAAGGCGTGGTTGTGTAGGGGGTGTAGACGGGGTACACCGCGGAACTATACGTGGTCGTGTAGGGATTGTACGGGGGTGTGGTGTAGCTTGAGGTTGAATAGGTCGGGCTGCTATATGTAGTGCTGCTGCTGTAGCTTGTGGAGCAAGAGTACACCACACTGCTGATGGTGTCTGTCACGGTGGTTGTTGAGGTGACTGTGTCTGTCACAGTATCCGTCACCGTGGAGGTGGCCGTGTATGTCGCAGTGGATGTGACACTATATGTTACTGTGCTTGTCACAGTTACTGTAGAGGTGATCGTGCTGGTAATGGTGGGAGCGGCGGGGCAGGTCGAGTACGGGGTGGTATATACAGGCGGGGTGACGTACGGAGAGTAGACAGAAGAAGTGTAGGGAGAAGTGTAGGGAGAAGTGTAGGGAGAAGTGTAAGGCGTTGTGTAGGTCGTTGTGGGGTAGACAACGGGACTTGTATAAGGTTTTGTAGTATAGACGACCGGAGGGGTATACGTAGTAGAGTAAGTTGAATATGTCGAGGAGCTGCTGTACAGTGAATAAGTGGAAGAGCTAGAGTACACTGGGAAAGAGTGGGTTGTGGTTGTATAGACGGGTGAAGAGTAAGTTTTGGTTGTATAGACGGGAGATGAGTAGGTTGAGGTCGTTGTGTACACCGGGGAGGAGTATGTTGAAGAGCTCGTATAGACGGGAGAAGAGTAGGTCGACGTGGACGTATACACAGGAGAGGTATATGTCGAAGAGCTCGTGTAGACGGGAGAAGAGTAGGTCGACGTGGACGTATACACAGGAGAGGTATATGTCGAAGAGCTCGTGTAGACGGGAGAAGAGTAGGTCGACGTGGACGTATACACAGGAGAGGTATATGTCGAAGAGCTCGTGTAGACGGGAGAAGAGTAGGTCGACGTGGACGTATACACAGGAGAGGTATATGTCGAAGAGCTCGTGTAAACGGGAGAAGAGTATGTTGAAGTGCTCGTATAAACGGGAGAAGAGTATGTCGAGGTGGACGAATAGATTGGAGAAGAGTATGTTGAAGTGCTGGTATAGACTGGGGAAGAGTAGATAGAAGTCGTCGTATACACCAGAGATGGGTAGGTTGTGGAAGGCGTATAGACGGGGTTGTAAGAGGGGTATGTCGAGTAGGGCGTGCTGTAAGTTGTAGTGCTGTATGGATAGTAGCTGCTATCACGCTTTTCTCCATTCAGGAATGGCAGCCCCAGGGCCGACCCAGCGAGGACCGCGAGCAGCAGTGAGCAGGAAGCCAACATCTTGCGGGAATCCACTGAGTGAGTCTGCTGAGATGTTCAAAGGTACAAAGGTAGAATTCGAAACCACCGGCCGGGACACGAGCGAATATGTCGAAAGAAAAGGCACGACCCCTCAATTAATAATGCAACGAACGGATGTTTTCTCGACGCTTGTGTTGTTTATTGACAGGATAGAAGACGAGGGTATGCGAGGTGCCAAAACAAGGTGAACTTATACTGACCTCCCAGTCTCCGCGTAAAGGATGTGAGACATTGCTGACCACTGGATGGCAACATTGCGGAGAGATGGAGTGTGGTAGAGGACATCCATCTAAAGAAAGAAGCAGTTCATGTATCGAGGGAAGACCCGCACCAGTCAGATACTTCAAGGTGCATGAGAGAGCAACGAAAGTTGAAGTGGAGAGACAGAATGACCGCGATCTGTGCGATGAAGGCTTTGGTTGCCATACAGACTGCCATCTTCGTTGCCGAGAGCTTCAACAGCCCAGCCTCGTGGGCGTGCTTGCTTATTCAGATTCATGGTCTGTTATTCCCGCCTGAAAGCTGCCGCTGGTTTGAAGATTTTGTTCGATATATCCCGCCAGGCGCCGAGGTGCCTGCAGAGAGCTTGCAGCGGTAGTATATTGTTTTGATGTCAAGTTTGCCAGTTCATCTCATCGCATCTGCTGCTCCATGACCGATGTTGAAAAGCAGCAGGATGAACTCGGTGCATGCCGACGCGCTAATCCGAATACGGAGTACCAAGGACCGTGATTGACGTCACTCTTAGCTAGTACCAGCTAGTACCAAAAGCCGTCTAGCGTTGTTATTTATTTATAGGCTAGGCCGATATCAGAACATTGCCGGCGACTGAGCGAAGCTGCACATCATCTTTCTGACGCTTCCATTTCACACAACCATCACCTCAACCTCTCTTACCTCTCATAGGTCTGCGATGTCTTGAAACTGAGTTTGTTGACACACTACACGGCGTCAGCATTGACGAATAGGGTTGGATTTCCCCCAACGACGTTTCGCTTAGGCCTCCATCGTATCAGCTCGTCTGTTCGGGTGCTGGTGTGTAAAGATCTAACCATACAAGACTTGATCAGAGAAGATATACACTCAATTATACTGAATACTGAAGCATCTGGCTTGGGACCTTGCATGGCAAAAGCCATTGAGTGAAGTCTTACGACGGAATCCACAACATTGGTGAAGCTCGTTATGCTGCTAGGAAGAGAGATGTTTGCAGTCAAGGACAGCCAGATTCTTTCGCTCTAGAGAGTCACACGTGCAGCCGGTCTCTCAGCGCGCCAATCATGAGCTATCATCGGTATCCGTGCTGGTGCGATGGGGGATAGACCTCGTTGAGGTTCTTCAAAACCCAGACATTTTGTGCAGTCAACGGTGTCCAACTTGTTTCAATCATTATCCTCCGATGGTGTTGTGTCTCAAGTCTAGGATCTTCCGTGCTTTCGGTAATCTTCCTGTTCAAGGCAATACCTTCGCGAAAATAGCACGGACTCTAGCCGCGGAAAGAGACTCTGAAATGAATGTACGCATTGGGTAGGGAGAACAGGCAGGATGGCCAGTAAGATCAATGTTTGCTAGTTCCACAAGAATATTATCCTCCATCAGGCAAGTGATGCAGTTATCCGTGCCCCCCAGACACGAGAAACCAGTGGATCGGTAACGCGAGAAGATGAAGCCGGAGCTTGTTGTCCCTGACGGACTTCTGAACAATACTTAGTTAGCCGAGGCCGTGCAGCAGAGCTTGGCGATGGCATATGAACGCAATCCCGATAACGTTGTCCAAATTGTTTGCCTGTCCACCAAAGGCGCTGATTTCGAGAATCGCTTGAAATGTCCAACTGGAGGGTGGGGTGAAAGTTGGGCTGTTTGTCATATCTTGGAACGCCTGAAAGAATGAGGTACACCCATATCTGGCTAGAGTTTCGATCGGGCAGCCTGAACAAGACAGAATGCGGATTGCTCAACAGGTAGTACCTTCCAAAAGGAAGTGGTTGAAGGAATGTAAGTGATTTTAGCGGCATGAAAGACAGCCTCGTTGTGACACACCATGACCGTCATTTGTTGTCATTTAAGGCTCCGTCTGTAATCCCCACATGGCGCAGTCTTTCTCCGACTGCGACAAAAAAAAGTTGAAGTCTGCTTTGTATGCTCCGTAGGACAATATCCTTCGCCATGGTAAGGGCTCCCCGAGAGGTAGGCGGTTTCACCGCTTTGCCATTGGAAATACCTAGCACAGGAACTTCCTCCCAAGCAGCCACCCACTACCTCTACCTCAAACGTCACGATCCCAAAATCCCCGATGAGGATGTACCTAGATCTTTGTTCTTGGTGAATATCCCAGTCTACGCTACTGAACAGTCGTTGAAACACCTGTTCACGACCCAACTCGAAGGCGGTCGCATACAGCAAATATACTTTTCGGAGAATGCACCGGGCAAACAGCCCGCTTCCACCACGAAATCAAGTCGAAAGCGCAAAAGAATGTCTCTCGAAGAAATCGAGGCCGGACTGGACACATACTCGCTGCCACATGTCTTCGACAGCGAAATTCAAAAGAGTGGCGCATCGGCCGTGGTCGTTTTTGTGGACAGACCCAGCATGGAACTCGCTCTCAAAGCCGCCCAACGAGCCGCAAAAGCGGGTACGCCGATCGCATGGGAAGGCGCGGGAGATTTAGTGCTGGATAAAATGCCGCGACTCGGGTTGAGGAGGTATGAGCGCCACAAATCGCTACAATATCCCGCGCGCAAGGACCTTCTTCGTTCAGTCAACGCATATATGACTGCTTACGCGCAACTTGAAGAGTCTCGGTCTCGCGAAAACGCACGCAAACGCGCGGTTCCCGACGAAGATGGTTTCATCACCGTTACCCGAGGATCAAGAGGCAGCGCGCGGATGGACGAGGCGAAGGAATCGGCGGAGAAGCAGAAAGAGAAAACCCAGCCGTTGGAGGACTTCTATAGGTTCCAAATGCGGGAGAGACGGAAGCTGGAGCAAGAGGACATGGTGAAACGTTTTGAGGAGGACAAAAAGAAAGTGGAGGAGATGAGAGCGAGGAGAGGGAAACTGGAAATCAATGTGGGCTGATCCCTTTTCAGTGGCATTCGTTTCGGTCAGGCATCGGTCCAAACAAGTAAGTGCTCGTTGCATTCGCCTCAGATTTTGTTCAATGACGAGGCCGCTGGGGCCAGAGGAGCGTTCCGTTACAGTGGTTGAAGATCATCTTCGCAACCCTGGACTTTTGGACGCAGTGTCTAAACCGACCAGCCACTTATCTTCTCGAATTTTTCTGATGATCAATTTTGCACCTGTTGATGTTGTCACTTCTCCCGGTGTAAGACCATGCTGACTTCTTTCATTAGGGCACGATGTATAAATTCCAGCGGACCCCTCCGGTGAGATATTCGTATATGCTGGTGACTTCCCTGCTTACAAAACCCTTCTTTCTTCGACACCTGTCTGTGAAGGTGAGGGCTCATGGAGTGGCGGCGTTTATACCAAAATTGTCTCCACCATGTCCAGATCGAAACGGTGTGGATCGCCGTGCATCAGACCATGGACATATGCTTCGCCAACCAAACGATGGGTTCTCTCACCCAGATATTGACCATCTGTTTCTCTATTAACAGGACGAAGGAGGTACGGTACCTTACCGCCTCCCAGAATCCAAACCTCATCTCCTGTCTGGAGAGAGCGAGAGCCCGTGCCAAGGAGCAATAGGTCTTTCGTCCGGAACAGCCTTCGCGATCTTCCAGACCCGTGCTCGATATCATGATGTAATTGAGCAAGATCAAGCGGCGTGTATGAATCGCTTGACAACATATTCTCGACCAACGCAGTCAATCGATCGCGATAGAAAGAGAGATTGTACGGAGAATCTGCAGGCTCAGACGCCAGGAGACCGTGCCAATCGGGATTGGTGAGGGTAGAGATGGGTGTTTGATGTGGTTGAAAATCAGTGTCGTGCGATGACCACGGGGCCAAACGGTGTCGTATCTGCAGATTGAGAATATAGTCGATGAATAAGGCTCCACATTCAGAAGGAGCTGGATGTTGCCGAGAATACGTGTTTGTGGTCAGCGTACGCCAGAGGACGTCGAGGCGGGAGATCGGAGCGCTCCGAATTGGTGGCATAGAATAGGGATTCGGCAGGTGGAAAACGAGATTCACAATGCTGGCCCATGGCTCTCCAGCATCTGTGGCTTCGTGCGGCATGACGGCTTTCTCGGCGACGGTATCAATGTGGAAGCCTTGTATTGGCAAAAGGCCTCTGAGGAGCATCGTCTCGTCACGGGGTGCCTTCCATTTCAGATTTCCACAGGCCGACCAGTTGCATTTCCCTCGGAATTCAAGCGGATACGGCGAAAGAGGCACAGAGTAGTCCGGAACCCAAGATGGAAGACCTTTGATTTTGGTCGAAGATCGGTCCTGCACATGGGATAACAGGTTCAGATTCCGCGTACCCCGGAGCAGAGTGCATGCAGCCTCTGTGTATACTTTGTGGACGGGAGTCTGATAGTTTGGCTTGATCCTGTCGGGTTTCTCTGGGGACGTCTTTGTTGCATTCGACAGACTCAGGAAAGCGTATACCTTGTCTCGAGGATCAGTCGCGGCGGTATACCTATGCGTGTCCACTAGTATCCTGAGCGACGGGCTGCCGTTATCTTCCCGCTGGGAATACGACTGCAGCGCATTCCGTGTGTTGTTGAGATACACGGGCTCCAGCCCGAACCTGGTATTGCTTGCTAAAAGCTTTTTATACGCTCCTGAACTCCCCAACCCAGGAATATGCCGCATCTTCTCGGTGGATAAGTGATGATACCATTTGGTGGCACGGATGAATTCAATCGTCTTGGCCAGTTGCTCCCACGGCAGCACTCGACTCCCACAGATGACAGTGGCCTTTCTCGCCAGCGCCAGCTCCTGGACCACCCAGGATCTAGAAAACCAGGGGCGGTTCATGAATGCGATTAAACCCAGCCAGTTTTGATAGCTCAAAGGCTCAATCCCAAGCTCGTGGTAGCAAGAGCCGTCCTTGTCGTAAAAGCCTGTATAGGGAACTCCGGGCCACTTCTCCCTGGGAACAGCCGCAATTCTTTCCATTACCGTGCACGCGTCCTGCGTGAACTCATCCTCTTCACCGAGCCACACAACCACGCCTTGCGCCGCCTTGAAGATGTCCGCCATCAGGTTGACTTGCTGATTTCGCTCCGCCAGGGAGGACTGATCGATGCACAGGGCGTCCACCCAAATGTATTTGGGCCCCGAAGTAGCATTGCGCCGTCGCGCCAGCATGGCAAGCGCATCATGTAGATTTGCCGTCACGCGGATATTGCGACCCTCGCACTTCACCGGGAAACACGGAGTGTTTTCCGTGATTCTTGTGCGCAGCACCGGGAGGTTCTGAGATTGGGAAGTGGAGGGAGACGATGTCCCGATGCTGGTTCCAGGAATACCGTGATGGCTATCCAGGTCGAGCAGACGGGGAGTCCTAGCCTGTACCCGTTGCACAAACGCAAGACGGCGCCAGTTGCTGCTCCGTGAGGGTCGGGACTCTGGAATCAACGGATAGCCCCATGTGTAAGACAGGGCTTGGAACGGAGGGGCGTTTTCGACAGAAAACGTGCGTAGTGAGACTGCTATGCCCCCACTGCTATCAAGAAAAGGTGAGGCAGCATGGACTTCAAGTAGGCGGATAGAAATAGGCGAAGGCAACGGGCGGTATTGGTATGCCCGTGAGTCTGACGCCAGAGAAGCAAGAAGTTCTCGCGCATTGAAGCCCCTGCGAATTCTCATCGAGACTCATTTGTGCCAACGCAACATGAATCTCATCGCGTCTTCGGCAACTCAACGCAATCGAGCGAGCTGTTGAATATCGACCCAAATATCAGGTCGAGACCACACACGAGTTTGAGAGCTGCACCAGGGCTTCGTGGCTGCTTCCATTGTCTGTTCCCTTCAAATCTTGTGTCAGATTCAAGAAACGAACAATCGACAAGCCACAACGGGGTGGCCTGACGAGGCTGCGGCGTTAGTCGCGCACGCCATGCGCTTAAAGGGTCAATCTGCCGAGGACGACGGACTGCTGAGGGCACCTCCACCTCGTTTTCATTGAGCAGAACATCGAGTTGATAAGACAGATAGAAAGTACTTTACCAGTTCCAAGGTGAGAGTTAGCACTGGTTCTTAGAAGCACAGCCGATACTACTAGACTTTTCAATGATAACCTGCCATAGTGACATTAATATTGACCGGGGCTGGCCGCCTCACTCAGAACGATGCCGGAGAAAGGTCATACTGACGACTGACGTATATGTTGTCTCTTCTTGGCAACATGTAGGCGGCCTGAACCAGCAGGCAGAACTTCAGCAGAGCTTGCGACACCACTTGTGGTCACTACACTGTGGCTGAACAAAAAAGGACTCAACAGCTAGGGTCCTCCTGCTGAGGCAAAAAAATAAAAACTACGCATACACGTCTGTCTGCTCAAGGAAAGATGCATGACTTGATTTTGATGGCCTTAAATGCATTCTTCAAGAACTCCGGATCGCCTGAGGCAATCCTGGCGGCGAAATCCATCTTTTGTAGTGGTTGGTCTTCAGCATTGAAAACCCACAACCTCAACGCGCGAATCAACTTGTATCGCCTTCCAATTTCATTGACATTGTTCTATCGAATAAGGTCTCTGCAGACTGCGTTCGAATGCGAGACGTGGCCAAATTAGTTGTGAGTTTTCCTGTTCGGGACACAGAATCTGGGTGATATGTTGGGAACGAGAACTCAGCCAATGCGTCACTGATGTCAAGAGCGTGTCCGTCGATGCTGCGTAATCCAGTATCGGTTTCGACATGAACACTGGAACTACCTTTCGTTGATGTCGCCCTGGCTCTTGAAAAGATTCTCTCCACCGTCGTCATCTGAACCTCATCTGCCCAACGGACGGATTTTGGAGTTGGGGACGAAGTTGAGTCAATGCCCACTCCCCTTGGTCCGAAGGAAAGAGTCTGAGCCTGCGAAGACGGCTTCGACGAGGGTGGCGATCCAGACAGCGCGGAGCGGAGCGGCATTGAATGGCTTCGAATCGGAGTTTGCGGCGTCCAAGTCAATGCAGATAGAGCTCTAGTTGCGGTCGATGCTCTAGACGACGAAGCGTAGATGCTGATCTTTGTCACCGGTGTCGAAGCATTACAGGAAAGGTACTGAGAAACACGGCTTTGGCCCAGAAATTGCGACCTGTCTTGATAGCAAGGGTCGGATTCATTCAGATGCTTTTCGACCGGGAGTGAAGCCGACTCTTCTTTCTCGTCCTTCCCGTCTCCAAGGACATAGAGCTCCTCATGTCGTCCCCACAACTTCGTGTCATGATGCCTCAGGTAGGCAGCCAACCCACATAGGGCACCTATGAGGAGACAGACTAGACATCCTAGGACCAACAGTGAAGTCAGGATGCCTCTGAGGAATCCGGCTTCAATTATTCTGCTAAATGTCGTCCGTACCAGCTCGAGAAAGGACAGAGGGCCCGGCTCCGGCTCGATAACTCGAGGAACCGGAGATGCGAGGACTGGTCGGCAAGCGAAAAGAACGAACACGAACGAAAGAGGCGGAGATGCGAGGCGCCTGATGGACATGATGGTGATTGTGATCGAGGATAAAAAACCATAGACATTGAGAACCGGAGCGGACAGTGTCCTTTTGAAAGGTCAAAGATTCAGCATGAGAGGAAATTGACTTACATACCAAGTACTTGGGCGTACCCACGCCCGCGGCGGGCAGATGATTCGGATTACGGTAAGGAGCTGACAGCAGAGTCATGTTGCTCAGCCCTACACATACCGGGAAGGCTGTGTTCTTTCTACTCCGTAAGAGGTGCACATTGTTTCTGGCCCCTTGCCCTGGGGCTGAAGCTGAAAGTCGAAGATGAGTGGTCACGGAGGAATGTGGCGAGTACCAGAGAGGAATGCGAATGAAATTGCGCCTTGGTCACGCTGATGGACTGAGGTGGGAATGGCAGGAATCATGATTTCTCTCGTGTACCTCCTGTACCACTCCCTCATCGATGAGCACCTGTGTACTGGCAGGAGAGTTTTAAGGGGGTTGATGCAGGCCAAAGGGGATCAGAGGAGTCAAAAGGAGGTCTTGTATGGAGCATCAATAACAGGAAGAGCTGTGCTTGACTTCGGCTGAGCTGCCCTGATCTAGCCGCCTGCGATTCGCCCAGTTTCTCTCCCCTAGATCCTTGTATTCGTCGCTTCTCTCTCTCTTCACGTCTCGCATCGCTGTTCGAGTCCAACAATCCGCGACCTCTAGTCCCCCAAAGGCTTCCCATCCGACGACATATTTCGTATTAATTCACCGGTGTTGTGTCCACATTGGTCGCTGCGCATCCCACAGTCCCCTTCCTCCTTGCTCGAGGTCGCTCGTCCGTCCCTGTGCTTGGAGGCGATCACCTTCTGGTACTTGTCAATGCTGCTGTCAAAGATCTCCACTACTCCTCAGTAGCACGCCCTCGCCGACAACACTGTGTCCTCGAACCAGACAGTCCTCTTAGCCTGACACTCGATCCATCGTTGAACCGCAAAGGATCTATATCGGTGTTGGAGCCAGGTGATTGGAGAGACTCTCTGAACGCCGACTGCAGACTTTCTCGAACGCCTACGCACCACCAGCTGCTGGCTGTTTCTGGACTTGTCGCACCTCGCGTCACGCCTCCAGCTATTCACCACACCTCACGAACTTCTCAAACCTCGAACGTACTCTTGTTTGCCTCTCGAAATCGCCCTCCTTTTGATCAACAAGAGACCTGCATATGCAGTGAGGCACAATATCGCGTCCGTACTCCTGTGGCCATCTGTCGCAATGAAGAGGAGGGGCTGTTGAGTTGCTTTCAATGTTATGATTCGGCGCTCCGATGGGGAGGACGACCGAATACACCATAATGGGGCCGGTCAGAGATTCCCCAGGTCAGTCGCCGCCGTCGGCCTCCAGATCTCTGCCCTTTCGCAACGGTTCCAAAGCCGGCTCGACGAACCTTCGAACCCTTTACCGCATCTCGGCCCGAGACGTTGGTGACCGCCGGCCGGAAGAACCCTCTTACCACTCTGTGTCTACCATCTTGGCCACGTCGCCAAATCTCCCTCCTACACCTCCAGGAGCGAACAATGAGACCAGCCCGCCTGCCCCAGAAGAGGCCACTCCATCTTCAGATGCCGCCGTGTTTCGATCGAACTTGGTGACGCCAATCAACCAGAACAGCCCGCCGACTCCTGACAACACTCCTCCACGGGAACGTTATGGGTCGCTCTCCCGGCGCCCATTCCTGGATCAACAGCCCTCCATCGCCTCTACACATGCAGAATCCTTCAAAACTGCCCATGAAGACTTGACGTCAGAAGCTGAATCTGATCGTAATACGCCACGTCCGGACAATGGCTTTAGATGGCCTTTGAGTTCTGTTGACAAGTTTGGTGCAGCTGCCCATCGCCTGCGACACAGTTCTTTGCCTATCTCACCTCTGGTCGCGCTCTACGGAGTACACCCTGTCGTTAGTCAGTCTCCAGAGCCTTTTCTCGATCGATATCATGCAACTGCTAGTGAGACTCGCGGTGTCTCAGGGGTTTACCCTCAATACCAAACGTCAGGATCGAGCGGCCACGCAGTTCTCAACAGCGAGGAAATTCGCGTACATCTTGATCTTCCTCAAGTGTCTGTGTCTGAAAGTGTCGAACCACCTCATCCTGTCCGCCACAGTACGGGTCAACATAACTTGAAGCGCGACAAAAGTCTGCGCGAAAGGCTTCTGGAAGCGCAGAGTCAAGATCCATCGGCATCGACCGAGAAGTTCGCAGACATCATCGGATGGAACAATTCCGTGCCAATTGAGGATGAGTTGAGCCAAGATCGACAGGCGGATGTTGAAGATAATCGACGTTTCTCTGGAATCTCCACCACTTCGACGGTTGAAGCGTATGTTTTCGAACACAATTCTTTACCCCAACGAAAAACAACATTGCGCCATGTCAGCAAGCATCAATCTTTGCGTTCAGTGAGCTCCCCCCTGCCGGCTTCAAATCGGAACTCCGTCAATTCCGCTTCAGACTCCCCTCATCGTCTCGTTCATAAGAAGGCGAGATTGAGCAATCAAAATCGCTGGAGTTTCGGTTCCGAGGTTTCGAGGTCATATAGCCTGGCATCGAGCACCGTCCTGCCTAAAACTGAAGTAATCCGTGTGGCTGTGATTCCAGAGAGAACCTCCTCCCTGAGCTCTTCTGCTCACACTAGCCAGAGGCAGTCGATTTCGAACAGTTCTGGACGTTCGCAATTTCGCAAAGCTTCTGACAACCCTCCCTCTTCCTGGCAACATAAAAGAGCATTTTCCGAATCCTTGGATCGTGGCAGGGAGCAGCACCAAGCGCCTGTGATACCCCCTCGTAGCTCTTCGCTGTCCGCACCGACGTCCAGAAGCACGTCTCGAGCCAATTCCATCACATCTGAGCATCTACACGTACGGAGACAACAAGCTGAGAAGGACTTGCGCAAGACCTTGGACAGGATGGAGTCAGAGCGGCTTGTCCACAGCCTGAGAGAGTGGGAGCACGGAGATGGAATGTCACACGCTGAACGTATGGCTGGAAATCAACGAACCGAACGGTCTTCCGCGACTGCTAACATGCGCCTCTCTATGATGCCAGGGAATGTGCTAGGAGTTCCTGCAGGTGAAGGCGAGGCGGTATCAAATCCGCTGGGATTGGTGATGCCTGGAACAAAAGAATGGGCAGCACTTCGGCCACCGTCTATATTTGATACGCCTTTCTCACAACCTTCCTTTCAGTCAGGCTCTCCTGAGATCAGCGAAGCTTTGGCGATCAACTATTTCCCTCATAACAACTACTCGGTGCAGCTGATTGAGCCATTTCCTGTAGCAGAGTCGAAAGCGGTTCAGGAAGTACAGAAGCAGAATCTGCCAGAGATTGAAGTGGAGTCCCCTTTGCGCAACCCTCGACAGCCACCCGAGCCACCGCAGTTTAAGCTGATCCCACCCACCCCTGCTGACGAGGAAGTAAAGAAGCAATTGGGAACTGAGCGAACAGAGTCTCTTAGACGACCGGGCGGGTCCCGACGACGCTCAGAATCGCTGATGAGCTCCATTTCTCGGAACTTGAGTCTGAAGAACGCTCGCAATCGCAAGGCTGATCAGGATCTTGACGGAAGCCTGCATCCATTCTGGCGGCCGCGTGCTTTTTGGGACGACACAGATAGTGCTCGTCCTGAGCCAGAGCCTCAGGAACGGTCTTTACAACGAGGAATTGTGAACAATTCGTTAGGATTGCCGCAGGAGAGGACGGTTGTCAACGGTCCCGTGTCACTGGTCAGACGAATATCGGAACGGCGCAAGCAGAAAAGAGGTATCGTGAAGCAATCCAGCCATTCCAGCTTAGCAAAGTTTCAAGCAGGTCGCAAACTACACAAGTTGCCAGGCTCGGCACTGCGGTTCCACTTCCCGCTGGTAGGGATCAAGGATATTCACGAGAAGCTGTTGCATGCCAAACAACGCAAAGAGGACGAGAAGAGGGAACGAAGGAGGGCTGATCTTCGACGCAGTATTGGAGCCTATGTCATTTCGCAAGGAGATTCGAGATTTCCCGTCAGCAATATGAGCCTCTCACGGAAAGCTTGAAACGGTATCTCCCCATCATTTTCGGTTTTTACGAGATTATGTTGGACCGTTACACAAGGCCCTGGCGGCTTTGGATTTTCTTTACGTTGGGCGCTTGGGAGGATTTGTCTGCAGCGTGTTGATTTATTGCTCGACTGGGGGCACCAAAGACTTATGGCATGACTTGATGTCTTGACGATTAATGATTAGGATGAATGACGAGCTGTACAACTAGAACGCACGGCCCGAACCAGATGGGTGGCGATTCAGCAATTGATTTCGGTGCATGATTGATTCATCTTGTCGTCTTGTGCCCGACACTCTTGGCCTCGCTCTCCCTCTGCTGTCTCTTCCTCAGGTTTTCGAGCACAACTGAATCCAGAAACGGTTCAGACGTGATGCTCGAGTCGAAAACGGTTACTGTGAGCCGCGTATTAGCCATAATGTTGTTAATTCGTTCATTAAATGACTCATAATAATTATCCGTACCGCGTTGATCTTGCGTCTGTGGTTGGGCGAAGTCGATGGTCGCACTGGAAATCGACGCCTGGGGACATCGCAGCGTTTTCTCCAATGGACCCTTCAACAGCTCCCTCTTCTCCTCATTACCCGCCATTAGATTCCACAAGAGATCGTTGTATCCTTTTGAGAGCGATGAGAAAGAGGTCTGATGCTGCTCTCGGCACAAGACCTTGGGATGGTGGCCAATAATAATAGATGTACGCCCGCCTCATTTGATTGTTCTCATTGCTTGTGCCTCCAACTCTAACTACTGCCTTGCCAGACACACCCATCTTATCTTATCTCTTAGCAAAATCGATTGCGATATCGGATGGCGACTGCTGCGTGGACAATCCCAATCCAAACCCTCATCGGCCTTGAGATTGGCGACGATTTCAATCTGGCTTCGACATCCGCCGCAAGCCCAGGCGATGGTCCTGGTACCGCCTATACCAGCCCGTCGCGAAGCCACAAAAGGAATGCGTCCGTTGCCGGTTTCGACAGCTCCCCGGCGAGCCTTGAGTCGCCCGATCACAATGGTGACGACCACATGCGTGATAGCAGGAGGAGGCCAGTGAAAAGAGCTTGCAATGAATGCCGACAGCAGAAGGTGAGCTTTGGCGCAGCGAACCACATGCACAATGCGAAGGGCCCTGACAAAACACCACACGCATCCCTGAGGTGGTGCCGCCGTTGTTTTGGCCGTCCTTCACGGACGGTGTGTCGAGTCATCGTCGTGACCCCGGCATGTCGTCGCAATCGTTCGCTTGTCTTCTGGAGTGCCATTGCTAATGCTGTTCCCTCACAGTTGCGATGCGATGTTGTGCAGGAACCCTTTCAGACGTGTACCCGTTGCAAGCGACTCAATCTCGATTGCAAGATCGAGGACAATTTTAAGCGGATTGGCAAGAGATCACGAAATGCAGAAATGGAGCGCGAGATCATCGAGCTGCGAAAACAGGTAGCTGCAAAACAGCAGACCGGGGGTGCGGCGAATGGTTCTCACACAAATGACGACGCAAAGCTGCACCAGTCACCCTCGGCGGACGGGACCTTCACTTCAGACGCCGCCGCCGCGGGACTGCTTGACTTGAGAGGTGGCGGTTCAGGCAGACCCATCTTCAAGCGACTGGAAGAGGTGAGCTTGACGATTGACCGTGCACAGGAGCTCTTCCAACGCTTCTTCACCTTCCATCACCCCTTTCTGCCTTTTCTCAATCCCGACAGAACTCCGGATGAATACTATGCTCGATCACCTTTGCTGTTTTGGACAATCATTTCAGTGGGCGCGCGGCACTACACGCCGGAGCCCGATCTGTATGGATCTCTGACTGGACCTGTAATGCGGCTGGTCTGGTCGACTATCGCCGAGGTTCCTCAAAACTATCACATTGTCAAGGCTCTCATCTTGCTTTGTGCCTGGCCTCTACCCACCAGCAGCACTTCGACAGACCCAACCTTCATGCTTTGTGGGATGATGATGCAGATTGCCTTGCAGATTGGCCTCCACCGTCCGACTCATGCCCAAGACTTTTCCAAATTTCGGGTAGAGCTCAGGGAAGTGGAATTGCAAGATCGAGTGGTGGTGTGGAGTGTGTGTAACATTGTCGCTCAGAGAATCTGCACTGCCTATGGGCAGCCTCCGCTGAGCATCTACGACTGGACTCTGGGACCCAAGCCGATCGAGACAAATCCAAATTACGAACTGCCGGCTCCGATCTTGAACCGGTTGCTCATCGAAAAATTCGTCGACAAGGTTTCCAGGACGCTCTACATGAATCCACACGATCCCGTTGGACTTGTGGCGGACACGGAGCGGCCTACCTACGTTTCTTTCCTCGCGCACGAGCTGGAAGAGCTTGAAGATAAGTTACGCAAGGACACCTCACCAATCACAAAGGTGTATCTCAAGGCAGCAGCTCTGCATATGAGGTTGAGTGCCTTTTTCTCACCACCCTCGCTGTCTTCCTATCGGAGCGACATGTTAAAACTGTATCATGCCACGACTGATTTCCTCGAGACATGCCTCAGCTTAGAGTCCACTGTCAGCGTCAATCTCCCCTCAAGCTACTCACACGGCTTGTCACTGTCGCATGCGACGAACTATATATTCCACATGATGCTCGGTGCTGGCTTTTCCCTTCTGAAACTGATGCACAACTTTCTGGGGGAGCACGAGCTGGATGCCCAAGGAGCGTCTGAACTCCTCTCGAGAACGGTGTGGGCACTGAGAAGCATGAGTGTGATAGAGAACGATCTTGCGGAACGCCTGTCGGAAGTTCTGGCGCAGGTTTGGAAAAGCGGAAGAGTGCGCGCAGAGCCTGACCGGAGTAACATTGGGGAGGGTATTCTCGACGACAGTTTGCAACTCAAGGTCAAGTGTCGGATGTCCATGTCTGTAGTATTTGATTCGGTTTGGCAATGGCGGCAGAATTTCCATTTCCGTGGTGGGAAACCATCTGATGGTAAAGATGGCCCTGTTTTCTGCACGGATGACACTGACGGAATAGCAGTGAGGCAGCGAAACCCTACCTTCGATCAACATGACAATATCATCATACCGGCGTCAACTATGGACGCGAAACCGACGGTAATTGATCCCATGTTGCACAACTCTACCATTGTGCCGGGCATGGCCGGGATGGCCACTGGACTGGTGGACGAGGTCGGCATGGACTTTGGCCAGGCGAGCTACGATGTCTTTGACCCTTTAAATTGGATGCTGGATGGGATCGTGGATTTTCCTTACAACTTCAACAACGTGCAGGGGAACGAGCTGGCTGGGATGGAGTCGCTTGGTGGAGGGATATGAGCCCCGTGGTGATATTCGACGTCCCCAAGGGAGTCCGCCGGTCTGTCTGTCGTTACGGCTACGGCCGACGGGGGAGCCCAGGGACATCCCAGGCTTGTATTTTCGACAAATAGATATCCCAGATGATTTACGCAAAATCTAATGTCTTTTGTTTGATGCGACCCCTGAGTGCTCTACAGTGGAGCAGTATAGTTCTCTATAGATACCCTTGTACGAAGGACTCAGTACAACACCAGAAGCAACGTGTACGCTCTATAATTCCATGGCGGTCCCCGGGCTGCCACATGGCGGCTTCAGCCTCCCTAGCCTGTCAACTGGCACTTGGCGTGGTCCAATCTCAATGCTCCGGGTGCTGTGTAGGCTGCGTTTACGTACAAAACCAGGTCAGCATCACCACTTGGCTGGACAACATCAGCCACACGGGGTTCGGCTAGCACAGAAGAAAGCTGGCGGAAGCGATAGATGCGCTCTGGATCCAACAGATAGACACGGCCAGCGGCGAAGGCCAATCAGGCCTGACCAACAAGCATGACGGAAGGGACATTGATTGGACCGCGGCCAAGGCTGGTATTGATGCTTATCTATGTCCAAGCTGCGCCAAGAACGCCGAGATGCAAGTCGACTGGACTCCTTCCAGAAGAAGCTCACAGCTCTTCTCCTCTCGAACTTCTGTCGCTTCCAGCTTCCCCACGACTGTCGTTCTCGATATGGACAATGCACCCGATACTATTAGCGGTCTTCAGCTACGGTAGTGGTTGGCATTCCATGGTGGACTTCCAAGGTGGAGGCGACCTCCGGCCAGCTACACAAGTCAGAGAGCGGCCCTCAACGGAAGGACCGTAAGGACCGTCCGTCTACACACAAGCCTTCTCTCGCTTGTAGAGAGCACGGACACTGAACTTGTCGTCGAGGGTAACTTGGGGGTAGCTTGGGGATGACTTGACGGATCCATCCATGTGCCCACATCAGAGCCCTGTCGGCCCCGACCGCATCGGTCGAATCAGGGCGAGGCAACTACCAACAACTCCAAAGCCTAGGACCCTTATCTCGAAGATCGTGCAGTGGGGCACCAAAAGGGTCGATGGATGTCCGTGGTCTTGATGGCCGTCTCAGCGGCCGGAGTGACGGCGCCCTCCATGTCAAGCATTTGTGGCAATGGCCGACAGGAGATACTATATTATTTGATGTTCCCATCGACTTTTGGAAAGGGTCTCATGCCTCGGATCGTCCTTGTTCATCTCGTCGCGCATTGAGCCCCTGCCTCATCCCCAATTCTACAGTCCTGTGCCTTGTACACCAACGGCCTGCAAAGGCTCGACTTCGGCAAAATGGCTTCCTACGAGAAGAACGGTTACGACGTCGAATACCAGTATCCTGTCACCGAGGGCGAAAAGCACGACTCGGTGGTCGGCCCGGACGCCCCAGGGGCCGTTCACGGAGAGTCCTTTGACATTGGGGACTCCACCTATGCAAAACTTCAACGTCTTGCAGCCCGGTTCCATATTGAACAGCGAGGTATTGAGCGAGTTCCTGAGGATGAGCGGACGGACAAGAGTACTTTCAAAGTCGGCACCATGGTATGCTCACTCTCTCTGATTCCCCTATCGTGAAGCCTTGTTGCTAACCCCTTCAAACAGTGGCTTGCTGCCAACATGGTTGTCTCTTCCTTCGCCATTGGCGTCCTCTCTGTGCCCGTCTTCGACCTCGGCTTTGTCGACTCGGTGCTCACCATTTTCTTCATCAACTTGCTGGGAATCTTGCCCGTCTGCTTTTTCTCCACCTTTGGTCCTCGATTCGGCATGCGCCAGATGATCCTCGCGCGCTTTTGGTTTGGGTATTACGATGTCAAGATATTTGCCGTCTTCAACTGTCTGGCGTGTCTTGGCTGGTCTTCTGTCAACATCATTGTGGGTGCCCAATTCCTCCGTGCCGTCAACGATAACATACCATCGGCGGTTGCGATTATCATTCTTGCCGCGGGAACCTTCTTCATCACCCTCTTCGGCTACAAGGTGGTGCACTTCTACGAGATGGTGTCCTGGGTTCCGTGCTTTATCATTCTCCTCATCACCTTGGGAGAGTTTGCTCGTCGGGGTGACTTTGTCAACATCCCCATGGGCAGCGGCGAAGGCGAGGCAGGCTCCATCTTGTCCTTTGCTGCTTCAATTTTCGGATTTGCCACAGGCTGGTCTGCCTACGCCAGCGACTACACATGCTATCAACCTGTCAATACGTCACGGACCAAGGTCTTCTTCTACGTCTTCTGCGGCCTGCTCTTCCCTCTGTGCTTCACCCAGATGCTCGGCGCGGCCATTGCTACAGCGATCCCCACGCATCAGTCGTACGCGGACGCCTACGCCAAGAATGCCGTGGGAGGTCTTTTGCATGAGGTCCTTGTTCCGCGCCTGGGTGGCTTTGGGGAATTCTGCCTGGTCATCTTGGCTCTTTCGACGCTCGCCAACAACGCACCTAACATTTATTCTCTCACGTTCTCTTTGCAACTCCTGACCCACTATGCGCAGAGAGTCCCGCGATTCCTTTGGACCCTGATCGGAACCGTCATCTACTGTGCCATAGCCATCCCAGGTTTTAGCCATTTCGAATCAGTGCTGGAGAACTTTATGCTGGTGATTGGCTACTGGCTCGCCATTTACGAAGGCATCGCTCTGCCAGAACACTTCATCTACAAGGGCGGGTTCTCCGGCTATGTTCCGGAGAATTACGACCAGCCGAAGAAGCTGCCTCCTGGCATTGCTGCATTGACTGCATTCCTCTTCGGCGTGTTCGGTGCTGCGATGGGAATGGCTCAGGTGTGGTACATCGGCCCCATTGGCAAGCTGATTGGAATCGGGTACGGTGGTGACATTGGTTTCGAGCTGGCCTTTGCGTTCACCGCGGTGACATATATACCACTCAGATGGTTGGAAAGGAGATATTTCCACCGATAGACGATGGTTTGAGGACCAAGTGAAGCCCTGGTGGTGCGAACATCTGTGAGGGAGAACGGGGGGGAAAAGAGAGGAAAAGCCAGTTTCATTAGACACCTACACTACGCGACACCCTAAGCCTATCCGGGATTAGGCCGGGTACCCACGTCCCGCGGTATCTCGCAATGCAGCCTTTTTTCATCCATGACTTTTTGCCATCTTCCTCACATCTGCCTCTGTAATGCTCGATATTGGTATAATGTGATTACCGATGCACTATTACCAAGGAAAATCACTACGAGGGACAATTCTTAGAGCGACATTTGTATAGAGAATGCAGCATGGCGATGATGACGAAAGGCATTTACTCCCATGGCTTATCACATAGTAGTCGTATGGCTATTCTTCCGTGCGACGAAGACATCGCAGAAGGACAAGCTAGGTTCTTTTTACGGAAGAAAGATGGCGTTATTACTTGCTTCTATCTATTGTAGCTTGTTTTTGTTACAGGCTAAGTTGCTGCTCTCGAAGCTAGCTGGCTAGTTCATCTCTCCCATGTTCCGTTCCTGAATCCTTCTTCATTTTACTTTACTTCAACGTGCTCACGCTCAATGATCTCCACGGCGCCCTTCTTGTCGCCGCTCCCCACCGCATCCTCGTCGCCGGCATTGATCTCCTGCTTTTGGAGGATGTCGTTCTTCACGGCGTGCTTGCCGTCGAAGATGACGCTGACTTCCTCGAGCGTGATCTTGGACGTCTCCGGGTACGTAAAGTACACCACCACCCACGTGATGAGGATGATGATGTTGATAATGACGTAGTACTTCCAGCCGATGTTCTTCAAGGCCACAGGGTTCTATTGATAGTGTCAGCTAATGCCAGGGGTGTCGGTCCTGTCAAGTCAGAGGACTTACCAAGTAATTGAAGCCGGTGATGGTCGCCTGTACTAGCAGGTTCTGCGTACAGATGAGCTTCGGCCGGATGTCGTAGCTCATCACTTCGACCGTGTATCCAGTCAAGATGCCGTTCCACGTCGTGGCATAAAAGGCATTGAAGATGAAGATGAATGCAATGACTGCCGGGCCAGCATCCTTGACTCCATCTTGCACGTACAACGCGCTGCAGATCGTCCATGGCAAGAATCCGCAAAACAACATGCCAGTGAGGGAGGTCAAGAGCATGGCTCGCCGACCGAATTTGTCAATCACGTATGCACCCCAGAATGCCCATCCCATGTTCCTACAAGTCATGTCAGTACTTCATTCGATCCCGCCTTTCCCAGAAATCTGGCACTCACCACATGGTCAGGCAACCGTTAATGATAGATTGGTGGCGGGGGTTGGTAATGCCGATTCCCTTCAGGATAAGGACGAGGTAATAGCCGATGATGGTCTGTCCAGTGGCCTGGCTGAGAATGGAGCAGCTCACAACAATCCAGGTTCTGTGGCGGTTGCCCGGCGTGCGGACGAGGTCGAGCCAGCTCCTGCTCCCGTTCTCTTTCTCGTAGGCTAGTGTCTGCACGATCTCATTGTACTCGAAGGTCGCAAGGGGATCGGCTTCATTGCCACCACAGTGCCAGTCCACGAGGGTCTTGAATGCTTCCTCGTTTCGGCCCCGTGAGCAGAGCCAGCGCGGGCTCTCGGGGACCCACCAGGTCAGAGTGACAGAGATCAAAGACGGGAACATCTGAATCAACGATACGCTGCGCCAGCTCCAGTCGCTCTGAATGGAGAGGGTTCCTAGGGTGATCCAAGCTGCAATGGCGGCACCTGAAAGTCATATCAGCAGATGCGACAAGTTCCGTTCGCGACACCCCTCACCGAAGTAATACAGAGTGTTGAGCAGTGTCGACAACTGAGCGCGGTGGGTCGGGTGCGAAAGCTCTGAGACAAGCATAGGGGCGGCCGTGTACTCGAAACTCAGCCCGAGTCCGATAACACATCGTGCCACTGCGAACATGGCGATTCCTTGCGCGAAAGATTGTAGAAAGACGCCAACGATGATGATGACAGCTCCAGATATAATGGTCAGCTTCCGGCCAATCTTCTCGACGAGCCACCACAGAAAGAACTGCGAAATGACACCGCCGAGACCTTGAGTACCATTGAAGATTCCAAGCTGAGCACCTGTTGGATGGTGAAAGTAGGATTGCTATACTCGCAATTAGCAATTAGATGGGTCCAACGATCATCCACGGTTCTTGGACGCCACATACCCAGTACGTCAATGTCTGCATTCCATTCATAATGGAACCGTCAAGGCCGTTCGTGGCCTGCACGATGAGCACCACGCAGAGCCAGCCATAGAGCTTCCTGAGATGCTTGTACTTGTACCATGGCTTATCCAACAGTTTCTGCACGTCAATGGTTGTGTCTCCTCGCTTCGTCCCGATAACGATCTGGTTCTCCTGGCGAGCCATGTTTGCTTCGGGCAGTGCTCTTAACGAACTTGCAAGAGTACCTGAAGGATGAGAAAGCAATCATCTGCTTCGGGGATTCTACCACGTCCTTCTGGCACACATATCAAGCATTCGAAACCGCCCAGTCGACGATCTCCCCCACATTTCGAACTGCCGCGTCCGGAGACTCTCCGCAGAAGTTTTCCGGGGGTTAATTGCAACAGCCTAGGACGTCCTTTGCGGATAATATTTAGGCTAAAGCGCCTCCCACTGCATGATAGACGGTGCACGAGGAAGGGCGGCAATGTTCTTAGGCTTTCAGTTGAGAGATATTTGGTTGTCGAGGCAAGTCTTCGCCTAAGGGGATGAACGGGATTGGCGGATCGGGAGAGCAGCCGAAGTTGTGGCGCCTTCGTCGGCGTCGGTGAAGCTGTGGTAAAAGCGAGGCTGATAGTCAGTGGCTAAAAGGATCAAGGGTGGCACGAGAAGCTTGTCTGTAACAGAGAGATGCCAAAGTATCAACCTCTTCTGGGATACCGGGACGCCTTCGTGGCCTGATGATTGAAAGAAAGCAGAACGCCGAAACACGTGAAGTTGGAACTTTTGCAATCTGGGGAAATGGGGATTTTGCCCATTCGGCATCCTCCTAGCCTTGAACACTAGCCTCGCTCCACAAAGGTCGTTCCCCCCCACGCGGAATTGCGTCGAGGAGGTGAAAGAATCTGAGTCCATAGTCCCATGGAAAACATCGAGGTCGGAATTTAGCCTGAAGACGCGGAATTTGTGTCAAATCTTGTGGACGGATAAGTTGCTAGTCTGGCACATAGCAGAAACCGCTCCGGCTATGGCCCTGGTTGAATGCCAGCAGTAGCCTACCGAGAGTTGTCTGCCATATTAACCAACCGCCAGGGCTGATACCGCTCGCGGCTTCCTCGGCCAGATCAAGGGCCTCAGCTTGTTCGAAGGCGAGCCGAAATGCAAGGACAGACGACAACCACGTGGCGATACTCGCAGCCAGCCTTCCCAACGAGTATCTGGAGATGGCCATCTACTCCGATCGCGACCACTTTCAGCATGGAGGGCCTCGGCAAGCCGCCGCTGTTAGGTTCTGGAGCAAAGACCAATGGCCGAAACTCGGCTCGCTAGTATCTCGTATGACTTCAAGGGAAATACCCATGCTGTCGGTGCACGAAGCGCCATCGCCTCCCTTGTTGGTGGCTGACCCGAGGGCGTGGTCCAGTATTTGGAGAAATCAGTGGCATGCTTGCAGTGGCACGCATGCAGGGATATAGTCTGGTTTGGTCTCACTTAAACACAACAGGAGGCGTACCATGTGCTTGAGTCCTTTGTCCCTGTTGTTTGCTTTTCCACCTTTAGGATACGCCACCATGTCGCTCTCTGTCGTACTTTAGCATAATACTGTTAGTGCGTAACAAAAGGCGGAGAGGAACCTCAAACCATCTATGCCCCATGCTTCCATTACTACCACATTTTCATGACACATTCGGCACAGAGATCTGACGAAATGGCTCCGCCAAAAAAGAAGGGGCGAAGAATGCGTTACGCTGGAACAGTTTTCGCTGATTCGGTCAGGACGGCCTTGGAGAGAAAAGGCATGCCTCTCGATATAACATACCTCCTTTGAATGACGCTAATGATCCCGAGGGGATTTATGATATCAGCAGTACCGTCCGAAAGAGGGGGTCCTTTCATCTTGACGTTTGTTGACGTGACGTCTTGAAAAGTCAGGCCGGGACGGTGGAACGTGAACGAAAGACATCAGAAGACACCGAAACCTGGCATATGCAGGCTACTTACATCGAACCCATAAGACACATCAATTTTATGTCTGCGTTTGTGTCAATGATCGATCTCCGCGGAAGTTGCTGCACAGCATTTGTAGGGAGGAGCTGCATTGCGTTATCGCATCATGGCCCGGCCTGCTCCTCCAGTATACATCCTTTACTCAGTTGTTAGATCTTAGGAGGACGTGCTCATGCCCTCTCCAGTCACAGATGAGGATCATTTCAGAGTGAGTCTCTTCTAGAGCCGACGGACGGGTCGAATTCCCTTCTCCCGGTTCTTTCTGTCGAGGTAGTCCAGAGAAGAGGTTGGCGCTCTGAGACGGCCGCGGTGGGTGCATCTAAATGAAAGGCGTCCGTTGTCAAGAGAGGAATAGTCTTCATCTTAGTGCAGTGTATTCTCATCTGAGATTATTAACTTCTTCCTCTTCACCAACTAGCAGACTAGATTCATCCCAGCGCCAGATGACGCGGGCTTTCTCATGATTCAAGCAGTTCCCCTCTCCAGTAAGGACAAGAGTGTTCAGTTGTACCAACCAAGTAAGGTCACTTACCTCAAGACGATGGCACAGTACCCTACTTCACTGTCGATTCGTCACTATACAAACGAAGTGGTGAGAAAGGGTTTTGAAGGTCGACGAGGTTTGGAGTCCGGGGACATCGGCTGCGCCATGATTGGTCGAACCGCAGAACAACAACTGAGGCTGCGGAACCCCACAGATTACGGAGTATCTGGCATCACAACGCCAGGGGAACAATTTCGACCAGCTGCTTTCACCGTGACATCGCGATACACTGGGCTCAGGAGCTGTCTCTCCCAGGCAAGGCCATTAAAACACTTCCCGTCTCCATTTCTCCTCCCAACCCACCCTGACAGTCTTACCCACACCGCCAGTAAAGATGGACTTCGAAAGCCTAAAGAACCAGGTTAGCAATTTAACGCTGTACGACCTCAAAGCTGGCGTCCGCAAAGTTCAAAATGGTATGTCAATCTTCTGGCTGCTAGGGGAGATGCTGACGATGATGAAGCTGTCATGAACTTGACCGAGATGGAGGCCAAGGTCAGCCGCTTGTTCCCTTGAATTAGTTCTCCAACATGACCCTTACCTTTAAATCAGGTCCGAGAAGCTACAAATGGAGATCCATGGGGGGCATCTGCGAGTCTCATGCAGGAAATCGCCCAGGGCACACACAACTAGTCAGTCTCGCACCCCTACCCTTTGGAATCGCTGGCTGACTACCCCAGCCAACAACTCAACGAAATCATGCCAATGATCTACAAACGATTCACAGACAAGACTGCGGAAGAGTGGAGGCAGATATACAAGGTACGTGCCTAAAAACCCCTCGAATCCTCACCGTGCTTATGCCAGAGCAGGCCTTGCAACTCCTCGAGTTTCTCTGCAAAAACGGATCGGAGCGAGTCATCGACGATGCCCGGTCGCACCTCTCCCTCCTCCGAATGCTCCGCCAGTTCCATTATATCGATCAGAATGGCAAAGACCAGGGCGTAAATGTCCGAAACAGATCTGCAGAATTGGTAAAACTATTGAGTGATGTTGATACCATCAGAACAGAGCGGAAGAAAGCACGCGCAAACCGTAACAAATACGGAGGAGTGGAAGGCGGAATGGGGATCGGTGGTAGCTTCTCCAGTGGTAGTCGATATGGCGGCTTTGGCAGCGAGACTGGTGGCTTTGGAGGTTACCAAGGCGAGGTCTACGGCGATGGTGGAGGCTTCGGTGGTCGTGACACCGACTTTTCGGGCACTCAGCGACGTGGCGAACAGTTTGAGGAATACGACGAGGCAGACGATTTCGAGGCTCCACGACCGACAAGGAGCACCACTACACGAGTAACGGCACCGACAACCACCGCGAGACGAGATCCGCCAAAGCCGAAAGAGCCTGAGCAAGATCTCTTCGATTTCGGTGACGAACAAACCGCGGCGAAGCAGTCGAACAGCAAGGCACCAGCAGCCCAGTCGAGCGGTCTGGATGATTTTGGTGGCTTGCAAAGCAGTACAGCCAACGATGACGATGATTTTGATGACTTTCAATCGGCCACCAGCCCAGCGGCGACACAACCCGTATCCAATCCCTTAGCTGGTATTGCCCCCCCTCCGACGACCTCGACTACGACGTCGGCCACGCAATTTGCAGCTCCAAAGCCAGTAGCTCCTGGACAGGCTGCCGGTCTCAACAACATTTTCACAACTGCGTCACCCGCGCCATCGGCGACTTCTTCGATAATGACACCGACGTCGTCAACGTTTTCACCGCCGCCTGTGCAGAAACCTACTCAGCCTATACAACCTGCTGCGTTCAGACCTTCTGGACCGAACTATTTTACATCCGTGCCCATGTCGACAAATTCGCAGCCGACTGCCACGTCGAGTGGATCCACGCCTTTGGGCGGAGCCACCCCCTCATATACATCCTCCACTTCTGCAGCATCACTGGGTAAGCCCGTTTCCAAACCAGCGGCTGGCAAAGTTGGCGATGCTTTTGGAGACCTCTGGAGTACCGCAAGCAGTAAAGCAGGGGTCAAGGGCACCACTGGGCCGCAGAAGGGACCAGATCTAGCGAGCATGGCTAAGGCAAAGAGCCAAGCAGGAATATGGGGAGCAGCATCAGTAGCGAGCTCGACCACCGAAAGGCCTGGCGGCCTGGCTTCCAACCCTAACAAACCCACCACACCCTTGGGCAATGGCCTGGATGATTTGCTTGGGTAGATGAAAAAGAGAAGTCCTTGACTTGACCACAGACACGAAAAGAAACGTTCACAGCTTGATCAGCAGACCTTTTGGTGATTTGCATAGATCGGAAAGATAATTGTTCGCTTGTTTGACGCTGCTCGGCGATGACAGATAGTCCTGGCAGATTCATAATACCGTAAACGAATTCGGGGTCCCGTGCGATCCGACATCCGGGCGTCTGCCACATAGTCGAGGTTTACCAACATGATCTATATGCAGTTTGCGAGGCGGGAAATTTGAGGCGGGAAGACCAATAAATGATGGTGGGAGCCAATGCGAGTGAGACAGGATCGAGGAAGACCCGGAGTTGTGTCCAATCCCTTAACGGGGCTGGTAGTTTGTCTGGGGCACCGCCCAGGAGGCAAATGTGGAATGGGAAACTGTGCGTAATGATAATACGCAGCAGAGGATGGGCAAGCCCGAGCCAGGGATGCTCTCCAGATATCGAGTATCATTAGTGGTTGAGCAGTGGCGGCAGTGGCCCCTACGCAGTAATATGTGTAGTTGACTGTGTCCCCCCTTCAACAACACCTCATCCCAGTACATATACTCCATATTACCATCTGATTATCCTCGCCACTACTATTATTCTATATTCATAGGACTGACCGTTTTTCTCATTCTCGTTGCTCCCTGCTCGCCGCTACCTAGCTGTCGTCAGACTCTCAATCTCGACGAAGCACCTCGTTTGCCTTTCTCGGGGAACGTCAAGAGGTGCATAAGTTCAGTCTGCCCGCCGCTAGAGCTGTGCCGCTGCTCCCTCCGTCATTGTGCATACGCTTGACTCCTTGGTTGATCGACCTTGTCGCAATCGATTGCGGCAACAAACTCTCCAATCATCACGAGGAATGGCGGGGTGAAAGATGGAATCCCTCTCCCAGAAAGGCAGAAAGCAATCGACTAAGTCGCCTTCGCCCATCCATCTGGCAATGTAAGTGGCTTTCCAACCTTTGCGTCTAACTTTCTCTGCGTTTCCCGCCTCCTACTCCTCCTCCTCATACTCTTTCGCCCCCGCCGTCGATGCTAACATGACAGAAAGACCTGCCCACAAGCGCTCCAAGAGCGCCAGAGTCCTCAATCTTCTCCGCAGCGACACCCTTCCTCGAGAAAACGGTTCAGACACTGAGTCGCCCGTGACGACCACCACCTCCACCACTGGCCCCTTCTCCTCGACGTCTCCTTTGACTCCGAGCGAGGGCCCACGACTGAGTCCATTGTCTCCGACCACCACCAGAAACTCTCAGCTGGCCATGGAATCGAACGAATACTCCCGGGAACCAGAATCGTCCCACCACCTGCACCCCGTTCCTTCAGGCATCTCTTCCGGCCAGGGAGGTTCGATCGAGGACTCGGTCCGCACCTTTCGAGTCTTCGAAGTCCTCCGAGGCAAAGACACTGCCGCCATTTCCAAAGCTATCACCGAATCCATACCCTCTCCTTCCAATTTGCAACCGATTCCCGGCACAACAATACTCCACCTAGCGATCCAATGCGCAGAACCTCAGGTCGTCGAGCAGGTGTTAAGAGAAGGCAAAGGCCTCGATGTCAACGCACAGGACAAGGAAGGCAATACCGCTCTACACTTGGCTGCTCATCTCGGCCGGGCACCTGTCGTCCGAGACCTGTTGGAAGTGCCCGACATAAATGATGCCCTCGCGAACAGGCAAGGCAAACTACCCATCGACCTCGCTCGAACTCCGGAGATCTTTCAACAGCTACAGTTGGCGCGTTCAATTTTCCTTGACGACAAGATCAAGGAAATACATGCCGCGTTGGGCCAAGGTGATTATAAGAAGTTCGAAACCATTTTGACAGAGCCGCGGGTTGAGGGCACTTTGGATGTGAATGCGTTGGAGTTACCGACTGAGCCTGCGACAGTCCAGAGCGGCGGAACGCTATTGCACGAGGCGGCACGCAAGAAGGATATCCAGTTGGCCCAGATCTTACTGTTACATGGAGCTGATCCTTTCCGTCGCGACCGTAAAGGGAGGCTTCCGCAGCATGTGACCCAAGATGATCGGACAAAGGCCATCTTGAAGAAGTCGCCTGCCGCCGCTGCTGCTCAGCGAGGCATACAAGAAAAGGCGATTCTGGGGAACAGCCCATCGCAGGCTAGAACAGGATCTGGATCCAGCGATGCGACTAAAGACGCCCGAGAAATGAAGGGATATCTCAAGAAATGGACAAATTACACGAGCGGGTATAAGTTACGGTGGTTTGTTCTCGAAGAAGGGGTTCTCAGCTATTACAAACATCAAGATGACGCTGGCTCGGCTTGTCGAGGAGCCATCAATATGCGCATCGCAAAACTGCACATGGATCCGCAGGACAAGACGAGGTTTGAGATTCATGGCAAGTCCTCAGTCAAGTACCATTTAAAGGCCAATCACGTTGTCGAGGCAAAGAGATGGTTCTGGGCCCTCAACAACGCCATCCAATTCACAAAGGATGAAGCCAAGGAAGAAGAAAAAAGGCGTACCCTTGACGGCGAAAGCTTTCGACATACCCGCACCGATACATCAGATACTCTCAGTGCAGCGGCCAGCAGATCGAAACATCCTGCTCAGTCGCTAGGAGTTGCGGGAAGCTCTTCCAAAGTAAGTTTCCGTTCCGATGTGGAGGGTGGATCAGCATACGACTCGTACGATGCGAGCCTCCAAGGCGAAGAGCTTCAAAGGCTGCCTACCAATGCCGTTGTCAATATCGACGCTGAAGAGGATGCCGACGGTGACGACGCTAGCAGTCGTGAAGTCCACCAGCCGGGAAGTAAAGACGCATTCAATATCACCGCACAATCTGCCAAGCTACAACTGGACCTGCTGGCAAGAGTTTCCGACGCGTTGATCGCCAGGCAATCATCCCAGGCAGACACGACTCTATCCGATCCAGATGTCGCGCAGGCTCTTCTCACCTATCAAACAGCCGTTAACAGCCTCAATGGCTTGGTTGCGGACCTACTCAAGATTGCTCGAGACCGTGACGCTTATTGGCAATACCGGCTAGATCGAGATGCAGATGCCCGGAGGATGTGGGAAGAAAGTATGGCCAAGATTGCTTATGAGCACGAAGATCTTAAGAAGTCCATCGCCGAATCGGAGGACAAGCGTAAGCGCACGAAACGGGCTCTGAAAGAGGCCCTCGAGGGACAATCGGTGCCCGCAAGCCGTCCGGGCTCCATGCTCCAACAAGAATCGATGGACCATGTCCAATTCGCAGAAGCGGTTGAGAATCAACTTGACCTTCGGGTAGAGGCTCAAATCTCGACGAGGTCACGACGGAAATCCGTCACTAGAGATGGCAATAGACGAAAATCAATCATCGCGCAACTCACCAATCTCTCTGACTCCGAATCTGGAGATGATGAAGAGTTCTTCGATGCGATCGGCGAAGGCAAGGTTGAGGTAGTCGAGCCGCCTCTTCTTAGTCCTCCGCCTGTGCATGTCCCGTCATTATTGGAGGAAGAAAAAGAACCTTTTGTCGACGAAAGGGCCAGAAAGCAAATGGAAATTGAACCCTCTTATGCCGGATACGAAGGGGGAGTTCGCGAGCGACTGAAACTGGATGCTGACAATCGTCCGAAGATTTCACTCTGGGGTATTCTTAAGTCTATGATAGGCAAAGATATGACCAAGATGACTCTGCCGGTTTCTTTCAACGAACCAACCTCTCTTCTCCAGCGTGTTGCTGAAGATATGGAATATGCCGATCTCCTCGACATTGCAGCGGACCGCCCGGATGCCACTGAGCGTCTCGTGTATGTCGCTGCATTCGCGGCCTCGGAATACGCCAGCACAATCGGGCGCGTTGCGAAGCCGTTCAACCCTCTTTTGGGTGAAACGTACGAGTACGTCCGTCCCGACAAAGGATATCGATTTTTCATTGAGCAAGTCAGCCACCACCCTCCTATCGGCGCTGCGTATGCAGAATCTGCGCGGTGGGACTACTGGGGTGAGTCGGCGGTCAAGTCAAAGTTTTACGGCAAGTCATTCGACATCAACCCACTGGGGACATGGTTCCTGCGCCTCCGTCCTTCAAGCGGCGGTCCGCCCGAGCTGTACACGTGGAAGAAGGTTACCAGTTCTGTGGTAGGCATTATTACCGGAAACCCAACAGTGGACAACTATGGCACCATGGAGGTCAAGAACTGGACCACGGGCGAAGTCTGCATTCTTGACTTTAAACAACGTGGGTGGAAGGCCAGTTCGGCTTACCAAGTCTCCGGCAAAGTGATGGACGTCAATGGTGTCACAAAATGGAGTATTGGCGGGAGGTGGAATGACAAAATCTACGCTCGAGTCACCGAGGGATTTGAAGACGAAGCGGTAGGAGATGGTCGCTTACACTCGAGCATGGGGAGAGGGACTCAATCCGATAGACAGCAGGCCTTCCTCGTCTGGGAGGCACATGCGCGTCCACAGGGAATACCGTTCAACCTCACCCCGTTTGTCGTCACTCTGAATGCTATCAACGACTCCCTGCGTCCCCACCTCCCTCCCACCGACACACGCCTGCGCCCAGATCAACGTGCCATGGAAGACGGCGAATATGAATTCGCGGCGACGGAGAAGAATCGTGTCGAGGAAAAACAGCGGGCGGCGCGTCGCCAGCGTGAGGCCGCAGGTGAAGAGTGGAGACCCAAATGGTTTGAGAAAAAGGTCGATCCCATCACTGGGGAAACCTATTGGGAGCACAATGGCTTGTACTGGAAGAAGAGAGCCGAAAAGGATTGGGCGGTTTGTGATGATATCTTTTAGCGGGAGCAGGATGAAGAATGGGAAGCAGAAAAAGGCAAAGAAACATTGTCTGCGCAAGAGAACTATACGAAATACCCAGAAAAGGCGTCGTACCTTTGGACCCGGCAGCAGCTACAGCAAATGCCTCATATCCGCGAGAAGGATGCCTTCTTTTGGTCGATCTGTTTTCTCAGCCTTGACTCTCCCTGGAAGACTGAGTATAAAGCGTTGGCATTGGCTGTCAGGTGCCAGGGTATTCATATACGAACATGAAGTTGATTGTATTTATATACCAACAATATCCATACCATCTTGAGCTATGCTATTGATGGGCCGAGACAAAAGACTGGGGCGTATTGAGAACTCAATTTCTGCTCGGTATCTTCATGGGGCCAAGGGGCTGTGGTCCCTACCCAGTCAATCAAGATCATTGTCATCTCACAGAACAGCCGGTCAGGGGTTGCTGGACTGATTGAAACAGACATGTCCTACTCGCCCAGATCACAAGGCTGAGGTTCATCCTGGGAACCAACACCTGTCCCTGGTCGTTCAGTCAGCATCTTATTGGATACACTTGCAGCCTATGCTTCTCATTCTGTTCTGTATGTCACGTACGGGCTGCGGCCATTGTTATCTTTGCAAGCTACTCAGGCAAGCCTCACAAAGACCGGCGTCACCGATGGTTAGGCTGAAAACCAAAGCAGCCTCGTGACGAAGTGGAATTTACGTCCTGCTTTGAGCCGACGCTTTTACAAGGTCACCATCGAGGGATGTGATGGGTCTTCCACGCGAGAACGCCTCCGGAGCACTCCCCTTTCGAACTCCCGACAGGCTCAACCGAGCCACGACGCCTTGCTCAGGACAGAGCACTACATCCACCGACGCATCTTAGCGACCTCCTTTAAAAGGACAGGAACAGTGGTAGGCGAATAGTCGGATGATTGACTCTAACCGAAAAGGACTTTGTGGGCTTCAGCTATTATCTGCGTGCCAGAACCACTGCTTCGCAAATCTTGAGCGGCTTGCCTGCATGGTCAACTCAGCCTGAAACTGGTTTGAGTCGGGCTTATGGCAGGGCGACCTTGCTTGAGCATTTGAGTCCATCTCATGGCCTCAGCCATCCGAGACAGGACAGCGGTGCTTTGGCGACCTTTTCGTTCTCTTCCATTATTACGCCCTACGGCAGATGACCAGTACAGATGTCGACGGTTCGAAAGCTGCCGGGCATGCTCCGGTATGCAGGCTGAAGGTGCAGTAGTCGCCCACCGAACAGCCAGCAAACCGAGGCGAGTTATGGAAAGAGCTTCATATTGTGTATCTAACGGGCTTACTGGAGAGAGGATGGCGGTGCGGTAGCTGCAGAGGTAGAGGCACTGTGGACGCAAAGAGAGACCTCGATGGTGGCTGTAATGTGGGGGAACATCGTGTTCAACAAGTGTCTAAGGGCAAGCTAGCTGAACCAACATATCATATTGCTCAGACCCCAGGCGATCAGAATTCCGAGAAGGTGCATGCCCTATCTTCCAAGCCGTCGTCCAGCGATGAACGCGAAGGCTGCAGCACATGTGCAAGCAGTCTCATGGGGATCTTCTTCTCCCAGCTGTCTTGTCCAACCGACAGACAAACCATCACACCATGTCCTCTCACGACGTTCCCAGTACCGAGGCCAGATACAGAGGCCAATATACCAGCACCTAGTTTAGGCCTCTCGGGCTTTCCTGCATAGGTTTTTCTCTTGGGCCTGAAATAGCGGAGCACCCTATTCAAAGCTCAAAGGGCTTAATGTACGTACAGTTCTGCACATACATGTTCTCTCGCCCTTCAGCCGCGGTCATGGACGGGCGGCTTGCAAAGAAGTCCAGCGGCCCGTCCAGAGGAAACTTGTTTCCGTTGATGCGGATAGGACGAACGAAAAGCCCGGCTGTCCCACTCGCACGGCTTCTGGGTTTATCGTTGTTGGCCCATGTGGCTGCATACCCATGTTTCGTCTATTTTCGGCCCCCAAGGAGCCACCTGCGCGCGCAGCAATAATACGATTTGTCCAGTGTGCTACTTGTTTGACGCTGGCGCTAGCTCCAGATCGAATGACACGGCAATTCCGGAGCCTACCAACGTGAGGCTCCCAACGAGGTGGTCGACGCTGTGTGTCTCCTTGGCCACACCAGCCGTCCCGGGACAGGGGTATCTTTGAGACATTCCGAGCCTCGTTTGGTTCTACACTACTGGGCGCTTTCGGCAAAGTGCGACCAGATACTGGCTTGACACGGCTCACAGGGGTGGGCCTGAGGCGTGCCGCTCGCTTCAGCAGACTGTCAAAGGGCCTTGGCCATTGCTTCAGCTACTGTACTCTGGGACTCGGCCGATTTGTGCAACATTGGCCTCATACTCCATTTACACTACTATCTTTATATACTGTGGCGAGTCTGCCGACTCTGTGCAGTGCAATATGTCCGCTACGGAGCCTCACGGCCTTCTTTGCACTGAGAAGCCGCCACTGCTTAGCCTGCCTTGAAGGCTGACAACAATGACCTCAAAACCATCTGGGGAAGTCACCTATGAGCTTCTGGGATATGGAGAGATGTCCAGGGTGAGGAATATCTGCCCCCGATCAGGTCTGACGATATCGAGCCCCCCTTCTAACCCTTTTGCTCAATAGGTACCGCCGCCCGAGGAGCCTGTTCGAAGCATCCGCAGCTTCATCTGGCACAATCCGACGATTCCCATTGTTTTCGGTATCGGAGCTGCCTTTGCGGTGGGATGCTTTGCGTTCACGCACTGGCTGGGCACGCAGAAGTTCATCTGCCCCGAGTGGGCGCTCGATTGTTCAGTGTCCGAGTTCCTGGCCGAAGTTGTGGCACATCTGGGCCAGGTGCAAGGGATCATCACCGCCGTCTACACCGCGTCGGTGGCTATGATGGCTTATGCGACCTTTCAGGTGGCAGAGACGACACTCTGGCCCGCTCTAACGCAAAAGACCTTCTCGATGAGCGACATGGACCACTATCTGGCCTTGACGCGGGGATCCCTCACGGCCTCGCCACGGGCGTTGTGGCATGCTCGAGGGCTCGGTCCACTGGCAGTCCTGTTCACCGCAACAGTCATTGCACTTCTCCAGTTGGCCAACTCCATCTTCGTCGGACATGCGTACTCGACCACGAATGTCACCACGACGTACTACAGCAATCATTCGGACGGCGGTGGCATGGGTCTTCCCTTCGATGGCTTCCAGATGAACCCTCCGGGGTTACTCCCCGGCGCAGCTGGAGACGCCGTGTCGGTTTATACATCCTGGGCCAACGGCCTGAGCAGCGAGCCTATGCCCGACCAACGCAACTTCATAATTGACCGCGCCAACCTGTCCAGGGTGGGGGCGTTCTCTGCGTACGCCATCGAAAAGCACACCATCATCTCGTGCTCAGCCACGCCCATCAATATCACCTCGGAGTACGCCGACATGTTCACCGTTCAGGCTAACATGTCAGCCACGGATCTGTGGATCCGGCAACAGCCCCAGCTATCGTTATGGGTGGACCGGTGGAGGAATCTCAGCGACACGAGGGCGGTCACGACAATGGTGTTTGTCGCCATCAACGGCACGATCGAGGGCGGCTACAAGAACGGGCCAACTGAGGTCATGTTGGAGCTGGGATACGTCGAGGGTGTCTCGTCCCTGGCGTGTGACATCGACGTGGAGCTCCAGGACAGCGTCGTCTGCACGTGGAAGGACCAGTCCAAGTGCCCGCCGCCAAGCATGACACTCTCCAAACTCGAGAGCCTGGCCCAGCCGTGCGCCGGCTGCATCTCGGTCTGGCTCGCTGCCGCCGTGGAGGTCTACGGCGTGAGCATCTACGGCACCCAGCCCATGTTCTACCCGACGTTCACGGACCCGGGGGTGCTGGCGCCCGCGCAGCTGGGGAACCTGACGGCCGCCTTGCCCGTGGCGTGGACCAGCGTGTCGACCAGTCCCACCTCGTACAACTGGTCGCAGAAGATGCTGCGCAACTTTATCGAGGTCGGCTCGGGCGCCATGGCCATAACCATCATGCGGCACTTCCCCAACGAGAGCGGCATTTTAGAGTCAAGACTGCCCATGCTGCGTCTAGACGCGAGCCGAAGCTGGCTCCTGTTCCTTCCCCCAGCGCTGGTGCTGGTCAGCATCGTGCTAGTAGCCGGGCTAAGTGGCTTCATGCACGCCGAGGCGAACCTGGCTCACGTGCGCCGGGGCACCACGAGCGAGATCGTCGTCAACAGCCAGACCGAGGACATCAAGTCCGTCGTCAATGAGGCGAGGAAGTCGGCCACTACCCGCGACGCCTTGTCGCGGTTGCGTGTCCGGTACGGCGTCGTTGCCGAAGGCAGTGCTGGACTGGCGCGCGGCGACCGTGTAACTCCCTTTCAGAACGGGCCTAGCTGGGGAACCTCCTTCTATGGTTTATAGGACGACATGTAACATATAATAATCTGCTGCTGCTGTACAAGGGGGTCCCATCATGTACTTGGGCTCAATGAATGAATGTCTCGAATAGTTCTTTCGTGGGCGGACCCCAATCTCTCGAAATGCAAATTCCTCCCTCCACCTTGGCTCTGTCAGGTCGAATGAGGCCAGCCTGTAGGGAATATTCTCAAAGTCCCCTTCTGCTAAAGAAAATGGAAAGTATGGCCGATCTCAATATTGTCTCTCTCCTCGACAGGCAGTGAGATCCCCCGAAGCACCGATTTCTACAGGCCTCCCGTCCGCTTTCGTCACAAATCAAAAACACGGACTAATAATTACAGTAACTAACCGAGGAAGAAGAGGCTGCCACGACGTGGCAAAGAAGACAAACAGATTCGATGTAGTATGATATGATGGCTTTATTGATGAAATCACACTTATGTACAGTAGCCTCCAGGGCCAGGACTTAGACAACCAAGGAACTGGGGTTTTGTTAGGACAGGGAGAGGGAATCAAGGACTCATAATGAATCTACATGCATCCGAACCGAACTTGAATCCACATTGCCAATTTCCCACATCCGTTGAGAGCCCGGGACATGACTCTCTTCCAAAGGGTAGGCAACTTGGATTCTAGTGAGCTGTGTCATCTGAAAGTGGGCGAGGAACGACAGCCCTGGCTATTGTGAGAATAGTGGATAGTAAAGGCGCAGGCAAACAGGCACTAGTTTGTGACAAGCCCTCGGAGAGCCTCCGTCAGGAAGACGAGAAAGAAGACTCTGAGAAAGTATACATAGCTGGGATGAAGATGGAGGTGATCAACTTTTCATTTGCCTACTACTTATGCTGGCGCTGTAGCTGTCGGTGGCAAAGCACGTTCTTGTAGACATGATCTGCTCATGCTTGTTGGAATTTGGACTCTTGACACTTTTGGCCTCCTGCAAACTGCGCTCTTAGACTAGAGTGTGCCCTTCCAAGACCACGGATGTGGTAGTATTCTAGGAGGCACCGCAGTCGACAATGGTGGGCTTGACCTCATGTTTAACTTGACCAGACCCAGAACCAGTCCCCTCGAGCTTCTTGACGATCTCCAAGCTCGCTGCGTCGGCAACCTCACCGAAGACAACGTGCTTGCCATCCAGCCACGAAGTGACAACGGTGGTGATGAAGAATTGAGAGCCGTTACTGTCGAAAGCCAGTCATGTCAGTATCACATTTGACCCAAGGCACGGAAACAGGCAAAAACAGCGGGCGTCCTTACGTGTTGGGACCAGCATTGGCCATAGACAAGATGCCCGGCTTCGTGTGAGCTCTCTTGAAGTTCTCGTCCGCGAACTTCTCACCGTAGATGGACTTGCCGCCAGTGCCCTGTGCTCGTCAGTAAAAATGTCCGCCGTTCCACCGTCTTTGAGGAGCGACTGACATTGCCACGAGTGAAATCACCACCTTGCAACATGAATTGAGGGATGATTCGATGGAAGGAGCTGCCCTTGTAACCAAAGCCCTTCTCGCCGGTGCAGAGGGCACGGAAGTTCTCGGCGGTCTTGGGCACTACATCGTCGTAGAGGTTGAAGTTGATCCTACCTCGGTGAGCTGGAGATGACAGCAACCAGTTAGCCAACAATCTGATCAAACAGGCAGTTGAGACGGAAGACGTCCACGGTGATGACGAGCAGCAGGGCGATCGTTGGAGCGAAGAGAGTAAAGTAGTGAACGGCAAAAGGTACTTACGAGGAGGAACTGGCTTTCCAGCGCGTTTGGCATCAGCTCTAGCTTTGTCGAGCGGCGCGTCGGTCCACTCGACCTCGAACCAAGCGGTCATACCCATGGCTGCAGAGGATGAGGAGAAGAGTCTGGCAAACGAGGTGGGTGAGGATGGAAGGCGAACTGAGAGATGCTGTTGAAGACGAAAGGAAGATGAGGATGGCGGGGTTAATAAAGTGTGTCGAAATTTGAAGGAACTGACAGCATGGCGGGGGAGCGACATGGCTGTTTTTCCAATGAGGGGTGATCTGCGGCTGCGTGGTGCGGTTGGTGCCAGTCACTGCCAGTGGTGCAGCGTTGGACGGTACCCGGAGGGTGGGAGGAGTGTCTAAAGGATGGAAATGGGGGCCTGCTACTCGGTAAAAGTGCTGTGGCAATGTTGGTGGAAGCTGCACGTGATTGTGGCAAAGGCAAAAAAAGCTGCACAAAAAATCATTCAGTCAGCCCACCCTCACCCGCTGCACATGTTCAAGCGAAGGCCATCATCTCCAACCCAGGCTGGGTGGTGACGTGCTGTGACACTCACCGGCTGGTCGCTCTGACTTCCTTGTCTTCCCACGACGGACGTTCAATGTAACGACGACGACGGAAACAATGCCCAACAAGTGAATGAAGAAGTCTGCGGTAGTGACTGAGTATGGGCTACCACAGCTCTTGTGAGCAAGAGCTAGAATATTGACCTGGCAAATGTTCAATCCGCACGACCGAGTGAATCAAAGGTCTGTCCGTCAGCAAGAAATGCTATCCCTCCGGGAGTGCCGAATTATTGATACACAAAGTATTGTACAATAAGATGCCGACAGGATGAGCTTGTACGTCCAGTTGGAGATCAAGCTGAGAGCTTGCTGATGGGAAGATAATCACTGAAATACCCCTTTACTACACCGTACTGGGGGCTGCTTAGCTGGCTGGCTACGCCTCTTTGGATACCCACTGGCAGGAAAATTTATCCTCTGTCTAACCAATCAACACAACCGACTGGACATGAGGGAAAAAAGGGGGGTCTTCAGGTTGATTATCCTCAGACATCTCGGTCCGGACAATGCATTCCATTACTATCTGGCAGCGTGCCTGATGATACATCACTATCTATCTGCAGGTCGATGTCCCCTCGCCGTACTACGCGTAGGAGCGGTCAGCTGAAATCATCCTCGCCGCCTTTGACCGGACCAGCTTCAATCGCCATAACTCTAGATACCAATTCCTTGGTTTCCCGCGCGATCTTAAAGGCAAGGGGAGGAAGTTGCTGCAAAAATTCTTTGTCTTCCGGAGGCTCATTGCTTGCCTGCAACACCTGCTCTCGACAGTCTCGTAAAATCGACACGATCGGACTTGATTTCTCTCTTAAGGTGCCCTGGTATGAGGATGGCTCGTTCCCAGTCCTGTCCACTGAGTTGACAATGTTTTCAATCGTGGCAGAAATGGTCGTCATATGATTTCGGATCGTGGCCATGGCCTCGTCTTGCCGAATGGTATCAACCAGGGAGGTGATGGATTGGACTAATCCATCAGTCTGATCTTCAAGGTACATCTGTGCACTCTGGGTCAGCATCGCCAGTCGTCCCTGTCTACACTCGCACTTACCTTGAGATCCTCAAGATCAGCTTCCTCTTGAGTGGTCCCATAGTCCGATTTGATGCCGAGTCCGGTACCGTTCACGTAGGTTGAACCACCGCGTTGAAGAAGGCCTGAACCGGCTCGATTCGAGACATTTCGCGTTGCCGATGGGGTACTGAGGGCGCTATAGATGCTCTCGACTTCGCTCCGCCTTCTCAATGTCTCAGCGATATTAAAATATCCGTTGCTCTGCAGCGGTTCCAATGTCGGTTCATCATCATCTTCCAATTCCCCGGCGGGTGTAGGGCGAATCTTGACAGTGTGAAGGAGGTCAACAACGGCTGCCGTCAAATGTGAAGCGGCAGCATCCAAAAGACTCAGTGGCGAGAGCCCACTAGCTGAAGCGAAATTCTTCGAAGCTGTGATCAAGTTGTTCGCTGTAGCCGAGACCTTGGTCTTGAGCTTGGCCCGTCGCTTGGCCATTTCGTCGTCCTTTTCTGTCGATGACCCAGCATCAATGTCTGACGTGATCCCGCGCACTGCCAACACCACCGTTTTCATGTGGTCAAGTACAGCTGATGGACTGTCAGACCTGGCAATTTGAAGTAGCTCATCAATCGCGATCTGAAATTTGGTGACATGAACATCTTTGACCAGTCCTTCCCTGTCCTGCAGAGCCATGGCGTGTTGGCTCGCATCGGGTCGGGCAATGTTGAGCCCCAGCGAGCTAGCGCGGACACTGCGAAGTTGTGCTTTGGCCTTCACATAACGGGCTTTCCAATTCTTTACTTCCTCTTCGAGTTTCTGGACATCGACCTGCAGCTTTTCTTCTCGTTCAAGGCTGCCTCCGCCTGATTCCGCCATCGCCCTCATCTCTTCGAGGTATGCCTGACCTTGTCTGCTAACTTCCTCTGTCAGCTGCTGCTGTTGCGTCAGTTGTTCTCGTAGAAACCCATGGTCCTGATCCAACTTGAGGAATTTGGTCTTCCAAAGCACATTCTCACCGCTGTAATGTGGTGTTTCGGCTCTGAGCTTTTCGATCTCCTCCTTGAGTGACCTGTTCAAGCTTTCTGCCTCTTCAAGTTTCTTCTCTAGATCCTGTTTCGTAATGACCCATTCTTCGTTTTGTCTTTTAATCTGGCGCAATTCCTCATCCTTTGATTCAAGGTTTGTTTCTAAATCAGAGACCTTTTCTTGCAATTCCGCAAGGCTCGGCAGATTCGGCTTGGGATAGTTCACGCTAGCAAGACTTTGCGATGTCGCAGATGTATCCCTATCGCTCCTTGGGCTAGTAAGAGAGCTTTCGAGCCCAAACGCATCACTAGATCGATCGTATTTCGTGTCTGTGGTCTGGGAATCGTCCTCGTCCTCGACCATCATACTTTTATTGGGCGTGATGGTGTTGCTCTGAAATTGTCTCGCCATTGGTCGGCCATAGTCGCTGGGTGGGGGGAGATTCTCAAACTGAGGGAGACTAGATACCGACTCTTGTCTCTGAGGATAATTCGGTGCACCCGAGGAACCGAAGGACTGGGTTCTGGGCGGCGCACCAAAGCCATTGGGTACTGGAGGGCCATCTCTGGACGAGGCGGTGGGACCTCTGGATTGTGAACGGGCGCTGTCTCTTCTCCCCCCGTCGGGTCTCGCAAACTGCGGGAATCTGCGCTCCAACTCGCAAAAGACGTCAGTTGACAAGTCGCGAAACCGAGGTGTCTGCAACGACGAGAGCTTCTGCCTGGCCTGGTTTCTCTTTTCGTGGAAATCGGGTCTCGGTTGAAGAAAGGGGGGAATGTTTTGTTGGCGGGGTGGGCGTCCAGGAAGGGGGGCTGAGGCTTGTCTCCGTTGTAACTCGTCGAAGACATCGGTGCTTAGTTCGTGGAACTGCACGGGTGAAAGTCGTAGGAGCTTATCCCGAGCCTTGTTAGGGCGTGGAGGAGCCTGAGAACCACCCTTGAGAAAACCCTTCAGGATTGTATAGTGCTGAAACAGCTCTGCCTCCATTCTCCGATATTTTCTGCTTTGTTCGTCCGAGATGGTGCCATCGCTGGACCGGGAATTGGCGATAGAACCGGCGCGTGACGACCCTCGCGAGCCAGATTCGGACGGACGACGCTGTCCCATGGCGTCCAACGACGGAGGAGTGAAGTTCATCCCGGCATTTGGGGGAGGGCGCATCGAGGGCTGAGGTTTGGAGAGCAAGAACTCGTCAGTCGGCTTTACTGCGAAGGGTCCGTCATTTCGGGGCAGTTGGTTGTAATTGTTGACACCAGACCATTCGCTCGTCGTAGAGACGGGTGACAGTTCAGGGCCTCTCGAAAGCGGCGGCATCGTAGCTTGCATGTTGCGAGCTCATCCACTTCAGTTGTTTGATCGGAATGTTGAGGGGGCGCTCGGTGAGAAAAGATGTCCTCTTTGTTTCTTTTGGACCAATCCGCGCCACTTGGACGGGGACTAGGTATGTGAAGCAGGAATCGTCGGAGGATGTAGCGGGTCAAGGAGCGGACGAGGGCAAATGGCCAATGCGCAGGCGCGACTGGAATTGATGCACTCAGGGATTCAGTAGCCTCAAAAAGATGATCCAGACTGTCCAGCAGACGGCAATGTGAGTGAGTAAACGAGCGTGGTAGAGGAATTAACGAGCGAGCGAGAGGGTTGGAAGCGTGGTCGGGATGGTGAAGACGGGATGACAAAAAGAGGGAAAGTTGTGCGCAGGCGTTGAGTGGTGGTGGAACAATAGTGTATCGCGTGGTTGAAAAGGCAGTCCTGACTAGGGAATCGGACTGGAAGGCGCCTGCTTGGACCGGAGTGTTCTTAGGATTATTATTATTTGGTGCCAATTAATTATTGAAGAGGCGCCCGGCCCTGCCATTCATTGTCCCAATGCCATCTTGTCTCTCCCATCCACCTACTACTGCGTACCTTGGGTATCTAGGTGAATCACATGTGAGATCGCTGTTACACCATTCATTGTCTACCTCCCTACTCGTACATACGTGAATCAACCGTCTACACCACCGCTGCCGGCATTGCATCAAAATTCATTATGTGTCTCTGGCTTCTTCTCTCTCTTATGCAGAACACATGAGCATCGATTCCTTGCCATTTTCCCAACCCCTTACTCTCCAGTACCACGACATATTATCCACCGTCCGGGCGCACTAGAAGAATCTCCACCATCCAGAAAGTCAAACCCTGGTGTCTTGTAAGTGGACAGTGGCCGGTTCCACCCTCCACCTTCTGGATTTTCCTTCAGGAACCACAGACGCCATTTGAACCACAAACAACCCGCCCAGGAACGCCGTCTTGCCGCCCTGCGCGCCCGCCAAGGGCGCCACAAAGGACTGATCGAAAAGTTTAAAAAGTGCTCCACTCGCTTCACGGCGAGGGAGTACCCAGACTCTTTGATCGTCGTCAGGAGGGGGTTGGGGGCTGCACTTTCGACGTTGGTCCACAGCACCGTAGTGACGATTGCTCTTGCGTGCTCTATTTTGTGTACTTCACATGTTGTACAAGGCTCCCACTGTAGCTCAGTTCTTCTCCTTGTTCTCCCTGGCGCCGGGTATTCGGCCATTATATCTCTGCCGTCGTCGTTGATCATTGTGAACATCGAGTTCCCGGTCACAGTAGGCCAGGACCATCACCTCACAACGCCTGATGGGTGGATAGCCAATATATACAGGATTGTTCATTTTTACACCTGGTTTCAACTCAGCAAGCTTCATCTTCCGTTCGTCATTTTGAGGGATGGAGGTATAGATGGACCATTTTGCGCTCGCAGAAAAGGCTCAACTGCGGCTGACACTGGCGTCGTTGCTCGCGTGGGTGCCGTACTGCGGTTGTGTGCCATGTGTGCCCGAACCAGGTGGCCTGCCGCGAGGGCGCTGCAAAGACTGAGCTCTCCAGCGAGGACCCCAGCAGCAATAATTCTGGCCAGTTTTCGGGCATTGTCACCTGGATTTGTTGGGTGGGCTCCTCGTACCCCAAGCATTTCGAGCATGGAAGACTGTGCTTCGAGAATGGTTCCTCCTCCGATGGTGCCTACTTCAATCGAAGGCATCGATACACTGATTTGGAGGTTTCCGTTGGTGCTGCCAAAGATCAATAGGGGTCCTCTAGTTCCTATCATGGTCAACTTACTTCTTCATAATGGTGATGCAGTTGGCACTCTCAACATTCTGAGCTGGGTCCTGACCCGTGGCGAGAAACATAGCTGTCACAATATTGGAGGCGTGTGCATTGAACCCACCGATACTGCCTGCCATCGCACTGCCGATGAGATTTTTGGACACGTTGAGCTCCACAAGTGCATCTACGTCACTCTTGAGCACATTGCGTACCACATCCCCGGGGATGATAGCCTCTGCAACCACGGCTTTACCTCTTCCGTCAATCCAGTTTACTGCTGCAGGTTTCTTGTCGGTGCAGAAATTCCCAGACACGGATATCGTCGTCATGTCATCGAACCCGCAATCTGTGGCCATAACTGAAAGTGCCTTTTCAACGCCTTTTGATATCATATTCATGCCCATTGCATCACCGGTGGTCGTCTTGAATCTGATGTAGAGATACGTGCCCGCCAAAGCAGTCTTCATCGATTGCAGCCGAGCAAATCGGCTGGTAGAATTGAACGCCTCGCGCATTCTCCGGTAGCCCTCTTCCGAGTCAAGCCACACTTTCGCTTGGCCGGCTCTAGCCAGGGTGGGGAAGCCAACACATGGGCCTCGAGTCATTCCATCGCCAGTGACAACGGTGACGGCACCGCCACCTGCATTGATGGCTTTACACCCACGGCTAGTGCTTGCCACGAGCACACCTTCAGTAGTGGCCATCGGTAAAAAGTAGCTCTGACCATCAATGACCAAGGGGCCGGCAACCCCCAGAGGAAGAGGCAAGTATCCAATGACATTTTCACAACATGCCCCATGGACGAGCTCGTAGTTGTAGTCACGGTATGGAGTCTTGGAGGCCTCAAGCGCAGACGCAAAATTCTTCGTCGCCGGCGTCCTCGACACAACTGCTCTGCGAACCTTGACTGCCCGAACGAATGCTTCGCCTCTAGTCATGAGCTCGGGGTTTTCCAGCGTCTTCTCAATGGCATAACCGGGAATCTTGCCTCTCAGAGACAAGTCAATCAATTCCTCATCTGTGAGGAAGGCAGCTTTCTTGTCCTTGAGCATCTGCTCGCACTCGGCTCGCGATCCCCCCGAATTCTGTGGGACATCGAGGCTGGCCTTTCGAGGTTTGGGCGTTGAGGGCAATTCCAGTTGCGGGGGTTTGGACGCAGCAGGTGAACTTGTTGCAGATTGCGGTTCTTTGAGACTCCAACGGGCAGCATTGAAGAGATAACCGTTCAGGATCAGGCTGAGGGTGAGCGCGATCAAGACCCATTTGCTAAGCACGGGATCTTCGAGGCTGCTCAGGACGCCTTCGATCACTCTTCCGCCGACCACGTTGAGGAACTGATCCGTGTATTCGGAGTCAAAGAACCCAAGATCATCTGCCGATTCGGAGTGATCAACTGAAGGATAGTCGAGTTCGTATTTGATCGGTGGGAGAACGGTGACGTAGGTATCGAGCTTCTGACTCTTTGCGGCCACGTATATTGCGTCCAAGCCATTTTCCGCCACTTTGAAAGGATCGATGGGAGCAGGTGTCAAAACGCTCGGAATAGCAGCCCCAGGCGCTTTGATGCTTCGCGCGGTCCGGAAAGGTATTGTGCACAAGTTAATCACGTTGATGATGACGAAGCCCGTAACCATCCAGATCTTGAACTTAGGCACACTGCTGGCCTTTATTTTCTGCCCGAAAATGTTGAAGGCACCAGCCTGGTTTGTCTGCCCATTAGGCCAGTCGTTGTTTGTCGCAACGTCTTCAGCGACACGTTGGTTTATCCCATCTTCCTCGAGTGCTTTGCGCAGAGCCACGTGCCGTTTGATCCGATTGATCTCCAGCTTGATGCAGAGAATTGTCGTGTAAAAAGTGAAAAGCAGAAGGCAGTCAAAAACCAAGATCCATGCAGCCAAGAAGCAAAATTGTCTGAGCCCGCCCTGGATCCCCGAAGCAGCACCCAGAATGAGAATAGCAATTTCGATGGCGTAATCCCGAACGATCTCGAACCCTGTGTCCTTGACAGCGATCTGAATGGCATCCTGGATGGAGCTCGGGATGGCCGGAGCTGCCATCGGGCCACTGCCACTACCATTCGCTGCTTCGTTCTCCAAGCCTCGCCGATTCTTGTCATAGGAAGCGGAGAGTACGGCCTTTGTCAGAATGATGGACTTTTCAAACCCAATCGTCACCACCAGAAACGGCAACCCTTCTGACAGTAAAACCATATTGATTGGCACTCCGAGCTTGGTTGTAGTCACCAACCCGAACAGAAACGCGAAAAGACTGGAAAATAAGACCGAAACAGCCAACCAGGCGTTCGAACCCAGACGTTTCATGGAGAGAAAAAGGGATATAAAGGTGAGGTGCATGGACAGATAACCAAGCGACATGATGATAATGTCCAGTGTTTCGGCGTGTTTCAGCAAATCAACGAAAGACGACCACCCTTCGCTCAGCCAAGTCCGGTAGGCACCACGTGGACCATTTCCGTTCAGACGAACAGCCTTCATAGTCCAAGACGGACGACTTTGATCGTCCGGCAATTCATGTGCGGGAAGCTCTTGAACGGCCCGGAGGAAATCAGGAAGCTCCGAGAAGGAGGTGTAGAAGGCCAAGGAAGTGTCGTGCGATATCGGTGAGAGTAAGTTCGATGTGGTAGGGATACTGGTGGCCGTGACATTTTGCGGTACCGGAACAGCATTGGCTTCGGGAGCCAGCTGAGACGAAGAAGAGTCTGGGAACACAAAGGTTGTCAAAGCATAATGGTTTGAGCCCTGCCGTACGCAATATCAGCACTGCCAGTATCTCAATGTCGCACTTGATCTGGATAAACGTACCAAGGGCGCAAGGGGGATGCTTGAATCATCAGGGAATTGCCATTTCCATGCTGTTCTCTCAGATAATTCTAATGTTCTGCTTCCTTGTAGCAGTGCTTCCACATCTACTCTTCCATTGTGCTGCAAGGATTTAATGCCACTGTCGAACAAGCTCTCTTGCAGCAGACCGACGTAGGAGGTGCTGGCGAACAACGCGATTGCGACAACAGTGTGGATCGGATGTTGGCAGGCAAGGTTGGAGACAGCAAGGAGGTTGGAGGTGACAGTGCGATTTAACCAGCTGTCGGTTTGACCCAGGGAGCGAAGCTGCTTAGGGAGGAGATGGGAGCCTCGCATTTTGAGGAGGAAAGGATGGGTGGTCCGAGGCAGCGACAAGGAGGAGGGACGAGGGAGCGATGTCGACATTTACGGGTATCTTTCCATGCTCGGGAGCGCCGCACAATTCCTTGATGTCACTTTGTGAGCTGCCCGAAATAAAAACAAGGGCCAAAGAAAGGTCGAACCCTCAAGTGGCGGTCAAGGAGAGCAATATCAAGGAGGCGGCCACATACCAATTGTAGTCGAGACTGCAGTTTTGGAGTGTTTCGAGGCGTGCAAGCGAGGGTAACAACAGGCCACTCGGCAACGAATGAAGGTTTAACAGAAAGATATGCGGGATCAGGAGGAAGAGTCCAAGGAGAGATGCATAGGTAGATACGGGTCCGGTCATGGGGCATTGAAGCCGTGATGGTGTCTTGCTCACAAAATTTCCAGCAGGTTTGTTCGGGGGGCTTCCCACGGCCCACTGGCGACTATTTCCTGCCTGCCAGTCTGGGATTGGGGGTTTTGGGGGGGTTGTTAAGGGGCCCACACGCTCTCCGATGCCTACCAGCATGATTGGGCCGCCTCAATAGTTTCCACCGCCACAGCTACCAAGGCCAATGGCTCTGATTCGAGGGTGGGAAGGCGCAGGAAATCAATCAAATGCAAGCTTCCATCTGTGTGGGCCGATTCGGCATCTCTAATTATCCTGTCTCTCGAAGAAGAACAATTCGCCATGACGCGCGGGAGAGAATCCGTACCTGCATGAGAGGTTCCTTCTGTGGCACCGATCTGTCTTACGCACAGCTGCGCACTGCCCAGCTGCCACGCATTTTGTTGTGGCTGCAACGCTCATCCATCTCCCCGCGCCAGACTTGAGATCTGCTGATTCGGAACAAACTGTTGCCCTTGAGATGCTGAGGACTCTATGTGACACTTTTTCGCAGATTGTCTTCTTCCAATTTCGCACCATCACGCTGTTCAGTTGGAGTCCCAGTCCTGCCCATCAACCAATCTCATGTTTGTACTAATGACCAGCGGCAGGGCTCATAGTCCCTATTCTTGTCATCGGAGGTAGTTCCTTTCAGCTAGGCACGTCACGAACAAAGGGATCATGTCATCCATTACTCCTGCCTGGGTAGTATCAGTGCTTGACGAAAAGGTGATTGTATATGTTCTTGAAAGGAGGCGGTCTCTTTGAGTGTTTTGGACTTATCAATGCTTCATCACGACTCCTAATGAACCTTCTGAAGCCCGCGTGGTGCGGCCTCTTTTTGAATTCAAACCCGGTGGCTAGTGGAAAGGCCACCGCACAAACCCAGACGACTTTTCGGCAAAGTATTGTTAGGCACAGAAGGGTGCGATGAAGTATAAGTCTCTCGGTCTTTGCCCCATCCAAGGGTCTTCACATTTTCTTGATGCTCGGGTCAAAACGCCGGGAAACTCAAGACGACCTTACACATTTTGCTCTTCTGATTGCACCGGTTTCAGGATGGTGAACTCTATCCGACCATGGCAACATCACTTGGGGTTGCCCGGGGTTCAATTCGTTCGTCACCTGAATATGCCAGCAGTGGTAGCATCCTAGCGCTAAACAGGGCGAACAGGCACCATGTCACAGGATCAGTCCCCGGCCAGGTAAGGATAAATAAGGCCGAGGCCCTAACGTCATTATCAACGTCCCTGGACAATGAGATGCTGGCCAATTGTTACGGCTTGACATGGGCTGGATCATTATGTGAAGTTCTATCAGTGCTGATGGGGCTAGCTCTTCTTCGAAGCTGCTGTCCCCTTTTCCGTATATATAAATATGGGCACCGCCTCAGCTGTGCCTATTTCTTTTCGACAATCGCGAGATGCACGAACCGACGGTACCAGCAGTCGAGATACGCTCCATTTTCCCGGCCTGGCATCGCTCCCAAGACACAAGAGGCATCTTACGCGCAAATCCGCCGCGGCGGGGAAAACAGTGCACGAAATGAAGTGCATAAGCTTATCCCGCAACGATACTTCGACAACTTGTCAAAGGGTCAGATCAAAGATAGTCCATTAGCAAAGACAATCAAGGGCGTCGTCGCCTACCTCAAGGATGCTGGCAACAACAGTGCAAACAGGGAAGACCAAAAGGCGAGTTGTGCCACTCCGAACATTCCATAGACACGTAATGTACCTGCATGGTCCAAATTTGTTCTCTCCACAATAACTGATACTGTCATAGACTAGCGAGAACTTTGGCCCGATTCGATCACAGACATCACCGTGGCTTCGCGACAACATGGAGCTGCTTGCTTTGCAGCAGACAATGACAAGGTTGACACAACTCATACAGAATCGCGCGATAGAGCGGGGGGGCCTTTTGAGAGAGCTGAAGGACCTGCTTGACGAGGGAAATGATGCGTTGGTAGACATCATCCGGAAGGTCGAAGGAAGAGTGGAGGGGTAGGAAATCTGATCAGGTTGGAGCACAGGTCCGACGCAGTGCTTTGGATGGACGAGGACCTGGAACGCCATTTTCGTGTTTGCCTTCTGTATGCTCCTGCAATCTCTACCACGCAGGGTAGAACACACAATCCAAGGCGTTCTCACTGAAGCGGCCCATATGCTTTTCGTTCCTATCGTACTCACGCGACTGTGATCCTCGAGGATGGACTCGCTGAGGCCACAGCCCGCGTATCGAACGTCCAAATGATCCAATCATTAGGACTCGTAGACTTTGATTCCGGGTGGTGTCTGATCATGGCGAGTGGGCGTTTTGAAGTCCACCTCAAGGAAAGGCGAGGGTTTGGGGTCCATATCATCGGTCGCTGCATGTGTCGGTTTGCCATGCAACATCACCTCCGACTCATCATGACCTTAGCGCCATGCTTCCTGACCACATCCTCCATCTTCCTCCTCACCTCCTTGCAGCCATCCACGCCGGTTGCCAGCATAGCCTCCACCTTACCACTGCCAGCGGCAATCTCGACTCGCGATTCCATCATCAACACCGACACCTGATCTTCCTGCTTCTCGCCATTGGAGACTGTAGCCATTGTAAGAAATGCCAGCTCTTGCTCTTCTGCATTGTTCAAATCCAATAACGGCTCCGCTCTTGCCTTGGAATCGTCGGTCGAGACGATGAGCCCGCAGCTCACGGCGGTGAGGATGCTCGGCATGGGCACACCAGCGTCGACCAACGCTAGGCTTGCAGCATTCAAGCATGCGGCCAGCAGCCCTCCATCAAGGCTCAAGACGTGCAAGGAGATGGTGATGAGGGAGCGCGGATACAAATGCGTGAACAAATGGGATTGGAATGACGAGGAAATTGTGGATTGGAGTTCTTGGATTTGCTTGTCGGTACGGGTTCGCCGGCGCCGGTCCATCGACGCAAAGGGGGCGACATTCAAATCGGTCTCGACGAGGGCATTGTTATTGTCACGTTGGCCTCGTCTTTGAGTAGATATACGTTAGCCTTATGCTCGCTTCGGCAGAGATTATCCTTTGCAGGACGGTTCAATCGTACCCTTCTCTTGGTCCCGTCACGGTACAGAGGACCACCGTGTTGCCCATGGTGAGGATGCTGGACCCATCACTGGAAGGTTGGGTTGAAATTGAAGCGGTGATGCGCCGCAGTTCATTCCATCGTCTGCCATCCTGTCTGAGCAGCGTTTGCGAGTAAGTTGAGATTGTGTCGAGAGGCATTTGGCAGGAGAGGCGTCAAACTCGGGCCGAGGAGCAATGTAGATGTACGAGACGACCGTGTTGTCTGCTGTCAAGAGTGAGAGCGCGGGAATTGCGGTCAAATTTGAAGGGCAAGACAAATGATTGGCGGAAGCTTTGTATTTCTCCGCAGCGAACTCCTAAGGCGGGGAACGGCAACTTAACGAGCCGAGCCGACCTCAACTTTACAGAAGGTACCATAACGGCGAAGCAGAAGCGATTCACCTTTGACAACAAATCATCCCCACGTGGAACTGTATTCTACCTAGACCTGGCTATTTCTGCTCTCCCATAGCTGCTCTTCATACTGTATATCTCTCTCGTACCGATCACCTCGTCGTTCCTGAGCATTCTTATGCTCCATGGTAGAGAAAGCATGTGTTCTGTCTCAGACCATGGTAAGCAAATCAAAGGGATGTCCCATCCTCATAATCTGTTTGCTACAAGTGCCATTGCAGGCAGCACTGGCTCCTCATCCTGGCCAATGTGAGGAATGTGGCGTGCACCGGTCAAGCCTGAACGTCTCGCAACTCCTCCACGTGTGTTGTGTGCCCAATGTGCTTCGTCTCGGTCAAATCTTTGCCCATGGCTTCGGCAGCATAACTTTCCACTCCAGTGCAGACATAACCTTTAAATTTCCTTGCTGGCAACCTCGCCTCGAACATCTCGTGGATCTCCTCCAATGTACGGTCTCGTGTCTCGGGCAAGAAGAAATAAGTGAAGACGACACAAACCATATTGCTTCCGAACCAGATGTATCCGTACTTGGCACTCCAATTAAATTTTGCAGGATTTATGAAGTAAGGAGCAGAGAAAGTCCCTGCCCAGTTGCCCAGAAAGTTCATTGCGGTGGCCAGACCGAACGTGAAGGAGCGGAGTTGATTGTTGACGTATTCGCCCCCGAGGAGCCAAGCGTAGGGAGCTAGATGGCTGTCAGTTTTGCTCGAGACCAACTTCAATGTTAGATACACACCATAAGCGACATAGAAGAACGTGAAGAGGGCAATAAAAGCGACAACCACTTTTCCTGTCGATTCAGTACCGGGACTCGCGCTCCACGCAATCGCAGGGACAAGCTGGCAAATTGCACAGGCTGTGATGCCGATCAACAACACAAGGCGTCGGTCGATCAGTCGCACGAAGAAGATGCTGGTCAGCACACCAATCAAGCCAGTGCAGGTGACCAGGACAGAGTAGGCGAAAGGGTCCTTAACACCAGCCACCTGAAGATAGAACGTGGTGTATATCGTGCTCCAACTTGATCTATACTAGGTTTAGCCATGCCCAAGGTATTAATAAGTGGTGCGGTTACCCATTGGCCGAATGAAAACAAACGACAGCGATCGAGAGTAGAGTTCGACGTAAGTTCGTGCCTCGCCACATCTCCAAGAACAGAGCTTTCTTGTTCTGCTCCAGTTGCTCGCGCGTTGACTGTCGGATCTCATTCAACTCTGCCTGGAACTCTAGTTCGTTGATATTCGAGTTTCGAAGTTTGCGCAATGCCGCCTCCGCGGCATCTTCCTTGCGTTGGACCATGAGCCACCTTGGGGACTCAGGGGCGAAGAGGAAGAGAAGGATGGACTGGATAGTTGGGGCCACGAAGAAGATTGCCAGGGGGATTTGATATGCATTCCGGCCTGTCATGGTATGCGTTCCAAAGTCAACGCAGGCGCCAACGATGGACCCTATCGAAAGCATAACCTGGTACAAGGCAAAAGCGATGCCACGCAGATGTGCCGGTGCCGTTTCATGGATGTAGAGCTGCGCGAATGTAAGAAACCAGCCGACGGAGACACCTCAGAGATAGTCAGCGGAAGATACTGGAAAGAAACAAGTCTTGAGGCCCACCCAACATAAGACGGGCAACATAGAGAGCTGCTTTGCTTTTTGTTCCAAGCTGAATGCCGGTAGCCACGAAATTGAGAAGCGTAGCCGCCCAAAGGCCCTGTCTTCTCCCGAATTTCGCGCTGAAAGGTCCGACCAGCAGCGATGAAACAAAAGTGCCTATCGTCACCAATGAAGATATCAATTGCTGGACGGTAGGGTCAATATTCCATTTGCCAAGCTCCTCCGAGTAATAACCGAAGACCTTGAGGAAGCCAGGCATTGAGAGGAATCCGCCGACAAGGGCATAGTCAAGGCCATACTGGAACGTGGACATAGTAGCCACGACGCATACGGCGAGACATTTGGCGTGACTTAGCACGTCGAGCTTGAGCGGGTTGGCAGAAACAGGAGCACTTCCAACCATATTGAAGACAGGACGTCGCAGATCGTGCGAATAGTCTGGTCCGACGATAGAAGTACCTGCTCAGGAAGTCGAATCTTCGACTGCTGCGGATTGAGGAGTAAAGAAGCAGTCGACCAGGAGCAGCTCAAGCCCCTTGTTGAGAGCCAAAGCTGTAATGGATATACACCATGGCGGTTAATGGCATCCATTCTCAGGAACTGTTCCCGGAATCCCTGCCACCCTTTGGGGTAGGAAATTGAGGTTGGAGGGCAAAGAATATGGAGTAACATGGGGAAATATTGCGGAGGAGGGCCGGTCAGCAAATCATCGACTCTCAGAAGTCCTTTTTCAACACCAAGCTCACGGGGAATGACCGGATTAGCTCCTTGGTATGGCTATTGAAGCCTTGTTGCATCTCAAAGGACCCCAGGCCATTAAGGACGATCAACAACTGCCGAAAAGTGTGGCGGTCAATGTCTGATCAATCCCACATTTGACTCCATCGAGAAGTATCCCTTCTGGTGCCAGCACCGTCGACTCGAGAGCCCCATTACGTGCTCAGAAGAAGGCTGCTCCACAAGACAGAGGCGATATTTGGCCGCAAACGTGGAGGGCTGACCTCTTTCTATCTTGGTATCCCTTCCGAAAAGGTTATAGTACACGTCGCAAGCAATGATGGAGAGCCAGATGTACTCTCGACTCCAACAGGCCGGAGCCAAGGAAACGGACTGTGCGAGTATGTCGCTTGAGCGGTAAAGAAGTAGACACTTCTGACGTCGTAATCTCCAGGAAAGACATTTACGATGAAAACTCTGGATATGGATGACCTGCCGAAATAGGGTCCCAATTATGTGTCTTGATCAACCAACATGCCACTGCGACCTAATAGGGGTGGAGGTTTACAGCTCAAATAAAGCGTGACCACGGAAACAGAATGGAACAGAGTATGGGACCAAGATCGACCATTATACCCACATTGAACTACTTTTATCCCGCCTCATTTTTCACCGAATTTTTCTTTTACCAGGGTGTGGTATTCATCTGAAGAAAACACTATTGTCCAAACACACCTCAACAAGATATTACAGCAAGGAGCATACATGTCGCCAACCGATGCCGTACCGCGCGTCCGCAGACTGTGCACAATCGCCCAAGCCTGGGTGAACAACGATCCCATCTTCAACGCCCCCATCGACGACTGCCCTAGGCTCTTCCTCGAGCCGATATTGCAAGAGCTCTGAGCCAGACCACCCGCGGGCTCATGTTCCTAGCGATACACAGGAGGGGCCTGATTATTCGCATAGCTCTGCAGGGGAATTCCCCCTTGACCATAGAGAGGTAGTGGCGCCTCACCCGTATAGTTGGGCGGCTCGGCTTGGCCCTCGCGGAAGTTAGCCGCAGCTGGGGTGTTCATAGGCGCTTTTCGCTGTTGCTGGCGGCGCTTGAAGAATGTCACAGTTCCGACGAAAATGAGCATTAAGAGCATCGCAATGGCAAAGACGATGGTTGCGCGAGTGTTGTCGGCGAAGCGAAAACCCACGATGCAGTTGGCCAGACCTAAGGTTATCGTGGCAGGACCCAGCACACGATGTCCTTTCATGATCTTGGCAGGCTGCTTCGTCCTCTTGTAGATGCGATGCCCAACCAGTCCGACAATCCAGGTGACAAGCGCGAGACCGACAACGACGAAGCCGAGGATTTGATGACCAGCGGTCAAGTTAGGAGACTAGATATGTTAGTCCCAACCAGGAGACTGGAAAAAAGGTGGTTCTTGCTCACAATCTTGTTTCTCTTGCTGATGGCGATTCCAACACCCATACCCAGAATAGTCATGAGCAGGGCCAAGGACTGGATACCCCAGTGAAGCCACACCTTCTCAAATACGCGAAGGAACAGATATCCTCCTGGAAAGACGATCAAGAAGGCCGCAACCATGAGGAACGCGTGGAAACCAGTGGCGCCACGGTGAAAATCACCAACAGGACCGCCACCAACCACCGTGTCCGAGGACGCGCCAACGACCGGGACGCCGCCAGTGCCGGTTGCAGCTTTAAGGTCTATATTGAAGAAATTGTACCCCTCATGTTGTTTGATTTGGGCATTGACGTCGTTGGAAGACAGAGAGCCTGTTGGACCAGCGGCCCAGATCATGGGCTGGTTCGTGCTGTCCACATTGATATTCCCACCATCCCAGCTTCGACAGTTGGAGCATTTAGCATTGACAACGAAAGATCCGTCAATGATACCACTGCCACTCAGCACGTCCACTTGGACATCCGAGGTATGTTGGGGCATGACATGGCCCTTTCCCAGACGAGGACTGACTGTGACGTTGTTCCCACTTTGCGACGCATATGTGACAAAGATCAAAGCTCCCGCCATCTGGGTGCCGAAGCCAAAGGCACCCCATGCCTGGCCCGCAGGCGCAGAGAAGTGGAAGAAGAGAGAGTCGGAGTTGTCATTCGGCACGTTGATAGAAACCGTGATATTATCGTTTGGATCCGGTGAGGTGCCTCGCCCGACATACGTTGATGAGGGAACAGCGGCCTGCGCTAGGAGGAAGAAGGCTGAAAGACGGCGCCATGGTCAGCAAGGATGGCTCCTCTCCAAAGCTGGGATAGGAAGGGACTGCGACTCACTGGTGAAGAACAGGCTGATCATGATCCTGAGCTTGGATTGGGATTGAGATGGCATGCTTGCAGCTGCGCTTGGAGATTACTATACGTATATTCCGGAGAAATGGGATTGGAACGGTTCAATGAAGGACAGATCAATGCTGGGCACGTAGCGAAGGCAAGCAACGAGATGGCTTCAGACTCGGCATAGAAACAAGGAAAGAACACAGATGTGAGAGGAGGGGAATGGGAGGGTGAGAAGGAGGAAAACAAAGATTCGAAGTCAGCAGGCGCTGTGGGATTATCACCAAAAAAAAAGGATAAAGAGATCTACACCACGAGTGGCCAGGCGACAGGCGTCTGTTTTGAGAAGAAGCGGGTTTCAGATGTTGTTTGGAGCTGAAAAGAGATGCATGGGGAAAGATGGATCTTCTGGACCCTCGCAACCAGTGGACCTGTGTGGTGCAGCTTCAAAGGCTTAGCATATCCATTCAATTGGGCAAGGGACAGGGGCAGCTGGGCGCTTCCTTCAGCCTAGTGGTCAGTGCCTGGGGGCCCAAACCAACGCCTATCGAGTCGATCAGATTCAGGACACTAGCCTGGTGAGCCTGCCAGAATCCACCTAAGCCAAACGCTACGGGCTCCGAGAAGCTTAGCACAGTAGAGTGGGAATCTGACCCTTAGAGCCTCTTAAGGCACTGAGCCCCCTTGGCTCTGTGCTTGTGGTGCCCACAGAGAAATCGTTGGCCATGAACCAATTGCGAGAGCGGTTTTGGTCAACTGGCGCTTACTTTCTGACAAGCCACAAGCAACAGCTCCAGCATCTAGATTCCCCTTCACGCCGCCGTCCCAAAATAGATCTCGTCAATAAGCCATGCCATGCCACATCTGGTAACTGGCGGCCTTCTCATAGTCAACCTATCCGTCTCACCTGCAGATGGATTTTCCTCTTGCACCGACAGTTGGTTGCACATGGGGGAGGGTAAGGAGGCAATCTCTTGATATTCTGGCATACGAGTTCCTTAAAGCTACATACATCCCTTTCACATGACCTATCAAAACCAATTTTCTTGAGCAGTAACAAAAAATCGTTGAAAAGGCTCTCCCCGCACGGCGAAGTCACCCACAGACGGTGACCATCCGAAGTCCAAAATGTCATTGCTCTCCATCGGCATATGCTCTGGGGTCCAATTCACGCCCGCACTGCTGGAATTGTCCTGCGAGATGGTGTTACCACTCTCCGCCATCGCACCGCCACTTGCCGGATGAAAAGATTCTTGTACTTGTGGATCCAAGATCATTCCTGCATTGTAGGGCTGCTCGCTGGCCATGCCAAATGCTTCCATGGCGGTCGTGCTAGGGTTAGCTGGAAAGTCTCCCATAAACCGTTCCATAGGGGTTGAATCGCCTATCTCGGAAAACATGATTTTTGACTTCTGTTGGGCCTGGTTTGACTGGGCTTGTTGCGCTGCTCTTCGTGCCCTTGCTTTGGCCATGAGGTGCCGCAAGGGTTTCCACAGCATTCCTTTTTGATACTTGTAGTTCATCATTCGTTCCCCGTAGACCGATTCAACCGCCCGCCATGCTCGATCTACATCGGGCCCAGGGGGTCTGACGCATATCTCTGACAACGCACATGCCACGGATTGCCATTGCATGTATGTCCTGAATAGCCAGCCCCATTTCGCCGTGTTTTCGTTCTTCTCGAGGAGATGCGAGAATTCTATCACTTCCACTGAGGTGATGAAGACTCGATCACGGATCTCTGGCGGCATCGGTGATCCCTCGCCGTTATTCGAGTACGCTCGCGGATGGTGGACCATCAACCACATCTTGGCCAGGATGAGGCGGGCGACTGTTGCTGCCACCCAATATATAGGCATATTCATGTCACAGTGTCGTAGGTATTTCTCTTCCAGCTTCCGGTGACACTCATCGATCAATTTCTCCTTTTCGACCAAGGACAGCTCGGAAACCTGCGATGTACTGCATCCAGGACCGAAGTTGAAGCGTCGAGAAAACAAGCCAATTTCATATCGAATCAGGCAGAACGTCATCTCGGTTGCTCCGACTCTTTCTTTCGGCCAGTCCTTCATTCCGGGATAGATATCGTCGTCGTTCAAGTTCGCAGGGACCTTGGTATCGTAAAATTGGTCATTAAAAGAAGGATCGACGCCGTGGTCTTCGGCTGCCCGGTTGTCTAGCAGGGAAATTTGCCACCATAATCGGCGTCGCATTTCTGTGTCAAAAGGATTCAGTCCGAAGTGGGTTCCATCGCGGTGGATGCCCAGCGACTGTGCCAGGTGAATAGCAAGACCTCCCAGTGCCCATACCAATCTTGAATCGTCACAATGCCGGACAAATATGAGGAAAAATGACAGTGCCTGCAAGCACATGAGGCTGGAGCTATTTAGAAAATCTGCCCGGGCCAAAGCCTGTTCTGTTGCAAACCGGTACTTCTTCAGCAAAGACTGCTTGTCCTCGTCCAACAGTTGCCGGCATTGCTCCGGAGTCAAACTCACGACTGCCCCGAAGTAGATTGAAAACAACAAGGCTTCTGCTGGTTTGGAAACTCGGTCGATACTGCTCGCAGCATTCATGAGAATTGTTTTGGCCGTAGGCCGATGGAGTATTCGAACCACAGGGTCGACGTTCTCTTTGAAAACTTCCCAAAGAATGAAGATCTGGCTGGGACTGGGATGCAGCTCCCTCAAGTCTTGCATGACTGAGGAGTAACCAAAGAGGAAGGCTTGGTGGTTAGGTTGGCGGTCGGTGTCGGGCGAGTTGACCTCGTCTTCATCTTCGGTGCTTGACGGGTCGAGCAAGTCCCGCATCTCGGCAATCTGTCGAAATTGTCAGCTGGAGCTCTCACACACAAATCAAGGTGTGACAAAGCACCTCATCGCTCATGCCTGTCCAGAATGCATTGTTCACATAGCGACTGCGATCTTCGTTGATCACTAGGCGCCCCAAATGTTTGTCAATAGACTGTCTTTTCTGGTCTGAGCGATCGGAGACTGGTGAGTCTGCCGACTGCACTTCACCGAAGCGTGCCCTCATATCTGTCGACCCTGTGGGAGCAGGTGACACAAGTCCGTTCTCATCCACTTGGGCACCGAGGCTGTGGACAACACCTTCTAACCTACGCAGGCGAGCCAACAACTCTGCATCAGGCGGCTTCCTCGGTTTTCTGGGTGCCCTACCAGGACCGGGAAACACACATTCAATCCCCGCTCTTACACAGTTCGCGCATGGGTTTTCTTTATTGCAACGGACTTTTCTGCGACGGCATGTGACGCAACTTCGTGGGTTCAGGCGAGTGGCAGAAGGATTGGACGCCGGTCCATTGTCTCGAGAAACCTGAGCTTCAACCAGGCCGTGCTCGCCCATGGAGTGTTCAGCACCAGGCGGAGCGCCCTCGTCGATGGCGTGTGACATATTCGGGTGCAGGGAGGGTGCTTTCGTTCATGCACGACTCATAGTGAATGTGTCCGATCTTCGCACAAACGAGGGATGGAGGGGATCTCGGAAGTAGTTCCAGTAGAAGCTAGGACTCAACAAGTCGAGGGATATCGTGCACGTCAACGAGCTGATCGGTAGCGCGTGAACAATGGGCGAGAATGAGCGGAAATCATATACTGTAACATGCCGGAATGCGTCACAATATGGACGTCGGCGGGAACTTTGTCGCAGCAATTGATTCGGCGTTTACCTTCGTACAAGTCTAACCTGTCCAACACAGTCGACACTGACATTTTCGTACAGCCTCCAGTTCCCTGTGCTGGCGATTCGGAAATCCGGGGCTCCTCTTGTCTCCGGAAAGACTGGGGGATTCTCGATGGCCTCAACAGGTTTCCGCTACATCAACGACGCATATTGACTCCGCTGCGATCAAGTGATTGGAAGAAGGACACTGAGAACATTCCAAAATATCCATATCTGCGGTCATCTGCGTACAAGTCCTTGAACGAACAAGATCGGTTCGTTCCATGAAGATTCGAGAAATATATGAGCGATTTATGGACTCGCTTCGGCTCCGTAAACAGGATCTCTGCCCGACCGAGTCCCGTACCCATGTCCCCGCCATGCCTGGTCTGTCTTTTCCTACAAGCACCCAGCTGCTCATCAACGTTTTCGGCTGATACCATACGGAGACTGCACAAGCTGAGCGGCCTTCGCATAACCCACCTCATCCCGCATCAACCCTTGGGAGATCCGCAAAGCAAAAGTAGAAAGTCACATCGCAATGCAAACATCCAAGAAGAGCCAAAACCTGAATTACTCCACGCTGCCAACAATACGAATGCCCCAAACATAATCTCATCAATTGATGCATTGGGAGAAGTGTAGAGGTCCAGCAAACACAAAGGAACATCCTCATTGACTGTGAGCCCTCAAAAGAACCTGATCACGCCGATTAGCTCTGACTTGTCTTCACCCCGACCATGACATCGAACGTACGCTGCTGTTAGCTGCCGACATCGGATCGGGCTCGCCATCTTTGCCCAAGGAGGGACTCTCAACACTGCCATGATTCACCGGTCCTGACGATGTCACGGATCTCTCACTAAAAGGAGGTCTTAAGCTCGATGTCGTTCGAGAATCTCCGGCTTTAGCTTGTGACGAGACCTCCTTTCCATCCGTACTACCACCATTGCTATTACCAGCTCCATTAGATTTTGATCGAGCCTGTTTGTTGAAAATATCTGTCACCCTGTCGGAAGCCACTCGTAAGATCGTTTGCATAAGCAGATTTTGTTTGAGCGGTTTTGACAGATATTCGTCCATTTGTGCTTGAATGCATTTCTCTCGATCTCCGAGCATGGCGTGGGCAGTCAGCGCAACGATGGGCGTTCGAGGCAGTCCCCTCTCCTTTTCATACTGCCGAATTTCTCGCGTGGCTTCAAACCCACCCATCACCGGCATTTGCACGTCCATAAGCACGATATCAAATCGGTCATTCTTGATGGCGTTGACGGCCTCCAAGCCGTTGCCCACGACCGTCACCACATGGTTGTATTTTTCCAGGATTTTGATGGCGACCTTTTGGTTGACCTCATTGTCCTCGGCCAACAAAACATTGAGTGACTTCTTGTAGTCCTTGATGACGGGCGTGGACCGGCCTTCCAAAGCAGGGATCATGCAGTTACCCAAGTCAATCAATTGACAGGGCGTCGTCATGTATGAAGCAATGCCAAGGTCAAGTACAGTTTTGAGGCTGATAGATACGGTTGGGTTCAGCAGAACCATGGGTATGTACTTGAATTTGTCGAGTTCTCGCAGCTTTTGCGCGGTTTGAAGTTCGTCAATGACGATAACATCATAGCCCCCATCGGTGGCTTTGCGGTTCCGTTCGACGGCGACTGTAACAGGGTCCGGCACCTCTGTCTCGTCCTTCACGACCTTGACGCGTAGCCCGAGCTCCTCGATCATTGCAGGGACTCGTTCGAAGAACTTGGAAACTCCCTTGTCTACCACGAGCACCTTATGCTTCCTGAAAGGATAGAGCTGGGAACTGATGACACTGATGTCGTCCGTCGCGAATTTGACAATGCACGAGAAGTGAAACTCGCTCCCATGGCCAAAATCGGAGGTCACCCACACTTGGCCACCCATGAGGTTAACCAGACGCTTGGATATGGACAACCCTAAACCGGTACCGCCGAATTTCCTTGTCGTTGAGCCATCCGCTTGCTGGAAAGTGTCAAATATGAGGTCAAGCTTGTCCGACTGGATGCCGATTCCTGTGTCCGAAACCACAAACTCGAAGGGAAATTCGTCAGTTGCGCAGTTTGATAGTAGGTCCTTGGATTTCTTGATTGTCACTTTGACCTCGCCCTGATCAGTAAACTTGATCGCATTGCCGACCAAGTTGAGGATAATCTGTCTCAGCCGGAATGGATCGCCGACCACATAGTCCGGCACTGAGTTATCCACATCAAATGCCAGACACAACGACTTCTCGTTCGCTTTGACAGCCAGTGACTTCAAAGCGTTGAAGACGGTACCACGGATGGTGTAGGGAATAGCCTCAATGGCCATGCGATTGGCCTCTATCTTCGATATATCGAGGATGTCGTCAATGATAGTGAGCAGGCTGTTGGCGAGATTGTGGACGGTGTTGAGCATCTCTCGCGAATGCGGTTTCAAATCATCAGTATCCAGCGTCAGCTGTGTCATGCCGATGATGCCGTTCATAGGGGTTCTGATTTCGTGGGACATATTGGCTAAAAATTCGGACTTTGTCCGGTTGGCCAATTCGGCTGCTTCACGTGCCGCCGTGTTTCTCTGAATGCTGTCTCTGAGGTTTGAAATCATCTGATTGATCTTCCTCTTCAATTCATCCATTTCACCGGATGCATTGACGCTGATCAGCTTAGAGAAATCTCCTTCCGTCGCCGCATCCGTGATCTCACCGAACGCACGAACCTGGGCGGTCAGATTCTCGGCCATCGTGTTGACGTCCTCTGTGATCTCTTTCCATCGGCCACTGACATCGTGAACGTTGGCCTGACCACCCATTTTGCCATTGACACCCACGTCGCGAGCAACTCTTCGCACTTCATGGGCGAAGGTGGCTAAGCGGTCTACCATGTTGTTGATAGTGACTTTCAGGGTCAAGATTTCACCTTGCGCCTGTACCTCGATTTTCTTGTCTAGGTTTCCAGCAGCAATGGCTTGTGTGACGTCCGAGATACTTCGCACCTGGTCTGTCAGGTTCGAAGCCATCGTATTGACATTGTCGGTCAAATCTCGCCACTTGCCCTGGACATTGTCGACCTTCGCCTGCCCTCCAAGAGTTCCGTCTGTGCCGACTTCTCTCGCCACTTTGCTGACTTCAAACGCGAAAGTGTTTAATCTATCGACCATGGAATTAATGGTCACCTTCAGGTCGAGGATTTCGCCCTGGACATCGGCGGTAACCTTCTTTGACAAATCGCCATTGGCAACAGCGGTGGTGACCGCAGCAATCTCTCGAACCTGGGTTGTCAAATTCATTGCCATGCCATTGACATTTTCCGTCAAATCTTTCCAAGTGCCTTCGACGTCGTGCACTGTAGCTTGACCTCCCAACACGCCATTGGTTCCGACCTCCTTGGCCAAGTTTGTGACCTCCTGCGCAAACTGCTGCAATTGATCAACCATATTGTTGATCGTAATCTTCAGTCGCAGAATCTCCCCTTTGCAGCTTGCTGTGACTTTTCGTGTCAAGTCACCCTTTGCCACGGCTGTGGTGACCATTGCGATGTCTCGAACCTGTGTTGTGAGATTGTCGGCCATGGCATTCACGCTCTTGGTCAGTTCATTCCATGTGCCTTGGACACCTTCGATCTGAGCTTGTCCACCTAAAACACCCTCCGTTCCGACATCTGTTGCTACGCGAGTGACTTCGGTGGCAAATGTTCGAAGTTGGTCAACCATGGTGTTGATTGTATGCTGTAGTTCGAAAATTTCGCCTTTTGCGCGACTTTGTACCTTTTGACTGAGATCACCGCGTGCGACAGCCTTGGTGACTGTTGCGATCTCTCGGACCTGGTCGGTCAAGTTCGCTGCCATAATATTGACTGATTCACAGTTAGTTCAAATTCTTCTAAAGGAACATGTGGGAGCTCATACCGTTGTCCGTCAACTCCTTCCATATGCCATGTACTCCACTGATTTGAGCCTGTCCCCCCAAAATGCCTTCGGTGCCTACCTCGCGGGCGACACGAGTAACCTCGCTGCCGAAGATCTCGAGCTGATCCATCATAGTGTTTATGGTGACCTTGAAGGCGGCAATTTCATCGTCCATCTCCGTTGCCTGGATCTGGACTCGTTTGGACAGATCACCATTGGCCACCTGAGTAATGATGCCGCCGATCTCACGTAGTGCTTTTTGGAATGCCTCGTTGGCTTGCTGGTGTTTACGCAGTTCTCTCTCTAAGATCGAGACGTCCTCATTCTCTACCCGCATGAAAGCTTGTTTGGCTTGCTCTTCAGAATTTCGCAGACCGCGACTGATTTCTGCAATGGTGTCTCGCTGACTCTTAATCTGCTCCGCCTGCCTTTCAACATGTTCTCGCAATATGCTGATATCATCTTCGCTGACTGCACGGTCCGGCTCCGAGGGTCGGAAGGAGTCTCTGGCGGCAAGGAGATTGTTGACACGCCTCGAATGATTTGAGCTTGTAGGTGTCCTCTCAGCAGAGTCTGCAGAGAAATCAGCGCCAGGTTCGCCCAGAGAACCTCGAGGTTCCACTGGGCGGGATAAAGGCGAGGCAGGACTCTGGAATTCACCTGGTGTGTCTGGTAGTGAGCGACCGACGACGTCCGCCCGAGATTCCAGGTAGTGTATGCGTCTTGCAAGAGCGGCTATTTCAGCTTCGAAGTCTTCTTTGCCTGGTGTATCTTCACCGGGAAGCTTGTATGGTGGAAGCTTCAGGCCATTGGTGTAGGTCGAGGAGGTCGAGCCTTTGGCCAGTCCACGCAGAATTGCCGCAGCGGCTACCAGTGTCTCGTCCGGGCGAGACATGGACGATGCGAAATCCTCTATAGGGTGTTCCTCCTCATGAGGCGCGGTGGGCACGGAATGGTGGCAGGTGGTTTGGGTATGCCAAAGGGCCCTGATTCTGGGCTGCGTCCAGCAGCGTACACAAAATGGCCGGAGAGCCACTTTGTTCACCGGAGACGATTCGCAGGCCAGTGATCAGTGACGGACACGTCGTTTTACACTCGACAGAGGATATATGTACGAGCCGTTAGGTGGTTGCAGAGTTGGAAATGTATGTGAAGGTGGTAACTGGAGCGATTCCGAGAGTAGACACGGGACGATTGGATGGGTTGGGCTGGGCAACTGGTGGGATGGATTTGGGCATGCCAAAAGACGCTAAGGGCGACGCGGTCGAACGGCCGAAGGGATCGTCTAGGTAGAATGAGACAACAGGGTCTGAAAGCGACAGATGGAGGGTCGCTCGGCGACAGAGCGTTTAAAAACACGGTGAGAACGCAGGGCGGGAGGATGGGAATAGGAGTAACGATAGGGAAAAATGTAAGGCAGTCCTCGATCCTGAGGAAGGGAGGAAGGTTTGTTAGTGGGTAAGGGTTTGTGGTGGACGGCCACCGCAACATAGGTGCAACTGTGAACCTCCTGAGGCGAGATCGCCGCTGCAGATGCCCAAAAGGCATCAGCGGGCACAGAGAAGGATACCGGGTGAGGTGGGAAAATGCACAAGAGACGCCTGGGGCCGCCACGAGCCACAACCAACGGGCACCGCCCAAAATTGAGGCTGCATGGAGAGGGTGTCTCAAAGCGACCCGAGGGGTCCCTGGGATCGAGCGCATTGGTTCCCTTGGGCCCAGGGCGCGGGGACAATGAGGAGCGGTTTAACCCAATTCTTGGCTAGCCACCTCACGAGCCGAATCCAAGCCTCTACGCGACGAGACAACGCTTAGCATTGAGAGGCATGTGGATGCCTTGCGATAATGCGAAGACGATCTACAGCTTTTGCTAAATTGATGGTCACGACAGGCATGGATCTAGTTGTCCATATTCGTAAATTCCTCCATAGAAATGGTTTACTGCCACAGTTATTCCCAATGCGCAATTTGAGTTCAAGCTGAAACGGTGCGTACAAATCTATACAGTCACCTGGTCACTATCATCGCTGGACATCGACGGTTAAGTTTTCGCAATGTGGCTACATGTAGTTACTATATTACCAGCGATTATCCTCGTCACTTCCAGACGACACTTATCTCTAGAACGAGCTGCTCCCAGCTCTACTTTCATGACTGTCTGCTTGCGACAACAGAAGACCTAAAGAAGCTCTCGTAGCCGTTGTTCTCAAGTACAACGCTGCGGGTAGATAGGCATCGAACCCGCAGGGGCACACACCGCTCTATAGCAATCGCCACCTCCGCCAAAGCGAACAGTGACCTCATTGTCCGGGTCACCTGCGTTCGGCGAATCCGTACGGCAGGCCTCTGCTGGTTGCGATTGCAGGATAGGAGGATTCAAACGGTTACTTTAATTCTCAAGACACTCTACTTCGTGGAAGGTGGATAGTCGTCGGTTCAGCCAGCAACGGCAACCTCATCCGGAGTGAGCTTTCGTGGATGCCGTACCTCAAAATGACGTCTTCTGTCACATAAGTTGTCGGCAGGCTGCTCCGAGAGGAACAGATCCAGGTCGAATCTCCGTCCTAGGGAGACTAAGCGATATAATAATCATATTAACATTATTAATATAGTACCAGGTTGAAAGCTGGTAGCGTCCTAGCGCCGTTACGGACGGACTCTCCAAAGATCAGAAAGCTCTTGTAGAGAAAATATTTATTCGGTACCTCCTAGCTACATGCTCGCCAGTGTTGCGCCCGCTACGAGGATCTTACGTTCCAAAGGGCCTACACTCTCCACAAGGATAAAGGCCAGAATACTCAGAGAAGTCGAGTCCTATGTCACAATACTTCCACGAGTTCGAATTCAGGCTGGAATGTCTGGTGCAAATATCCCCCTTTTCCTGTCTAGCCTATACTGGTGGATTGTTGAGGTAGGATGGCTTTGACAATGTAAGGCCATAACGCGACTTGCATGCTTGGAGGGTGAAAAATATCGACGTAATCAGTCTACTTTTGCAGGCTATTGATTCCATACGGTCCATCTGGGTTGGGCACGAGTCATCAAGATTCTGAAGGTCGGAAAACAAATACATTGGAAGGAGTCGACACTAAGGTCTATGATGCCTCTTATTCAAACACTGATAAGAAAGATGCCCGTGATCAAAGACTCAAGCCCTCCAATGCTTCTAGAAAGCCTGCAATGGCTCCAGCCCCCAAAAGGCCTTTAGTGGCACTCTCGCGGATACTTTGTTTGGTTGATTTCTCCCTTGAGTGTCTCTTCTCATCATGGGTGCGCATAGAGGGACCTTGTTGGGATAATCGGGAGGGAGACCTTGCGGATTTACCATCTTGAGATACTGGTCGTGGTGCTACGCCCATGCGGGGTGAAGATTGAGAAATGTATCGGGTCTGAGAGGGAGGCGGTGTGTACGGAGTGAGTTGTGGGTACCCAAAATGCTGTCCCTGTCCCTGTGGAAGCATCTGACCACCGTAACGGGGGAAGTTGACAGCCTGCGGGGGGCCAAATGAACTTGGGCCGCTGGGCATGTGCGCCGGGATTAGAGGGGACGAGACACTGTGATGCGCTGGATTCTGGTCGGGTGTTGCCCAAGGACGATGGCCTGGCGGATGGTACGCCGGAGATGACAACCTGGACGCGGTTGACTGGGCTGAAGTCACAGAGGGCTGAGCAGATGGCGGGCGATTGACACCACCAATACCATTAGCTGTGATCCATGACGGCGGCTGGACCGGCGCCGTATAATGGGGTGCCGCTGCGGCTTCACCGCCAGGGATTTGTGCTTTCCATTCAGCAGTTGGGTTGCCGCTACTCCTGCGTCGTGGTTTGGGCTGAGCCATTTCAGATTCAGAGGCAGACGATTCTGAACCCGAGTCTAGAACGTGCCGCGACGAGTATTGCTTTTTAGAACTGTTACTTCCCCCTGGGGAATCCTCCACGTCGCTGCTTGCCGCACTCACGCTCGGCTGGTATCCAGAGTACTGCTTCCGTCGCTTGAACGCTTCATGACGTGCAGATGCGGAATTTGGCTTCCTCCAGTCGGTTGTGGTGCCTTCCAGGTAATACCCGCGAGGGGTGCCTTCCCACTCTCGGTGTCGCTCATGGAAAGCCGTCTCCTCATCGTCTTCTTGGAGGTTGTGCACCGAGGGGGCATACCTCGAACCAGAGTCACGGTTGTGGCGCCTTTCTCGTACTTCACGCCAAATTGTCCATCTTTCGAGTAGTGGGTCGATTGCTCGGTCGGATACCCGAACCATATCTCGCGGAGAGTCCCTGATTTGATGTAACATGTGATCAAGCTCACCGAGAGAAAAGACTGGAAGTCTCACCAAGGCTCTCGAGGTGGCGTTTTCGGGAGTGGCGCTGCCAACGTTCTGAGGAATGTTGTTCATGGGAACCACCGATAATTGAATGACTCCCGCGGTCCCCTTATCGGTGCATGATTTGCCGTCTTCTTGCTCTTCCCGCTGGGAAGCTTCGAACAACATGTCCATGTTACTCATCTGCCAGTAGCGAACAATAACAGCATTCTGGGCCTCGGCGCGCTCTTGACTGATAGCTTCTTTCTTCAACAAGACCTCCTCTGGGGAATCACTATAATTTGTCTTTGTCAGCTATTGTCTCTAACACTTTTTGCGGGGTTTCAAACCTTCGTGAGGTGGACGCCATCACCTTCCCCAGCTGGACAACCTGTAGCATGACTGAGAGACTCAACTGAAGACTCTCGAGTTGTGCAAGCAGATATGTAACCCTGTGTTTCTTGAAAGTCCGTCTCAATCTTTGTTGAAGGGAGGTAGTGGTGCTGTTGGCGTCTTGCGCACTTGCACGCACCCACATATCCTTGATCTCGTCAAATACCCTTGTGCTTTCGTCTGCTATTGACTTCGCTGTCTCAACAGCTTCTTGGGAGTGCACTGAGTCCCTAGCCTGAAGAACTTGGCCCGTATGCTTCAACGTCATTGAGAACATTGTGACGCCCTTAGAGACGTTCTTGACCTCGAGTCCGGCGTTCGAAATCTCGGAACTAATGGCGTTTAGGAGCAGAGAGAGTCTGAAGCCGGCAGCGGCGACGTTGATGATGGGCGCAATATTGCCTGCGCAGGAGCCAAAGTCAGTTTCACCTTTTCCAACACGAACTGTGCTTCAGATGACGTACTTGTTTCGGCCATTCTGGATGCGCCTGGGCTGAGATACCCAACAACTCATGGGATCAGTGGAGACTGCTCGGAAAGGAGGATATTGACAGTATTAAACCAAGGCGGTTGATGGATCTGAGCGATATAGCCTGAGCGAGCCAGCAGGCATACATCCAGTGGTTGTGAACACAAGGCTGCATGCTGGCTGGGGAAACAACAACGTAGGTTTGGCGGGGAGGGGAGCCAAAGCTGGACATGCCAAAGCCGAAAATCACTCTGGCACCCACAAATCGTGATGCTGAATGCTGATGGGGCTCTTGCTCGTTGGGCAACTTACTCGGGGTCTCGAGCGCAAAGCCCAGTGGGACTAAGGCTCTGGAGGTCCGAACTTAGTTGTAAGTGGCCGACTAGCAAACCCTGTTCCGCCTCACAAATCGCCTCGCCGTCCAAATTCGACACCTTGCATCGTGTGGCAGTAAGGAAATTTCCTTCGCGTCCAGACCAAAGGCCCGCCATTTCGAAAAAACGCCAAAAGAGAGAAGAGCAGATGAGGGGTAAAGGCAGGAGAAGGGGCGGCTGGGCCCATATTCATATTTTACTGAGGTGTCGCTAAATCTCAAACCAACAGTACTTATGATTGCCACCACGGTGTCGGATCCTTCATCCACCTAGATTCAGGACTGCACGTGAGTACATGGATCGCTGCATCACAAGACCAGGAACTAAACATGCAATCTATGCAGACAGAGGCGACTCTTGCTTGGCTTTCTGGAAGCAATGAACTTTACAAAGACCAAGGGCTTTGATTGGGACACAGTGCTTCAGAAAGACGTTGCAGTGAGCACATATATCATACGAGTTTACGACGTATTTTGTGTAGGAGGAACAGATGGCTCAACAGGATAAACATTCGCATGGGTAACCATCACGTTACCAAATGAATCTATTTCCCGGTTGGCGCAAGCACATCAACTTGCTCACATCTGAGGGGTTCCAGAAGGAAGGAAGTGTCGCTGATGCTGAGAATAATGGTGGAGTTTCAAGGCGTGGCTCTCCTTCTAGTGTTTGCTGAGCCTCCAATTCCTTTTTCTCCTCCTGTTGGCATGCCGCGTACTGGAATGCGCTCACAATTAATCCTCGGCCAGTGACTCCTTGTTCAAAGATAGGTTACTTGTTTCAACGGAGCACGGGGCTTCGTAGTAGCTGGAGCGGCAGTCTTTGCGAGCCCCCTTCTGCGCCTGAATGTCCTTGCATTCGATGGACGTGCCAATAGTATCTAGCGCACAGTTGAGACTTGAATGCTCAAGGGTGGATAGGTGGGCAACCCCCTTTGCAGCTTCGTATTCTCGCTTAGAAGTGGCGTTTTCATGGCCTTTTCGGTGTTGGTGGCGTCGGCTTCCACCAAAGGCCCATACTCGTACAGTACCGCGTGGGCCTTCGCCATCTAAGCTACCACTATCCAGGGCGGGCGGCAGGCCAATTTTGCCGGCTCTGTCGCCCGCTTGCGGCTTGGGGGTGGACACGACACTCACACCTGTTGATCGTTCCTCTTTTTCCCTCTGTCTCGCCATCTCTCTCGTTCTACCCGCACCTAGACCCCCAGCCCTTAGGTCTTGTCAGTCTTTCACCTGTGCAAGTGCGAGTAAGGATTGTCGTGCTGTTGAGTCCAGCTATCTTTTGTCTGAAGCCTTTGACTCTGTGCTCCGAAAACACCGGCTCTATTCTCGGTCTCGAACGCAAGCGCCTCCAATCCCCTCCGTCCGTCAATCCTATTGCCTGCAACTTTCTGCCGACCGTCGTCCTGTTTTCAACTCTCGCACCCCGCCTGGGGGTCAACCCAGTTCTCTGACTCTTCAGCCCGCCACAGTGGACGAAGTCTTTACAGTGGACGAAGTCTTTACGGTGGACGAAGTCTTTACAGTGGACGGGTACTGCTCGCTTGTTCCTCCGCACCCACGGCCAAAGGACGAGAGCCGATCTTCTTGTACCTTTTGGCCATCTCGCGCACCTACGACGTTGAACATGCGGCGCTCATGATGAACCGACCGCAAAGCTGAGGACAGGCCGAGAACGACGCGTGCCGCAGTTCAAATTGAGATGCAAAGAGCAAGGAAGGGGGTTCAGCCGCGGCCATGCGGATCTCAATACGGGAGCAGCTCGGACTGCTCGTCCTCTTTTGCTCCCTGACGTCTCTTATGGTTCTTGCACTTGCTGTGGTACGTCTTGTTGGAGGTCGTACTGGCGGATAACACTGAATTAGTTGTGCCTAGTGGTTCCAAAATTATAACTTCATCACCGGGATCAGGTCTGGCAAAATGTCTGTCCTTCCTGAAGTTTCCGGGTGCTGATTGGCGTTTACAGATTATCTGGTCTGTCCCTGACGGCATCGCTCAAAGCAGCACAGTTCACAAGCGCACTGCTGTTGTATGATTCACAGGCCAGGCTGATCAGCACGCGGCTGCTAATCCAAAGTGCTCTGGGAAGATACAATTCGGGTAATCCTTCTGATCACCTTTCGTCGTAAGGTGCTTCCGCTAATCATGCTGTTGAGAAGGAAATACATCAAACGAGAATTGGCAGCGCTCTGTGAATGACCTCCAGGGCGCTTTGGCCAATGGCAGCGTTCTTGTTCAGGCGATACTGTATCCCAATGCATTCAATGGCAACCAGACCGCTGTCAATGGGTTACTCAACGTCACTGCGCTTGGATTGAACGGCTCTATCAAACTGCCGTATAACTACACGAATGGCTCGGCGGTTTACTTGGGAGACCCGGGCTTGGGCTACCCGCCTTCGCTTTATCCGAATCTGACTTATGGCCCTCCGCAACCGGGAACTAATTTTTCAACGATTTTCTACCAAGGAAAAATCATTCGGCCTGACGACACTCTTTTCCTAGGACCTTTGGTCGTGAACGAGACCTATTCACTTCTATCACTCACGGTTCCGCTGATCAATAACACGTCTCGGTCCGATGTCCTGGGATGGATGACCGTTCTGGTCAATACCGATATGATCTATGAAATCCAGCAGTCCCCTGAAGGACTGGATAAGACGGGGGAGACTCTTCTCATTGGTCCGGCGACGTCGAATAATCATTTTGAGCGACAGATTCGGGGATCTAGCAAGTCCTACGTGGAGTCTCAACTCGTCCGGTTTGTCCTGCCGCCCGAAAACAACGCTACACTGGGATATCGGCACCAGGCTCGGAGCGGTGTCGACAATGCCACCAAGCCATTCCTTGCTTCAGATTATCGGGCGGTTGTTTCGGCATGGAGCAAAGATAACAAGGCAATTAACAATGCTGGTGCTTATATTTCAACCCACAACGAAGATGGGATAAGAATCTCCGCTGGCTATGCCACGATATCTACGAAGTTCGTCGATTGGGTGGTGGTCGTGGAACAGTCGCACCACGAGGTAGTTGCACCCATCGATCATCTGCGCGATGTTGTTCTTATCTGTGTCTTTTCCGTAACCGGCTTGCTCCTAGCCGTTATGTTTCCCATGGCACACTATTCCATCACTCCAATCCGACATCTCGCAGCCGCAACCGCTAGAACCGTCGAGCCTTACCAACCCGACGATAACAGCGAGTATTCCAGCACTATCGGTCAGCAGGGAGCAGAAGTGGAGGAAATCTTAGATGCTGAGGAACGCGATGTGGCTAGGAAGGAGGGCTTTTTTGGTGTTCTAACTAGAATCACCAAGACGAAACAAACAGAACGAGCGACCACTCCTCGCCACCTGCGACGCAGAACGTTCAGAATACCTCGGAAAGTGCCAGAGCGAAAACACCTTATCACCGATGAGCTTACCGAGCTTACACGCACATTCAACGAGATGTCTGACGAGCTGACAATGCAATACGAGCGTCTCGAGGAAAGGGTAAAGGAGCGTACTGCAGAGCTTGAGAAGAGCAAGAAGGCAGCGGAAGCGGCGAACCAGAGCAAGACACTTTTCATCGCCAATATTTCCCACGAATTGAAGACGCCTCTTAATGGTATCCTTGGCCTCACCACCGTTTGTATGAATGAGGATGATTTAGGCCGGATCCGGTCAACCCTCAATACCATCTACAAATCCGGAGATCTGCTGCTCCACTTGTTGACTGATCTACTCACTTTCAGCAAGAATGAGGTCGGACAACAGCTATCGATAGACGAAGCGGAATTCAGACTGAGCGATCTGAGTACGCAACTAATGCCCACCTTTGAAAAGCAGGCTCGTGAGGCACAGGTAGATCTCAAAGTACTTTTCCTTGGGACGAATGACGCTTTTGGCGACGCTTCTGAGTTATCGGGAGAGAAACTGTACGGACCTGTTGGCACAGGCCGCGTAAGGGATATGTGCCTATGGGGTGATAAGAACAGGATTTTGCAGGTATGTTTTGGCTTAAGATCAAGTTTCCGTTTGCTAATACCTCCCTTAGGTCCTAATGAACTTTGTCAGCAACAGTCTGAAATTCACTCCTGCGCATGGCTCTGTTACAGTTCGTGTTCGATGCACAGGTCTTGTCGAGAACTTTCCCAGTCGAGCAGGAAGCGCGCGGAAATCGTCCCTCAACTCGCGAAAATCGAAGTCTTCAAGTAATAAGCGAGTTCGGATGTCAGATGGCTCGCTGGTTTTACCAGATAGCGGAGACCATGACAAGAATCATTCAAATTCTGGTGGAACTGAAGATTCGAAACTCAGCATTAATGTGGCTGGAGGCACGACGCACATACCGAAAATCGTGGAAAGGCAACGATCTATGTCACCTCCACCAGTGAACACCAAAGACTTGAGCTTCGAATTCGAGGTTGAGGATACGGGACCTGGGATTCCACCTGAACAACAGAAAATGATATTTGAACCCTTTGTACAGGGCGACCTTGGCCTGAGCAAGAAATATGGAGGTACCGGACTTGGTTTAAGTATATGTGCTCAATTAGCGGCACTGATGGGTGGCGACATTTCTCTCGACAGTAAGGTAGGGGTTGGCAGCAAGTTTACTATGAGGATTCCGCTTCGTTATGTATCGGAGCGCACCCCTTCAATGGCGTCCTCGACACACAGGACAGCCTCCAAAGCCAGCAGTCTTGTTGGCCAAGCATTGCATGATCAACCCGACCCAACAACGCACAACCATAGTGGCTCAACGGCTTCCTTACCCTCGGCGCGGGATGACCAGCTGAAACTGGCCGATGTCCCAAGAATAGTCGGGTTTACTCAACCCTATGTGGCCAAAAAGACAACAAGCAGCGACTCATCGCAGGCAAAGCTCAATGAGATAAAGAAAGTGGAAAATGAAGCTGCTCAGAAGGGTCGAAAAGTTCGCGTGCTCGTGGCGGAAGATAACCAGGTGAACCAAGAAGTGGTGCTTCGCATGTTGAGGCTGGAGGATGTTTATGGTAAGTTCCCCGAACCAGTGAATACCCAAAACTCACGGTCGTATAGATGTCACTATTGCGAAAGATGGACAAGAAGCCTTCGAAAAGGTTCGAGAATCCATGGTCAGCGGGCAACGGTTTGATCTAGTCTTTATGGATGTGCAAATGCCCAATCTCGACGGGATCCAATCAACGAGACTTATACGGGAAATGGGATTCAAATCACCTATTGTCGCCCTGACTGCGTTTGCCGAGAAGTCTAATGAAGATGAATGTATGGCCTCCGGGATGGACTATTTTTTGGCAAAGCCGATTCGAAGACCTGCCCTCAAACAAGTCTTGAAGAAGTATTGTGCAACAATACCAGAGGAGGAAAACGAGGGAAGTTCAACTGCGGTGCCCCAGGCCAATGAAAATGAAGTATGGCAATCAAAGAGTGGTCAGGCGGCACCGAAAGAGCTCAACATTGATGCGTTGGACTCAAGCGACGTATCACCTTTATCATGATTGCCCCAACAGTGTGCTCAGTGGCCACTCGCCCTCTCGGCAGGAGCACAGGAAACAATCCGTGCCAGATGTATAACAATACTCTTATCGGTCCTGAGCATAAGGAAGATTTGTGGAAAATGGCACAGTCGTGCCGGGCGCTTCATACTGGCGGGCTGTTGTTTGACTGAGCATCTAAAGTCTCAGATTTGTTCAAGCTAGTGCATATGGACAGCGATGGCGTGGGGAGTTCGGCTCTATATATGATGGGATATGATCGCTTTAAAGACGGGTTTGAGGGCTACGGTCTGGAAAAACAAAAGGGACAAGCTACAGAGGAAATGGCATTGGTTAGGATTGCGGTTGCCATTGTTTTCACATGGTATACAAAGAACGCTTTTCTCTTCCTCCCTCGAGAAGATGAATCAGCGCCAAAACAGGTTCCATCTTCTAAAAGGTAATACGGAGTTCTCAACAGATATATCCCTCATATTTTCCGTTTGACTCTGCCGGTAGCGTACAGATCACAGCCCACGACTGGGTTTGAGAGAATATTATCGGAGTGCAAAGTCGCAAGGTGCCTCGCATCCCTCGAGGTGAAGCTGCTTCAGCTCCCTAGTAGCTCGCGAGTATCATCTTCGATTAGCGGCAGGAGCGGGATTGATTCCAGTATTATATTGACATCATAGAGTTCTCTATCGATGATGGCTCGCTTGAGGGTTTAGGTAATAGGCGCTAAAGGTGATGTCTGACTGAATCGCGTAGCCCAGATCGTCCCAGATCGACCCACATTGTACTGTAACTACAGTAGATCGATCTCGCTTCCCAGCGATCCTTGCCCTTGACATCACCCTTCATATTCATGATTATCGGAGATGGTTGGTCTTGGACTTCTGCTTCGTTTTGCAACGAGCACGAGCTTTCATTAGTCCACCTTTCCAGTGCATAATCAAGCAAACAATAGACATTAAGTTGTCTCAAACCAAGCATTTCCAACCATGCGCCCTTTTAAGCGGAAAGCAGACGATGCGGCAGCTTCTATCAATTCTGCGGTCAAGAAGCCACGCCCTACTTCATTTCTGTCGAAACAATACAAAGACTCAACAAATGAGATCAAGTACGGCATCGTCCTCCGCAAGTATTATCCGCCGGAGATGACCAACGCGCGTGCCGAGGCGTATAATGCTGGCGAGATCGAGCGACCCATAGAGACATTGGAAAAAGCCATCAAAGGAACACAAGAAGATCGAGATCGGATACAGCCAGGTGACTGTGTGCTTCACTGGTTCAAGTGTGACTTGCGCACCACAGACAACAAGGGACTGCATCTGGCAAGCAGCATGGCCAAGGTGCACAATGTGCCCCTTATTGGCCTTTATTTGATATCACCTCAAGACTTCGAAGCTCACCTGACAGCCCCTGTGCGCGTCGACTTCATTCTTCGCAACCTCCTCGTCTTGAAGAAGGATTTGAATGATCTGGACATACCGCTGTACGTTGAGACAGTTGAGAAGAGAAGGCATGTTCCATCGAGACTCACCGAGCTATGCACAACTTGGGGTGCTCGGCATGTGTTCTGCAACGCCGAGTATGAGGTGGATGAACTCAGAAGAGAAGCTGCTCTGACCAGATCCTGCTTAGAGAGGGGAATATCGTTCAGTGTCGTTCACGACACTTGCGTTGTCGAACCTGGAAAACTGAAGAGCGGCTCCGGCGGGGCAATATCAGTCTACAGTCCCTGGCATCGAAAATGGAGCGCCTACCTCAATCAGCATCCGAAAGAACTTGACTATTTTCCTCCACCGGCCAAAAATCCTCTAGCTTCTCGGGAGAAGTACTCAGAACTATTCGACACCGAGATTCCGGCAGCGCCTCTGTCGAAGCAGTTGACTAAGGAGGAAAGCGTGAGATTCCGTGGTATGTGGCCGGCAGGAGAACATGAAGCTCAAGATCGACTGCACAAGTTCGTACTTGAGAAAATCGCCAAATATCACGATACTAGGAATTTCCCGGGAGGCAACGGGACATCCGTCCTAAGCCCACATCTTGCAGCAGGTACACTTGCCGCACGGACTGTTGTCAGACAAGCTCGAGAAGCCGCTCCGCTGAAGAATTTGACTGATGATCGGAAACAAGGGCACTCGATGTGGATCGCTGAGGTGGCGTGGAGAGACGTGAGTGACCTCGTCCTCCAAACGGTAGCAGTATGCGGGCGAGGCTAACATCGGTTCCCAGTTCTATAAACATGTCCTATGCCACTGGCCGTATGTTTGGTAAGTGCTCTATGCTCCTTTCCCTCTTGTTTCTTTTCTGTTGTGGAAGCCTTGATCGCTGAAACCTCCTCGCAGCATGTATAAACCTTTCAAACCAGAATACAGCAATATCGAGTGGGAGTACAACTTGAATCAGTTTAACAAATGGACCGAGGGAAAGACAGGTTTTCCAATCGTTGATGCTGCAATGCGCCAAGCAGCACATACTGGGTACATGCCTAATCGTTGTCGTATGATCGTGGCTTCTTTCTTAGCCAAAGACCTTTTGATTGACTGGCGTATGGGCGAAAAATGGTTCATGGAGCACCTCATTGACGGCGATTTCGCGTCAAACAACGGCGGCTGGGGTTTCAGTGCCAGCTGTGGTGCTGACCCACAGCCGTATTTTCGAATTTTCAATCCCTTGCTTCAAAGTGAGAAGTTTGATGCGAAAGGGGACTATATTCGTAGATGGGTGCCAGAGCTGGCGGACATCGAAGACAACAAAGGAATCCATGACCCTTACAATCGCGGCTATGGGAATTTGGCTGCGATGAACGGGTATCCAAAGCCGATTGTCGATCATAAGCAGTCGCGAGACAGGGCTCTGGCGCGATATAAAGCGGGCATTGGAAGGAACACTACATGAAAACATCCTGATTCAAAGCGAATGCCCTGGACTGCAATTGGAGCGGACTAAGCCATTTAAGCGCACGAACTGTCAAAAGCGGCTTTGAGAGTCCTATATCTTTTGTCTTGAGCTGTTTCACTTTATCTTGCTATGATAAGAAAGCCCATTTAATTATGATTCTAGGTGTTCTCAGTGCAAATCCATCTTGGTCGAGTCCTATCCAAAGCCGATTGTCGATTATAAGTAGTCGCGAGATAGGGCTCTGGCGCGATATAAAGCGGGTATTGGAAGGAACACTGCATGAAAATATCCTGATTCAAAGCGAATGCCCTGGACTGCAATTGGAGCGGACTAAGCCATTCAAGCGCACGAACTGTCAAAAGCGGCTTTGAGAGTTCTGTATCTTTTGTCTTGAGCTGTTTCACTTCATCTTGCCATGATAAGAAAGCCCATTTAATCATGATTCTAGGTGTTCTCAGTGCAAATCCATCTTGGTCGAGTCCTTTCGGGACTGCCTTCAACTCCGACCGACAGATTCCTTTTTTCCTCGACTGAAAACCTGTCTGCACCATGTGAGGCCTTGCTGGTCCGCCACCATTGAGAGTGCCCAACATCTCGTCTTCTCGCCATGTGAACGACGCTCTTCGAAGATCTGTGTCTGCTTCGGCCCCAGCGATTGTCATCAGAAACAAGTAATTCAGCGCAGAGAGTATTGTCTCTGTTGTGCTTTTGCCACATGGTGTGCTGCCGAGGGGAAGGGATTCGCGTGGCAGGCACATGACTTGATACTTCCATACGAATAACACGCAACTCGAGATGGTGACTCTCTTGGGTTTGAAGGACACCAAAGCTCGAGGTCGCATAGGGTGCCCAAGGAATAAGTTGGGTTGAGGGGTCTAATTATTAGAACCCCGTACTTGGAGGTGAGAGCGGCAATCGGCACCTGGCTATGAGCCCACCTCAGCATTCCTCCGACCAGCCACCGTGATGGGCTCCTAGCATTGGGGATCAGCGAGGGGCCTGCCCCTCGTTTGGCCTAGTAACCTCTTTCCTGCCGCTCTCATCTAACGCCTTTCTCATCCTAAGCCCAAGGATTGGGCGAATTCTGGTCATTCTGCCATTGCCCACAACGACCCCGGCAGCAGCAGTGGCGGGACTCGGCCACACTGCGCCTTTTGACGGTCTACCCATGGTCCCTCTGCGATGGCCCTCCTAGAGAGTCTTCTTCCTCTGCCTTCACCGTGCAGCTTCCATCTACCTCTATCTCACGATATCTTATGGTTAAGAGTGAGGTCCATGGCTCTTTCCGGTCGCTCGCTCTTCTCAATCCATGGCCAAAGGAGGGAAACGGGCACTTCAGTTGCCCAAGCAGCAACTGCTCATTCTTGCGGTATGCCGCTTCGCGGAGCCCGTTGCAATGACTTCGGTCTACCCATATATCGTGAGTGCAACTGTCACACCAACGCGTTGGATCACTCTCACTGACTCTGTACAGCCGGAGATGATCCAGTCCTTCAACGTCCGCGATGATAAAGTAGCTAAATGGGCCGGTCTCATGTCTGCGACTTTCTCGCTCTCACAATGCTTGACCGGAATTGCCTGGGGACGGGCTTCAGACCGCTTTGGCCGCAAGCCCACCATCATCCTCGCCCTGACGTGTACCATGGTATCATCCATACTCTTCGGCTTCTCCAAAAATCTTCTTTGGGCCTTCGTCGCACGGTCCTTGCAAGGGCTGTCGAATGGGAATGTCGGGATCATCCGAACTGCCGTGGCAGAATTGGTTCCTCAGAAAGAGTTACAACCACGTGCATTCAGCATCATGCCGCTCGTGTGGAATATTGGGAGCATATTTGGGCCGTCCTTTGGGGGATCTCTGGTACACCCTGTGGAACGGTATCCCGAAGTCTTTGGAAGGTTAAGGCTACTCAAGGACTATCCTTTTGCGCTGCCAAACCTCTTGATCAGCATCCTTTTCATGTGTGGAATCACTGCCGGTTTCCTTTTCTTGCACGAAACGCTCGAGGAAAAGAAATCCAACAGAGACTATGGATTGATACTGGGCAACTTTCTGACCAGTTTCTGCACTCGAAAGCCGCTAAGAAGGACATGGTCGAACACCGAAGAGTCCGATCCGTTTCTTTCTGGCATATCAAGTGAATTGTCCACGCCGGTATCCGGCTCCATCTCCGCAGCTAAGATCCCGAAACAGAGCACAGGCTGGGCAGAGGTCTTCTCCGGTCAGTCGAACATCAATCTCGTCGTCTACACGTTTCTGGCCATGCATTCCGTGGCCTACGACCAACTGCTTCCAATATTTATGCATTTCCACGTGCAATCTATCCACGACCCTGAGGTTCATCTACCTTGGAAATTTGCTGGTGGCTTCGGGATCGACTCCAACAGGATTGGCTTGCTTTTCACCATCTACGGTGTTTTCGGCATGCTGATCCAGTTCTTTGTCTTTCCCCCTTTTGCGAGGAGGTACGGCGTGTTGAACTGTCTCAAGGCTTGTTGTGTTACCTTTCCCCTGGTCTACGTCGCAACGCCCTTCACCGCGCTTCTGCCGACCGACTCGTCAAGGCAAGGTATCATGATGTTGCTAATGCTGGTCAAGGGGTTTTGCGGCATCTTTGCATTCCCTTGTTCTACCATTCTCCTTACCAATAGCGCTGCTAGCTTAAAAATATTAGGTACGCTGAATGGGGTGGCAACCAGCATCTCTGCCATTGGAAGAGCTGCTGGACCAGCTTTGGCCGGCGCCACATTCACTAAAGGAGTCGATATCGGATACGTTGTGATCTCTTGGTGGACATTGGCCGTGGTCGCCATTGTTGCCGCCGTTCCAGTATGGTTTCTGGTGGAGATGGAAGGCTTTGGCGGTGACCAGGACGAAGACGAAAGCGACGAAGAAGATGACGAGGATAACGACCATGACGACGACGGCGACGGCGCTAAAGCATCGGCGATTGTGGCTACTGAAGCACATTCCAGAAAGTCTAGTGCCCCATCTGTAGGCGAAGAGGCGGTGGAAGACGACGATGATATGCCGGAGACCCGCCTCTTGACACCTGCCACTACGAGAACCTCACAACCTTCCACCCGACGTCAAAGCCTTCAGCTCCGACGAGTCTCGAGCCCGATCGGACTTGGACCTGGAATCATCCCCACCGGCGCCAGGAGATATAGTAGCGATCTTGGAGCGACGAGGAGCGGATTAGGGGTCGGTGGGACGAGTTATTATTGAGACTTTATAGAGGGCAGGATTGAAAGTTTCAAAAAGCCCTTGTCGGTTGATGATGTAAGGTACAAATACTATAGCGCTCTCAGTAGCTCCCAACAATCTGACATGACTCTGAATCACAGCCGTGCCATAGTACCTTCCAGTATCTTGCTAATCCCGTTCCGCACCTCTTCTACGATATCGGCAGCGTTCTGCAGCTTGTTCACCAACCCTACCCCAGCCCCTGCCCAAACATTCGCCCGGTTGGTCTTCCCAAACCCGCCATCCTTTCCAGTCACAGCTTCGTTGTGCTTCTCTCGAATCTCCTTGATGTCGACACCTCGAACATAGTCGGCGTAGCTCTCCGTAATCAGACTTCTTCCGTCATACGCGTCTGGCCAAATATTGGGGCCCTTGACGTTATCAAACAATGTACTCCGTATGGTACTTTGTGCTCCATCTTTTGCGGCCAGCACGAGCTCTCGGTATCCCGGTGGCACATTTGTTTCCTTGGCTGCGAGGAACCTGGTTCCAATCACGACACCAGACGCCCCCAGAGCGAGTGCAGCTGCGGCACCGCGAGCATCCGCGATCCCTCCTGATGCCAACAACGGAACATTAGCAAACCCCTTTGCCTCAAGAACATCCGCTGCCTCCGGCACCACCGAGATGATGCTGGCGCCTCTCTGAAACCCATGTCCACCCGCATCAGCTCCTTGCAGCACTAAAGCATCGGGTTTGGCTATCTGGGCGATCTCGACGGCAGCACTGACACTCCCAACTTGGATCCAAATCTCAGAATTTGGGCAGATTTCCCGGATGGTCGCAGACCACGTGGCGTAGTTATTCAGTTCTTTCGCAGCAAATAGCCAGACCACTGCCGGTTGATATTCCTTAAGGATGGGCAGCACAGACTCAGCCTTGACGACGAATGGTAACAGGCCGACACCGATAGGGAGTATGTGACTCTGGGTAGTAGTAGCCATCAGCTCGTCTGCCGCAATGGCCAATTCCTTCTTCAAGTCATCAGCCATGATAGCGCCGATCATCCCAAGACCGCCTGATTTCGTGACGGCGCTCGCAAGATGTCCACCAGCAAAGCCGCCCATGGGGGCATTGACCACAAGGGGAGACGATGTCCACGGGAGGCGGACTCTGAGCGAACTCGCCATATTTTATCGAATTTGTGTGGGCAATATCGATTCGGTTTGTTGCTGGATGATTCCAGGGTCGCAGAGCTCTGAGAGCTGCCGCGCGTGAAATTTTGAGATGCAAGGGCGAAGCCGAAGAGGTCGAGGTCAGCATTATGTTTTATCACTTTAGACCGTTAACAGTACGTGAGGTTTGACATCCCTCAGGCTTTCTGCTTATGCTGGTCTTTGATCCTTTACCAAGGTACCAATCCTTACATCATTTCCGCGGAGAAGAACTCAATCCTTCAAGGATTGCTGTGCTCCAACCGTTATTTGAGCAGCTGACACTTTTGCCTTTTTGGTTCCACGCGCTGTTTGAAGCGTGGCTGGTAGTTAATAATCAGGGACACAGCGAAAAGTGGTTTAGATCCTGCGCAATATTACTCTACACGAATCCGATATTGCTGCCTGGCTAAGCTAAATACGTATACTCGGTAGAGAGAGCAAAGATTGGCTCGCTTGACTCGCCATTGGTCCAAGGCGTTCAGCCCGCCGTCCTCTGTAACCTTCTGGCAATGAGTTACCATCGCTGACTCTTGCGGGCATCATACTATCCCAAAAGCTTTGCGGCCGCTTCTAGCCTTTCTTCGATGATCAAACTCCATCTCCTGGCATTTGTCATGTTCTTGTCTTCGAAACTCTCAACAAGGCCTGGATAGGTAGCTCCCGCGTAACCAGTCCACCGGCCAGGGGCAAAGACAACGTGCTTGAACCAAGACCTGTTGTCTAGGCCGCCAGGGAAAAGAAACTGACGCTCCAATGTTTTGTACTTCTCGTTTGCATTGCGCACTTCGTAGAAAAGCCTCACTTTCTTCCACCAATCCCACCATGGCACGTCCTCCGCGAGCTTTTTGGTCAAGTCAGCGGTATATTCATCGAATTTCGTGGCAGCCTTGCAGAATTCCGCTGTAGCATTGTCAAGTGCCTGGAAGCTGAAGCTCGACCCTGCCAAGTGCGTTTTGGATCTCGCTTTGACGTCGTCTAAATAGACACCGAGACCTTTGGCATAGTCTTGCGCGCTCAAGAACAAGACAGGAGTCTCGCTCAACTGCGCGATGATCAACGCTAATATCTTGGCCACAGTCACATGGTAGTGCCATCCATTGTCTCCATAAACGTCCATCCAATGGAAAGAATCATAGTTTGAGTGATAGTGGTAGACGGCGTCTTTCGCTCCATTTCCAAACCCAAAATCAAGCGAAGGGATGCCGGCAAAGTCCTGGAAAGCCGTGAAGTCACTGCCGGATCCCATTGTGCGTATATGACCTTCCCACACATCGCCGACTGACTGCCCTTTAGTGGTCTGGTTTGGTGAAGGCACCGAATTGGTTACCGCGTACAAGACCTTGTTCAACAATGGAGACGCAGCAGCTTCGAAGTGCGTTCCGCGTGCGCCCACATCGACATTGAGATAGGCGACTGTGCTGCTGGAAAGCCACGGAAGGTATTCCTCAACCCACTCCGTCGATCCAATGAGACCATACTCTTCGCCGTCCCAGCTCGCAAAGACAATTGTTCGGAGCGGCTTCCATCCAGCCTTGAGCGCTTCTCCGAAGGACCGAATAACTTCGTTCAAAGCTGCTGAGCCGGAATTAGGGTCTCCTGCACCTCCTGCAATCCAAGCATCTCGATGATTTCCAACAACAATTACCTCATCCTGCGCTGTGCCATTGATTATACCGATAACGTTCCACAGCGGCGTTGTAACATATTCCTGCTCATTCACCAAGTTGAGGACCACGGAGTCTGGTGACGGGCCGATGTTGTATTCAACACCCTTGTAAGCCAGACCTCCGCCCTGCCAGGACTTTTCAAACGAACTTGCGTTCGGTCCATGCCCGTTCAGAGCTTTAAGGAGAGGGAGGGCATCGGCATAAGAGATGGGGAGCGAGGGGATGCGAGGAGTGGAGCCATGGGGATCAACACGAGGTACACCGGGTTTGGAGGGATAACCAGGCGTTGTTGGGTCACCGGGGAGTGTACCTGCGACTGTCAGCAAATATCAGCTGAAGAGACTCGAGAAACACACTGATGTATTGCGTACTGCCCCTTTGCACGCTGCTTGGATTTCTAGCTGGTCCATCTGGGTACGTCTTGTATCCATTCTCCTCGGTAATGTCGCCGTCCTCCTGCGGATCAGAGTACATGACAACGCCAAGCATGCCCAACTCTTGTGCCCTTTTGACTTTGAGCCCACGGAATATGCGGCCGTACTTGGCCAGGGCTATCTTGCCTTCCAAGGTGATATTCGCAGCTTGTAGATCTTCAAAGTCTTGGTATGTGCCGAAATTGACATACACATAGGGGGCGGTAACATTGCCACTGGCGGAGTAGCCATGGAATGTGGGTATGCGATCTTTCAATGAAGTTGATGGATCCTCCTCAATGATGTCTTCCTCCAAGCTGCATTCATACTTGACCTTGTGCCCGTCTAACAAAGCCAGCCGATGATCACTCGGATAATTGATGAATACGTCGTAGGCGACAATATCCGACTTGACGCCAAACTCTTCCCATCTCTCTCTTGTCCACAGAGCCTGGCTCAAATTCTTGCCTGCAAGATGAGGACCCGACGTATAGTACTCACTCCATGAACGTGCCTTGTCCTCATCGGGGGTCTCTAGTAGTAGCTCAACAAGTTCTTCGAAGGTGATACCGGCGCTTTGCGGCCATGAGCGAGGAAAAGGGCGGGACCAAGGAAGATAGGAGGAGACAGGGTCTTGGCCACGGGGTAGTATGGCGCCTGGAAGAAGAAAGCAGATGGCAATGGCTATAAGACTGCCAGCTAGGGCGATGGAGCAGAAACGCTTCAGTGTCGTGTGTGGATATCTAGGCGGTCGCCGAGTTACGTAGACCGTCGTAATGAGAGGCGTGCGCTCATCCATGACGATCGCATCCTTAGGTATGGGGGACTTGCGAGTGGAAAATTTTACACGATCGCACGACTGAGCTCGACTGAAGCTCGCAAAGATAAGTAGTTCATTTCCTCAATGACGGAACCAACCGCAGCTGCAATGTGATTGTCCCTCTCCACCACAATCCAGGAAGGTCAGCCGAGCATATATGCGGCCAGCCTCGTCGCGCAATCACATCAAGAGAATTCTTGTAACTGCCCTTTGCCCTTCAGTGCTGGAAGCCACGAGGCCCGTCTGCTGATATAAAACTCCACCCCTGGCTCTGCGGTCTCAACACCCGATGCATCGTCAAGAGAACCAGCCAAAACAAGAATCACACCACGAAAACCCTCGCCATCTGCGACCTTGTTGATGACAGAGCCACAACTAGCACAGAATGAATATTTCAGTGTCATTCCGCTATCCTGAGTTGTTGCGTATGTCTTGGGTGTTCCGGCAGTAATCTTGAAATTGCCTTCTGGGACAACTATGTTGGTCGTGAACACACTGCCACTGACGTGTCGACAAGTAATGCAATGGCATATCGCCTATGGAATTTAGCCACATCCTTTGGGAGACCCCGACGAGGACTCTTACCTTCATGACGGGCTCACCCGTGTACTCATATTTGAGTTGGCCGCAAAGGCATCCTCCGGTGGGCATGGTGAAATCAGAATCACGGTCTATTGAGAAAGGTGTCGAATTCTGGTTGTTTCCCGGGTTTCGATGATGATGAGGAGAGAGCTACTTATACTTCGTGCACCAAGGTATACCAGCCATGTTGCTGAGCTCATTCAAAAGCATACACAGTCCGCAATTGGTCCAGACGCTGTAAAGAGAAGGGCGTACACCGGCTGTCGGTGATCTGATATCTTTACATCGATATCAGAAGCTTTCCCGTGTCGGTCTTGAGTCGGCCCGTCCTGCGCGTTTGCTATCATGTCCAGTACGCCCTACCATTGTCCGGGATCCTGGTCCCCTCTCACCAGAATCGACTGATGTGTTCTAAGGCCGACGAAGCCAAAAGTGTCAGCATGTCAATCTAGGGCGCAAAAGTGGACATGGATCCCATGATTGTGTAGAAGGCTGACCCGGGTTTGCGAAACCTTATTCTACCTCGATGAAAACCGCTAGGTTCCCTTGCTCCTGCGTGCATTTCTGGTTGATCAAGAGCGAACCGCCGTGGTCGACTGGCACAGTAAGCAACACCTAAGAGCCCCTCACACTCAAAGGGGCAGCTAGTTACCAAGAATTGCCTGATGTGATCTTATTGGCAAGGAGATATCTCGGGTTATCCTCCACACAGCACTCGAGACTGGGGCATACCCCACATTGCTCGGCTGCCGATGGAGAATGTTCCGCAACTGGCTCCCATGATCCGGGGTATTAAGTTGGCTCCAGAATACTCCGTACAGATCCGCACCACACGCACAATGAAAACTAAATTTGGATCGATTTATGGCGCCGATGTGGTTCTCAAAAACCCTCATCCTGTCCAGAAGCAGGAAACGTCGAGTCACCTTGGTACCAACATCAACAGATCGATCCATACCGTCACTCAATGCCTTACTTGAAGCTGTTAAGGAATCTTTCTTCTTTGTGCCCCTGGTCCCCTTTAAGCACTATCGCGAGCGAAGATCTCTCTGCGAAATGCGACCGAAAGATTGATTGATTCTAAATCCCCTGGAGGGATTATTTGGGACGCATATATGCCGCAATTGCCCGCGGTGCGATCGATCCACTGTATAATGGTCAGCTGCAGACAACGACATGCCCGTGATTACGACGAACCCAGAAAAGATTTGGAAGGCCGCTCCAAGACATTGTTCCTTTCTTGCAAACACTGTCCACGTCTTCCATGTTCAGAATGCCGCCCAGCCCGAAGTTCCATGCCGTGCTGTCAACCCCTCCCCGGAACATGGGGCCTGCCGCTGGTTCGGTGACTGCTGCAACCAAGCTGGCTTCATCAGGCAGCTGTGGTGTAAACATCATATCGACGGTCTCCGATTTGAGGAGAATGCCGTCATTTTTGAGTAAGGATATGAGCACCTTGATATAGTCTTCGGCTGACGAATACATCCCCCCACCACCGAGGTCATCTTTTGGATTCGGATTGGGATATGGGTCAGCTGGTACAAGGTCTCCTTCTGTTGTTCTGGCGGTTGTGGCACAAAGTCGACTGCGTACCCTCTCGTTCTCTCCGAGACGGAAACTCGTGGACCCCATTCCCAAAGGATCCCAAATATTCTTCTTCATATATTGTCCAAGCGGCATGTCACCGTTCACTCGCTCGACCATTTTGCCGGCCCAGTCGATGCCGCAGCTATAGCTCCAGCCATCTCCTGGCTCGAACAAAAGAGGCATAAGGTATTGTTTCCGCTAAAGCCAACAACGTTAGGGTTCTAGAACAGTCAATTTGGCGAGGACCTGACCTCACAATTTCGCCGTTCCCTGGCCGGACTGTGCCGTCACGCCATTGTCGCCACTTCAGAAGGTCCGGTGAAAGGAAATCATACCCCATGCCACTAGAATGTGTCAGTAAATGGCGCAAAGTGATCTTCTTCGTCGCCTTTCTGAATTCTGGTTCTCCTGTATCTTGATTCCACCCTGTCAAAATGTCTGGTGACTTCCATTCTTCGAAGAATAAGGAGAGATCATCATTGAGGCTCAGTTTTCCCTGCTCGACACACTGCATCGCCGCTATGGTGGTCAAAAGCTTTGTGCATGAAGCGATCCAGAACGTGGTATCTTCCGTCATCGGGCTGGCAGTCCCGGGAATGACAGATGTGAACCCTCTAGCCTTCTGGAAGATTATATCACCTAGCTCGCTGTTAACCAAAACTTCTCCGTGTGGGGACATACAGCCTAGTTGACCGGAAGCATCAGCTGCCATCAGGACCGCTCCAACAATTTTTCGAGTCGGACCAGGCTTAGTGGCAGAGTCAAACTGCTTGTCGAACGTCATTCTGAATAAATCCGATAGCAGTGTACTTGGTTCTGAGAATATCGTTGGAGTATTTCAAAACTCTACCAGGATCAGAAAAAGTTCCTGGAAGTAATAGCAATCTGACGGCAATTGTACACGCCTCCTGATAGTCTGATTAGGACTTCGAGCACGTAGATATTCATTGAATGTCCCAATTCCACCTCGAGACTTTCGAGACTGAGGTGAACTGGCCCCTCCAACGTCGGTAGTTGTTCACAACCCCACCTTTCAGAAATAATATCCTCGGTACCGAACACATGCCCGAACCGTTTGATCCTTTGGTATGCAAACCTACGTTCTTGCAATGCTAGTAGTGGGAGACATGATGCAATGCTTCTCCTGCATGAAGGGGGATAACTCCCAGCGACCATTGTCGGGCGCATTTTTTGATGAAGTCCGACTCCACCTATCACGGGTAAGCCGGCCAGGTGCAGGGATTACATTTTGGGCGGCCAAAGCAGGACCGAATTTTAATCGCGTCCCTCCAGAAAGAATCGGGGCCACAAATCTATTACATACTCTTCTTCGAAACAAGCACGGCTGTTATATTGCTGCGGCCTCCCTTCGTGTAGCCACGAAATGAAACCCTCATATCGCAGTACACCTGCAAAGGCTCGCCGCTCATTTTCAGCACGAAAGAGCAAAGGTTGACCAATTCATCCTTAAATATGGAACTGAGCCTTGAGGGACGTACGACCCCGCCAGATTTGCCTAACCTGATAGCCGTCACCTGCCGGATGTAGATTACATATGGGACTCGCACGAGTGCAATACCACTTGGCTGAGGAAGATTTCAGACCATTTACTGAGTAGTCTGGAGTAGTCCAGGTATGCATGGAGGGTGTTGATGGGTGGGGATCATTCCAGCAATATTAGTGCTCGTTTCGAAAATGGTAGCTTGCTATGAATTCTGGAGAGCTTCGAGTCAATGCCGCATTTACTTGGAGAGGACTTCAAGCCTGTTCCCGCGAACCGTAATAAACCGAACCCGGTTTGACAAAACGTGGCATTGAAGTAGAAGCTCATAAGTATGGAAATACTACCTCAGATCGAAATATAAGAAGCGTTCACTACTAATTGTGGCCGTTTTCATTTTAAACGTACAGATTTGACTGCCATCTTGTTCTATTCATCTTCCCCAAGGCATCCTATGACACAGTCTTCGAGGATCTTGGATGAAGTGCTTTGCTGGTTTAGGTCTCAGTAAAGGCGAACACAAGGATCTTCTAGACTAGCCCCGTTGGGTTGCGTCTTGCTCTCTATTTGTTCATGTCAGCTCTGATCCCAGATAATTTCCACCCAACTACTACGAGAATACTAACAAAAGACCTTTCAAGATGTTGCCGCCAGATTCTGCCCACGGGCCAATCCTACGTGACTTGAAGCTGAAAGCCTGGCGGATCACTGGCATCCTGCAGTCCGGAGCTGTCCAATCCAATTTCCTTTGATATGTAACGGTGCTGTTGTTGGCATGGTATGTGCCTTTTCCCGGTGTCGCTACCGGGAAATCACTGGGGGATGTGTTATAATTTTGGAGAAATATAGTTTATATATTGAACAGACGATCCCATTAGAGGCGAGACGTTTGCCACTTTAAAAATAATATGTGGATGCACAAGATCCAGAATATGCGACTGCAAGAGGAATGAGCGGAAGCAGGTCGCTAGAAGCCAGAGCAAGATTGGGAACAACGTATGATGTATCTATCTGTTGCTATTAAAACAATTCAAAGTAAACACCCTGTCGAGCCTCAATAGAATCACGAATGCCGGTCATCATGCTACAGTCTTCCGATGTCTAGAATCACACCACACATTAACAACACCGCCTGACAAACTCGTATAACAACATCGTATGATCTCCGGTACTTCTTGGCCTGATCTGGAGTGATTTTGCGGCATAAATATGATGCGATGTCGAGCTTGGACTGCTATTTTGTGAAGAGGTTCCAATTTTGCTAATACTTTTTCCTCTACATCAACCAAAAGTGGAGAAGATGTCCGTTCTCATTGCTTACGCTTCAGCAAAAGGCTCGACTGGCGAAGTTGCAGAATGTATTGCTGATAAACTACGGCAATCTTATCCAACTTGGACTGTGAACTGTTCGCCCATCAATATGATCGATGCTACATCCTTAACTTCCTATACCGCAGTCGTAGTAGGAAGCGCTGTACACGCAGCCTCATGGTTGAGTCCAGCCCGCAACTTCATCCGCAAAAACGCAGTCGTCTTGAAACAAAAACCATTATGGGCTTTCAGTGTCGGCATGCCTCCAAAAGAAGAAGATCGAAAGAAGGAAGAGCAAGTGATCCAAAGAGAAATTCGCATGACGTTGCCGAACTTACGTCGTCATGAGTTGTTTAAAGGCCGCTTCATCAAGCAAGATCTACCGCGGGTTGGGCGTATCATCGTTTCCTGCTGTATACCCAAAGACAAAGCAGAATTTGGAGATGCTAGGGATTGGGTCAAAATCAATGCGTGGGCAGAAGTTATTGTCAAGGAAATCACTGCATTATCTGTTGGAGAGACTCGATGAAATGCTATATTTCGCATACACAACATAGAGGACAGACACAAGCGTCTGATGAGGCCACTGACTGAGCATGTTGAGCCACCGCAAAAAATGATTACAAGAAGGGGTCTTAAGGTAACTACGCTCTCTGAGATGAAAACCCCCGGCCAGGAAATGTTAATGGATTGTGGAACCTGGCATCTAGGGAAATTTGTCCAAATATTGTTCAGATCGCAAAGAGAAGCACATCGGTCTGAGACTGGGTTTGTGGCGAGGACCGCTGGCTCATGTTGGGAACCAATTTTGTGCGAGAATCTCCAAGGGGGAGCGCCTGAGGACAATTGAATCTAGTCTGATCACCGGCGACAGGAATAAAGCTGTTGGTCATAATCAGTGCAGTGAGGTACTATTGACTTACATTAAGGTAGAGTTCGTTGGAAGCTGGCAATGGGGTGTACGAAATAGTCTGGTCCTCAATTCTCTGAAGACGCATGGTATGATTCGGAGCAACAATTATCCAAAAATCACATTCCCGAGATCTGAAAGAACCTGGTTCAGTCCAAGTTTCTTCAGAGGACATAAGTCCCATATCGTTGAATTGGGCGAGTCAAATCACCAACAGCTTTCTGATCGATCCCTGCATCTCCTGGCTGATCCTCAATTCGTCCCCATTCTTTGTCTCCTGCACGTCTGTGGAAAGTCTCCAGTCATCAAGCCTACCGGTATCGAGCCGGACACTCTGCGCCGTGAGCCTGTTGCGTGCAGACCGGCTGAATTGACTGATCCATCTCATCCATCTCCGAGTCTCCCGCGACATATCCTAGGTCATGAATATCACCGAGAGGAGAAGAACAGGGGTAGAAACGGCAGCCCAGACCTAGAGATTTAAAACGCTACCAGAAGATAATTGCCAGAAATTCATCCAGAGGAATGAAGAAGTGGTCGACAAAGGGACAAAGACAAAAGCAAGCCTGGTGAGTTTGGTCATTTGTTCGTTCTGCACAAAGCCCTTCTGCGCTACACTGATGCCTACATCTGCTATTGTTGTGTCTATGCCACACTGACATTCGTTCGTCAGATCCTTAGCTGTGTCGAGGAGAGAATCAAAATCACGTAGTATCGCGTTGAGTTTCAAATTGAGATCATTTGGAGGTTTGGATTTCAATACGCCAATTTGAGTTTCGAGAAACGTCTTGTTTTCGAGGAGGCGCAATGTGTACGTTGCAAGACCCGTTCGTGATGTACTATATTGACAGGATTCTTAGTCTTTTTGGGCGATCCCCAAGGGGCTGTGGACCTCTTCCTGACAATTAGATACTGCATGTGCTTCCAAACGATAGTCAAAGTCGAGGTGGAGTAGCGAAGCCGTCTGCGCAGTCCGCGATGGATTGATATCATCTGCAGATCGCCGAGTCCTGCACATGTATGCGTTCCCGTTCAAGGCGATATTATCACGTCGCTGGATGGTAATAACGGCGTGCTCTAATTAGCTACCTAGATAGGTAGCGACTTAGTAGGTAGGGGAGGGGGGTTTTCGTGACGGTTCGCGTCCTTCTACTACCTCGCCTAGATGGAGTTTTCTAGGGTTTATTCCAGGCCTATAGGATAGTCGGGAGATCGTCACCAAAACCTCAGTCGCCCTACGTTAACATTTGGTCGTCTTACTTCGCCGTCGGCGCCGAACACTGCGCGTAGGATAAGACGACAGACTGAGTAGCGTAGCTGATGTTTTTGGCGTAGGCCGGCACAGTAAGCTAACTGACGCACTTCCTACGTCTAATCACAAAAATGCCGTAGGAGTTTGATCGGCAGTACGCCTGCATTACTGCCTGTGCTCCGCCTCGTTTGCAATGTCGATCGAGGCTGAGGCCATATTTCAGGCCCTTCGCGCTCGGGAGGAAAGGTTCGTCATCCGGCGACCGGGGTACGTGGCGTGATATAAGTGAATTCTGTGTTACCGTCTCATTTGAGCTGAACGCAGTGTGCAGCGATTACCAAAATTGGCACCCAGTAACGACAGGGCCAAGGAAGAAATGGAAAATCAGCTTCGCAAGACACAATTTCGCTCAGACAGCCACTTCGACAGCCTGTTTCTTGGATATCAGAAACCGACCTCGCCGCGGGGGACGATCCGCTTACAGGAACAACATTCTCTTGTTCTGGGGATTGAAGTTGACTGTTCGCCTTTTAAGAACAATTATTGGCGCATGGGATCCTCTTACCCTGTTCAACTCACACAATGGGCCTTGGCTTCTAGTCCCGGCCATCCTATTCTTTCCCTTTTCATGGAGACCCTCCAGCGGCGACTCGAGCGCGTGGCGGGCCGAAACAATGGTGATGTCAACGCCCTGGGAGGCAGCTAAAGAACTACGACAGATTGGACGACTGTCTCTGACTGGACCCGGGGCAGTGACACTTGCGGCTATGACTTGGCTCGACAAGCAGGTCAGCTTGAGGTGGAATGCGCTGACTGGATTAATTGACGGCCGGAGTAAACTGGTCGAAGATGTCTTGATACTACCCATTACCGGCTTCAGGTTGGTAGATACGCGCTAGGCAGCCTCCTGGTTGTAAGACGTGCATGCTAACCTTTGGACAGTCCCGGTCGCGGCAGGTACGGCAATATGGGATCCAAGTCTGTCACAGATCCATCCGTACGGGTCTGGCATCGGGCGCAGGGGTCATGGCGCTCTTTCGATCCAAAATTTGAATTCGGAAAATTTTGTCGCACCGTAGTTGGCATGTGCAGAGATTGGCCAAAGCAGCCGGATTGACTGGTCAGAGGCGGAGTTTCGACACGAGTGTGCCTCTACCGAAGGAAAGTCGAGGTAAGCATGATATCGTGGAACGATGTGTACATTGGTGTTTTGGATTGCAGAATTAATCAAGGAAATACACCTACTTTCAAATCTAACTTCAAGTGGACTCGTCTAACACACTAATTGATAGACCGGACGACGGAAAATACCTCCACAAGCCTGCGCATATCTCTCCATCAATTTCCCTTCCCCATCCACATACAAGCCTTGTCCTTCCACACCTTTAAGGACGCCACTTTTCTGATTCTGATAAGATCGATCTCATCTTGCCACTCCATCCACCTCGTGTGAGAGCATAGAAGATCTCCTGCAACGAGAAATGCGTCCAGGAAATGCCCACCTCGTCGAAAATGGTGTTCATGCCTTGTACTAATACCTCTTTGTCCAACGGGTCAGAGAGGACGCCGTAACAAAGAGGTCCAGCAAAGGTCATGAAGAACGAACCGAATGGTCTGGTGGTGGCCGAGAACTCTAGTGTAGAGAGGATGCTTGTCGCGGCTTGGGACGTCTGTGGTGACAGGGCCGGGTTGTGTGCGACGAGAAAATTTTGCAAAACAGCATTGATGTATATGACACAGGCATAGTAGAATGTAGCCTGTTGGATGCTGCAGTTGGCTTGAAGGGATTCGAGATCCGTCTGTGGATGAAACTCTGGAACTGGATGTGGGCCGCGGTAGGCCGCTGGGAACGTAGCAAACACGCCTGGCGTCGAGAGGTTGCGCGTGATGGCGTCGGAATACGCCACAATAGCAGAGCGAATATCATATATTTGTGAGAGTATGCCCGCGTAGAGAGGTGAGGAGCCACATGAAGGAGGTACGCCACCAAGCGCATTTGCTTGTACGAACAGGTCGGGTACTCTTGCGAGGGCAGTCCACAATTCCGAAACGATCGGACTCTCATGTCCGTTACTCCGGCGCATGGCATCCATCCATTGGGGATCATTGAGAAAACACTCTTCACCACGCAACATACTCTGGGTAATGATTGTCGGATACTGTGTTGTGAAGATGGCGAGCTCAAACTCCGATGAGGTCACACGGCTTGGACCAGAGCCTTTGAGGATTGCGGATACCCCACCGGCTAGCTGGATGTATGAGTATGTAGGTCCTGGTTTGAGAATCTCGTATTGTGCAAGGAGGAGTGATGCGCAGAGGGTTTCTGAGGAAGTCGATAGTGATCCGTCTAGGTTAGAACAGCTCATTTCTTGTCGCAGGGTGGCGATGGCAGTACAATAGCGAGCTAGCTCTAGGGACTGGTCCCGAGGCAGACCACCTGATGCTGCAGTAAAAGAATACATAAAGCAACTGACAGCAGCGTCCAACGCACGGCTTCGGCCCAGACGAACTGGGAGTTGTCGGAAATGTGAACCCATATGCTGCAAACGTTGGCCGAATTGGGCGGGGCCGTCGAGAGCTGAGATCAAAGATACTGCAAGCTTCTCCGATTCGGTGAGCGGCATGGCTTGTGTCAGGTTTTCTGGAGTTGTTTGGCTGCTCCCATTCTCGTTCAGGGCGACTGCGCCTAAGGCTTGAGTAAGCCGTATATGCTGCTCCGCCGAGCCGTATTGGTATCGAAATGGGGAGTCCGGGCCTGTACAGTGACGTTTGCTTTTCTCACATTGCGAGCATATCGGCGTGCGCTCGTCACACTAATGGAGCTCCTGGTTAGCTTTGCGATATGAGGGGCTCCTGTTGCCCGACGGCAGGCAAAGTCAGGTTCAATCGTCACAGTTGGCTTACTTTGATATGTCGTGACTTGCAAGTTCTACAACCCTTTGATCGACCTCCTGGCATTTTGATGCATTCTGCTATGAGATCCACTTCAGGATATCAATCGCGGCTACTGCGACATCGATCTGGCTGGTTGTTGATAAACCACGAAGCATATTGAGAAACAGCGGCAATTTCCTGCTTTTATTTTCTCGAGGGGACGATGGGCTGTGACCTCCGCTTCAACTCAAATCCGCTGTTTCAGGCACTTGCCTAGACAGGCTTGCCTTGGCCATAGTCCTTTTGCCGATATCGAACTGGAGCTGTGGGCACTGCGACCTAACTTGGCTCCCTCGGCGCTGCATGATGAGTCGCATGGCAAAGATTGATCGCGCGCCTAAAGCTGGGGCGTCGTCAAACTGGTATGGGATGACGATGTTGAAAATGAAGGTTGATGCTCCGTCGCTGTCATGGGCTGTCGGACATTGGATCCTACCTAGCTGGGACTAACTAATCAGGCTCGTGCCCTGGCAGTGTCCTTACGCAGCAGCTAATCACGGACATGGTGCAGTGAATCCCGTTGCTGAACCCTGTCAGTCGTAACGTCTAACTTTGTTAGCTACTGCGCCTTAGAATCCACGATTTGGCAGCCAAGCCCCTGGTACTATGGGATTCATTTCCAGATATCTTATTATCTACTTACAATGCTCGCTCGTATGTACATACCGAACTCGTATGGACGTCTCTCGAAGCAAAGTACCTGGACTTGCACGCGTCTTCTCCTGAGGACAGAAGCTTTCGACATTGACTCGAGTCCGATCACCGACCCTCGACCGATCGGCGATCCCACTTCGCTTTGCCTCCTCATTACCTACTATCATTCAGACTCCTGCCCTGAGCCGCTGAGAGCATGGCGCCGCCGGCATCTTACCGGCCTTGTCGAAGCGAGAATACACCACGAAAGAAAACGCCTCATCCGAGGCGATGACGACTGCGCCTCTCTTGTCGTTAGAGCGATGACGTGGACGCATGATGAGAGATGGTTCCTTGGAGACGGGTTGTGGGTCATTCGAAACCCTGAACGCTTATTAACCCATTCTCGGTTAGTTGTTGCCTGACGAGTGGGCGGCGCCCTGACAAGTAGGTGAGGTCTAGGAGGGAATTTGGACGCCGGAGAATAATATGGTTAGGATGGATGGCCCAGAGGGAGCCCTAGAGGGTAGTATATAATACGAACCCGCTAATGGTAAAAACGCCGCGGCGAAGAGCATGGACGTTCCGGACGGCCTAGCGGCTACTGACCCTCGCCGGTGTTAAGCTCTACGGCCCTCTCCCCGCTGTCTATCCAATTCATTTTCATTAACATTTTGTTAAAGAGGTTGTGGTGGGTGTAATTAGCAGTGTTTCGGAAAGCTATCCTTGGACGATATGCTACGACGAGCTTAATGAGCGAGTGTGTCATGGCCATGCCAAGCATTCCCTATAAAGCACTAAGCTTACCTGGGAATAGCCACGCCAGCTGGTTGCACGCATACTAATCGCACGCTGGGAATCGGCTCCTCCTAGGAACCTCCCCTAGTAATCTCTGTACATGCCCTGAAGCTGAAATCTACCATTTGAAACGCATCCTATGTTACTATTCCTACCGGTAACCTAAAGGCACCTCACAGCCGATCAGCGGAATTTAACACCCTCAGGAGATATTTCGGCAAGTCGCGGCCATTGTTATAGTTCCGATTTAGTAGTGCCTCTGCATTGTCTGCGCCTACATCTCCGTGGAAGCACGGCTGCTCAGACCAACACATAAAATCCCATGCGTAACAGAACGACTAGTCAACATCCATTCTCGAGATATGTACTTTCGTTCGACTTGGCAATTCCAACGGCTTGAGAAAAGAGGTAAAGTCGGGCGAAGTGAGCCCGCGCTTAGTGGCTTAATCCCCCGCTTTAGTATACAACGTCAAAAGTGGCAAGATGACCTCCACACTATAATCAACCAAAGGGTTTAGTATTCGTAATTGAATTTCAACTAGAAAAGATGATTGACATCACCCGCTCATACTACGGCCCGAGGGATCTGCCTCCGGGTGGGTTCGTTTTCTTTGACGGTGTTGATTAGACATCCACAAGTGTGGAGAGCATAGAATAGGTGTAAAGAGAGGATTGCCAACTGCACAGGCCCAATTGTTGAAAGACTCTGGTTATCCAATGGTCGCATCTCTAGCTATCACATGTCGAAAATTCTCGTATACAGTGTATCACTCCTTGCCTCTCAATCGTGTTCAGAAAGATCAGCTCGCTAAATGGAATACCTCCCCTCATGCCACCACTTTCACTTCTCCCACCATTTTCCTCTCGTCAATTTTACGCGGTTTGATCCCAATAGAGGTAATAAATAGGGGCGGAATCTTTCAAACCACAGGGCACAAACCGTACAGCGTTTCCCGAAAGTGGCCAAGGTTGTGGACACGGTGCAATTCTTTCTTCATCTACGCCGGTAGACCCACCGCTCCAGATTTAGTCTGGCGTTCAATCATCACAACCGCAACCGCACAATGAATTTCCAGATCCAGCATTAGAGGTACTCCGCTCTCCCTATTGTCCCGTAATAGTCACGATACAGTCGACTCCACCACAAAAGACTCGTTCTTGCCTTCGACTGTCCCTCACTCGTACCAGCCTAGCCACGCCTTGATGGATTCAAGTTCAATTTTTCTGGTCTGGACGACTGTATCCTTGTCACTTGGATCAGGCGCAAACAAATCCTCACGATGTGCCATGTTCGACGTGTACAATATCCGGCTCACGTTCCTGTCCACACTCATGGCGGGCGCGTTGATGCCCGGCTGATTGGGAGAGACGCCGCTCGTCGGGTCGTACTGAGCCAGAGACCAGATGATGCGCGTCGAGTTGAGAAGGTGCTGTGGGGAGTACTTGTATTGTTCCATCAGCTTGGATGCTGAAGGGGTGGAAATGTTGTAGCTTTGGTCACAAATAGAAGTCTCATTGGCTCCTCCGCTGCTCTGCACGAATATCGTCCCACTGGGCACATCGCCAACTCCGTACACCGGAACATATTTACCTAGATTCATTAGCAGTGGCGACATCAATGGTTCAGAGCCAAATGATGACAGGCTTACAAGCGCAATATAAAAAGACCTCTTGCTGGATCAGAGGTACAGAAGCATACAGAGAGTTGGTGTTTCGGTAATCGAGACATGGTAAATCGAGGTTAGTGCCCGGTGATGGCCCAAACCAAATCCAAAGGGTCTCGTTAATGATTTGAATGGGGTCGTCCTGCGTCAAGGTAATATTGATCACCTTCTCAAGTGGCCACGCAATTGCAGATCGTCCATCACGGACTGTTGCATAGTTGAATTCAGCATTATTGCTCATCACATTTTGAATCAAATTGTTAAAAGCGCCGAACTCGTCGATATTTGGCTTGTAGCATAGTCCAAGCTCGTTCTTCAGGGACGAAAGGTTTGTTCCTAGTATCTCTTAGAGACGCATCTCACCAACGCCGTTGGATCTTACCAGAAGTCCAACGCTGCTCGAGAGTCCTAATGGCATTCTTGAGCTTGCTTGCCCCTTCGGCGGATTGGTCGTAATAGACATTGTTTAACTGTTGGATCGTCTTCAGTTTCTGTGAGTTGTGCTCTCTAGAATGGTCTCACCCATATGTTCCAGTTGTACCAGCCTGGCGTTTTGGTGTCGTTTCCCATACCATGACTAGGAGGGGCTGAGGCTATCGCCCCGAAGAAGTCATCTGGGCGGTTTTGACGGAAGACGGTGGAAAGGAAGCCACCGTATGAACCTTATAGCAGGTCGATCAGTTCTCAGGCGCAAGTCCGATTAGGGAGTATGCTCAAGCTTTACCACTGTAGACTATGACTTTACTGTCCTCAGCACCCGTAACATTCATTTTGAGGTAGCTCAAGAAGCTGGTAGCATCAGCGATCACATTGTCGAGCGAAAGATATTGGAATTCCCTCTGCTGCGTGGACGGGTCTGTAGCGTTGAATGGCGAGCTTTGGCCAAAATAGCGGTGCTCCAGAACCACAGCGATGCCATTGGTCTCTTGTGCCCAGCTATAGCCGATACTGGTATCCTGTAACCCGGTAAGTGATATCATCTAGAAGCGTAATCGAGAACTGGTACACACAACACAGTCAAGATAAGTTTGCTCTTCTCCTTGATAGAAGAATATTGGCCCGCCTGGCTTGAAAAAGTCCGTAACCAGATTGTATTTTTGCTGAAAGGTGCCGTTGTGCTGGCCGAAGTGATCTATTTTCTGCGTGAAGAACTGGAAATTACAGTCGCCCTCGTTTGGTGGAATGGCAGGTGGTTGGTTGGGGACATTTGCCCTGCGCGTTAGAGTGTGAGTGTCCTCAACGGGAACTGCGTGAGATGAAGCAGCGAAAGCAGCGGCAAGAAGGAGCTTGGAAGGAAACATGGCGCTTGCAGAGGAAACAACCTGTGGAACAGACTGATTGAGTGGCAAGTTCATTCTTCATCTCTGGAGCTTCCCTCCCATTTTATATCTTCTGCAAACCAGGTTACCACTTGGTCTTGATTTCGATCATCGACATGCTCTTGACGGAAAAGTATAAGTTCGCGGTAATTGTTGGGGGCGAGACCAAGGCACAAACCATACGATGTCCCCATGGCTACGAACTAAGCCATCTTGTTCTTTAACCAACAATACTTCGATGAGAAGAGAAGCATGTTAGGCTATGTCATATACGTACCATGGATCTACAGTTACCACAATTACAGGTGCTACATGATAAAGAAAGGGCTTTGGGTGGATCTGCAGGATGCCTTGCGCCCATCAGCCAGTGCTCCACCGTGCAATAGCCTAGACTAATGCGGTTAGTTTTCCGAAGTCGCATTAGTGACAGACGTAAATACCTAGTAGTGTGTTGAGGCCTCCCATCCTACTTCCTCTCAAGTCCAACCAAGTGCTAACGTCCGTGTATGATCTATGTGCCACCTGAGATGCGTGACCTTGGCCGTTGGTACCCGATGCGGATCACAGCTCAGCTCTTCAACCACTGCCTCAAATTATGCGGCAAAATATGTCTACTAGTATGGAATTAGTTGCACGGCAAGGTATATAATGACAGCAAATGGCCGCTGCTCGGTATGAGAATCGTTCGTTAACTCCCGTAACTACCATCACATTCACCACCACCTCATTCACCACCGTTACATTCACCACCGTTACATTCACCACCATCACCATCATGAGGTTTTACTCCGCGCTATCCGTTGCTGTTCTTGCCGTTTCTCACTTGGTACGGGCAGATGACCCCGAGAATACGACAACAGCTTCCAGTTCCCAGTCCAATGTGATCTTGCCCGCGCAACTCGGTCCATACCCCGTCTCCATCTACGACCACGAAGTCAAGACTTCGCGTCCAGACCCCCTTGCGCCGACTAAGCAGCTTCGCCGCCTTATGGTCACCGTCTACCGGCCGTTCCTCGACAACTTCACGTGTCCGCTTGAGGATCAGTCGCAGGTCCCATATATCCCACCTGTTGTCGCCGAAGCCCTTCTCGGTACTCTGCTCTCCTCGCCAAATGAATCATCGATCCTTGATCCAGTGAAACTGATCAATTGCTCCCGGCCTGTCCCATCGTCGTCTCCATCTGGCCCACTGCTTCTCTTCAGCCCCGGGTACGGCGGTATCAGAGGAGGCTATGCATCCATCCTACTGGCTGCCGCCAGCTCCGGCTACACAGTGATTGCCATTGACCACACCTACGAGAGCGCGGCCGTTGTGTTCCCGGACGGCGACGTAGAATATCCAAGCAATGTTACCATTACGTATGACAACTCCACCAGTGGTCAAAATTTCCTACAGTCGGTCCGGATCGCCGACTCCGTGTCCATCCTCGACGCCGTTGAACGCGGCGACGTTCCCGGTCTAGGCAGCTACCCTTCCAACTCCTCCACGCCGCTCAGCGCCATCATGTACGGCCACTCATTCGGTGGCAGCACGGCCGTGAACGTCGCCGCTTCGGACGCCCGCGTCTTGGCCGGCGCTAACATCGACGGCCCCTACTACGACCCCGTGGCCAACGGCACTGTGAGCAAGCCGGTGTTCATGATGCAGTCCGCGGAGATGCCACCAATCGCTGCCGACTGGCCTTCGTTCTATGTAAACCACGCCCTTGGCTGGAAATCGTGGGTGCGCCCCAACAACACCGTCCATTACGGCTACACCGACCTGCCGTTGCTGGCTGACCTGCTCGGTCTGCGTGGCACCGCGATGCCCCTGGAACTGACCGGCACAGTGGACAGCCGCCGCCTGCAGGAGATTATATGGCGGTATACGACAGAGTTCTTCGCTTCCGTGCTAAGCAATGGGAGTGCAACCACAGACCTGCTGGATAGACCGAGCGCGGAGTTTCCAGATGTCGAGTTTGTAGGGCATGGTGAGGCAGGAACAGGCCAGTGAAGGTAAAGGGATTGTCACAAATAGAGTAGAAGAGTACATGACTCGCAGGGGAGAAGTATCCCTATACGCCACTATAGATTAGGAGGAAGAGCGGAGTAAAGGGACTTCTCGGACGACCCTAAGCTATTTAGGCTTACTAAGTCTATAGGAGAAAAGATACGCTTCTCGCACTCGGAAAGCTTTCTTCTCTTAAGCTTTAAGTCTTATCGTTACTATACGTAAAGGATACTTATTACCATGGAATCTATACTATAGAGAAGAAACGGCCTAGGGACCTCAAGTTAGGCCTAGCTACTATATTCCGGTGCGGCTAAAGCAGATCGTTGGTTCTCCACAACTTTCAAAGACCTAGCCTCCTGCGACCCCGCTCCTTCAGTCTCCAGCTTCCTACGTGGGCTATAGATAGTAGGCTCGTCCTACGTATCATTCATTGCCAGTCGATATGGCCGCGGGGGTGTTGCAGAGCGAGACACAAGCGGAGCTCGAAAGGGCCACGACAAACCTAGCCTCCAGCACGATCGTTCGAGCCGTAGGAAACACCGTTTATCATTTGCGATTCAACCTAACTGAATAACCACAGGAGAAAGGCACCGTTCTACCCAAGCTGAAGATGAGGGCGAAGAAGTAACCGAGCGCCAGCGGAAGAGCCGAAGAATACAGGAGAACTGTCAGTTCCTTACCCTCTATACTACTTCATTACGTCGTTACCTTATCACTGACTGCATTACAGCCAACCAGCGCCGCCAGCAAACCCGGAGAGCAAGCCCCAAGACCTCCCGCAAGAGTCCGCGACCATAAGAGAAACAAGTTGCGAACCAACAACGAATCACAAGAGGAGGACAGACGAGGTCATCGTAGAGACCAGTAGTGAAGCAATACTATCGGTACAAAGAGAAGGACAAAGGCCGGCCAATATATAGCTTTACCGGCGGAACTAGGAGCACCTAAGAGCATTCAGTTACCGTTATCACTTTGATAGATTATATTACTAATTTAGACAGCTAAGCGGCGACGTTCTGTGAATATCGGAGACGAATCAAACCACGACAGGAAGCGTCTAAGATATAGGCCCGTATAACACACTCAGACAAGAACCGGACCTAATAAGGAAGACTTCATCGAGAATTGGTTGGATAAGTCCTGCTAGTCTCGCAGAACCTTAACAGAGAACGAACCCCAACTTCCCGAGGCATTAGTGTAGAACGCGTAGAACAGAGGACGTGCTGATACCTGATTCATAGGCTAGAACGTCGCTAGATTTCTCTCTACCTGATCTAGCCTTTTCAATGAACGCTAGAACACGTTGTTCAACCTCTTTAGTTATCTCCTTAGGTCTTCTTGTCCTAACGCCGTCCTCAACATAATGATCGGGAATACGAGGATCCTCCTGCGGACGATAACCAGGCTCTTTTGCCTTTTGAAGAATCCTCCTAGCCTGTCTCGCTGGGACTTTGATCCAGACCTCAACTTACTATGGCGAATAACCGAGCGATAATAACGTGAGTGTCTGCACTCGTTGCGCTGGCGAATAGCGAACACCAGTGTGGCCAGTGGCCTGTTCCTCAGAGAGAGGTCTCTGCGCTCGCGGGTTCTGAGGTATTCGCGGCCGCTGAGATTCGCGTTCACGGGCTTGTTCTGCATATAAATCAGTTAACGGCATGGCTAAACGTACGCGATTGACCATAGATAGACCTTCCTGGGCCTTGTTCCCTGCCTAATATATCGCTGTTGACGATTGCGTAGGCATGAGAGGCAGTGTGACTGATGTGATTGTTGAGAAAAGGTGTAGGACAACATACTATAGAAGATTGGCCGCGGGGTGAAATCCTAATCCTACAATGGCCTAGATCAGGTTTCTAGTCTGAGCGCTAAACCCTAGCGGGGTCAACAGTTTTGGTGCGCGCCTCCGCGCCTCCGTATTAGCACTCCACATTCAACTACGAGTATTCGCTCCGCATAGATTATGCAGGTTTTAGCACTGGACGGCCTTGGTGCGCATAAAATTGTGTGCTTTGTCAGCAACGAGATTCTTTTGGGTGCCTGTCGGGTGGTTGGAAATGAAGCTCATACTTCTGCGAATTGGCTTTCGCTCTTTTTCCTGGATTCATTTCTCTCGATATAACTCAGGCGTTCATTTTTCTTTTTGATTAGGCCTATATGTCATCAGATACACTTGATTTCACTTCCCTCTGTCCTAAGATGGCTACTGGATCGCCTACCCTAGTGTTCGGAGGAGGTTCTATTGGTCTAGAGGCCTCAGGTGGTAGTTTCTCTCTCGTGGAAGACGTCGAAGAATTGCTCTCCATCCTCCAAATGGAAGGAATAGAGCAGATTGACACAGCTCAATTGTATAGCACTAGCGAGCAGCTGCTGGGCCAAGCCAGAGCTGGGGAACGCTTCCTTATCGACACGAAGCATATTGGCGGTTGGGCTCCTGGTAATTCGTCCCGTGCACAGGTCGTCGAGAGGGGTATGAAGAGCTTAAGAACATTGGGGATAGAAAAGGTATGTCATTTTTTCTCGTCGAAGCTGTGGGCAGACTAAAAAAGCCGTGATTAAATGCTTATAGGCAAACATCTTCTACCTTCACGCACCCGACCCCACGGCTTCGATAGAGGACACCCTGGCGGGCGTCAACGACCTCTACGTGGCAGGAAAGTTTGCAAGGTTCGGTCTCTCAAACTTCACGGCGGAACAGGTGAAAGATGCTATCCTTATTGCCAAAGACAAAAACTACGTGGTTCCCACGGTCTATCAGGGGAATTACAACGTTGTTTCTCGACGCATTGAAACAGAACTCTTCCCTGTTCTCCGCGAGCACGGCATGTCGTTTTATGCCTATAGTCCCATCGCGGCTGGATTTCTCACGAAGACTCGAGAACTTCTCACGCAAGCTTCAGGTGGGCAGGGCCGGTGGCGACCAGACACGCAGTTCGGCCAGCTCTACCTCTCAATGTATAACAAACCCAAGATGTTGGAAGCATTAGATCTGTGGAATGAGATCTCCGAATCTTCCAAAATCCCCAGAGCAGAACTCGCGTACCGGTGGATAGCGTTCCATTCGTTACTGGATGAAAAGCAGGGCGATGCCATTGTCCTTGGAGCCAGTACCACCAAGCAATTGAAGTCGACACTGATCGGGTTGCGCCACGGTCCACTTCCCAGATCGGTCCAAGAGCGCATCGCTGAAGTCTGGGAGATAGCAAAGGGCGAATCAGTGCTTGACAGCTACGAGGGATATAAGCTCAAATAAGCAATTGGCTCGGATGTTTACTCGGTTTATTTCACTTTAGTCTGCCAGAGTAGGTGTCACGGCCGTGAGCACAGACAGACCAGATCTGACCAGACTCTACGACACGTCCTAGACCTGTCGATACTACGCTAGATAAGGACGAACCGTAACTAAACGATATTATCCCGGATAAGGTACGGGATAAGTACGTATCCTTAATTAGTTATATAGGAAGGGTGTTATACCATAGCCCCTAAACAGGGTAAACTAGCTAAGGATCGTACGCGCCCTAACGGGGCGGATAAGTAGCGGTATATCTTCGTATACTCCTCGAAGCCTTAAAGAGGCTTCGAGTCTCTATATATAGAGACTATAGCTATCGACTCTTAGTTTATTCCTTCTATCGATCTATCTATTAGTCTCCTAGAGCTCCTCTTATAATTCTCGAAGCCTTTAGAGATAAGGTCTAACGGAAGAAATAATAGCTCTCTCTATACGTAGTTAATAGTTAAGAGTCGTCGAGTCTAGCGATAGTATACTCGTAGCGAGTACGTCTAGTAACGAGAAATAACTCTTAGCGACGGAGTCTACTATTAAAGTAGAGAAGACGTTCGAAGAGCGCTATACGCGTATTTAAGATTAGATAATAGCGAAGCGGAAGTAAGAGAACCGCGAGAGAGAGCTCGAGACGATAGAGCTCAAACTCGCTAGCGGAATATCTCGAAATCCCGTTCTTATTAAAGATATCGCGTACTCTTCCTATAAGCGAAACGTATCGAATAATACTCTTAAGTACTCTTTAACGAGATTAAAAATAGCGGAGCTCTCTACGTTCTATAATAAGAATATTAAAG